>NW_026047617.1:5769481-7019481 GCF_023864345.2 Schistocerca serialis cubense
TTGAATTCGGATGCAATTTCTGTGCCTCATCGTCAATAAGAAGGTGCAAGGTATACAGTAAACCTGAAGTGAAGCATCGGAATCTTAAACTGGACTCACAGGAAAGTTTCAAATCATAGATAGAGTGCCAGTCCTCTTATACTTAAGTCGGCATTGTGTCGTTTGAATTTAATTCCGATGCAATTTCTGTGTTTCATCGTCAATAAGAAGGTGCAAGGTATACAGTAAACCTGAAGTGAAGCATCGTAATCTAAATCTGGACTAACAGGAGAGGTTCAAATCATAGAAAGAGAGAGTGTCAGTCCGCTTTTACTTAAGTCGGCATTGTGGCTTTTGTATTAAATTCGGATGCAATTTCTGTATTTCATCGTCAATAAAAAGGTCCACGTGATACAGTACACCTGAAGTGAAGCATCGGAATCAAAATGTGGACTCACAGGACAGATTCAAATCATAGAAAGTGAGAGTGTCAGTCCTCTTGTACTTAAGTCGGCATTGTGTATTTTGTATTAAATTCGGATGCAATTTCTGTGTTTCATCGTCAATAAGAAGGTCCAAGGTATACAGTAAACCTGAAGTGAAGCATCGGAATCTTAAACTGGACCCACAGGAGAGGTTCAAATCTTAGAAAGATATAGTGTCAGTCCTCTTGTACTTAAGTAGGCATTGCGCCTTTTGAATTTAATTCCGATGAAATTTCTGTGTTTCTTCGTCAATAAGAAGGTGCAAGGTATACAATAAACCTGAAGTGAAGCATCGGAATCTAAAACTGGACTCACAGGAGAGGTTGAAATCATAGAGAGTTAGAGTGTCAGTACTATTGTACTAGAGTCGGCATTGTGCCTTTTGAATTTAATTCCGATGCAATTTCTGTATTTCATCGTCAATAAGAAGGTGCAAGGTACACAGTAAACCTGATGTGAAGCATCGGAATCTAAAACTGGACTCACAGGAGCGGTTGAAATCGTAGAAAGTGAGAGTGTCAGTCCTCTTGTACTTAAATCGGGTCTTGTGCCTTTTGTATTAAAATAGGATGCAATTTCTGTGTTTCATCGTCAATAAGAAGGTGCAAGGTATACAGATAACCTGAAGTGAAGCATCGCAATCTAAAACTGGACTCACAGGAGAGGTTCAAATCGTAGAAAGTGTGAGTGTCAGTCCTCTTGTACTTAAGTCGGCATTGTGCATTTTGTATTAAATTCGGATGCAATTTCTGTGTTTCATCGTCAACAAGAAGGTACAAGGTATACAGTAAACCTGAAGTGAAGCATCGGAAACTAAAACTTGACTCACAGGGGAGGTTCAAATCGAATAAAGTGAGAGTGTCAGTCCTCTTGTACTTAAATCGGCATTGTGCCTTTTCTACTAAATTCGGATGCAATTTTTGTGTTTCATCATCAATAGGAAGGTGCAAGGTATACCGTAATCCTGAAGTGAAGCATCGGAATCTAAAACTGGACTCACAGGTGAGGTTCAAATCATTGAAAGTGAGAGTGTCAGTCCTGTTGTACTTAAGTCGGCATTGTGCCTTTTGTATTAAATTCGGATGCAATTTCTGTATTTCATCGTCAATAAGAAGGACCAACGGATACAGTAAACCTGAAGTGAGACATCGGAATCTAAAACTGGACTCACAGGAGAGGTTCAAATCATAGAAAGTTAGAGTGTCAGTCCTCTTGTACTTATGTCGGCATTGTGAATTTTGTATTACATTCCGATGAAATATCTGTGTTTCATCGTCAATAAGAAGGTGCAAGGTATACGCAAGACCTGAAGTGACGCATCGGAATGTAAAACTATACTCACAGGAGAAGTTCAAATCATAGAAAGTGAGAGTGTCAGTCCTCTTTTACTTAAGTCGTCATTGTGCCTTTTGTATTATATTCGGATGCAATTTCTGTGTTTCATCGTCAATAAGAAGGTCCAAGGGATACAGTAAACCTGAAGTGAAGCATCGGAATCTAAAACTGGACTCACAGGAGAGAATCTAATCATACAAAGTTAGAGTGTCAGTCCTCTTGTACTTAAGTCGGCATTGTGCCTTTTGTATTAAATTCGGATGCAATTTCTGTGTTTCATCGTCAATAAGAAGGTCCTAGGAATACAGTTAACCTGAAGTGAAAGTCGGCATTGTGCCTTTTGTATTTAATTCGGATGCAAACTCTGTGTTTCATCGTCAATAAGAAGGTCCAAGGGATACAGTAGGTCTGAAGTGATGCACCGGAATCTAAAACTGGACTCACAGGAGAGGTTCAAATAATAGAAAGTGGGAGTGTCGGTCCTCTTGTACTAAAGTCGGCATTGTGATTTTTCTATTTAATTCGGATGCAATTTCTGTGTTTCATCGTCAATAAGAAGGTTCAAGGTATACAGTAAACCTGAAGTTAAGCATCGGAATCTAAAACTGGATTCACAGGAGAGGTTCAAATCGTATAAAGTTAGAGTGTCAGTCCTCTTGTACTTAAATCGGCATTGTGCCTTTTGTACTAAATTCGGATGCAATTTCTGTGTTTCATCGTCAATAGGAAGGTGCAAGGTATACATTAAACCTGAAGTGAACCATAGGAATCTAAAACTGGACTCACAGGAGAATTTCAAATCATAGAAAGTGAGAGTGTCTGTCCTCTTGTACTTAAGTCGGCATTGTGCCTTTTGTATTAAATTCGGATGCAATTTCTGTGCCTCATCGTCAATAAGAAGGTGCAAGGTATACAGTAAACCTGAAGTGAAGCATCGGAATCTTAAACTGGACTCACAGGAAAGTTTCAAATCATAGATAGAGTGCCAGTCCTCTTATACTTAAGTCGGCATTGTGTCGTTTGAATTAAATTCCGATGCAATTTCTGTGTTTCATCGTCAATAAGAAGGTGCAAGGTATACAGTAAACCTGAAGTGAAGCATCGTAATCTAAATCTGGACTCACAGGAGAGGTTCAAATCAAAGAAAGAGAGAGTGTCAGTCCGCTTTTACATAAGTCGGCATTGTGCCTTTTGTATTAAATTCGGATGCAATTTCTGTATTTCATCGTCAATAAGAAGGTCCACGGGATGCACTACACCTGAAGTGAAGCAACGGAATCAAAATCTGGACTCACAGGACAGGTTCAAATCCTAGAAAGTGAGAGTGTCAGTCCTCTTGTACGTAAGTAGGCACTGTGCCTTTTGAATTTAATTCCGATGAAATTTCTGTGTTTCTTCGTCAATAAAAAGGTGCAAGGAATACAGTAAACCTGAAGTGAAGCATCGGAATCTAAAACTGGACTCACAGGAGAGGTTCAAAGCATAGAGAGTTAGAGTGTCAGTCCTCTTGTACTAGAGTCGGCATTGTGCCTTTTGAATTTAATTCCGATGCAATTTCTGTATTTCATCGTCAATATGAAGGTGCAAGGTATACATTAAAAAAAGAAGTGAAGCATCGGAATCTAAAACTGGACTCACAGGAGTGGTTCAAATCATAGAGAGTTAGAGTGTCCGTCCTCATGTACTTAAGTCGGCATTGTGCTTTTTGAATTTAATTCCGATGTAATTTCTGTGTTTCATCGTTAATAAGAAGGTGCAAGGTATACAGTAAACCTGAAGTGAAGCATCGGAATCTAAAACTGGACTCACAGGGTAGGTTCAAATCATAGAAAGAGAGAGTGTCAGTCCTCTATTACTTATGTCGGCATTGTGCCTTTTGTATTAAATTCGGATGCAATTTCTGTATTTCATCGTCAATAAGAAGGTCCAAGGGATACAGTAAACCTTAAGTGAATGATCAGAGTCTAAAACTGGACTCACAGTAGAGGTTCAAATTATAGATAGTTAGGGAGTCAGTCCTCTTGTACTTAAGTTGGCATTGTGCCATTTGAATTTAATTCCGATGCAATTTCTGTGTTTCATCTTCAATAAGAAGGTGCAAGGTATACAGTAAACCTGAAGTGAAGCATCGGAATCTAAGACAGGACTCACAGGAGAGGTTAAATCATAGAAAGAGAGAGTGTCAGTCCTCTTTTACTTAAGTCGGAATTATGCCTATTCTATTAAATTCGGATGCAATTTCTGTATTTCATCGTCAATAAGAAGGTCCAAGGGATACAGTAAACCTGAAGTGAAGCATCGGAATCTAAAACTGGACTCACAGGAGAGGTCCAAATCATAGATAGTTAGTGTGTCAGTCCGCCTGTACTTAAGTCGGCATTGTGTCTTTTGAATTTAATTCTGATGCAATTTCTGTGTTTCATCGTCAAAAAGAAGGTGCAAGGTATACAGTAAACCTGAAGTGAAGCATCGGAATCCAAAACTGGACTCACAGGAGAGGTTCAAATCATAGAGAGTTAGAGTGTCAGTCCTCTTGTACTTAAGTCGGCATTGTGCCTTTTGTATTAATTTCGGATGCAATTTCTGTGTTTCATCATCAATAAGAAGGTGCAAGGTATACAGTAAACCTGAAGTGAAGCATTGGAATCTAAAACTGGACTCACAGGAGAGGTTCAAATCATAGAAAACGAGAGTGTCAGTCCTCTTTTACTTAAGTCGGCATTGTGCCTTTTGTATTAAATTCGGATGCAATTTCTGTATTTCATCGTCAATAAGAAGGTCCAAGGAATACAGTAAACCTGAAGTGAAGCATCGGAATCCAAAACTGGACTCACAGGAGAGGTTCAAATCATAGAGAGTTAGAGTGTCAGTCCTCTTGTGCTTAAGTCGGCATTGTGCCTTTTGTATTACATTCGGATGCAATTTCTGTGTTTCATCGTCAATAAGAAGGTGCAAGGTATACAGTAAACCTGAAGTGAAGCATCGGAATCTAAAACTGGACTCACAGGAGAGGTTCAAATCATAGAAAGTTAGAGTGTCAGTCCTCTTGTACTTATGTCGGCATTGTGAATTTTGTATTACATTCCGATGAAATATCTGTGTTTCATCGTCAATAAGAAGGTGCAAGGTACACAGTAAACCTGATGTGAAGCATCGGAATCTAAAACTGGACTCACAGGAGAGGTTGAAATCGTAGAAAGTGAGAGTGTCAGTCCTCTTGTACTTAAATCGGGTCTTGTGCCTTTTGTATTAAAATAGGATGCAATTTCTGTGTTTCATCGTCAATAAGAAGGTGCAAGGTATACAGATAACCTGAAGTGAAGCATCGGAATCAAAAACTGGACTCACAGGAGAGGTTCAAATCGTAGAAAGTGAGAGTGTCAGTCCTCTTGTACTTAAGACGGCATTGTGCATTTCGTATTAAATTCGGATGCAATTTCTGTGTTTCATCGTCAACAAGAAGGTACAAAGTATACAGTAAACCTGAAGTGAAGCATCGGAAACTAAAACTTGACTCACAGGAGAGGTTCAAATCGTATAAAGTGAGAGTGTCAGTCCTCTTGTACTTAAATCGGCATTGTGCCTTTTCTACTAAATTCGGATGCAATTTTTGTGTTTCATCATCAATAGGAAGGTGCAAGGTATACCGTAATCCTGAAGTGAAGCATCGGAATCTAAAACTGGACTCACAGGTGAGGTTCAAATCATTGAAAGTGAGAGTGTCAGTCCTGTTGTACTTAAGTCGGCATTGTGCCTTTTGTATTAAATTCGGATGCAATTTCTGTATTTCATCGTCAATAAGAAGGACCAAGGGATACAGTAAACCTGAAGTGAGACATCGGAATCTAAAACTGGACTCACAGGAGAGGTTCAAATCATAGAAAGTTAGAGTGTCAGTCCTCTTGTACTTATGTCGGCATTGTGAATTTTGTATTACATTCCGATGAAATATCTGTGTTTCATCGTCAATAAGAAGGTGCAAGGTATACGCAAGACCTGAAGTGACGCATCGGAATGTAAAACTATACTCACAGGAGAAGTTCAAATCATAGAAAGTGAGAGTGTCAGTCCTCTTTTACTTAAGTCGTCATTGTGCCTTTTGTATTATATTCGGATGCAATTTCTGTGTTTCATCGTCAATAAGAAGGTCCAACGGATACAGTAAACCTGAAGTGAAGCATCGGAATCTAAAACTGGACTCACAGGAGAGGTTCAAATCATACAAAGTTAGAGTGTCAGTCCTCTTGTACTTAAGTCGACATTGTGCCTTTTGTATTAAATTCGGATACAATTTCTGTGTTTCATCGTCAATAAGAAGGTCCTAGGAATACAGTTAACCTGAAGTGAAAGTCGGCATTGTGCCTTTTGTATTTAATTCGGATGCAAACTCTGTGTTTCATCGTCAATAAGAAGGTCCAAGGGATACAGTAGGTCTGAAGTGATGCACCGGAATCTAAAACTGGACTCACAGGAGAGGTTCAAATAATAGAAAGTGGGAGTGTCGGTCCTCTTGTACTAAAGTCGGCATTGTGATTTTTCTATTTAATTCGGATGCAATTTCTGTGTTTCATCGTCAATAAGAAGGTTCAAGGTATACAGTAAACCTGAAGTGAAGCATCGGAATCTAAAACTGGACTCACAGGAGAGGTTCAAATCGTATAAAGTTAGAGTGTCAGTCCTCTTGTACTTAAATCGGCATTGTGCCTTTTGTACTAAATTCGGATGCAATTTCTGTGTTTCATCGTCAATAGAAAGGTGCAAGGTATACATTAAACCTGAAGTGAACCATAGGAATCTAAAACTGGACTCACAGGAGAATTTCAAATCATAGAAAGTGAGAGTGTCTGTCCTCTTGTACTTAAGTCGGCATTGTGCCTTTTGTATTAAATTCGGATGCAATTTCTGTGCCTCATCGTCAATAAGAAGGTGCAAGGTATACAGTAAACCTGAAGTGAAGCATCGGAATCTTAAACTGGACTCACAGGAAAGTTTCAAATCATAGATAGAGTGCCAGTCCTCTTATACTTAAGTCGGCATTGTGTCGTTTGAATTAAATTCCGATGCAATTTCTGTGTTTCATCGTCAATTAGAAGGTGCAAGGTATACAGTAAACCTGAAGTGAAGCATCGTAATCTAAATCTGGACTCACAGGAGAGGTTCAAATCAAAGAAAGAGAGAGTGTCAGTCCGCTTTTACATAAGTCGGCATTGTGCCTTTTGTATTAAATTCGGATGCAATTTCTGTATTTCATCGTCAATAAGAAGGTCCACGGGATGCAGTACACCTGAAGTGAAGCAACGGAATCAAAATCTGGACTCACAGGACAGGTTCAAATCATAGAAAGTGAGAGTGTCAGTCCTCTTGTACTTAAGTAGGCACTGTGCCTTTTGAATTTAATTCCGATGAAAATTCTGTGTTTCTTCGTCAATAAAAAGGTGCAAGGAATACAGTAAACCTGAAGTGAAGCATCGGAATCTAAAACTGGACTCACAGGAGAGGTTCAAAGCATAGAGAGTTAGAGTGTCAGTCCTCTTGTACTAGAGTCGGCATTGTGCCTTTTGAATTTAATTCCGATGCAATTTCTGTATTTCATCGTCAATATGAAGGTGCAAGGTATACATTAAAAAAAGAAGTGAAGCATCGGAATCTAAAACTGGACTCACAGGAGTGGTTCAAATCATAGAGAGTTAGAGTGTCCGTCCTCATGTACTTAAGTCGGCATTGTGCCTTTTGAATTTAATTCCGATGTAATTTCTGTGTTTCATCGTTAATAAGAAGGTGCAAGGTATACAGTAAACCTGAAGTGAAGCATCGTAATCTAAATCTGGACTCACAGGAGAGGTTCAAATCAAAGAAAGAGAGAGTGTCAGTCCGCTTTTACATAAGTCGGCATTGTGCCTTTTGTATTAAATTCGGATGCAATTTCTGTATTTCATCGTCAATAAGAAGGTCCAAGGGATACAGTAAACCTTAAGTGAATGATCAGAGTCTAAAACTGGACTCACAGTAGAGGTCCAAATTATAGATAGTTAGGGAGTCAGTCCTCTTGTACTTAAGTCGGCATTGTGCCATTTGAATTTAATTCCGATGCAATTTCTGTGTTTCATCTTCAATAAGAAGGTGCAAGGTATACAGTAAACCTGAAGTGAAGCATCGGAATCTAAGACTGGACTCACAGGAGAGGTTAAATCATAGAAAGAGAGAGTGTCAGTCCTCTTTTACTTAAGTCGGCATTATGCCTATTCTATTAAATTCGAATGCAATTTCTGTATTTCATCGTCAATAAGAAGGTCCAAGGGATACAGTAAACCTGAAGTGAAGCATCGGAATCTAAAACTGGACTCACAGGAGAGGTCCAAATCATAGATAGTTAGTGTGTCAGTCCGCTTGTACTTAAGTCGGCATTGTGTCTTTTGAATTTAATTCTGATGCAATTTCTGTGTTTCATCGTCAAAAAGAAGGTGCAAGGTATACAGTAAACCTGAAGTGAAGCATCGGAATCCAAAACTGGACTCACAGGAGAGGTTCAAATCATAGAGAGTTAGAGTGTCAGTCCTCTTGTACTTAAGTCGGCATTGTGCCTTTTGTATTAAATTCGGATGCAATTTCTGTGTTTCATCATCAATAAGAAGGTGCAAGGTATACAGTAAACCTGAAGTGAATGCATTGGAATCTAAAACTGGACTCACAGGAGAGGTTCAAATCATAGAAAACAAGAGTGTCAGTCCTCTTTTACATAAGTCGGCATTGTGCCTTTTGTATTAAATTCGGATGCAATTTCTGTATTTCATCGTCAATAAGAAGGTCCAAGGAATACAGTAAACCTGAAGTGAAGCATCGGAATCCAAAACTGGACTCACAGGAGAGGTTCAAATCATAGAGAGTTAGAGTGTCAGTCCTCTTGTGCTTAAGTCGGCATTGTGCCTTTTGTATTACATTCGGATGCAATTTCTGTGTTTCACCGTCAATAAGAAGGTGCAAGGTATACAGATAACCTGAAGTGAAGCATCGGAATCAAAAACTGGACTCACAGGAGAGGTTCAAATCGTAGAAAGTGAGAGTGTCAGTCCTCTTGTACTTAAGACGGCATTGTGCATTTTGTATTAAATTCGGATGCAATTTCTGTGTTTCATCGTCAACAAGAAGGTACAAGGTATACAGTAAACCTGAAGTGAAGCATCGGAAACTAAAACTTGACTCACAGGAGAGGTTCTAATCGTATAAAGTGAGAGTGTCAGTCCTCTTGTACTTAAATCGGCATTGTGCCTTTTCTACTAAATTCGGATGCAATTTTTGTGTTTCATCATCAATAGGAAGGTGCAAGGTATACCGTAATCCTGAAGTGAAGCATCGGAATCTAAAACTGGACTCACAGGTGAGGTTCAAATCATTGAAAGTGAGAGTGTCAGTCCTGTTGTACTTAAGTCGGCATTGTGCCTTTTGTATTAAATTCGGATGCAATTTCTGTACTTCATCGTCAATAAGAAGGACCAAGGGATACAGTAAACCTGAAGTGAGACATCGGAATCTAAAACTGGACTCACAGGAGAGGTTCAAATCATACAAAGTTAGAGTGTCAGTCCTCTTGTACTTAAGTCGGCATTGTGCCTTTTGTATTAAATTCGGATGCAATTTCTGTGTTTCATCGTCAATAAGAAGGTCCTAGGAATACAGTTAACCTGAAGTGAAAGTCGGCATTGTGCCTTTTGTATCTAATTCGGATGCAAACTCTGTGTTTCATCGTCAATAAGAAGGTCCAAGGGATACAGTAGGTCTGAAGTGATGCACCGGAATCTAAAACTGGACTCACAGGAGAGGTTCAAATAATAGAAAGTGGGAGTGTCGGTCCTCTTGTACTAAAGTCGGCATTGTGATTTTTCTATTTAATTCGGATGCAATTTCTGTGTTTCATCGTCAATAAGAAGGTTCAAGGTATACAGTAAACCTGAAGTGAAGCATCGGAATCTAAAACTGGACTCACAGGAGAGGTTCAAATCATTGACAGTTAGGGTGTCTGTCCTCTTGTACTTAAGTCGGCATTGTGCCTTTTGTATTAAATTCGGATGCAATTTCTGTGCCTCATCGTCAATAAGAAGGTGCAAGGTATACAGTAAACCTGAAGTGAAGCATCGGAATCTTAAACTGGACTCACAGGAAAGTTTCAAATCATAGAGAGAGTGCCAGTCCTCTTATACTTAAGTCGGCATTGTGTCGTTTGAATTAAATTCCGATGCAATTTCTGTGTTTCATCGTCAATAAGAAGGTGCAAGGTATACAGTTAACCTGAAGTGAAGCATCGTAATCTAAATCTGGACTCACAGGAGAGGTTCAAATCAAAGAAAGAGAGAGTGTCAGTCCGCTTTTACATAAGTCGGCATTGTGCCTTTTGTATTAAATTCGGATGCAATTTCTGTATTTCATCGTCAATAAGAAGGTCCACGGTATGCAGTACACCTGAAGTGAAGCAACGGAATCAAAATCTGGACTCACAGGACAGGTTCAAATCATAGAAAGTGAGAGTGTCAGTCCTCTTGTACTTAAGTAGGCACTGTGCCTTTTGAATTTAATTCCGATGAAATTTCTGTGTTTCTTCGTCAATAAAAAGGTGCAAGGAATACAGTAAACCTGAAGTGAAGCATCGGAATCTAAAACTGGACTCACAGGAGAGGTTCAAAGCATAGAGAGTTAGAGTGTCAGTCCCATTGTACTAGTGTCGGCATTGTGCCTTTTGAATTTAATTCCGATGCAATTTCTGTATTTCATCGTCAATATGAAGGTGCAAGGTATACATTAAAAAAAGAAGTGAAGCATCGGAATCTAAAACTGGACTCACAGGAGTGGTTCAAATCATAGAGAGTTAGAGTGTCCGTCCTCATGTACTTAAGTCGGCATTGTGCCTTTTGAATTTAATTCCGATGTAATTTCTGTGTTTCATCGTTAATAAGAAGGTGCAAGGTATACAGTAAACCTGAAGTGAAGCATCGGAATCTAAAACTGGACTCACAGGGTAGGTTCAAATCATAGAAAGAGAGAGTGTCAGTCCTCTATTACTTATGTCGGCATTGTGCCTTTTGTATTAAATTCGGATGCAATTTCTGTATTTCATCGTCAATAAGAAGGTCCAAGGGATACAGTAAACCTTAAGTGAATGATCAGAGTCTAAAATTGGACTCACAGTAGAGGTTCAAATTATAGATAGTTAGAGTGTCAGTCCTCTTGTACTTACGTCGGCATTGTACCATTTGAATTTAATTCCGATGCAATTTCTGTGTTTCATCGTCAATAAGAAGGTGCAAGGTATACAGTAAACCTGAAGTGAAGCATCGGAATCTAAGACTGGACTCACAGGAGAGGTTAAATCATAGAAAGAGAGAGTGTCAGTCCTCTTTTACTTAAGTCGGCATTGTGCCTATCCTATTAAATTCGGATGCAATTTCTGTATTTCATCGTCAATAAGAAGGTCCAAGGGATACAGTAAACCTGAAGTGAAGCATCGGAATCTAAAACTGGACTCACAGGAGAGGTCCAAATCATAGATAGTTAGTGTGTCAGTCCGCTTGTACTTAAGTCGGCATTGTGTCTTTTGAATTTAATTCTGATGCAATTTCTGTGTTTCATCGTCAATAAGAAGGTGCAAGGTATACAGTAAACCTGAAGTGAAGCATCGGAATCCAAAACTGGACGCACAGGAGAGGTTCAAATCATAGAGAGTTAGAGTGTCAGTCCTCTTGTACTTAAGTCGGCATTGTGCCTTTTGTATTAAATTCGGATGCAATTTCTGTGTTTCATCATCAATAAGAAGGTGCAAGGTATACAGTAAACCTGAAGTGAAGCATTGGAATCTAAAACTTTACTCACAGGAGAGGTTCAAATCATAGAAAACGAGAGTGTCAGTCCTCTTTCACTTAAGTCGGCATTGTGCCTTTTGTATTAAATTCGGATGCAATTTCTGTATTTCATCGTAAATAAGAAGGTCCAAGGGATACAGTACACCTGAAGTGAAGCATCGGAATCTAAAACTGGACTCACAGGACTGGTTCAAATCATATATAGTTAGAGTGTAAGTCCTCTTATACTTAAGTCGGCATTGTGTCGTTTGAATTTAATTCCGATGCAATTTCTGTGTTTCATCGTCAATAAGAAAGTGCAAGGTATACAGTAAACCTGAAGTGAAGCATCGGAATCTAAAACTGGACTCACAGGAGAGGTTCAAATCATTGACAGTTAGGGTGTCAGTCCTCTTGTACTTAAGTCGGCATTGTGCCATTTGAATTTAATTCCGATGCAATTTATGTATTTCATCGTCAATAAATAGGTGCAAGGTATACAGTAAAAAAAGAAGTGAAGCATCGGAATCTAAAACTGGACTCACAGGAGTGGTTCAAATCATAGAGAGTTAGAGTGTCCATCCTCATGTACTTAAGTCGGCATTGTGCCTTTTGAATTTAATTCCGATGTAATTTCTGTGTTTCCTCGTTAATAAGAAGGTGCAAGGTATACAGTAAACCTGAAGTGAAGCATCGGAATCTAAAAATGGACTCACAGGGTAGGTTCAAATCATAGAAAGAGAGAGTGTCAGTCCTCTATTACTTATGTCGGCATTGTGCCTTTTGTATTAAATTCGGATGCAATTTCTGTATTTCATCGTCAATAAGTAGGTCCAAGGGATACAGTAAACCTGAAGTGAAGCATCGGAATCTAAAACTGGACTCACAAGAGAGGTCCAAATCATAGAAAGTTAGAGTGTCAGTACGCTTGTACTTAAGTCGGCAGTGTGTCTTTTGAATTTAGTTCCGATGCAATTTCTATGTTACATCGTCAATAAGAAGTTGCAAGGTATACACTAAAACTGAAGTGAATCATCGGAATCTAGAACTGGACTCACAGGAGAAGTTCAAATCTTAGAAAGTTAGAGTGTCAGTCCTCTTGTACTTAAGTCGGCATTGTGCCTTTTGTATTAAATTCGGATGCAATTTCTGTGTTTCATCATCAATAAGAAGGTGCAAGGTATACAGTAAACCTGAAGTGAAGCATTGGAATCTAAAACTGGACTCACAGGAGAGGTTCAAATCATAGAAAACGAGAGTGTCAGTCCTCTTTTACTTAAGTCGGCATTGTGCCTTTTGTATTAAATTCGGATGCAATTTCTGTATTTCATCGTCAATAAGAAGGTCCAAGGGATACAGTAAACCTGAAGTGAAGCATCGGAATCTAAATCTGGACTCACAGGAGAGGTTCAAATCATAGAAAGAGAGAGTTTCAGTCCGCTTTTACTTAAGTCGGCATTGTGCCTTTTGTATTAAATTCGGATGCAATTTCTGTATTTCATCGTCAATAAGAAGGTCCACGGGATACAGAACACCTGAAGTGAAGCATCAGAATCAAAATCTGGACTCACAGGACAGGTTCAAATCATAGAAAGTTAGAGTGTCAGTACGCTTGTACTTAAGTCGGCAGTGTGTCTTTTGAATTTAGTTCCGATGCAATTTCTATGTTACATCGTCAATAAGAAGTTGCAAGGTATACACTAAAACTGAAGTGAATCATCGGAATCTAGAACTGGACTCACAGGAGAAGTTCAAATCTTAGGAAGTTAGAGTGTCAGTCCTCTTGTACTTAAGTCGGCATTGTGCCTTTTGTATTAAATTCGGATGCAATTTCTGTGTTTCATCATCAATAAGAAGGTGCAAGGTATACAGTAAACCTGAAGTGAAGCATTGGAATCTAAAACTGGACCCACAGGAGAGGTTCAAATCTTAGATTGTTAGAGTGTCAGTCCTCTTGTACTTAAGTAGGCATTGTGCCTTTTGAATTTAATTCCGATGAAATTTCTGTGTTTCTTCGTCAATAAGAAGGTGCAAGGTATACAGTAAACCTGAAGTGAAGCATCGGAATCTAAAACTGGTCTCACAGGAGAGGTTCAAATCATAGAGAGTTAGAGTGTCAGTCCTCTTGTACTAGAGTCGGCATTGTGCCTTTTGAATTTAATTCCGATGCAATTTCTGTATTTCATCGTCAATATGAAGGTGCAAGGTATACATTAAAAAAAGAAGTGAAGCATCGGAATCTAAAACTGGACTCACAGGAGTGGTTCAAATCATAGACAGTTAAAGTGTCCGTCCTCATGTACTTAAGTCGGCATTGTGCCTTTTGAATTTAATTCCGATGTAATTTCTGTGTTTCATCGTTAATAAGAAGGTGCAAGGTATACAGAAAACCTGAAGTGAAGCATCGGAATCTAAAACTGGACTCACAGGGTAGGTTCAAATCATAGAAAGAGAGAGTGTCAGTCCTCTATTACTTATGTCGGCATTGTGCCTTTTGTATTAAGTTTGGATGCAATTTCTGTATTTCATCGTCAATAAGAATGTCCAAGGGATACAATAAACCTTAAGTGAAGCATCAGAGTCTAAAACTTGACTCACAGTAGAGGATCAAATCATAGGTAGTTAGGGTGTCAGTCCTCTTGTACTTAAGTCGGCATTGTGCCATTTGAATTTAATTCCGATGTAATTTCTGTGTTTAATCGTTAATAAGAAGGTGCAAGGTATACAGTAAACCTGAAGTGAAGCATCGGAATATAAAACTGGACTCTTAGGGTAGGTTCAAATCATAGAAAGAGAGAGTGTCAGTCCTCTATTACTAATGTCGGCATTGTGCCTTTTGTATTAAATTCGGATGCAATTTCTGTATTTCATCGTCAATAAGAAGGTCCAAGGAATACAGTAAACCTGAAGTGAAGCATCGGAATCCAAAACTGGACTCACAGGAGAGCTTCAAATCATAGAGAGTTAGAGTGTCAGTCCTCTTGTGCTTAAGTCGGCATTGTGCCTTTTGTATTAAATTCGGATGAAATTTCTGTGTTTCATCGTCAATAAGAAGGTGCAAGGTATACAGTAAACCTGAAGTGAAGCATCGGAATCTATAACTGGACTCACAGGAGAGGCTCAAATCATAGAAAACGAGAGTGTCAGTCCTCTTGTACTTAAGTCGGCAATGTGCCTTTGGTATTAAATTCGGATGCAATTTCTGTGTTTCATCGTCAATAAGAATGTCCAAGGGATACAGTACACCTGAAGTGAAGCATCGGAATCCAAAACTGGACTCACAGCACTGGTTCAAATCATAGATGGTTAGAGTGTCAGTCCTCTTATACTTAAGTCCGTATTGTGCCTTTTGAATTTAATGCCGATGCAATTTCTGTCTTTCATCGTCAATATGAAGGTGCAAGGTATACGGTAAACCTGAAGTGAAGCATCGGAATCTAAAACTGGACTCACAGGAGAGGTTCAAATCATAGAAAACGAGAGTGTCAGTCCTCTTGTACTTAAGTCGGCATTGTGCCTTTTGTATTAAATTTGGATGCAATTTCTGTGTTTCATCGTCAATAAGAATGTCCAAGGGATACAGTAAACCTTGAAGTGAAGCATCGGAATCTAAAACTGGACTCACAGGAGGGGTTCAAATCAAAGATAGTTAGAGCGTCAGTCCTCTTATACTGAAGTCGGCATTGTGTCGTTTGAATTTAATTCCGATGCAATTTCTGTGTTTCATCGTCAATAAGAAAGTGCAAGGTATACAGTAAACCTGAAGTGAAGCATCGGAATCTAAAACTGGACTCACAGGAGAAGTTCAAATCATTGACAGTTAGGGTGTCAGTCCTCTTGTACTTAAGTCGGCATTGTGCCATTTGAATTTAATTCCGATGCAATTTTTGTATTTCTTCGTCAATAAATAGGTGCAAGGTATACAGTAAAAAAAGAAGTGAAGCATCGGAATCTAAAACTGGACTCACAGGAGTGGTTCAAATCATAGAGAGTTAGAGTGTCCGTCCTCATGTACTTAAGTCGGCATTGTGCCTTTTGAATTTAATTCCGATGTAATTTCTGTGTTTCCTCGTTAATAAGAAGGTGCAAGGTATACAGTAAACCTGAAGTGAAGCATCGGAATCTAAAACTGGACTCACAGGGTACGTTCAAATCATAGAAAGAGAGAGTGTCAGTCCTCTATTACTTATGTCGGCATTGTGCCTTTTGTATTAAATTCGGATGCAATTTCTGTATTTCATCGTCAATAAGTAGGTCCAAGGGATACAGTAAACCTGAAGTGAAGCATCGGAATCTAAAACTGGACTCACAGGAGAGGTCCAAATCATAGAAAGTTAGAGTGTCAGTACGCTTGTACTTAAGTCGGCATTGTGTCTTTTGAATTTAGTTCCGATGCAATTTCTATGTTACATCGTCAATAAGAAGTTGCAAGGTATACACTAAAACTGAAGTGAATCATCGGAATCTAGAACTGGACTCACAGGAGAAGTTCAAATCTTAGAAAGTTAGTGTGTCAGTCCTCTTGTACATAAGTCGGCATTGTGCCTTTTGTATTATATTCGGATGCAATTTCTGTGTTTCATCATCAAAAAGAAGGTGCAAGGTATACAGTAAACCTGAAGTGAAGCATTGGAATCTAAAACTGGACTCACAGGAGAGGTTAAAATCATAGAAAACGAGAGTGTCAGTCCTCTTTTACTTAAGTCGGCATTGTGCCTTTTGTATTAAATTCGGATGCAATTTCTGTATTTCATCGTCAATAAGAAGGTCCAAGGGATACAGTAAACCTGAAGTGAAGCATCGGAATCTAAACCTGGACTCACAGGAGAGGTTCAAATCATAGAAAGAGAGAGTGTCAGTCCGCTTTTACTTAAGTCGGCATTGTGCCTTTTGTATTAAATTCGGATTAAATTTCTGTATTTCATCGTCAATAAGAAGGTCCACGGGATACAGTACACCTGAAGTGAAGCATCGGAATCAAAATCTGGACTCACAGGACAGGTTCAAATCATAGAAAGTGAGAGTGTCAGTCCTCTTGTACTTAAGTCGGCATTGTGCATTTTGTATTAAATTCGGATGCAATTTCTGTGTTTCATCGTCAATAAGAAGGTCCAAGGTATAGAGTAAACCTGAAGTGAAGCATCGGAATCTTAAACTGGACCCACAGGAGAGGTTCAAATCTTAGAAAGTTAGAGTGTCAGTCCTCTTGTACTTAAGTAGGCATTGTGCCTTTTGAATTTAATTCCGATGAAGTTTCTGTGTTTCTTCGTCAATAAGAAGGTGAAAGGTATACAGTAAACCTGAAGTGAAGCATCGGAATCTAAAGCTGGACTCACAGGAGAGGTTCAAATCATAGAGAGTTAGAGTGTCAGTCCTCTTGTACTAGAGTCGGCATTGTGCCTTTTGAATTTAATTCCGATGCAATTTCTGTATTTCATCGTCAATATGAAGGTGCAAGGTATACATTAAAAAAAGAAGTGAAGCATCGGAATCTAAAACTGGACTCACAGGAGTGGTTCAAATCATAGAGAGTTAAAGTGTCCGTCCTCATGTAGTTAAGTCGGCATTGTGCCTTTTGAATTTAATTCCGATGTAATTTCTGTGTTTCATCGTTAATAAGAAGGTGCAAGGTATACAGTAAACCTGAAGTGAAGCATCGGAATCTAAAACTGGACTCACAGGGTAGGTTCAAATCATAGAAAGAGAGAGTGTCAGTCCTCTATTACTAATGTCGGCATTGTGCCTTTTGTATTAAATTCGGATGCAATTTCTGTATTTCATCGTCAATAAGAAGGTCCAAGGGATACAGTAAACCTTAAGTGAAGCATCAGAGTCTAAAACTGGACTCACAGTAGAGGATCAAATCATAGATAGTTAGGGTGTCAGTCCTCTTGTACTTAAGTCGGCATTGTGCCTTTTGTATTAAATTCGGATGCAATTTCTGTGTTTCATCATGAATAAGAAGGTGCAAGGTATACAGTAAACCTGAAGTGAAGCATTGGAATCTAAAACTGGACTCACAGGAGAGGTTCAAATCATAGAAAACGAGAGTGTCAGTCCTCTTTTACTTAACTCAGCATTGTGCCTTTTGTATTAAATTCGGATGCAATTTCTGTATTTCATCGTCAATAAGAAGGTCCAAGGGATACAGTAAACCTGAAGTGAAGCATCGGAATCCAAAACTGGACTCACAGGAGATGTTCAAATCATAGAGAGTTAGAGTGTCAGTCCTCTTGTGCTTAAGTCGGCATTGTGCCTTTTGTATTAAATTCGGATGCAATTTCTGTGTTTCATCATGAATAAGAAGGTGCAAGGTATACAGTAAACCTGAAGTGAAGCATCGGAATCTAAAACTGGTCTCACAGGAGAGGTTCAAATCATAGAAAACGAGAGTGTCAGTCCTCTTGTACTTAAGTCGGCAATGTGCCTTTTGTATTAAATTCGGATGCAATTTCTGTGTTTCATCGTCAATAAGAATGTCCAAGGGATACAGTACACCTGAAGTGAAGCATCGGAATCCAAAACTGGACTCACAGGACTGGTTCAAATCATAGATAGTTAGAGTGTCAGTCCTCTTATACTTAAGTCGGCATTGTGTCGTTTGAATTTAATTCCGATGCAATTTCTGTGTTTCATCATCAATAAGAAGGTGCAAGGTATACAGTAAACCTGAAGTGTAGCATCGGAATCTAAAACTGGACTCAAAGGAGAGGTTCAAATCTTAGAGAGTTAGAGTGTCAGTCCTCTTGTACTTAAGTCCGTATTGTGCCTTTTGAATTTAATGCCGATGCAATTTCTGTCTTTCATCGTCAATATGAAGGTGCAAGGTATACGGTAAACCTGAAGTGAAGCATCGGAATCTAAAACTGGACTCACAGGAGAGGTTCAAATCATAGAAAACGAGAGTGTCAGTCCTCTTGTACTTAAGTCGGCATTGTGCCTTTTGTATTAAATTTGGATGCAATTTCTGTGTTTCATCGTCAATAAGAATGTCCAAGGGATACAGTAAACCTTGAAGTGAAGCATCGGAATCTAAAACTGGACTCACAGGAGGGGTTCAAATCAAAGATAGTTAGAGCGTCAGTCCTCTTATACTGAAGTCGGCATTGTGTCGTTTGAATTTAATTCCGATGCAATTTCTGTGTTTCATCGTCAATAAGAAAGTGCAAGGTATACAGTAAACCTGAAGTGAAGCATCGGAATCTAAAACTGGACTCACAGGAGAGGTTCAAATCATTGACAGTTAGGGTGTCAGTCCTCTTGTACTTAAGTCGGCATTGTGCCATTTGAATTTAATTCCGATGCAATTTTTGTATTTCATCGTCAATAAATAGGTGCAAGGCATACAGTAAAAAAAGAAGTGAAGCATCGGAATCTAAAACTGGACTCACAGGAGTGGTTCAAATCATAGAGAGTTAGAGTGTCCGTCCTCATGTACTTAAGTCGGCATTGTGCCTTTTGAATTTAATTCCGATGTAATTTCTGTGTTTCCTCGTTAATAAGAAGGTGCAAGGTATACAGTAAACCTGAAGTGAAGCATCGGAATCTAAAACTAGACTCACAGGGTAGGTTCAAATCATAGAAAGAGAGAGTGTCAGTCCTCTATTACTTATGTCGGCATTGTGCCTTTTGTATTAAATTCGGATGCAATTTCTGTATTTCATCGTCAATAAGTAGGTCCAAGGGATACAGTAGACCTGAAGTGAAGCATTGGAATCTAAAACTGGACTCACAGGAGAGGTCCAAATCATAGAAAGTTAGAGTGTCAGTACGCTTGTACTTAAGTCGGCATTGTGTCTTTTGAATTTAGTTCCGATGCAATTTCTATGTTACATCGTCAATAAGAAGTTGCAAGGTATACACTTAAACTGAAGTGAATCATCGGAATCTAGAACTGGACTCACAGGAGAAGTTCAAATCTTAGAAAGTTTGTGTGTCAGTCCTCTTGTACATAAGTCGGCATTGTGCCTTTTGTATTAAATTCGGATGCAATTTCTGTGTTTCATCATCAAAAAGAAGGTGCAAGGTATACAGTAAACCTGAAGTGAAGCATCGGAATCTAAACCTGGACCCACAGGAGAGGTTCAAATCTTAGAAAGTTAGAGTGTCAGTCCTCTTGTACTTAAGCAGGCATTGTGCCTTTTGAATTTAATTCCGATGAAATTTCTGTGTTTCTTCGTCAATAAGAAGGTGCAAGGTATACAGTAAACCTGAAGTGAAGCATCGGAATCTAAAGCTGGACTCACAGGAGAGGTTCAAATCATAGAGAGTTAGAGTGTCAGTCCTCTTGTACTAGAGTCGGCATTGTGCCTTTTGAATTTAATTCCGATGCAATTTCTATATTTCATCGTCAATATGAAGGTGCAAGGTATACATTAAAAAAAGAAGTGAAGCATCGGAATCTAAAACTGGACTCACAGGAGTGGTTCAAATCATAGAGAGTTAGAGTGTCCGTCCTCATGTAGTTAAGTCGGCATTGTGCCTTTTGAATTTAATTCCGATGTAATTTCTGTGTTTCATCGTTAATAAGAAGGTGCAAGGTATACAGTAAACCTGAAGTGAAGCATCGGAATCTAAAACTGGACTCACAGGTTAGGTTCAAATCATAGAAAGAGAGAGTGTCAGTCCTCTATTACTAATGTCGGCATTGTGCCTTTTGTATTAAATTCGGATGCAATTTCTGTATTTCATCGTCAATAAGAAGGTCCAAGGGATACAGTAAACCTTAAGTGAAGCATCAGAGTCTAAAACTGGACTCACAGTAGAGGATCAAATCATAGATAGTTAGGGTGTCAGTCCTCTTGTACTTAAGTCGGCATTGTGCCTTTTGTATTAAATTCGGATGCAATTTCTGTGTTTCATCATGAATAAGAAGGTGCAAGGTATACAGTAAACCTGAAGTGTAGCATTGGAATCTAAAACTGGACTCACAGGAGAGGTTCAAATCATAGAAAACGAGAGTGTCAGTCCTCTTTTACTTAAGTCGGCATTGTGCCTTTTGTATTAAATTCGGATGCAATTTCTGTATTTCATCGTCAATAAGAAGGTCCAAGGGATACAGTAAACCTGAAGTGAAGCATCGGAATCCAAAACTGGACTCACAGGAGATGTTCAAATCATAGAGAGTTAGAGTGTCAGTCCTCTTGTGCTTAAGTCGGCATTGTGCCTTTTGTATTAAATTCGGATGCAATATCTGTGTTTCATCATGAATAAGAAGGTGCAAGGTATACAGTAAAACTGAAGTGAAGCATCGGAATCTAAAACTGGACTCACAGGAGAGGTTCAAATCATAGAAAACGAGAGTGTCAGTCCTCTTGTACTTAAGTCGGCAATGTGCCTTTTGTATTAAATTCGGATACAATTTCTGTGTTTCATCGTCAATAAGAATGTCCAAGGGATACAGTACACCTGAAGTGAAGCATCGGAATCCAAAACTGGACTCACAGGACTGGTTCAAATCATAGATAATTAGAATGTCAGTCCTCTTATACTTAAGTCGGCATTGTGTCGTTTGAATTTAATTCCGATGCAATTTCTGTGTTTCATCGTCAATAAGAAGGTGCAAGGTATACAGTAAACCTGAAGTGTAGCATCGGAATCTAAAACTGGACTCACAGGAGAGGTTCAAATCATAGAAAACGAGAGTGTCAGTCCTCTTGTACTTAAGTCGGCATTGTGCCTTTTGTATTAAATTTGGATGCAATTCCTGTGTTTCATCGTCAATAAGAATGTCCAAGGGATACAGTAAACCTTGAAGTGAAGCATCGGAATCTAAAACTTGACTCACAGGAGGGGTTCAAATCAAAGATAGTTAGAGCGTAAGTCCTCTTATACTTAAGTCGGCATTGTGTCGTTTGAATTTAATTCCGATGCAATTTCTGTGTTTCATCGTCAATAAGAAAGTGCAAGGTATACAGTAAACCTGAAGTGAAGCATCGGAATATAAATCTGGACTCACAGGAGAGGTTCAAATCATTGACAGTTAGGGTGTCAGTCCTCTTGTACTTAAGTCGGCATTGTGCCATTTGAATTTAATTCCGATGCAATTTTTGTATTTCTTCGTCAATAAATAGGTGCAAGGTATACAGTAAAAAAAGAAGTGAAGCATCGGAATCTAAAACTGGACTCACAGGAGTGGTTCAAATCATAGAGAGTTAGAGTGTCCGTCCTCATGTACTTAAGTCGGCATTGTGCCTTTTGAATTTAATTCCGATGTAATTTCTGTGTTTCCTCGTTAATAAGAAGGTGCAAGGTATACAGTAAACCTGAAGTGAAGCATCGGAATCTAAAACTGGACTCACAGGGTACGTTCAAATCATAGAAAGAGAGAGTGTCAGTCCTCTATTACTTATGTCGGCATTGTGCCTTTTGTATTAAATTCGGATGCAATTTCTGTATTTCATCGTCAATAAGTAGGTCCAAGGGATACAGTAAACCTGAAGTGAAGCATCGGAATCTAAAACTGGACTCACAGGAGAGGTCCAAATCATAGAAAGTTAGAGTGTCAGTACGCTTGTACTTAAGTCGGCATTGTGTCTTTTGAATTTAGTTCCGATGCAATTTCTATGTTACATCGTCAATAAGAAGTTGCAAGGTATACACTAAAACTGAAGTGAATCATCGGAATCTAGAACTGGACTCACAGGAGAAGTTCAAATCTTAGAAAGTTAGTGTGTCAGTCCTCTTGTACATAAGTCGGCATTGTGCCTTTTGTATTATATTCGGATGCAATTTCTGTGTTTCATCATCAAAAAGAAGGTGCAAGGTATACAGTAAACCTGAAGTGAAGCATTGGAATCTAAAACTGGACTCACAGGAGAGGTTAAAATCATAGAAAACGAGAGTGTCAGTCCTCTTTTACTTAAGTCGGCATTGTGCCTTTTGTATTAAATTCGGATGCAATTTCTGTATTTCATCGTCAATAAGAAGGTCCAAGGGATACAGTAAACCTGAAGTGAAGCATCGGAATCTAAACCTGGACTCACAGGAGAGGTTCAAATCATAGAAAGAGAGAGTGTCAGTCCGCTTTTACTTAAGTCGGCATTGTGCCTTTTGTATTAAATTCGGATTAAATTTCTGTATTTCATCGTCAATAAGAAGGTCCACGGGATACAGTACACCTGAAGTGAAGCATCGGAATCAAAATCTGGACTCACAGGACAGGTTCAAATCATAGAAAGTGAGAGTGTCAGTCCTCTTGTACTTAAGTCGGCATTGTGCATTTTGTATTAAATTCGGATGCAATTTCTGTGTTTCATCGTCAATAAGAAGGTCCAAGGTATAGAGTAAACCTGAAGTGAAGCATCGGAATCTTAAACTGGACCCACAGGAGAGGTTCAAATCTTAGAAAGTTAGAGTGTCAGTCCTCTTGTACTTAAGTAGGCATTGTGCCTTTTGAATTTAATTCCGATGAAGTTTCTGTGTTTCTTCGTCAATAAGAAGGTGAAAGGTATACAGTAAACCTGAAGTGAAGCATCGGAATCTAAAGCTGGACTCACAGGAGAGGTTCAAATCATAGAGAGTTAGAGTGTCAGTCCTCTTGTACTAGAGTCGGCATTGTGCCTTTTGAATTTAATTCCGATGCAATTTCTGTATTTCATCGTCAATATGAAGGTGCAAGGTATACATTAAAAAAAGAAGTGAAGCATCGGAATCTAAAACTGGACTCACAGGAGTGGTTCAAATCATAGAGAGTTAAAGTGTCCGTCCTCATGTAGTTAAGTCGGCATTGTGCCTTTTGAATTTAATTCCGATGTAATTTCTGTGTTTCATCGTTAATAAGAAGGTGCAAGGTATACAGTAAACCTGAAGTGAAGCATCGGAATCTAAAACTGGACTCACAGGGTAGGTTCAAATCATAGAAAGAGAGAGTGTCAGTCCTCTATTACTAATGTCGGCATTGTGCCTTTTGTATTAAATTCGGATGCAATTTCTGTATTTCATCGTCAATAAGAAGGTCCAAGGGATACAGTAAACCTTAAGTGAAGCATCAGAGTCTAAAACTGGACTCACAGTAGAGGATCAAATCATAGATAGTTAGGGTGTCAGTCCTCTTGTACTTAAGTCGGCATTGTGCCTTTTGTATTAAATTCGGATGCAATTTCTGTGTTTCATCATGAATAAGAAGGTGCAAGGTATACAGTAAACCTGAAGTGAAGCATTGGAATCTAAAACTGGACTCACAGGAGAGGTTCAAATCATAGAAAACGAGAGTGTCAGTCCTCTTTTACTTAACTCAGCATTGTGCCTTTTGTATTAAATTCGGATGCAATTTCTGTATTTCATCGTCAATAAGAAGGTCCAAGGGATACAGTAAACCTGAAGTGAAGCATCGGAATCCAAAACTGGACTCACAGGAGATGTTCAAATCATAGAGAGTTAGAGTGTCAGTCCTCTTGTGCTTAAGTCGGCATTGTGCCTTTTGTATTAAATTCGGATGCAATTTCTGTGTTTCATCATGAATAAGAAGGTGCAAGGTATACAGTAAACCTGAAGTGAAGCATCGGAATCTAAAACTGGTCTCACAGGAGAGGTTCAAATCATAGAAAACGAGAGTGTCAGTCCTCTTGTACTTAAGTCGGCAATGTGCCTTTTGTATTAAATTCGGATGCAATTTCTGTGTTTCATCGTCAATAAGAATGTCCAAGGGATACAGTACACCTGAAGTGAAGCATCGGAATCCAAAACTGGACTCACAGGACTGGTTCAAATCATAGATAGTTAGAGTGTCAGTCCTCTTATACTTAAGTCGGCATTGTGTCGTTTGAATTTAATTCCGATGCAATTTCTGTGTTTCATCATCAATAAGAAGGTGCAAGGTATACAGTAAACCTGAAGTGTAGCATCGGAATCTAAAACTGGACTCAAAGGAGAGGTTCAAATCTTAGAGAGTTAGAGTGTCAGTCCTCTTGTACTTAAGTCCGTATTGTGCCTTTTGAATTTAATGCCGATGCAATTTCTGTCTTTCATCGTCAATATGAAGGTGCAAGGTATACGGTAAACCTGAAGTGAAGCATCGGAATCTAAAACTGGACTCACAGGAGAGGTTCAAATCATAGAAAACGAGAGTGTCAGTCCTCTTGTACTTAAGTCGGCATTGTGCCTTTTGTATTAAATTTGGATGCAATTTCTGTGTTTCATCGTCAATAAGAATGTCCAAGGGATACAGTAAACCTTGAAGTGAAGCATCGGAATCTAAAACTGGACTCACAGGAGGGGTTCAAATCAAAGATAGTTAGAGCGTCAGTCCTCTTATACTGAAGTCGGCATTGTGTCGTTTGAATTTAATTCCGATGCAATTTCTGTGTTTCATCGTCAATAAGAAAGTGCAAGGTATACAGTAAACCTGAAGTGAAGCATCGGAATCTAAAACTGGACTCACAGGAGAGGTTCAAATCATTGACAGTTAGGGTGTCAGTCCTCTTGTACTTAAGTCGGCATTGTGCCATTTGAATTTAATTCCGATGCAATTTTTGTATTTCATCGTCAATAAATAGGTGCAAGGCATACAGTAAAAAAAGAAGTGAAGCATCGGAATCTAAAACTGGACTCACAGGAGTGGTTCAAATCATAGAGAGTTAGAGTGTCCGTCCTCATGTACTTAAGTCGGCATTGTGCCTTTTGAATTTAATTCCGATGTAATTTCTGTGTTTCCTCGTTAATAAGAAGGTGCAAGGTATACAGTAAACCTGAAGTGAAGCATCGGAATCTAAAACTAGACTCACAGGGTAGGTTCAAATCATAGAAAGAGAGAGTGTCAGTCCTCTATTACTTATGTCGGCATTGTGCCTTTTGTATTAAATTCGGATGCAATTTCTGTATTTCATCGTCAATAAGTAGGTCCAAGGGATACAGTAGACCTGAAGTGAAGCATTGGAATCTAAAACTGGACTCACAGGAGAGGTCCAAATCATAGAAAGTTAGAGTGTCAGTACGCTTGTACTTAAGTCGGCATTGTGTCTTTTGAATTTAGTTCCGATGCAATTTCTATGTTACATCGTCAATAAGAAGTTGCAAGGTATACACTTAAACTGAAGTGAATCATCGGAATCTAGAACTGGACTCACAGGAGAAGTTCAAATCTTAGAAAGTTTGTGTGTCAGTCCTCTTGTACATAAGTCGGCATTGTGCCTTTTGTATTAAATTCGGATGCAATTTCTGTGTTTCATCATCAAAAAGAAGGTGCAAGGTATACAGTAAACCTGAAGTGAAGCATCGGAATCTAAACCTGGACCCACAGGAGAGGTTCAAATCTTAGAAAGTTAGAGTGTCAGTCCTCTTGTACTTAAGCAGGCATTGTGCCTTTTGAATTTAATTCCGATGAAATTTCTGTGTTTCTTCGTCAATAAGAAGGTGCAAGGTATACAGTAAACCTGAAGTGAAGCATCGGAATCTAAAGCTGGACTCACAGGAGAGGTTCAAATCATAGAGAGTTAGAGTGTCAGTCCTCTTGTACTAGAGTCGGCATTGTGCCTTTTGAATTTAATTCCGATGCAATTTCTATATTTCATCGTCAATATGAAGGTGCAAGGTATACATTAAAAAAAGAAGTGAAGCATCGGAATCTAAAACTGGACTCACAGGAGTGGTTCAAATCATAGAGAGTTAGAGTGTCCGTCCTCATGTAGTTAAGTCGGCATTGTGCCTTTTGAATTTAATTCCGATGTAATTTCTGTGTTTCATCGTTAATAAGAAGGTGCAAGGTATACAGTAAACCTGAAGTGAAGCATCGGAATCTAAAACTGGACTCACAGGTTAGGTTCAAATCATAGAAAGAGAGAGTGTCAGTCCTCTATTACTAATGTCGGCATTGTGCCTTTTGTATTAAATTCGGATGCAATTTCTGTATTTCATCGTCAATAAGAAGGTCCAAGGGATACAGTAAACCTTAAGTGAAGCATCAGAGTCTAAAACTGGACTCACAGTAGAGGATCAAATCATAGATAGTTAGGGTGTCAGTCCTCTTGTACTTAAGTCGGCATTGTGCCTTTTGTATTAAATTCGGATGCAATTTCTGTGTTTCATCATGAATAAGAAGGTGCAAGGTATACAGTAAACCTGAAGTGTAGCATTGGAATCTAAAACTGGACTCACAGGAGAGGTTCAAATCATAGAAAACGAGAGTGTCAGTCCTCTTTTACTTAAGTCGGCATTGTGCCTTTTGTATTAAATTCGGATGCAATTTCTGTATTTCATCGTCAATAAGAAGGTCCAAGGGATACAGTAAACCTGAAGTGAAGCATCGGAATCCAAAACTGGACTCACAGGAGATGTTCAAATCATAGAGAGTTAGAGTGTCAGTCCTCTTGTGCTTAAGTCGGCATTGTGCCTTTTGTATTAAATTCGGATGCAATATCTGTGTTTCATCATGAATAAGAAGGTGCAAGGTATACAGTAAAACTGAAGTGAAGCATCGGAATCTAAAACTGGACTCACAGGAGAGGTTCAAATCATAGAAAACGAGAGTGTCAGTCCTCTTGTACTTAAGTCGGCAATGTGCCTTTTGTATTAAATTCGGATACAATTTCTGTGTTTCATCGTCAATAAGAATGTCCAAGGGATACAGTACACCTGAAGTGAAGCATCGGAATCCAAAACTGGACTCACAGGACTGGTTCAAATCATAGATAATTAGAATGTCAGTCCTCTTATACTTAAGTCGGCATTGTGTCGTTTGAATTTAATTCCGATGCAATTTCTGTGTTTCATCGTCAATAAGAAGGTGCAAGGTATACAGTAAACCTGAAGTGTAGCATCGGAATCTAAAACTGGACTCACAGGAGAGGTTCAAATCATAGAAAACGAGAGTGTCAGTCCTCTTGTACTTAAGTCGGCATTGTGCCTTTTGTATTAAATTTGGATGCAATTCCTGTGTTTCATCGTCAATAAGAATGTCCAAGGGATACAGTAAACCTTGACGTGAAGCATCGGAATCTAAAACTTGACTCACAGGAGGGGTTCAAATCAAAGATAGTTAGAGCGTAAGTCCTCTTATACTTAAGTCGGCATTGTGTCGTTTGAATTTAATTCCGATGCAATTTCTGTGTTTCATCGTCAATAAGAAAGTGCAAGGTATACAGTAAACCTGAAGTGAAGCATCGGAATATAAATCTGGACTCACAGGAGAGGTTCAAATCATTGACAGTTAGGGTGTCAGTCCTCTTGTACTTAAGTCGGCATTGTGCCATTTGAATTTAATTCCGATGCAGTTTCTGTGTTTCATCGTCAATAAGAAGGTGCAAGGTATACAGTAAACCTGAAGTGAAGCATCGGAATCTAAAACTGGACTCACAGGACTGGTTCAAATCATAGATAGTTAGAGTGTCAGTCCTCTTATACTTAAGTCGGCATTGTGCCTTTTTAATTTAATTCCGATGCAATTTCTGTCTTTCATCGTCAATAAGAAGGTGCAAGGTATACGGTAAACCAGAAGTGAAGCATCGGAATCTAAAACTGGACTCACTGGATGGGTTCAAATCATTGACAGTTAGGGTGTCAGTCCTCTTGTACTTAAGTCGGCATTGTGCCATTTGAATTTAATTCCGATGCAATTTTTGTATTTCATCGTCAATAAATAGGTGCAAGGTATACAGTAAAAAAAGAAGTGAAGCATCGGAATCTAAAACTGGACTCACAGGAGTGGTTCAAATCATAGAGTGTTACAGTGTCCGTCCTCATGTACTTAAGTCGGCATTGTGCCTTTTGAATTTAATTCCGATGTAATTTCTGTGTTTCATCGTTAATAAGAAGGTGCAAGGTATACAGTAAAGCTGAAGAGAAGCATCGGAATCTAAAACTGGACTCACAGGGTAGGTTCAAATCATAGAAAGAGAGAGTGTCAGTCCTCTATTACTTATGTCGGCATTATGCCTTTTGTATTAAATTCGGATGCAATTTCTGTATTTCATCGTCAATAAGAAGGTCCAAGGGATACAGTAAACCTGAAGTGAAGCATCGGAATCTAAACCTGGACTCACAGGAGAGGTTCAAATCATAGAAAGAGAGAGTGTCAGTCCGCTTTTACTTAAGTCGGCATTGTGCCTTTTGTATTAAATTCGGATTAAATTTCTGTATTTCATCGTCAATAAGAAGGTCCACGGGATACAGTACACCTGAAGTGAAGCATCGGAATCAAAATCTGGACTCACAGGACAGGTTCAATCATAGAAAGTGAGAGTGTCAGTCCTCTTGTACTTAAGTCGGCATTGTGCATTTTGTATTAAATTCGGATGCAATTTCTGTGTTTCATCGTCAATAAGAAGGTCCAAGGTATACAGTAAACCTGAAGTGAAGCATCGGAATCTTAAACTGGACCCACAGGAGAGGTTCAAATCTTAGAAAGTTAGAGTGTCAGTCCTCTTGTACTTAAGCAGGCATTGTGCCTTTTGAATTTAATTCCGATGAAATTTCTGTGTTTCTTCGTCAATAAGAAGGTGCAAGGTATACAGTAAACCTGAAGTGAAGCATCGGAATCTAAAGCTGGACTCACAGGAGAGGTTCAAATCATAGAGAGTTAGAGTGTCAGTCCTCTTGTACTAGAGTCGGCATTGTGCCTTTTGAATTTAATTCCGATGCAATTTCTGTATTTCATCGTCAATATGAAGGTGCAAGGTATACATTAAAAAAAGAAGTGAAGCATCGGAATCAAAAACTGGACTCACAGGAGTGGTTCAAATCATAGAGAGTTAGAGTGTCCGTCCTCATGTAGTTAAGTCGGCATTGTGCCTTTTGAATTTAATTCCGATGTAATTTCTGTGTTTCATCGTTAATAAGAAGGTGCAAGGTATACAGTAAACCTGAAGTAAAGCATCGGAATCTAAAACTGGACTCACAGGGTAGGTTCAAATCATAGAAAGAGAGAGTGTCAGTCCTCTATTACTAATGTCGGCATTGTGCCTTTTATATTAAATTCGGATGCAATTTCTGTATTTCATCGTCAATAAGAAGGTCCAAGGGATACAGTAAACCTTAAGTGAAGCATCAGAGTCTAAAACTGGACTCACAGTAGAGGATCAAATCATAGATAGTTAGGGTGTCAGTCCTCTTGTACTTAAGTCGGCATTGTGCCTTTTGTATTAAATTCGGATGCAATTTCTGTGTTTCATCATGAATAAGAAGGTGCAAGGTATACAGTAAACCTGAAGTGAAGCATTGGAATCTAAAACTGGACTCACAGGAGAGGTTCAAATCATAGAAAACGAGAGTGTCAGTCATCTTTTACTTAAGTCGGCATTGTGCCTTTTGTATTAAATTCGGATGCAATTTCTGTATTTCATCGTCAATAAGAAGGTCCAAGGGATACAGTAAACCTGAAGTGAAGCATCGGAATCCAAAACTGGACTCACAGGAGATGTTCAAATCATAGAGAGTTAGAGTGTCAGTCCCCTTGTGCTTAAGTCGGCATTGTGCCTTTTGTATTAAATTCGGATGCAATTTCTGTGTTTCATCATGAATAAGAAGGTGCAAGGTATACAGTAAACCTGAAGTGAAGCATCGGAATCTAAAACTGGACTCACAGGAGAGGTTCAAATCATAGAAAACGAGAGTGTCAGTCCTCTTGTACTTAAGTCGGCAATGTGCCTTTTGTATTAAATTCGGATGCAATTTCTGTGTTTCATCGTCAATAAGAATGTCCAAGGGATACAGTACACCTGAAGTGAAGCATCGGAATCCAAAACTGGACTCACAGGACTGGTTCAAATCATAGATAGTTAGAATGTCAGTCCTCTTATACTTAAGTCGGCATTGTGTCATTTGAATTTAATTCCGATGCAATTTCTGTGTTTCATCGTCAATAAGAAGGTGCAAGGTATACAGTAAACCTGAAGTGTAGCATCGGAATCTAAAACTGGACTCACAGGAGAGGTTCAAATCATAGAAAACGAGAGTGTCAGTCCTCTTGTACTTAAGTCGGCATTGTGCCTTTTGTATTAAATTTGGATGCAATTCCTGTGTTTCATCGTCAATAAGAATGTCCAAGGGATACAGTAAACCTTGAAGTGAAGCATCGGAATCTAAAACTTGACTCACAGGAGGGGTTCAAATCATAGATAGTTAGAGCGTCAGTCCTCTTATACTTAAGTCGGCATTGTGTCGTTTGAATTTAATTCCGATGCAATTTCTGTGTTTCATCGTCAATAAGAAAGTGCAAGGTATATAGTAAACCTGAAGTGAAGCATCGGAATATAAATCTGGACTCACAGGAGAGGTTCAAATCATTGACAGTTAGGGTGTCAGTCCTCTTGTACTTAAGTCGGCATTGTGCCATTTGAATTTAATTCCGATGCAGTTTCTGTGTTTCATCGTCAATAAGAAGGTGCAAGGTATACAGTAAAACTGAAGTGAAGCATCGGAATCTAAAACTGGACTCACAGGACTGGTTCAAATCATAGATAGTTAGAGTGTCAGTCCTCTTATACTTAAGCCGGCATTGTGCCTTTTTAATTTAATTCCGATGCAATTTCTGTCTTTCATCGTCAATAAGAAGGTGCAAGGTATACGGTAAACCAGAAGTGCAGCATCGGAATCTAAAACTGGACTCACAGGAGAGGTTCAAATCATTGACAGTTAGGGTGTCAGTCCTCTTGTACTTAAGTCGGCATTGTGCCATTTGAATTTAATTCCGATGCAATTTTTGTATTTCATCGTCAATAAATAGGTGCAAGGTATACAGTAAAAAAAGAAGTGAAGCATCGGAATCTAAAACTGGACTCACAGGAGTGGTTCAAATCATAGAGTGTTACAGTGTCCGTCCTCATGTACTTAAGTCGGCATTGTGCCTTTTGAATTTAATTCCGATGTAATTTCTGTGTTTCATCGTTAATAAGAAGGTGCAAGGTATACAGTAAAGCTGAAGTGAAGCATCGGAATCTAAAACTGGACTCACAGGGTAGGTTCAAATCATAGAAAGAGAGAGTGTCAGTCCTCTATTACTTATGTCGGCATTGTGCCTTTTGTATTAAATTCGGATGCAATTTCTGTATTTCATCGCCAATAAGAAGGTCCAAGTGATACAGTAAACCTGAAGTGAAGCATCGGAATCTAAAACTGGACTCACAGGAGAGGTTCAAATCATAGAAAACGAGAGTGTCAGTCCTCTTTTACTTAAGTCGGCATTGTGCCTTTTGTATTAAATTCGGATGCAATTTCTGTATTTCATCATCAATAAGAAGGTGCAAGGTATACAGTAAACCTGAAGTGAAGCATTGGAATCTAAAACTGGACTCACAGGAGAGGTTCAAATCATAGAAAACGAGAGTGTCAGTCCTCTTTTACTTAAGTCGGCATTGTGCCTTTTGTATTAAATTCGGATGCAATTTCTGTATTTCATCGTCAATAAGAAGGTCCAAGGGATACATTAAACCTGAAGTGAAGCATCGGAATCTAATTCTGGACTCACAGGAGAGGTTCAAATCATAGAAAGAGAGAGTGTCAGTCCGCTTTTACTTAAGTCGGCATTGTGCCTTTTGTATTAAATTCGGATGCAATTTCTGTATTTCATCGTCAATAAGAAGGTCCACGGGATACAGAACACCTGAAGTGAAGCATCAGAATCAAAATCTGGACTCACAGGACAGGTTCAAATCATAGAAAGTGAGAGTGTCAGTCCTCTTGTACTTAAGTCGGCATTGTGCATTTTGTATTAAATTCGGATGCAATTTCCGTGTTTCATCGTCGATAAGAAGGTCCAAGGTATACAGTAAACCTGAAGTGAAGCATCGGAATCTTAAACTGGACCCACAGGAGAGGTTCAAATCTTAGATTGTTAGAGTGTCAGTCCTCTTGTACTTAAGTAGGCATTGTGCCTTTTGAATTTAATTCCGATGAAATTTCTGTGTTTCTTCGTCAATAAGAAGGTGCAAGGTATACAGTAAACCTGAAGTGAAGCATCGGAATCTAAAACTGGACTCACAGGAGAGGTTCAAATCATAGAGAGTTAGAGTGTCAGTCCTCTTGTACTAGAGTCGGCATTGTGCCTTTTGAATTTAATTCCGATGCAATTTCTGTATTTCATCGTCAATATGAAGGTGCAAGGTATACATTAAAAAAAGAAGTGAAGCATCGGAATCTAAAACTGGACTCACAGGAGTGGTTCAAATCATAGACAGTTAGAGTGTCCGTCCTCATGTACTTAAGTCGGCATTGTGCCTTTTGAATTTAATTCCGATGTAATTTCTGTGTTTCATCGTTAATAAGAAGGTGCAAGGTATACAGTAAACCTGAAGTGAAGCATCGGAATCTAAAACTGGACTCACAGGGTAGGTTCAAATCATAGAAAGAGAGAGTGTCAGTCCTCTATTACTTATGTCGGCATTGTGCCTTTTGTATTAAATTTGGATGCAATTTCTGTATTTCATCGTCAATAAGAAGGTCCAAGGGATACAATAAACCTTAAGTGAAGCATCAGAGTCTAAAACTTGACTCACAGTAGAGGTCCAAATCATAGATAGTTAGAGTGTCAGTCCGCTTGTACTTAAGTCGGCATTGTGTCTTTTGAATTTAATTCTGATGCAATTTCTGTTTTTCATCGTCAATAAGAAGGTGCAAGGTATACAGTAAACCTGAAGTGAAGCATCGGAATCCAAAACTGGACTCACAGGAGAGGTTCAAATCATAGAAAACGAGAGTGTCAGTCCTATTTTACTTAAGTCGGCATTGTGCCTTTTGTATTAAATTCGGATGCAATTTCTGTATTTCATCGTCAATAAGAAGGTCCAAGGGATACAGTAAACCTGAAGTGAAGCATCGGAATCCAAAACTGGACTCACAGGAGGGGTTCAAATCATAGAGAGTTAGAGTGTCAGTCCTCTTGTGCTTAAGTCGGCATTGTGCCTTTTGTATTAAATTCGGATGCAATTTCTGTGTTTCATCGTCAATAAGAAGGTGCAAGGTATACAGTAAACCTGAAGTGAAGCATCGGAATCTAAAACTGGACTCACAGGAGAGGTTCAAATCATAGAAAACGAGAGTGTCAGTCCTCTTGTACTTAAGTCGGCAATGTGCCTTTTGTATTAAATTCGGATGCAATTTCTGTGTTTCATCGTCAATAAGAATGTCCAAGGGATACAGTACACCTGAAGTGAAGCATCGGAATCCAAAACTGGACTCACAGGACTGGTTCAAAAACTAGATAGTTAGAGTGTCAGTCCTCTTATACTTAAGTCGGCATTGTGTCGTTTGAATTTAATTCCGATGCAATTTCTGTGTTTCATCGTCAATAAGAAGGTGCAAGGTATACAGTAAACCTGAAGTGTAGCATCGGAATCTAAAACTGGACTCACAGGAGAGGTTCAAATCTTAGAGAGTTAGAGTGTCAGTCCTCTTGTACTTAAGTCCGTATTGTGCCTTTTGAATTTAATTCCGATGCAATTTCTGTCTTTCATCGTCAATATGAAGGTGCAAGGTATACGGTAAACCTGAAGTAAGGAATCGGAATCTAAAACTGAACTCACACGAGAGGTTCAAATCATAGAAAACGAGAGTGTCAGTACTCTTGTACTTAAGTCGGCAATGTGCCTTTTGTATTAAATTCGGATGCAATTTCTGTGTTTCATCGTCAATAAGAATGTCCAAGAAATACAGTACACCTGAAATGAAGCATCGGAATCCAAAACTGGACTCACAGGACTGGTACAAATCATAGATAGTTAGAATGTCAGTCCTCTTACACTTAAGTCGGCATTGTGTCGTTTGAATTTTATTCCGATGCAATTTCTCTGTTTCATCGTCAATAAGAAAGTGCAAGGTATACAGTAAACCTTAAGTGAAGCATCGGAATATAAAACTGGACTCACAGGAGAGGTTCAAATCATTGACAGTTAGGGTGTCAGTCCTCTTGTACTTAAGTCGGCATTGTGCCATTTGAATTTAATTCCGATGCAATTTCTGTGTTTCATCGTCAATAAGAAGGTGCAAGGTATACAGTAAACCTGAAGTGAAGCATCGGAATCTAAAACTGGACTCACAGGGTAGGTTCAAATCATAGAAAGAGAGAGTGTCAGTCCTCTATTACTTATGTCGGCATTGTGCCTTTTGTATTACATTCGGATGCAATTTCTGTATTTCATCGTCAATAAGAAGGTCCAAGGGATACAGTAAACCTTAAGTGAAGCATCAGAGTCTAAAACTGGACTCACAGTAGAGGATCAAATCATAGATAGTTAGGGTGTCAGTCCTCTTGTACTTAAGTCGGCATTGTGCCATTTGAATTTAATTCCGATGCAATTTCTGTGTTTCATCGTCAATAAGAAGGTGCAAGGTATACAGAAAACCTGAAGTGAAGCATCGGAATCTAAAACTGGACTCACAGGAGAGGTTCAAATCATAGAAAGAGAGAGTGTCAGTCCTCTTTTACTTATTTCGGCATTGTGCCTATTGTATTAAATTCGGATGCAATTACTGTATTTCATCGTCTATAAGAAGGTCCAAGGGATACAGTAAACCTGAAGTGAAGCATCGGAATCTAAAACTGGACTCACAGGAGAGGTCCAAATCATAGATAGTTAGAGTGTCAGTCCGCTTGTACTTAAGTCGGCATTGTGTCTTTTGAATTTAATTCTGATGCAATTTCTGTGTTTCATTGTCAATAAGAAGGTGCAAGGTATACAGTAAACCTGAAGTGAAGCATCGGAATCTAAAACTTGACTCACAGGAGAGGTTCAAATCATAGAGAGTTAGAGTGTCAGTCCTCTTGTACTTAAGTCGGCATTGTGCCTTTTGTATTAAATTCGGATGCAATTTCTGTGTTTCATCATCAATAAGAAGGTGCAAGGTATACAGTAAACCTGAAGTGAAGCATTGGAATCTAAAACTGGACTCACAGGAGAGGTTCAAATCATAGAAAACAAGAGTGTCAGTCCTCTTTTACTTAAGTCGGCATTGTGCCTTTTGTATTAAATTCGGATGCAATTTCTGTATTTCATCGTCAATAAGAAGGTCCAAGGGATACAGTAAACCTGAAGTGAAGCATCGGAATCCAAAACTGGACTCACAGGAGAGGTTCAAATCATAGAGAGTTAGAGTGTCAGTCCTCTTGTGCTTAAGTCGGCATTGTGCATTTTGTGTTAAATTCGGATGCAATTTCTGTGTTTCACCGTCAATAAGAAGGTGCAAGGTATACAGTAAACCTGAAGTGAAGCATCGGAATCAAAAACTGTCTCTCACAGGAGAGGTTCAAATCATAGAAAACGATAGTGTCAGTCCTCTTGTACTTAAGTCGGCAATGTGCCTTTTGTATTAAATTCGGATGCAATTTCTGTGTTTCATCATCAATAAGAATGTCCAAGGGATACAGTACACCTGAAGTGAAGCATCGGAATCTAAAACTGGACTCACAGGACTGGTTCAAATCATAGATAGTTAGAGTGTCAGTCCTCTTATACTTAAGTCGGCATTGTGTCGTTTGAATTTAATTCCGATGCAATTTCTGTGTTTCATCGTCAATAAGAAGGTGCAAGGTATACAGTAAACCTGAAGTGAAGCATCGGAATCTAAAAATGGACTCACAGGAGAGGTTCAAATCTTAGAGAGTTAGAGTGTCAGTCCTCTTGTACTTAAGTCCGTATTGTTCCTTTTGAATTTAATTCCGATGCAATTTCTGTCTTTCATCGTCAATAAGAAGGTGCAAGGTATACGGTAAACCTGAAGTGAAGCATTGGATTCTAAAACTGGACTCACAGGAGAGGTTCAAATCATAGAAAACGAGAGTGTCAGTCCTCTTGTACTTAAGTCGGCATGGTGCCTTTTGTATTAAATTTGGATGCAATTCCTGTGTTTCATCGTCAATAAGAATGTCCAAGGGATACAGTAAACCTTGAAGTGAAGCATCGGAATCTAAAACTGGACTCACAGGAGGGGTTCAAATCAAAGATAGTTAGAGCGTCAGTCCTCTTATACTTAAGTCGGCATTGTGTCTTTTAAATTTAATTCCGATGCAATTTCTGTGTTTCATCGTCAATAAGAAAGTGCAAGGTATACAGTAAACCTGAAGTGAAGCATCGGAATATAAAACTGGACTCACAGGAGAGGTTCAAATCATAGACAGTTAGGGTGTCAGTCCTCTTGTACTTAAGTCGGCATTGTGCCATTTGAATTTAATTCCGATGCAATTTCTGTGTTTCATCGTCAATAAGAAGGTGAAAGGTATACAGTAAAGCTGAAGTGAAGCATCGGAATCTAAAACTTGACTCACAGGAGGGGTTCAAATCATAGAAAGAGAGAGTGTCAGTCCTCTTTTACTTAAGTCGGCATTGTGCCTATTGTATTAAATTCGGATGCAATTTCTGTATTTCATCATCAATAAGAAGGTCCAAGGGATACAGTAAACCTGAAGTGTAGCATCGGAATCTAAAACTGGACTCACAGGAGAGGTTCAAATCATAGATAGTTAGAGTGTCAGTCCTCTTGTCCTTAAGTCGGCATTGTGTCTTTCGAATTTAGTTCTGATGCAATTTCTGTGCTTCATCGTCAATAAGAAGGTGCAAGGTATACAGTAAACCTGAAGTGAAGCATCGGAATCCAAAACTGGACTCACAGAAGAGGTTCAAATCATAGAGAGTTAGAGTGTCAGTCCTCATGTACTTAAGTCAGCATTGTGCCTTTTGTATAATTTCGGATGCAATTTCTGTATTTCATCGTCAATAAGAAGGTGCAAGGTATACAGTAAACCTGAAATGAAGCATCGGAATCTAAAACTGGACTCAAAGGAGAGGTTCAAATCATAGAGAGTTAGAGTGTCAGTCCTCTTGTACTATTGTCGGCATTGTGCCTTTTGAATTTAATTCCGATACAATTTTTGATTTCATCGTCAATAAATAGGTGCAAGGTATACAGTAAAAAAAGAAGTGAAGCATCGGAATCTAAAACTGGACTCACAGGAGTGGTTCAAATCATAGAGAGTTAGAGTGTCCGTCCTCATGTACTTAAGTCGGCATTGTGCCTTTTGAATTTAATTCCGATGTAATTTCTGTGTTTCATCGATAATAAGAATGGTGCAAGGTATACAGTAAACATGAAGTGAAGCATCGGAATCTAAAACTGGACTCACAGGGTAGGTTCAAATCATAGAAAGAGAGAGTGTCAGTAATTTATTACTTATGTCGGCATTGTGCCTTTTGTATTAAATTCGGATGCAATTTCTGTATTTCATCGTCAATAAGAAGGTCCAAGGGATACAGTAAACCTTAAGTGAAGCATCAGAGTCTAAAACTGGACTCACAGTAGAGGTTCAAATCATAGATAGTTAGGGTGTCAGTCCTCTTGTACTTAAGTCGGCATTGTGCCATTTGAATTTAATTCCGATGCAATTTCTGTGTTTCATCGTCAATAAGAAGGTGCAAGGTATACAGTAAACCTGAAGTGAAGCATCGCAATCTAAAACTGGGCTCACAGGAGAAGTTCAAATCATAGATAGTTAGAGTGTCAGTCCTCTTGTACTTAAGTCGGCATTGTGCATATTGTATAAAATTCGGATGCAATTTCTGTATTTCATCGTCAATAAGAAGGTCCAAGGGATACAGTAAAACTTAAGTTAAGCATCGTAATCTAAAACTGGACTCACAGGAGAGGTCCAAATCATAGATAGTTAGAGTGTCAGTCCGCTTGTACTTAAGTCGGCATTGTGTCTTTTGAATTTAATTCTGATGCAATTTCTGTGTTTCATCGTTAATAAGAAGGTGCAAGGTATACAGTAAACCTGAAGTGAAGCATCGGAATCAAAAACTGGACTCACAGGAGAGGTTCAAATCATAGTGAGTTAGAGTGTCAGTCCTCTTGTACTTAAGTCGGCATTGTGCCTTTTGTATTAAATTCGGATGCAATTTCTGTGTTTCATCGTCAACAAGAAGGTGCAAGGTATACAGTAAACCTGAAGTGAAGCATTGGAATCTAAAACTGGACTCACAAGACAGGTTCAAATCATAGAAAACGAGAGTGTCAGTCCTCTTGTCCTTAAGTCGGCATTGTGTCATTCGAATTTAATTCTGATGCAATTTCTGTGCTTCATCGTCAGTAAGAAGGTGCAAGGTATACGGTAAACCTGAAGTGAAGCATCGGAATCTAAAACTGGACTCACAGGAGAGGTTCAAATCATAGACAGTTAGAGTGTCAGTCCTCTTGAACTTAAGTCCGCATTGTGCCTTTTGAATTTAATTCCGATGCAATTTCTGTCTTTCATTATCAATAAGAAGGTGCAAGGTATACGGTAAACCTGAAGTGAAGCATTGGAATCTAAAACTGGACTCACAGGAGAGGTTCAAATCATAGAAAACGAGAGTGTCAGTCCTCTTGTACTTAAATCGGCATTGTGCCTTTTGTATTAAATTTGGATGCAATTTCTGTGTTTGATCGTCAATAAGAATGTCCAAGGGATACAGTAAACCTTGAAGTGAAGCATCGGAATCTAAAACTGGACTATCAGGAGGGGTTCAAATCAAAGATAGTTAGAGCATCAGTCCTCTTATACTTAAGTCGGCATTGTGTCGTTTGAATTTAATTCCGATGCAATTTCTGTGTTTCATCGTCAATAAGGAAGTGCAAGGTATACAGTAAACCTGAAGTGAAGCATCGGAATCTAAAACTGGACTCACAGGAGAGGTTCAAATCATTGAGAGTTAGGGTGTCAGTCCTCTTGTACTTAAGTTGGCATTGTGCCATTTGAATTTAATTCCGATGCAATTTCTGTCTTTCATCGTCAATAAGAAGGTGCAAGGTATACAGTAAACCTGAAGTGAAGCATCGGAATCTAAAACTGGACACAGGAGAGGTTCAAATCATAGAAAGAGAGAGTGTCAGTCCTCTTTTACTTAAGTCGGCATTGTGCCTATTGTATTAAATTCGGATGCAATTTCTGTATTTCATCGTCAATAAGAAGTTCCAAGGGATACAGTAAACCTGAAGTGTAGCATCGGAATCGAAAACTGGACACACAGGAGAGGTTCAAATCATAGATAGTTAGAGTGTCAGTCCTCTTGTCCTTAAGTCGGCATTGTGTCTTTCGAATTTAATTCTGATGCAATTTCTGTGCTTCATCGTCAGTAAGAAGGTGCAAGGTATACAGTAAACCTGAAGTGAAGCATCGGAATATAAAACTGGACTCACAGGAGAGGTTCAAATCATTGACAGTTAGGGTGTCAGTCCTCTTGTACTTAAGTCGGCATTGTGCCATTTGAATTTAATTCCGATGCAATTTCTGTGTTTCATCGTCAATAAGAAGGTGCAAGGTATACAGTAAACCTGAAGTGAAGCATCGGAATCTAAAACCCTGACTCACAGGAGGGGTTCAAATCATAGAAAGAGAGAGTGTCAGTCCTGTTTTACTTAAGTCAGCATTGTGCCTATTGTATTAAATTCGGATGCAATTTCTGTATTTCATCGTCAATAAGAAGGTCCAAGGGATACAGTAAACCTGAAGTGTAGCATCGGAATCTAAAACTGGACTCACAGGAGAGGTTCAAATCATAGATAGTTAGAGTGTCAGTCCTCTTGTCCTTAAGTCGGCATTGTGTCTTTCGAATTTAGTTCTGATGCAATTTCTGTGCTTCATCGTCAATAAGAAGGTGCAAGGTATACAGTAAACCTGAAGAGAAGCATCGGAATCCAAAACTGGACTCACAGAAGAGGTTCAAATCATAGAGAGTTAGAGTGTCAGTCCTCTTGTACTTAAGTCAGCATTGTGCCTTTTGTATAAATTCGGATGCAATTTCTGTATTTCATCGTCAATAAGAAGGTGCAAGGTATACAGTAAACCTGAAGCGAAGCATCGGAATCTAAAACTGGACTCAAAGGAGAGGTTCAATTCATAGAGAGTTAGAGTGTCAGTCCTCTTGTACTATAGTCGGCATTGTGCCTTTTGAATTTAATTCCGATGCAATTTTTGATTTCATCGTCAATAAATATGTGCAAGGTATACAGTAAAAAAAGAAGTGAAGCATCGGAATCTAAAACTGGACTCACAGGAGTGGTTCAAATCATAGAGAGTTAGAGTGTCCGTCCTCATGTACTTAAGTCGGCATTGTGCCTTTTGAATTTAATTCCGATGTAATTTCTGTGTTTCATCGATAATAAGAATGGTGCAAGGTATACAGTAAACATGAAGTGGAGCATCGGAATCTAAAACTGGACTCACAGGGTAGGTTCAAATCATAGAAAGAGAGAGTGTCAGTAATCTATTACTTATGTCAGCAATGTGCCTTTTGTATTAAATTCGGATGCAATTTCTGTATTTCATCGTCAATAAGAAGGTCCAAGGGATACAGTAAACCTTAAGTGAAGCATCAGAGTCTAAAACTGGACTCACAGTAGAGGTTCAAATCATAGATAGTTAGGGTGTCAGTCCTCTTGTACTTAAGTCGGCATTGTGCCATTTGAATTTAATTCCGATGCAATTTCTGTGTTTCATCGTCAATAAGAAGGTGCAAGGTATACAGTAAACCTGAAGTGAAGCATCGGAATCTAAAACTGGACTCACAGGAGAAGTTCAAATCATAGATAGTTAGAGTGTCAGTCCTCTTGTACTTAAGTCGGCATTGTGCCTATTGTATAAAATTCGGATGCAATTTCTGTATTTCATCGTCAATAAGAAGGTCCAAGGGATACAGTAAAACTGAAGTTAAGCATCGGAATCTAAAACTGGACTCACAGGAGAGGTCCAAATCATAGATAGTTAGAGTGTCAGTCCGCTTGTACTTAAGTCGGCATTGTGTCTTTTGAATTTAATTCTGATGCAATTTCTGTGTTTCATCGTTAATAAGAAGGTGCAAGGTATACAGTAAACCTGAAGTGAAGCATCGGAATCAAAAACTGGACTCACAGGAGAGGTTCAAATCATAGTGAGTTAGAGTGTCAGTCCTCTTGTACTTAAGTCGGCATAGTGCCTTTTGTATTAAATTCGGATGCAATTTCTGTGTTTCATCGTCAACAAGAAGGTGCAAGGTATACAGTAAACCTGAAGTGAAGCATTGGAATCTAAAACTGGACTCACAAGACAGGTTCAAATCATAGAAAACGAGAGTGTCAGTCCTCTTGTCCTTAAGTCGGCATTGTGTCTTTCGAATTTAATTCTGATGCAATTTCTGTGCTTCATCGTCAGTAAGAAGGTGCAAGGTATACAGTAAACCTGAAGTGAAGCATCGGAATCTAAAACTGGACTCACAGGAGAGGTTCAAATCATAGACAGTTAGAGTGTCAGTCCTCTTGAACTTAAGTCCGCATTGTGCCTTTTGAATTTAATTCCGATGCAATTTCTGTCTTTCATTATCAATAAGAAGGTGCAAGGTATACGGTAAACCTGAAGTGAAGCATTGGAATCTAAAACTGGACTCACAGGAGAGGTTCAAATCATAGAAAACGAGAGTGTCAGTCCTCTTGTACTTAAATCGGCATTGTGCCTTTTGTATTAAATTTGGATGCAATTTCTGTGTTTGATCGTCAATAAGAATGTCCAAGGGATACAGTAAACCTTGAAGTGAAGCATCGGAATCTAAAACTGGACTATCAGGAGGGGTTCAAATCAAAGATAGTTAGAGCATCAGTCCTCTTATACTTAAGTCGGCATTGTGTCGTTTGAATTTAATTCCGATGCAATTTCTGAGTTTCATCGTCAATAAGGAAGTGCATGGTATACAGTAAACCTGAAGTGAAGCATCGGAATCTAAAACTGGACTCACAGGAGAGGTTCAAATCATTGAGAGTTAGGGTGTCAGTCCTCTTGTACTTAAGTCGGCATTGTGCCATTTGAATTTAATTCCGATGCAATTTCTGTCTTTCATCGTCAATAAGAAGGTGCAAGGTATACAGTAAACCTGAAGTGAAGCATCGGAATCTAAAACTGGACTCACAGGAGAGGTTCAAATCATAGAAAGAGAGAGTGTCAGTCCTCTTTTACTTAAGTCGGCATTGTGCCTATTGTATTAAATTCGGATGCAATTTCTGTATTTCATCGTCAATAAGAAGTTCCAAGGGATACAGTAAACCTGAAGTGTAGCATCGGAATCGAAAACTGGACACACAGGAGAGGTTCAAATCATAGATAGTTAGAGTGTCAGTCCTCTTGTCCTTAAGTCGGCACTGTGTCTTTCGAATTTAATTCTGATGCAATTTCTGTGCTTCATCGTCAGTAAGAAGGTGCAAGGTATACAGTAAACCTGAAGTGAAGCATCGGAATCCAAAACTGGACTCACAGGAGAAGTTCAAATCATAGAGAGTTAGAGTGTCAGTCCTCTTGTACTTAAGTCGGTATTGTGCCTTTTGTATTAAATTCGGATGCAATTTCTGTATTTCATCGTCAATAAGAAGGTGCAAGGTATACAGTAAACCTGAAGTGAAGCATCGGAATGTAAAACTGGACTCACCGGAGAGGTTCAAATCATAGAGAGTTAGAGTGTCAGTCCTCTTGTACATAAGTCGGCATTGTGCCTTTTGAATTTAATTCCGATGCAATTTCTGTCTTTCATCGTCAATAAGAAGGTGCAAGGTATACAGTAAACCTGAAGTGAAGCATTGGAATCTAAAACTGGACTCACAGGAGAGGTTCAAATCATAGAAAACGAGAGTGTCAGTCCTCTTTTACTTCAGTCGGCATTGTGCCTTTTGTATTAAATTCGGATGCAATTTCTGTATTTCATCGTCAATAAGAATGTCCAAGGGATACAGTACACCAGAAGTGAAGAATCGGAATCTAAAACTGGACTCACAGGACTGGTTCAAATCATAGATAGTTAGAGTGTCAGTCCTCTTATACTTAAGTCGGCATTGTGTCGTTTGAATTTAATTCCGATGCAATTTCTGTGTTTCATCGTCAATAAGAAGGTGCAAGGTATACAGTAAACCTTAAGTGAAGCATCGGAATCTAAAACTGGACTCACAGGAGAGGTTCAAATCATAGAGAGTTAGAGTGTCAGTCCTCTTGAACTTAAGTCCGCATTGTGCCTTTTGAATTTAATTCCGATGCAATATCTGTCTTTCATCGTCAATAAGAAGGTGCAAGGTATACGGTAAACCTGAAGTGAAGCATCGGAATCTAAAACTGGACTCACAGGAGAGGTTCAAACCATAGAAAACGAGAGTGTCAGTCCTGTTGTACTTAAGTCGGCATTGTGCCTTTTGTATTAAATTTGGATGCAATTTCTGTGTTTCATCGTCAATAAGAATGTCCAAGGGATACAGTAAACCTTGAAGTGAAGCATCGGAATCTAAAACTGGACTCACAGGAGGGGTTCAAATCAAAGATAGTTAGAGCCACAGTCCTCTTATACTTATATCGGCATTGTGTCGTTTGAATTTAATTCCGATGCAATTTCTGTGTTTCATCGTCAATAAGAAAGTGCAAGGTATACAGTAAACCTGAAGTGAAGCATCGGAATCTAAAACTGGACTCACAGGAGAGGTTCAAATCATTGAGAGTTAGGGGGTCAGTCCTCTTGTACTTAAGTCGGCATTGTGCCATTTGAATTTAATTCCGATGCAATTTCTGTGTTTCATCGTCAATAAGAAGGTGCAAGGTATACAGTAAACCTGAAGTGAAGCATCGGAATCTAAAACTGGACTCACAGGAGAGGTTCAAACCATAGAAAGAGAGAGTGTCAGTCCTCTTTTACTCAAGTCGGCATTGTACCTATTGTATTAAATTCGGATGCAATTTCTGTATTTCATCGTCAATAAGAAGGTCCAAGGGATACAGTAAAACTGAAGTGTAGCATCGGAATCTAAAACTGGACTCACAGGAGAGGTTCAAATCATAGATAGTTAGAGTGTCAGTCCTCGTGTCCTTAAGTCGGCATTGTGTCTTTCGAATTTAATTCTGATGCAATTTCTGTGCTTCATCGTCAATAAGAAGGTGCAAGGTATACAGCAAACCTGAAGTGAAGCATCGGAATCCAAAACTGGACTCCCAGGAGACGTTCAAACCATAGAGAGTTAGACTGTCAGTCCTCTTGTACTTAAGTCGGCATTGTGCCTTTTGTATTAAATTCGGATGCAATTTCTGTATTTCATCGTCAATAAGAAGGTGCAAGGTATACAGTAAACCTGAAGTGAAGCATCGGAATCTAAACCTGGACTCACAGGAGAGGTTCAAATCATAGAGAGTTAGAGTGTCAGTCCTCTTGTACTTAAGTCAGCATTGTGCCTTTTGAATTATATTCCGATGCAATTTCTGTCTTTCATCGTCAATAAGAAGGTGCAAGGTATACAGTAAACCTGAAGTGAAGCATCCGAATCTAAAACTGGACTCATAGGAGAGGTTCAAATCTAGAAAGAGAGTGTTTCAGTCCTCTTTTACTTAAGTCCGCATTGTGCCTTTTGTATTAAATTCGGATGCAATTTCTGTATTTCATCGTCAATAAGAAGTCCAAGGGATACAGTAAACCTGAAGTGAAGCATCGGAATCCAAAACTGGACTCACAGGAGAGGTTCAAATCATAGAGAGTTAGAGTGTCAGTCCTCTTGTACTTAAGTCGGCATTGTGCCTTTTGTATTACATTCGGATGGAATTTCTGTTGTTCATCGTCAATAAGAAGGTGCAAGGTATACAGTAAACCTGAAGTGAAGCATCGGAATCTAAAACTGGACTCACAGGAGAGGTTCAAATAATAGATAACGAGAGTGTCAGTCCTCTTGTACTTAAGTCGGCAATGTGCCTTTTGTATTAAATTTGGATGCAATTTCTGTGTTTCATCGTCAATAAGAATGTCCAAGGGATACAGTAAACCTTGAAGTGAAGCATCGGAATCTAAAACTGGACTCACAGGAGGGGTTCAAATCAAAGATAGTTAGAGCATCAGTCCTCTTATACTTATATCGGCATTGTATCGTTTGAATTTAATTCCGATGCAATTTCTGTGTTTCATCGTTAATAAGAAAGTGCAAGGTATACAGTAAACCTGAAGTGAAGCATCGGAATCTAAAACTGGACTCACAGGAGAGGTTCAAATCATTGAGAGTTAGGGTGTCAGTCCTCTTGTACTTAAGTCGGCATTGTGCCATCTGAATTTAATTCCGATGCAATTTCTGTGTTTCATCGTCAATAAGAAGGTGCAAGGTATACAGTAAACCTGAAGTGAAGCATCGGAATCTAAAACCGGACTCACAGGAGAGGTTCAAATCATAGAAAGAGAGAGTGTCAGTCCTCTTTTACTCAAGTCGGCATTGTGCCTATTGTATTAAATTCGGATGCAATTTCTGTATTTCATCGTCAATAAGAAGGTCCAAGGGATACAGTAAACCTGAAGTGTAGCATCGGAATCTAAAACTGGACTCACAGGAGAGGTTCAAATCATAGATAGTTAGAGTGTCAGTCCTCGTGTCCTTAAGTCGGCATTGTGTCTTTCGAATTTAATTCTGATGCAATTTCTGTGCTTCATCGTCAATAAGAAGGTGCAAGGTATACAGTAAACCTGAAGTGAAGCATCGGAATCCAAAACTGGACTCACAGGAGAGGTTCAAATCATAGAGAGTTAGACTGTCAGTCCTCTTGTACTTAAGTCGGCATTGTGCCTTTTGTATTAAATTCGGATGCAATTTCTGTATTTCATCGTCAATAAGAAGGTGCAAGGTATACAGTAAACCTGAAGTGAAGCATCGGAATCTAAACCTGGACTCACAGGAGAGGTTCAAATCATAGAGAGTTAGAGTGTCAGTCCTCTTGTACTTAAGTCAGCATTGTGCCTTTTGAATTAAATTCCGATGCAATTTCTGTCTTTCATCGTCAATAAGAAGGTGCAAGGTATACAGTAAACCTGAAGTGAAGCATCCGAATCTAAAACTGGACTCATAGGAGAGGTTCAAATCTAGAAAGAGAGGGTTTCAGTCCTCTTTTACTTAAAACCGCATTGTGCCTTTTGTATTAAATTCGGATGCAATTTCTGTATTTCATCGTCAATAAGAGGTCCAAGGGATACAGTAAACCTGAAGTGAAGCATCGGAATCCAAAACTGGACTCACAGGAGAGGTTCAAATCATAGAGAGTTAGAGTGTCAGTCCTCTTGTACTTAAGTCGGCATTGTGCCTTTTGTATTAAATTCGGATGGAATTTCTGTGGTTCATCGTCAATAAGAAGGTGCAAGGTATACAGTAAACCTGAAGTGAAGCATCGGAATCTAAAACTGGACTCACAGGAGAGGTTCAAATCATAGATAACGAGAGTGTCAGTCCTCTTGTACTTAAGTCGGCAATGTGCCTTATGCATTAAATTTGGATGCAATTTCTGTGTTTCATCGTCAATAAGAATGTCCAACGGATACAGTAAACCTTGAAGTGAAGCATCGGAATCTAAAACTGGACTCACAGGAGAGGTTCATATCATAGATAGTTAGAGTGTCAGTCCTCTTGTACTTAAGTCGGCATTGTGTCTTCTGAATTTAATTCCGATGCAATTTCTATGTTTCATCGTCAATAAGAAGGTGCAACGTATACAGTAAACCTGAAGTGAAGCATCGGAATCCAAAACTGGACTCACAGGAGAGGTTCAAATCATAGATAGTTAGAGTGTCAGTCCTCTTGTCCTTAAGTCGGCATTGTGTCTTTCGAATTTAATTCTGATGCAATTTCTGTATTTCATCGTCAATAAGAAGGTCCAAGGGATACAGTAAACCTGAAGTGAAGCATCGGAATCTAAAACTCGACTCACAGGAGAAGTTCAAATCATAGAGAGTGAGAGTGTCAGTCCTCTTGTCCTTAAGTCGGCATTGTGTCGTTTGAATTTAATTCCGATGCAATTTCTGTGTTTCATCGTCAATAAGGAAGTGCAAGGTATACAGTAAACCTGAAGTGAAGCATCGGAATCTAAAACTGGACTCACAGGAGAGGTTCAAATCATTGAGAGTTAGGGTGTCAGTCCTCTTGTACTTAAGTCGGCATTGTGCCATTTGAATTTAATTCCGATGCAATTTCTGTCTTTCATCGTCAATAAGAAAGTGCAAGGTATACAGTAAACCTGAAGTGAAGCATCGGAATCTAAAACTGGACTCACAGGAGAGGTTCAAATCATAGAAAGAGAGAGTGTCAGTCCTCTTTTACTTAAGTCGGCATTGTGCCTATTGTATTAAATTCGGATGCAATTTCTGTATTTCATCGTCAATAAGAAGGTCCAAGGGATACAGTAAACCTGAAGTGTAGCATCGGAATCGAAAACTGGACACACAGGAGAGGTTCAAATCATAGATAGTTAGAGTGTCAGTCCTCTTGTCCTTAAGTCGGCATTGTGTCTTTCGAATTTAATTCTGATGCAATTTCTGTGCTTCATCGTCAGTAAGAAGGTGCAAGGTATACAGTAAACCTGAAGTGAAGCATCGGAATCCAAAACTGGACTCACAGGAGAAGTTCAAATCATAGAGAGTTAGAGTGTCAGTCCTCTTGTACTTAAGTCGGCATTGTGCCTTTTGTATTAAATTCGGATGCAATTTCTGTATTTCATCGTCAATAAGAAGGTGCAAGGTATACAGTAAACCTGAAGTGAAGCATCGGAATGAAAAACTGGACTCACAGGAGAGGTTCAAATCATAGAGATTTAGAGTGTCAGTCCTCTTGTACATAAGTCGGCATTGTGCCTTTTGAATTTAATTCCGATGCAATTTCTGTCTTTCATCGTCAATAAGAAGGTGCAAGGTATACAGTAAACCTGAAGTGAAGCATCCGAATCTAAAACTGGACTCATAGGAGAGGTTCAAATCTAGAAAGAGAGGGTGTCAGTCCACTTTTACTTAAGTCGGCATTGTGCCTTTTGTATTAAATTCGGATGCAATTTCTGTATTTCATCGTCAATAAGAAGGTGCAAGGTATACAGTAAACCTGAAGTGAAGCATTGGAATCTAAAACTGGACTCACAGGAGAGGTTCAAATCATAGAAAACGAGAGTGTCAGTCGTCTTTTACTTCAGTCGGCATTGTGCCTTTTGTATTAAATTCGGATGCAATTTCTGTATTTCATCGTCAATAAGAATGTCCAAGGGATACAGTACACCAGAAGTGAAGAATCGGAATCTAAAACTGGACTCACAGGACTGGTTCAAATCATAGATAGTTAGAGTGTCAGTCCTCTTATACTTAAGTCGGCATTGTGTCGTTTGAATTTAATTCCGATGCAATTTCTGTGTTTCATCGTCAATAAGAAGGTGCAAGGTATACAGTAAACCTTAAGTGAAGCATCGCAATCTAAAACTGGACTCACAGGAGAGGTTCAAATCAGAGAGAGTTAGAGTGTCAGTCCTCTTGAACTTAAGTCCGCATTGTGCCTTTTGAATTTAATTCCGATGCAATTTCTGTCTTTCATCGTCAATAAGAAGGTGCAAGGTATACGGTAAACCTGATGTGAAGCATCGGAATCCAAAACTGGACTCACAGGAGAGGTTCAAATCAAAGAAAACGAGAGTGTCAGTCCTCTTGTACTTAAGTCGGCATTGTGCCATTTGAATTTAATTCCGATGCAATTTCTGTATTTCATCGTCAATAAGAAGGTCCAAGGGATACAGTAAACCTGAAGTGTAGCATCGGAATCTAAAACTGGACTCACAGGAGAGGTTCAAATCATAGAAAGAGAGAGTGTCAGTCCTCTTTTACTCAAGTCGGCATTGTGCCTATTGTATTAAATTCGGATGCAATTTCTGTATTTCATCGTCAATAAGAAGGTCCAAGGGATACAGTAAACCTGAAGTGTAGCATCGGAATCTAAAACTGGACTCACAGGAGAGGTTCAAATCATAGATAGTTAGAGTGTCAGTCCTCGTGTCCTTAAGTCGGCATTGTGTCTTTCGAATTTAATTCTGATGCAATTTCTGTGCTTCATCGTCAATAAGAAGGTGCAAGGTATAGAGTAAACCTGAAGGGAAGCATCGGAATCCAAAACTGGACTCCCAGGAGAGGTTCAAATCATAGAGAGTTAGACTGTCAGTCCTCTTGTACTTAAGTCGGCATTGTGCCTTTTGTATTAAATTCGGATGCAATTTCTGTATTTCATCGTCAATAAGAAGGTGCAAGGTATACAGTAAACCTGAAGTGAAGCATCGGAATCTAAACCTGGACTCACAGGAGAGGTTCAAATCATAGAGAGTTAGAGTGTCAGTCCTCTTGTACTTAAGTCAGCATTGTGCCTTTTGAATTAAATTCCGATGCAATTTCTGTATTTCATCGTCAATAAGAAGTCCAAGGGATACAGTAAACCTGAAGTGTAGCATCGGAATCTAAAACTGGACTCACAGGAGAGGTTCAAATCATAGATAGTTAGAGTGTCAGTCCTCTTGTCCTTAAGTCGGCATTGTGTCTTTCGAATTTAATTCTGATGCAATTTCTGTGCTTCATCGTCAATAAGAAGGTGCAAGGTATACAGTAAACCTGAAGTGAAGCATCGGAATCTAAAACTCGACTCACAGGAGAGGTTCAAATCATAGAGAGTGAGAGTGTCAGTCCTCTTGTACATAAGTCGGCATTGTGCCTTTTGAATTTAATTCCGATGCAATTTCTGTCTTTCATCGTCAATAAGAAGGTGCAAGGTATACAGTAAACCTGAAGTGAAGCATCCGAATCTAAAACTGGACTCATAGGAGAGGTTCAAATCTAGAAAGAGAGGGTGTCAGTCCTCTTTTACTTCAGTCGGCATTGTGCCTTTTGTATTAAATTCGGATGCAATTTCTGTATTTCATCGTCAATAAGAATGTCCAAGGGATACAGTACACCAGAAGTGAAGAATCGGAATCAAAAACTGGACTCACAGGACTGGTTCAAATCATAGATAGTTAGAGTGTCAGTCCTCTTATACTTAAGTCGGCATTGTGTCGTTTGAATTTAATTCCGATGCAATTTCTGTGTTTCATCGTCAATAAGAAGGTGCAAGGTATACAGTAAACCTTAAGTGAAGCATCGGAATCTAAAACTGGACTCACAGGAGAGGTTCAAATCATAGAGAGTTAGAGTGTCAGTCCTCTTGTACTTAAGTCAGCATTGTGCCTTTTGAATTAAATTCCGATGCAATTTCTGTCTTTCATCGTCAATAAGAAGGTGCAAGGTATACAGTAAACCTCAAGTGAAGCATCCGAATCTAAAACTGGACTCATAGGAGAGGTTCAAATCAAGAAAGAGAGGGTTTCAGTCCTCTTTTACTTAAGTCCGCATTGTGCCTTTTGTATTAAATTCGGATGCAATTTCTGTATTTCATCGTCAATAAGAAGTCCAAGGGATACAGTAAACCTGAAGTGAAGCATCGGAATCCAAAACTGGACTCACAGGAGAGGTTCAAATCATAGAGAGTTAGAGTGTCAGTCCTCTTGTACTTAAGTCGGCATTGTGCCTTTTGTATTAAATTCGGATGGAATTTCTGTGGTTCATCGTCAATAAGAAGGTGCAAGGTAAACAGTAAACCTGAAGTGAAGCATCGGAATCTAAAACTGGACTCACAGGAGAGGTTCAAATCATAGATAACGAGAGTGTCAGTCCTCTTGTACTTAAGTCGGCAATTTGCCTTATGCATTAAATTTGGATGCAATTTCTGTGTTTCATCGTCAATAAGAATGTCCAACGGATACAGTAAACCTTGAAGTGAAGCATCGGAATCTAAAACTGGACTCACAGGAGAGGTTCATATCATAGATAGTTAGAGTGTCAGTCCTCTTGTACTTAAGTCGGGATTGTGTCTTCTGAATTTAATTCCGATGCAATTTCTGTGTTTCATCGTCAATAAGAAGGTGCAACGTATACAGTAAACCTGAAGTGAAGCATCGGAATCCAAAACTGGACTCACAGGAGAGGTTCAAATCATTGAGAGAGAGAGTGTCAGTCCTCTTTTACTTAAGTCGGCATTGTGCCTATTGTATTAAATTCGGATGCAATTTCTGTATTTCATCGTCAATAAGAAGGTCCAAGGGATACAGTAAACCTGAAGTGTAGCATCGGAATCTCAAACCGGACTCACAGGAGAGGTTCAAATCATAGAAAGAGGGAGTGTCAGTCCTCTTTTACTTAAGTCGGCATTGTGCCTATTGTATTAAATTCGGATGCAATTTCTGTATTTCATCGTCAATAAGAAGTTCCAAGGGATACAGTAAACCTGAAGTGTAGCATCGGAATCGAAAACTGGACACACAGGAGAGGTTCAAATCATAGATAGTTAGAGTGTCAGTCCTCTTGTCCTTAAGTCGGCATTGTGTCTTTCGAATTTAATTCTGATGCAATTTCTGTGCTTCATCGTCAGTAAGAAGGTGCAAGGTATACAGTAAACCTGAAGTGAAGCATCGGAATCTAAAACTGGACTCACAGGAGAGGTTCAAATCATAGAAAACGAGAGTGTCAGTCGTCTTTTACTTCAGTCGGCATTGTGCCTTTTGTATTAAATTCGGATGCAATTTCTGTATTTCATCGTCAATAAGAATGTCCAAGGGATACAGTACACCAGAAGTGAAGAATCGGAATCTAAAACTGGACTCACAGGACTGGTTCAAATCATAGATAGTTAGAGTGTCAGTCCTCTTATACTTAAGTCGGCATTGTGTCGTTTGAATTTAATTCCGATGCAATTTCTGTGTTTCATCGTCAATAAGAAGGTGCAAGGTATACAGTAAACCTTAAGTGAAGCATCGGAATCTAAAACTGGACTCACAGGAGAGGTTCAAATCATAGAGAGTTAGAGTGTCAGTCCTCTTGAACTTAAGTCCGCATTGTGCCTTTTGAATTTAATTCCGATGCAATTTCTGTCTTTCATCGTCAATAAGAAGGTGCAAGGTATACGGTAAACCTGAAGTGAAGCATCGGAATCTAAAACTGGACTCACAGGAGAGGTTCAAATCATAGAAAACGAGAGTGTCAGTCCTCTTGTACTTAAGTCGGCATTGTGCCTTTTGTATTAAATTTGGATGCAATTTCTGTGTTTCATCGTCAATAAGAATGTCCAAGGGATACAGTAAACCTTAAAGTGAAGCATCGGAATCTAAAACTGGACTCACAGGAGGGGTTCAAATCAAAGATAGTTAGAGCCACAGTCCTCTTATACTTATATCGGCATTGTGTCGTTTGAATTTAATTCCGATGCAATTTCTGTGTTTCATCGTCAATAAGAAAGTGCAAGGTATACAGTAAACCTGAAGTGAAGCATTGGAATCTAAAACTGGACTCACAGGAGAGGTTCAAATCATTGAGAGTTAGGGTGTCAGTCCTCTTGTACTTAAGTCGGCATTGTGCCATTTGAATTTAATTCCGATGCAATTTCTGTGTTTCATCGTCAATAAGAAGGTGCAAGGTATACAGTAAACCTGAAGTGAAGCATCGGAATCTAAAACTGCACTCACAGGAGAGGTTCAAATCATAGAAAGAGAGAGTGTCAGTCCTCTTTTACTCAAGTCGGCATTGTGCCTATTGTATTAAATTCGGATGCAATTTCTGTATTTCATCGTCAATAAGAAGGTCCAAGGGATACAGTAAACCTGAAGTGTAGCATCGGAATCTAAAACTAGACTCACAGGAGAGGTTCAAATCATAGATAGTTAGAGTGTCAGTCCTCGTGTCCTTAAGTCGGCATTGTGTCTTTCGAATTTAATTCTGATGCAATTTCTGTGCTTCATCGTCAATAAGAAGGTGCAAGGTATACAGTAAACCTGAAGTGAAGCATCGGAATCCAAAACTGGACTCCCAGGAGAGGTTCAAATCATAGAGAGTTAGACTGTCAGTCCTCTTGTACTTAAGTCGGCATTGTGCCTTTTGTATTAAATTCGGATGCAATTTCTGTATTTCATCTCAATAAGAAGGTGCAAGGTATACAGTAAACCTGAAGTGAAGCATCGGAATCTAAACCTGGACTCACAGGAGAGGTTCAAATCATAGAGAGTTAGAGTGTCAGTCCTCTTGTACTTAAGTCAGCATTGTGCCTTTTGAATTAAATTCCGATGCAATTTCTGTCTTTCATCGTCAATAAGAAGGTGCAAGGTATACAGTAAACCTGAAGTGAAGCATCCGAATCTAAAACTGGACTCATAGGAGAGGTTCAAATCTAGAAAGAGAGGGTTTCAGTCCTCTTTTACTTAAGTCCGCATTGTGCCTTTTGTATTAAATTCGGATGCAATTTCTGTATTTCATCGTCAATAAGAAGTCCAAGGGATACAGTAAACCTGAAGTGAAGCATCGGAATCCAAAACTGGACTCACAGGAGAGGTCCAAATCATAGAGAGTTAGAGTGTCAGTCCTCTTGTACTTAAGTCGGCATTGTGCCTTTTGTATTAAATTCGGATGGAATTTCTGTTGTTCATCGTCAATAAGAAGGTGCAAGGTATACAGTAAACCTGAAGTGAAGCATCGGAATCTAAAACTGGACTCACAGGAGAGGTTCATATCATAGATAATGAGAGTGTCAGTCCTCTTGTACTTAAGTCGGCAATGTGCCTTTTGTATTAAATTTGGATGCAATTTCTGTGTTTCATCGTCAATAAGAATGTCCAACGGATACAGTAAACCTTGAAGTGAAGCATCGGAATCTAAAACTGGACTCACAGGAGAGGTTCATATCATAGATAGTTAGAGTGTCAGTCCTCTTGTACTTAAGTCGGCATTGTGTCTTCTGAATTTAATTCCGATGCAATTTCTGTGTTTCATCGTCAATAAGAAGGTGCAACGTATACAGTAAACCTGAAGTCAAGCATCGGAATCCAAAACTGGACTCACAGGAGAGGTTCAAATCATTGAGAGAGAGAGTGTCAGTCCTCTTTTACTTAAGTCGGCATTGTGCCTATTGTATTAAATTCGGATGCAATTTCTGTATTTCATCGTCAATAAGAAGGTCCAAGGGATACAGTAAACCTGAAGTGTAGCATCGGAATCTAAAACTGGACTCACAGGAGAGGTTCAAATCATAGATAGTTAGAGTGTCAGTCCTCTTGTCCTTAAGTCGGCATTGTGTCTTTCGAATTTAATTCTGATGCAATTTCTGTGCTTCATCGTCAATAAGAAGGTGCAAGGTATACAGTAAACCTGAAGTGAAGCATCCGAATCTAAAACTGGACTCATAGGAGAGGTTCAAATCTAGAAAGAGAGGGTGTCAGTCCTCTTTTACTTCAGTCGGCATTGTGCCTTTTGTATTAAATTCGGATGCAATTTCTGTATTTCATCGTCAACAAGAAGGTCCAAGGGATACAGTAAACCTGAAGTGTAGCATCGGAATCTAAAACTGGACTCACAGGAGAGGTTCAAATCATAGATAGTTAGAGTGTCAGTCCTCGTGTCCTTAAGTCGGCATTGTGTCTTTCGAATTTATTCTGATGCAATTTCTGTGCTTCATCGTCAATAAGAAGGTGCAAGGTATACAGTAAACCTGAAGTGAAGCATCGGAATCCAAAACTGGACTCACAGGAGAGGTTCAAATCATAGAGAGTTAGACTGTCAGTCCTCTTGTACTTAAGTCGGCATTGTGCCTTTTGTATTAAATTCGGATGCAATTTCTGTATTTCATCGTCAATAAGAAGGTGCAAGGCATACAGTAAACTTGAAGTGAAGCATCGGAATCTAAACCTGGACTCACAGGAGAGGTTCAAATCATAGAGAGTTAGAGTGTCAGTCCTCTTGTACTTAAGTCAGCATTGTGCCTTTTGAATTTAATTCCGATGCAATTTCTGTCTTTCATCGTCAATAAGAAGGTGCATGGTATACAGTAAACCTGAAGTGAAGCATCCGAATCTAAAACTGGACTCATAGGAGAGGTTCAAATCTAGAATGAGAGGGTTTCAGTCCTCTTTTACTTAAGTCCGCATTGTGCCTTTTGTATTAAATTCGGATGCAATTTCTGTATTTCATCGTCAATAAGAAGGTCCAAGGGATACAGTAAACCTGAAGTGTAGCATCGGAATCCAAAACTGGACTCACAGGAGAGGTTCAAATCATAGAGAGTTAGAGTGTCAGTCCTCTTGTACTTAAGTCGGCATTGTGCCTTTTGTATTAATTTCGGATGGAATTTCTGTGGTTCATCGTCAATAAGAAGGTGCAAGGTATACAGTAAACCTGAAGTGAAGCATCGGAATCTAAAACTGGACTCACAGGAGAGGTTCAAATCATAGAAAACGAGAGTGTCAGTCCTCTTGTACTTAAGTCGGCAATGTGCCTTTTGTTTTAAATTTGGATGCAATTTCTGTGTTTCATCGTCAATAAGAATGTCCAACGGATACAGTAAACCTTGAAGTGAAGCATCGGAATCTAAAACTGGACTCACAGGAGAGGTTCATATCATAGATAGTTAGAGTGTCAGTCCTCTTGTACTTAAGTCGGCATTGTGTCTTCTGAATTTAATTCCGATGCAATTTCTGTGTTTCATCGTCAATAAGAAGGTGCAACGTATACAGTAAACCTGAAGTGAAGCATCGGAATCCAAAACTGGACTCACAGGAGAGGTTCAAATCATTGAGAGAGAGAGTGTCAGTCCTCTTTTACTTAAGTCGGCATTGTGCCTATTGTATTAAATTCGGATGCAATTTCTGTATTTCATCGTCAATAAGAAGGTCCAAGGGATACAGTAAACCTGAAGTGTAGCATCGGAATCTAAAACTGGACTCACAGGAGAGGTTCAAATCATAGATAGTTAGAGTGTCAGTCCTGTTGTACTTAAGTCGGCATTGTGCCTTTTGAATTTAATTCCGATGCAATTTCTCTATTTCATCGTCAATAAGAAAGTGCAAGGTATACAGTAAAACTGAAGTGAAGCATCGGAATTTAAAACTGGACTCACAGGAGAGGTTCAAATCATAGAAAGAGAGAGTGTCAGTCCTCTTTTACTTAAGTCGGCATTGTGTCTATTGATTTAAGTCGGATGCAAATCTGTATTTCATCGTCAATAAGAAGGTACAAGGGATACAGTAAACCTGAAGGGAAGCATCGAGATCTAAAACTGGACTCACAGGAGGGGTTCATATCATAGATAGTTAGAGTGTCAGTCCACTTGTACTTAATTCGGCATTGTGTCTTTTGAATTTAATTCGGATGCAATTTCTGTGTTTCATCGTCAATAAGAAGGTGCAAGGTATACAGTAAACCTAAAGTGAAGCATCGGAATCCAAAACTGGACTCACAGGAGACCTTCAAATCATTGAGAGTTAGAGTGTGAGTCCTCTTGTACTTAAGTCGGCATTGTGCCTTATGAATTTAATTCCGATGCAATTTCTGTGTTTCATCGTCAATAAGAAGGTGCAAGGTATACAGTAAACCTGAAGTGAAGCATCGGAATCTAAAACTGGACTCACAGGAGAGGTTCAAATCATAGAAAGAGAGAGTGTTAGTCCTCTTTTACTTAAGTCGGCATTGTGCCCATTGTATTAAATTCGGATGCAATTTCTGTATTTCATCGTCAATAAGAAGGTCCAAGGCATACAGTAGACCTGAAGTGAAGCATCGGTATCTAAAACTGGACTCACAGTAGAGGTTCAAATCATAGAAAACGAGAGAGCCAGTCTTCTTGTACTTAAGTCGGAATTGTGCCTTTTGTATTAAATTTGGATGCAATTTCTGTGTTTCATCGTCAATAAGCATGTCCATGGGATACAGTAAACCTGAAGTGAAGAATCGGAATCTAAAATTGGACTCACAGGAGGGGTTCAAATCATTGAGAGTTAGAGTGTCCGTCCTCTTGTACTTAAGTCGGCATTGTGCCTTTTTAATTTAATTCCGATGCAATTTCTGTCTTTCATCGTCAATAAGAAGGTGCAAGGTATACAGTAAACCTGAAGTGAAGCATCAGAATCTAAAACTGGACTCACAGGGTAGGTTCAAATGATAGATAGAGAGAGTGTCAGTCCTCTTTTACTTAAGTCGGCATTGTGCCTTTTGTATTACATTCGGATGCAATTTCTGTATTTCATCGTCAATAAGAAGGTCCAAGGGATACAGTAAACCTGAAGTGAAGCATCAGAATCTAAAACTGGACTCACAGGAGAGGTTCAAATCATAGATAGTTAGAGTGTCACTCCTCTTGTACTTAATTCGGCATTGTGTCTTTTGAATTTAATTCGGATGCAATTTCTGTGTTTCATCGTCAATAAGAAGGTGCAAGATATACAGTAAACCTGAAGTGAAGCATCGGAATCCCAAACTGGACTCACAGGAGAGGTTCAAATCATAGAGAGTTAGAGTGTCAGTCCACTTGTACTTAGGTCGGCATTTTGCCTTTTGATTTTATTTCCGATGCAAGTACTGTCTTTCTTCGTCAATAAGAAGGTGCAAGGTATACAGTAAACCTGAAGTGAAGCATCGGAATCTAAAACTGGACTCACAGGAGAAGTTCAAATCATAGATAGTTGGAGTGTCAGTCCTCTTGTTCTTAAGTCGGCATTGTGTCTTTTGAATTTAATTTCGATGCAATTTCTGTGTTTCATCGTCAATAAGAAGGTGCAAGGTATACAGTAAACCTAAAGTGAAGCATCGGAATCCAAAACTGGACTCACAGGAGAGGTTCAAATCATTGAGAGTTAGAGTGTCAGTCCTCTTGTACTCAAGTCGGCATTGTGCCTATTGAATTTAATTCCGATGCAATTTCTGTGTTTCATCGTCAATAAGAAGGTGCAAGGTATACAGTAAACCTGAAGTGAAGCATCGGAATCTACAACTGGACTCACAGGAGAGGTTCAAATCATAGAAAGAGAGAGTGTCAGTCCTCTTTTACTTAAGTCGGCATTGTGCCCATTGTATTAAATTCGGATGCAATTTCTGTATTTCATCGTCAATAAGAAGGTCCAAGGTATACAGTAGTCCTGAAGTGAAGCATCGGAATCTAAAACTGGACTCACAGGAGAGGTTCAAATCATAGAAAACGAGAGTGCCAGTCCTCTTGTACTTAAGTCGGAATTGTGCCTTTTGTATTAAATTTGGATGCAATTTCTGTGTTTCATCGTCAATAAGCATGTCCAAGGGATACAGTAAACCTGAAGTGAAGAATCGGAATCTAAAATTGGACTCACAGGAGGGGTTCAAATCATTGAGAGTTAGAGTGTCTGTCCTCTTGTACTTAAGTCGGCATTGTGCCTTTTTAATTTAATTCCGATGCAATTTCTGTCTTTCATCGTCAATAAGAAGGTGCAAGGTATACAGTAAACCTGAAGTGAAGCATCGGAATCTAAAACTGGACTCACAGGGTAGGTTCCAATGATAGATAGAGAGAGTGTCAGTCCTCTTTTACTTAAGTCGGCATTGTGCCTTTTGTATTACATTCGGATGCAATTTCTGTATTTCATCGTCAATAAGAAGGTCCAAGGGATACAGTAAACCTGAAGTGAATCATCAGAATCTAAAACTGGACTCACAGGAGAGGTTCAAATCATAGATAGTTAGAGTGTCAATCCTCTTGTACTTAAGTCGGCATTGTGTCTTTTGAATTTAATTCCGATAAAATTTCTGTGTTTCATCGTCAATAAGAAGGTGCAAGGTATACAGTAAACCTGAAGTGAAGCATCAGAATCTAAAACTGGGCTCACAGGAGAGGTTTAAATCATTGAGAGTTAGAGTGTCAGTCCTCTTGTACATAAGTCGGCATTGTGCCTTTTGAATTTAATTCCGATGCAATTTCTGTATCTCATCGTCAATAAGAAGGTGCAAGGTATACAGTAAAACTGAAGTGAAGCATCGGAATCCCAAACTGGACTCACAGGAGAGGTTCAAATCATAGAGAGTTAGAGTGTCAGTCCTCTTGTACTTAAGTCGGCATTGTGCCTTTTGAATTTAATTCCGATGCAATTTCTGTGTTTCATCGTTAATAAGAAGGTGCAGGGTATACAGTAAACCTGAAGTGAAGCATCGGAATCTAAAACTGAACTCACAGGAGAGGTTCAAATCATAGATAGTTAGAGTGTCAGTACTCTTGTACTTAAGTCGGCATTGTGGCTTTTGAATTTAAATCCGATGCAATTTCTGTGTTTCATCGTCAATAAGAAGGTGCAAGGTATACAGTAAACCTGAAGTGAAGCATCGGAATCTAAAACTGGACTCACAGGAGAGGTTCAAATCATAGAGAGTTAGAGTGTCCGTCCTCTTGTACTTAAGTCGGCATTGTGCCTTTTGAATTTAATTCCGATGCAATTTCTGTGTTTCATCGTTAATAAGAAGGTGCAAGGTATACAGTAAACCTGAAGTGAAGCATCGGAATCTAAAACTGAACTCACAGGAGAGGTTCAAATCATAGATAGTTAGAGTGTCAGTCCTCTTGTTCTTAAGTCGGCATTGTGCGTTTTGAATTTAATTCCGATGTAATTTCTGTGTTTCATCGTCAATAAGAAGGTGCAAGGTATACAGTAAACCTGAAGTGAAGCATCGGAATCTAAAACTGGACTCACAGGAGAGATTCAAATCATAGAAAGAGAGACTGTCAGTCCTCTTTTACTTAAGTCGGCATTGTGCCTATTGTATTAAATTCGGATGCAATTTCTGTATTTCATCGTCAATAAGAAGGTCCAAGGTATACAGTAAACCTGAAGTGAAGCATCGGAATCTAAAACTGGGCTCACAGGAGAGGTTCAAATCATAGATAGTTAGAGTGTCAGTCCTCTTGTACTTAAGTCGGCATTGTGTCTTTTGAATTTAATTCCGATGCAATTTCTGTGTTTCTTCGTCAATAAGAAGGTGCAAGGTATACAGTAAACCTGAAGTGAAGCATCGGAATCCAAAACTGGACTCAAAGGAGAGGTTCAAATCATAGAGAGTTAGAGTGTCAGTCCTCTTGTACTTAAGTCGGCATTGTGCCTTTTGTATTAAATTCGGATGCAATTTCTGTGATTCATCGTCAATAAGAAGGTGCAAGGTATACAGTAAACCTGAAGTGAAGCATTGGAATCTAACACTGGACTCACAGGAGAGGTTCAAATCATTGAAAACGAGAGTGTCTGTCCTCTGGTACTTAAGTCTGCATTGTGCCTTTTGTATTAAATTTGGATGCAATTTCTGTGTTTCATCGTCAATAAGAATGTCCAAGGGATACAGTAAACTTGAAGTGAAGCATCGGAATCTAAAATTGGAATCAAAGGTGGGGTTCAAATCATAGATAGTTAGAGCGTCAGTCCTCTTATACTTAAGTCGGCATTGTGTCGTTTGAATTTAATTCCGATGCTATTTCTGTGTTTCATCCACAATAAGAAGGTGCAAGGTATACAGTAAACCTGAAGTGAAGCATCGGAATCTAAAACTGGACTCACATGAGAGGTTCAAATCATAGAGAGTTAGAGTGTCAGTCTTCTTCTACTTAAGTCGGCATTGTGCCTTTTGAATTTAATTCCGATGCAATTTCTGTCTTTCATCGTCAATAAGAAGGTGCAAGGTATACAGTAAACCTGAAGTGAAGCATCGGAATCTAAAACTGGACTCACAGGAGAGGTTCAAATCATAGAAAGAGAGAGTCTCAGTCCTCTTTTACTTAAGTCGGCATTGTGCCTTTTGTATTAAATTCGGATGCAATTTCTGTATTTCACCGTCAATAAGAAGGTCCACCCCCCCCCATGAACCATGTACCATGCCGTTGGTGGGGAGGCTTGCGTGCCTCAGCGATACAGATAGCCGTACCGTAGGTGCAACCACAACGGAGGGGTATCTGTTGAGAGGCCAGACAAACGTGTAGTTCCTGAAGAGGGGCAGCAGCCATTTCAGTAGTTGCACGGGCAACAGTCTGGATGATTGACTGATCTGGCCTTGTAACAATAACCAAAACGGCCTTGCTGTGCTGGTACTGCGAACGGCTGAAAGCAAGGGGAAACTACAGCCGTAATTTTTCCCGAGGGCATGCAGCTTTACTGTATGATTACATGATGATCGCGTCCTCTTGGGTAAAATATTCCGGAGGTAAAATAGTCCCCCATTCGGATCTCCGGGCTGGGACTACTCAAGAGGATATCGTTATCAGGAGAAAGAAAACTGGCGTTCTACGGATCGGAGCGTGGAATGTCAGATCCCTTAATCGGGCAGGTAGGTTAGAAAATTTAAAAAGGGAAATGGATAGGTTGAAGTTAGATATAGTGGGAATTAGTGAAGTTCGGTGGCAGGAGGAACAAGACTTCTGGTCAGGTGACTACAGGGTTATTAACACAAAATCAAATAGGGGTAATGCAGGAGTAGGTTTAATAATGAATAGGAAAATAGGAATGCGGGTAAGCTACTACAAACAGCATAGTGAACGCATTATTGTGGCCAAGATAGATACGAAGCCCACACCTACTACAGTAGTACAAGTTTATATGCCTACTAGCTCTGCAGATGACGAAGAAATTGAAGAAATGTATGATGAAATAAAAGAAATTATTCAGATTTTGAAGCGAGACGAAAATTTAATAGTCATGGGTGACTGGAATTCGAGTGTAGGAAAAGGGAGAGAAGGAAACATAGTAGGTGAATATGGATTGGGGGACAGAAATGAAAGAGGAAGCCGCCTGGTAGAATTTTGCACAGAGCACAACATGATCATAGCTAACACTTGGTTTAAGAATCATGAAAGAAGGTTGTATACATGGAAGAACCCTGGAGATACTAAAAGGTATCAGATAGATTATATAATGGTAAGACAGAGATTTAGGAACCAGGTTTTAAATTGTAAGACATTTCCAGGGGCAGATGTGGACTCTGACCACAATCTATTGGTTATGACCTGTAGATTAAAACTGAAGAAACTGCAAAAAGGTGGGAATTTAAGGAGATGGGATCTGGATTAACTAAAAGAACCAGAGGTTATACAGAGATTCAGGGAGAGCATAAGGGAGCAATTGACAGGAATGGGGGAAATAAATACAATAGAAGAAGAATGGGTAGCTTTGATGGATGAAGTAGTGACAGCAGCAGAGGATGAAGTAGGTAAAAAGACGAGGGCTAGTAGAAATCCTTGGGTAACAGAAGAAATATTGAATTTAATTGATGAAAGGAGAAAATATAAAAATGCAGTAAGTGAAACAGGCAAAAAGGAATACAAACGTCTCAAAAATGAGATCGACAGGAAGTGCAAAATGGCTAAGCAGGGATGGCTAGAGGACAAATGTAAGGGTGTAGAGGCCTATCTCACTAGGGGTAAGATAGATACCGCCTACAGGAAAATTAAAGATACCTTTGGAGATAAGAGAACGACTTGTATGAATATCAAAAGCTCAGATGGAAACCCAGTTCTAAGCAAAGAAGGGAAAGCAGAAAGGTGGAAGGAGTATATAGAGGGTCTATACAAGAGCGATGTACTTGAGGACAATATTATGGAAATGGAAGAGGATGTAGATGAAGATGAAATGGGAGATATGATACTGCGTGAAGAGTTTGACGGAGCACTGAAAGACCTGAGTCGAAACAAGGCCACAGGAGTAGACAATATTCCATTGGAACTACTGACGGCCGTGGGAGAGCCAGTCCTGACAAAACTCTATCATCTGGTGAGCAAGATGTATGAAACAGGCGAAATACCCTCAGACTTCAAGAAGAATATAATAATTCCAATCCCAAAGAAAGCAGGTGTTGACAGATGTGAAAATTACCGAACTATCAGCTTAATAAGTCACAGCTGCAAAATGCTAACAGGAATTCTTAACAGACGAATGGAAAAACTAGTAGAAGCCAACCTCGGGGAAGATCAGTTTGGATTCCGTAGAAACACTGGAACACGTGAGGCAATACTGACCTTACGACTTATCTTAGAAGAGAGATTAAGGAAAGGCAAACCTACGTTTCTAGCATTTGTAGACTTAGAGAAAGCTTTTGACAATGTTGACTGGAATACTCTCTTTCAAATTCTAAAGGTGGCAGGGGTAAAATACAGGGAGCGAAAGGCTATTTACAATTTGTACAGAAACCAGATGGCAGTTATAAGAGTCGAGGGGCATGAAAGGGAAGCAGTGGTTGGGAAGGGAGTAAGACAGGGTTGTAGCCTCTCCCCGATGTTGTTCAATCTGTATATTGAGCAAGGAGTAAAGGAAACAAATGAAAAATTCGGAGTAGGTATTAAAATTCATGGAGAAGAAATAAAAACTTTGAGGTTCGCTGATGACATTGTAATTCTGTCAGAGACAGCAAAGGACTTGGAAGAGCAGTTGAATGGAATGGACAGTGTCTTGAAAGGAGGATATAAGATGAACATCAACAAAAGCAAAACAAAGATAATGGAATGTAGTCTAATTAAGTCAGGTGATGCTGAGGGAATTAGATTAGGAAATGAGGCACTTAAAGTAGTAAAGGAGTTTTGCTATTTGGGGAGCAAAATAACTGATGATGGTCGAAGTAGAGAGGATATAAAATGTAGGCTGGCAATGGCAAGGAAAGCGTTTCTGAGGAAGAGAAATTTGTTAACATCCAGTAATGATTTAAGTGTCAGGAAGTCATTTCTGAAAGTATTCGTATGGAGTGTAGCCATGTATGGAAGTGAAACATGGACGATAAATAGTTTGGACAAGAAGAGAATAGAAGCTTTCGAAATGTGGTGCTACATAAGAATGCTAAAGATTAGATGGGTAGATCACATAACTAATGAGGAAGTATTGAATAGGATTGTGGAGAAGAGAAGTTTGTGGCACAACTTGACCAAAAGAAGAAGGGATCGGTTGGTAGGACATGTTCTGAGACATCAAGGGATCACCAATTTAGTATTGGAGGGCAGCGTGGAGGGTAAAAATCGTAGAGGGAGACCAAGAGATGAATACACTAAGCAGATTCAGAAGGATGTAGGTTGCAGTAGGTACTGGGAGATGAAAAAGCTTGCACAGGATAGAGTAGCATGGAGAGCTGCATCAAACCAGTCTCACGACTGAAGACCACAACAACAACAACAAGAAGGTCCAAGGGATACAGTAAACCTGAAGTGAAGCATGGGAATCTAAAACTGGACTCACAGGAGAGGTTCAAATCATAGATAGTTAGTGTGTCAGTCCTCTTGTACTTAAGACGGCATTGTGTCTTTTGAATTTAATTCCGATGCAATTTCTGTGTTTCATCGTCAATAAGCAGGTGCAAGGTATACAGTAAACCTGAAGTGAAGCATCGGAATCCAAAACTGGAGTCACAGGAGAGATTCAAATCACAGGGGGTTAGAGTGTCAGTCCTCTTGTACTTAAGTCGGCATTGTGCCAATTGAATTTAATTCCGATGCAATTTCTGTGTTTCATCGCCAATAAGAGGGTGCAAGGTATACAGTAAACCTGAAGTGAAGCATCGGAATCTAAAACTGGACTCACAGGAGAGGTTCAAATCATAGAAAGAGAGAGTGTCAGTCCTCGTTTACTTATGTCGGCATTGTGCCTATTGTATTAATTTCGGATGCAATTTCTGTGTTTCATCGTCAATAAGAAGGTGCAAGGTATACAGTAAACCTGAAGTGAAGCATCGGGATCCAAAACTGGACTCACAGGAGAGGTTCAAATCATAGAGAGTTAGAGTGTCAGTCCTCCTGTGCTTAAGTCGGAATTGTGCCTTTTGAATTTAATTCCGATGCAATTTCTGTGTTTCATCGTCAATAAGAGGGTGCAAGGTATACAGGAAACCTGAAGTGAAGCATCGGAATCTAAAACTGGATTCACAGGAGAGGTTCAAATCATAGAAAGTAATAGTGTCAGTCGTCTTGTACTTAAGTCGGCGTTGTGCATTTTGAAATTAATTCCGATGCAATTTTTGTGTTTCATCGTCAATAAGAAGGTCCAAGGGATGCAGTAAACCTGAAGTGAAGCATCGGAATCTAAAACTTGACTCACAGGAGAGGTTCAATTTGTAGAGAGTTAGAGTGTCAGTCCTCTTGTACTTAAGTCGGCATTGTGCCTTTTGAATTTAATTCCGATGCAATATCTGTGATTCATTGTCAATAAGAAGGTGCAAGGTATACAGTAAACCTGAAGTGAAGCATCGGAATCTAAAACTGGACTCCCAGGGGAGGTTCAAATTGTAGAGAGTTAGAGTGTCAGTCCTCTTGTACTTAAGTAGGCATTGTGCATCTTTAATTTAATTCCGATGCAATTTTTGTGTTTCATCGTCAATACAAAGGTGCAAGGTATACAGTAAACCTGAAGTGAAGCATCGGAATCTAAAACTGGGTCACAGGAGAAGTTCAAATCATAGATAGTTTGAGTGGCAGTCCTCTTACACTTACGTCGGCATTGTGTCGGTTGAAATTAATTCCGATGCAATTTCTGTGTTTCATTGTCAATAAGAAAGTGCAAGGTATACAGTAAACCTGAAGTGAAGCATTGGAATCTGAATCAGGACTCAAAGGAGAGGTTCAAATCATAGAGGGTTAGAGTGTCAGTCCGCTTGTACTTAAGTCGGCATTGTGCTTTTTGAATTTAATTCCGATGCAATTTCTGTGTTTCATCGTCAACAAGAAGGTGCAAGGTATACAGTAAACCTGAAGTGAAGCATCGGAATCTAAAACTGGACTCACAGGAGAGGTTCAAATCATAGAAAGAGAGAGTGTCAGTCCTCTTTTACTTAAGTCGGCATTGTGCCTTTGTATTAAATTCGGATGCAATTTCTGTATTTCATCGTCAATAAGAGGGTCCTAGGGATAGAGTAAACCTGAAGTGAAGCATCGGAATCTAAAACTGCACTCACAGGAGAGGTTCAAATCATAGATAGTTAGAGTGTCAGTCCTCTTGTACTTAAGTCGGCATTGTGTCTTTTGAATTTAATTCCGATGCAATTTCTGTGTTTCATCGTCAATAAGAAGGTGCAAGGTATACAGCAAACCTGAAGTGAAGCATCGGAATCCAAAACTGGACTCACAGGAGAGGTTCAAATCATAGAGAGTTAGAGTGTCAGTTCTCTTGTACTTAAGTCCGCATTGTGACTTTTGAATTTATTTCCGATGCAATTTCTGTGTTTCATCGTAAATAAGAAGATGGAAGGTATACAGTAAACCTGAAGTGAAGCATCGGAATCTAAAACTGGACTCACAGGAGAGGTTCAAATCATAGAAAGAGAGAGTGTCAGTCCTCTTTTACATAAGTCGACATTGTGCCTTTTGTATTAGATTCGGATGCAATATCTATATTTCATCGTCAATAAGAAGGTCCAAGGGATACAGTAAACCTGTAGTGAATCATCGGAATCTAAAACTGGACTCACAGGAGAGGTTCAACTCATAGATAGTTAGAGTGTCAGTCCTCTTGTACTTAAGTCGGCATTGTGTCTTTTGAATTTAATTCCGATGCAATTTCTGTGTTTCTTCGTCAATAAGAAGGTGCAAGGTATACAGTAAACCTGAAGTGAAGCATCGGAATCCAAAACTGGACTCACAGGAGAGGTTCAAATCATAGAGAGTTAGAGTGTCAGTCCTCTTGTACTTAAGTCGGCATTGTGCCTTTTGTATTAAATTCGGATGCAATTTATGTGATTCATTGTCAATAAGAAGATGCAAGGTATACAGTAAAGCTGAAGTGAAGCATTGGAATCTAAAACTGGTCTCACAGGAGAGGTTCAAACCATAGTAAACGAGAGTGTCAGTTCTCTTGTACTTAAGTCGGCATTGTGCCTTTTGTATTAAATTTGTATGCAATTTCTGTGTTTCATCGTCAACAAGAATGTCCGAGGGATACAGTAAACCTGAAGTGAGGCATCGGAATCTAAAATTGGACTCAAAGGAGGGGTTCAAATCATAGATAGTTAGAGCGTCAGTCCTCTTATACTTAAGTCCGCATTGTGTCGTTTGAATTTAATTCCGATGCAATTTCTGTGTTTCATCCTCAATAAGAAGGTGCAAGGTATACAGTAAACCTGAAGTGAAGCATCGGAATCTAAAACTGGACTCACAAGAGAGGTTCAAATCATATCGATTTAGAGTGTCAGTCCTCTTGTACTTAAGTCGGCATTGTGCCTTTTGAATTTAATTCCAATGCAATTTCTGTCTTTCATCGTCAATAAGAAGGTGCAAGGTATACATTAAACCTGAAGTGAAGCATCGTAATCTAAAACTGGACTCACAAGAGAGGTTCAAATCATAGAAAGAGAGAGTGTCACTCCTCTTTTACTTAAGTCGGCATTGTGCCTTTTGTATTAAATTCGGATGCAATTTCTGTATTTCATCGTCAATAAGAAGGTCCACCCCCCCCCATGAACCATGGACCATGCCGTTGGTGGGGCGGCTTGCGTGCCTCAGCGATACAGATAGCCGTACCGTAGGTGCAACCACAACGGAGGGGTATCTGTTGAGAGGCCAGACAAACGTGTGGTTCCAGAAGAGGGGCAGCAGCCTTTTCAGTAGTTGCACGGGCAACAGTCTGGATGATTGACTGATCTGGCCTTGTTACAATAACCAAAACGGCCTTGCTGTGCTGGTACTGCGAACGGCTGAAAGCAAGGGGAAACTACAGCTGTAATTTTTCCCGAGGGCATGCAGCTTTACTGTATGATTACATGATGATCGCGTCCTCTTGGGTAAAATATTCCGGAGGTAAAATAGTCCCCCATTCGGATCTCCGGGTTGGGACTACTCAAGAGGATATCGTTATCAGGAGAAAGAAAACTGGCGTTCTACGGATCGGAGCGTGGAATGTCAGATCCCTTAATCGGGCAGGTAGGTTAGAAAATTTAAAAAGGGAAATGGATAGGTTGAAGTTAGATATAGTGGGAATTAGTGAAGTTCGGTGGCAGGAGGAACAAGACTTCTGGTCAGGTGACTACAGGGTTATAAACACAAAATCAAATAGGGGTAATGCAGTAGTAGGTTTAATAATGAATAGGAAAATAGGAATGCGGGTAAGCTACTACAAACAGCATAGTGAACGCATTATTGTGGCCAAGATAGATACGAAGCCCACACCTACTACAGTAGTACAAGTTTATATGCCTACTAGCTCTGCAGATGACGAAGAAATTGAAGAAATGTATGATGAAATAAAAGAAATTATTCAGATTGTGAAGGGAGACGAAAATTTAATAGTCAGGATGACTGGAATTCAAGTGTAGGAAAAGGGAGAGAAGGAAACATAGTAGGTGAATATGGATTGGGGGACAGAAATGAAAGAGGAAGCCGCCTGGTAGAATTTTGCTCAGAGCACAACATAATCATAGCTAACACTTGGTTTAAGAATCATGAAAGAAGGTTGTATACATGGAAGAACCCTGGAGATACTAAAAGGTATCAGATAGATTATATAATGGTAAGACAGAGATTTAGGAACCAGGTTTTAAATTGTAAGACATTTCCAGGGGCAGATGGGGACTCTGACCACAATCTATTGGTTATGACCTGTAGATTAAAACTGAAGAAACTGCAAAAAGGTGGGAATTTAAGGAGATGGGATCTGGATAAACTAAAAGAACCAGAGGTTGTACAGAGATTCAGGGAGAGCATAAGGGAGCAATTGACAGGAATGGGGGAAATAAATACAGTAGAAGAAGAATGGGTAGCTTTGAGGGATGAAGTAGTGACAGCAGCAGAGGATGAAGTAGGTAAAAAGACGAGGGCTAGTAGAAATCCTTGGGTAACAGAAGAAATATTGAATTTAATTGATGAAAGGAGAAAATATAAAAATGCAGTAAGTGAAACAGGCAAAAAGGAATACAAACGTCTCAAAAATGAGATCGACAGGAAGTGCAAAATGGCTAAGCAGGGATGGATAGAGGACAAATGTAAGGATGTAGAGGCCTATCTCACTAGGGGTAAGATAGATACCGCCTACAGGAAAATTAAAGAGACCTTTGGAGATAAGAGAACGACTTGTATGAATATCAAGAGCTCAGATGGAAACCCAGTTCTAAGCAAAGAAGGGAAAGCAGAAAGGTGGAAGGAGTATATAGAGGGTCTATACAAGGGCGATGTACTTGAGGACAATATTATGGAAATGGAAGAGGATGTAGATGAAGATGAAATGGGAGATATGATAGTGCGTGAAGAGTTTGACAGAGCACTGAAAGACCTGAGTCGAAACAAGGCCCCAGGAGTAGACAATATTCCATTGGAACTACTGACGGCCGTGGGAGAGCCAGTCCTGACAAAACTCTATCATCTGGTGAGCAAGATGTATGAAACAGGCGAAATACCCTCAGACTTCAAGAAGAGTATAATAATTCCAATCCCAAAGAAAGCGGGTGTTGACAGATGTGAAAATTACCGAACTATCAGCTTAATAAGTCACAGCTGCAAAATACTAACACGAATTCTTTACAGACGAATGGAAAAACTAGTAGAAGCCAACCTCGGGGAAAATCAGTTTGGATTCCGTAGAAACACTGGAACACGTGAGGCAATACTGACCTTACGACTTATCTTAGAAGAAAGATTAAGGAAAGGCAAACCTACGTTTCTAGCATTTGTAGACTTAGAGAAAGCTTTTGACAATGTTGACTGGAATACTCTCTTTCAAATTCTAGAGGTGGCAGGGGTAAAAAACAGGGAGCGAAAGGCTATTTACAATTTGTACAGAAACCAGATGGCAGTTATAAGAGTCGAGGGGCAAGAAAGGGAAGCAGTGGTTGGGAAGGGAGTAAGACAGGGTTGTAGCCTCTCCCCGATGTTGTTCAATCTGTATATTGAGCAAGGAGTAAAGGAAACAAATGAAAAATTCGGAGTAGGTATTAAAATTCATGGAGAAGAAATAAAAACTTTGAGGTTCGCTGATGACATTGTAATTCTGTCAGAGACAGCAAAGGACTTGGAAGAGCAGTTGAATGGAATGGACAGTGTCTTGAAAGGAGGATATAAGATGAACATCAACAAAAGCAAAACAAAGATAATGGAATGTAGTCTAATTAAGTCGGGTGATGCTGAGGGAATTAGATTAGGAAATGAGGCACTTAAAGTAGTAAAGGAGTTTTGCTATTTGGGGAGCAAAATAACTGATGATGGTCGAAGTAGAGAGGATATAAAATGTAGGCTGGCAATGGCAAGGAAAGCGTTTCTGAGGAAGAGAAATTTGTTAACATCCAGTACTGATTTAAGTGTCAGGAAGTCATTTCTGAAAATATTTGTATGGAGTGTAGCCATGTATGGAAGTGAAACATGGACGATAAATAGTTTGGACAAGAAGAGAATAGAAGCTTTCGAAATGTGGTGCTACAGAAGAATGCTAAAGATTAGATGGGTAGATCACATAACAAATGAGGAAGTATTGAATAGGATTGGGGAGAAGAGAAGTTTGTGGCACAACTTGACCAGAAGAAGGGATCGGTTGGTAGGACATGTTCTGAGGCATCAAGGGATCACCAATTTAGTATTGGAGGGCAGTGTGGAGGGTAAAAATCGTAGAGGGAGACCAAGAGATGAATACACTAAGCAGATTCAGAAGGATGTAGGTTGCAGTAGGTACTGGGAGATGAAAAAGCTTGCACATGATAGAGTAGCATGGAGAGCTGCATCAAACCAGTCTCAGGACTGAAGACCACAACAACAACAACAAGAAGGTCCAAGGGATACAGTAAACCTGAAGTGAAGCATGGGAATCTAAAACTGGACTCACAGGAGAGGTTCAAATCATAGATAGTTAGTGTGTCAGTCCTCTTGTACTTAAGTCGGCATTGTGTCTTTTGAATTTAATTCCGATGCAATTTCTGTGTTTCATCGTCAATAAGCAGGTGCAAAGTATACAGTAAACCTGAAGTGAAGCATCGGAATCCAAAACTGGAGTCACAGGAGAGATTCAAATCATAGAGAGTTAGTGTGTCAGTCCTCTTGTACTTAAGTCGGCATTGTGTCTTTTGAATTTAATTCCGATGCAATTTCTGTGTTTCATCGTCAATAAGCAGGTGCAAGGTATACAGTAAACCTGAAGTGAAGCATCGGAATCCAAAACTGGACTCACACTATAGGTTCAAATCATAGAGCGTTAGAGTGTCAGTCCTCTTGTACTTAAGTCGGCATTGTGCCTTTTGAATTTAATTCCGATGCAATTTCTGTGTTTCATCGTCAATAAGAAGCTGCAAAGTATACAGTAAACCTGAAGTGAAGCATCGGAATCCAAAACTGGAGTCACAGGAGAGATTCAAATCATAGAGAGTTAGAGTGTCAGTCCTCTTGTACTTAAATCGGCATTGTGCCAATTGAATTTAATTCCGATGCAATTTTTGTGTTTCATCGTGAATAAGACGGTGCAAGGTATACAGTAAACCTGAAGTGAAGCATCGGAATCTAAAACTGGAATCACAGGAGAGGTTCAAATCATAGAAAGTGAGAGTGTCAGTCCTCTTGTACTTAAGTCGGCATTGTGCCTTTTGTATTAAATTCCGATGCAATTCCTGTGCTTCATCGTCATTAAGAAGGTCCAAGTTATACAGTAAACCTGAAGTGAAGCATCGGAATCTAAAACTGGACTCACAGGAGAGGTTCAGATCATAGAAAGAGAGAGTGACAGTCCTCTTTTACTTAAGTCGGCATTGTGCCTTTTGTATGAAATTCCGATGAAATTTCTGTGTTTCATCGTCAATAAGAAGGTCCAAGGGATACTGCAAACCTGATGTGAAGCATCGGAATATAAAACTGAACTCACAGGAGAGGTTCAAATAATAGAGATGGAGAGTGTCAGTCTGCTTATACTTAAGTCGGCATTTTGCCTTTTGTATTAAATTCGGATGCAATTTCTGTGTTTCATCGTCAATAAGAAGGTGCAAGGTATGCAGTAAACATGAAGTGAAGCATCGGAATCTAAAAATGGACTCACAGGAGAGATTCAAATCATAGAAAGTGAGAGTGTCAATTTTCTTGTTCTGAAGCCGGCATTGTGCCTTTTGTATTAAATTCGGATGCAGTTTCTGTGATTCATCGTCAATAAGATGGTCCAAGGGATGCAGTTTACCTGAAGTGAAGCATCGGAATCTAAAACTTGACTTACAGGAGAGGTTCAAATCAAAGATAGTTAGAGAGTCAGTCCTCTTGTACTTAAGTCGGCATTGTGCCTTTTGTATTAAATTCCGATGCAATTGCTGTGTTTCATCGTCAATAAGAAGGTGCAACGTATACAGTAAACCAGAAGTGAAGCATCGGAATCTAAAACTGGACTCACAGGAGAGGTTCAATTTGTAGAGAGTTAGAGTGTCTGTCCTCTTGTACCTAAGTCGGCATTGTGCCTTTTGAATTTAATTCCGATGCAATATCTGTGATTCATCGTCAATAAGAAGGTGCAAGGTATACAGTAAACCTGAAGTGAAGCATCGGAATCTAAAACTGGACTGCCATGGGAGGTTCAAATTGTAGAGAGTTAGAGTGTCAGTCCTCTTGTACTTAAGTCGGCATTGTGCATCTTTAATTTAATTGCGATGCAATTTTTGTGTTTCATCGTCAATAAGAAGGTGCAAGGTATACAGTATACCTGAAGTGAAGCATCGGAATCTAAAACTGGGCTCACAGGAGAAGTTCAAATCATCGATAGTTAGAGGGTCAGTCCTCTTACACTTACGTCGGCATTGTGTCGTTTGAATTTAATTCCGATGCAATTTCTGTGTTTCATCGTCAATATGAAGGTGCAAGGTATACAGTAAACCTGAAGTGAAGCATTGGAATCTGAATCAGGACCCAAAGGAGAGGTTCAAATCATAGAGGGTTAGAGTGTCAGTCCGCTTGAACTTAAGTCGGCATTGTGCCTTTTGAATTTAATTCCGATGCAATTTCTGTGTTTTATCGTCAATAAGAAGGTGCAAGGTATGCAGTAAACCTGAAGTGAAGCATCGGAATCTAAAAATGGACTCACAGGAGAGATTCAAATCATAGAAAGTGAGAGTGTCAATCCTCTTGTTCTGAAGTCGGCATTGTGCCTTTTGTATTAAATTCGGATGCAGTTTCTGTGTTTCATCGTCAATAAGAAGGTCCAAGGGATGCAGTAAACCTGAAGTGAAGCATCGGAATCTAAAACTTGACTTACAGGAGAGAATCAAATCATAGATAGTTAGAGAGTCAGTCCTCTTATACTTAAGTCGGCATTGTGCCTTTTGTATTAAATTCCGATGCAATTTGTGTGTTTCATCGTCAATAAGAAGGTGCAACGTATACAGTAAACCAGAAGTGAAGCATCCGAATCTAAAACTGGACTCACAGGAGAGGTTCAATTTGTAGAGAGTTAGAGTGTCAGTCCTCTTGTACTTAAGTCAGCATTGTGCCTTTTGAATTTAATTCCGATGCAATATCTGTGATTCATCGTCAATAAGAAGGTGCAAGGTATACAGTAAACCTGAAGTGAAGCATCGGAATCTAAAACTGGGCTCACAGGAGAAGTTCAAATCATAGATAGTTAGAGTGTCAGTCCTCTTGTACTTAAGTCGGCATTGTGTCTTTTGAATTTAATTCCGATGCAATTTCTGTGTTTCATCGTCAATAAGAAGGTGCAAGGTATACAGCAAACCTGTAGTGAAGCATCGGAATCCAAAACTGGACTCACAGGAGAGGTTCAAATCATAGAGAGTTAGAGTGTCAGTCATCTTGTACTTAAGTCCGCATTGTGACTTTTGAATTTATTTCCGTTTCAATTTCTGTGTTTCATCGTAAATAAGAATGTGCAAGGTATACAGTAATCCTGAACTGAAGCATCGGAATCTAAAACTGGACTCACATGAGAGGTTCAAATCATAGAAAGAGAGAGTGTCAGCCCTCTTTTACATAAGTCGGCATTGTGCCTTTTGTATTAGATTCGGATGCAATATCTGTATTTCATCGTCAATAAGAAGGTCCAAGGGATACAGTAAACCTGAAGTGAAGCATCGGAATCTAAAACTTGACTTACAGGAGAGAATCAAATCATAGATAGTTAGAGAGTCAGTCCTCTTATACTTAAGTCGGCATTGTGCCTTTTGTATTAAATTCCGATGCAATTTGTGTGTTTCATCGTCAATAAGAAGGTGCAACGTATACAGTAAACCAGAAGTGAAGCATCGGAATCTAAAACTGGACTCACAGGAGAGGTTCAATTTGTAGAGAGTTAGAGTGTCAGTCCTCTTGTACTTAAGTCTGCATTGTGCCTTTTGAATTTAATTCCGATGCAATATCTGTGATTCATCGTCAATAAGAAGGTGCAAGGTATATAGTAAACCTGAAGTGAAGCATCGGAATCTAAAACTGGGCTCACAGGGGAAGTTCAAATCATAGATAGTTAGAGTGTCAGTCCTCTTGTACTTAAGTCGGCATTGTGTCTTTTGAATTTAATTCCGATGCAATTTCTGTGTTTCATCGTCAATAAGAAGGTGCAAGGTATACAGCAAACCTGTAGTGAAGCATCGGAATCCAAAACTGTATTCACAGGAGAGATTCAAATCATAGAGATTTAGAGTGTCAGTCCTCTTGTACTTAAGTCGGCATTGTGCCTTTTGTATTAAATTCCGATGCAATTGCTGAGTTTCATCGTCAATAAGAAGGTGCAACGTATACAGTAAACCAGAAGTGAAGCATTGGAATCTAAAACTGGACTCACAGGAGAGGTTCAATTTGTAGAGAGTTAGAGTGTCTGTCCTCTTGTACTTAAGTCGGCATTGTGCCTTTTGAATTGAATTCCGATGCAATATCTGTGATTCATCGTCATTAAGAAGGTGCAAGGTATACAGTAAACCTGAAGTGAAGCATCGGAATCTAAAACTGGACTCCCATTGGAGGTTCAAATTGTAGAGAGTTAGAGTGTCAGTCCTCTTGTACTTAAGTCGGCATTGTGCATCTTTAATTTAATTGCGATGAAATTTTTGTGTTTCATCGTCAATAAGAAGGTGCAAGGTATACAGTAAACCTGAAGTGAAGCATCGGAACCTAAAACTGGACTCACAGGAGAGGTTCAAATCATAGAAAGATCAGAGTGTCAGTCCTCTTTTACTTAAGTCGGCATTGTGCCTTTTGTATTAAATTCGGATGCAATTTCTGTATTTCATCGTCAATATGAAGGTCCTAGGGATACAGTAAACCTGAAGTGAAGCATCGGAATCTAAAACTGGACTCACAGGAGAGGTTCAAATCATACATAGTTAGAGAGTCAGTCCTCTTCTACTTAAGTCGTCATTGTGTCTTTTGAATTTAATTCCGATGCAATTTCTGTGTTATATCGTCAATAAGAAGGTGCAAGGTATGCAGTAAACCTGAAGTGAAGCATCGGAATCTAAAAATGGACTCACAGGAGAGATTCACATCATAGAAGTGAGAGTGTCAATCCTCTTGTTCTGAAGTCGGCATTGTGCCTTTTGTATTAAATTCGGATGCAGTTTCAGTGTTTCATCGTCAATAAGAAGGTCCAAGGGATGCAGTAAACCTGAAGTGAAGCATCGGAATCTAAAACTTGACTTACAGGAGAGGTTCAAATCATAGATAGTTAGAGAGTCAGTCCTCTTGTACTTAAGTCGGCATTGTGTCTTTTGTATTAAATTCCGATGCAATTGCTGTGTTTCATCGTCAATACGAAGGTGCAACGTATACAGTAAACCAGAAGTGAAGCATCGGAATCTAAAACTGGACCCACAGGAGAGGTTCAATTTGTAGAGAGTTAGAGTGTCAGTGTTCTTGTACTTAAGTCAGCATTGTGCCTTTTGAATTTAATTCCGATGCAATATCTGTGATTCATCGTCAATAAGAAGGTGCAAGGTATACAGTAAACCTGAAGTGAAGCATCGGAATCTAAAACTGGGCTCACAGGAGAAGTTCAAATCATAGATGGTTAGAGTGTCAGTCCTCTAACACTTACGTCGGCATTGTGTCGTTTGAATTTAATTCCGATGCAATTTCTGTGTTTCATCGTCAATATGAAGGTGCAAGGTATACAGTAAACCTGAAGTGAAGCATTGGATTCTGAATCAGGACTCAAAGGAGAGGTTCAAATCATAGAGGGTTAGAGTGTCAGTCCACTTTTACTTAAGTCGGCATTGTGCCTCTTGAATTTAATTCCGATGCAATTTCTGTGTTTCATCGTCAATAAGAAGGTGCAAGGTATACAGTAAACCTGAAGTGAACCATCGGAATCTAAAAGTGGACTCACAGGAGAGGTTCAAATCATAGAAAGAGAAAGTGTCAGTCCTCTTTTACTTAAGTCGGCATTGTCCCTTTTGTATTAAATTCGGATGCAATATCTGTATTTCGTCGTCAATAAGAAGGTCCTAGGGATACAATAAACCTGAAGTGAAGCATCGGAATCTAAAACTGGACTCACTGGAGAGGTTCAAATCATAGATAGTTAGAGTGTCAGTTCTCTTGTACTTAAGTCGGCATTGTGTCTTTTGAATTTAATTCCGATGCAATTTCTGTGTTTCATCGTCAAGAAGAAGGTGCAAGGTATACAGCAAACCTGAAGTGAAGCATCAGAATCCAAAACTGGACTCACAGGAGAGGTTCAAATCATAGAGAGTTAGAGTGTCAGTCCTCTTGTACTTAAGTCCGCATTGTGCCTTTTGAATTGATTTCCGATGCAATTTCTGTGTTTCATCTTAAATAAGAAGGTGCAAGGTATACAGTTAACCTGAAGTGAAGCATCGGAACCTAAAAATGGACTCACAGGAGAGATTCAAATCATAGAAAGTGAGAGTGTCAATCCTCTTGTTCTGAAGTCGGCATTGTGCCTTTTGTATTAAATTCGGATGCAGTTTCTGTGTTTCATCGTCAATAAGAAGGTCCAAGGGATGCAGTAAACCTGAAGTGAAGCATCGGAATCTAAAACTTGACTTACAGGAGAGGTTCAAATCATAGATAGTTAGAGAGTCAGTCTTCTTGTACTTAAGTCGGCATTGTGCCTTTTGTATTAAATTCCGATGCAATTTGTGTGTTTCATCGTCAATAAGAAGGTGCAAGGTATACAGTAAACCTGAAGTGAAGCATCAGAATATAAAACTGGGCTCACAGGAGAAGTTCAAATCATAGATAGTTAGAGTGTCAGTCCTCTTACACTTACGTCGGCATTGTGTCGTTTGAATTTAATTCAGATGCAATTTCTGTGTTTCATCGTCAATATGAAGGTGCAAGGAATACAGTAAACCTGAAGTGAAGCGTTGGAATCTGAATCAGGACTCAAAGGAGAGGTTCAAATCATAGAGCGTTAGAGTGTCAGTCCTCTTTACTTAAGTCCGCATTGTGACTTTTGAATTTATTTCCGATGCAATTTCTGTGTTTCATCGTAAATAAGAATGTGCAAGGTATACAGTAATACTGAAGTGAAGCATCGGAATCTAAAACTGGACTCACAGGAGAGGTCCAAATCATAGAAAGAGAGAGTGTCAGTCCTCTTTTACATAAGTCGGCATTGTGCCTTTTGTATTAGATTCGGATGCAATATCTGTATTTCATCGTCAATAAGAAGGTCCAAGGGATACAGTAAACCTGAAGTGAAGCATCGGAATCTAAAACTGGACTCACAGGAGAGGTTCAAATCATAGATAGTTAGAGTGTCAGACCTCTTGTACTTAAATCGGCGTTGTGCCTTTTGAATTTATTTCCGATGCAATTTCTGTGTTTCATCGTAAATAAGAAGGTGCAAGGTAAACAGTAATCCTGAAGTGAAGCATCGGAATCTAAAAATGGACTCACAGGAGAGATTCAAACCATAGAAAGTGAGAGTGTCAATCCTCTTGTTCTGAAGTCGGCATGGTGCCTTTTGTTTTAAATTCGGATGCAGTTTCTGTGTTTCATCATCAATAAGAAGGTGCAGGGTATACAGCAAACCTGAAGTGAAGCATCGGAATCCAAAACTGGACTCACAGGAGAGGTTCAAATCATAGAGAGTTAGAGTGTCAGTCCTCTTGTACTTACGTCCGCATTGTGCGTTTTGAATTTATTTCCGATGCAATTTCTTTGTTTCATCTTAAATAAGAAGGTGCAAGGTATACAGTAAACCTGAAGTGAAGCATCGGAATCTAAAAATGGACTCACAGGAGAGATTCAAATCATAGAAAGTGAGAGTGTCAATCCTCTTGTTCTGAAGTCGGCATTGTGCCTTTTGTATTAAATTCGGATGCAGTTTCTGTGTTTCATCGTCAATAAGAAGGTCCAAGGGATGCAGTAAACCTGAAGTGAAGCATCGGAATCTAAAACTTGACTTACAGGAGAAGTTCAAATCATAGATAGTAAGAGAGTCAGTCCTCTTGTACTTAAGTCGGCATTGTGCCTTTTGTATTAAATTCCGATGCAATTTGTGTGTTTCATCGTCAATAAGAAGGTGCAACGTATACAGTAAACCAGAAGTGAAGCATCGGAATCTAAAACTGGACTCACAGGAGAGGTTCAATTTGTAGAGAGTTAGAGTGTCAGTCCTCTTGTACTTAAGTCGGCATTGTGCCTTTTGAATTTAATTTCGATGCAATATCTGTGATTCATCGTCAATAACAAGGTGCAAAGTATACAGTAAACCTGAAGTGAAGCATCGGAATCTAAAACTCGACTCCCAGGGGAGGTTCAAATTGTAGAGAGTTAGAGTGTCAGTCCTCTTGTACTTAAGTCGGCATTGTGCATCTTTAATTTAATTCCGATGCAATTTTGGTGTTTCATCGTCAATAAGAAGGTACAAGGTATACAGTAAAACTGAAGTGAAGCATCGGAATCTAAAACTGGGCTCACAGGAGAAGTTCAAATCATAGATAGTTAGAGTGTCAGTCCTCTTACACTTACGTCGGCATTGTGTCGTTTGAATTTAATTCAGATTCAATTTCTGTGTTTCGTCGTCAATATGAAGGTGCAAGGAATACAGTAAACCTGAAATGAAGCGTTGGAATCTGAATCAGGACTCAAAGGAGAGGTTCAAATCATAGAGCGTTAGAGTGTCAGCCCGCTTGTACTTAAGTCGGCATTGTGCGTTTTGAATTTAATTCCGATGCAATTTCTGCGTTTCATCGTCAATACGAAGGTGCAAGGTATACAGTAAACCTGAAGTGAAGCATCGGAATCTAAAACTGGACTCACAGGACAAGTTCAAACAATAGAAAGAGAGAGTGTCAGTCCTCTTTTACTTAAGTCGGCATTGTGCCTTTTGTATTAAATTCGGATGCAATTTCTGTATTTCATCGTCAATAAGAATGTCCTAGGGATACAGTAAACCTGAAGTGAAGCATCGGAATCTAAAACTGGACTCACAGGAGAGGTTCAATCATAGATAGTTAGAGTGTCAGTCCTCTTGTACTTAAGTCGGCATTGTGTCTTTTGAATTTAATTCCGATGCAATTTCTGTGTTTCATCGTCAATAAGAAGGTGCAAGGTATACAGCAAACCTGAAGTGAAGCATCGGAATCAAAAACTGGACTCACAGGAGAGGTTCAAATCATAGAAAGAGAGAGTGTCAGTCCTCTTTTACAAAAGCCGGCATTGTGCCTTTTGGATTAGATTCGGATGCAATATCTGGATTTCATCGTCAATAAGAAGGTCCAAGGGATACAGTAAACCGGAAGTGAAGCATCGGAATCTAAAACTAGACTCACAGGAGAGGTTCAAATCATAGATAGTTGAGTGTCAGTCCTCTTGTACTTAAGTCGGCGTTGTGCCTTTTGAAATTATTTCCGATGCAATTTCTGTGTTTCATAGTAAATAAGAAGGTGCAAGATATATAGTAATCCTGAAGTCAAGCATCGGAATCTAAAAATGGACTCACAGGAGAGATTCAAATCATAGAAAGTGAGAGTGTCAATCCTCTTTTTCTGAAGTCGGCATTGTGCCTTTTGTATTAAATTCGGATGCAGTTTCTGTGTTTCGTCGTCAATAAGAAGGTCCAAGGGATGCAGTAAATCTGAAGTGAAGCATCGGAATCTAAAACTTGACTTACACGAGAGGTTCAAATCATAGATAGTTAGAGAGTCAGTCCTCTTGTACTTAAGTCGTCATTGTGCCTTTTGTATTAAATTCCGATGCAATTTCTGTGTTTCATCGTCAATAAGAAGGTGCAACGTATACAGTAAACCAGAAGTGAAGCATCGGAATCTAAAACTGGACTCACAGGAGAGGCTCAATTTGTAGAGAGTTAGAGTGTCAGTCCTCTTGTACTTAAGTCGGCATTGTGCCTTTTGAATTTAATTCCGATGCAATATCTGTGATTCATCGTCAATAAGAAGGTGCAAGGTATACAGTAAACCTGAAGTGAAGCATCGGAATCTAAAACTTGACTCCCAGGGGAGGTTCAAATTGTAGAGAGTTAGAGTGTCAGTCCTCCTGTACTTAAGTCGGCATTGTGCATTTTTAACTTAATTCCGATGCAATTTTTGTGTTTCATCGTCAATAAGAAGGTGCAAGGTATACAGTAAAACTGAAGCGAAGCATCGGAACCTAAAACTGGGCTCACAGGAGAAGTTCAAATCATAGAGAGATACAGTGTCAGTCCTCTTACACTTACGTCGGCATTGTGTCGTTTGAATTTAATTCAGATGCAATTTCTGTGTTCCATCGTCAATATGAAGGTGCAAGGAATACAGTAAACCTGAAGTGAAGCGTTGGAATCTGAATCAGGACTCAAAGGAGAGGTTCAAAACATAGAGCGTTAGAGTGTCAGTCCGCTTGTACTTAAGTCGTCATTGTGCGTTTTGAATTTAATTCCGATGCAATTTCTGTGTTTCATCGTCAATAAGAAGGTGCAAGGTATACAGCAAACCTGAAGTGAAGCATCGGAATCCAAAACTGGACTCACAGGAGAGGTTCAAATCATAGAGAGTTAGAGTGTCAGTCCTCTTGTACTTAAGTCCGCATTGTGCCCTTTGAATTTATTTCCGATGCAATTTCTGTGTTTCGTCGTAAATAAGAATGTGCAAGGTATACAGTAATCCTGAAGTGAAGCATCGGAATTTAAAACTGGACTCACAGGAGAGGTTCAAAACATAGAAAGAGAGAGTGTCAGTCCTCTTTTACAAAAGTTGACATTGTGCCTTTTGTATTAGATTCGGATGCAATATCTGGATTTCATCGTCAATAAGAAGGTCCAAGGGATACAGTTAACCTGAAGTGAAGCATCGGAATCTAAAACTGGACTCACAGGAGAGGTTCAAATCATAGATAGTTAGAGTGTCAGTCCTCTTGTACTTAAGTCGGCGTTGTGCCTTTTGAATTTATTTCCGATGCAATTTCTGTGTTTCATCGTAAATAAGAAGGTGCAAAGTATACAGTAAACCTGAAGTGAAGCATCGGAATCCAAAACTGTAGTCACAGGAGAGATTCAAATCATAGAGAGTTAGAGTGTCAGTCCTCTTGTACTTAAGTCGGCATTGTGCCTTTTGTATTAAATTCCGATGCAATTGCTGAGTTTCATCGTCAATAAGAAGGTGCAACGTATACAGTAAACCAGAAGTGAAGCATTGGAATCTAAAACTGGACTCATAGGAGTGGTTCAATTTGTAGAGAGTTAGAGTGTCTGTCCTCTTGTACTTAAGTCGGCATTGTGCCTTTTGAATTGAATTCCGATGCAATATCTGTGATTCATCGTCATTAAGAAGGTGCAAGGTATTCAGTAAACCTGAAGTGAAGCATCGGAATCTAAAACTGGACTCCCATGGGAGGTTCAAATTGTAGAGAGTTAGAGTGTCAGTCCTCTTGTACTTAAGTCGGCATTGTGCATCTTTAATTTAATTGCGATGAAATTTTTGTGTTTCATCGTCAATAAGAAGGTGCAAGGTATACAGTAAACCTGAAGTGAAGCATCGGAATCTAAAACTGGGCTCACAGGAGAAGTTCAAATCATAGATAGTTAGAGGGTCAGTCCTCTTACACTTACGTCGGCATTGTGTCGTTTGATTTTAATTCCGATGCAATTTCTGTGTTTCATCGTCAATATGAAGGTGCAAGGAATACAGTAAACCTGAAGTGAAGCATTGGAATCTGAATCAGGACCCAAAGGAGAGGTTCAAATCATAGAGGGTTAGAGTGTCAGTCCGCTTGTACTTAAGTCGGCATTGTGCCTTTTGAATTTAATTCCGATGCAATTTCTGTGTTACATCGTCAATAAGAAGGTGCAAGGTATACAGTAAACCTGAAGTGAAGCATCGGCACCTAAAACTGGACTCACAGGAGAGGTTAAAATCATAGAAAGAGAGAGTGTCAGTCCTCTTTTACTTAAGTCGGCATTGTGCCTTTTGTATTAAATTCGGATGCAATTTCTGTATTTCATCGTCAATATGAAGGTGCTAGGGATACAGTAAACCTGAAGTGAAGCATCGGAATCTAAAACTGGACTCACAGGAGAGGTTCAAATCATACATAGTTAGAGAGTCAGTCCTCTTCTACTTAAGTCGTCATTGTGTCTTTTGAATTTAATTCCGATGCAATTTCTGTGTTATATCGTCAATAAGAAGGTGCAAGGTATGCAGTAAACCTGAAGTGAAGCATCGGAATCTAAAAATGGCTCACAGGAGAGATTCAAATCATAGAAAGTGAGAGTGTCAATCCTCTTGTTCCGAAGTCGGCATTGTGCCTTTTGTATTAAATTCGGATGCAGTTTCAGTGTTTCATCGTCAATAAGAAGGTCCAAGGGATGCAGTAAACCTGAAGTGAAGCATCGGAATCTAAAACTTGACTTACAGGAGAGGTTCAAATCATAGATAGTTAGAGAGTCAGTCCTCTTGTACTTAAGTCGGCATTGTGTCTTTTGTATTAAATTCCGATGCAATTGCTGTGTTTCATCGTCAATACGAAGGTGCAACGTATACAGTAAACCAGAAGTGAAGCATCGGAATCTAAAACTGGACTCACAGGAGAGGTTCAATTTGTAGAGAGTTAGAGTGTCAGTCCTCTTGTACTTAAGTCAGCATTGTGCCTTTTGAATTTAATTCCGATGCAATATCTGTGATTCATCGTCAATAAGAAGGTGCAAGGTATACAGTAAACCTGAAGTGAAGCATCGGAATCTAAAACTGGGCTCACAGGAGAAGTTCAAATCATAGATAGTTAGAGTGTCAGTCCTCTTACACTTACGTCGGCATTGTGTCGTTTGAATTTAATTCCGATGCAATTTCTGTGTTTCATCGTCAATATGAAGGTGCAAGGTATACAGTAAACCTGAAGTGAAGCATTGGATTCTGAATCAGGACTCAAAGGAGAGGTTCAAATCATAGAGGGTTAGAGTGTCAGTCCGCTTTTACTTAAGTCGGCATTGTGCCTCTTGAATTTAATTCCGATGCAATTTCTGTGTTTCATCGTCAATAAGAAGGTGCAAGGTATACAGTAAACCTGAAGTGAACCATCGGAATCTAAAAGTGGACTCACAGGAGAGGTTCAAATCATAGAAAGAGAGAGTGTCAGTCCTCTTTTACTTAAGTCGGCATTGTCCCTTTTGTATTAAATTCGGATGCAATTTCTGTATTTCGTCGTCAATAAGAAGGTCCTAGGGATACAATAAACCTGAAGTGAAGCATCGGAATCTAAAACTGGACTCACAGGAGAGGTTCAAATCATAGATAGTTAGAGTGTCAGTTCTCTTGTACTTAAGTCGGCATTGTGTCTTTTGAATTTAATTCCGATGCAATTTCTGTGTTTCATCGTCAAGAAGAAGGTGCAAGGTATACAGCAATCCTGAAGTGAAGCATCAGAATCCAAAACTGGACTCACAGGAGAGGTTCAAATCATAGAGAGTTAGAGTGTCAGTCCTCTTGTACTTAAGTCCGCATTGTGCCTTTTGAATTTATTTCCGATGCAATTTCTGTGTTTCATCTTAAATAAGAAGGTGCAAGGTATACAGTAAACCTGAAGTGAAGCATCGGAACCTAAAAATGGACTCACAGGAGAGATTCAAATCATAGAAAGTGAGAGTGTCAATCCTCTTGTTCTGAAGTCGGCATTGTGCCTTTTGTATTAAATTCGGATGCAGTTTCTGTGTTTCATCGTCAATAAGAAGGTCCAAGTGATGCAGTAAACCTGAAGTGAAGCATCGGAATCTAAAACTTGACTTACAGGAGAGGTTCAAATCATAGATAGTTAGAGAGTCAGTCCTCTTGTACTTAAGTCGGCATTGTGCCTTTTGTATTAAATTCCGATGCAATTTGTGTGTTTCATCGTCAATAAGAAGGTGCAAGGTATACAGTAAACCTGAAGTGAAGCATCAGAATATAAGACTGGGCTCACAGGAGAAGTTCAAATCATAGATAGTTAGAGTGTCAGTCCTCTTACACTTACGTCGGCATTGTGTCGTTTGAATTTAATTCAGATGCAATTTCTGTGTTTCATCGTCAATATGAAGGTGCAAGGAATACAGTAAACCTGAAGTGAAGCGTTGGAATCTGAATCAGGACTCAAAGGAGAGGTTCAAATCATAGAGCGTTAGAGTGTCAGTCCTCTTTACTTAAGTCCGCATTGTGACTTTTGAATTTATTTCCGATGCAATTTCTGTGTTTCAACGTAAATAAGAATGTGCAAGGTATACAGTAATACTGAAGTGAAGCATCGGAATCTAAAACTGGACTCACAGGAGAGGTCCAAATCATAGAAAGAGAGAGTGTCAGTCCTCTTTTACATAAGTCGGCATTGTGCCTTTTGTATTAGATTCGGATGCAATATCTGTATTTCATCGTCAATAAGAAGGTGCAGGGTATACAGCAAACCTGAAGTGAAGCATCGGAATCCAAAACTGGACTCACAGGGGAGGTTCAAATCATAGAGAGTTAGAGTGTCAGTCCTCTTGTACTTACGTCCGCATTGTGCGTTTTGAATTTATTTCCGATGCAATTTCTGTGTTTCATCTTAAATAAGAAGGTGCAAGGTATACAGTAAACCTGAAGTGAAGCATCGGAATCTAAAAATGGACTCACAGGAGAGATTCAAATCATAGAAAGTGAGAGTGTCAATCCTCTTGTTCTGAAGTCGGCATTGTGCCTTTTGTATTAAATTCGGATGCAGTTTCTGTGTTTCATCGTCAATAAGAAGGTCCAAGGGATGCAGTAAACCTGAAGTGAAGCATCGGAATCTAAAACTTGACTTACAGGAGAAGTTCAAATCATAGATAGTAAGAGAGTCAGTCCTCTTGTACTTAAGTCGGCATTGTGCCTTTTGTATTAAATTCCGATGCAATTTGTGTGTTTCATCGTCAATAAGAAGGTGCAACGTATACAGTAAACCAGAAGTGAAGCATCGGAATCTAAAACTGGACTCACAGGAGAGGTTCAATTTGTAGAGAGTTAGAGTGTCAGTCCTCTTGTACTTAAGTCGGCATTGTGCCTTTTGAATTTAATTTCGATGCAATATCTGTGATTCATCGTCAATAAGAAGGTGCAAAGTATACAGTAAACCTGAAGTGAAGCATCGGAATCTAAAACTCGACTCCCAGGGGAGGTTCAAATTGTAGAGAGTTAGAGTGTCAGTCCTCTTGTACTTAAGTCGGCATTGTGCATCTTTAATTTAATTCCGATGCAATTTTGATGTTTCATCGTCAATAAGAAGGTACAAGGTATACAGTAATCCTGAAGTGAAGCATCGGAATCTAAAACTGGGCTCACAGGAGAAGTTCAAATCATAGATAGTTAGAGTGTCAGTCCTCTTACACTTACGTCGGCATTGTGTCGTTTGAATTTAATTCAGATTCAATTTCTGTGTTTCGTCGTCAATATGAAGGTGCAAGGAATACAGTAAACCTGAAATGAAGCGTTGGAATCTGAATCAGGACTCAAAGGAGAGGTTCAAATCATAGAGCGTTAGAGTGTCAGCCCGCTTGTACTTAAGTCGGCATTGTGCGTTTTGAATTTAATTCCGATGCAATTTCTGCGTTTCATCGTCAATACGAAGGTGCAAGGTATACAGTAAACCTGAAGTGAAGCATCGGAATCTAAAACTGGACTCACAGGACAAGTTCAAACAATAGAAAGAGAGAGTGTCAGTCCTCTTTTACTTAAGTCGGCATTGTGCCTTTTGTATTAAATTCGGATGCAATTTCTGTATTTCATCGTCAATAAGAACGTCCTAGGGATACAGTAAACCTGAAGTGAAGCATCGGAATCTAAAACTGGACTCACAGGAGAGGTTCAATCATAGATAGTTAGAGTGTCAGTCCTCTTGTACTTAAGTCGGCATTGTGTCTTTTGAATTTAATTCCGATGCAATTTCTGTGTTTCATCGTCAATAAGAAGGTGCAAGGTATACAGCAAACCTGAAGTGAAGCATCGGAATCCAAAACTGGACTCACAGGAGAGGTTCAAATCATAGAAAGAGAGAGTGTCAGTCCTCTTTTACAAAAGCCGGCATTGTGCCTTTTGTATTAGATTCGGATGCAATATCTGGATTTCATCGTCAATAAGAAGGTCCAAGGGATACAGTAAACCGGAAGTGAAGCATCGGATTCTAAAACTAGACTCACAGGAGAGGTTCAAATCATAGATAGTTAGAGTGTCAGTCCTCTTGTACTTAAGTCGGCGTTGTGCCTTTTGAAATTATTTCCGATGCAATTTCTGTGTTTCATAGTAAATAAGAAGGTGCAAGATATACAGTAATCCTGAAGTCAAGCATCGGAATCTAAAAATGGACTCACAGGAGAGATTCAAATCATAGAAAGTGAGAGTGTCAATCCTCTTTTCCTGAAGCCGGCATTGTGCCTTTTGTATTAAATTCGGATGCAGTTTCTGTGTTTCGTCGTCAATAAGAAGGTCCAAGGGATGCAGTAAATCTGAAGTGAAGCATCGGAATCTAAAACTTGACTTACACGAGAGGTTCAAATCATAGATAGTTAGAGAGTCAGTCCTCTTGTACTTAAGTCGTCATTGTGCCTTTTGTATTAAATTCCGATGCAATTTCTGTGTTTCATCGTCAATAAGAAGGTGCAACGTATACAGTAAACCAGAAGTGAAGCATCGGAATCTAAAACTGGACTCACAGGAGAGGTTCAATTTGTAGAGAGTTAGAGTGTCAGTCCTCATGTACTTAAGTCGGCATTGTGCCTTTTGAATTTAATTCCGATGCAATATCTGTGATTCATCGTCAATAAGAAGGTGCAAGGTATACAGTAAACCTGAAGTGAAGCATCGGAAACTAAAACTGGACTCCCAGGGGAGGTTCAAATTGTAGAGAGTTAGAGTGTCAGTCCTCCTGTACTTATGTCGGCATTGTGCATTTTTAACTTAATTCCGATGCAATTTTTGTGTTTCATCGTCAATAAGAAGGTGCAAGGTATACAGTAAAACTGAAGTGAAGCATCGGAACCTAAAACTGGGCTCACAGGAGAAGTTCAAATCATAGATAGATACAGTGTCAGTCCTCTTACACTTACGTCGGCATTGTGTCGTTTGAATTTAATTCAGATGCAATTTCTGTGTTCCATCGTCAATATGAAGGTGCAAGGAATACAGTAAACCTGAAGTGAAGCGTTGGAATCTGAATCAGGACTCAAAGGAGAGGTTCAAAACATAGAGCGTTAGAGTGTCAGTCCGCTTGTACTTAAGTCGTCATTGTGCGTTTTGAATTTAATTCCGATGCAATTTCTGCGTTTCATCGTCAATAAGAAGGTGCAAGGTATACAGTAAACCTGAAGTGAAGCATCGGAATCTAAAACTGGACTCACAGGAGAGGTTCAAATCATAGAAAGAGAGAGTGTCAGTCCTCTTTTACTTAAGTCGGCATTGTGCCTTTTGTATTAAATTCGGATGCAATTTCTGTATTTCATCGTGAATAAGAATGTCCTAGGGATACAGTAAACCTGAAGTGAAGCATCGGAATCTAAAACCTGACTCACAGGAGAGGTTGAATCATAGATAGTTCGAGTGTCAGTCCTCTTTTACTTAAGTCGGCATTGTTTCTTTTGAATTTAATTACGATGCAATTTCTGTGTTTCATCGTCAATAAGAAGGTGCAAGGTATACAGTAAACCTGAAGTGAAGCATCGGAATCTAAAAATGGACTCACAGGAGAGATTCAAATCATAGAAAGTGAGAGTGTCAATCCTCTTGTTCTGAAGTCGGCATTGTGCCTTTTGTATTAAATTCGGATGCAGTTTCTGTGTTTCATCGTCAATAAGAAGGTGCAAGGTATACAGCAAACCTGAAGTGAAGCATCGGAATCCAAAACTGGACTCACAGGAGAGGTTCAAATCATAGAGAGTTAGAGTGTCAGTCCTCTTGTACTTAAGTCCGCATTGTGCCTTTTGAATTTGTTTCCGATGCAATATCTGTGATTCATCTTCAATAAGAAGGTGCAAGGTATACAGTAAACCTGAAGTGAAGCATCGGAATCTAAAACTGGACTCCCAGGGGAGGTTCAAATTGTAGAGAGTTAGAGTGTCAGTCCTCTTGTACTTTAGTCGGCATTGTGCATCTTTAATTTAATTCCGATGCAATTTTTGTGTTTCATCGTAAATAAGAATGTGCAAGGTATACGGTAATCCTGAAGTGAAGCATCGGAATCTAAAACTGGACTCACAGGAGAGGTTCAAATCATAGAAAGAGAGAGTGTCAGTCCTCTTTTACATAAGTCGGCATTGTGCCTTTTGTATTAGATTCGGATGCAATATCTGTATTTCATCGTCAATAAGAAGGTCCAAGGGATACAGTAAACCTGAAGTGAAGCATCGGAATCTAAAACTGGACTCACAGGAGAGGTTGAAATCATAGAGAGTTAGAGTGTCAGTCGTCTTGTACTTAAGTCGGCATTGTGCCTTTTGTATTAAATTCCGTTGCAATTTGTGTGTTTCATCGTCAATAAGAAGGTGCAACGTATACAGTAAACCAGAAGTGAAGCATCGGAATCTAAAACTGGACTCACAGGAGAGGTTCAATTTGTAGAGAGTTAGAGTGTCAGTCCTCTTGTACTTAAGTCGGCATTGTGCCTTTAGAATTTAATTCCGATGCAATATCTGTGATTCATCGTCAATAAGAAGGTGCAAGGTATACAGTAAACCTGAAGTGAAGCATCGGAATCTAAAACTGGACTCCCAGGGGAAGTTCAAATTGTAGAGAGTTAGAGTGTCAGTCCTCTTGTACTTAAGTCGGCATTGTGCATCTTTAATTTAATTCCAATGCAATTTTTGTGTTTCATCATCAATAAGAAGGTGCAAGGTATACAGTAAACCTGAAGTGAAGCATCGGAATATAAAACTGGGCTCACAGGAGAAGTTCAAATCATAGATGGTTAGAGTGTCAGTCCTCTTACACTTACGTCGGCATTGTGTCGTTTGAATTTAATTCAGATGCAATTTCTGTGTTTCATCGTCAATATGAAGGTGCAAGGAATACAGTAAACCTGAAGTGAAGCGTTGGAATCTGAATCAGGACTCAAAGGAGAGGTTCAAATCATAGAGCTTTAGAATGTCAGTCCGCTTGTACTTAAGTCGGCATTGTTCGTTTTGAATTTAATTCCGATGCAATTTCTGCGTTTCATCGTCAATAAGAAGGTGCAAGGTATACAGTAAACCTGAAGTGAAGCAACGGAATCCAAAACTGGACTCACAGGAGAGGTTCAAATCATAGAAAGAGAGAGTGTCAGTCCTCTTTTACTTAAGTCGGCATTGTGCCTTTTGTATTAAATTCGGATGCAATTTCTGTATTTCATCGTGAATAAGAATGTCCTAGGGATACAGTAAACCTGAAGTGAAGCATCGGAATCTAAAACTGGACTCACAGGAGAGGTTCAATCATATATAGTTAGAGTGTCAGTCCTCTTGTACTTAAGTCCGCATTGTGCCTTTTGAATTTATTTCCGATGCAATTTCTGTGTTTCATCGTAAATAAGAATGTGCAAGGTATACAGTAATCCTGAAGTGAAGCATCGGAATCTAAAACTGGACTCACAGGAGAGGTTCAAATCATAGAAAGAGAGAGTGTCAGTCCTCTTTTACATAAGTCGGCATTGCGCCTTTTGTATTAAATTCGGATGCAATTTCTGTATTTCATCGTGAATAAGAATGTCCTAGGGATACAGTAAACCTGAAGTGAAGCATCGGAATCTAAAACTGGACTCACAGGACAGGTTCAATCATATATAGTTAGAGTGTCAGTCCTCTTGTACTTAAGTCCGCATTGTGCCTTTTGAATTTATTTCCGATGCAATTTCTGTGTTTCATCTTAAATAAGAAGGTGCAAGGTATACAGTAAACCTGAAGTGAAACATCGGAATCTAAAAATGGACTCACAGGAGAGATTCAAATCATAGAAAGTGAGAGTGTCAATCCTGTTGTTCTGAAGTCGGCATTGTGCCTTTTGTATTAAATTCGGATGCAGTTTCTGTGTTTCATCGTCAATAAGAAGGTCCAAGGGATGCAGTAAACCTGAAGTGAAGCATCGGAATCTAAAACTTGACTTACAGGAGAGGTTCAAATCATAGATAGTTAGAGAGTCAGTCCTCTTGTACTTAAGTCGGCATTGTGCCTTTTGTATTAAATTCCGATGCAATTTGTGTGTTTCATCGTCAATAAGAAGGTGCAACGTATACAGTAAACCAGAAGTGAAGCATCGGAATCTAAAACTGGACTCACAGGAGAGGTTCAAATCATAGAAAGAGAGAGTGTCAGTCCTCTTTTACAAAAGTCGGCATTGTGCCTTTTGTATTAGATTCGGATGCAATATCTGTATTTCATCGTCAAAAAGAAGGTCCAAGGGATACAGTAAACCTGAAGTGAAGCATCGGAATCTAAAACTGGACTCACAGGAGAGGTTCAAATCATAGATAGTTAGAGTGTCAGTCCTCTTGTACTTAAGTCGGCATTGTGCCTTTTGAATTTAATTCCGATGCAATATCTGTGATTCATCGTCAATAAGAAGGTGCAAGGTATACAGTAAACCTGAAGTGAAGCATCGGAATCTAAAACTGGACGCCCAGGGGAGGTTCAAATTGTAGAGAGTTAGAGTGTCAGTCCTCTTGTACTTTAGTCAGCATTGTGCATCTTTAATTTAATTCCGATGCAATTTTTGTGTTTCATCGTCAATAAGAACGTGCAAGGTATACAGTAAACCTGAAGTGAAGCATCGGATCTAAAACTGGACTCACAGGAGAGGTTCAAATCATAGAAAGAGAGAGTGTCAGTCCTCTTTTACTTAAGTCGGCATTGTCCCTTTTGTATTAAATTCAGATGCAATTTCAATATTTCATCGTCAATAAGAAGGTCCTAGGGATACAATAAACCTGAAGTGAAGCATCGGAATCTAAAACTGGACTCACGGGAGAGGTTCAAATCATAGATAGTTAGAGTGTCAGTTCCCTTGTACTTAAGTCGGCATTGTGTCTTTTGAATTTAATTCCGATGCAATTTCTGTGTTTCATCGTCAATATGACGGTGCAAGGTATACAGTAAACCTGAAGTGAAGCATTGGATTCTGAATCAGGACTCAAAGGAGAGGTTCAAATCATAGAGGGTTAGAGTGTCAGTCCGCTTGTACTTAAGTCGGCATTGTGCCTCTTGAATTTAATTCCGATGTAATTTCTGTGTTTCATCGTCAATAAGAAGGTGCAAGGTATACAGTAAACCTGAAGTGAACCATCGGAATCTAAAACTGGACTCTCAGGAGAGGTTCAAATCATAGAAAGAGAGAGTGTCAGTCCTCTTTTACTTAAGTCGGCATTGTCCCTTTTGTATTAAATTCGGATGCAATTTCTATATATCATCGTCAATAAGAAGGTCCTAGGGATACAATAAACCTGAAGTGAAGCATCGGAATCTAAAACTGGACTCACAGGAGAGGTTCAAATCATAGATAGTTAAAGTGTCAGTTCTCTTGTACTTAAGTCGGCATTGTGTCTTTTGAATTTAATTCCGATGCAATTTCTGTGTTTCATCGTCAATAAGAAGGTGCAAGGTATACAGCAAACCTGAAGTGAAGCATCGGAATCCAAAACTGGACTCACAGGAGAGGTTCAAATCATAGAGAGTTAGAGTGTCAGTCGTCTTGTACTTAAGTCCGCATTGTGCCTTTTGAATTTATTTCCGATGCAATTTCTGTGTTTCATCTTAAATAAGAAGGTGCAAGGTATACAGTAAACCTGAAGTGAAGCATCGGAATCTAAAAGTGGACTCACAGGAGAGGTTCAAATCATAGAAGGAGAGAGTGTCAGTCCTCTCTTACATAAGTCGGCATTGTGCCTTTTGTATTAGATTCGGATGCAATGTCTGTATTTCATCGTCAATAAGAAGGTCCAAGGGATACAGTAAACCTGTAGTGAAACATCGGAATCTGACACTGGACTCACAGGAGAGGTTCAAATCATAGATAGTTAGAGTGTCATTCCTCTTGTACTTAAGTCAGCATTGTGTCTTTTGAATTTAATTACGATGCATTTTCTGTGTTTCATCATCAATAAGAAGGTGCAAGGTATACAGTAAACCTGAAGTGAAGCATCGGAATCCAAAACTGGGCCCATAGGAGATGTTCAAATCATAGAGAGTTAGAGTGTCAGTCCTCCTGTACTTAAGTCGGCATTGTGCCTTTTGAATTTAATTCTGATGCAATTTCTGTGTTTCATCGTCAATAAGAAGGTGCAAGGTATACAGTAAACCTGAAGTGAAGCATTGGGATGTAAAACTGGACTCACAGGCGTGGATCTAATCATAGAAAGAGAGAGTGTCAGTCCTCTTTTGCTTAAGTCGGCATTGTGCCTTTTGTATTAAATTCGGATGCAATATCTTCATTTCATCGGCAATAAGAAGGTCCAAGGGATACAGTAAACCTGATGTGAAGCATCGGAATCTAAAACTGGACTCACTGGAGACGTTCTAATCATAGAGAGTTAGAGTGTCAGTCCTCTTGTACTTAAGGTGGCATAGTGCCTTTTGAATTTAATTCCGATGCAATTTCTGTGTTTCATCGTCAATAAGAAGGTGCAAGGTATTCCGTAAACTTGAAGTGAATCATCGGAATCTAAAACTGGACTCACAGGAGAGGTTCAAATCATAGAAAGAGAGAGTGTCAGACCTCTTTTACTTAAGTCGGCATTGTGTGTTTTTAATTGAATTCCCATGCAATTTCTGTGTTTCATCGTCAATAAGAATGTGCATGGTATACAGTGAACCTGAAGTGAAGCATCGGAATCCAAAACTGGACTCACAGGAGAGGTTCAAATCATAGAGAGTTAGAGTGACAGTCCTCTTGTACTTCAGTCGGCATTGTGCCTTTTGAATTTAATTCCGAAGCAATTTCTGTGTTTCATCGTCTATAAGACGGTGCAAGGTATACAGTAAACCTGAAGTGAAGCACAGAATCTAAAACTGGAATCACAGGAGAAGTTCAAATCATAGAGATTGAGAGTGTCAGTCCCCTTGTACTTAAGTCGCCATTGTGCCTTTTGTAATAAATTCCGATGCAATTTCTGTGTTTCATCGTCAATAAGAAGGTCCAAGGGATACTGCAAACCTGATGTGAAGCATCGGAATATAAAACTGAACGCACAGGAGAGGTTCAAATAATAGAGATTTAGAGTGTCAGTCTGCTTGTACTTAAGTCGGCATTGTGCCTTTTGTATTAAATTCGGATGCAATTTCTGTGTTTCATCGTCAATAAGAAGGTGTAAGGTATGCAGTAAACCGGAAGTGAAGCATCGGAATCTAAAAATGGACTCACAGGAGAGATTCAAATCATAGAAAGTGAGAGTGTCAATCCTCTTGATCTGAAGTCGGTATTGTGCCTTTTGTATTAAATTCGAATGCAGTTTCTGTGTTTCATCGTCAACAAGAAGGTCCAAGGGATGCAGTAAATCTGCAGTGAAGCATCGGAATCTAAAACTTGACTTACAGGAGAGGTTCAAATCATAGATAGTTAGAGAGTCAGTCCTCTTGTACTTAAGTCGTCATTGTGCCTTTTGTATTAAATTCGAATGCAATATATGTGTTTCATCGTCAATAAAAAGGTCCAAGGAATACAGTACACCTGAAATGAAGCATCGGAATCTAAAACTGGACTCACAGGAGAGGTTCCAATCATAGATAGTTGGAATGTCACTCCTCTTGTACTTAAGTTGGCATTGTGCCATTTGTATTAAATTCCGATGCAATATCTGTGTTTCATCGTCAATAAGAAGGTGCAAGGTATACAGTAAACCTGAAGTGAAGCATCGGGATCTAATACTGGACTCACAGGAGAGGTTCAAATTGTGGAGAGTCAGAGTGTCAGTCCTCTTGTACTTAAGTCGGCATTGTGCCTTTTGAATTTAATTCCGATGCAATTTCTGTGTTTCATCGTCAATAAGAAGGTGCAAGGTATACAGTAAACCTGAAGTGAAGGATCGGAATCTAAAACTGGACTCACAGGAGATGTTCAAATCATAGATAGTTAGAGTGTCAGTTCTCTTATACTTAAGTCGGCATTGTGTCGTTTGAATTTAATTCAGATGCAACTTCTGTGTTTCATCGTCAATAAGAAGGTGCAAGGTATACAGTAAACCTGAAGTGAAGCATCGGAATCCAAAACTGGACTCACAGGAGAGGTTCAAATCATAGAGAGTTAGAGTGTCAGTCCTCTTGTACTTATGTCGGCATTGTGCCTTTTGTATTAAATTCCAATGCAATTCCTGTGTTTCATCGTTAATAAGAAGGTGCAAGATATACAGTAAACCTGAAGTGAAGCATCGGAATCTAAAACTGGACTCACAGGAGAGGTTCAAATCATAGAAATGGTGAGTGTCAGTCCTCTTGTAATTAAGTCGGCATTGTGCCTTTTGTATTAAATTCGGATGCAATATATGTGTTTCTTCGTCAACAAGAAATTGCAAGGTATACAGTAAACCTGAATTAAAGCATCGGAATCTAAAACTGGACCGACAGGAGAGGTTCAAATCATAGATAGTTGGAATGTCAGTCCTCTTGTACTTAAGTTGGCATTGTGCCATTTGTATTAAATTCCGATGCAATTTCTGTGTTCCATCGTAAATAAGAAGGTGCAAGGTATACAGTAAACCTGAAGTGAAGCATCGGAATCTAAAACTGGACCCACAGGAGAGGTTCAAATCTTAGAAAGAGAGAGTGACAGTCCTCTTTTACTTAAGCCGGCATTGTGCCTTTTGTGTTAAAATCGAATGCAATTTCTGTGTTTCATCGTCAATAAGAAGGTCCAAGGAATACAGTACACCGGAAATGAAGCATCGGAATCTAAAACTGTACTAACAGGAGAGGTTCATATCATAGAAAGGGAGAGTGTCAGTCCTCTTTTAGTTAAGTCGGCATTGTGCCTTTTGTATTAAATTCGGATGCAATTTCTGTTTTCCATCGTCAATAAGAAGGTGCATGGTATACAGTAAACCTGAAGTGAAGCATCGGATTCCAAAACTGGACTCACAGGAGAGGTTCAAATCATAGAGAGTTAGAGTGTCAGTACTCTTGTACTTAAGTCAGCATTGTTTTTTTTTTTTAATTTAATTCCGATGCAATTTCTTTGTTTCATCGTCAATAAGAAGGTGCAAGGTATACAGGAAACCTGAAGTGAAGCATGGGAATCTAAAATTGGACTCACAAGAGAGGTTTAAATCATAGAAAGTTAGAGTGTCAGTCCTCTTGTACTTAGGTCGGCATTGTGCCTTTTGAATTTAATTCCGATGCAATTTCTGTGTTTCACCGTCAATAGGACATTGCAAGGTATACAGTAAACCTGAAGTGAAGCATCGAAATCTAAAACTGGAATCACAGGAGAGGTTCAAATCATAGAAAGTGAGAGTGTCAGTCCTCTTGTACTTAAGTTGGCTTTGTGCCTTCTGTATTAAATTCCGATGCAATTCCTGTGTTTCATCGTCAATAAGAAGGTGCAAGTTATATAGTAAACCTGAAGTGAAGCATCGGAATCTAAAACTGAACTCACAGGAGAGGTTCAAATCTTAGAAAGAGAGAGTGACAGTCCTCTTTTACTTGAGCCGGCATTGTGCCTTTTAAATTAAAATCGGATGCAATTTCTGTGTTTCATCGTCAATAAGAAGGTCCAAGGAATACAGTACACCTGAAATGAAGCAACGGAATCTAAAACTGTACTAACAGGAGAGGTACATATCATAGAAAGGGAGAGTGTCAGTCCTCTTGTAATTAAGTCGGCATTGTCCCTTTCGTATTATATTCGGATGCAATTTCTGTGTCTCATCGTCAACAAGAAGGTGCAAGGTATACAGTAAACCTGAAGTAAAGCATCGGAATCTAAAACTGGAATCACAGGAGAGGTTCAAATCATAGAAGGTGAGAGTGTCAGTCCACTTGTACTTAAGTCGACATTGTGACTTTTGTATTAAATTCCGGTGCAATTCCTGTGTTTCATCGTCAATAAGAAGGTGCAAGTTATACAGTAAACCTGAAGTGAAGCATCTGAATCCAAACCTGGACTCTCAGGAGAGGTTCAAATCATAGAAAGAGAGAGTTACAGTCCTCTTTTACTTAAAACGGCATTGTGCCTTTTGTATTAAATTCGGATGCAATTTCTATGTTTCATCGTCAATAAGAAGATCCTAGCAATACAGTAAACCTGAAGTGAAGCATCGGAATCTAAAACTGGACTCACAGGAGAGGTTCAAATCATAGATAGTTAAAGTGTCAGTTCTCTTGTACTTAAGTCAGCATTGTGCCTTTTGTATTAAATTCCGATGCAATTTCTGTGTTTCATCGTCAATAAGAAGGTGCTAGGTATACAGTAAACCAGAAGTGAAGCATGGGAATCTAAAATTGGACTCACAGCAGAAGTTCAAATTGTAGAGAGTTAGAGTGTCAGTCCTCTTGTACTTAAGTTGGCATTGTGACTTTTGAATTTAATTCCGATGCAATTTCTGTGTTTCATCGTCAATAAGAAGGTCCAAGGGATACAGTAAACCTGAAGTGAAGCATCGGAATCTAAAACTGGACTTACAGGAGAGGTTCAAATCATAGAAAGTTAGAGTTTCTGCCCTCTTGTACTTCAGTCGGCATTGTGCCTTTTGTATTAAAATTCGGATGCAAACTCTGTGTTTCATCGTCAATAAGAAGGTCCAAGGGATACAGTAGACGTGAAGTGAAGCATCGGAATCAAAAACTGGACTCACAGGAGAGGTTCAAATCATAGAAAATGAGTGTGTCTGCCTCTTTTACTTATGTCGACATTGTGCCTTTTGTATTAAATTCCGATGTAATTTCTGTGTCTCATCGTCAATAAGTAGGTGCTAGGTATACAGTAAACCTGAAGTGAAGCATCGGAATCTAAAACTGGACTCACAGGAGGGGTACAAATCATAGAAAGTGAGAGTGTCAGTCCTCTTTTATTTTTAGTCGGCATTGTGCCTTTTGTATTAAATTCCGATGCAATTTCTGTGTTTCATCGTCAATAAGAAGGTGCAAGCTATACAGTAAACCTGAAGTGAAGCATCAGAATCTGTAACTGGACTCGCAGGAGAGGTTCAAATCATAGTAAGAGAGAGTGTTAGTCCTCTTTTACTTAAGTCGGCATTGTGCCTTTTGTATTAAATTCGGTTGCAATTTCTGTGTTTCATCGTCAATATGAAGGTCCAAGGGGTACAGCGAGCCTGAAGTGAAGCATCGGAATCTAAAACTGGACTCACAGGAGAGGTTCAACCCTTAGAAAGTGGGAGTGTTAGTTCTCTTGTACTTAAGTCACCATTGTGCTTTTTGTATTAACTTCGGATGCAATTTCTGTGTTTCATCGTCAATAAGAAGGTGCAAGGTATACAGTAAACCTGAAGTGAAGCATCGGAATCTAAAACTGGTCTCACAGGAGAGGTTCAAATCTTTGAAAGAGAGACTGGCAGTCCTCTTTAATTAAGTCGGCATTGTGCCTTTTGTATTAAATTCCGATGCAATTTCTGTGTTTCTTCTCAATAAGAAGGTGCAAGGTACACAGTAAACCAGAAGTGAACCATCGGAATATAAAACTGGACTCACAGGAGAGGTTCAAATTGTAGAGAGTTAGAGTGTCAGTCCTCTTGTACTTAAGTCGGCATTGTGCCTTTTGAATTTAATTCCGATGCAATTTCTGTGTTTCTTCGTCAATAAGAAGGTACAAAGGATACAGTTAACCTGACATGAAGCATCGGAATCTAAAACTGGACTCACAGGAGAGGTTCAAATCATAGAAAGAGTGAGTGACAGTCCTCTATTACTTAAGTCGGCATTGTGCCTTTTGTATTAAATTCGGATGCAATTTCTGTATTCCATCGTCCATATGAAGGTCCAAGGGGTACAGCGAACCTGAAGTGAAGCATCAGAATCTAAAACTGGACTCACAAGAGAGGTTCAACTCTTAGAAAGTGAGAGTGTTAGTCCTCTTGTACTTAAGTCACCATTGTGCTTTTTGTATTAACTTCGGATGCAATTTCTGTGTTTCATCGTAAATAAGAAGGTGCAAGGTATACAGTAAACCTGAAGTGAAGCATCGGAATCTAAAACTGGCTCACAGGAGAGGTTCAAATCATAGAAAGTGAGAGTGTCAGTCCTCTTTTACTTAAGTCGGCATTGTGGCTTTTGTATTAAATTCGGATGCAATTTCTGTGTTTCATCGTCAATAAGAAGGTCCAAGGCATACAGTTAACCTGCAGTGAAGCATCGGAATCTAAAACTGGAATCACAGGAGAGGTTCAAATCAAAGAAAGTGAGAGTGTCAGTCCTCTTTTACTTAAGTCGGCATTGTGCCTTTTGTTTAAATTCGGATGAAATTTCTGTATTCAGTCGTCAATAAGAAGGTCCAAGGGATACAGTAAACCTGAAGTGAAGCATCGGAATCTAAAACTGGACTCACAGGAGAGATTCAAATCATAGAAAGTTAGAGTGTCAGTCCTCTTGTACTTAAGTCGGCATTGTGCCTTTTGAATTTGATTTCGATGCAATTTCTGTGTTTCATCGTCAATACGAAGGTGCAAGGTATTCAGTAAACCTGAAGTGAAGCATCTGAATCTAAAACTGGACTCACATGAGAGGTTCAAATCACAGAAAGTGAGAGTGTCAATCCTCTTGTACTTCAGTCGGCATTGTGCCTTTTGTATTAAATTCGGATGCAAACTCTGTGTTTCCTCGTCAATAAGAAGGTCCAAGGGATACAGTAGACGTGAAGTGAAGCATCGGAATCAAAAACTGGACTCACAGGAGAGGTTCAAATCATAGAAAATGAGAGTGTCTGTCCTCTTTTACTTATGTCGTCATTGTGCCTTTTGTATTAAATTCCGATGCAATTTCTGTGTTTCATCGTCAATTAGAGGGTGCTAGGTATACAATTAACCTGAAGTGAAGCATCGGAATCTAAAACTGGACTCACAGGAGGGGTACAAATCATAGAAAGTGAGAGTGTCAGTCCTCTTCTATTTAAGTCGGCATTGTGGATTTGTATTAAATTCCGTTTCACTTTCTGTGTTTCATCGTCAATAAGAAGGTGCAAGCTATACAGTAAACCTGAAGTGAAGCATCGGAATCTAAAACTGGACTCGCAGGAGAGGTTTAAATCATAGTATGAGAGAGTGTCAGTCCTCTTTTACTTAAGTCGGCATTGTTACTTTTGTATTAAATTCGGTTGCAATTTCTGTGTTTCATCGTCAATAAGAAGGTCCAAGGGGTACAGCGAACCTGAAGAGAAGCATCGGAATCTAAAACTGGACTCACAGGAGAGGTTCAACTCTTAGAAAGTGAGAGTGTTAGTCCTCTTGTACTTAAGTCACCATTGTGATTTTTTTGTATTAACTTCGGATGCAATTTCTGTGTTTCATCGTCAATAAGAAGGTGCAAGGTATACAGTAAACCTGAAGTGAAGCATCGGAATCTAAAACTGGTCTCACAGGAGAGGTTCAAATCTTTGAAAGAGAGACTGTCAGTCCTCTTTAATTAAGTCGGCATTGTGCCTTTTGTATTAAATTCCGATGCAATTTCTGTGTTTCTTCGTCAATAAGAAGGTGCAAGGTACACAGTAAACCAGAAGTGAACCATCGGAATATAAAACTAGACTCACAGGAGAGGTTCAAATTGTAGAGAGTTAGAGTGTCAGTCCTCTTGTACTTAAGTCGGCATTGTGCATTTTGAATTTAATTCCGATGCAATTTCTGTGTTTCTTCGTCAATAAGAAGGTACAAGGGATACAGTTAACCTGACATGAAGCATCGGAATCTAAAACTGGACTCACAGGAGAGGTTCAAATCATAGAAAGAGTGAGTGAGAGTCCTCTTTTACATAAGTCGGCATTGTGCCTTTTGTATTAAATTCGGATGCAATTTCTGTATTCCATCGTCCATACGAAGGTCCACGGGGTACAGCGAACCTGAAGTGAAGCATCGGAATCTAAAACTGGACTCACAGGAGAGGTTCAACTCTTAGAAAGTGGGAGTGTTAGTCCTCTTGTACTTAAGTCACCATTGTGCTTTTTGTATTAACTTCGGATGCAATTTCTGTGTTTCAACGTCAATAAGAAGGTGCAAGGTATACAGTAAACCTGAAGTGAAGCATCGGAATCTAAAACTGGCTCACAGGAGAGGTTCAAATCAAAGAAAGTGAGACTGTCAGTCCTCTTGTACTTAAGTCGGCGTTGTGCCATTTGTATTAAATTCCGATGCAATTCCTGTGTTTCATCGTCAATAAGAATGTGCAAGTTATACAGTAAACCTGAAGTGAAGCATCGGAATCCAAAACTGGACTCACATTAGAGGTTCAAATCGTAGAAAGAGAGAGTGACAGTCATCTTTTACTTAAGTCGGCATTGTGCCTTTTGTATTAAATTCCGATGAAATTTCTGTGTTTCATCGTCAATGAAAAGGACCGAGGGATACAGTAAACCATAAGTGAAGCATCGGAATCTAAAACTGGACTCACAGGAGAGGTCCAAATCATAGAAAGCGAGAGTGTCAGTCCTCTTGTACTTAAGTCGGCATTGTGCCTTTTGTACCAAATTCGGATGCAATTTCTGTGTTTCATCGTCAATATTAATCTGCAAGGTATACAGTAAACCTGAAGTGAAGCATCGGAATCTACAACTGGACTCACAGGAGAGGTTCAAATCTTAGAAAGTGAGAGTGTCAATCCTCTTTTACTTAAGTCGGCATTGTGTCTTTTGTATTAAATTCGGATGCAATTTCTGTGTTTAATCGTGAATAAGAAGGTCCTAGGAAAACAGCAAACCTGAAGTGAAGCATCGGAATCTAAAACTGGACTCACAGGAGAGGTTCAAATCATAGATAGTTAGAGTGTCAGTTCTCTTGTACTTAAGTCGGCATTGTGCCTTTTGTATTAAATTCCGATGCAATATCTGTGTTTCATCGTCAATAAGAAGGTGCAAGGTATACAGTAAACCAGAAGTGAAGCATGGGAATCTAAAACTGGACTCACAGGAGAAGTTCAAATTGTAGAGAGTTAGAGTGTCAATCCTCTTGTACTTAAGTCGGCATTGTGCCTTTTGAATTTATTTCCGATGCAATTTCTGTGTTTCATCGTCAATAAGAAGGTCCAAGGGATACAGTAACCTGAAATCAAGCATCGGAATCTAAAACTGGACTCACAGGAGAGGTCCAAATCATAGAAAGTGAGAGTGTCAGTCCTCTTTTACTTAAGTCGGCATTGTGCTTTTTGTATTAAATTCAGATGAAATTTCTGTGTTTCATTGTCAATAAGAAGGTCCAAGGGATACAGTAAACCTGAAGTGAAGCATCGGAATCTAAAACAGGAGTCACAGCAGAGGTTCAAATCATAGAAATTTAGAGTGTCTGCCCCCTTGTACTTCAGTCGGCATTGTGCCTTTTGTATTAAATTCGGATACAAACTCTGTGTTTCATCGTCAATAAGAAGGTCCAAGGGATACAGTAAACATGAAGAGAAGCATCGGAATCTAAAACTGGACTCACAGGAGAGGTTCAAATCATAGGAAGTGAGAGTGTCTGTCCTCTTTTACTTAAGTCGGCATTGTGCCTTTTGAATTTAATTCCGATGCCATTTCTGTGTTTCATCGTCAATAAGAAGGTGCAAGGTATACAGTAAACCTGAAGTGAAGCATCTGAATCTAAAACTGGACTCACAGGAGAGGTTCAAATCATAGAAAGTTAGAGTGTCAGTCCTCTTGTACTTTAGTCGGCATTGTGTCTTATGAATTTAATTCCGATGCAATTTTTTATGTTTCATCGTCAATAAGAAGGTGCAAGGTATACAGTAAACCTGAAGTGAAGAATCGGAATCTAAAACTGGACTCACAGGAGAGGATCAAATCATTGAAAGAGGGTGTGTCAGTCCTCTTTAATTAAGTCGGCATTGTGCCTTTTGTATTAAATTTGGATGCAATTTCTGTATTTCACCGTCAATAACATGGTCCAAGGGATGCAGTCAACCTGAAGTGAAGCATCGGAATCTACAACTGGACTCAAAGGAGAGGTTCAAATCATAGAAAGTTAGAGTGTCAGTCCTCTTGTACTTATGTTGGCATTGTGCCTTTTGTATTAAATTCCGATGCAATTTCTGTGTTTCATCGTCAATAAGAAGGTGCAAGGTATATGGTAAACCCAAAGTGGCGCATCGGAATCTAAAACTGGACTCACAGGAGAATTTTAAATCATAGAAAGTGAGAGTGTCAGTCCTCTTTTACTTAAGTCGGCATTGTGCCTTATGTAGTAAATTTGGATGCAATTTCAGTGTTTCATCGTCAATAAGAAGGTCCAAGGGATATAATAAACCTGCAGTGAAGCATTGGAATCTAAAACCGGACTCAAAGGAGAGGTTCAAATCATAGAAAGTTAGAGTGTCAGTCCCCTTGTACTTAAGTCGACATTGTGCCTTTTGAATTTGATTTCGATGCAATTTCTGTGTTTCATCGTCAACAAGAAGGTGCAAGGTATTCAGTAAACCTGAAGTGAAGCATCGGAATCTAAAACTGGTCTCACATGAGAGGTTCAAATCACAGAAAGTGAGAGTGTCAGTCCTCTTTTACTTAAGTTGCCATTGTGCCTTTTGTATTAAATTTGGATGCAATTTCTGTGTTTCATCGTCAATAAGTAGGTCCAAGGGATACAGTAAACCTGAAGTGAAGCATCGGAATCTAAAAAGGACTCACAGAAGAGGTTCAAATCATAGAAATTTAGAGTGTCTGCTCTCTTGTACTTCAGTCGGCATTGTGCCTTTTGTATTAAATTCGGATGCAAACTCTGTGTTTCATCGTCAATAAGAAGGTCCAAGGGATACAGTAAACCTGAAGTGAAGAATTGGAATCTAAAACTGGACTCACAGGAGTGGTTCAAATCATTGAAAGAGAGAGTGTCAGTCCTCTTCAATTAAGTCGGCATTGTGCCTTTTGTATTAAATTCGGTTGCAATTTCTGTATTTCACCGTCAATAACATGGTCCAAGGGAAACAGTAACCCTGAAGTGAAGCTTCGGAATCTACAACTGGACTCAACGGAGAGAATCAAATCATAGAAAGTTAGAGTGTCAGTCCTCTTGTACTTATGTCGGCATTGTGCCTTTTGTATTAATTTCCGATGCAATTTCTGTGTTTCATCGTCAATAATACAGTGCAAGGTATACGGTAAACCTGAAGTGACTCATCGGAATCTAAAACTGGACTCACAGGAGAAGTTCAAATCATAGGTATTTAGAGTGTCAGTCCTCTTGTACTTAAGCCGGCATTGTGCCTTTTGAATATAATTCCGATGCAATATCTATGTTTCATCGTCAATAAGAAGGTGCAAGGTATACAGTAATCCTGAAGTGAATCATCGGAATCTAAAACTGGACTCTCAGGAGAGGTTCAAATCATAGAAAGGGATTGTGTCAGTCCTCTTTTACTTAAGTCGGCATTGTAATTTTTGTATTAAATTCGGATGCAATTTCTGTATTTCATCGTCAATAAGAAGGTCCAAGGGATACAGTAAACCTGAAGTAAAGCATCCGAACCTAAAACTGGACTCACAGGAGAGGTTCAAATCATAGAAAGTTAGAGTGTCAATACTCTTGTACTTATGTTGGCATTGTGCCTTTTGTATTAAATTCCGATGTAATTTCTGTATTTCACCTTCAATAACATGTTCCAAGGGATACAGTAAACCTGAAGTGGAGCATCGGAATCAAAAACTGGACTCAAATGAAAGGTTCAAATCATAGAAAGTTAGAGTGTCAGTCCTCTTGTACTTATGTTGGCATTGTGCCTTTTGTATTAAGTTCTGATGCAATTTCTGTGTTTCATAGTCGATAAGAAGGTGCAAGGTATACGGTAAACCTGAAGTGACGCATCGGAATCTAAGACTGGACTCACAGGAGAAGTTCAAATCATAGAAAGTGAGAGTGTCAGTCCTCTTTTACTTAAGTCGGCATTGTGCCTTATGTAGTAAATTCGGATGCAATGTCTGTGATTCATCGTCAATATGAAGGTCCAAGGGATACAGTAAACCTGAAGTGAAGCATCGGAATCTAAAACTGGACTCACAGGAGAGGATCAAATCATAGAAAGTGAGAGTGTTAGTCCTCTTGTACTTAAGATGGCATTGTGCCTATTGTATTAAATTCGGATGCAATTTCTGTGTTTCATCGTCAGTAAGATGGTGCAAGGTATACAGTAAACCGGATGTGAAGCATCGGAATCTAAAACTGGACGCACAGGAGAGGTTCAAAGCATAGAATGTGAGAGTGTCAGTCCTCTCTTACTTAAGTCGGCATAGTGCCTTTTGTATAAAATTCGGATGCAATTTCTGTGTATCATCGTCAATAAGAAGATCCAAGGGATACAGTAAACATGAAGTGAAGCATCGGAATCTAAAACTGGACTCACAGGCGAGGTTCAAATCATAGAAAGTAAGAGTGTCAGTCCTCTTGTACTTAAGTCGGCATTGTGCCTTTTGAATTTAATTCCGATGCAATTTCTGTGTTTCATCGTCAATAAGAAGGTGCAAGGTATACAGTAATCCTGAAGTGAATCATCGGAATCTAAAACTGGACTCACAGGGGAGGTTCAAATCATAGAAAGTGAGACTGTTAGTCCTCTTGTACTTAAGTCGGCATTATGCCTTTTGTATTAAAATCGGATGCAATTTCTGTGTTTCATCGTCAATAAGAAGGTGCAAGGTATACAGTAAACCTGAAGTAAAGAATCGGAATCTAAAACTGGACTCACAGGAGAGGTTCAAATCTTTGAAAGAGAGACTGTCAAACCTCTTTAATTAAGTCGGCATTGTGTCTTTTGTATTAGATTCGGATGCAATTTCTGTATTTCGTCACCAATAAGAAGGTCCAAGGGATACAGTAAACCTGAAGTGAAGCATCGGAATCTAAAACTGGACACAAAGGAGAGTTTCAAATCATTGAAAGTTAGAGTGTCAGTCCTCTTGTACTTAAGTCGGCATTGTGCCTTTTGTATTAAATTCGGATGCAATTTCTGTATTCCATCGTCAATAAGAAGGTGCAAGGTATACAGTAATCCTGAAGTGAATCATCGGAATCTAAAACTGGACTCACAGGGGAGGTTCAAATCATAGAAAGTGAGACTGTTAGTCCTCTTGTACTTAAGTCGGCATTATGCCTTTTGTATTAAAATCGGATGCAATTTCTGTGTTTCATCGTCAATAAGAAGGTGCAAGGTATACAGTAAACCTGAAGTGAAGAATCGGAATCTAAAACTGGACTCACAGGAGAGGTTCAAATCTTTGAAAGAGAGACTGTCAAACCTCTTTAATTAAGTCGGCATTGTGCCTTTTGTATTAGATTCGGATGCAATTTCTGTATTTCGTCATCAATAAGAAGGTCCAAGGGATACAGTAAACCTGAAGTGAAGCATCGGAATCTAAAACTGGACACAAAGGAGAGTTTCAAATCATTGAGAGTTAGAGTGTCAGTCCTCTTGTACTTAAGTCGGCATTGTGCCTTTTGTATTAAATTCGGATGCAATTTCTGTATTCCATCGTCAATAAGAAGGTGCAAGGTATACAGTAAACCTGAAGTGAAGAATCGGAATCTAAAACGGGACTCACAGGATAGGTTCAACTCATAGAAAGTGAGAGTGTTAGTCCTCTTGTACTTAAGTCGGCATTGTGCCATTTGTATTAAATTCGGATGCAATTTCTGTGTTTCATCGTCAATAAGAAGGTGCAAGGTATACAGTAAACCTGAAGTGAAGAATCGGAATCTAAAACTGGCTCACAGGAGAGGTTCAAATCATAGAAAGTGAGAGTGTCAGTCCTCTTTTACTTAAGGCGGAATTGTGCCTTTTGTATTAAATTCGGATGCAATTACTGTGTTTCATCGTCAATAAGAAGATCCAAGGGATACAGTAAACCTGAAGTGAAGCATCGGAATCTAAAACTGGACTCACAGGAGAGTTTCAAATCATAGAAAGTGAGAGTGTTAGTCCTCTTGTACTTAAGTCGGCATTGTGCCTTTTGTATTAAATTCGGATGCATTTCTGTGTTTCATCGTCTATAAGAAGGTGAAAGGTATACAGTAAACCTGAAGTGAAGCATCGGAACCTAAAACTGGACGCACAGGAGAGGTTCAAATCAAAGAAAGTGAGAGTGTCAGTCCTCTTGTACTTAAGTCGACATTGTGCCTTTTGTACTACATTCGGATGCAATTTCTGTGTTTCATCGTCAATAAGAAGGTCCAAAGGATACAGTAAACATGAAGTGAAGCATCGGAATCTAAAACTGGACTCACAGGAGACGTTCAAATCATAGAAAGTTAGAGTGTCAGTCCTCTTGTACTTAAGTCGGCATTGTGCCTTTTGAATTTTATTCCGATGCAATTTCTGTGTTTCATCGTCAATAAGAAGGTGCCAGGTATACAGTAATCCTGAAGTGAATCATCGGAATCTAAAACTAGGCTCACAGGAGAGGTTCAAATCATAGAAAGAGAGAGTGTCAGTCCTCTTTTACTTAAGTCGGCATTGTGCATTTTGTATTATATTCGGATGCAATTTCTGTATTTCATCGTCAATAAGAAGGTCCAAGAGATACAGTAAACTTGAAGTGAAGCATCGGAATCTAAAACTGGACTCACAGGAGAGGTTCAAAACATAGAAAATGAGAGTGTCTGTCCTCTTTTAGTTAAGTCGGCATTGTGCATTTTGTATTAAATTCGGTGCATTTTCTGTGTTTCATCGTCAATTAGAAGGTCCAAGGGATACAGTAAACCTAAAGTAAAGCATCGGAATCTAATACTGGACTCACAGGAGAGGTTCAAATCAAAGAAAGTTAGAGTATCAGTCCTCTTGTACTTTAGTCGGCATTGTGCTTTTTGAATTTAATTCCGATGCAATTTCTATGTTTCATCGTCAATAAGAAGGTGCAAGGTATACAGTAAACCTGAAGTGAAGAATCGGAATCTAAAACTGGACTCACAGGAGAGTTTCAAATCTTTGAAAGAGAGACTGTCAAACCTCTTTAATTAAGTCGGCATTGTGCCTTTTGTATTAAATTCGGATGCAATTTCTGTGTTTCATCGTCAATAAGAAGGTGCAAGGTATACAGTGAACCTGAAGTGAAGCATCGGAATCTAAAACTGGCTCACAGGAGAGGTTCAAGTCACAGAAAGTGAGAGTGTCAGTCCTCTTTTACTTAAGTCGGCATTGTGCCTTTTGTATTAAAATCGGATGCAATTTCTGTGTTTCATCGTCAATAAGAAGGTCCAAGTGATACAGTAAACCTGAAGTGAAGCATCGGAATCTAAAACAGGACTCACAGAAGAGGATCAAATCATAGAAATTTAGTGTGTCTGCCCTCTTGTACTTCAGTCGGCATTGTCCCCTTTGATTTACATTCGGATGGAAACTCTGTGTTTCATCGTCAATAAGAAGGTCCAAGGGATACAGTAAACCTGAAGTGAAGCATTGGAATCTAAAACTGGACTCTCAGGAGAGGTTCAAATCATAGGAAGTGAGACTGTTAGTCCTCTTGTACTTAAGTCGGCATTATGCCTTTTGTATTAAAATCGGATGCAATTTCTGTGTTTCATCGTCAATAAGAAGGTGCAAGGTATACAGTAAACCTGAAGTGAAGAATCGGAATCTAAAACTGGACTCACAGGAGAGGTTCAAATCTTTGAAAGAGAGACTGTCAAACCTCTTTAATTAAGTCGGCATTGTGCCTTTTGTATTAGATTCGGATGCAATTTCTGTATTTCGTCATCAATAAGAAGGTCCAAGGGATACAGTAAACCTGAAGTGAAGCATCGGAATCTAAAACTGGACACAAAGGAGAGTTTCAAATCATTGAAAGTTAGAGTGTCAGTCCTCTTGTACTTAAGTCGGCATTGTGCCTTTTGTATTAATTTCGGATGCAATATCTGTATTCCATCGTCAATAAGAAGATGCAAGGTATACAGTAATCCTGAAGTGAATCATCGGAATCTAAAACTGGACTCACAGGCGAGGTTCAAATCATAGAAAGTGAGACTGTTAGTCCTCTTGTACTTAAGTCGGCATTATGCCTTCCGTATTAAAATCGGATGCAATTTCTGTGTTTCATCGTCAATAAGAAGGTGCAAGGTATACAGTAAACCTGAAATGAAGAATCGGAATCTAAAACTGGACTCACAGGAGAGGTTCAAATCTTTGAAAGAGAGACTGTCAAACCTCTTTAATTAAGTCGGCATTGTGCCTTGTGTATTAGATTCGGATGCAATTTCTGTATTTCGTCATCAATAAGAAGGTCCAAGGGATACAGTAAACCTGAAGTGAAGCATCGGAATCTAAAACTGGACACAAAGGAGAGTTTCAAATCATTGAGAGTTAGAGTGTCAGTCCTCTTGTACTTAAGTCGGCATTGTGCCTTTTGTATTAAATTCGGATGCAATTTCTGTATTCCATCGTCAATAAGAAGGTGCAAGGTATACAGTAAACCTGAAGTGAAGAATCGGAATCTAAAACGGGACTCACAGGATAGGTTCAACTCATAGAAAGTGAGAGTGTTAGTCCTCTTGTACTTAAGTCGGCATTGTGCCATTTGTATTAAATTCGGATGCAATTTCTGTGTTTCATCGTCAATAAGAAGGTGCAAGGTTTACAGTAAACCTGAAGTGAAGAATCGGAATCTAAAACTGGCTCACAGGAGAGGTTCAAATCATAGAAAGTGAGAGTGTCAGTCCTCTTTTACTTAAGGCGGAATTGTGATTTTGGATTAAATTCGGATGCAATTACTGTGTTTCATCGTCAATAAGAAGATCCAAGGGATACAGTAAACCTGAAGTGAAGCATCGGAATCTAAAACTGGACTCACAGGAGAGTTTCAAATCATAGAAAGTGAGAGTGTTAGTCCTCTTGTACTTAAGTCGGCATTGTGCCTTTAGTATTAAATTCGGATGCATTTCTGTGTTTCATCGTCTATAAGAAGGTGCAAGGTATACAGTAAACCTGAAGTGAAGCATCGGAACCTAAAACTGGACGCACAGGAGAGGTTCAAATCAAAGAAAGTGAGAGTGTCAGTCCTCTTGTACTTAAGTCGACATTGTGCCTTTTGTACTACATTCGGATGCAATTTCTGTGTTTCATCGTCAATAAGAAGGTCCAAAGGATACAGTAAACATGAAGTGAAGCATCGGAATCTAAAACTGGACTCACAGGAGACCTTCAAATCATAGAAAGTTAGTGTGTCAGTCCTCTTGTACTTAAGTCGGCATTGTGCCTTTTGAATTTTATTCCGATGCAAAATCTGTGTTTCATCGTCAATAAGAAGGTGCCAGGTATACAGTAATCCTGAAGTGAATCATCGGAATCTAAAACTAGGCTCACAGGAGAGGTTCAAATCATAGAAAGAGAGAGTGTCAGTCCTCTTTTACTTAAGTCGGCATTGTGCATTTTGTATTATATTCGGATGCAATTTCTGTATTTCATCGTCAATAAGAAGGTCCAAGAGATACAGTAAACTTGAAGTGAAGCATCGGAATCTAAAACTGGACTCACAGGAGAGGTTCAAATCATAGAAAATGAGAGTGTCTGTCCTCTTTTAGTTAAGTCGGCATTGTGCATTTTGTATTAAATTCGGTGCATTTTCTGTGTTTCATCGTCAATTAGAAGGTCCAAGGGATACAGTAAACCTAAAGTGAAGCATCGGAATCTAATACTGGACTCACAGGAGAGGTTCAAATCAAAGAAAGTTAGAGTATCAGTCCTCTTGTACTTTAGTCGGCATTGTGCTTTTTGAATTTAATTCCGATGCAATTTCTATGTTTCATCGTCAATAAGAAGGTGCAAGGTATACAGTAAACCTGAAGTGAAGAATCGGAATCTAAAACTGGACTCACAGGAGAGTTTCAAATCAGTGAAAGAGAGACTGTCAAACCTCTTTAATTAAGTCGGCATTGTGCCTTTTGTATTAAATTCGGATGCAATTTCTGTGTTTCATCGTCAATAAGAAGGTGCAAGGTATACAGTGAACCTGAAGTGAAGCATCGGAATCTAAAACTGGCTCACAGGAGAGGTTCAAATCGAAGAAAGTGAGAGTGTCAGTCCTCATGTACTTAAGTCGGCATTATACCTTTTGTATTAAATTCGGATGCAATTTCTGTGTTTCATCGTCAATAAGAAGGTTCAAGGGATACAGTAAACCTGAATTTGTAGCATCGGAATCTAAAACTGGACTCACAGGAGAGGTTCAAATCATAGAAAGTTAGAGTGTCAGTCCTCTTTTACTTAAGTCGGCATTGTGCCTTTTGTATAAAAATCGGATGCAATTTCTGTGTTTCATCGTCAATAAGAAGGTCCAAGTGATACAGTAAACCTGAAGTGAAGCATCGGAATCTAAAACAGGACTCACAGAAGAGGATCAAAACATAGAAATTTAGTGTGTCTGCCCTCTTGTACTTCAGTCGGCATTGTCCCTTTTGAATTACATTCGGATGGAGACTCTGTGTTTCATCGTCAATAAGAAGGTCCAAGGGATACAGTAAACCTGAAGTGAAGAATCGGAATCTAAAACTGGACTCTCAGGAGAGGTTCAAATCATAGGAAGTGAGAGTGTCTGTCCTCTTTTACTTAAGTCGGCATTGTGCCTTTTGAATTTAATTCCGATGCAATTTCTGTGTTTCACCGTGAATAAGAAGGTGCAAGGTATAAGGTAACCCTGAAGTGAAGCATCGGAATCTGAAACTGGACTCACAGGAGAGGTTCAAATCATAGATAGTTAGAGATGCTGCCCTCTTGAACTTCAGTCGGCATTGTGCCTTTTGTATTAAATTCGGATGCAAACTCTGTGTTTCAACGTCAATAAGAAGGTCCAAGGAATACAGTAAACCTGAAGTGAAGCATCGGAATCTGAAACTGGACTCACAGAAGAGGTTCAAATCATAGAAAGTTTGAGTATCAATCCTCATGTACTTATGTTGGCATTGTGCCTTTTTTATTGAATTCTGATGCAATTTCTGTGTTTCATCGTCAATAAGAAGGTGCAAGGTATAAGGTAACCCTGAAGTGAAGCATCGGAATCTGAAACTGGCCTCACAGGAGAGGTTCAAATCATAGATAGTTAGAGATTCTGTCCTCTTGTACTTCAGTCGGCATTGAGCCTTTTGTATTAAATTCGGATGCAAACTCTGTGTGTTATCGTCAATAAGAAGGTCCAAGGAATACAGTAAACCTGAAGTGAAGCATCGGAATCTAAAACTGGACTCACAGGAGAGGTTCAAATCATAGAAAGTGAGAGTGTTAGTCCTCTTGTACTTAAGTCGGCATTGTGCCTTTTGTATTAATTTCGGGTGCAATTTCTGTGTTCCATCGTCAATAAGAAGGTCCAAGAGATATAGTAAACCTGAAGTTAAGCATCGGAATCTAAAACTCGACTCACAGTAGAGGTTCAAGTCATAGAAAATGAGAGTGTCAGTCCTCATGTACTTAAGTCGGCATTGTGCCTTTTGTATTAAATTCGGATGCAATTTCTGTATTTCATCGTCAATAAGAAGGTCCAAGGGATACAGTAAACCTGAAGTGAAGCATCGGAATCTAAAACTGGACTCACAGGAGAGGTTCAAATCATAGAAAGTTAGAGTGTCAATTCTCTTGTACTTATGTTGGCGTTGTGCCTTTTGTATTAAATTCCGGTGCAATTTCTGTGTTTCATCGTCAATAAGAAGGTGCAAGGTATACGGTAAATCTGAACTGACGCATCGGAATCTAAAACTGGACTCACAGGAGAAGTTCCAATCATAGAAAGTGAGAGTGTCAGTCCTCTTTTACTTAAGTCGGTATTGTGCCTTTTGAATTTAATTCTGATGCAATTTCTGTGTTTCATCGTCAATACGGAGGTGCAAGGTATAAGGTAACCCTGAAGTGAAGCATTGGAATCTGAAACTGGACTCACAGGAGAGGTTCAAATCATAGATAGTTAGAGATTCTGCCCTCTTGTACTTCAGTCGGCATTGTGCCTTTTGTATTAAATTCGGATGCAAACTCTGTGTTTCATCGTCAATAAGAAGGTCCAAGGAATACAGTAAACCTGAAGTGAAGCATCGGAATCTAAAACTGTACTCACAGAAGAGGTTCAAATCATAGAAAGTTTGAGTATCAATCCTCTTGTACTTATGTTGGCATTGTGCCTTTTTTATTGAATTCCGATGCAATTTGTGTGCTTCATCGTCAATAAGAAGGTGCAAGTTATACGGAAAACCTGCAGTGACGCATCGGAATCTAAAACTGGATTCACAGGAGAATTTCAAATCATAGAAAGTGAGAGTGTCTGTCCTCTTTTACTTAAGTCGGCATTGTGTCTTACGTATTAAATTCGGATGAAATTTCTGTGTTTCATCGTCAATAAGCAGGTCCAAGGGATACAGTAAACCAGAAGTGAAGCATCGGAATCTAAAACTGGACTCACAGGAGAGGTTCAAATCATAGAAATTGAGAGTGTCAGTCCTCATGTACTTAAGTCGGCATTGTGCCTTTTGTATTAAATTCGGATGCAATTTCTGTGTTTCCTCGTCAATAAGAAGGTCCAAGGGAAACAGTAAACCTGAAATGAAGCATCGGAATCTAAAACTGGACTCACAGGACAGGTTGAAATCATAGAAAGTTAGAGTGTCAGTCCTCTTGTACTTAAGTCGGCATTGTGCCTTTTGAATTTAATTTCGATGCAATTTCTGTGTTTCATCGTCAATAAGAAGGTGCAAGTTAAACGGTAAATCTGAAGTGACGCATCGGAATCTAAAACTGGACTCACAGGAGAAGTTCAAATCATAGAAAGTGAGAGTGTCAATCCTCTTGTACTTATGTTGGCGTTGTGCCTTTTGTATTAAATTCCGATGCAATTTCTGTGTTTCATCGTCAATAAGAAGGTGCAAGGTATACGGTAAATCAGAAGTGACGCATCGGAATCTAAAACTGGACTCACAGGAGAAGTTCAAATCATAGAAAGTGAGAGTGTCAGTCCTCTTTTACTTAAGTCGGTATTGTGCCTTTTGAATTTAATTCTGATGCAATTTCTGTGTTTCATCGTCAATAAGAAGGTGCAAGGTATAAGGTAACCCTGAAGTGAAGCATCGGAATCTGAAACTGGACTCACAGGAGAGGTTCAAATCATAGATAGTTAGAGATTCTGCCCTCTTGAACTTCAGTCGGCATTGTGCCTTTTGTATTAAATTCGGATGCAAACTCTGTGTTTCATCGTCAATAAGAAGGTCGAAGGGATACAGTAAACCTGAAGTGAAGCATCGGAATCTGAAACTGGACTCACAGAAGAGGTTCAAACATAGAAAGTTTGAGTATCAATCCTCTTGTACTTATGTTGGCATTGTGCCTTTTTTATTGAATTCCGATGCAATTTCTGTGCTTCATCGTCAATAAGAAGGTGCAAGGTATATGGTAAACCTGAAGTGACGCATCGGAATCTAAAACTGGACTCACAGGAAAAGTTCAAATCATAGAAAGTGAGAGTGTCTGTCCTCTTTTACTTAAGTCGGCATTGTGCCTTACGTATTAAATTCGGATGCAATTTCTGTGTTTCATCGTCAATAAGCAGGTCCAAGGGATACAGTAAACCAGAAGTGAAGCATCGGAATCTAAAACTGGATTCACACGAGAGGTTCAAATAATAGAAAGTGAGAGTGTTAGTCCTCTTGTACTTAAGTCGGCATTGTGACTTTTGTATTAATTTCGAGTGCAATTTCTGTGTTCCATCGTCAATAAGAAGGTCCAAGGGATACAGTAAACCTGAAGTGAAGCATCAGAATCTAAAACTGGACTCACAGGAGAGGTTCAAATCATAGAAAGTGAGTGTGTCAGTCCTCATGTACTTATGTCGGCATTGTGCCTTACGTATTAAATTCGGATGCAATTTCTGTGTTTCATCGTCAATAAGCAGGTCCAAGGGATACAGTAAACCAGAAGTGAAGCATCGGAATCTAAAACTGGATTCACACGAGAGGTTCAAATAATAGAAAGTGAGAGTGTTAGTCCTCTTGTACTTAAGTCGGCATTGTGACTTTTGTATTAATTTCGAGTGCAATTTCTGTGTTCCATCGTCAATAAGAAGGTCCAAGGGATACAGTAAACCTGAAGTGAAGCATCAGAATCTAAAACTGGACTCACAGGAGAGGTTCAAATCATAGAAAGTGAGAGTGTCAGTCCTCATGTACTTAAGTCGGCATTCTGCCTTACGTATTAAATTCGGATGCAATTTCTGTGTTTCATCGTCAATAAGCAGGTCCAAGGGATACAGTAAACCAGAAGTGAAGCATCGGAATCTAAAACTGGATTCACACGAGAGGTTCAAATAATAGAAAGTGAGAGTGTCAGTCCTCTTGTACTTAAGTCGGCATTGTGCCTTTTGAATTTAATTACGATGCAATTTCTGTGTTTCATAGTCAATAAGAAGGTGCAAGGTATAAGGTAAACCTGAAGTGAAGCATCGGAATCTGAAACTGGACTCACAGGTGAGGTCCAAATCACAGAAAGTGAGAGGGTCAGTCCTCTTTTACTTAGGTCGGCATTGTGCCTTTTGTATTAAATTCGGATGCAAATTCTGTGTTTCTTCGTCAATAAGAAGGTCCAAGGGATACAGTAAACCCGAAGTGAAGCTTCGGAATCTAAAACTGGACTCACAGGAGAGGTTCAAATCATAGGGAGTTAGAGTGTCAGTCCTCTTGTACTTAAGTCGGCATTGTGCCCTTTGTATTAAATTCGGATGCAATTTCTGTTTTTCATCGTCAATAAGAAGGTGCAAGGTATACAGTAAACCTGAAGTGAAGCATCGGAATCGAAAACTGGACTCACAGGAGAGGTTCAAATCGTAGAAATAGAGAGTGTCAGTCCTCTTTTACTTAAGTCGGCATTGTGCCTTTTGTATTAAATTCGGATGCAATTTCTGTATTTCATCGTCAATAAGAAGGTCCAAGGGATACAGTAAACCTGAAGTGAAGCATCGGAATCAAAAACTGGACACACAGGAGAGGTTCAAATCATAGAAACTTAGAGTGTCAATCCTCTTGTACTTATGTTGGCATTGTGCCTTTTGTATTAAATTCCGATGCAATTTCTGTGTTTCATCGTCAATAAGAAGGTGCAAGGTATACGGTAAATCTGAAGTGACGCATCGGAATCTAAAACTGGACTCACAGGAGAAGTTCAAATCATAGAAAGTGAGAGTGTCAGTCCTCTTTTCCTTAAGTCGGTATTGTGCCTTTTGAATTTAATTCTGATGCAATTTCTGTGTTTCATCGTCAATAAGAAGGTGCAAGGTATAAGGTAACCCTGAAGTGAAGCATCGGAATCTGAAACTGGACTCACAAGAGAGGTTCAAATCATAGATAGTTAGAGATTCTGTCCTCTTGTACTTCAGTCTTCATTGTGCCTTTTGTATTAAATTCGGATGCAAACTCTGAGTTTCATCGTCAATAAGAAGGTCCAAGGAATACAGTAAACCTGAAGTGAAGCATCGGAATCTAAAACTGGACTCACAGAAGAGGTTCAAATCATAGAAAGTTTGAGTATCAATCCTCTTGTACTTATGTTGGCATTGTGCCTTTTTTATTGAATTCCGATGCAATTTCTGTGCTTCATCGTCAATAAGAAGGTGCAAGGTATACGGTAAACCTGAAGTGACGCATTGGAATCTAAAACTGGACTCACAGGAGAGGTTCAAATCATAGAAAGTGAGAGTGTTAGTCCTCTTGTACTTAAGGCGGCATTGTGCCTTTTGTATTAATTTCGGGTGCAATTTCTGTGTTCCATCGTCAATAAGAAGGTCCAAGAGGTACAGTTAACCTGAAGTGAAGCATCAGAATCTAAAACTGGACTCACAGGAGAGGTTCAAATCATAGAAAGTGAGTGTGTCAGTCCTCATGTACTTATGTCGGCATTGTGCCTTTTGTATTAAATTCGGATGCAATTTCTGTATTTCATCGTCAATAAGAAGGTCCAAGGGATACAGTAAACCTGAAGTGAAGCATCGGAATCTAAAACTGGACTCACAGGAGAGGTTCAAATCATAGAAAGTTAGAATGTCAATCCTCTTGTACTTATGTTGGCATTGTGCCTTTTGTATTAAATTCCGATGCAATTTCTGTGTTTCATCGTCAATAAGAAAGTGCAAGGTATACGGTAAATCTGAAGTGAGGCATCGGAATCTAAAACTGGACTCACAGGAGAGGTTCAAATCATAGAAAGTGAGAGAGTCAGTCCTCTTTTACTTAAGTCGGTATTGTGCCTTTTGAATTTAATTCTAATGCAATTTCTGTGTTCCTTCGTCAATAAGAAGGTCCAAGGGATACAGTAAACCAGAAGTGAAACATCGGAATCTAAAACTGGACTCACAGGAGAGGTTAAATCATAGAAAGTGAGAGTGTTAGTCCTCTTGTACTTAAGTCGGCATTGTGCCTTTTGTATTAATTTCGGGTGCAATTTCTGTGTTCCATCGTCAATAAGAAGGTCCAAGGGATACAGTAAACCTGAAGTGAAGCATCGGAATCTAAAACTGGACTCACAGGAGAGGTTCAAATCATAGAAAGTGAGAGTGTCAGTCCTCATGTACTTATGTCGGCATTGAGCCTTTTGTATTAAATTCGGATGCAATTTCTGTATTTCATCGTCAATAAGAAGGTCCAAAGGATACAGTAAACCTGAAGTGAAGCATCGGAATCAAAAACTGGACACACAGGAGAGGTTCAAATCATAGAAAGTTAGAGTGTCAATCCTCTTGTACTTATGTTGGCATTGTGCCTTTTGTATAAAATTCCGATGCAATTTCTGTGTTACATCGTCAATAAGAAGGTGCAAGGTATACGGTAAATCTGAAGTGACGCATCGGAATCTAAAACTGGACTCACAGGAGAAGTTCAAATCATAGAAAGTGAGAGTGTCAGTCCTCTTTTCCTTAAGTCGGTATTGTGCCTTTTGAATTTAATTCAGAATGCAATTTCTGTGTTTCATCGTCAATATGAAGGTGCAAGGTATAAGGTAACCCTGAAGTGAAGCATCGGAATCTGAAACTGGACTCACAAGAGAGGTTCAAATCATATATAGTTAGAGATTCTGTCCTCTTGTACTTCAGTCGGCATTGTGCCTTTTGTATTAAATTCGGATGCAAACTCTGAGTTTCATCGTCAATAAGAAGGTCCAAGGAATACAGTAAACCTGAAGTGAAGCATCGGAATCTAAAACTGGACTCACAGAAGAGGTTCAAATCATAGAAAGTTTGAGTATCAATCCTCTTGTACTTATGTTGGCATTGTGCCTTTTTTATTGAATTCCGATGCAATTTCTGTGCTTCATCGTCAACAAGAAGGTGCAAGGTATACGGTAAACCTGCAGTGACGCATGGAATCTAAAACTGGACTCACAGGAGAAGTTCAAATCATAGTAAGTGAGAGTGTCTGTCCTCTTTTACTTAAGTCGTCATTGTGCCTAACGTATTAAATCGGATGCAATTTCTGTGTTTCATCGTCAAATAAGCAGGTCCAAGGGATACAGTAAACCTGAAGTGAAGCATCGGAAGCTAAAACTGGACTCACAGGAGAGTTTCAAATCACAGAAAGTTAGAGTACCAATCCTCTTGTACTTATGTTGGCATTGTGCCTTTTGTATTAAATTCCGGTGCAATTTCTGTGTTTCATCGTCAATAACAAGGTGCAAGGTATACGGTAAATCTGAAGTGAGGCATCGGAATCTAAAACTGGACTCACAGGAGAGGTTCAAATCATAGAAAGTGAGAGTGTTAGTCCTCTTGTACTTAAGGCGGCATTGTGCCTTTTGTATTAATTTCGGAAGCAATTTCTGTGTTCCATCGTCAATAAGGAGGTCCAAGAGATACAGTTAACCTGAAGTGAAGCATCAGAATCTAAAACTGGACTCACAGGAGAGGTTCAAATCATAGAAAGTGAGTGTGTCAGTCCTCATGTACTTATGTCGGCATTGTGCCTTTTGTATTAAATTCGGATGCAATTTCTGTATTTCATCGTCAATAAGAAGGTCCAAGGGATACATTAAACCTGAAGTGAAGCATCGGAATCTAAAACTGGACTCACAGGAGAGGTTCAAATCATAGAAATTTAGAATGTCAATCCTCTTGTACTTATGTTGGCATTGTGCCTTTTGTATTAAATTCCGATGCAATTTCTGTGTTTCATCGTCAATAAGAAGGTGCAAGGTATACGGTAAATCTGAAGTGACGCATCGGAATCTAAAACTGGACTCACAGGAGAAGTTCAAATCATAGAAAGTGAGAGTGTCAGTCCTCTTTTACTTAAGTCGGTATTGTGCCTTTTGAATTTAATTCTGATGCAATTTCTGTGTTCCATCGTCAATAAGAAGGTCCAGGGGATACAGTAAACCTGAAGTGAAGCATCGCAATCTAAAACTGGACTCACAGGAGAGGTTCAAATCATAGAAAGTGAGGGTGTCAGTCCTCATGTACTTAAGTCGGCATCGTGCCTTTTGTATTAAATTCGGATGCAATTTCTGTGTTTCATCGTCAAAAAGAATGTCCAAGGGAAACAGTAAACCTGAAATGAAGCATCGGAATCTACAACTGGACTCACAGGAGAGGTCGAAATCATAGAAAGTTAGTGTGTCAGTCCTCTTGTACTTAAGTCGGCATTGTGCCTTTTGAGTTTAATTCCGATGCAATTTCTGTGTTTCAGCGTCAATAAGAAGGTGCAAGGTATACGGTAAATCTGAAGTTACGCATCGGAATCTAAAACTGGACTCACAGGAGAAGTTCAAATCATAGAAAGTGAGAGTGTCAGTCCTCTTTTCCATAAGTCGGTATTGTGCCTTTTGAATTTAATTCTGATGCAATTTCTGTGTTTCATCGTCAATAAGAAGGTGCAAGGTATAAGGTAACCCTGGAGTGAAGCATCGGAATCTGAAACTGGACTCACAAGAGAGGTTCAAATCATAGATAGTTAGAGATTCTGTCCTCTTGTACTTCAGTCGGCATTGTGCCTTTTGTATTAAATTCGGATGCAAACTCTGAGTTTCATCGTCAATAAGAAGGTCCAAGGAATACAGTAAACCTGAAGTGAAGCATCGGAATCTAAAACTGGACTCACAGAAGAGGTTCAAATCATAGAAAGTTTGAGTATCAATCCTCTTGTACTTATGTTGGCATTGTGCATTTTTTATTGAATTCCGATGCAATTTCTGTGCTTCATCGTCAATAAGAAGGTGCAAGGTATACGGTAAACCTGAACTGACGCATTGGAATCTAAAACTGGACTCACAGGAGAAGTACAAATCATAGAAAGTCAGAGTGTCTGTCCTCTTTTACTTAAGTCGTCATTGTGCCTAACGTATTAAATTCGGATGCAATTTCTGTGTTTCATCGTCAATAAGCAGGTCCAAGGGATACAGTAAACCTGAAGTGAAGCATCGGAAGCTAAAACTGGACTCACAGGAGAGGTTCAAATCATAGAAAGTTAGAGTGTCAATCCTCTTGTACTTATGTTGGCATTGTGCCTTTTGTATTAAATTCCGATGCAATTTCTGTGTTTCATCGTCAATAAGAGGTGCAAGGTATACGGTAAATATGAAGTGAGGCATCGGATTCTAAAACTGGACTCACAGGAGAGGTTCAAATCATAGAAAGTGAAAGTGTTAGTCCTCTTGTACTTATGGCGGCATTGTGCCTTTTGTATTAATTTCGGGTGCAATTTCTGTGTTCCATCGTCAATAAGAAGGTCCAAGAGATACAGTAAACCTGAAGTGAAGCATCAGAATCTAAAACTGGACTCACAGGAGAGGTTCAAATCATAGAAAGTGAGTGTGTCAGTCCTCATGTACTTATGTCGGCATTGTGCATTTTGTATTAAATTCGGATGCAATTTCTGTATTTCATCGTCAATAAGAAGGTCCAAGGGACACAGTAAACCTGAAGTGAAGCATCGGAATCTAAAACTGGACTCACAGGAGAGGTTCAAATCATAGAAAGTTAGAATGTCAATCCTCTTGTACTTATGTTGGCATTGTGCCTTTTGTATTAAATTCCGATGCAATTTCTGTGTTTCATCGTCAATAAGAAGGTGCAAGGTATACGGTAAATCTGAAGTGACGCATCGGAATCTAAAACTGGACTCACAGGAGACGTTCAAATCATAGAAAGTAAGAGTGTCAGTCCTCTTTTACTTAAGTCGGTATTGTGCCTTTTGAATTTAATTCTGGTTCAATTTCTGTGTTCCATCGTCAATAAGAAGGTCCAAGGGATACAGTAAACCTGAAGTGAAGCATCGCAATCTAAAACTGGACTCACAGGACTGGTTCAAATCATAGAAAGTGAGAGTGTCAGTCCTCATGTACTTAAGTCGGCATTGTGCCTTTTGTATTAAATTCGGATGCAATTTCTGTGTTTCATCGTCAATAAGAATCTCCAAGGGAAACAGTAAACCTGAAATGAAGCATCGGAATCTAAAACTGGACTCACAGGAGAGGTCGAAATCATAGAAAGTTAGAGTGTCAGTCCTCTTGTACTTAAGTCGGCATTGTGCCTTTTGAATTTAATTCCGATGCAATTTCTGTGTTTCAGCGTCAATAAGAAGGTGCAAGGTATACGGTAAATGTGAAGTGACTTATCGGAATCTAAAACTGGACTCACAGGAGAAGTTCAAATCATAGAAAGTGAGAGTGTCAGTCCTCTTTTACTTAACTCGGTATTGTGACTTTTGAATTTAATTCTGATGCAATTTCTGTGTTTCATCGTCAATAAGAAGGTGCAAGGTATAAGGTAACCCTGAAGTGAAGCATCGGAATCTGAAACTGGACTCACAGGAGAGGTTCAAATCATAGATAGTTAGAGATTCTGCCCTCTTGTACTTCAGTCGGCATTGTGCCTTTTGTATTAAATTCGGATGCAAACTCTTGTTTCATCGTCAATAAGAAGGTCCAAGGAATACAGTAAACCTGAAGTGAAGCATCGGAATCTAAAACTGGACTCACAGGAGAGGTTCAAATCATAGAAAGAGAGAGTGTCAGTCTTCTTTTACTTAAGTCGGCATTGTGCCTTTTATATTAAAATCGGATGCAATTTCTGTATTTCATCGTCAATAAGAAGGTGCAAGGTATACAGTAAACCTGAAGTGAAGCATCGGAATCTAAAACTGGACTCACTGGAGAGGTTCAAATCATAGAATGTTAGAGTGTCAATCCTCTTGTACTTATGTTGGCATTGTGCCTTTTGTATTAAATTCCGATGCAATTTCTGTGTTTCATCGTCAATAAGAAGGTGCAAGGTATACGGTAAATCTGAAGTGACGCATCGGAATCTAAAACTGGACTCACAGGAGAAGTTCAAATCATAGAAAGTGAGAGTGTCAGTCCTCTTTTACTTAAGTCGGTATTGTGCCTTTTGAATTTAATTCTGATGCAATTTCTGTGTTTCATCGTCAATAAGAAGGTGCAAGGTATAAGGTAACCCTGAAGTGAAGCATCGGAATCTGAAACTGGACCCACACGAGAGGTTCAAATCATAGATAGTTAGAGATTCTGCCCTCTTGTACTTCAGTCGGCATTGTGCCTTTTGTATTAAATTCGGATGCAAACTCTGTGTTTCATCGTCAATAACAAGGTCCAAGGAATACAGTAAACCTGAAGTGAAGCATCGGAATCTAAAACTGGACTCACAGAAGAGGTTCAAATCATAGAAAGTTTGAGTATCAATCCTCTTGTACTTATGTTGGCATTGTGTCTTTTTTATTCAATTCGGATGCAATTTCTGTGCTTCATCGTCAATAAGAAGGTGCAAGGTATACGGTAAACCTGAAGTGACGCATCGGAATCTAAAACTGGACTCTCAGGAGAGGTTCAAATCATAGAAAGTGAGAGTGTTAGTCCTCTTGTACTTAAGACGGCATTGTGCCTTTCGTATTAATTTCGGGTGCAATTTCTGTGTTCCATCGTCAATAAGAAGGTCCAAGGGATACAATAAACCTGAAGTGAAGCATCGGAATCTAAAACTGGACTCACAGGAGAGGTTCAAATCATAGAAAGTGAGAGTGTTAGCCCTCTTTTACTTAAGTCGTCATTGTGCCTTTTGTATTAATTTCGGGTGCAATTTTTGTGTTCCATCGTCAATAAGAAGGTCCAAGGGATACAGTAAACCTGAAGTGAAGCATCGGAATCTGAAACTGGACTCACAGGAGAGGTTCAAATCATAGAAAGTGAGAGTGTCAGTCCTCATGTACTTAAGTCGGCAATGTGCCTTTTGTATTAAATTCGGATGCAATTTCTGTGTTTAATCGTCAATAAGTAGGTCCAAGGGAAACAGTAAACCTGAAATGAAGCATCGGAATCTAAAACTGGACTCACAGGAGAAGTTCAAATCATAGAAAGTGAGAGTGTCAGTCTTCTTTTACTTAAGTCGGTATTGTGCCTTTTGAATTTAATTCTGATGCAATTTCTGTGTTTCATCGTCAATAAGAAGGTGCAAGGTATAAGGTAACCCTGAAGTGAAGCATCGGAATCTGAAACTGGACTCACAGGAGAGGTTCAAATCATAGATAGTTAGAGCTTCTGCCCTCTTGTACTTCAGTCGGCATTGTGCCTTTTGTATTAAATTCGGATGCAAACTCTGTGTTTCATCGTCAATAAGAAGGTCCAAGGAATACAGTAAACCTGAAGTGAAGCATCGGAATCTAAAACTGGAATCACAGGAGAGGTTCAAATCATAGAAAGAGAGAGTGTCAGTCCTCTTTTACTTAAGTCGGCATTGTGCCTTTTATATTAAAATCGGATGCAATTTCTGTATTTCAGCGTCAATAAGAAGGTGCAAGGTATACAGTAAACCTGAAGTGAAGCATCGGAATCTAAAACTGGACTCACAGGAGAGGTTCAAATCATAGAAAGTTAGAGTGTCAATCCTCTTGTACTTATGTTGGCATTGTGCCTTTTGTATTAAATTCCGATGCAATTTCTGTGTTTCATCGTCAATAAGAAGGTGCAAGGTATACGGTAAATCTGAAGTGATGCATCGGAATCTAAAACTGGACTCACAGGAGAAGTTCAAATCATAGAAAGTGAGACTGTCAGTCCTCTTTTACTTAAGTCGGTATTGTGCCTTTTGAATTTAATTCTGATGCAATTACTGTGTTTCATCGGCAATAAGAAGGTGCAAGGTATAAGGTAACCCTGAAGTGAAGCATCGGAATCTGAAACTGGACCCACACGAGAGGTTCAAATCATAGATAGTTAGAGATTCTGCCCTCTTGTACTTCAGTCGGCATTGTGCCTTTTGTATTAAATTCGGATGCAAACTCTGTGTTTCATCGTCAATAACAAGGTCCAAGGAAAACAGTAAACCTGAAGTGAAGCATCGGAATCTAAAACTGGACTCACAGAAGAGGTTCAAATCATAGAATGTTTGAGTATCAATCCTCTTGTACTTATGTTGGAATTGTGTCTTTTTTATTCAATTCGGATGCAATTTCTGTGCTTCATCGTCAATAAGAAGGTGCAAGGTATACGGTAAACCTGAAGTGACGCATCGGAATCTAAAACGGGACTCACAGGAGAGGTTCAAATCATAGAAAGTGAGAGTGTTAGTCCTTTTGTACTTAAGTCGGCATTGTGCCTTTTGTATTAATTTCGGGTGCAATTTCTGTGTTCCATCGTCAATAAGAAGGTCCAAGGGATACAGTAAACCTGAAGTGAAGCATCGGAATCTAAAACTGGACTCACAGGAAAGGTTCAAATGATAGAAAGTGAGAGTGTCAGTCCTCATGTACTTAAGTCGGCATTGTGCCTTTTGTATTAAATTCGGATGCAATTTCTGTGTTTCATCGTCAATAAGAAGGTCCAAGGGGAACAGTAAACCTGAAATGAAGCATGGGAATCTAAAACTGGACTCACAGGAGAGGTTGAAATCATAGAAAGTTAGAGTGTCAGTCCTCTCGTACTTAAGTCGGCATTGTGCCTTTTGAATTTAATTCCGATGCAATTTCTGTGTTTCATCGTCAATAAGAAGATGCAAGGTATAAGGTAACCCTGAAGTGAAGCATCGGAATCTGAAACTGGACTCACAGGTGAGGTTCAAATCACAGAAAGGGAGAGGGTCAGTCCTCTTTTACTTAAGTCGGCATTGTGCCTTTTGTATTAAATTCGGTTGCAAATTATGTCTTTCTTCGTCAATAAGAAGGTCCAAGGGATACAGTAAACCCGAAGTGAAGCTTCGGAATCTAAAACTGGAATCACAGGAGAGGTTCAAATCATAGGGAGTTAGAGTGTCAGTCCTCTTGTACTTAAGTCGGCATTGTGCCTTTTGAATTTAATTCCGATGCAATTTCTATGTTTCATCGTCAATAAGAAGGTGCAAGGTATACAGTAATCCTGGAGTGAATCATCGGAATCTAAAACTGGTCTCATGGGAGAGGTTCAAATCATAGAAAGAGAGAATGTCAGTCCTCTTTTACTTAAGTCGGCATTGTGCTTTTTGTATTAAATTCGGAAGCAATTTCTGTATTCCATCGTCAATAAGAAGGTCCAAGGGATACAGTAAACCTGAAGTGAAGCATTGATATCTAAAACTGGACTCACAGGAGAGGTTCAAATCATAGAAAGTTAGAGTGTCAATCCTCTAGTACTTATGTTGGCATTGTGCCTTTTGTATTAAATTCCGATGCAATTTCTGTGTTTCATCGTCAATAAGAAGGTGCAAGGTATACGGTAAATCTGAAGTGACGCATCAGAATCTAAAACTGGACTCACAGGAGAAGTCCAAATCATAGAAAGTGAGAGTGTCAGTCCTCATTTACTTAAGTCGGCATTGTGCCTTATGTATTAAATTCGGATGCAATTTCTGTGTTTCATCGTCAATAAGCAGGTCCAAGGGATACAGTAAACCTCAAGTGAAGCATCGGAATCTAAAACTAGACTCACAGAAGAGGTTCAAATCATAGAAAGTGAGAGTGTTACTCCTCTTGTACTTAAGTCGGCATTGTGCCTTTTGTATTAATTTAGGATGCAATTTTTATGTTTCATCGTCAATAAGAAGGTGCAAGGTATACTGTACACCTGAAGTGAAGGATCGGAATCTAAAACTGGACTCACAGGAGAGGTTCAAATCATAGAAAGAGACAGTGTCAGTCCTCTTTTACTTAAGTCGGCATTGTGCCTTTTGTATTAAATTCGGATGCAATTTCTGTGTTTCATCGTCTGTAAGAAGGTCCAAGGGATACAGTAAACCTGAAGTGAAGCATCGGAATCTAAAACTGGACTCACAGGAGACGTTGAAATCATAGAAAATGAGAGTGTCAGTCCTCATGTATTTAAGTCGGCATTGTGCCTTTTGTATTAAATTGGGATGCAATTTCTGTGTTTCATCGTCAATAAGAAGGTCCAAGGGATACAGTAATTCTGAAATGAAGCATCGGAAGCTAAAACTGGACTCACAGGAGAGGTTCAAATCATAGAAAGTTAGAGTGTCAGTCCTCTTGTACTTAAGTCGGCATTGTGCCTTTTGAATTTAATTCCGATGCAATTTCTGTGTTTCATCGTCAATAAGAAGGTGCAAGGTATAAGGTAACCCTGAAGTGAAGCATCAGAATCTAAAACTGGACTCACAGGTGAGGTTCAATTCACAGAAAGTGAGAGTGTCAGACCACTTTTACTTAAGTCTGCATTGTGCTTTTTGTATTAAATTCGGATGCAATTTCTGTGTCTCATCGTCAATAAGAAGTACCAAGGGATACAGTAAACCTAAAGTGAAGCATCGGAATCTAAAACTGGACTCACAGGAGAAGTTCAAATCATAGAAAGTGAGAGTGTCAGTCCTCTTTTACTTAAGTCGGCATTGTGCCTTATGTATTAAATTCGGGTGCAATTTCTGTGTTTCATCGTCAATAAGAAGGTCCAAGGGATACAGTAAACCTGAAGTGAAGCATCGGAATGTAATACTGGACTCACAGGGGAGGTTCAATTTATAGAAAGTGAGAGTGTCTGTCCTCATTAACTTAAGTCGGCATTGTGCCTTTTGTATTAAATTGGGATGCAATTTCTGTGTTTCATCGTCAATAAGAAGGTCCAAGGGATACATTAATTCTGAAATGAAGCATCGGAATCTAAAATTGGACTCACAGGAAAGGTTAAAATCATAGAAAGTTAGAGTGTCAGTCCTCTTGTACTTAAGTCGTTATTGTGCCTCTTGAATTTAATTTGGATGCAATATCTGTGTTTCATCGTCAATAAGAAGGTCCAAGGGATACAGTAAACCTGAAGTGAAGCATCGGAATCTAAAACTGGACTCACAGGAGAGATTCAAATCATAGAAAGTGAGAGTGTCTGTCCTCTTTTACTTAAGTCGGCATTGTACATTTTGTATTAAATTCCGATGCAATTTCTGTGTTTCATCGTCAATAAGAAGGTGCTATGTATACAGTAAACCTGAAGTGAAGCATCGGAATCTTAACCTGGACTCACAGGAGAGGTTCAAATCATAGAAAGTGAGAGTGTCAGTCCTCTTGTAGTTAAGTCGGCATTGTGCCTTTTGTATTGAATTCGGTGCAATTTCTGTGTTTCATCGTCAATTAGAAGGTCCAAGGGATACAGTAAACCTGAAGTGAAGCATCGGAATCTAAAACTGGACTCACAGGAGAGGTTCAAACCATAGATAGTTAGAGTGTTGGTCCTCTTGTACTTAAGTCGGCATTGTGCCTTTTGAATTAAATTCCGATGCAATTTCTGTGTTTCATCGCCAATAAGAAGCTGCAAGGTATACAGTAATCCTGAAGTGAAGCATCGGAATCTAAAACTGGACTCACAGGTGAGGTTCAAATCATAGAAAGTTAGAGTGTCAGTCCTCTTGTACTTTAGTCGGCATTGTGCCTTTTGAATGCAATTCCGATACAATTTCTATGTTTCATCGTCAATAAGAAGGTGCAAGGTATACAGTAAACCTGAAGTGAAGCATCGGAATCTAAAACTGGACTCACAGGAGACGTTCAAATCATAGAAAGTGAGAGTGTCTGTCCACTTTTACTTAAGTCGGCATTGTGCCTTTTGTATTAAATTCCGATGAAATTTCTGTGTTTCATCGTCAATACGAAGGTGCTAGGAATACAGTAAACCTGAAGTGTAGCATCGGAATTTAAAACTGGACTCACAGGAGAGGTTGAAATCATAGAAAGTTAGAGTGGCAGTCCTCTTGTACTTAAGTCGGCATTGTGCCTTTTGAATTTAATTCCGATGCAATTTCTGTGTTTCATCGTCAATAAGAAGGTGCAAGGTATAAGGTAACCCTGAAGTGAAGCATCGGAATCTGAAACTGGACTCACAGGTGAGGTTCAAATCACAGAAAGTGAGAGGGGCAGTCCTCTTTTACTTATGTCGGCATTGTGCCCTTTGTATTAAATTCGGATGCAAATTCTGTGTTTCTTCGTCAATAAGAAGGTCCAAGGGATACAGTAAACCCGAAGTGAAGCTTCGGAATCTAAAACTGGACTCACAGGAGAGGTTCAAATCATAGGGAGTTAGAGTGTCAGTCCTCTTGTACTTAAGTCGGCATTGTGCCTTTTGAATTTAATTCCGATGGAATTTCTATGTTTCATCGTCAATAAGAAAATGCAAGGTATACAGTAATCCTGAAGTGCATCATCGGAATCTAAAACTGGACTCATGGGAGAGGTTCAAATCATAGAAAGAGAGAGTGTCAGTCCTCTTTTACTTAAGTCTGCATTGTGCTTTTGGTATTAAATTCGGATGCAATTTCTGTATTCCATCGTCAATAAGAAGCTCCAAGGGATACAGTACTACTGAAGTGAAGCATCGATATCTAATACTGGACTCACAGGAGAGGTTCAAATCATAGAAAGTTATAGTGTCAATCCTCTTGTACTTATGTTGGCATTGTGCCCTTTGTATTAAATTCGGATGCAAATTCTGTGTTTCTTCGTCAATAAGAAGGTCCAAGGGATACAGTAAACCCGAAGTGAAGCTTCGGAATCTAAAACTGGACTCAAAGGAGAGGTTCAAATCATAGGGAGTTAGAGTGTCAGTCCTCTTGTACTTAAGTCGGCATTGTTCCTTTTGAATTTAATTCCGATGCAATTTCTATGTTTCATCGTCAATAAGAAAGTGCAAGGTATACAGTAATCCTGAAGTGAATCATCGGAATCTAAAACTGGACTCATGGCAGAGGTTCAAATCATAGAAAGAGAGAGTGTCAGTCCTCTTTTACTTAAGTCGGCATTGTGCCTTTTGTAATAAATTCGGATGCAATTTCTGTGTTTCATCGTCTGTAAGAAGGTCCAAGGGATACAGTAAACCTGAAGTGAAGCATCGGAATCTAAAACTGGACTCACAGGAGAAGTTCAAACCATAGAAAGCGAGAGTGTCAGTCCTCATGTATTTAAGTCGGCATTGTGCCTTTTGTATTAAATTGGGATGCAATTTCTTTGTTTCATCGTCAATAAGAAGGTCCAAGGGATACAGTAATTCTGAAATGAAGCATCGGAAGCTAAAACTGGACTCACAGGAGAGGTTCAAATCATAGAAAGTTAGAGTGTCAGTCCTCTTGTACTTAAGTCGGCATTGTGCCTTTTGAATTTAATTCCGATGCAATTTCTGTGTTTCATCGTCAATAAGAAGGTGCCAGGTATACGGTAAACCTGATGTGACGCATCAGAATCTAAAACTGGACTCACAGGAGAAGTTCAAATCATAGAAAGTGAGAGTGTCAGTCCTCATTTACTTAAGTCGGCATTGTGCCTTATGTATTAAATTCGGATGCAATTTCTGTGTTTCATCGTCAATAAGCAGGTCCAAGGGATACAGTAATACTGAAGTGAAGTATCGGAATCTAAAACTAGACTCACAGGAGAGGTACAAATCATAGAAAGTTAGAGTGTCAATCCTCTTGTACTTATGTTGGCATTGTGCCCTTTGTATTAAATTCGGATGCAAATTCTGTGTTTCATCGTCTGTAAGAAGGTCCAAGGGATACAGTAAACCCGAAGTGAAGCTTCGGAATCTAAAACTGGATTCAAAGGAGAGGTTCAAATCATAGGGAGTTAGTGTGTCAGTCCTCTTGTACTTAAGTCGGCATTGTTCCTTTTGAATTTAATTCCGATGCAATTTCTGTGTTTCATCGTCAATAAGAAGGTGCAAGGTATAAGGTAACCCTGAAGTGAAGCATCGGAATCTAAAACTGGGCTCACAGGTGAGGTTCAATTCACAGAAAGTGAGAGTGTCAGTCCACTTTTACTTAAGTCGCCATTGTGCTTTTTGTATTAAATTCGGATGCAATTTCTGTGTTTCATCGTCAATAAGAAGGTCCAAGGGATACAGTAAACCTGAAGTGAAGCATTGGAATCTAAAACTGGACTCACAGGAGAGGTTCAAATCATAGAAAGTGAGAGTGTCAGTCCTCATGTACTTAAGTCGGCATTGTGCCTTTTGTATTAAATTCTGATGCAATTTCTGTGTTTCATCGTCAATAAAAAGGTCCAAGGGATACATTAATTCTGAAATGAAGCATCGGAATCTAAAACTGGACTCACAGGAAAGGTTAAAATCATAGAAAGTTAGAGTGTCAGTCCTCTTGTACTTAATTCGGCATTGTGCCCTTTGAATTTATTTCGGATGCAATATCTGTGTTTCATCGTGAATAAGAAGGTCCAAGGGATACAGTAAACCTGAAGTGAAGCATCGGAATCTAAAACTGGACTCACAGGAGAGGTTCAAATCATAGAAAGTGAGAGTGTCTGTCCTCTTTACTTAAGTCGGCATTGTGCCTTTTGTATTAAATTCCGATGCAATTTCTGTGTTTCATCGTCAATAAGAAGGTGCTATGTATACAGTAAACCTGAAGTGAAGCATCGGAATCTAAACCTGGACTCACAGGAGAGGTTCAAATCATAGAAAGAGAGAGTGTCAGTCCTCATTTACTTAAGTCGGCATTGTGCCTTATGTATTAAATTCGGATGCAATTCCTGTGTTTCATCGTCAATAAGCAGGTCCAAGGGATACAGTAAACCTGAAGTGAAGCATCGGAATCTAAAACTAGACTCACAGGAGGGGTTCAAATCATAGAAAGTGAGAGTGTTAGTACTCTTGTACTTAAGTCGGCATTGTGCATTTAGTATTAAATTGGGATGCAATTTCTGTGTTTCATCGTCAATAAGAAGGTCCATGGGATACAGTAACTCTGAAATGAAGCATCGGAAGCTAAAACTGGACTCACAGGAGAGGTTCAAATCATAGAAAGAGAGAGTGTCAGTCCTCATTTACTTAAGTCGGCATTGTGCCCTATGTATTAAATTCGGATGCAATTCCTGTGTTTCATCGTCAATAAGCAGGTCCAAGGTATACGGTAAATCTGAAGTGACGCATCAGAATCTAAAACTGGACTCACAGGAGAAGTTCAAATCATAGAAAGTGAGAGTGTCAGTCCTCATTTACTTAAGTCGGCATTGTGCCTTATGTATTAAATTCGGATGCAATTTCTGTGTTTCATCGTCAATAAGCAGGTCCAACGGATACAGTAAACCTCAAGTGAAGCATCGGAATCTAAAACTAGACTCACAGTTGAGGTTCAAATCATAGAAAGTGAGAGTGTTAAACCTCTTGTACTTAAGTCGGCATTGTGCCTTTTGTATTAATTTAGGATGCAATTTTTATGTTTCATCGTCAATAAGAAGGTGCAAGGTATACAGTACACCTGAAGTGAAGGATCGGATTCTAAAACTGGACTCGCAGGAGAGGTTCAAATCATAGAAAGAGTGAGTGTCAGTCCTCTTTTACTTAAGTCGGCATTGTGCCTTTTGTATTAAATTCGGATGCAATTTCTGTGTTTCATCGTCTGTAAGAAGGTCCAAGGGATACAGTAAACCTGAAGTGAAGCATCGGAATCTAAAACTGGACTCACAGGAGACGTTGAAATCATAGAAAGTGAGAGTGTCAGTCCTCTTGTAGTTAAGTCGGCATTGTGCCTTTTGTATTGAATTCGGTGCAATTTCTGTGTTTCATCGTCAATTAGAAGGTCCAAGGGATACAGTAAACCTGAAGTGAAGCATCGGAATCTAAAACTGGACTCACAGGAGAGGTTCAAACCATAGATAGTTAGAGTGTCAGTCCTCTTGTACTTAAGTCGGCATTGTGCCTTTTGAATTTAATTCCGATGCAATTTCTGTGTTTCATCGCCAATAAGAAGCTGCAAGGTATACAGTAATCCTGAAGTGAAGCATCGGAATCTAAAACTGGACTCACAGGTGAGGTTCAAATCATAGAAAGTTAGAGTGTCAGTCCTCTTGTACTTTAGTCGGCATTGTGCCTTTTGAATGCAATTCCGATGCAATTTCTATGTTTCATCGTCAATAAGAAGGTGCAAGGTATACAGTAAACCTGAAGTGAAGCATCGGAATCTAAAACTGGACTCACAGGAGACGTTCAAATCATAGAAAGTGAGAGTGTCTGTCCACTTTTACTTAAGTCGGCATTGTGCCTTTTGTATTAAATTCCGATGAAATTTCTGTGTTTCATCGTCAATACGAAGGTGCTAGGAATACAGTAAACCTGAAGTGTAGCATCGGAATCTAAAACTGGACTCACAGGAGAGGTTGAAATCATAGAAAGTTAGAGTGGCAGTCCTCTTGTACTTAAGTCGGCATTGTGCCTTTTGAATTTAATTCCGATGCAATTTCTGTGTTTCATCGTCAATAAGAAGGTGCAAGGTATAAGGTAACCCTGAAGTGAAGCATCGGAATCTGAAACTGGACTCACAGGTGAGGTTCAAATCACAGAACATGAGAGGGGCAGTCCTCTTTTACTTATGTCGGCATTGTGCCCTTTGTATTAAATTCGGATGCAAATTCTGTGTTTCTTCGTCAATAAGAAGGTCCAAGGGATACAGTAAACCCGAAGTGAAGCTTCGGAATCTAAAACTGGACTCACAGGAGAGGTTCAAATCATATTGAGTTAGAGTGTCAGTCCTCTTGTACTTAAGTCGGCATTGTGCCTTTTGAATTTAATTCCGATGCAATTTCTATGTTTCATCGTCATTAAGAAAATGCAAGGTATACAGTAATCCTGAAGTGAATCATCGGAATCTAAAACTGGACTCATGGGAGAGGTTCAAATCATAGAAAGAGAGAGTGTCAGTCCTCTTTTACTTAAGTCGGCATTGTGCTTTTGGTATTAAATTCGAATGCAATTTCTGTATTCCATCGTCAATAAGAAGCTCCAAGGGATACAGTACACCTGAAGTGAAGCATCGATATCTAATACTGGACTCACAGGAGAGGTTCAAATCATAGAAAGTTATAGTGTCAATCCTCTTGTACTTATGTTGGCATTGTGCCCTTTGTATTAAATTCGGATGCAAGTTCTGTGTTTCTTCGTCAATAAGAAGGTCCAAGGGATACAGTAAACCCGAAGTGAAGCTTCGGAATCTAAAACTGGACTCAAAGGAGAGGTTCAAATCATAGGGAGTTAGAGTGTCAGTCCTCTTGTACTTAAGTCGGCATTGTTCCTTTTGAATTTAATTCCGATGCAATTTTTATGTTTCATCGTCAATAAGAAAGTGCAAGGTATACAGTAATCCTGAAGTGAATCATCGGAATCTAAAACTGGACTCATGGGAGAGGTTCAAATCATAGAAAGAGAGAGTGTCAGTCCTCTTTTACTTAAGTCGGCATTGTGCCTTTTGTATTAAATTCGGATGCAATTTCTGTGTTTCATCGTCTGTAAGAAGGTCCAAGGGATACAGTAAACCTGAAGTGAAGCATCGGAATCTAAAACTGGACTCACAGGAGAAGTTCAAATCATAGAAAGCGAGAGTGTCAGTCCTCATGTATTTAAGTCGGCATTGTGCATTTTGTATTAAATTCGGATGCAATTTCTGTGTTTCATCGTCAATAAGAAGGTCCAAGGGATACAGTAAACCTGAAGTGTAGCATCGGAATCTAAAACTGGGCTCACAGGAGAGGTTGAAATCATAGAAAGTTAGAGTGGCAGTCCTCTTGTACTTAAGTCGGCATTGTGCCTTTTGAATTTAATTCCGATGCAATTTCTGTGTTTCATCATCAATAAGAAGGTGCCAGGTATACGGTAAACCTGATGTGACGCATCAGAATCTAAAACTGGACTCACAGGAGAAGTTGAAATCATAGAAAGTGAGAGTGTCAGTCCTCATTTACTTAAGTCGGCATTGTGTCTTATGTATTAAATTCGGATGCAATTTCTGTGTTTCATCGTCAATAAGCAGGTCCAAGGGATACAGTAATCCTGAAGTGAAGTATGGGAATCTAAAACTAGACTCACAGGAGAGGTACAAATCATAGAAAGTTAGAGTGTCAATCCTCTTGTACTTATGTTGGCATTGTGCCCTTTGTATTAAATTCGGATGCAAATTCTGTGTTTCATCGTCTGTAAGAAGGTCCAAGGGATACAGTAAACCCGAAGTGAAGAGTCGGAATCTAAAACTGGACTCAAAGGAGAGGTTCAAATCATAGGGAGTTAGAGTGTCAGTCCTCTTGTACTTAAGTCGGTATTGTTCCTTTTGAATTTAATTCCGATGCAATTTCTGTGTTTCATCGTCAATAAGAAGGTGCAAGGTATAAGGTAACCCTGAAGTGAAGCATCGGAATCTAAAAATGTGCTCACAGGTGAGGTTCAATTCACAGAAAGTGAGAGTGTCAGTCCACTTTTACTTAAGTCGCCATTGTGCTTTTTGTATTAAATTCGGATGCAATTTCTGTGTTTCATCGTCAATAAGAAGGTCCAAGGGATACAGTAAACCTGAAGTGAAGCATTGGAATCTAAAACTGGACTCACAGGAGAGGTTCAAATCATAGAAAGTGAGAGTGTCAGTCCTCATGTACTTAAGTCGGCATTGTGCCTTTTGTATTAAATTCGGATGCAATTTCTGTGTTTCATCGTCAATAAAAAGGTCCAAGGGATACATTAATTCTGAAATGAAGCATCGGAATCTAAAACTGGACTCACAGGAAAGGTTAAAATCATAGAAAGTTAGAGTGTCAGTCCTCTTGTACTTAATTCGGCATTGTGCCCTTTGAATTTATTTCGGATGCAATATCTGTGTTTCATCGTGAATAAGAAGGTCCAAGGGATACAGTAAACCTAAAGTGAAGCATCGGAATCTAAAACTGGACTCACAGGAGAGGTTCAAATCATAGAAAGTGAGAGTGTCTGTCCTCTTTTACTTAAGTCGGCATTGTGCCTTTTGTATTAAATTCCGATGCAATTTCTGTGTTTCATCGTCAATAAGAAGGTGCTATGTATACAGTAAACCTGAAGTGAAGCATCGGAAACTAAACCTGGACTCACAGGAGAGGTACAAATCATAGAAGGAGAGAGTGTCAGTCCTCATTTACTTAAGTCGGCATTGTGCCTTATGTATTAAATTCGGATGCAATTCCTGTGTTTCATCGTCAATAAGCAGGTCCAAGGGATACAGTAAACCTGAAGTGAAGCATCGGAATCTAAAACTAGACTCACAGGAGGGGTTCAAATCATAGAAAGTGAGAGTGTTAGTACTCTTGTACTTAAGTCGGCATTGTGCATTTTGTATTAAATTGGGATGCAATTTCTGTGTTTCATCGTCAATAAGAAGGTCCATGGGATACAGTAACTCTGAAATGAAGCATCGGAAGCTAAAACTGGACTCACAGGAGAGGTTCAAATCATAGAAAGAGAGAGTGTCAGTCCTCATTTACTTAAGTCGGCATTGTGCCTTATGTATTAAATTCGGATGCAATTCCTGTGTTTCATCGTCAATAAGCAGGTCCAAGGTATACGGTAAATCTGAAGTGACGCATCAGAATCTAAAACTGGACTCACAGGAGAAGTTCAAATCATAGAAAGTGAGAGTGTCAGTCCTCATTTACTTAAGTCGGCATTGTGCCTTATGTATTAAATTCGGATGCAATTTCTGTGTTTCATCGTCAATAAGCAGGTCCAAGGGATACAGTAAACCTCAAGTGAAGCATCGGAATCTAAAACTAGACTCACAGTAGAGGTTCAAATCATAGAAAGTGAGAGTGTTAGTCCTCTTGTACTTAAGTCGGCATTGTGCCTTTTGTATTAATTTAGGATGCAATTTTTATGTTTCATCGTCAATAAGAAGGTGCAAGGTATACAGTACACCTGAAGTGAAGGATCGTAATCTAAAACTGGACTCACAGGAGAGGTTCAAATCATAGAAAGAGTGAGTGTCAGTCCTCTTTTACTTAAGTCGGCATTGTGCCTTTTGTATTAAATTCGGATGCAATTTCTGTGTTTCATCGTCTGTAAGAAGGTCCAAGGGATACAGTAAACCTGAAGTGAAGCATCGGAATCTAAAACTGGACTCACAGGAGACGTTGAAATCATAGAAAGTGAGAGTGTCAGTCCTCTTTTACTTAAGTCGGCATTGTGCCTTATGTATTAAATTCGGGTGCAATTTCTGTGTTTCATCGTCAATAAGAAGGTCCAAGGGATACAGTAAACCTGAAGTGAAGCATCGGAATGTAAAACTGGACTCACAGGGGAGGTTCAATTTATAGAAATTGAGAGTGTCTGTCCTCATGAACTTAAGTCGGCATTGTGCCTTTTGTATTGAATTGGGATGCAATTTCTGTGTTTCATCGTCAATAAGAAGGTCCAAGGGATACATTAATGCTGAAATGAAGCATCGGAATCTAAAATTGGACTCACAGGAAAGGTTAAAATCATAGAAAGTTAGAGTGTCAGTCCTCTTGTACTTAAGTCGTTATTGTGCCTCTTGAATTTAATTCGGATGCAATATCTGTGTTTCATCGTCTATAAGAAGGTCCAAGGGATACAGTAAACCTGAAGTGAAGCATCGGAATCTAAAACTGGACTCACAGGAGAGGTTCAAATCATAGAAAGTGAGAGTGTCTGTCCTCTTTTACTTAAGTCGGCATTGTGCCTTTTGTATTAAATTCCGATGCAATTTCTGTGTTTCATCGTCAATAAGAAGGTGCTATGTATACAGTAAACCTGAAGTTAAGCATCGAAATTTAAACCTGGACTCACAGGAGAGGTTCAAATCATAGAAAGTGAGAGTGTCAGTCCTCTTGTAGTTAAGTCGGCATTGTGCCTTTTGTATTGAATTCGGTGCAATTTCTGTGTTTCATCGTCAATTAGAAGGTCCAAGGTATACAGTAACCCTGAAGTGAAGCATCGGAATCTAAAACTGGACTCACAGGAGACGTTCAAATCATAGTAAGTGAGAGTGTCCGTCCACTTTTACTTAAGTCGGCATTGTGCCTTTTGTATTAAATTCCGATGAAATTTCTGTGTTTCATCGTCAATACGAAGGTGCTAGGAATACAGTAAACCTGAAGTGTAGCATCGGAATCTAAAACTGGACTCACAGGAGAGGTTGAAATCATAGAAAGTTAGAGTGGCAGTCCTCTTGTACTTAAGTCGGCATTGTGCCTTTTGAATTTAATTCCGATGCAATTTCTGTGTTTCATCGTCAATAAGAAGGTGCAAGGTATAAGGTAACCCTGAAGTGAAGCATCGGAATCTGAAACTGGACTCACAGGTGAGGTTCAAATCACAGAAAGTGAGAGGGGCAGTCCTCTTTTACTTAAGTCGGCATTGTGCCCTTTGTATTAAATTCGGATGCAAATTCTGTATTTCTTCGTCAATAAGAAGGTCCAAGGGATACAGTAAACCCAAAGTGAAGCTTCGGAATCTAAAACTGGTCTCACAGGAGAGGTTCAAATCATAGGGAGTTAGAGTGTCAGTCCTCTTGTACTTATGTCGGCATTGTGCCTTTTGAATTTAATTCCGATGCAATTTCTATGTTTCATCGTCAATAAGAAAATGCAAGGTATACAGTAATCCTGAAGTGAATCATCGGAATCTAAAACTGGACTCATGGGAGAGGTTCAAATCATAGAAAGAGAGAGTGTCAGTCCTCTTTTACTTAAGTCGGCATTGTGCTTTTGGTATTAAATTCGGATGCAATTTCTGTATTCCATCGTCAATAAGAAGCTCCAAGGGATACAGTACACCTGAAGTGAAGCATCGATATCTAATACTGGACTCACAGGAGAGGTTCAAATCATAGAAAGTTAGAGTGTCAATCCTCTTGTACTTATGTTGGCATTGTGCCCTTTGTATTAAATTCGGATGCAAATTCTGTGTTTCTTCGTCAATAAGAAGGTCCAAGGGATACAGTAAACCCGAATGAAGCTTCGGAATCTAAAACTGGACTCAAAGGAGAGGTTCAAATCATAGGGAGTTAGAGTGTCAGTCCTCTTGTACTTAAGTCGGCATTGTTCCTTTTGAATTTAATTCCGATGCAATTTCTATGTTTCATCGTCAATAAGAAAGTGCAAGGTATACAGTAATCCTGAAGTGAATCATCGGAATCTAAAACTGGACTCATGGGAGAGGTTCAAATCATAGAAAGAGAGAGTGTCAGTCCTCTTTTACTTAAGTCGGCATTGTGCCTTTTGTATTAAATTCGGATGCAATTTCTGTGTTTCATCGTCTGTAAGAAGGTCCAAGGGATACAGTAAACCTGAAGTGAAGCATCGGAATCTAAAACTGGACTCACAGGAGAAGTTCAAATCATAGAAAGTGAGAGTGTCAGTCCTCATGTATTTAAGTCGGCATTGTGCCTTTTGTATTAAATTGGGATGCAATTTCTTTGTTTCATCGTCAATAAGAAGGTCCAAGGGATACAGTAAACCTGAAGTGTAGCATCGGAATCTAAAACTGGACTCACAGGAGAGGTTGAAATCATAGAAAGTTAGAGTGGCAGTCCTCTTGTACTTAAGTCGGCATTGTGCCTTTTGAATTTAATTCCGATGCAATTTCTGTGTTTCATCGTCAATAAGAAGGTGCCAGGTATACGGTAAACCTGATGTGACGCATCAGAATCTAAAACTGGACTCACAGGAGAAGTTGAAATCATAGAAAGTGAGAGTGTCAGTCCTCATTTACTTAAGTCGGCATTGTGCCTTATGTATTAAATTCGGTTGCAATTTCTGTGTTTCATCGTCAATAAGCAGGTCCAAGGGATACAGTATTCCTGAAGTGAAGTATGGGAATCTAAAACTAGACTCACAGGAGAGGTACAAATCATAGAAAGTTAGAGTGTCAATCCTCTTGTACTTATGTTGGCATTGTGCCCTTTGTATTAAATTCGGATGCAAATTCTGTGTTTCATCGTCTGTAAGAAGGTCCAAGGGATACAGTAAACCCGAAGTGAAGAGTCGGAATCTAAAACTGGACTCAAAGGAGAGGTTCAAATCATAGGGAGTTAGAGTGTCAGTCCTCTTGTACTTAAGTCGGTATTGTTCCTTTTGAATTTAATTCCGATGCAATTTCTGTGTTCCATCGTCAATAAGAAGGTGCAAGGTATAAGGTAACCCTGAAGTGAAGCATCGGAATCTAAAAATGTGCTCACAGGTGAGGTTCAATTCACAGAAAGTGAGAGTGTCAGTCCACTTTTACTTAAGTCGCCATTGTGCTTTTTGTATTAAATTCGGATGCAATTTCTGTGTTTCATCGTCAATAAGAAGGTCCAAGGGATACAGTAAACCTGAAGTGAAGCATTGGAATCTAAAACTGGACTCACAGGAGAGGTTCAAATCATAGAAAGTGAGAGTGTCAGTCCTCATGTACTTAAGTCGGCATTGTGCCTTTTGTATTAAATTCGGATGCAATTTCTGTGTTTCATCGTCAATAAAAAGGTCCAAGGGATACATTAATTCTGAAATGAAGCATCGGAATCTAAAACTGGACTCACAGGAAAGGTTAAAATCATAGAAAGTTAGAGTGTCAGTCCTCTTGTACTTAATTCGGCATTGTGCCCTTTGAATTTATTTCGGATGCAATATCTGTGTTTCATCGTGAATAAGAAGGTCCAAGGGATACAGTAAACCTGAAGTGAAGCATCGGAATCTAAAACTGGACTCACAGGAGAGGTTCAAATCATAGAAAGTGAGAGTGTCTGTCCTCTTTTACTTAAGTCGGCATTGTGCCTTTTGTATTAAATTCCGATGCAATTTCTGTGTTTCATCGTCAATAAGAAGGTGCTGTGTATACAGTAAACCTGAAGTGAAGCATCGGAAACTAAACCTGGACTCACAGGAGAGGTTCAAATCATAGAAGGAGAGAGTGTCAGTCCTCATTTACTTAAGTCGGCATTGTGCCTTATGTATTAAATTCGGATGCAATTCCTGTGTTTCATCGTCAATAAGCAGGTCCAAGGGATACAGTAAACCTGAAGTGAAGCATCGGAATCTAAAACTAGACTCACAGGAGGGGTTCAAATCATAGAAAGTGAGAGTGTTAGTACTCTTGTACTTAAGTCGGCATTGTGCATTTTGTATTAAATTGGGATGCAATTTCTGTGTTTCATCGTCAATAAGAAGGTCCATGGGATACAGTAACTCTGAAATGAAGCATCGGAAGCTAAAACTGGACTCACAGGAGAGGTTCAAATCATAGAAAGAGAGAGTGTCAGTCCTCATTTACTTAAGTCGGCATTGTGCCTTATGTATTAAATTCGGATGCAATTCCTGTGTTTCATCGTCAATAAGCAGGTCCAAGGTATACGGTAAATCTGAAGTGACGCATCAGAATCTAAAACTGGACTCACAGGAGAAGTTCAAATCATAGAAAGTGAGAGTGTCAGTCCTCATTTACTTAAGTCGGCATTGTGCCTTATGTATTAAATTCGGATGCAATTTCTGTGTTTCATCGGCAATAAGCAGGTCCAAGGGATACAGTAAACCTCAAGTGAAGCATCGGAATCTAAAACTAGACTCACAGTAGAGGTTCAAATCATAGAAAGTGAGAGTGTTAGTCCTCTTGTACTTAAGTCGGCATTGTGCCTTTTGTATTAATTTAGGATGCAATTTTTATGTTTCATCGTCAATAAGAAGGTGCAAGGTATACAGTACACCTGAAGTGAAGGATCGGAATCTAAAACTGGACTCACAGGAGAGGTTCAAATCATAGAAAGAGTGAGTGTCAGTCCTCTTTTACTTAAGTCGGCATTGTGCCTTTTGTATTAAATTCGGATGCAATTTCTGTGTTTCATCGTCTGTAAGAAGGTCCAAGGGATACAGTAAACCTGAAGTGAAGCATCGGAATCTAAAACTGGACTCACAGGAGACGTTGAAATCATAGAAAGTGAGAGTGTCAGTCCTCATGTATTTAAGTCGGCACTGTGCCTTTTGTATTAAATTGGGATGCAATTTCTGTGTTTCATCGTCAATAAGAAGGTCCAAGGGATACAGTAATTCTGAAATGAAGCATCGGAAGCTAAAACTGGACTCACAGGAGAGGTTCAAATCATAGAAAGTTAGAGTGTCAGTCCTCTTGTACTTAAGTCGGCATTGTGCCTTTTGAATTTAATTCCGATGCAATTTCTGTGTTTCATCGTCAATAAGAAGGTGCAAGGTATAAGGTAACCCTGAAGTGAAGCATCAGAATCTAAAACTGGACTTACAGGTGAGGTTCAATTCACAGAAAGTGAGAGTGTCAGTCCACTTTTACTTAAGTCGGCATTGTGCTTTTTGTATTAAATTCGGATGCAATTTCTGTGTTTCATCGTCAATAAGAAGTACCAAGGGATACAGTAAACCTAAAGTGAAGCATAGGAATCTAAAACTGGACTCACAGGAGAAGTTCAAATCATAGAAAGTGAGAGTGTCAGTCCTCTTTTACTTAATTCGGCATTGTGCCTTATGTATTAAATTCGGGTGCAATTTCTGTGTTTCATCGTCAATAAGAAGGTCCAAGGGATACAGTAAACCTGAAGTGAAGCATCGGAATGTAAAACTGGACTCACAGGGGAGGTTCAATTTATAGAAATTGAGAGTGTCTGTCCTCATGAACTTAAGTCGGCATTGTGCCTTTTGTATTGAATTGGGATGCAATATCTGTGTTTCATCGTCAATAAGAAGGTCCAAGGGATACATTAATGCTGAAATGAAGCATCGGAATCTAAAATTGGACTCACAGGAAAGGTTAAAATCATAGAAAGTTAGAGTGTCAGTCCTCTTGTACTTAAGTCGTTATTGTGCCTCTTGAATTTAATTCGGATGCAATATCTGTGTTTCATCGTCTATAAGAAGGTCCAAGGGATACAGTAAACCTGAAGTGAAGCATCGGAATCTAAAACTGGACTCACAGGAGAGGTTCAAATCATAGAAAGTGAGAGTGTCTGTCCTCTTTTACTTAAGTCGGCATTGTGCCTTTTGTATTAAATTCCGATGCAATTTCTGTGTTTCATCGTCAATAAGAAGGTGCTATGTATACAGTAAACCTGAAGTTAAGCATCGGAATCTAAACCTGGACTCACAGGAGAGGTTCAAATCATAGAAAGTGAGAGTGTCAGTCCTCTTGTAGTTAAGTCGGCATTGTGCCTTTTGTATTGAATTCGGTGCAATTTCTGTGTTTCATCGTCAATTAGAAGGTCCAAGGGATACAGTAAACCTGAAGTGAAGCATCGGAATCTAAAACTGTACTCACAGGAGAGGTTCAAACCATAGATAGTTAGAGTGTCAGTCCTCTTGTACTTAAGTCGGCATTGTGCCTTTTGAATTTAATTCCGATGCAATTTCTGTGTTTCATCGCCAATAAGAAGCTGCAAGGTATACAGTAATCCTGAAGTGAAGCATCGGAATCTAAAACTGGACTCACAGGTGAGGTTCAAATCATAGAAAGTTAGAGTGTCAGTCCTCTTGTACTTTAGTCGGCATTGTGCCTTTTGAATGCAATTCCGATGCAATTTCTATGTTTCATCGTCAATAAGAAGGTGCAAGGTATACAGTAACCCTGAAGTGAAGCATCGGAATCTAAAACTGGACTCACAGGAGACGTTCAAATCATAGTAAGTGAGAGTGTCTGTCCACTTTTACTTAAGTCGGCATTGTGCCTTTTGTATTAAATTCCGATGAAATTTCTGTGTTTCATCGTCAATACGAAGGTGCTAGGAATACAGTAAACCTGAAGTGTAGCATCGGAATCTAAAACTGGACTCACAGGAGAGGTTGAAATCATAGAAAGTTAGAGTGGCAGTCCTCTTGTACTTAAGTCGGCATTGTGCCTTTTGAATTTAATTCCGATGCAATTTCTGTGTTTCATCGTCAATAAGAAGGTGCAAGGTATAAGGTAACCCTGAAGTGAAGCATCGGAATCTGAAACTGGACTCACAGGTGAGGTTTAAATCACAGAAAGTGAGAGGGGCAGTCCTCTTTTACTTAAGTCGGCATTGTGCCCTTTGTATTAAATTCGGATGCAAATTCTGTGTTTCTTCGTCAATAAGAAGGTCCAAGGGATACAGTAAACCCAAAGTGAAGCTTCGGAATCTAAAACTGGTCTCACAGGAGAGGTTCAAATCATAGGGAGTTAGAGTGTCAGTCCTCTTGTACTTATGTCGGCATTGTGCCTCTTGAATTTAATTCCGATGCAATTTCTATGTTTCATCGTCAATAAGAAAATGCAAGGTATACAGTAATCCTGAAGTGAATCATCGGAATCTAAAACTGGACTCATGGGAGAGGTTCAAATCATAGAAAGAGAGAGTGTCAGTCCTCTTTTACTTAAGTCGGCATTGTGCTTTTGGTATTAAATTCGGATGCAATTTCTGTATTCCATCGTCAATAAGAAGCTCCAAGGGATACAGTACACCTGAAGTGAAGCATCGATATCTAATACTGGACTCACAGGAGAGGTTCAAATCATAGAAAGTTAGAGTGTCAATCCTCTTGTACTTATGTTGGCATTGTGCCCTTTGTATTAAATTCGGATGCAAATTCTGTGTTTCTTCGTCAATAAGAAGGTCCAAGGGATACAGTAAACCCGAATGAAGCTTCGGAAACTAAAACTGGACTCAAAGGAGAGGTTCAAATCATAGGGAGTTAGAGTGTCAGTCCTCTTGTACTTAAGTCGGCATTGTTCCTTTTGAATTTAATTCCGATGCAATTTCTATGTTTCATCGTCAATAAGAAAGTGCAAGGTATACAGTAATCCTGAAGTGAATCATCGGAATCTAAAACTGGACTCATGGGAGAGGTTCAAATCATAGAAAGAGAGAGTGTCAGTCCTCTTTTACTTAAGTCGGCATTGTGCCTTTTGTATTAAATTCGGATGCAATTTCTGTGTTTCATCGTCTGTAAGAAGGTCCAAGGAATACAGTAAACCTGAAGTGAAGCATCGGAATCTAAAACTGGACTCACTGGAGAAGTTCAAATCATAGAAAGTGAGAGTGTCAGTCCTCATGTATTTAAGTCGGCATTGTGCCTTTTGTATTAAATTGGGATGCAATTTCTTTGTTTCATCGTCAATAAGAAGGTCCAAGGGATACAGTAACTCTGAAATGAAGCATCGGAAGCTAAAACTGGACTCACGGGAGAGGTTCAAATCATAGAAAGTTAGAGTGTCAGTCCTCTTGTACTTAAGTCGGCATTGTGCCTTTTGAATTTAATTCCGATGCAATTTCTGTTTTTCATCGTCAATAAGAAGGTGCAAGGTATAAAGTAACCCTGAAGTGAAGCATCGGAATCTAAAACTGGGCTCACAGGTGAGGTTCAATTCACAGAAAGTGAGAGTGTCAGTCCACTTTTACTTAAGTCGGCATTGTGCTTTTTGTATTAAATTCGGATGCAATTTCTGTGTTTCATCGTCAATAAGAAGGTCCAAGGGATACAGTAAACCTGAAGTGTAGCATCGGAATCTAAAACTGGACTCACAGGAGAGGTTGAAATCATAGAAATTTAGAGTGGCAGTCCTCTTGTACTTAAGTCGGCATTGTGCCTTTTGAATTTAATTCCGATGCAATTTCTGTGTTTCATCGTCAATAAGAAGGTGCCAGGTATACGGTAAACCTGATGTGACGCATCAGAATCTAAAACTGGACTCACAGGAGAAGTTCAAATCATAGAAAGTGAGAGTGTCAGTCCTCATTTACTTAAGTCGGCATTGTGCCTTATGTATTAAATTCGGATGCAATTTCTGTGTTTCATCGTCAATAAGCAGGTCCAAGGGATACAGTAATCCTGAAGTGAAGTATCGGAATCTAAAACTAGACTCACAGGAGAGGTACAACGCATAGAAAGTTAGAGTGTCAATCCTCTTGTACTAATGTTGGCAATGTGCCCTTTGTATTATATTCGGATGCAAATTCTGTGTTTCTTCGTCAATAAGAAGGTCCAAGGGATATAGTAAACCCGAAGTGAAGCTTCGGAATCTAAAACTGGACTCAAAGAAGAGTTTCAAATCATAGGGAGTTAGAGTGTCAGTCCTCTTGTACTTAAGTCGGCATTGTTCCTTTTGAATTTAATTCCGATGCAATTTCTATGTTTCATCGTCAATAAGAAAGTGCAAGGTATACAGTAATCCTGAAGGGAATCATCGGAATCTAAAACTGGACTCATGGGAGAGGTTCAAATCATAGAAAGAGAGAGTGTCAGTCCTCTTTTACTTAAGTCGGCATTGTGCCTTTTGTATTTAATTCGGATGCAATTTCTGTGTTTCATCGTCTGTAAGAAGGTCCAAGGGATACAGTAAACCTGAAGTGAAGCATCGGAATCTAAAACTGGACTCACAGGAGAAGTTCAAATCATAGAAAGTGAGAGTGTCAGTCCTCATGTATTTAAGTCGGCATTGTGCCTTTTGTATTAAATTGGGATGCAATTTCTTTGTTTCATCGTCAATAAGAAGGTCCAAGGGATACAGTAATTCTGAAATGAAGCATCGGAAGCTAAAACTGTTCTCACAGGACAGGTTCAAATCATAGAAAGTTAGAGAGTCAGTCCTCTTGTACTTAAGTCGGCATTCTGCCTTTTGAATTTAATTCCGATGCAATTTCTGTGTTTCATCGTCAATAAGAAGGTGCAAGGTATAAGGTAACCCTGAAGTGAAGCATCGGAATCTAAAACTGGGCTCACAGGTGAGGTTCAATTCACAGAAAGTGAGTGTGTCAGTCCACTTTTACTTAAGTCGGCATTGTGCTTTTTGTATTAAATTCGGATGCAATTTCTGTGTTTCATCGTCAATAAGAAGGTCCAAGGGATACAGTAAACCTGAAGTGAAGCATTGGAATCTAAAACTGGACTCACAGGAGAGGTTCAAATCATAGAAAGTGAGAGTGTCAGTCCTCATGTACTTAAGTCGGCATTGTGCCTTTTGTATTAAATTCGGATGCAATTTCTGTGTTTCATTGTCAATAAAAAGGTCCAAGGGATACATTAATTCTGAAATGAAGCATCGGAATCTAAAACTGGACTCACAGGAAAGGTTAAAATCATAGAAAGTTAGAGTGTCAGTCCTCTTGTACTTAAGTCGGCATTGTGCCTTTTGAATTTATTTCGGATGCAATATCTGTGTTTCATCGTGAATAAGAAGGTCCAAGGGATACAGTAAACCTGAAGTGAAGCATCGGAATCTGAAACTGGACTCACAGGAGAGGTTCAAGTCATAGAAAGTGAGAGTGTCTGTCCTCTTTTACTTAAGTCGGCATTGTGCCTTTTGTATTAAATTCCGATGCAATTTCTGTGTTTCATCGTCAATAAGAATGTGCTATGTATACAGTAAACCTGAAGTGAGGCATCGGAATCTAAACCTGGACTCACAGGAGAGGTTCAAATCATAGAAAGAGAGAGTGTCAGTCCTCATTTACTTAAGTCGTCATTGTGCCTTTTGTATTAAATTCGGATGCAATTCCTGTGTTTCATCGACAATAAGCAGGTCCAAGGGATACAGTAAACCTGAAGTGAAGCATCGGAATCTAAAACTAGACTCACAGGAGGGGTTCAAATCATAGAAAGTGAGAGTGTTAGTACTCTTGTACTTAAGTCGGCATTGTGCGTTTTGTATTAAATTGGGATGCAATTTCTGTGTTTCATCGTCAATAAGAAGGTCCATGGGATACAGTAACTCTGAATTGAAGCATCGGAAGCTAAAACTGGACTCACAGGAGAGGTTCAAATCATAGAAAATTAGAGTGTCAGTCCTCTTGTACTTATGTCGGCATTGTGCCTTTTGTATTAAATTCTGATGAAATTTCTGTGTTTCATCGTCAATACGAAGGTGCTAGGAATACAGTAAACCTGAAGTGTAGTATCGGAATCTAAAACTCGACTCACAGGAGAGGTTCAAATCATAGGGAGTTAGAGTGTCAGTCCTCTTGTACTTAAGTCGGCATTGTGCCTTTTGAATTTAATTCCGATGCAATTTCTGTGTATATCGTCAATAAGAAGGTCCAAGGGATACATTAATTCTGAAATGAAGCATCGGAATCTAAAACTGGACTCACAGGAAAGGTTAAAATCATAGAAAGTGAGAGTGTCAGTCCTCTTGTACTTAAGTCGGCATTGTGCCTTTTGTATTAAATTCCGATGCAATTTCTGTGTTTCATCGTCAATAAGAAGGTGCTATGTATACAGTAAACCTGAAGTGAAGCATTGGAATCTAAACCTGGACTCATAGGAGAGGTTCAAATCATAGAAAGTGAGAGTGTCAGTCCTCATTTACTTAAGTCGGCATTGTGCCTTATGTATTAAATTCGGATGCAATTTCTGTGTTTCATCGTCAATAAGCAGGTCCAAGGGATACAGTACACCGGAAGTGAAGCATCGGAATCTATAACTGGACTCACAGGAGAGGTTCAAATCATAGAAAGAGAGACTGCCAGTCCTCTTTTACTTAAGTCGGCATAGTGCCTTTTGTATTAAATTCGGATGCAATTTCTGTGTTTCATTGTCTGTAAGAAGGTCCAAGGGATACAGTAAACCTGAAGTGAAGCATCGGAATCTAAAACTGGACTCACAGGAGAGGTTCAAATCATAGAAAGTGAGAGTGTCAGTCCTCATGTATTTAAGTCGGCATTGTGCATTTTGTATTAAATTGGGATGCAATTTCTGTGTTTCATCGTCAATAAGAAGGTCCAAGGGATACAGCAACTCTGAAATGAAGCATCGGAAGCTAAAACTGGACTCACAGGAGAGGTTCAAATCATAGAAAGTTAGAGTGTCAGTCCTCTTGTACTTAAGTCGGAATTGTGCCTTTTGAATTTAATTCCGATGCAATTTCTATGTTTCATCGTCAATAAGAAGGTGCAAGGTATAAGGTAACCCTGAAGTGTAGCATCGGAATCTAAAACTGGACTCACAGGTGAGGTTCAATTCACAGAAAGTGAGAGTGTCAGTCCACTTTTACTTAAGTCGGCATTGTGCTTTTTGTATTAAAATCGGATGCAATCTCCGTGTTTCATCGTCAATAAGAAGGTCCAAGGGATACAGTAAACCTGAAGTGAAGCATCGGAATCTAAAACTGGACTCACAGGAGAGGTTCAAATCATAGAAAGTGAGAGTGTCAGTCCTCATGTACTTAAGTCGGCATTGTGTCTTTTGTATTAAATTCGGATGCAATTTCTGTGTTTCATCGTCAATAAGAAGGTCCAAGGGATACATTAATTCTGAAATGAAGCATCGGAATCGAAAACTGGACTCACAGGAAAGGTTAAAATCATAGAAAGTTTGAGTGTCAGTCCTCTTGTACTTAAGTCGGCATTGTGCCTTTTGAATTTAATTCGGATGCAATATCTGTGTTTCATCGTCAATAAGAAGGTCCAAGGAATACAGTAAACCTGAAGTGAAGCATTGGAATCTAAAACTGGACTCACAGGAGAGGTTCAAATCATAGAAAGTGAGAGTGTCTGTCCTCTTTTACTTAAGTCGGCATTGTGCCTTTTGTATTAAATTCCGATGCAATTTATGTGTTTCATCGTCAATAAGAAGGTGCTATGTATACAGTGAACCTGAAGTGAAGCATCGGAATCCAAACCTGGACTCACAGGAGAGGTTCAAATCATAGAAAGTGAGAGTGTCAGTCCTCTTGTAGTTAAGTCGGCATTGTGCCTTTTGTATTGAATTCGGTGCAATTTCTGTGTTTCATCGTCAATTAGAAGGTCCAAGCGATACAGTAATCCTGAAGTGAAGCATCGGAATCTAAAACTGGACTCACAGGAGAGGTTCATACCATAGATAGTTAGAGTGTGAGTCCTCTTGTACTTAAGTCGGCATTGTGAGTTTTGAATTTAATTCCGATGCAATTTCTGTGTTTCATCGCCAATAAGAAGCTGCAAGGTATACAGTAATCCTGAAGTGAAGCATCGGAATCTAAAACTGGACTCACAGGAGAGGTTCAAATCATGGAAAGTTAGAGTGTCAGTCCTCTTGTACCTTAGTCGGCATTGTGCCTTCTGAATTTAATTCCGATTCAATTTCTATGTTTCATCGTCAATAAGAAGGTGCAAGGTATACAGTAAACCTGAAGTGAAGCATCGGAATCTAAAACTGGACTCACAGGAGACGTTCAAATCATAGAAAGTGAGAGTGTCTGTCCTCTTTTACTTAAGTCGGCATTGTGCCTTTTGTATTAAATTCCGATGAAATTTCTGTGTTTCATAGTCAATACGAAGGTGCTAGGAATACAGTAAACCTGAAGTGTAGCATCGGAATCTAAAACAGGACTCACAGGAGAGGTTCAAATCATAGAAAGTGAGAGTGTCAGTCCTCTTGTAGTTAAGTCGGCATTGTGCCTTTTGTATAGAATTCGGTGCAATTTCTGTGTTTCATCCTCAATTAGAAGGTCCAAGGGATACAGTAAACCTGAAGTGAAGCATCGGAATCTAAAACTGGACTCACAGGAGAGGTTCCAATCATAGATAGTTAGAGTGTCAGTCCGGTTGTACTTAAATCGGCATTGTGGCTTTTGAATTGAATTCCGATGCAATTTCTGTGTTTCATAGTCAATAAGAGGGTGCAAGGTATACAGTAAACCAGAAGTGAAGCATCGGAGTCTAAAACTGGACTCACAGGAGAGGTTCAAATTGTAGAGAGCTAGAGTGTCAGTCCTCTTGTACTTAAGTCGGCATTGTGCCTTTTGAATTTAATTCCGATGCAATTTCTGTGTTTCATCGTCAATAAGAAGGTGCAAAATATAAGGTAACCCTGAAGTGAAGAATCGGAATCTGAAATGGATTCACAGGTGAGGTTCAAATCACAGAAAGTGAGAGGGGCAGTCCTCTTTTACTTAAGTCGGCATTGTGCCCTTTGTATTAAATTCGGATGCAAATTCTGTGTTTCTTCGTCAATAAGAAGGTCCAAGGGATACAGTAAACCCGAAGTGAAGCTTCGGAATCTAAAACTGGACTCACAGGAGAGGTTCAAATCATAGGGAGTTAGAGTGTCAGTCCTCTTGTACTTAAGTCGGCATTGTGCCTTTTGAATTTAATTCCGATGCAATTTCTATGTTTCATCGTCAATAAGAAAGTGCAAGGTATACAGTAATCCTGAAGTGAATCATCGGAATCTAAAACTGGACTCATGGGAGAGGTTCAAATCATAGAAAGAGAGAGTGTCAGTCCTCTTTTACTTAAGTCGGCATTGTGCTTTTTGTATTAAATTCGGATGCAATTTCTGTATTCCATCGTCAATAAGAAGGTCCAAGGGATACAGTACACCTGAAGTGAAGCATCGATATCTAAAACTGGACTCACAGGAGAAGTTCAAATCATAGAAAGTTAGAGTGTCAATCCACTTGTACTTATGTTGGCATTGTGCCTTTTGTATTAAATTCCGATGCAATTTCTGTGTTTCATCGTCAATAAGAAGGTGCAAGGTATAAGGTAACCCTGAAGTGAAGCATCGGAATCTGAAATGGATTCACAGGTGAGGTTCAAATCACAGAAAGTGAGAGGGGCAGTCCTCTTTTACTTAAGTCGGCATTGTGCCCTTTGTATTAAATTCGGATGCAAATTCTGTGTTTCTTCGTCAATAAGAAGGTCCAAGGGATACAGTAAACCCGAAGTGAAGCTTCGGAATCTAAAACTGGACTCACAGGAGAGGTTCAAATCATAGGGAGTTAGAGTGTCAGTCCTCTTGTAGTTAAGTCAGCATTGTGCCTTTTGTATTGAATTCGGTGCAATTTCTGTGTTTCATCCTCAATTAGAAGGTCCAAGGGATACAGTAAACCTGAAGTGAAGCATCGGAATCTAAAACTGGACTCACAGGAGAGGTTCAAATCATAGATAGTTAGAGTTTCAGTCCGGTTGTACTTAAATCGGCATTGTGGCTTTTGAATTGAATTCCGATGCAATTTCTGTGTTTCATAGTCAATAAGAGGGTGCAAGGTATACAGTAAACCAGAAGTGAAGCATCGGAGTCTAAAACTGGACTCACAGGAGAGGTTCAAATTGTAGAGAGCTAGAGTGTCAGTCCTCTTGTACTTAAGTCGGCATTGTGCCTTTTGAATTTAATTCCGATGCAATTTCTGTGTTTCATCGTCAATAAGAAGGTGCAAGGTATAAGGTAACCCTGAAGTGAAGCATCGGAATCTGAAATGGATTCACAGGTGAGGTTCAAATCACAGAAAGTGAGAGGGGCAGTCCTCTTTTACTTAAGTCGGCATTGTGCCTTTGTATTAAATTCGGATGCAAATTCTGTGTTTCTTCGTCAATAAGAAGGTCCAAGGGATACAGTAAACCCGAAGTGAAGCTTCGGAATCTAAAACTGGACTCACAGGAGAGGTTCAAATCATAGGGAGTTAGAGTGTCAGTCCTCTTGTACTTAAGTCGGCATTGTGCCTTTTGAATTTAATTCCGATGCAATTTCTATGTTTCATCGTCAATAAGAAAGTTCAAGGTATACAGTAATCCTGAAGTGAATCATCGGAATCTAAAACTGGACTCATGGGAGAGGTTCAAATCATAGAAAGAGAGAGTGTCAGTCCTCTTTTACTTAAGTCGCCATTGTGCTTTTTGTATTAAATTCGGATGCAATTTCTGTATTCCATCGTCAATAAGAAGGTCCAAGGGATACAGTACACCTGAAGTGAAGCATCGATATCTCAAACTGGACTCACAGGAGAGGTTCAAATCATAGAAAGTTAGAGTGTCAATCCACTTGTACTTATGTTGGCATTGTGCCTTTTGTATTAAATTCCGATGCAATTTCTGTGTTTCATCGTCAATAGGAAGGTGCCAGGTATACGGTAAACCTGAAGTGACGCATCACAATCTAAAAGTGGACACACAGGAGAAGTTCAAATCATAGAAAGTGAGTGTGTCAGTCCTCATTTACTTAAGTCGGCATTGTGCCTTATGTATTATATTCGGATGCAATTTCTGTGTTTCATCGTCAATAAGCAGGTCCAAGGGATACAGTAAACCTGAAGTGAAGCATCGGAATCTAAAACTAGACTCACAGGAGAGGTTCAAATCATAGAAAGTTAGAGTGTCAATCCTCTTGTACTTATGTTGGCATTGTGCCCTTTGTATTAAATTCGGATGCAAATTCTGTGTTTTTTCGTCAATAAGAAGGTCCAAGGGATACAGTAATTCTGAAATGAAGCATCGGAAGCTAAAACTGGACTCACAGGAGAGGTTCAAATCATAGAAAGTTAGAGTGTCAGTCCTCTTGTACTTAAGTCGGCATTGTGCCTTTTGAATTTAATTCCGATGCAATTTCTGTGTTTCATCGTCAATAAGAAGGTGCAAGGTATAAGGTAACCCTGAGGTGAAGCATCGGAATTTAAAACTGGGCTCACAGGTGAGGTTCAATTCACAGAAAGAGAGAGTGTCAGTCCACATTTACTTAAGTCGGCATTGTGCTTTTTGTATTAAATTCGGATGCTATTTCTGTGTTTCATCATCAATAAGAAGGTCCAAGGGATACATTAATTCTGAAATGAAGCATCGGAATATAAAACTGGACTCACAGGAAAGGTTAAATAACATAGAAAGTTAGAGTGTCATTGCTCTTGTACTTAAGTCGGCATTGTGCCTTTTGAATTTATTTCGGATGCAATATCTGTGTTTCATCGTCAATAAGAAGGTCCAAGGGATACAGTAAACCTGAAGTGAAGCATCGGAATCTAAAACTGGACTCACAGGAGAGGTTCAAATCATAGAAAGTGAGAGTGTCAGTCCGCATGTATTTAAGTCGGCATTGTGCATTTTGTATTAAATTGGGATGCAATTTCTGTGTTTCATCGTCAATAAGAAGGTCCAAGAGATACAGTAACGCTGAAATGAAGCATCGGAAGCTAAAACTGGACTCACAGGAGAGGTTCAAATCATAGAAAGTTAGAGAGTCAGTCCTCTTTTACTTAAGCCGCCATTGTGACTTTTGAATTTAATTCCGATGCAATTTCTATGTTTCATCGTCAATAAGAAGGTGCAAGGTATAAGGTAACTCTGAAGTGAAGCATCGATATCTAAAACTGGACTCACAGGAGAGGTTCAAATCATAGAAAGTTAGAGTGTCAATCCACTTGTACTTATGTTGGCATTGTGCCTTTTGTATTAAATTCCGATGCAATTTCTGTGTTTCATCGTCAATAAGAAGGTGCCAGGTATACGGTAAACCTGAAGTGACGCATCACAATCTAAAACTGGACTCACAGGAGAAGTTCAAATCATAGAAAGTGAGTGTGTCAGTCCTCATTTACTTAAGTCGGCATTGTGCCTTATGTATTATATTCGGATGCAATTTCTGTGTTTTATCGTCAATAAGCAGGTCCAAGGGATACAGTAAACCTGAAGTGAAGCATCGGAATCTAAAACTAGACTCACAGGAGAGGTTCAAATCATAGAAAGTTAGAGTGTCAATCCTCTTGTACTTATGTTGGCATTGTGCCCTTTGTATTAAATTCGGATGCAAATTCTGTGTTTCTTCGTCAATAAGAAGGTCCAAGGGATACAGTAATTCTGAAATGAAGCATCGGAAGCTAAAACTGGACTCACAGGAGAGGTTCAAATCATAGAAAATTAGAGTGTCAGTCCTCTTGTACTTAAGTCGGCATTGTGCCTTTGGAATTTAATTCCGATGCAATTTCTGTGTTTCATCGTCAATAAGAAAGTGCAAGGTATAAGGTAACCCTGAAGTGAAGCATCGGAATCTAAAACTGGGCTCACAGGTGAGGTTCAATTAACAGAAAGTGAGAGTGTCAGTCCACTTTTACTTAAGTCGGCATTGTGCTTTTTGTATTAAATTCGGATGCAATTTCTGTGTTTCATCATCAATAAGAACGTCCAAGGGATACATTAATTCTGAAATGAAGCATCGGAACCTAAAACTGGACTCACAGGAAGGGTTAAAATCATGGAAAGTTAGAGTGTCAGTCCTCTTGTACTTAAGTCGGCATTGTGCCTTCTGAATTTAATTCGGATGCAATATCTGTGTTTCATCGTCAATAAGAAGGTCCAAGGGATACAGTAAACCTGAAGTGAAGCATCGGAGTCTAAAACTGGACTCACAGGAGAGGTTCAAATCATAGAAAGTGAGAGTGTCTGTCCTCTTTTACTTAAGTCGGCATTGTGCCTTTTGTATTAAATTCCGATGCAATTTCTGTGTTTCATCGTCAATAAGAAGGTGCTATGTATACAGTAAACCTGAAGTGAAGCATCGGAATCTAAACCTGGACTCACAGGAGAGGTTCAAATCATAGAAAGTGAGAGTGTCAGTCCTCTTGTATTTAAGTTGGCATTGTGCCTTTTGTATTGAATTCCGTGCAATTTCTGTGTTTCATCGTCAATTAGAAGGTCCAAGGAATACAGTAAACCTGAAGTGAAGCATCGGAATCTAAAACTGGACTCACAGAAGAGGTTCAAACCATAGATAGTTAGAGTGTCAGTCCTCTTGTACTTAAGTCGGCATTGTGCCTTTTGAATTTAATTCCGAAGCAATTTTTGTGTTTCATCGCCAATAAGAAGCTGCAAGGTATACAGTAATCCTGAGGTGAAGCATCGGAATCTAAAACTGGACTCACAGGAGAGGTTCAAATCATGGAAAGTTAGAGTGTCAGTCCTCTTGTACTTTAGTCGGCATTGTGCCTTTTGAATTTAATTCCGATTCAATTCCTATGTTTCATCGTCCATAAGAAGGTGCAAGGTATACAGTAAACCTGAAGTGAAGCATCGGAATCTAAAACTGGACTCACAGGAGACGTTCAAATCATAGAAAGTGAGAGTGTCTGTCCTCTTTTACTTAAGTCGGCATTGTGCCTTTGTATTAAATTCCGATGAAATTTCTGTGTTTCATAGTCAATACGAAGGTGCTAGGAATACAGTAAACCTGAAGTGTAGCATCGGAATCTAAAACAGGACTCACAGGAGAGGTTCAAATCATAGAAAGTGAGAGTGGCAGTCCTCTTGTAGTTAAGTCGGCATTGTGCCTTTTGTATTGAATTCGGTGCAATTTCTGTGTTTCATCGTCAATTCGAAGGTCCAAGGGATACAGTAAACCTGAAGTTAAGCATTGGAATCTTAAACTGGACCCACAGGAGAGGTTCAAATCATAGGTAGTTAGAGTGTCAGTCCTGCTGTACTTAAATCGGCATTGTGCCTTTTGAATTGAATTCCGATGCAATTTCTGTGTTTCATTGTCAATAAGGGGGTGCAAGGTATACAGTAAACCAGAAGTGAAGCATCGGAGTCTAAAACTGGACTCACAGGAGAGGTTCAAATTGTAGAGAGCTAGAGTGTCAGTCCTCTTGTACTTAAATCAGGCATTGTGCCTTTTGAATTTAATTCCGATGCAATATCTGTGTTTCATCGACATTAAGAAGGTCCAAGGGATACAGTAAACCTGAAATGAAGCATCGGAATCTAAAACTGAACTCACAGGAGAGGTTCAAATCATAGAGAGTGTCAGTCCTCTTTTGCTTAAGTCGGCATTGTGCCTTTTGTATTACATTCGGAAGCAATTTCTGTATTCCATCGTCAATAAAAAGGTCCAAGGGATACAGTAAACCTGAAGTGATGCATCGGAATCTAAATCTGGACTCACGGGAGAGGTTCAAATCATAGCAGGGGAGAGTGGTAGTCCTCTTGTACTTAAGTCGACATTGTGCCTTTTGTAGTAAATTCGGATACAATTTCTGTGTTTCATCGTCAATAAAAAGGTGCAGAGTATACAGTAAACGTGAAGTGAAGCATCGGAATCTAAAACTGGACTCACAGGAGACGTTCAAATCATAGAAAGTGAGAGTGTCAGTCCTCTTTTACTTAAGTTGGATTTGTGCCTTTTGTATTAAATTCAGATGCAATTTCCTTGTTTCATCGTCAGTAAGAAGGTCCAAGGGATACAGTAAACATGAAGTGAAGCATCGGAATCTAAAACTGGACTCACAGGAGAGGTTACAATCATGGAAAGTTAGAGTGTCAGTCCTCTTGTACTTTAGTCGGCATTGTGCCTTTTGAATTTAATTCCGATTCAATTTCTATGTTTCATCGTCAATAAGAAGGTGCAAGGTATACAGTAAACCTGAAGTGAAGCATCGGAATCTAAAACTGGACTCACAGGAGACGTTCAAATCATAGAAAGTGAGAGTGTCTGTCCTCTTTTACTTAAGTCGGCATTGTGCCTTTTGTATTAAATTCCGATGAAATTTCTGTGTTTCATAGTCAATACGAAGGTGCTAGGAATACAGTAAACCTGAAGTGTAGCATCGGAATCTAAAACTATACTCACAGGAGAGGTTCAAATCATAGAAAGTGAGAGTGGCAGTCCTCTTGTAGTTAAGTCGGCATTGTGCCTTTTGTATTGAATTCGGTGCAATTTCTGTGTATCATCGTCAATTCGAAGGTCCAAGGGATACAGTAAACCTGAAGTTAAGCATCGGAATCTAAAACTGGACCCACAGGAGAGGTTCAAATCATAGATAGTTAGAGTGTCAGTCCTGCTGTACCTAAATCGGCATTGTGCCTTTTGAATTGAATTCCGATGCAATTTCTGTGTTTCATTGTCAATAAGAGAATGCAAGGTATACAGTAAACCAGAAGTGAAGCATCGGAGTCTAAAACTGGACTCACAGGAGAGGTTCAAATCACAGAAAGTGAGAGTGTCAGTTCTCTTTTACTTAAGTCGGCATTGTGCCTTTTGTATTAAATTCGGATGCAATTTCTGTATTTCATCGTCAATAAGAAGGTGCAAGGTATACGGTAAACCTGAAGTGATGCATCGGAATCTAAAACTGGACTCACAGGAGAAGTTCATATCATAGAAAGTTAGAGCGTCAGTCCTCTTTTACTTAAGTCGGCGTTGTGCCTTTTGTATTAAATTCGGATGCAATTAGTGTGTTTCATCGTCAATAAGAAGATCCAAGGGATACAGTAAACCTGAAGTGAAGCGTTGGAATCTAAAACTGGACTCACAGGATAGGTTCAAATCATTGAGGGTTAGAGTGTCAGTCCTCTTGTACTTAAAACGGCATTGTGCCTTTTGAATTTAATTCCGATGCAATTTCTATGTTTCATCGTCAATAAGAAGGTGCAAGGTATACAGTAAACCTGATGTGAAGCATCGGAATCTAAAACTGGACTCACAGGAGAGGTTCAAATCATAGAAAGGGAGAGGGTCAGTCCTCTTGTACTTAAGTCGGCATTGGGCCTTTTGTATTAAATTCGGATGGAATTTCTGTGTTTCATCGTCAGTAAGAAGGTGCAAGGTATACAGTAAAAATGAAGTGAAGCATCGGAATCTGAAACTGGACGCACATGTGAGTTTCAAATACTAGAAAGTGAGAGTGTCAATCCTCTTTTACTTAAGTTGGCATTGTGCCTTTTGTATTAAATTCGGATGCAATTTCATTGTTTCATCGTCAATAAGAAGGTCCAAGGAATACAGTAAACCTGAAGTGAAGCATCGGAATCTAAAACTGGACTCACACGAGAGGTTCAAATCATAGAGGGTTAGAGTGTCAGTCCTCTTGTACTTAAAATGGCATTGTGCCTTTTCAATTTAATTCCGATCCAATTTCTATGTTTCGTCGTCAATAAGAAGGTGCAAGGTATACAGTAAACCTGAAATGAAGCATCGGAATCTAAAACTGGAGTCACAGGAGAGGTTCAAATTGTAGAGAGCTAGAGTGTCAGTCCTCTTGTACTTAAGTCGGCATTGTGCCTTTTGAATTTAATTCCGATGCAATTTCTGTGTTTCATCGTCAATAAAAAGGTGCAAGGTATACAGTAAACCTGAAGTGAAGCATCGGAATGTAAAACTGGACTCACAGGAGACGTTCAAATCATAGAAAGTGAGAGTGTCAGTCCTCTTTTACTTAAGACGGATTTGTGCCTTTTGTATTAAATTCGGATCCAATTTCTGTATTTCATCGTCAATAAGAACGTGTAAGGTATACGGTAAACCTGAAGTGACGCATCGGAATCTAAAACTGGACTCACAGGAGAAGTTCATATCATAGAAAGTGAGAGGGTCAGTACTCTTTTACTTAAGTCGGCGTTGTGCGTTTTGTATTACATTCGAATGCAATTAGTGTGTTTCATCGTCAATAAGAAGATCCAAGGGATACAGTAAACCTGAAGTGAAGCATCGGAATCTAAAACCGGACTCACAGGAGAGGTTCAAATCATAGAAAGTTAGAGTGTCAGTCCTCTTGTACTTATGTCGGCATTGTGCGTTTTGTATTAAATTCCGATGCAATTTCTGTGTTTCATCGTCAATAAGAAGGTGCAAGGTATAAGGTAACCCTGAAGTGAAGCATTGGAATCTAAAACTGGACTCACAGGAGAAGTTCAAATCATAGAAAGTGAGAGTGTCAGTCCTCATGTATTTAAGTCGGCATTGTGCCTTTTGTATTAAATTGGGATGCAATTTCTTTGTTTCATCGTCAATAAGAAGGTCCAAGGGATACAGTAAACCTGAAGTGTAGCATCGGAATCTAAAACTGGACTCACAGGAGAGGTTGAAATCATAGAAAGTTAGAGTGGCAGTCCTCTTGTACTTAAGTCGGCATTGTGCCTTTTGAATTTAATTCCGATGCAATTTCTGTGTTTCATCGTCAATAAGAAGGTGCCAGGTATACGGTAAACCTGATGTGACGCATCAGAATCTAAAACTGGACTCACAGGAGAAGTTGAAATCATAGAAAGTGAGAGTGTCAGTCCTCATTTACTTAAGTCGGCATTGTGCCTTATGTATTAAATTCGGTTGCAATTTCTGTGTTTCATCGTCAATAAGCAGGTCCAAGGGATACAGTAATCCTGAAGTGAAGTATGGGAATCTAAAACTAGACTCACAGGAGAGGTACAAATCATAGAAAGTTAGAGTGTCAATCCTCTTGTACTTATGTTGGCATTGTGCCCTTTGTATTAAATTCGGATGCAAATTCTGTGTTTCATCGTCTGTAAGAAGGTCCAAGGGATACAGTAAACCCGAAGTGAAGAGTCGGAATCTAAAACTGGACTCAAAGGAGAGGTTCAAATCATAGGGAGTTAGAGTGTCAGTCCTCTTGTACTTAAGTCGGTATTGTTCCTTTTGAATTTAATTCCGATGCAATTTCTGTGTTTCATCGTTAATAAGAAGGTGCAAGGTATAAGGTAACCCTGAAGTGAAGCATCGGAATCTAAAAATGTGCTCACAGGTGAGGTTCAATTCACAGAAAGTGAGAGTGTCAGTCCACTTTTACTTAAGTCGCCATTGTGCTTTTTGTATTAAATTCGGATGCAATTTCTGTGTTTCATCGTCAATAAGAAGGTCCAAGGGATACAGTAAACCTGAAGTGAAGCATTGGAATCTAAAACTGGACTCACAGGAGAGGTTCAAATCATAGAAAGTGAGAGTGTCAGTCCTCATGTACTTAAGTCGGCATTGTGCCTTTTGTATTAAATTCGGATGCAATTTCTGTGTTTCATCGTCAATAAAAAGGTCCAAGGGATACATTAATTCTGAAATGAAGCATCGGAATCTAAAACTGGACTCACAGGAAAGGTTAAAATCATAGAAAGTTAGAGTGTCAGTCCTCTTGTACTTAATTCGGCATTGTGCCCTTTGAATTTATTTCGGATGCAATATCTGTGTTTCATCGTGAATAAGAAGGTCCAAGGGATACAGTAAACCTGAAGTGAAGCATCGGAATCTAAAACTGGACTCACAGGAGAGGTTCAAATCATAGAAAGTGAGAGTGTCTGTCCTCTTTTACTTAAGTCGGCATTGTGCCTTTTGTATTAAATTCCGATGCAATTTCTGTGTTTCATCGTCAATAAGAAGGTGCTATGTATACAGTAAACCTGAAGTGAAGCATCGGAAACTAAACCTGGACTCACAGGAGAGGTTCAAATCATAGAAGGAGAGAGTGTCAGTCCTCATTTACTTAAGTCGGCATTGTGCCTTATGTATTAAATTCGGATGCAATTCCTGTGTTTCATCGTCAATAAGCAGGTCCAAGGGATACAGTAAACCTGAAGTGAAGCATCGGAATCTAAAACTAGACTCACAGGAGGGGTTCAAATCATAGAAAGGGAGAGTGTTAGTACTCTTGTACTTAAGTCGGCATTGTGCATTTTGTATTAAATTGGGATGCAATTTCTGTGTTTCATCGTCAATAAGAAGGTCCATGGGATACAGTAACTCTGAAATGAAGCATCGGAAGCTAAAACTGGACTCACAGGAGAGGTTCAAATCATAGAAAGAGAGAGTGTCAGTCCTCATTTACTTAAGTCGGCATTGTGCCTTATGTATTAAATTCGGATGCAATTCCTGTGTTTCATCGTCAATAAGCAGGTCCAAGGTATACGGTAAATCTGAAGTGACGCATCAGAATCTAAAACTGGACTCACAGGAGAAGTTCAAATCATAGAAAGTGAGAGTGTCAGTCCTCATTTACTTAAGTCGGCATTGTGCCTTATGTATTAAATTCGGTTGCAATTTCTGTGTTTCATCGGCAATAAGCAGGTCCAAGGGATACAGTAAACCTCAAGTGAAGCATCGGAATCTAAAACAAGACTCACAGTAGAGGTTCAAATCATAGAAAGTGAGAGTGTTAGTCCTCTTGTACTTAAGTCGGCATTGTGCCTTTTGTATTAATTTAGGATGCAATTTTTATGTTTCATCGTCAATAAGAAGGTGCAAGGTATACAGTACACCTGAAGTGAAGGATCGGAATCTAAAACTGGACTCACAGGAGAGGTTCAAATCATAGAAAGAGTGAGTGTCAGTCCTCTTTTACTTAAGTCGGCATTGTGCCTTTTGTATTAAATTCGGATGCAATTTCTGTGTTTCATCGTCTGTAAGAAGGTCCAAGGGATACAGTAAACCTGAAGTGAAGCATCGGAATCTAAAACTGGACTCACAGGAGACGTTGAAATCATAGAAAGTGAGAGTGTCAGTCCTCATGTATTTAAGTCGGCACTGTGCCTTTTGTATTAAATTGGGATGCAATTTCTGTGTTTCATCGTCAATAAGAAGGTCCAAGGGATACAGTAATTCTGAAATGAAGCATCGGAAGCTAAAACTGGACTCACAGGAGAGGTTCAAATCATAGAAAGTTAGAGTGTCAGTCCTCTTGTACTTAAGTCGGCATTGTGCCTTTTGAATTTAATTCCGATGCAATTTCTTTGTTTCATCGTCAATAAGAAGGTGCAAGGTACAAGGTAACCCTGAAGTGAAGCATCAGAATCTAAAACTGGACTCACAGGTGAGGTTCAATTCACAGAAAGTGAGAGTGTCAGTCCACTTTTACTTAAGTCGGCATTGTGCTTTTTGTATTAAATTCGGATGCAATTTCTGTGTTTCATCGTCAATAAGAAGTACCAAGGGATACAGTAAACCTAAAGTGAAGCATCGGAATCTAAAACTGGACTCACAGGAGAAGTTCAAATCATAGAAAGTGAGAGTGTCAGTCCTCTTTTACTTAAGTCGGCATTGTGCCTTATTTATTAAATTCGGGTGCAATTTCTGTGTTTCATCGTCAATAAGAAGGTCCAAGGGATACAGTAAACCTGAAGTGAAGCATCGGAATGTAAAACTGGACTCACAGGGGAGGTTCAATTTATAGAAATTGAGAGTGTCTGTCCTCATGAACTTAAGTCGGCATTGTGCCTTTTGTATTGAATTGGGATGCAATTTCTGTGTTTCATCGTCAATAAGAAGGTCCAAGGGATACATTAATGCTGAAATGAAGCATCGGAATCTAAAATTGGACTCACAGGAAAGGTTAAAATCATAGAAAGTTAGAGTGTCAGTCCTCTTGTACTTAAGTCGTTATTGTGCCTCTTGAATTTAATTCGGATGCAATATCTGTGTTTCATCGTCTATAAGAAGGTCCAAGGGATACAGTAAACCTGAAGTGAAGCATCGGAATCTAAAACTGGACTCACAGGAGAGGTTCAAATCATAGAAAGTGAGAGTGTCTGTCCTCTTTTACTTAAGTCGGCATTGTGCCTTTTGTATTAAATTCCGATGCAATTTCTGTGTTTCATCGTCAATAAGAAGGTGCTATGTATACAGTAAACCTGAAGTTAAGCATCGGAATCTAAACCTGGACTCACAGAAGAGGTTCAAATCATAGAAAGTGAGAGTGTCAGTCCTCTTGTAGTTAAGTCGGCATTGTGCCTTTTGTATTGAATTCGGTGCAATTTCTGTGTTTCATCGTCAATTAGAAGGTCCAAGGGATACAGTAAACCTGAAGTGAAGCATCGGAATCTAAAACTGTACTCAAAGGAGAGGTTCAAACCATAGATAGTTAGAGTGTCAGTCCTCTTGTACTTAAGTCGGCATTGTGCCTTTTGAATTTAATTCCGATGCAATTTCTGTGTTTCATCGCCAATAAGAAGCTGCAAGGTATACAGTAATCCTGAAGTGAAGCATCGGAATCTAAAACTGGACTCACAGGTGAGGTTCAAATCATAGAAAGTTAGAGTGTCAGTCCTCTTGTACTTTAGTCGGCATTGTGCCTTTTGAATGCAATTCCGATGCAATTTCTATGTTTCATCGTCAATAAGAAGGTGCAAGGTATACAGTAACCCTGAAGTGAAGCATCGGAATCTAAAACTGGACTCACAGGAGACGTTCAAATCATAGTAAGTGAGAGTGTCTGTCCACTTTTACTTAAGTCGGCATTGTGCCTTTTGTATTAAATTCCGATGAAATTTCTGTGTTTCATCGTCAATACGAAGGTGCTAGGAATACAGTAAACCTGAAGTGTAGCATCGGAATCTAAAACTGGACTCACAGGAGAGGTTGAAATCATAGAAAGTTAGAGTGGCAGTCCTCTTGTACTTAAGTCGGCATTGTGCCTTTTGAATTTAATTCCGATGCAATTTCTGTGTTTCATCGTCAATAAGAAGGTGCAAGGTATAAGGTAACCCTGAAGTGAAGCATCGGAATCTGAAACTGGACTCACAGGTGAGGTTCAAATCACAGAAAGTGAGAGGGGCAGTCCTCTTTTACTTAAGTCGGCATTGTGCCCTTTGTATTAAATTCGGATGCAAATTCTGTGTTTCTTCGTCAATAAGAAGGTCCAAGGGATACAGTAAACCCAAAGTGAAGCTTCGGAATCTAAAACTGGTCTCACAGGAGAGGTTCAAATCATAGGGAGTTAGAGTGTCAGTCCTCTTGTACTTATGTCGGCATTGTGCCTCTTGAATTTAATTCCGATGCAATTTCTATGTTTCATCGTCAATAAGAAAATGCAAGGTATACAGTAATCCTGAAGTGAATCATCGGAATCTAAAACTGGACTCATGGGAGAGGTTCAAATCATAGAAAGAGAGAGTGTCAGTCCTCTTTTACTTAAGTCGGCATTGTGCTTTTGGTATTAGATTCGGATGCAATTTCTGTATTCCATCGTCAATAAGAAGCTCCAAGGGATACAGTACACCTGAAGTGAAGCATCGATATCTAATACTGGACTCACAGGAGAGGTTCAAATCATAGAAAGTTAGAGTGTCAATCCTCTTGTACTTATGTTGGCATTGTGCCCTTTGTATTAAATTCGGATGCAAATTCTGTGTTTCTTCGTCAATAAGAAGGTCCAAGGGATACAGTAAACCCGAATGAAGCTTCGGAAACTAAAACTGGACTCAAAGGAGAGGTTCAAATCATAGGGAGTTAGAGTGTCAGTCCTCTTGTACTTAAGTCGGCATTGTTCCTTTTGAATTTAATTCCGATGCAATTTCTATGTTTCATCGTCAATAAGAAAGTGCAAGGTATACAGTAATCCTGAAGTGAATCATCGGAATCTAAAACTGGACTCATGGGAGAGGTTCAAATCATAGAAAGAGAGAGTGTCAGTCCTCTTTTACTTAAGTCGGCATTGTGCCTTATGTATTAAATTCGGATGCAATTTCTGTGTTTCATCGTCAATAAGCAGGTCCAAGGGATACAGTAATCCTGAAGTGAAGTATCGGAATCTAAAACTAGACTCACAGGAGAGGTACAACTCATAGAAAGTTAGAGTGTCAATCCTCTTGTACTAATGTTGGCAATGTGCCCTTTGTATTAAATTCGGATGCAAATTCTGTGTTTCTTCGTCAATAAGAAGGTCCAAGGGATATAGTAAACCTGAAGTGAAGCTTCGGAATCTAAAACTGGACTCAAAGAAGAGGTTCAAATCATAGGGAGTTAGAGTGTCAGTCCTCTTGTACTTAAGTCGGCATTGTTCCTTTTGAATTTAATTCCGATGCAATTTCTATGTTTCATCGTCAATAAGAAAGTGCAAGGTATACAGTAATCCTGAAGGGAATCATCGGAATCTAAAACTGGACTCATGGGAGAGGTTCAAATCATAGAAAGAGAGAGTGTCAGTCCTCTTTTACTAAAGTCGGCATTGTGCCTTTTGTATTTAATTCGAATGCAATTTCTGTGTTTCATCGTCTGTAAGAAGGTCCAAGGGATACAGTAAACCTGAAGTGAAGCATCGGAATCTAAAACTGGACTCACAGGACAAGTTCAAATCATAGAAAGTGAGAGTGTCAGTCCTCATGTATTTAAGTCGGCATTGTGCCTTTTGTATTAAATTGGGATGCAATTTCTTTGTTTCATCGTCAATAAGAAGGTCCAAGGGATACAGTAATTCTGAAATGAAGCATCGGAAGCTAAAACTGGGCTCACAGGAGAGGTTCAAATCATAGAAAGTTAGAGAGTCAGTCCTCTTGTACTTAAGTCGGCATTGTGCCTTTTGAATTAAATTGGGATGCAATTTCTTTGTTTCATCGTCAATAAGAAGGTGCAAGGTATAAGGTAACCCTGAAGTGAAGCATCGGAATCTAAAACTGGGCTCACAGGTGAGGTTCAATTCACAGAAAGTGAGTGTGTCAGTCCACTTTTACTTAAGTCGGCATTGTGCTTTTTGTATTAAATTCGGATGCAATTTCTGTGTTTCATCGTCAATAAGAAGGTCCAAGGGATACAGTAAACCTGAAGTGAAGCATTGGAATCTAAAACTGGACTCACAGGAGAGGTTCAAATCATAGAAAGTGAGAGTGTCAGTCCTCATGTACTTAAGTCGGCATTGTGCCTTTTGTATTAAATTCGGATGCAATTTCTGTGTTTCATCGTCAATAAAAAGGTCCAAGGGATACATTAATTCTGAAATGAAGCATCGGAATCTAAAACTGGACTCACAGGAAAGGTTAAAATCATAGAAAGTTAGAGTGTCAGTCCTCTTGTACTTAAGTCGGCATTGTGCCTTTTGAATTTATTTCGGATGCAATATCTGTGTTTCATCGTGAATAAGAAGGTCCAAGGGATACAGTAAACCTGAAGTGAAGCATCGGAATCTAAAACTGGACTCACAGGAGAGGTTCAAATCATAGAAAGTGAGAGTGTCTGTCCTCTTTTACTTAAGTCGGCATTGTGCCTTTTGTATTAAATTCCGATGCAATTTCTGTGTTTCATCGTCAATAAGAAGGTGCTATGTATACAGTAAACCTGAAGTGAGGCATCGGAATCTAAACCTGGACTCACAGGAGAGGTTCAAATCATAGAAAGAGAGAGTGTCAGTCCTCATTTACTTAAGTCGTCATTGTGCCTTTTGTATTAAATTCGGATGCAATTCCTGTGTTTCATCGACAATAAGCAGGTCCAAGGGATACAGTAAACCTGAAGTGAAGCATCGGAATCTAAAACTAGACTCACAGGAGGGGTTCAAATCATAGAAAGTGAGAGTGTTAGTACTCTTGTACTTAAGTCGGCACTGTGCATTTTGTATTAAATTGGGATGCAATTTCTGTGTTTTATCGTCAATAAGAAGGTCCATGGGATACAGTAACTCTGAATTGAAGCATCGGAAGCTAAAACTGGACTCACAGGAGAGGTTCAAATCATAGAAAATTAGAGTGTCAGTCCTCTTGTACTTATGTCGGCATTGTGCCTTTTGTATTAAATTCTGATGAAATTTCTGTGTTTCATCGTCAATACGAAGGTGCTAGGAATACAGTAAACCTGAAGTGTAGTATCGGAATCTAAAACTCGACTCACAGGAGAGGTTCAAATCATAGGGAGTTAGAGTGTCAGTCCTCTTGTACTTAAGTCGGCATTGTGCCTTTTGAATTTAATTCCGATGCAATTTCTGTGTATGTCGTCAATAAGAAGGTCCAAGGGATACATTAATTCTGAAATGAAGCATCGGAATCTAAAACTGTTCTCACAGAAGAGGTTCAAATCATAGAAAGTGAGAGTGTCAGTCCTCTTGTACTTAAGTCGGCATTGTGCCTTTTGTATTAAATTCCGATGCAATTTCTGTGTTTCATCGTCAATAAGAAGGTGCTATGTATACAGTAAACCTGAAGTGAAGCATTGGAATCTAAACCTGGACTCACAGGAGAGGTTCAAATCATAGAAAGTGAGAGTGTCAGTCCTCATTTACTTAAGTCGGCATTGTGCCTTATGTATTAAATTCGGATGCAACTTCTGTGTTTCATCGTCAATAAGCAGGTCCAAGGGATACAGTAAACCTGAAGTGAAGCATCGGAATCTAAAACTAGACTCACAGGAGAGGTTCAAATCATAGAAAGTGAGAGTGTTAGTCCTCTTGTACTTAAGTCGGCATTGTGCTTTTTGTATTAAATTAGGATGCAATTTCTGTGTTTCATCGTCAATAAGAAGGTGCAAGGTATACAGTACACCTGAAGTGAAGCATCGGAATCTATAACTGGACTCACAGGAGAGGTTCAAATCATAGAAAGAGAGACTGCCAGTCCTCTTTTACTTAAGTCGGCATTGTGCCTTTTGTATTAAATTCGGATGCAATTTCTGTGTTTCATTGTCTGTAAGAAGGTCCAAGGGATACAGTAAACCTGAAGTGAAGCATCGGAATCTAAAACTGGACTCACAGGAGAGGTTCAAATCATAGAAAGTGAGAGTGTCAGTCCTCATGTATTTAAGTCGGCATTGTGCATTTTGTATTAAATTGGGATGCAATTTCTGTGTTTCATCGTCAATAAGAAGGTCCAAGGGATACAGCAACTCTGAAATGAAGCATCGGAAGCTAAAACTGGACTCACAGGAGAGGTTCAAATCATAGAAAGTGAGAGTGTCAGTCCTCATGTACTTAAGTCGGCATTGTGTCTTTTGTATTAAATTCGGATGCAATTTCTGTGTTTCATCGTCAATAAGAAGGTCCAAGGGATACATTAATTCTGAAATGAAGCATCGGAATCGAAAACTGGACTCACAGGAAAGGTTAAAATCATAGAAAGTTTGAGTGTCAGTCCTCTTGTACTTAAGTCGGCATTGTGCCTTTTGACTTTAATTCGGATGCAATATCTGTGTTTCATCGTCAATAAGAAGGTCCAAGGAATACAGTAAACCTGAAGTGAAGCATTGGAATCTAAAACTGGACTCACAGGAGAGGTTCAAATCATAGAAAGTGAGAGTGTCTGTCCTCTTTTACTTAAGTCGGCATTGTGCCTTTTGTATTAAATTCCGATGCAATTTATGTGTTTCATCGTCAATAAGAAGGTGCTATGTATACAGTGAACCTGAAGTGAAGCATCGGAATCCAAACCTGGACTCACAGGAGAGGTTCAAATCATAGAAAGTGAGAGTGTCAGTCCTCTTGTAGTTAAGTCGGCATTGTGCCTTTTGTATTGAATTCGGTGCAATTTCTGTGTTTCATCGTCAATTAGAAGGTCCAAGCGATACAGTAATCCTGAAGTGAAGCATCGGAATCAAAAACTGGACTCACAGGAGAGGGTCATACCATAGATAGTTAGAGTGTGAGTCCTCTTGTACTTAAGTCGGCATTGTGAGTTTTGAATTTAATTCCGATGCAATTTCTGTGTTTCATCGCCAATAAGAAGCTGCAAGGTATACAGTAATCCTGAAGTGAAGCATCGGAATCTAAAACTGGACTCACAGGAGAGGTTCAAATCATGGAAAGTTAGAGTGTCAGTCCTCTTGTACTTTAGTCGGCGTTGTGCCTTCTGAATTTAATTCCGATTCAATTTCTATGTTTCATCGTCAATAAGAAGGTGCAAGGTATACAGTAAACCTGAAGTGAAGCATCGGAATCTAAAACTGGACTCACAGGAGACGTTCAAATCATAGAAAGTGAGAGTGTCTGTCCTCTTTTACTTAAGTCGGCATTGTGCCTTTTGTATTAAATTCCGATGAAATTTCTGTGTTTCATAGTCAATACGAAGGTGCTAGGAATACAGTAAACCTGAAGTGTAGCATCGGAATCTAAAACAGGACTCACAGGAGAGGTTCAAATCATAGAAAGTGAGAGTGTCAGTCCTCTTGTAGTTAAGTCGGCATTGTGCCTTTTGTATAGAATTCGGTGCAATTTCTGTGTTTCATCCTCAATTAGAAGGTCCAAGGGATACAGTAAACCTGAAGTGAAGCATCGGAATCTAAAACTGGACTCACAGGAGAGGTTCCAATCATAGATAGTTAGAGTGTCAGTCCGGTTGTACTTAAATCGGCATTGTGGCTTTTGAATTGGATTCCGATGCAATTTCTGTGTTTCATAGTCAATAAGAGGGTGCAAGGTATACAGTAAACCAGAAGTGAAGCATCGGAGACTAAAACTGGACTCACAGGAGAGGTTCAAATTGTAGAGAGCTAGAGTGTCAGTCCTCTTGTACTTAAGTCGGCATTGTGCCTTTTGAATTTAATTCCGATGCAATTTCTGTGTTTCATCGTCAATAAGAAGGTGCAAGGTATAAGGTAACCCTGAAGTGAAGAATCGGAATCTGAAATGGATTCACAGGTGAAGTTCAAATCACAGAAAGTGAGAGGGGCAGTCCTCTTTTACTTAAGTCGGCATTGTGCCCTTTGTATTAAATTCGGATGCAAATTCTGTGTTTCTTCGTCAATAAGAAGGTCCAAGGGATACAGTAAACCCGAAGTGAAGCTTCGGAATCTAAAACTGGACTCACAGGAGAGGTTCAAATCATAGGGAGTTAGAGTGTCAGTCCTCTTGTAGTTAAGTCAGCATTGTGCCTTTTGTATTGAATTCGGTGCAATTTCTGTGTTTCATCCTCAATTAGAAGGTCCAAGGGATACAGTAAAACTGAAGTGAAGCATCGGAATCTAAAACTGGACTCACAGGAGAGGTACAAATCATAGATAGTTAGAGTTTCAGTCCGGTTGTACTTAAATCGGCATTGTGGCTTTTGAATTGAATTCCGATGCAATTTCTGTGTTTCATAGTCAATAAGAGGGTGCAAGGTATACAGTAAACCAGAAGTGAAGCATCGGAGTCTAAAACTGGACTCACAGGAGAGGTTCAAATTGTAGAGAGCTAGAGTGTCAGTCCTCTTGTACTTAAGTCGGCATTGTGCCTTTTGAATTTAATTCCGATGCAATTTCTGTGTTTCATCGTCAATAAGAAGGTGCAAGGTATAAGGTAACCCTGAAGTGAAGCATCGGAATCTGAAATGGATTCACAGGTGAGGTTCAAATCACAGAAAGTGAGAGGGGCAGTCCTCTTTTACTTAAGTCGGCATTGTGCCTTTGTATTAAATTCGGATGCAAATTCTGTGTTTCTTCGTCAATAAGAAGGTCCAAGGGATACAGTAAACCCGAAGTGAAGCTTCGGAATCTAAAACTGGACTCACAGGAGAGGTTCAAATCATAGGGAGTTAGAGTGTCAGTCCTCTTGTACTTAAGTCGGCATTGTGCCTTTTGAATTTAATTCCGATGCAATTTCTATGTTTCATCGTCAATAAGAAAGTTCAAGGTATACAGTAATCCTGAAGTGAATCATCGGAATCTAAAACTGGACTCATGGGAGAGGTTCAAATCATAGAAAGAGAGAGTGTCAGTCCTCTTTTACTTAAGTCGCCATTGTGCTTTTTGTATTAAATTCGGATGCAATTTCTGTATTCCATCGTCAATAAGAAGGTCCAAGGGATACAGAACACCTGAAGTGAAGCATCGATATCTCAAACTGGACTCACAGGAGAGGTTCAAATCATAGAAAGTTAGAGTGTCAATCCACTTGTACTTATGTTGGCATTGTGCCTTTTGTATTAAATTCCGATGCAATTTCTGTGTTTCATCGTCAATAGGAAGGTGCCAGGTATACGGTAAACCTGAAGTGACGCATCACAATCTAAAACTGGACACACAGGAGAAGTTCAAATCATAGAAAGTGAGTGTGTCAGTCCTCATTTACTTAAGTCGGCATTGTGCCTTATGTATTATATTCGGATGCAATTTCTGTGTTTCATCGTCAATAAGCAGGTCCAAGGGATACAGTAAACCTGAAGTGAAGCATCGGAATCTAAAACTAGACTCACAGGAGAGGTTCAAATCATAGAAAGTTAGAGTGTCAATCCTCTTGTACTTATGTTGGCATTGTGCCCTTTGTATTAAATTCGGATGCAAATTCTGTGTTTCTTCGTCAATAAGAAGGTCCAAGGGATACAGTAATTCTGAAATGAAGCATCGGAAGCTAAAACTGGACTCACAGGAGAGGTTCAAATCATAGAAAGTTAGAGTGTCAGTCCTCTTGTACTTAAGTCGGCATTGTGCCTTTTGAATTTAATTCCGATGCAATTTCTGTGTTTCATCGTCAATAAGAAGGTGCAAGGTATAAGGTAACCCTGAAGTGAGGCATCGGAATTTAAAACTGGGCTCACAGGTGAGGTTCAATTCACAGAAAGTGAGAGTGTCAGTCCACATTTACTTAAGTCGGCATTGTGCTTTTTGTATTAAATTCGGATGCTATTTCTGTGTTTCATCATCAATAAGAAGGTCCAAGGGATACATTAATTCTGAAATGAAGCATCGGAATATAAAACTGGACTCACAGGAAAGGTTAAATAACATAGAAAGTTAGAGTGTCATTCCTCTTGTACTTAAGTCGGCATTGTGCCTTTTGAATTTATTTCGGATGCAATATCTGTGTTTCATCGTCAATAAGAAGGTCCAAGGGATACAGTAAACCTGAAGTGAAGCATCGGAATCTAAAACTGGACTCACAGGAGAGGTTCAAATCATAGAAAGTGAGAGTGTCAGTCCGCATGTATTTAAGTCGGCATTGTGCATTTTGTATTAAATTGGGATGCAATTTCTGTGTTTCATCGTCAATAAGAAGGTCCAAGAGATACAGTAACGCTGAAATGAAGCATCGGAAGCTAAAACTGGACTCACAGGAGAGGTTCAAATCATAGAAAGTTAGAGAGTCAGTCCTCTTTTACTTAAGCCGCCATTGTGACTTCTGAATTTAATTCCGATGCAATTTCTATGTTTCATCGTCAATAAGAAGGTGCAAGGTATAAGGTAACTCTGAAGTGAAGCATCGATATCTAAAACTGGACTCACAGGAGAGGTTCAAATCATAGAAAGTTAGAGTGTCAATCCACTTGTACTTATGTTGGCATTGTGCCTTTTGTATTAAATTCCGATGCAATTTCTGTGTTTCATCGTCAATAAGAAGGTGCCAGGTATACGGTAAACCTGAAGTGACGCATCACAATCTAAAACTGGACTCACAGGAGAAGTTCAAATCATAGAAAGTGAGTGTGTCAGTCCTCATTTACTTAAGTCGGCATTGTGCCTTATGTATTATATTCGGATGCAATTTCTGTGTTTTATCGTCAATAAGCAGGTCCAAGGGATACAGTAAACCTGAAGTGAAGCATCGGAATCTAAAACTAGACTCACAGGAGAGGTTCAAATCATAGAAAGTTAGAGTGTCAATCCTCTTGTACTTATGTTGGCATTGTGCCCTTTGTATTAAATTCGGATGCAAATTCTGTGTTTCTTCGTCAATAAGAAGGTCCAAGGGATACAGTAATTCTGAAATGAAGCATCGGAAGCTAAAACTGGACTCACAGGAGAGGTTCAAATCATAGAAAATTAGAGTGTCAGTCCTCTTGTACTTAAGTCGGCATTGTGCCTTTGGAATTTAATTCCGATGCAATTTCTGTGTTTCATCGTCAATAAGAAAGTGCAAGGTATAAGGTAACCCTGAAGTGAAGCATCGGAATCTAAAACTGGGCTCACAGGTGAGGTTCAATTAACAGAAAGTGAGAGTGTCAGTCCACTTTTACTTAAGTCGGCATTGTGCTTTTTGTATTAAATTCGGATGCAATTTCTGTGTTTCATCATCAATAAGAACGTCCAAGGGATACATTAATTCTGAAATGAAGCATCGGAACCTAAAACTGGACTCACAGGAAGGGTTAAAATCATGGAAAGTTAGAGTGTCAGTCCTCTTGTACTTAAGTCGGCATTGTGCCTTTTGAATTTAATTCGGATGCAATATCTGTGTTTCATCGTCAATAAGAAGGTCCAAGGGATACAGTAAACCTGAAGTGAAGCATCGGAATCTAAAACTGGACTCACAGGAGAGGTTCAAATCATAGAAAGTGAGAGTGTCTGTCCTCTTTTACTTAAGTCGGCATTGTGCCTTTTGTATTAAATTCCGATGCAATTTCTGTGTTTCATCGTCAATAAGAAGGTGCTATGTATACAGTAAACCTGAAGTGAAGCATCGGAATCTAAACCTGGACTCACAGGAGAGGTTCAAATCATAGAAAGTGAGAGTGTCAGTCCTCTTGTATTTAAGTCGGCATTGTGCCTTTTGTATTGAATTCCGTGCAATTTCTGTGTTTCATCGTCAATTAGAAGGTCCAAGGAATACAGTAAACCTGAAGTGAAGCATCGGAATCTAAAACTGGACTCACAGAAGAGGTTCAAACCATAGATAGTTAGAGTGTCAGTCCTCTTGTACTTAAGTCGGCATTGTGCCTTTTGAATTTAATTCCGAAGCAATTTTTGTGTTTCATCGCCAATAAGAAGCTGCAAGGTATACAGTAATCCTGAGGTGAAGCATCGGAATCTAAAACTGGACTCACAGGAGAGGTTCAAATCATGGAAAGTTAGAGTGTCAGTCCTCTTGTACTTTAGTCGGCATTGTGCCTTTTGAATTTAATTCCGATTCAATTCCTATGTTTCATCGTCCATAAGAAGGTGCAAGGTATACAGCAAACCTGAAGTGAAGCATCGGAATCTAAAACTGGACTCACAGGAGACGTTCAAATCATAGAAAGTGAGAGTGTCTGTCCTCTTTTACTTAAGTCGGCATTGTGCCTTTTGTATTAAATTCCGATGAAATGTCTGTGTTTCATAGTCAATACGAAGGTGCTAGGAATACAGTAAACCTGAAGTGTAGCATCGGAATCTAAAACAGGACTCACAGGAGTGGTTCAAATCATAGAAAGTGAGAGTGGCAGTCCTCTTGTAGATAAGTCGGCATTGTGCCTTTTGTATTGAATTCGGTGCAATTTCTGTGTTTCATCGTCAATTCGAAGGTCCAAGGGATACAGTAAACCTGAAGTTAAGCATTGGAATCTTAAACTGGACCCACAGGAGAGGTTCAAATCATAGATAGTTAGAGTGTCAGTCCTGCTGTACTTAAATCGGCATTGTGCCTTTTGAATTGAATTCCGATGCAATTTCTGTGTTTCATTGTCAATAAGGGGGTGCAAGGTATACAGTAAACCAGAAGTGAAGCATCGGAGTCTAAAACTGGACTCACAGGAGAGGTTCAAATTGTAGAGAGCTAGAGTGTCAGTCCTCTTGTACTTAAGTCGGCATTGTGCCTTTTGAATTTAATTCCGATGCAATATCTGTGTTTCATCGACATTAAGAAGGTCCAAGGGATACAGTAAACCTGAAATGAAGCATCGGAATCTAAAACTGAACTCACAGGAGAGGTTCAAATCATAGAGAGTGTCAGTCCTCTTTTGCTTAAGTCGGCATTGTGCCTTTTGTGTTACATTCGGAAGCAATTTCTGTATTCCATCGTCAATAAAAAGGTCCAAGGGATACAGTAAACCTGAAGTGATGCATCGGAATCTAAATCTGGACTCACGGGAGAGGTTCAAATCATAGCAGGGGAGAGTGGTAGTCCTCTTGTACTTAAGTCGACATTGTGCCTTTTGTAGTAAATTCGGATACAATTTCTGTGTTTCATCGTCAATAAAAAGGTGCAGAGTATACAGTAAACGTGAAGTGAAGCATCGGAATCTAAAACTGGACTCACAGGAGACGTTCAAATCATAGAAAGTGAGAGTGTCAGTCCTCTTTTACTTAAGTCGGATTTGTGCCTTTTGTATTAAATTCAGATGCAATTTCCTTGTTTCATCGTCAGTAAGAAGGTCCAAGGGATACAGTAAACATGAAGTGAAGCATCGGAATCTAAAACTGGACTCACAGGAGAGGTTCAAATCATGGAAAGTTAGAGTGTCAGTCCTCTTGTACTTTAGTCGGCATTGTGCCTTTTGAATTTAATTCCGATTCAATTTCTATGTTTCATCGTCAATAAGAAGGTGCAAGGTATACAGTAAACCTGAAGTGAAGCATCGGAATCTAAAACTGGACTCACAGGAGACGTTCAAATCATAGAAAGTGAGAGTGTCTGTCCTCTTTTACTTAAGTCGGCATTGTGCCTTTTGTATTAAATTCCGATGAAATTTCTGTGTTTCATAGTCAATACGAAGGTGCTAGGAATACAGTAAACCTGAAGTGTAGCATCGGAATCTAAAACTATACTCACAGGAGAGGTTCAAATCATAGAAAGTGAGAGTGGCAGTCCTCTTGTAGTTAAGTCGGCATTGTGCCTTTTGTATTGAATTCGGTGCAATTTCTGTGTATCATCGTCAATTCGAAGGTCCAAGGGATACAGTAAACCTGAAGTTAAGCATCGGAATCTAAAACTGGACCCACAGGAGAGGTTCAAATCATAGATAGTTAGAGTGTCAGTCCTGCTGTACCTAAATCGGCATTGTGCCTTTTGAATTGAATTCCGATGCAATTTCTGTGTTTCATTGTCAATAAGAGAATGCAAGGTATACAGTAAACCAGAAGTGAAGCATCGGAGTCTAAAACTGGACTCACAGGAGAGGTTCAAATCACAGAAAGTGAGAGTGTCAGTTCTCTTTTACTTAAGTCGGCATTGTGCCTTTTGTATTAAATTCGGATGCAATTTCTGTATTTCATCGTCAATAAGAAGGTGCAAGGTATACGGTAAACCTGAAGTGATGCATCGGAATCTAAAACTGGACTCACAGGAGAAGTTCATATCATAGAAAGTTAGAGCGTCAGTCCTCTTTTACTTAAGTCGGCGTTGTGCCTTTTGTATTAAATTCGGATGCAATTAGTGTGTTTCATCGTCAATAAGAAGATCCAAGGGATACAGTAAACCTGAAGTGAAGCGTCGGAATCTAAAACTGGACTCACAGGATAGGTTCAAATCATTGAGGGTTAGAGTGTCAGTCCTCTTGTACTTAAAACGGCATTGTGCCTTTTGAATATAATTCCGATGCAATTTCTATGTTTCATCGTCAATAAGAAGGTGCAAGGTATACAGTAAACCTGATGTGAAGCATCGGAATCTAAAACTGGACTCACAGGAGAGGTTCAAATCATAGAAAGGGAGAGGGTCAGTCCTCTTGTACTTAAGTCGGCATTGTGCCTTTTGTATTAAATTCGGATGGAATTTCTGTGTTTCATCGTCAGTAAGAAGGTGCAAGGTATACAGTAAAAATGAAGTGAAGCATCGGAATCTGAAACTGGACGCACATGTGAGTTTCAAATACTAGAAAGTGAGAGTGTCAATCCTCTTTTACTTAAGTTGGCATTGTGCCTTTTGTATTAAATTCGGATGCAATTTCATTGTTTCATCGTCAATAAGAAGGTCCAAGGAATACAGTAAACCTGAAGTGAAGCATCGGAATCTAAAACTGGACTCACACGAGAGGTTCAAATCATAGAGGGTTAGAGTGTCAGTCCTCTTGTACTTAAAATGGCATTGTGCCTTTTGAATTTAATTCCGATCCAATTTCTATGTTTCGTCGTCAATAAGAAGGTGCAAGGTATACAGTAAACCTGAAATGAAGCATCGGAATCTAAAACTGGAGTCACAGGAGAGGTTCAAATTGTAGAGAGCTAGAGTGTCAGTCCTCTTGTACTTAAGTCGGCATTGTGCCTTTTGAATTTAATTCCGATGCAATATCTGTGTTTCATCGTCAATAAGAAGGTCCAAGGGATACAGTAAACCTGAAGTGAAGCATCGGAATCTAAAACTGGACTCACAGGAGAGGTTCAAATCATAGAAAGAGAGAGTGTCAGTCCTCTTTCACTTAAGTCGGCATTGTGCCTTTTGTATTACATTCGGAAGCAATTTCTGTATTCCATCATCAATAAGAAGGTCCAAAGGATACAGTAAACCTGAAGTGAACATCGGAATCTAAAACTGGACTCACAGGAGAGGTTCAAATCATAGAAAGGGAGAGTGTTAGTCCTCTTGTACTTAAGTCGACATTGTGCCTTCTGTAGTAAATTCGGATGCAATTTCTGTGTTTCATCGTCAATAAAAAGGTGCAAGGTATACAGTAAACCTGAAGTGAAGCATCGGAATGTAAAACTGGACTCACAGGAGACGTTCAAATCATAGAAAGTGAGAGTGTCAGTCCTCTTTTACTTAAGACGGATTTGTGCCTTTTGTATTAAATTCGGATCCAATTTCTGTATTTCATCGTCAATAAGAACGTGTAAGGTATACGGTAAACCTGAAGTGACGCATCGGAATCTAAAACTGGACTCACAGGAGAAGTTCATATCATAGAAAGTGAGAGGGTCAGTACTCTTTTACTTAAGTCGGCGTTGTGCCTTTTGTATTACATTCGAATGCAATTAGTGTGTTTCATCGTCAATAAGAAGATCCAAGGGATACAGTAAACCTGAAGTGAAGCATCGGAATCTAAAACCGGACTCACAGGAGAGGTTCAAATCATAGAAAGTTAGAGTGTCAGTCCTCTTGTACTTATGTCGGCATTGTGCGTTTTGTATTAAATTCCGATGCAATTTCTGTGTTTCATCGTCAATAAGAAGGTGCAAGGTATACGGTAAACCTGAAGTGACGCATCGGAATCTAAAACTGGACTCACAGGAGAATTTCAAATCATAGTAAGTCAGAGTGGCAGTCCTCTTTTACTTAAGTCGGCATTGTGCCTTATGTATTAAATTCGGATGCAATTTCTGTGTTTCATCGTCAATGAGAAGGTCCAAGGGATTCAGTAAACCTGAAGTGAAACATCGGAATCTAAAACTGGACTCACAGGAGAGGTTCAAATCATAGAAAGAGAGAGTGACAGTTCTCTTTTACTAAAGTCGGCATTGTGCCTTTTGAATTAAATTCCGATGTAATTTCTGTCTTTCATCGTCAATAAGAAGGACCAAGGGATACAGTAAACCATAAGTGAAGCATCGGAATTTAAAACTGGACTCACAGGAGAAGTTCAAATCATAGAAAGGGAGAGTGTTAGTCCTCTTGTACTTAAGTCGGCATTGTGCCTTTTGTATTAAATTCGGATGCAATTTCTGTGTTTCATCATCAATAAGAAGGTCCAAGGTATACAGTGAACCTGAAGTGAAGCATCGGAATCTAAAACTGGACTCACATGTGAGGTTCAAATCATAGAAAGTGAGAGTGTCAATCCTCTTTTACTTAAGTCGGCATTGTGCTTTTGTATTAAATTCGGATGCAATTTCTATGTTTCATCGTCAATAAGAAGCTCCAAGGAATACAGCAAACCTGAAGTGAAGCATCGGAATCTAAAACTGGACTAACATGTGAGGTTCAAATCATAGAAAGTGAGAGTGTCAATCCTCTTTTACTTAAGTCGGCATTGTGCTTTTTGTATTAAATTCGGATGCAATTTCTTTGTTTCATCGTCAATAAGAAGGTCCAATTAATAGAGTAAACATGAAGTGAAGCATCGGAATCTAAAACTGGACTCACAGGGGATGTTCAAATCATAGTTCAATTGTCAGTCCTCTTGTACATAAGTCGGCATTGTGCCTTTTGTATTAAATTCCGATGCAATTTCTGTGTAGCGTCGGCAATAGGAAGGTGCAAGGTATACAGTAAACCAGAAGTGAAGCATCGGAATCTAAAACTGGACTCACAGGAGGGGTTCAAATTGTAGAGAGTTGGAGTGTCAGTCCTCTTGTACTTAAGTCGGCATTGTGCCTTTTGAATCTAATTTCGATGCAATTTCTGTGTTTCATCGTCAATAAGAAAGTCCAAGGGATTCAGTAAACCTAAAATGAAGCATCGGAATCTAAAACTGGACTCACAGGAGAGGTTCAAATCATAGAAAGAGAGAGTGTCAGTCCTCTTTTACTTAAGTCGGCATTGTGCCTTTTGTATTAAATTCGGATGCAATTTCTGTATTCCATCGTCAATAAGAAGGTCAAAGGGATACAGTATACCTGATGTGAAGCATCGGAATCTAAAACTGGACTCACAGGAGAGTTTTAAATCCTAGAAAGTGAGAGTGTTAGTCCTCTTGTACTTATGTCGGCATTGTACCTTTTGTATTAAATTCGGATGCAATTTCTGTGTTTCATCGTCAATAAGAAGATCCAAGGGATACAGTAAAACTGAAGTGAAGCATAGGAATCTAAAACTGGACTCACAGGAGGAGTTCAAATCATAGAGAGTGAGATTGTCAGTCCTCATGTACTTAAGTTGGCATTGTGCCATTTGTATTAAATTCGGATGCAATTTCTGGGTTTCATCGTCAATAAGTAGGTCCAAGGGATACAGTAAACTTGAAATGAAGCATTCGAATCTAAAACTGGGCTCACAGGAGAGGTTCAAATCATAGAAAGTTCGAGTGTCTGCCCTCTTGTACTTCAGTCGGCATTGTGCCTTTTGTATTAAACCTGGATGCAAACTCTGTGTTTCATCGTCAATAAGAAGGTCCAAGGGAAAAAGTAAACGTGAAGTGAAGCATCGGAATCTAAAACTGGACTCACAGGAGAGGTTCAAATCATAGAAAGTGAGAGTGTCTGTCCTCTTTTACTTAAGTCGGCATTGTGCTTTTTGTATTAAATTCCGATGCAATTTCTGTGTTTCATCGTCAATAAGAAGGTGCTAGGTATACAGTAAACCTGAAGTGAAGCATCGGACGCTAAAACTGGACTCACATGAGAGGTTCAAATCATAGAAAGTGAGAGTGTCAGTCCTCTTTTACTTAAGTCGGCATTGTGCCTTTTGTATTAAATTCGGATGCAATGTCTGTGTTTCATCGTCAATAAGAAGGTCCGAGGGATACAGTAAACCTGAAGTGAAGCATCGGAATCTAATACTGGACTCACAGGAGAGGTTCAAATCATAGAAAGTTAGAGTGTCAGTCCTCTTGTACTTATGTCGGCATTGTGCCTTTTGTAGTCAATTCCGATGCAATTTCTGTGTTTCATCGTCAATAAGAAGGTGCAAGGTATACGGTAAACCTGAAGTGACGCATCGGAATTTATAACTGGACTCACAGGACAAGTTCAAATCATAGGAAGTGAGAGTGTCGGTCCTCTCTTACTTAAGTCGGCATTGTGCCTTATGTATTAAATTCGGATGCAATTTCTGTATTTCATCGTCAATAAGAAGGTCCAAGGGATACAGTAAACCTGAAGTGAAGCATCAGAATCTAAAACTGGACTCACAGGAGAGGTTCAAATCTCAGTAAGTGAGAGTGTCAGTCCTATTTTACTTAAATCAGCATTGTGCCTTTTGTATTAAATTCGGATGCAATTACTGTGTATCACCGTCAATAAGAAGGTCCAAGGGATACAGTAAACCTGAAGTAAACCATCGGAAACTTAAACTAGACTCACAGGAGAGGTTCAAATCATAGAAAGGGAGATTGTCAGTCCTCTTGTACTTAAGTCGGCATTGTGCCTTTTGTATTAAATTCGGATGCAACATCTGTGTTTCATCGTCAATAAGAAGGTGCAAGGTATACAGTAAACCTGAAGAGAAGCATCGGAATCTAAAACTGGACTCACAGGAGAGGTTCATATCATAGAAAGTTAGAGTGTCATTCCGCTTGTACTTAAGTCGGCATTATGCCTTTTGTATTAAATTCGGATGCAATTTCTGTGTTTCATCGTCAATAAGAAGGTCCACGGGATACAGTAAACCTGAGGTGAAGCATCGGAATCTAAAACTGGACTCACAGGAGAGGTTCAAATCATAGAAAGTGAAAGTGTCAGTCCTCTTGTACTTAAGTCGGCATTGTGCATTTTGTATTAAATTCGGATGCAATTTCTGTGTTTTATCGTCAATAAGAAGGTCCAAGGTATACAGTAAACCTGAAGTGAAGCATCGGAATCTTAAACTGGACTCACAGGAGAGGTTCAAATAATAGAAAGTTAGAGTGTCAGTCCTCTTGTACTTAAGTCGGCATTGTGCATTTTGTATTAAATTCGGATGCAATTTCTGTGTTTAATCGTCAAGAAGAAGGTCCAAGGTATACAGTAAACCTGAAGTGAAGCATCGGATTCTTAAACTGGACTTACAGGAGAGTTTCCAATCATAGAGAGTTAGAGTGTCAGTCCTCTTGTACTTAAGTCGGCATTGTGCCTTTTGATTTTAGTTCCGATGCAATTTCTATGTTTCATCGTCAATAAGAAGGTGCAAGGTATACAGTAGAACTGAAGTGAATCATCGGAATCTAAAACTGGACTCACAGGAGAAGTTCAATTCATAGAAAGGGAGAGTGTCAGTCCTCTTTTACTTAAGTCGGCATTGTGCCATTAGTATTAAATTCGGATGCAATTTCTGTATTTCATCGTCCATAAGAAGGTCAAAGAGATACAGTAAACCTGAAGTGAAGCATCGGAATCTAAAACTGGACTCACAGGGGATGTTCAAATCATAGTTCAATTGTCAGTCCTCTTGTACATAAGTCGGCATTGTGCCTTTTCTATTAAATTCCGATGCAATTTCAGTGTTTCATCGTCAATAGGAAGGTGCAAGGTATACAGTAAACCAGAAGTGAAGCATCGGAATCTAAAACTGGACTCACAGGAGAGGTTCAAATTGTAGAGAGTTAGAGTGTCAATCCTCTTGTACTTAAGTCGGCATTGAGCCTTTTGAATCTAATTCCGATGCAATTTCTGTGTTTCATCGTCAATAAGAAGGTCCAAGGGATTCAGTAAACCTAAAATGAAGCATCGGAATCTAAAACTGGACTCACAGAAGAGGTTCAAATCATAGAAAGAGAGAGTGTCAGTCCTCTTTTACTTAAGTCGGCATTGTGCCTTTTGTATTAAATTCAGATGCAATTTCTGTATTCTATCGTCAATAAGAAGGTGCAAGGTATACAGTAAACCTGAAGTGAAGCATCGGAATTTAAAACTGGACTCACAGGAGAGGTTCAAATCATAGAAAGTGAGAGTGTCAGTCCTATTTTGCTTAAGTCGGCATTGTGCCTTTTGTATTAAATTCGGATGCAATTTCTGTGTTTCATGGTTAATAAGAAGATCCAAGGGATACAGTAAACCTGAAGAGAAGCATAGGAATCTAAAACTGGACTCACAGGAGGAGTTCAAATCATAGAGAGTGAGATTGTCAGTCCTCATGTACTTAAGTTGGCATTGTGCCTTTTGTATTAAATTCGGATGCAATTTCTGGGTTTCATCGTCAATAAGAAGGTCCAAGGGATACAGTAAACTTGAAATGAAGCATTCGAATCTAAAACTGGGCTCACAGGAGAGGTTCAAATCATAGAAAGTTCGAGTGTCTGCCCTCTTGCACTTCAGTCGGCATTGTGCCTTTTGTATTAAACCTGGATGCAAACTCTGTGTTTCATCGTCAATAAGAAGGTCCAAGGGAAACAGTAAACGTGAAGTGAAGCATCGGAATCTAAAACTGGACTCACAGGAGAGGTTCAAATCATAGAAAGTGAGAGTGTCTGTCCTCTTTTACTTAAGTCGGCATTGTGCTTTTTGTATTAAATTCCGATGCAATTTCTGTGTTTCATCGTCAATAAGAAGGTGCTAGGTATACAGTAAACCTGAAGTGAAGCATCGGACGCTAAAACTGGACTCACATGAGAGGTTCAAATCATAGAAAGTGAGAGTGTCAGTCCTCTTTTACTTAAGTCGGCATTGTGCCTTTTGTATTAAATTCGGATGCAATGTCTGTGTTTCATCGTCAATAAGAAGGTCCGAGGGATACAGTAAACCTGAAGTGAAGCATCGGAATCTAATACTGGACTCACAGGAGAGGTTCAAATCATAGAAAGTTAGAGTGTCAGTCCTCTTGTACTTAAGTCGGCATTGTGCCTTTTGTAGTAAATTCCGATGCAATTTCTGTGTTTCATCGTCAATAAGAAGGTGCAAGGTATACGGTAAACCTGAAGTGACGCACCGGAGTTTATAACTGGACTCACAGGACAAGTTCAAATCATAGGAAGTGAGACTGTCGGTCCTCTCTTACTTAAGTCGGCATTGTGCCTTATGTATTAAATTCGGATGCAATATCTGTATTTCATCGTCAATAAGAAGGTCCAAGGGATACAGTAAACCTGAAGTGAAGCATCGGAATCTAAAACTGGACTCACAGGAGAGGTTCAAATCTCAGTAAGTGAGAGTGTCAGTCCTCTTTTACTTAAATCAGCATTGTGCCTTTTGTATTAAATTCGGATGCAATTACTGTGTATCATCGTCAATAAGAAGGTCCAAGGGATACAGTAAACCTGAAGTGAACCATCGGAAACTTAAACTAGACTCACAGGAGAGGTTCAAATCATAGAAAGGGAGATTGTCAGTCCTCTTGTACTTAAGTCGGCATTGTGCCTTTTGTATTAAATTCGGATGCAACATCTGTGTTTCATCGTCAATAAGAAGGTGCAAGGTATACAGTAAACCTGAAGAGAAGCATCGGAATCTAAAACTGGACTCACAGGAGAGGTTCATATCATAGAAAGTTAGAGTGTCAGTCCGCTTGTACTTAAGTCGGCATTGTGCCTTTTGTATTAAATTCGGATGCAATTTCTGTGTTTCATCGTCAATAAGAAGGTCCACGGGATACAGTAAACCTGAGGTGAAGCATCGGAATCTAAAACTGGACTCACAGGAGAGGTTCAAATCATAGAAAGTAAAAGTGTCAGTCCTCTTGTACTTAAGTCGGCATTGTGCCTTTTGATTTTAGTTCCGATGCAATTTCTATGTTTCATCGTCAATAAGAAGGTGCAAGGTATACAGTAGAACTGAAGTGAATCATCGGAATCTAAAACTGGACTCACAGGCGATTTTCAAATCATAGTTCAATTGTCAGTCCTCTTGTACATAAGTCGGCATTGTGCCTTTTCTGTTAAATTCCGATGCAATTTCAGTGTTTCATCGTCAATAGGAAGGTGCAAGGTATACAGTAAACCAGAAGTGAAGCATCGGAATCTAAAACTGGACTCACAGGAGAGGTTCAAATTGTAGAGAGTTAGAGTGTCAATCCTCTTGTACTTAAGTCGGCATTGAGCCTTTTGAATCTAATTCCGATGCAATTTCTGTGTTTCATCGTCAATAAGAAGGTCCAAGGGATTCAGTAAACCTAAAATGAAGCATCGGAATCTAAAACTGTTCTCACAGAAGAGGTTCAAATCATAGAAAGAGAGAGTGTCAGTCCTCTTTTACTTAAGTCGGCATTGTGCCTTTTGTATTAAATTCGGATGCAATTTCTGTATTCTATCGTCAATAAGAAGGTCCAAGGGATACAGTAAACCTGATGTGAAACATCGGAATCTAAAACTGGACTCACAGGAGAGGTTCAAATCATAGAAAGTGAGAGTGTCAGTCCTATTTTGCTTAAGTCGGCATTGTGCCTTTTGTATTAAATTCGGATGCAATTTCTGTGTTTCGTGGTCAATAAGAAGATCCAAGGGATACAGTAAACCTGAAGAGAAGCATAGGTATCTAAAACTGGACTCACAGGAGAGGTTCAAATCATAGAGAGTGAGATTGTCAGTCCTCATGTACTTAAGTCGGCATTGTGCCTTTGTATTAAATTCGGATGCAATTTCTGGGTTTCATCGTCAATAAGAAGGTCCAAGGGATACAGTAAACTTGAAATGAAGCATTGGAATCTAAAAATGGACTCACAGGAGAGGTTCAAATCATAGAAAGTTTGAGTGTCTGCCCTCTTGTACTTCAGTCGGCATTGTGCCTTTTGTAATTAACTCGGATGTAAACTCTGTGTTTCATCGTCAATAAGAAGGTCCCAGGGATACAGTAAACCTGAAGTGAAGCTTCGGAATCTATAACTGGACTCACAGGTGAGGTTCAAATCATAGAAAGTGAGAGTGTCAGTCCTCTTGTACTTATGTCGGCATTGTGCCTTTTGTATTAAATACCGATGCAATTTCTGTGTTTCATCGTCAATAAGAAGGTGCAAGGTATACGGTAAACCTGAAGTGACGCATCGGAATTTATAACTGGACTCACAGGACAAGTTCAAAGCATAGGATGTGATGGTGTCTGTCCCCTTGTACTTAAGTCGGCATTGTGCCTTTTGTATTAAATTCGGATGCAATTTCTGTGTTTCATCGGCTATAAGACGGTGCAAGGTATACGGTAAACCTGAAGTGACGCATCGGAATCTAAAACTGGACTCACAGGAGAAATTCAAATCATAGAAAGTGAGAGTGTCAGTCCTCCTTTACTTAAGTCGGCATTGTGCCTTTTGTATTAAATTCGGATGCAATTTCTGGGTTTCATCGTCAATATGAAGGTCCAAGGGATACAGTAAACTTGAAATGAAGCATTCGAATTTAAAACTGGGCTCACAGGAGAGGTTCAAATCATAGAAAGTTCGAGTGTCTGCCCTCTTGTACTTCAGTCGGCATTGTGCCTTTTGTATTAAACCTGGATGCAAACTCTGTGTTTCATCGTCAATAAGAAGGTCCAAGGGAAACAGTAAACGTGAAGTGAAGCATCGGAATCTAAAACTGGACTCACAGGAGAGGTTCAAATCATAGAAAGTGAGAGTGTCTGTCCTCTTTTACTTAAGTCGGCATTGTGCTTTTTGTATTAAATTCCGATGCAATTTCTGTGTTTCATCGTCATTAAGAAGGTGCTAGGTATACAGTAAACCTGAAGTGAAGCATCGGACGCTAAAACTGGACTCACATGAGAGGTTCAAATCATAGAAAGTGAGAGTGTCAGTCCTCTTTTACTTAAGTCGGCATTGTGCCTTTTGTATTAAATTCGGATGCAATGTCTGTGTTTCACCGTCAATAAGAAGGTCCGAGGGATACAGTAAACCTGAAGTGAAGCATCGGAATCTAATACTGGACTCACAGGAGAGGTTCAAATCATAGAAAGTTAGAGTGTCAGTCCTCTTGTACTTATGTCGGCATTGTGCCTTTTGTAGTAAATTCCGATGCAATTTCTGTGTTTCATCGTCAATAAGAAGGTGCAAGGTATACGGTAAACCTGAAGTGACGCATCGGAATTTATAACTGGACTCACAGGACAAGTTCAAATCATAGGAAGTGAGAGTGTCGGTCCTCTCTTACTTAAGTCGCCATTGTGCCTTATGTATTAAATTCGGATGCAATTTCTGTATTTCATCGTCAATAAGAAGGTCCAAGGGATACAGTAAACCTGAAGTGAAGCATCGGAATCTAAAACTGGACTCACAGGAGAGGTTCAAATCTCAGTAAGTGAGAGTGTCAGTCCTCTTTTACTTAAATCAGCATTGTGCCTTTTGTATTAAATTCGGATGCAATTACTGTGTATCATCGTCAATAAGAAGGTCCAAGGGATACAGTAAACCTGAAGTGAACCATCGGAAACTTAAACTAGACTCACAGGAGAGGTTCAAATCATAGAAAGGGAGATTGTCAGTCCTCTTGTACTTAAGTCGGCATTGTGCCTTTTGTATTAAATTCGGATGCAACATCTGTGTTTCATCGTCAATAAGAAGGTGCAAGGTATACAGTAAACCTGAAGAGAAGCATCGGAATCTAAAACTGGACTCACAGGAGAGGTTCATATCATAGAAAGTTAGAGTGTCAGTCCGCTTGTACTTAAGTCGGCATTGTGCCTTTTGTATTATATTCGGATGCAATTTCTGTGTTTCATCGTCAATAAGAAGGTCCACGGGATACAGTAAACCTGAGGTGAAGCATTGGAATCTAAAACTGGACTCACAGGAGAGGTTCAAATCATAGAAAGTGAAAGTGTCAGTCCTCTTGTACTTAAGTCGGCATTGTGCATTTTGTATTAAATTCGGATGCAATTTCTGTGTTTTATCGTCAATAAGAAGGTCCAAGGTATACAGTAAACCTGAAGTGAAGCATCGGAATCTTAAACTGGACTTACAGGAGAGTTTCCAATCATAGAGAGTTAGAGTGTCAGTCCTCTTGTACTTAAGTCGGCATTGTGCCTTTTGATTTTAGTTCCGATGCAATTTCTATGTTTCATCGTCAATAAGAAGGTGCAAGGTATACAGTAGAACTGAAGTGAATCATCGGAATCTAAAACTGGACTCACAGGAGAAGTTCAATTCATAGAAAGGGAGAGTGTCAGTCCTCTTTTACTTAAGTCGGCATTGTGCCATTAGTATTAAATTCGGATGCAATTTCTGTATTACATCGTCCATAAGAAGGTCGAAGAGATACAGTAAACCTGAAGTGAAGCATCGGAATCTAAAACTGGACTCACAGGGGATTTTCAAATCATAGTTCAATTGTCAGTCCTCTTGTACATAAGTCGGCATTGTGCCTTTTCTGTTAAATTCCGATGCAATTTCAGTGTTTCATCGTCAATAGGAAGGTGCACGGTATACAGTAAACCAGAAGTGAAGCATCGGAATCTAAAACTGGACTCACAGGAGAGGTTCAAATTGTAGACTGTTAGAGTGTCAATCCTCTTGTACTTAAGTCGGCATTGAGCCTTTTGAATCTAATTCCGATGCAATTTCTGTGTTTCATCGTCAATAAGAAGGTCCAAGGGATTCAGTAAACCTAAAATGAAGCATCGGAATCTAAAACTGGACTCACAGAAGAGGTTCAAATCATAGAAAGAGAGAGTGTCAGTCCTCTTTTACTTAAGTCGGCATTGTGCCTTTTGTATTAAATTCGGATGCAATTTCTGTATTCTATCGTCAATAAGAAGGTCCAAGGGATACAGTAAACCTGATGTGAAACATCGGAATCTAAAACTGGACTCACAGGAGAGTTTTAAATCCTAGAAAGTGAGAGTGTTAGTCCTCTAGTACTTAAGTCGGCATTGTGCGTTTTGTATGAAATTCGGATGCTATATCTGTGTTTCATCGTCAATAAGAAGGTGCAAGGTATACAGTAAACCTGAAGTGAAGCATCGGAATCTAAAACTGGACTCACAGGAGAGGTTCAAATCATAGAAAGTGAGAGTGTCAGTCCTATTTTGCTTAAGTCGGCATGTTGCCTTTTGTATTAAATTCGGATGCAATTTCTGTGTTTCATGGTCAATAAGAAGATCCAAGGGATACAGTAAACCTGAAGAGAAGCATAGGAATCTAAAACTGGACTCACAGGAGAGGTTCAAATCATAGAGAGTGAGATTGTCAGTCCTCATGTACTTAAGTCGGCATTGTGCCTTTGTATTAAATTCGGATGCAATTTCTGGGTTTCATCGTCAATAAGAAGGTCCAAGGGATACAGTAAACTTGAAATGAAGCATTGGAATCTAAAACTGGGCTCACAGGAGAGGTTCAAATCATAGAAAGTTTGAGTGTCTGCCCTCTTGTACTTCAGTCGGCATTGTGCCTTTTGTATTAAACTCGGATGTAAACTCTGAGTTTCATCGTCAATAAGAAGGTCCAAGGCAAACAGTAAACCTGGAGTGAAGCATCGGAATCTAAAACTGGACTCACAGGAGAGGTTCAAATCATAGAAAGTGAGAGTGTCTGTCCTCTTTTACTTAAGTCGGCATTGTGCTTTTTGTATTAAATTCCGGTGCAATTTCTGTGTTTCATCGTCAACAAGAAGGTGCTAGGTATACAGTAAAGCTGAAGTGAAGCATCGAACGCTAAAACTGAACTCACATGAGAGGTTCAAATCATAGAAAGTGAGAGTGTCAGTCCTCTTTTACTTAAGTCGGCATTGTGCCTTTTGTATTAAATTCGGATGCAATGTCTGTGTTTCATCGTCAATAAGAAGGTCCCAGGGATACAGTAAACCTGAAGTGAAGCTTCGGAATCTATAACTGGACTCACAGGAGAGGTTCAAATCATAGAAAGTGAGAGTGTCAGTCCTCTTGTACTTATGTCGGCATTGTGCCTTTTGTATTAAATACCGATGCAATTTCTGTGTTTCATCGTCAATAAGAAGGTGCAAGGTATATGGTAAACCTGAAGTGACGCATCGGAATTTATAACTGGACTCACAGGACAGGTTCAAATCATAGGATGTGAGGGTGTCAGTCCTCTTGTACTTAAGTCGGCATTGTGCCTTTTGTATTAAATTCGGATGCAATTTCTGTGTTTCATCGGCTATAAGAAGGTGCAAGGTATACGGTAAACCTGAAGTGACGCATCGGAATCTAAAACTGGACTCACAGGAGAAATTCAAATCATAGAAAGTGAGAGTGTCAGTCCCCCTTTACTTAAGTCGGCATTGTGCCTTTTGTATTAAATTCGGATGCAATTTCTGTGTTTCATCGGTAACAAGAAGGTCGAAGGGATACAGTAAACCTGAAGTGAAGCATCGGAATCTAAAACTGGACTCACAGTAGAGGTTCCAATCATAGAGAGTTAGAGTGTCAGACCTCTTGTACCTAAGTCGGCATTGTGCCGTTTGAATTTAGTTCCGATGCAATTTCGTTGTTTCATCGTCAATAAGAAGGTGCAAGGTATACAGTAAAACTGAAGTGAACCATCGGAATCTAAAACTGGACTCACAGGAGAGGTTCAAATCATAAAAAAAGAGAGGGTCAGTCCTACCTTACTTAAGTCGGCATTGTGCCTTTTGTATTAAATTCGGATGCAATTTCTGTATTTCATCGTCAATAAGAAGGTCCAAGGGATACAGTAAACCTGAAGTGAAGCATCGGAAACTAAAACTGGACTCACAGGAGAGGTTGAAATCATAGAAAGTGAGAGTGTCAGTCCTATTGTACTTAAGTCGACATTGTGCCTTTTGTACTACATTCGGATGCAATTTCTGTGTTTCATCGTCAATAAGAAGGTCCAAGGTATACAGTAAACCCGAAGTGAAGCATCGGAATCTAGAACTGGACTCACAGGAGAGGTACAAATCATAGAAAGTTAGAGTGTCAGTCCTCTTGTACTTAAGACGGCATTGTGCCTTTTGAATTTAATTGCGATGCAAGTTCTGTGTTTGATCGTCAATAAGAAGTTGCAAGGTATACAGTAAACCTGAAGTGAAGCATCGGAATCTAAAACTGGACTCACAGGAGAGGTTCAAATCATAGAAAGTGAGAGTGTCAGTCCTCTCTTACTTAAGTCGGCATTGTGCCTTATGTATTAAGTTCGGATGCAATTTCTGTGTTTTATCGTCACTAAGAAGGTCCAAGGGATACAGTAAACCAGAAGTGAAGCATCGGTACCCAAAACTGGTCTCACAGGAGGGGTTCAAATCATAGAAAGTGAGAGTGTCAGTCCTCTTGTACTTAAGTCGACATTGTGCCTTTTGTACTACATTCGGATGCAATTTCTGTGTTTCATCCTCAATAAGAAGGTCCAAGGTATACAGTAAACCTGAAGTGAAGCATCGGAATCTAGAACTGGACTCACAGGAGAGGTACAAATCTTAGAAAGTTAGAGTGTCAGACCTCTTGTACTTAAGTCGGCATTGTGCCTTTTGAATTTAATTGCGATGCAAGTTCTGTGTTTGATCGTCAATAAGTAGTTGCAAGGTATACAGTAAACCTGAAGTGAAGCATCGGAATCTAAAACTGGACTCACAGGAGAGGTTCAAATCATAGAAAGTGAGAGTGTCAGTCCTATTTTGCTTAAGTCTGCATTGTGCCTTTTGTATTAAATTCGGATGCAATTTCTGTGTTTCATCGTCAATAAGAAGATCCAAGGGATACAGTAAACCTGAAGAGAAGCATAGGAATCTAAAACTGGACTCACAGGAGAGGTTCAAATCATAGAGAGTGAGATTGTCAGTCCTCATGTACTTAAGTCGGCATTGTGCCTTTTGTATTAAATTCGGATGCAATTTCTGGGCTTTATCGTCAATAAGAAGGTCCAAGGGATACAGTAAACTTGAAATGAAGCATTGGAATCTAAAACTGGGCTCACAGGAGAGGTTCAAATCATTGAAAGTTTGAGTGTCTGCCCTCTTGTACTTAAGTCGTCATTGTGCCTTTTGTACTACATTCGGATGCAATTTCTGTGTTTCATCGTCAATAAGAAGGTCCAAGGGAAACAGTAAACCTGAAGTGAAGCATCGGAATCTAAAACTGGACTCACAGGAGAGGTTCAAATCATAGATAGTGAGAGTGTCTGTCCTCTTTTACTTAAGTCGGCATTGTGCTTTTTGTATTAAATTCCGATGCAATTTCTGTGTTTCATCGTCAATAAGAAGGTGCTAGGTATACAGTAAACCTGAACTGAAGCATCGGACGCTAAAACTGGACTCACATGAGATGTTCAAATCATAGAAAGTGAGAGTGTCAGGCCTCTTTTACTTAAGTCGGCATTGTGCCTTTTGTATTAAATTCGGATGCAATGTCTGTGTTTCATCGTCAATAAGAAGGTCCGAGGGATACAGTAAACCTGAAGTGAAGCTTCGGAATCTAAAACTGGACTCACTGGAGAGGTTCATATCATAGAAAGTTAGAGTGTCAGTCCTCTTGTACTTATGTCGGCATCGTGCCTTTTGTATTAAATTCCGATGCAATTTCTGTGTTTCATCGTCAATAAGAAGGTGCAAGGTATCCGGTAAACCTGAAGTGACGCATCGGAATTTATAACTGGACTCACAGGACAAGTTAAATCATAGGATGTGAGAGTGTCAGTCCTCTTGTACTTAGGTCGGCATTGTGCCTTTTGTATTAAATTCGGATGCAATTTCTGTGTTTCATCGGCTATAAGAAGGTGCAAGGTATACGGTAAACCTGAAGTGACGCATCGGAATCTAAAACTGGACTCACAGGAAAAGTTCAAATCATAGAAAGTGAGAGTGTCAGTCCTCCTTTACTTAAGTCGGCATTGTGCCTTTTGTATTAAATTCGGAAGCAATTTCTGTGTTTCATCGTCAATAAGAAGGTCGAAGGGATACAGTGAACCTGAAGTGAAGCGTCGGAATCTAAAACTGGACTCACAGTAGAGGTTCCAATCATAGAGAGTTAGAGTGTCAGACCTCTTGTACTTAAGTCGGCATTGTGCCGTTTGAATTTAGTTCCGATGCAATTTCTATGTTTCATCGTCAATAAGAAGGTGCAAGGTATACAGTAAAACTGAAGTGAACCATCGGAATCTAAAACTGGACTCACAGGAGAGGTTAAAATCATAAAAAAAGAGAGTGTCAGTCCTATTTTACTTAAGTCGGCATTGTGCCTTTTGTATTAAATTCGGATGCAATTTCTGTATTTCATCGTCAATAAGAAGGTCCAAGGGATACAGCAAACCTGAAGTGAAGCATCGGAAACTAAAACAGGACTCACAGGAGAGGTTGAAATCATAGAAAGTTAGAGTGTCAGTCCTCTTGTACTTAAGTCGACATTGTGCCTTTTGTACTACATTAGGATGCAATTTCTGTGTTTCATCGTCAATAAGAAGGTCCAAGGTATACAGTAAACCAGAAGTGAAGCATCGGAATCTAAAACTGGACTCACAGGAGAGGTTCAAATCATAGAAAGGGAGAGTGTTAGTCCTCTTGTACTTAAGTCGACATTGTGCCTTTTGTAGTATATTCGGATGCAATTTCTGTGTTTCATCGTCAATAAAAAGCTGCAAGGTATACAGTAAACCTGAACTGAAGCATCGGAAACTAAAACTGGACTCACAGGAGAGGTTGAAATCATAGAAAGTTAGAGTGTCAGTCCTCTTGTACTTATGTCGGCATTGTGCCATTTGCATTAAATTCCGATGCAATTTCCATGTGTCATCGTCAATAAGAAGGTGCAAAGTATATGGTAAACCTGAAGTGACGCATCGCAATCTAAAACTGGACTCTCAAGAGAATTTCAAATCATAGAAAGTGAGAGTGTCAGTCCTCTCTTACTTAAGTCGGCATTGTGCCTTATGTATTAAATTCGGATGCAATTTCTGTGTTTTATCGTCAATAAGGAGGTCCAAGGGATACAGTAAATCAGAAGTGAAGCATCAGAATCCAAAACTGGACTCACAGGAGAGGTTCAAATAATAGAAAGTGAGAGTGTCAGTCCTCTTGTACTTAAGTCGACACTGTGCCTTTTGTACTACATTCGGATGCAATTTCTGTGTTTCATCGCAATAAGAAGGTCCAAGGTATACAGTAAACCAGAAGTGAAGCATCGGAATCTAAAACTGGACTCACAGGAGAGGTTCAAATCATAGCAAGGGAGAGTGTTAGTCCTCTTGTACTTAAGTCGACATTGTGCCTTTTGTAGTAAATTCGGATGCAATTTCTGTGTTTCATCGTCAATAAAAAGCTGCAAGGTATACAGTAAACCTGAAGTGAAGCATCGGAACCTAAAACTGGACTCACAGGAGAGGTTCAAATCATAGAAAGTGAGAGTGTCAGTCCTCTTTTACTTAAGTCGGATTTGTGTCTTTTGTATTAAATTCTGATGCAATTTCTGTGTTTCATCGTCAATAAGAAGGTCCAAGAGATACAGTAAACCTGAAGTGAAGCATCGGAATCTAAAACTGGACTCACATGAGAGGTTCAAATCATAGAGTGAGAGTGTCAGTCCTCATCTACTTAAGGCGGCATTGTGCATTTTGTACTAAATTCGGATGCAATTTCTGTGTTTCATCGTCAATAAGAAGGTCCAAGGGATACAGTAAATCTGAAATGAAGCATCGGAATATAAAACTGGACTCACAGGAGAGTTTTAAATCCTAGAAAGTGAGAGTGTTAGTCCTCTTGTACTTAAGTCGGCATTTTGCGTTTTGTATTAAATTCGAATGCAATTTCTGTGTTTCATCGTCAATAAGAAGGTGCAAGGTATACAGTAAACCTGAAGTGAAGCATCGGAATCTAAAACTGGACTCACAGGAGAGGTTCAAATCATAGAAAGTGAGAGTGTCAGTCCTATTTTGCTTAAGTCGGCATTGTGCCTTTTGTATTAAATTCGGATGCAATTTCTGTGTTTCATCGTCAGTAAGAAGGTACAAGGTATACAGTAAACCTGAAGTGAAGCATCGGAATCTAAAACTGGACTCACAGGAGAGGTTCAAATCATAGAAAGTTAGAGTGTCAGTCCTCTTGTACTTATGTCGGCATTGTGACTTTTGTATTAAATTCCGATGCAATTTCTGTGTTTCAACGTCAATAAGAAGGTGCAAGGTATACGGTAAACCTGAAGTGACGCATCGGAATTTATAACTGGACTCACAGGACAAATTCAAATCATAGGATGTGAGAGTATCAGTCCTCTTTTACTTAAGACAGATTTGTGCCTTTTGTATTAAATTCGGATGCAATTTCTGTGTTTCATTGTCAATAAGAAGGTCCGAGGGATACAGTAAACCTGAAATGAAGCATCGGAATCTGAAACTGGACTCACAGGAGAGGTTCAAATCATAGAAAGTTAGAGTGTCAGTCCTCTTGTACTTAAGTCGGCATTGTGCCTTTTGAATTTAATTCCGATGCAATTTCTGTGTTTCATCGTCAATAAGAAGGTGCAAGGTATACAGTAAAAATGAAGTGAAGCATCGGAATCTAAAACTGGACTCACAGGAGAGGTTCAAATCACAGAAAGTGAGAGTGTCAGTCCTCTTTTACTTAAGTCGGCATTGTGCCTTTTGTATTAAATTCGGATGCAATTTCTGTATTGCATCGTCAATAAGAAGGTGCACGGTATACGGTAAACCTGAAGTGACGCATCGGAACCTAAAACTGGACTCACAGGAGAAGTTCATATCATAGAAAGTGAGAGCGTCAGTCCTCCTTTACTTAAGTCAGCATTGTGCCTTTTGTATTAAATTCGGATGCAATTAGTGTGTTTCATCGTCAATAAGGAGATCCAAGGGATACAGTAAACCTGAAGTGAAGCATCAGAATCTAAACCTGGACTCACAGGAGAGGTTCAAATCATAGAAAGTTAGAGTGTCAGTCCTCTTGTACTTATGTCGGCATTGTGCCTTTTGTATTAAATTCCGATGCAATTTCTGTGTTTCATCGTCAATAAGAAGGTGCAAGGTATACGGTAAACCTGAAGTGACGCATCGGAATTTATAACTGGACTCACAGGACAAGTTCAAATCATAGGATGTGAGAGTGTCAGTCCTCTTGTACTTAAGTCGGCATTGTGCCTTTTGTATTAAATTCGGATGCAATTTCTGTGATTCATCGGCTATAAGAAGGTCCAAGGGATACAGTAAACCTGAAGTGAAGCATCGGAATCTAAAACTGGACTCACAGGAGAAGTTCAAATCATAGATAGTGATAGTGTCAGTCCTCTTTTACTTAAGTCGGCATTGTGCATTTTGTATTAAATTCGGATGCAATTTCTGTGTTTCATCGTCAATAAGAAGGTCCAAGGGATACAGTAAACCTGAAGTGAAGCATCGGAATCTAAAACTGGACTCACAGTAGAGGTTCCAATCATAGAGAGTTAGAGTGTCAGACCTCTTGTACATAAGTCGGCATTGTGCCGTTTGAATTTAGTTCCGATGCAATTTCTATGTTTCATCGTCAATAAGAAGGTGCAAGGTATACAGTAAAACTGAAGTGAACCATCGGAATCTAAAACTGGACTCACAGGAGAGGTTCAAATCATAAAAAAAGAGAGTGTCAGTCCTATTTTACTTAAGTCGGCATTGTGCCTTTTGTATTAAATTCGGATGTAATTTCTGTATTTCATCGTCAATAAGAAGGTCCAAGGGATACAGTAAACCTGAAGTGAAGCATCGGAATCTAAAACTGGACTCACAGGAGAGGTTGAAATTATAGAAAATTAGAGTGTCAGTCCTCTTGCACTTATGTCGGCATTGTGCCTTTTGTATTAAATTCCGATGCAATTTCCATGTGTCATCGTCAATAAGAAGGTGCAAGGTATACGGTAAACCTGAAGTGACGCTTCGGAATCTAAAACTGGACTCACAGGAGAAGTTCAAATCATAGAAAGTGAGAGTGTCAGTCCTCTTTTACTTAAGTCAGCATTGTGCCTTATGTATTAAATTCGGATGCAATTTCTGTGTTTTATCGTCAATAAGAAGGTCCAAGGGATACAGTAAACCAGACGTGAAGCATCGGAATCTAAAACTGGACTCACAGGAGGGGTTCAAATCATAGAAAGTGAGAGTGTCAGTCCTCTTGTACTTAAGTCGGCATTGTGCCTTTTCTACTACATTCGGATGCAATTTCTGTGTTTCATCATCAATAAGAAGGTCCAAGGTATACAGTAAACCTGAAGTGAAGCATCGGAATCTAGAACTGGACTCACAGGAGAGGTTCAAATCTTAGGAAGTTAGAGTGTCAGTCCTCTTGTACTTAAGTCGGCATTGTGCCTTTTGAATTTAATTGCGATGCAATTTCTGTGTTTCATCGTCAATAAGAAGGTGCAAGGTATACAGTAAACCTGAAGTGAAGTATCGGAATCTAAAACTGGACTCACAGGAGAGGTTCAAATCTCAGTAAGTGAAAGTGTCAGTCCTCTTTTACTTAAGTCAGCATTGTGCCTTTTGTATTAAATTCGGAAGCAATTACTGTATTTCACCGTCAATAAGAAGGTCCAAGGGATACAGTAAACCTGAAGTGAACCATCGGAAACTTAAACTGGACTCACAGGAGAGGTTCAAATCATAGAAAGGGAGATTGTCAGTCCTCTTTTACTTAAGTCGGCATTGTGCCTTTTGTATTAAATTCGGATGCAATTTCCGTATTTCATCGTCAATAAGAGGGTCCAAGGGATACAGTAAACCTGAAGTGGAGCTTCGGAATCTAAAACTGGACTCACAGGAGAGGTTCAAATCATATAAAGAGAGAGTGACAGTCCTCTTTTACTTACGTCGGCATTGTGCCTTTTGTATTAAATTCGGAAGCAATTTCTGTGTTTGATCGTCAATAAGAAGGTCCAAGGGATACAGTAAACCTGAAGTGAAGCATCGGAATCTAGAACTGGACTCACAGGAGAGGTTCAAATCATAGAAAGTGAAAGTGTCAGTCCTCTTGTACTTAAGTCGGCATTGTGCAGTTTGTATTAAATTCGGATGCAATTTCTGTGTTTTATCGTCAATAAGAAGGTCCCAGGTATACAGTAAACCTGAAGTGAAGCATCGGAATCTTAAACTGGACTCACAGGAGAGGTTCAAATCATAGAAAGTTAGAGTGTCAGTCCTCTTCTACTTAAGTCGTCATTGTGCATTTTGTATTAAATTCGGATGCAATTTCTGTGTTAGATCGTCAATAAGAAGGTGCAAGGTATACAGTAAACCTGAAGTGAAGCATCGGAATCTTAAACTGGACTTACAGGAGAGGTTCCAATCATAGAGAGTTAGAGTGTCAGTCTCTTGTACTTAAGTCGGCATTGTGCCTTTTGATTTTAGTTCAGATGCAATTTCTATGTTTCATCGTCAATAAGAAGGTGCAAGGTATACAGTAGAACTGAAGTGAATCATCTGAATCTAAAACTGGACTCACACGAGAGGTTCAAATCATAGAAAGGGAGAGTGTCAGTCCTCTTTTACTTAAGTCGGCATTGTGCCTTTAGTATTCAATTCGGATGCAATTTCTGTATTTCATTGTCAATAAGAAGGTCCAAGGGATACAGTAAACCTGAAGTGAAGCATCGGAATCTAAAACTGGACTCACAGGACAGGTTGAAATCATAGAAAGTTAGAGTCTCAGTCCTCATGTACTTAAGTCGGCATTGTGCACTTTGTATTAATTGCGGATGCAATTTCTGTGTTTCATCGTCAATAAGAAGGTCCAAGGGACACAGTAAACCTGAAATGAAGCATCGGAATATAAAACTGGACTCACAGGAGAGGTTCAAATCATAGAAAATTAGAGTGTCAGTCCTCTTTTACTTAAGTCGGCATTGTGCCTTTTGAATTTAATTCCGATGCAATTTCTGTGTTTCATCGTCAATAAGAAGGTGCAACGTATACAGTATCCTGAAGTGAAACATCAGAATCTTAAACTGGTCTCACTGGAGATGTTCAAATCGCAGAAAGTGAGAGTGTCCGTCCTCTTTTACTTAAGTCGGCATTGTGCCTTTTGTATTTAATTCGGATGCAATTTCTGTATTTCATCGTGAATAAGCAGGTGCAGGGATACGGTAAACCTGAAGTGATGCATCGGAATCTAAAACTGGACTCACAGGAGAAGTTCATATCATAGAAAGCGAGAGCGTCAGTCCTCTTTTACTTAAGTCGGCGTTGTGCCTTTTGTATTAAATTCGGATGCAATTAATGTGTTTCATCGTCAATAAGGAGATCCAAGGGATACAGTAAACCTGAAGTGAAGCATCGGAATCTAAAACTGGACTCACACGAGAGGTTCAAATCATAGAGGGTTAGAGTGTCAGTCCTCTTGTACTTAAAACGGCATTGTTATTTTTGAATTTAATTCCGATCCAATTTCTATGTTTCATCATCAATAAGAAGGTGTAAGGTGTACAGTAAACCTGAAGTGAAGCATCGGAATCTAAAACTGGACTCACAGGAGACGTTCAAATTGTAGAGAGCTAGAGTGTCAGTCCTCTTGTACTTAAGTCGGCATTGTGCCTTTTGAATTTAATTCCGATGCAATATCTGTGTTTCATCGTCAATACGAAGGTCCAAGGGATACAGTAAACCTGAAATGAAGCATAGGAATCTAAAACTGGACTCACAGGAGAGGTTCAAATCATAGAAAGAGAGAGTGTCAGTCCTCTTTCACTTATGTCGGCATTGTGCCTTTTGTATTACATTCGGAAGCAATTTCTGCATTCCATCGTCAATAAGAAGGTCCAAGGGATACAGTAAACCTGAAGTGAAGCATCAGAATCTAAAACTGGACTCACAGGAGAGGTTCAAATCATAGAAAGTGAGAGTGTCAGTCCTCTTTTACTAAAGTCGGCATTGTGCCTTTTGTATTAAATTCGGATGCAACATCTGTGTTTCATCGTCAATAAGAAGGTGCAAGGTATACAGTAAACCTGAAGTGAAGCATCGGAATCTAAAACTGGACCCACAGGAGAGGTTCAAATCATAGAAAGAGAGAGTGTCAGTCCTCCGTTACTTAAGTCGGCATTGTGCCTTTTGTATTAAATTCGGATGCAATTTCTGTATTTCATCGTCAATAAGAAGGTCCAAGGGATACAGTAAACCTGAAGTGGAGCTTCGGAATCTAAAACTGGACTCACAGGAGAGGTTCAAATCATATAAAGAGAGAGTGACAGTCCTCTTTTACTTAAGTCGGCATTGTGCCTTTTGTATTAAATTCGGACGCAATTTCTGTGTTTCATCGTCAATACGAAGGTCCAAGGGATACAGTAAACCTGAAGTGAAGCATCGGAATCTAGAACTGGACTCACAGGAGAGGTTCAAATCATAGAAAGTGAAAGTGTCAGTCCTCTTGTACTTAAGTCGGCATTGTGCATTTTGTATTAAATTCGGATGCACTTTCTATGTTTTATCGCCAATAAGAAGGTCCAAGGTATACAGTAAACCTGAAGTGAAGCATCGGAATCTAAAACTGGACTCACAGGAGAGGTTCAAATCATAGAAAGGGAGATTGTCACTCCTCTTGTACTTAAGTCGGCATTGTGCCTTTTGTATTAAATTCGGATGCAACATCTGTGTTTCATCGTCAATAAGAAGGTGCAAGGTATACAGTAAACCTGAAGCGAAGCATCGGAATCTAAAACTGGACGCACAGGAGAGGTTCAAATCATAGAAAGAGAGAGTGTCAGTCCTCTTTTACTTAAGTCGGCATTGTGCCTTTTGTATTAAATTCGGATGCAATTTCCGTATTCCATCGTCAATAAGAGGGTCCAAGGGATACAGTAAACCTGAAGTGGAGCTTCGGAATCTAAAACTGGACTCACAGGAGAGGTTCAAATCATATAAAGAGAGAGTGACAGTCCTCTTTTACTTACGTAGGCATTGTGCCTTTTGTATTAAATTCGGATGCAATTTCTGTGTTTGATCGTCAATAAGAAGGTCCAAGGGATACAGTAAACCTGAAGTGAAGCATCGGAATCTAGAACTGGACTCACAGGAGAGGTTCAAATCATAGAAAGTGAAAGTGTCAGTCCTCTTGTACTTAAGTCGGCATTGTGCAGTTTGTATTAAATTCGGATGCAATTTCTGTGTTTTATCGTCAATAAGTAGGTCCCAGGTATACAGTAAACCTGAAGTGAAGCATCGGAATCTTAAACTGGACTCATAGGAGAGGTTCAAATCATAGAAAGTTAGAGTGTCAGTCCTCTTCTACTTAAGTCGGCATTGTGCATTTTGTATTAAATTCGGATGCAATTTCTGTGTTAGATCGTCAATAAGAAGGTCCAAGGTATACAGTAAACCTGAAGTGAAGGATCGGAATCTTAAACTGGACTTACAGGAGAGGTTCCAATCATAGAGAGTTAGAGTGTCAGTCTCTTGTACTTAAGTCGGCATTGTGCCTTTTGATTTTAGTTCCGATGCAATTTCTATGTTTCATCGTCAATAAGAAGGTCCAAGGTATACAGTAAACCTGAAGTGAAGCATCGGAATCTTAAACTGGACTCACAGGAGAGGTTCAAATCATAGAAAGTTAGAGTGTCAGTCCTCTTCTACTTAAGTCGGCATTGTGCCTTTAGTATTCAATTCGGATGCAATTTCTGTATTTTATTGTCAATAAGAAGGTCCAAGGGATACAGTAAACCTGAAGTGAAGCATCGGAATCTAAAACTGGACTCACAGGAGAGGTTGAAATCATAGAAAGTTAGAGTGTCAGTCCTCTTTTACTTATGTCGGCATTGTGCCTTTTGTATTAAATACCGATGCAATTTCTGAGTTTCATCGTCAATAAGAAGGTCCAAGGGATACGGTAAACCTGAAGTGACGCATCGGAATCTAAAACTGGACTCACAGTTGAAGTTCAAATCATAGAAAGTTAGAGTGTCAGTCCTCTTTTACTTATGTCGGCATTGTGCCTTTTGTATTAAATACCGATGCAATTTCTGTGTTTCATCGTCAATAAGAAGGTCCAAGGGATACAGTAAACCAGAAGTGAAGCATCGGAATCTAAAACTGGACTCACAGGAGAGGATCAAATCATAGAGTGAGTGTGTCAGTCCTCATGCACTTAAGTCGGCATTGTGCACTTTGTATTAATTGCGGATGCAATTTCTGTGTTTCATCGTCAATAAGAAGGTCCAAGGGACACAGTAAACCTGAAATGAAGCATCGGAATATAAAACTGGACTCACAGGAGAGGTTCAAATCATAGAAAATTAGAGTGTCAGTCTTCTTTTACTTAAGTCGGCATTGTGCCTTTTGAATTTAATTCCGATGCAATTTCTGTGTTTCATCGTCAATAAGAAGGTGCAAGGTATACAGGATCCTGAAGTGAAACATCGGAATCTAAAACTGGACTCACTGGAGATGTTCAAATCGCAGAAAGTGAGAGTGTCCTTCCTCTTTTACTTAAGTCGGCATTGTGCCTTTTGTATTTAATTCGGATGCAATTTCTCTATTTCATCGTGAATAAGAAGGTGCAGGTATACGGTAAACCTGAAGTGATGCATCGGAATCTAAAACTGGACTCACAGGAGAAGTTCATATCATAGAAAGCGAGAGCGTCAGTCCTCTTTTACTTAAGTCGGCGTTGTGCCTTTTGTATTAAATTCGGATGCAATTAGTGTGTTTCATCGTCAATAAGGAGATCCAAGGGATACAGTAAACCTGAAGTGAAGCATCGGAATCTAAAACTGGACTCACACGAGAGGTTCAAATCATAGAGGGTTAGAGTGTCAGTCCTCTTGTACTTAAAACGGCATTGTTATTTTTGAATTTAATTCCGATCCAATTTCTATGTTTCATCATCAATAAGAAGGTGCAAGGTGTACAGTAAACCTGAAGTGAAGCATCGGAATCTAAAACTGGACTCACAGGAGACGTTCAAATTGTAGAGAGCTAGAGTGTCAGTCCTCTTGTACTTAAGTCGGCATTGTGCCTTTTGAATTTAATTCCGATGCAATATCTGTGTTTCATCGTCAATACGAAGGTCCAAGGGATACAGTAAACCTGAAATGAAGCATAGGAATCTAAAACTGGACTCACAGGAGAGGTTCAAATCATAGAAAAAGAGAGCGTCAGACCTCTTTCACTTATGTCGGCATTGTGCCTTTTGTATTACATTCGGAAGCTATTTCTGCATTCCATCGTCAATAAGAAGGTCCAAGGGATACAGTAAACCTGAAGTGAAGCATCAGAATCTAAAACTGGACTCACAGGAGAGGTTCAAATCATAGAAAGTGAGAGTGTCAGTCCTCTTTTACTTAAGTCGGCATTGTGCCTTTTGTATTAAATTCGGATGCAACATCTGTGTTTCATCGTCAATAAGAAGGTGCAAGGTATACAGTAAACCTGAAGTGAAGCATCGGAATCTAAAACTGGACCCACAGGAGAGGTTCAAATCATAGAAAGAGAGAGTGTCAGTCCTCCTTTACTTAAGTCGGCATTGTGCCTTTTGTATTAAATTCGGATGCAATTTCTGTATTTCATCGTCAATAAGAAGGTCCAAGGGATACAGTAAACCTGAAGTGGAGCTTCGGAATCTAAAACTGGACTCACAGGAGAGGTTCAAATCATATAAAGAGAGAGTGACAGTCCTCTTTTACTTAAGTCGGCATTGTGCATTTTGTATTAAATTCGGATGCAATTTCTATGTTTTATCGCCAATAAGAAGGTCCAAGGTATACAGTAAACCTGAAGTGAAGCATCGGAATCTTAAACTGGACTCACAGGAGAGGTTCAAATCATAGAAAGTTAGAGAGTCAGTCCTCTTGTACTTAAGTCGGCATTGTGCATTTTGTATTAAATTCGGATGCAATTTCTGTGTTTCATCGTCAATAAGAAGGTCCAATGTATACAGTAAACCTGAAGTGAAGCATCGGAATCTTAAACTGGACTTACAGGAGAGGTTCCAATCATAGAGAGTTGGAGTGTCAGTCTCTTGTACTTAAGTCGGCATTGTGCCTTTTGATTTTAGTTCCGATGCAATTTCTATGTTTCATCGTCAATAAGAAGGTGCAAGGTATACAGTAGAACTGAAGTGAATCATCGGAATCTAAAACTGGACTCACAGGAGAGGTTCAAATCATAGAAAGGGAGAGTGTCAGTCCTCTTTTACTTTAGTCGGCATTGTGCCTTTAGTATTAAAACCGGATGCAATTTCTGTATTTCATCGTCAATAAGAAGGTCCAAGTGATACAGTAAACCTGAAGTGAAGCATCGGAATCTAAAACTGGACTCACAGGAGAGGTTGAAATCATAGAAAGTTAGAGTGTCAGTCCTCTTTTACTTATGTCGGCATTGTGCCTTTTGTATTAAATTCCGATGCAATTTCTGTGTTTCATCGTCAATAAGAAGGTCCAAGGGATACAGTAAACCAGAAGTGAAGCATCGGAATCTAAAACTGGACTCACAGGAGAGGTTCAAATCATAGAGTGAGAGTGTCAGTCCTCATGTACTTTAGTCGGCATTGTGCCTTTTGTATTAAATGCGGATGCAATTTCTGTGATTCATCGTCTATAAGAAGGTCCAAGGGATACAGTAAACCTGAAATGAAGCATCGGAATATAAAACTGGACTCACAGGAGAGTTTCAAATCATAGAAAGTTAGAGTGTCAGTCCTCTTGTACTTAAGTCGGCATTGTGCCTTTTGAATTTAATTCGGATGCAATTTCAGTGTTTCATCGTCAATAAGAAGGTGCAAGGTATACAGTAATCCTGAAGTGAAGCATCGGAATCTAAAACTGGACTCACTGGAGATGTTCAAATCACAGAAAGTGAGAGTGTCAGTCCTCTTTTACTTAAGTCGGCATTGTGCCTTTTGTATTAAATTCGGATGCAATTTCTGTATTTCATCGTGAATAAGAAGGTGCAGGTATACGGTAAACCTGAAGTGATGCATCGGAATCTAAAACTGGACTCACAGGAGAGGTTCAAATCATAGAAAGTGAGAGTGTCAGTCCTCTTGTACTTAAGTCGACACTGTGCCTTTTGTACTACATTCGGATGCAATTTCTGTGTTTCATCGCAATAAGAAGGTCCAAGGTATACAGTAAACCAGAAGTGAAGCATCGGAATCTAAAACTGGACTCACAGGAGAGGTTCAAATCATTGCAAGGGAGAGTGTTAGTCCTCTTGTACTTAAGTCGACATTGTGCCTTTTGTAGTAAATTCGGATGCAATTTCTGTGTTTCATCGTCAATAAAAAGCTGCAAGGTATACAGTAAACCTGAAGTGAAGCATCGGAACCTAAAACTGGACTCACAGGAGAGGTTCAAATCATAGAAAGTGAGAGTGTCAGTCCTCTTTTACTTAAGTCGGATTTGTGTCTTTTGTATTAAATTCTGATGCAATTTCTGTGTTTCATCGTCAATAAGAAGGTCCAAGAGATACAGTAAACCTGAAGTGAAGCATCGGAATCTAAAACTGGACTCACATGAGAGGTTCAAATCATAGAGTGAGAGTGTCAGTCCTCATCTACTTAAGGCGGCATTGTGCATTTTGTACTAAATTCGGATGCAATTTCTGTGTTTCATCGTCAATAAGAAGGTCCAAGGGATACAGTAAATCTGAAATGAAGCATCGGAATATAAAACTGGACTCACAGGAGAGTTTTAAATCCTAGAAAGTGAGAGTGTTAGTCCTCTTGTACTTAAGTCGGCATTTTGCGTTTTGTATTAAATTCGAATGCAATTTCTGTGTTTCATCGTCAATAGGAAGGTGCAAGGTATACAGTAAACCTGAAGTGAAGCATCGGAATCTAAAACTGGACTCACAGGAGAGGTTCAAATCATAGAAAGTGAGAGTGTCAGTCCTATTTTGCTTAAGTCGGCATTGTGCCTTTTGTATTAAATTCGGATGCAATTTCTGTGTTTCATCGTCAGTAAGAAGGTACAAGGTATACAGTAAACCTGAAGTGAAGCATCGGAATCTAAAACTGGACTCACAGGAGAGGTTCAAATCATAGAAAGTTAGATTGTCTGCCCTCTTGTACTTCAGTCGGCATTGTGCCTTTTGTATTAAATTCGGATGCACACTCTGTGTTTCATCGTCAACAAGAAGGTCCAAGGGATACAGTAAACCTGTAGTGAAGCATCGGAATCTAATACTGGACTCACAGGAGAGGTTCAAATCATAGAAAGTGAGAGTGTTAGTCCTCTTGTACTTAAGTCGGCATTGTGCCTTTTGTATTAAATTCGGATGCAATTTCTGTGTTTCATCGTCAATAAGAAGGTGCAAGGTAAACAGTAATCCTGAAGTGAAGCATCAGAATCTAAAACTGGACTCACAGGAGAAGTTCAAATCATAGAAAGTTAGAGTGTCAGTCCTCTTGTACTTATGTCGGCATTGTGACTTTTGTATTAAATTCCGATGCAATTTCTGTGTTTCAACGTCAATAAGAAGGTGCAAGGTATACGGTAAACCTGAAGTGACGCATCGGAATTTATAACTGGACTCACAGGACAAATTCAAATCATAGGATGTGAGAGTATCAGTCCTCTTTTACTTAAGACAGATTTGTGCCTTTTGTATTAAATTCGGATGCAATTTCTGTGTTTCATCGTCAATAAGAAGGTCCAAGGGATACAGTAAACCTGAAGTGAAGCATCGGAATCTAAAACTGGACTCACAGGAGAGGTTCAAATCATAGAAAGTGAGAGTGTCAGTCCCCATGTACTTAAGTCGGCATTGTGCCTTTTGTATTAAATTCGGATGCAATTTCTGTGTTTCATTGTCAATAAGAAGGTCCGAGGGATACAGTAAACCTGAAATGAAGCATCGGAATCTGAAACTGGACTCACAGGAGAGGTTCAAATCATAGAAAGTTAGAGTGTCAGTCCTCTTGTACTTAAGTCGGCATTGTGCCTTTTGAATTTAATTCCGATGCAATTTCTGTGTTTCATCGTCAATAAGAAGGTGCAAGGTATACAGTAAAAATGAAGTGAAGCATCGGAATCTAAAACTGGACTCACAGGAGAGGTTCAAATCACAGAAAGTGAGAGTGTCAGTCCTCTTTTACTTAAGTCGGCATTGTGCCTTTTGTATTAAATTCGGATGCAATTTCTGTATTGCATCGTCAATAAGAAGGTGCACGGTATACGGTAAACCTGAAGTGACGCATCGGAACCTAAAACTGGACTCACAGGAGAAGTTCATATCATAGAAAGTGAGAGCGTCAGTCCTCCTTTACTTAAGTCAGCATTGTGCCTTTTGTATTAAATTCGGATGCAATTAGTGTGTTTCATCGTCAATAAGGAGATCCAAGGGATACAGTAAACCTGAAGTGAAGCATCAGAATCTAAACCTGGACTCACAGGAGAGGTTCAAATCATAGAAAGTTAGAGTGTCAGTCCTCTTGTACTTATGTCGGCATTGTGCCTTTTGTATTAAATTCCGATGCAATTTCTGTGTTTCATCGTCAATAAGAAGGTGCAAGGTATACGGTAAACCTGAAGTGACGCATCGGAATTTATAACTGGACTCACAGGACAAGTTCAAATCATAGGATGTGAGAGTGTCAGTCCTCTTGTACTTAAGTCGGCATTGTGCCTTTTGTATTAAATTCGGATGCAATTTCTGTGATTCATCGGCTATAAGAAGGTCCAAGGGATACAGTAAACCTGAAGTGAAGCATCGGAATCTAAAACTGGACTCACAGGAGAAGTTCAAATCATAGATAGTGATAGTGTCAGTCCTCTTTTACTTAAGTCGGCATTGTGCATTTTGTATTAAATTCGGATGCAATTTCTGTGTTTCATCGTCAATAAGAAGGTCCAAGGGATACAGTAAACCTGAAGTGAAGCATCGGAATCTAAAACTGGACTCACAGTAGAGGTTCCAATCATAGAGAGTTAGAGTGTCAGACCTCTTGTACATAAGTCGGCATTGTGCCGTTTGAATTTAGTTCCGATGCAATTTCTATGTTTCATCGTCAATAAGAAGGTGCAAGGTATACAGTAAAACTGAAGTGAACCATCGGAATCTAAAACTGGACTCACAGGAGAGGTTCAAATCATAAAAAAAGAGAGTGTCAGTCCTATTTTACTTAATTCGGCATTGTGCCTTTTGTATTAAATTCGGATGTAATTTCTGTATTTCATCGTCAATAAGAAGGTCCAAGGGATACAGTAAACCTGAAGTGAAGCATCGGAATCTAAAACTGGACTCACAGGAGAGGTTGAAATCATAGAAAATTAGAGTGTCAGTCCTCTTGCACTTATGTCGGCATTGTGCCTTTTGTATTAAATTCCGATGCAATTTCCATGTGTCATCGTCAATAAGAAGGTGCAAGGTATACGGTAAACCTGAAGTGACGCTTCGGAATCTAAAACTGGACTCACAGGAGAAGTTCAAATCATAGAAAGTGAGAGTGTCAGTCCTCTTTTACTTAAGTCAGCATTGTGCCTTATGTATTAAATTCGGATGCAATTTCTGTGTTTTATCGTCAATAAGAAGGTCCAAGGGATACAGTAAACCAGACGTGAAGCATCGGAATCTAAAACTGGACTCACAGGAGGGGTTCAAATCATAGAAAGTGAGAGTGTCAGTCCTCTTGTACTTAAGTCGGCATTGTGCCTTTTCTACTACATTCGGATGCAATTTCTGTGTTTCATCATCAATAAGAAGGTCCAAGGTATACAGTAAACCTGAAGTGAAGCATCGGAATCTAGAACTGGACTCACAGGAGAGGTTCAAATCTTAGGAAGTTAGAGTGTCAGTCCTCTTGTACTTAAGTCGGCATTGTGCCTTTTGAATTTAATTGCGATGCAATTTCTGTGTTTCATCGTCAATAAGAAGGTGCAAGGTATACAGTAAACCTGAAGTGAAGTATCGGAATCTAAAACTGGACTCACAGGAGAGGTTCAAATCTCAGTAAGTGAAAGTGTCAGTCCTCTTTTACTTAAGTCAGCATTGTGCCTTTTGTATTAAATTCGGAAGCAATTACTGTATTTCACCGTCAATAAGAAGGTCCAAGGGATACAGTAAACCTGAAGTGAACCATCGGAAACTTAAACTGGACTCACAGGAGAGGTTCAAATCATAGAAAGGGAGATTGTCAGTCCTCTTTTACTTAAGTCGGCATTGTGCCTTTTGTATTAAATTCGGATGCAATTTCCGTATTTCATCGTCAATAAGAGGGTCCAAGGGATACAGTAAACCTGAAGTGGAGCTTCGGAATCTAAAACTGGACTCACAGGAGAGGTTCAAATCATATAAAGAGAGAGTGACAGTCCTCTTTTACTTACGTCGGCATTGTGCCTTTTGTATTAAATTCGGATGCAATTTCTGTGTTTGATCGTCAATAAGAAGGTCCAAGGGATACAGTAAACCTGAAGTGAAGCATCGGAATCTAGAACTGGACTCACAGGAGAGGTTCAAATCATAGAAAGTGAAAGTGTCAGTCCTCTTGTACTTAAGTCGGCATTGTGCAGTTTGTATTAAATTCGGATGCAATTTCTGTGTTTTATCGTCAATAAGAAGGTCCCAGGTATACAGTAAACCTGAAGTGAAGCATCGGAATCTTAAACTGGACTCACAGGAGAGGTTCAAATCATAGAAAGTTAGAGTGTCAGTCTCTTGTACTTAAGTCGGCATTGTGCCTTTTGATTTTAGTTCCGATGCAATTTCTATGTTTCATCGTCAATAAGAAGGTGCAAGGTATACAGTAGAACTGAAGTGAATCATCTGAATCTAAAACTGGACTCACACGAGAGGTTCAAATCATAGAAAGGGAGAGTGTCAGTCCTCTTTTACTTAAGTCGGCATTGTGCCTTTAGTATTCAATTCGGATGCAATTTCTGTATTTCATTGTCAATAAGAAGGTCCAAGGGATACAGTAAACCTGAAGTGAAGCATCGGAATCTAAAACTGGTCTCACAGGAGAGGTTGAAATCATAGAAAGTTAGAGTCTCAGTCCTCATGTACTTAAGTCGGCATTGTGCACTTTGTATTAATTGCGGATGCAATTTCTGTGTTTCATCGTCAATAAGAAGGTCCAAGGGACACAGTAAACCTGAAATGAAGCATCGGAATATAAAACTGGACTCACAGGAGAGGTTCAAATCATAGAAAATTAGAGTGTCAGTCCTCTTTTACTTAAGTCGGCATTGTGCCTTTTGAATTTAATTCCGATGCAATTTCTGTGTTTCATCGTCAATAAGAAGGTGCAACGTATACAGTATCCTGAAGTGAAACATCAGAATCTTAAACTGGTCTCACTGGAGATGTTCAAATCGCAGAAAGTGAGAGTGTCCGTCCTCTTTTACTTAAGTCGGCATTGTGCCTTTTGTATTTAATTCGGATGCAATTTCTGTATTTCATCGTGAATAAGCAGGTGCAGGGATACGGTAAACCTGAAGTGATGCATCGGAATCTAAAACTGGACTCACAGGAGAAGTTCATATCATAGAAAGCGAGAGCGTCAGTCCTCTTTTACTTAAGTCGGCGTTGTGCCTTTTGTATTAAATTCGGATGCAATTAGTGTGTTTCATCGTCAATAAGGAGATCCAAGGGATACAGTAAACCTGAAGTGAAGCATCGGAATCTAAAACTGGACTCACACGAGAGGTTCAAATCATAGAGGGTTAGAGTGTCAGTCCTCTTGTACTTAAAACGGCATTGTTATTTTTGAATTTAATTCCGATCCAATTTCTATGTTTCATCATCAATAAGAAGGTGTAAGGTGTACAGTAAACCTGAAGTGAAGCATCGGAATCTAAAACTGGACTCACAGGAGACGTTCAAATTGTAGAGAGCTAGAGTGTCAGTCCTCTTGTACTTAAGTCGGCATTGTGCCTTTTGAATTTAATTCCGATGCAATATCTGTGTTTCATCGTCAATACGAAGGTCCAAGGGATACAGTAAACCTGAAATGAAGCATAGGAATCTAAAACTGGACTCACAGGAGAGGTTCAAATCATAGAAAGAGAGAGTGTCAGTCCTCTTTCACTTATGTCGGCATTGTGCCTTTTGTATTACATTCGGAAGCAATTTCTGCATTCCATCGTCAATAAGAAGGTCCAAGGGATACAGTAAACCTGAAGTGAAGCATCAGAATCTAAAACTGGACTCACAGGAGAGGTTCAAATCATAGAAAGTGAGAGTGTCAGTCCTCTTTTACTAAAGTCGGCATTGTGCCTTTTGTATTAAATTCGGATGCAACATCTGTGTTTCATCGTCAATAAGAAGGTGCAAGGTATACAGTAAACCTGAAGTGAAGCATCGGAATCTAAAACTGGACCCACAGGAGAGGTTCAAATCATAGAAAGAGAGAGTGTCAGTCCTCCGTTACTTAAGTCGGCATTGTGCCTTTTGTATTAAATTCGGATGCAATTTCTGTATTTCATCGTCAATAAGAAGGTCCAAGGGATACAGTAAACCTGAAGTGGAGCTTCGGAATCTAAAACTGGACTCACAGGAGAGGTTCAAATCATATAAAGAGAGAGTGACAGTCCTCTTTTACTTAAGTCGGCATTGTGCCTTTTGTATTAAATTCGGACGCAATTTCTGTGTTTCATCGTCAATACGAAGGTCCAAGGGATACAGTAAACCTGAAGTGAAGCATCGGAATCTAGAACTGGACTCACAGGAGAGGTTCAAATCATAGAAAGTGAAAGTGTCAGTCCTCTTGTACTTAAGTCGGCATTGTGCATTTTGTATTAAATTCGGATGCACTTTCTATGTTTTATCGCCAATAAGAAGGTCCAAGGTATACAGTAAACCTGAAGTGAAGCATCGGAATCTTAAACTGGACTCACAGGAGAGGTTCAAATCATAGAAAGGGAGATTGTCACTCCTCTTGTACTTAAGTCGGCATTGTGCCTTTTGTATTAAATTCGGATGCAACATCTGTGTTTCATCGTCAATAAGAAGGTGCAAGGTATACAGTAAACCTGAAGCGAAGCATCGGAATCTAAAACTGGACGCACAGGAGAGGTTCAAATCATAGAAAGAGAGAGTGTCAGTCCTCTTTTACTTAAGTCGGCATTATGCCTTTTGTATTAAATTCGGATGCAATTTCCGTATTCCATCGTCAATAAGAGGGTCCAAGGGATACAGTAAACCTGAAGTGGAGCTTCGGAATCTAAAACTGGACTCACAGGAGAGGTTCAAATCATATAAAGAGAGAGTGACAGTCCTCTTTTACTTACGTAGGCATTGTGCCTTTTGTATTAAATTCGGATGCAATTTCTGTGTTTGATCGTCAATAAGAAGGTCCAAGGGATACAGTAAACCTGAAGTGAAGCATCGGAATCTAGAACTGGACTCACAGGAGAGGTTCAAATCATAGAAAGTGAAAGTGTCAGTCCTCTTGTACTTAAGTCGGCATTGTGCAGTTTGTATTAAATTCGGATGCAATTTCTGTGTTTTATCGTCAATAAGAAGGTCCCAGGTATACAGTAAACCTGAAGTGAAGCATCGGAATCTTAAACTGGACTCATAGGAGAGGTTCAAATCATAGAAAGTTAGAGTGTCAGTCCTCTTCTACTTAAGTCGGCATTGTGCATTTTGTATTAAATTCGGATGCAATTTCTGTGTTAGATCGTCAATAAGAAGGTCCAAGGTATACAGTAAACCTGAAGTGAAGGATCGGAATCTTAAACTGGACTTACAGGAGAGGTTCCAATCATAGAGAGTTAGAGTGTCAGTCTCTTGTACTTAAGTCGGCATTGTGCCTTTTGATTTTAGTTCCGATGCAATTTCTATGTTTCATCGTCAATAAGAAGGTCCAAGGTATACAGTAAACCTGAAGTGAAGCATCGGAATCTTAAACTGGACTCACAGGAGAGGTTCAAATCATAGAAAGTTAGAGTGTCAGTCCTCTTCTACTTAAGTCGGCATTGTGCCTTTAGTATTAAATTCGGATGCAATTTCTGTATTTTATTGTCAATAAGAAGGTCCAAGGGATACAGTAAACCTGAAGTGAAGCATCGGAATCTAAAACTGGACTCACAGGAGAGGTTGAAATCATAGAAAGTTAGAGTGTCAGTCCTCTTTTACTTATGTCGGCATTGTGCCTTTTGTATTAAATACCGATGCAATTTCTGAGTTTCATCGTCAATAAGAAGGTCCAAGGGATACGGTAAACCTGAAGTGACGCATCGGAATCTAAAACTGGACTCACAGTTGAAGTTCAAATCATAGAAAGTTAGAGTGTCAGTCCTCTTTTACTTATGTCGGCATTGTGCCTTTTGTATTAAATACCGATGCAATTTCTGTGTTTCATCGTCAATAAGAAGGTCCAAGGGATACAGTAAACCAGAAGTGAAGCATCGGAATCTAAAACTGGACTCACAGGAGAGGATCAAATCATAGAGTGAGAGTGTCAGTCCTCATGCACTTAAGTCGGCATTGTGCACTTTGTATTAATTGCGGATGCAATTTCTGTGTTTCATCGTCAATAAGAAGGTCCAAGGGACACAGTAAACCTGAAATGAAGCATCGGAATATAAAACTGGACTCACAGGAGAGGTTCAAATCATAGAAAATTAGAGTGTCAGTCTTCTTTTACTTAAGTCGGCATTGTGCCTTTTGAATTTAATTCCGATGCAATTTCTGTGTTTCATCGTCAATAAGAAGGTGCAAGGTATACAGGATCCTGAAGTGAAACATCGGAATCTAAAACTGGACTCACTGGAGATGTTCAAATCGCAGAAAGTGAGAGTGTCCTTCCTCTTTTACTTAAGTCGGCATTGTGCCTTTTGTATTTAATTCGGATGCAATTTCTCTATTTCATCGTGAATAAGAAGGTGCAGGTATACGGTAAACCTGAAGTGATGCATCGGAATCTAAAACTGGACTCACAGGAGAAGTTCATATCATAGAAAGCGAGAGCGTCAGTCCTCTTTTACTTAAGTCGGCGTTGTGCCTTTTGTATTAAATTCGGATGCAATTAGTGTGTTTCATCGTCAATAAGGAGATCCAAGGGATACAGTAAACCTGAAGTGAAGCATCGGAATCTAAAACTGGACTCACACGAGAGGTTCAAATCATAGAGGGTTAGAGTGTCAGTCCTCTTGTACTTAAAACGGCATTGTTATTTTTGAATTTAATTCCGATCCAATTTCTATGTTTCATCATCAATAAGAAGGTGCAAGGTGTACAGTAAACCTGAAGTGAAGCATCGGAATCTAAAACTGGACTCACAGGAGACGTTCAAATTGTAGAGAGCTAGAGTGTCAGTCCTCTTGTACTTAAGTCGGCATTGTGCCTTTTGAATTTAATTCCGATGCAATATCTGTGTTTCATCGTCAATACGAAGGTCCAAGGGATACAGTAAACCTGAAATGAAGCATAGGAATCTAAAACTGGACTCACAGGAGAGGTTCAAATCATAGAAAGAGAGAGCGTCAGACCTCTTTCACTTATGTCGGCATTGTGCCTTTTGTATTACATTCGGAAGCTATTTCTGCATTCCATCGTCAATAAGAAGGTCCAAGGGATACAGTAAACCTGAAGTGAAGCATCAGAATCTAAAACTGGACTCACAGGAGAGGTTCAAATCATAGAAAGTGAGAGTGTCAGTCCTCTTTTACTTAAGTCGGCATTGTGCCTTTTGTATTAAATTCGGATGCAACATCTGTGTTTCATCGTCAATAAGAAGGTGCAAGGTATGCAGTAAACCTGAAGTGAAGCATCGGAATCTAAAACTGGACCCACAGGAGAGGTTCAAATCATAGAAAGAGAGAGTGTCAGTCCTCCTTTACTTAAGTCGGCATTGTGCCTTTTGTATTAAATTCGGATGCAATTTCTGTATTTCATCGTCAATAAGAAGGTCCAAGGGATACAGTAAACCTGAAGTGGAGCTTCGGAATCTAAAACTGGACTCACAGGAGAGGTTCAAATCATATAAAGAGAGAGTGACAGTCCTCTTTTACTTAAGTCGGCATTGTGCATTTTGTATTAAATTCGGATGCAATTTCTATGTTTTATCGCCAATAAGAAGGTCCAAGGTATACAGTAAACCTGAAGTGAAGCATCGGAATCTTAAACTGGACTCACAGGAGAGGTTCAAATCATAGAAAGTTAGAGAGTCAGTCCTCTTGTACTTAAGTCGGCATTGTGCATTTTGTATTAAATTCGGATGCAATTTCTGTGTTTCATCGTCAATAAGAAGGTCCAATGTATACAGTAAACCTGAAGTGAAGCATCGGAATCTTAAACTGGACTTACAGGAGAGGTTCCAATCATAGAGAGTTGGAGTGTCAGTCTCTTGTACTTAAGTCGGCATTGTGCCTTTTGATTTTAGTTCCGATGCAATTTCTATGTTTCATCGTCAATAAGAAGGTGCAAGGTATACAGTAGAACTGAAGTGAATCATCGGAATCTAAAACTGGACTCACAGGAGAGGTTCAAATCATAGAAAGGGAGAGTGTCAGTCCTCTTTTACTTTAGTCGGCATTGTGCCTTTAGTATTAAAACCGGATGCAATTTCTGTATTTCATCGTCAATAAGAAGGTCCAAGTGATACAGTAAACCTGAAGTGAAGCATCGGAATCTAAAACTGGACTCACAGGAGAGGTTGAAATCATAGAAAGTTAGAGTGTCAGTCCTCTTTTACTTATGTCGGCATTGTGCCTTTTGTATTAAATTCCGATGCAATTTTTGTGTTTCATCGTCAATAAGAAGGTCCAAGGGATACAGTAAACCAGAAGTGAAGCATCGGAATCTAAAACTGGACTCACAGGAGAGGTTCAAATCATAGAGTGAGAGTGTCAGTCCTCATGTACTTTAGTCGGCATTGTGCCTTTTGTATTAAATGCGGATGCAATTTCTGTGATTCATCGTCTATAAGAAGGTCCAAGGGATACAGTAAACCTGAAATGAAGCATCGGAATATAAAACTGGACTCACAGGAGAGTTTCAAATCATAGAAAGTTAGAGTGTCAGTCCTCTTGTACTTAAGTCGGCATTGTGCCTTTTGAATTTAATTCGGATGCAATTTCAGTGTTTCATCGTCAATAAGAAGGTGCAAGGTATACAGTAATCCTGAAGTGAAGCATCGGAATCTAAAACTGGACTCACTGGAGATGTTCAAATCACAGAAAGTGAGAGTGTCAGTCCTCTTTTACTTAAGTCGGCATTGTGCCTTTTGTATTAAATTCGGATGCAATTTCTGTATTTCATCGTGAATAAGAAGGTGTAGGTATACGGTAAACCTGAAGTGATGCATCGGAATCTAAAACTGGACTCACAGGAGAAGTTCATATCATAGAAAGTGAGAGCGTCAGTCCTCTTTTACTTAAGTCGGCGTTGTGCCTTTTGTATTAAATTCGGATGCAATTAGTGTGTTTCATCGTCTATAAGGAGATCCAAGGGATACAGTAAACCTGAAGTGAAGCATCGGAATCTAAAACTGGACTCACACGAGAGGTTCAAATCATAGAGGGTTAGAGTGTCAGTCCTCTTGTACTTAAAACGGCATTGTGCCTTTTGAATTTAATTCCGATCCAATCTCTATGTTTCATCGTCAATAAGGGGGTGCAAGGTATACAGTAAACCTGAAGTGAAGCATCGGAATCTAAAACAGGACTCAAAGGAGAGGTTCAAATCATAAAAAGGGAGAGTGTGAGTCGTCTTGTACTTATGTCGACATTGTGCATTTTGTAGTAAATTCGGATGCAATTTCTGTGTTTCATCGTCAATAAAAAGGTGCAAAGTATACAGTAAACCTGAAGTGAAGCATCGGAATCTAAAACTGGACTCACAGGAGAGGTTCAAATCATAGAAAGTGAGAGTGTCAGTCCTCTTTTACTTAAGACAGATTTGTGCCTTTTGTATTAAATTCGGATGCAATTTCTGTGTTTCATCGTCAATAAGAAGGTCCAAGGGATACAGTAAACCTGAAGTGAAGCATCGGAATCTAAAACTGGACTCACAGGAGAGGTTCAAAACATAGAAAGTGAGAGTTTCAGTCCTCATGTACTTAAGTCGGCATTGTGCCTTTTGTATTAAATTCGGTTGCAATTTCTGTGTTTCATTGTCAATAAGGAGGTCCGAGGCATACAGTAAACCTGAAATGAAGCATCGGAATCTGAAACTGGACTCACAGAAGAGGTTCAAATCATAGAAAGTTAGAGTGTCAGTCCTCTTGTACTTAAGTCGGCATAGTGCCTTTTGAATTTAATTCCGATGCAATTTCTGCGTTTCATCGTCAATAAGAAGGTGCAAGGTATACAGTAAACCTGAAGTGAAGCATCGGAATCTAAAACTGGACTCACAGGAGAGGTTCAAATCACAGAAAGTGAGAGTGTCAGTCCTCTTTTACTTAACTCGGCATTGTGCCTTTTGTATTAAATTCGGATGCAATATCTGTATTTCATCGTCAATAAGAAGGTGCACGGTATACGGTAAACCTGAAGTGACGCATCGGAATCTATAACTGGACTCACAGGAGAAATTCATATCATAGAAAGTGAGAGCGTCAGTCCTCTTCTACTTAAGTCGGCGTTGTGCCTTTTGTATTAAATTCGGATGCAATTAGTGTGTTTCATCGTCAATAAGGAGATTCAAGGGATACACTAAACCTGAAGTGAAGCATCGGAATCTAAAACTGGACTCGCACGAGACGTTCAAATCATAGAGGGTTAGAGTGTCAGTCCTCTTGTACTTAAGTCGGCATTGTGCCTTTTGAATTTAATTCCGATGCAACATCTGTGTTTCATCGTCAATAAGAAGGTCCAAGGGATACAGTAAACCTGAAGTGAAGCATCGGAAACTAAAACTGGACTCACAGGAGAGGTTCAAATCATAGAAAGAGAGAGTGACTTTTCTCTTTTACTTAAGTCGCCATTGTGCCTTTTGAATTAAATTCCGATGAAATTTCTGTCTTTCATCGTCAATAAGAAGGACCAAGTGATACAGTAAACCATAAGTGCAGCATCGGAATCTAAAACTGGACTCACAGGAGAGGTTCAAATCATAGAAAGGGAGAGTGTCAGTCCTCTTGTACTTAAGTCCTCATTGTGCCTTTTGTATTAAATTCGGATGCAATTTCTGCGTTTCATCGTCAATAAGAAGGTCCAAGGTATACAGTAAACCTGAAGTGAAGCATCGGAATCTAAAACTGGACTCACATGTGAGGTTCAAATCATAGAAAGTGAGAGTGTCAATCCTCTTTTACTTAAGTCGGCATTGTGCCTTTTGTATTAAATTCCGATGCAATTTCTGTGTTTCATCGTCAATAGGAAGGTGCAAGCTATACAGTAAACCAGAAGTGAAGCATCGGAATCTAAAACTGGACTCACAGGAGAGGTTCAAATCATAGAAAGTGAGAGTGTTAGTCCTCTTTTACTTAAGTCGGATTTGTGCCTTTTGTATTAAATTCGGATGCAATTTCTGTGTTTCATCGTCAATAAGAAGGTCCAAAGGATACAGTAAACCTGAAGTGAAGCATCGGAATCTAAAACTGGACTCACAGGAGAGGTTCATATGATAGAAAGTGAGAGTGTCAGTCCTCTTGTACTTAAGTCGGATTTGTGCCTTTTGAATTTAATTCCGATCCAATTTCTATGTTTCATCGTCAATAAGGGGGTGCAAGGTATACAGTAAACCTGAAGTGAAGCTTCGGAATCTAAAACTGGACTCACAGGAGAGGTTGAAATCATAGAAAGTTAGAGTGTCAGTCCTCTTGTACTTATGTCGGCGTTAAGCCTTTTGTACCAAATTCGTATGCAATTTCTGTGTTTCATCGTCAATAAAAAGCTGCAAGGTATACAGTGAACCTGAAGTGATGCATCGGAATCTAAAACTGGCCTCACAGGAGAGGTTCAAATCATAGAAAGTTAGAGTGTCACTCCTCTTGTACTTAGATCGGCATTGTTCCTTTCGAATTTAATTCCGATGCAATTTCTGAGTTTCATCGTCAATAAGAAGGTGCAAGGTATATAGTAATCCTGAAGTGAAGCATCGGAATCTAAAACTGGACTCACTGGAGAGGTTCAAATCACAGAAAGTGAGAGTGTCAGTCCTCTTTTACTTAAGTTGGCATTGTGCCTTTAGTATTAAATTCGGATGCAATTTCTGTATTTCATCGTCAATAAGAAGGTCCAAAGGATACAGTAAACCTGAAGTGAAGCATCGGAATCTAAAACTGGACTCACAGGACAGGTTGAAATCATAGAAAGTGAGAGCGTCAGTCCTCTTTTACTTACGTCGGCGTTGTGCCTTTTGTATTAAATTCCGATGCAATTAGTGTGTTTCATCGTCAATAAGGAGATCCAAGGGATACAGTAAACCTGAAGTGAAGCATCGGATTCTATAACTGGACTCACAGGAGAGGTTCAAATTGTAGAGAGCTAGAGTGTCAGTCCTCTTGTACTTAAGTCGGCATTGTGCCTTTTGAATTTAATTCCGATGCAATAACTGTGTTTCATCGTCAATAAGAAGGTCCAAGGGATACAGTAAACCCGAAATGAAGCATCGGAATCTAAAACTGGACTCACAGGAGAGGTTCAAATCATAGAAAGAGAGAGTGTCAGTCCTCTTTCCTTTAAGTCAGCATTGTGCCTTTTGTTTTACATTCGGAAGCAATTTCTGTATTCCATTGTCAATAAGAAGGTCCAAGGGATACAGTAAACCTGAAGTGAAGCATCGGAATCTAAAACTGCACTCACAGGAGAGGTTCAAATCATAGAAAGGGAGAGTGTTAGTCCTCTTGTACTTAAGTCGACATTGTGCCTTTTGTAGTAAATTCGGATGCAATTTCTGTGTTTCATCGTCAATAAAAAGTTGCAAGGTATACAGTAAACCTGAAGTGAAGCCTCGGAATCTAAAACTGGACTCACAGGAGAGGTTCAAATCATAGAAAGTGAGAGTGTCAGTCCTCTTTTACTTAAGACGAAATTGTGCCTTTTGTATTAAATTCGGATGCAATTTCTGTGTTTCATCGTCAATAAGAAGGTCCAAGGGATAGAGTAAACCTGAAGTGAAGCATCGGAATCTAAAACCGGACTCACAGGAAAGGTTCAAATCATAGATAGTTAGTGTGTCAGTCCTCTTGTACTTATGTCGGCATTGTGCCTTTTAGGAGAATTTCGAATCATAGAAAGTGAGAGTGTCAGTCCTCTTTTACTTAAGTCGGCATTGTGCCTTATGTATTAAATTCGGATGCAATTTCTGTGTTTCACTGTTCATGAGAAGGTTAAGGGATACAGTAAACCTGAAGTGAAGCATCGGAATCTCAAACTGGACTCACAGGAGAGGTTCAAATCATAGAAAGAGAGAGTGACAGTTCTCTTTTACTTATGTCGGCATTGTGCCTTTTGAATTAAATTCCGATGAAATTTCTGTCTTTTATCGTCAATAAGAAGGACCAAGGGATCCAGTAAACCATAAGTGAAGCATCGAAATCTAAAACTGGACTCACAGGAGAGGTTCAAATCACAGAAAGTTAGAGTGTCAGTCCTCTTGTACTTAAGTCGGCATTGTGCCTTTTGTATTAAATTCGGATGCAATTTCTGTATTTCATCGTCAATAAGAAGGTCCAAGGGATACAGTAAATCTGAGGTGAAGCATCGGAATCTAAAACTGGACTCACAGGAGAGGTTCAAATCATAGAAAGTTAGAGTGTCAGTCCTCTTGTAGTTATGTCGGCATTGTGCCTTTTGTATTAAATTCCGATGCAGTTTCTGTGTTTCATCGTCAATAAGAAGGTGCAAGGTATACGGTAAACCTGAAGTGACGCATCGGAATCTATAACTGGGCTCACAGGAGAATTTCAAATCATAGAAAGTGAGAGTGTCAGTCCTCTTTTACTTAAGTCGGCATTGTGCCTTATGTATTAAATTCGGTTGCAATTTCTTAGTTTCATAGTCAATAAGAAGGTCCAAGGAATACAGTGCACCTGAAGTGAAGCATCGGAATCTAAAACTGGACTCACAGGAGATTTTCAAATCATAGTTAAATTGTCAGTCCTCTTGTACTTATGTCGGCATTGTGCCTTTTGTATTATTTTCCGATGCAATTTCTGTGTTTCATCATCAATAGGAAGGTGCAAGGTATACAGTAAACCAGAAGTGAAGCGTCGGAATCTAAAACTGGCCCCACAGGAGAGGTTCAAATATTAAAGAGCTAGAGTGTCAGTCCTCTTGTACTTAAGTCGGCATTGTGCCTTTTGAATCTAATTCCGATGCAATTTCTGTGTTTCATCGTCAATAAGAAGGTCCAAGGGATTCTGTAAACCTGAAATGAAGCAGCGGAATCTAAAACTGGACTCACAGGAAAGGTTCAAATCATAGAAAAAGAGAGTGTCAGTGCTCTTTTACTTAATTCGGCATTGTGCCTTTTGTATTAAATTCGGATGCAATTTCTGTGTTTCATCGTCAATGAGAAGGTCCAAGGGATACAGTAAACCTGAAGTGAAGCATCGGAATCTAAAACTGGACTCACAGGAGAGGATCAAATCATAGAAAGAGAGAGTGACAGTCCTCTTTTACTTAAGTCGGCAATGTGCTTTTGAATTAAATTCCGAAGAAATTTCTGTCTTTCATCATCAATAAGAAGGACCAAGGGATACAGTAAACCATAAGTGAAGGATCGGAATCTAAAACTGGACTCACAGGAGAGGTCCAAATCATAGAAAGGGAGAGTGTCAGTCCTCTTGTACTTATGTCGGCATTGTGCCTTTTGGATTAAATTCGGATGCAATTTCTGTGTTTCATCGTCAATAAGAAGGTGCAATGTATACAGTAAACCTGAAGTGAAGCATCGGAATCTAAAACTGGACTCACATGTGAGGTTCAAATCATAGAAAGTGAGAGTGTCAATCCACTTTTACTTAAGCCGGCATTGTGCCTTTTGTATTAAATTCGGATGCAATTTCTGTGTTTCATCGTCAATAAGAAGGTCCAAGGGATTCAGTAAACCTGTAATGAAGCATCGGAATCTAAAACAGGACTCACAGGAGAGGTTCAAATCATAGAAAGTTAGAGTGTCAGTCCTCTTGTACTTAAGTCGGCATTGTGCCTTTTGAATTTAATTCCGATGCAATTTCTGTGTTTCATCGTCAATAGAAAGGTGCAAGGTATACAGTAAACCTGAAGTGAAGCATCGGAATCTAAAACTGGACTTACAGGATAGGTTCAAATCACAGAAAGTTAGAGTGACAGTCCTTTTTTACTCAAGTCGGCATTGTGCCTTTTGTATTAAATTCGGATGCAATTTCTGTGTTTCATCGTCAATAAGAAGGTGCAAGGTATACAGTAAACCTGAAGTGAAGCATCGGAATCTAAAACTGGACTCACAGTAGAGGTTCAAATCACAGAAAGTGAGAGTGTCAGATCTCTTTTACTTAAGTCGGCATTGTGCCTTTTGTATTAAATTCGGATGGAATTTCTGAATTTCATCGGCACTAAGAAGGTGCAAGGTATACGGTAAACCTGAAGTGACGCATCGGAATCTAAAACTGGACTCACAGGAGAAGTTCATATCATAGAAAGTGAGAGCGTCAGTCCTCTTTTACTTAAGTCGGCGTTGTGCCTTTTGTATTACATTCGGATGCAATTAGTGTGTTTCATTGTCAATAAGAAGATCCAAGGGATACAGTAAACCTGAAGTGAAGCATCGGAATCTAAAAACGGACTCACAGGAGTGGTTCAAATCATAGAAAGTTAGAGTGTTAGTCCTCTTGTACTTATGTCGGCATTGTGCCTTTTGTATTAAATCCCGATGCAATTTCTGTGTTTCATCGTCAATAAGAAGGTGCAAGGTATACGGTAAACCTGAAGTGATGCATCGGAATCTAAAACTGGACTCACAGGAGAATTTCAAATCATAGAAAGAGAGAGTGACAGTCCTCTTTTACTTAAGTCGGCATTGTGCCTTTTGAATTAAATTAAGATGAAATTTCTGTCTTTCTTCGTCAATAAGAAGGACCAAGGGATACAGTAAACCATAAGTGAAGCATCGGAATCTAATACTGGACTCACAGGAGAGGTTCAAATCATAGAAAGGGAGAGTGTCGGTCCTCTTGTACTTAAGTCGGCATTGTGCCTTTTGTAATAAATTCGGATGCAATTTCAGTGTTTCATCGTCAATAAGAAGGTCCAAGGTATACAGTAAACCTGATGTGAAGCATCGGAATCTAAAACTGGACTCACATGTGAGGTTCAAATCATGGAAAGTGAGAGTGTCTATCCTCTTTTACTTAAGTCGGCATTGTGCCTTTTGTATTAAATTCGGATGCAATTTCTTTGTTTCATCGTCAATAAGAAGGTCCAAGGAATACACTAAATCTGAAGAGAAGCATCGGAATCTAAAACTGGCCTCACAGGAGATGTTCAAATAATAGTTAAATAGTCAGTCCTCTTGTACTTAAATCGGCATTGTGCCTTTTGTATTAAATTCCGATGCAATTTCTGTGTTTCATCGTCAATAGGAAGGTGCAAGGTATACAGTAAACCAGAAGTGAAGCATCGAAATCTAAAACTGGACTCACAGGAGAGGATCAAATCATAGAAAGAGAGAGTGTCAGTCCTCTTTTACTTAAGTCGGCATTGTGCCTTTTGTATTAAATTCGGATGCAATTTCTGTATTTCATCGTCAATAAGAAGGTCCAAGGGATACAGTAAATCTGAGGTGAAGCATCGGAATCTAAAACTAGACTCACAGGAGAGGTTCTAATCATAGAAAGTTAGAGTGTCAGTCCTCTTGTAGTTATGTCGGCATTGTGCCTTTTGTATTAAATTCCGATGCAATTTCAGCGTTTCATCGTTAATGAGAAGGTCTAAGGGATACAGTAAACCTGAAGTGAAGCATCGGAATCTAAAACTGGAGGCACAGGAGAGGTTCAAATCATAGAAAGAGAGATTGACAGTTCTCTTTTACTTAAGTCGGCATTGTGCCTTTTGAATTAAATTCCGATGAAATTTCTGTCTTTCATCGTCAATAAGAAGGACCAAGGGATACAGTAAACCATAAGTGAAGCATCGGAATCTAAAACTTGACTCACAGGAGAGGTTCAAATCATAGAAAGGGAGAGTGTCAGTCCTCTTGTACTTAAGTCGGCATTGTGCCTTTTGTATTAAATTCGGATGCAATTTCTGTATTTCATCGTCAATAAGAAGGTCCAAGGTATACAGTAAACCTGAAGTGAAGCATCGGAATCTAAAACTGGACTCACATGTGAGGTTCAAATCATAGAAAGTGAGAGTGTCAATCCTCTTTTACTTAAGTTGCCATTGTGCCTTTTGTATTAAATTCGGATGCATTTTAGTTGTTTCATCGTCAATAAGAAGGTCCAAGGAATACAGTAAACCTGAAGTGAAGCATCAGAATCTAAAACTGGACTCACAGGAGATGTTCAAATCATAGTTATATTGTCATTCCTCTTGTACTTACGTCGGCATTGTGCCTTTTGAATTAAATTCCGATGAAATTTCTGTCTTTCATCGTCAATAAGAAGGACCAAGGGATACAGTAAACCATAAGTGAAGCATCGGAATCTAAAACTGGACTCACAGGAGAGGTTCAAATCATAGAAAGGGAGAGTGTCAGTCCTCTTGTACTTAAGTCGGCATTGTGCATTTTGTATTAAATTCGGATGCAATTTCTGTGTTTCATCGTCAATAAGAAGGTCCAAGGTATACAGTAAACCTGAAGTGAAGCATCGGAATCTAAAACTGGACTCACATGTGAGGTTCAAATCATAGAAAGTGAGAATGTCAATCCTCTTTTACTTAAGTCGGCATTGTGCCTTTTGTATTAAATTCGGATGCAATTTAGTTGTTTCATCGTCAATAAGAAGGTCCAAGGAATACAGTAAACCTGAAGTGAAGCATCGGGATCTAAAACTGGACTCACAGGAGATGTTCAAATCATAGTTAAATTGTCATTCCTCTTGTACTTAAGTCGGCATTGTGCCTTTTGTATTAAATTCCGATGCAATTTCAGTATTTCATTGTCAATAGGAAGGTGCAAGGTATACAGTAAACCTGATGTGAAGCATCGGAATCTAAAACTGGACTCACATGTGAGGTTCAAATCATAGAAAGTGAGAGTGTCTATCCTCTTTTACTTAAGTCGGCATTGTGCCTTTTGTATTAAATTCGGATGCAATTTCTTTGTTTCATCGTCAATAAGAAGGTCCAAGGAATACAGTAAACCTGAAGTGAAGCATCGGAATCTAAAACTGGCCTCACAGGAGATGTTCAAATCATAGTTAAATTGTCAGTCCTCTTGTACTTAAGTCGGCATTGTGCCTTTTGTATTAAATTCCGATGCAATATCTGTGTTTCATCGTCAATAGGAAGGTGCAAGGTATACAGTAAACCAGAAGTGAAGCATCGGAATCTAAAACTGGACTCACAGGAGAGGTCCAATTGTAGAGAGTTAGAGTGTCAGTCCTCTTGTACTTAAGTCGGCATTGTGCCTTTTGAATCTAATTCCGATGCAATTTCTGTGTTTCATCGTCAATAAGAAGGTCCAAGGGATTCAGTAAACCTGAAATTAAGCATCGGAATCTAAAACTGGACTCACAGGAGAGGTTCAAATCATAGAAAGAGAGAGTGTCAGTCCTCTTTTACTTAAGTGTGCATTGTGCCTTTTGTATTAAATTCGGATGCAATTTCTGTATTTCATCGTCAATAAGAAGGTCCAAGGGATACAGTAAATCTGAGGTGAAGCATCGGAATCTAAAACTGGACTCACAGGAGAGGTGCTAATCATAGAAAGTTAGAGTGTCAGTCCTCTTGTAATTATGTCGGCATTGTGCCTTTTGTATTAAATTCCGACGTAATTTCTGTGTTTCATCGTCAATAAGAAGGTGCAAGGTATACGGTAAACCTGAAGTGACGCTTCGGAATCTAAAACTGGACTCACATGTGAGGTTCAAATCATAGAAAGTGAGAGTGTCTATCCTCTTTTACTTAAGTGTGCATTGTGCATTTTGTATTAAATTCGGATGCAATTTCTGTGTTTCATCGTCAATAAGAATGTCCAAGGTATACAGTAAACCTGAAGTGAAGCATCGGAATCTAAAACTGGACTCACATGTGAGGTTCAAATCATAGAAAGTGAAAGTGTCAATCCTCTTTTACTTAAGTCGGCATTGTGCCTTTTGTATTAAATTCAGATGCAATTTAGTTGTTTCATCGTCAATAAGAAGGTCCAAGGGATACAGTAAACCTGAAGTGAAGCATCGGGATCTAAAACTGGACTCACAGGAGATGTTCAAATCATAGTTAAATTGTGTTCCTCTTGTACTTAAGTCGGCATTGTGCCTTTTGTATTAAATTCCGATGCAATTTCAGTATTTCATTGTCAATAGGAAGGTGCAAGGTATACAGTAAACCAGAAGTGAAGCATCGGAATCTAAAACTGGACTCACAGGAGAGGTTCAAATCATAGAAACTGAGAGTGTCAGTCCACTTTTAGTTAAGTCGGATTTGTGCCTTTTGTATTAAATTCGGATGCAATTTCTGTGTTTCATCGTCAATAAGAAGGTCCAAAGGATACAGTAAACCTGAAGTTAAGCTTCGGAATCTAAAAGTGGAATCACAGGAGAGGTTCAAATGATAGAAAGTGAGAGTGTCAGTCCTCATGTACTTAAGTCGGCATTGTGCCTTTTGTATTAAATTCGGATGCAATTTCTGGTTTCATCGTCAATAAGAAGGTCCAAGGGATACAGTAAACCTGAAGTGCAGCATCGGAATCTAAAACTGGACTCACAGGAGAGGTTCAAATCACAGAAAGTGAGAGTGTCAGATCTCTTTCACTTAAGTCGGCATTGTACCTTTTGTATTAAATTCGGATGCAATTTCTGTGTTTCATCGTCAATAAGAAGGTGCAAGGAACACGGTAAACCTGAAGTGACGCATCGGAATCTAAAACTGGACTCACAGGATAATTTCAAATCATAGAAAGTGAGAGTGTCAGTCCTCTTTTACTTAAGTCGGCATTGTGCCTTATGTATTAAATTCGGATGCAATTTCTGTGTTTCATCGTCGATGAGAAGGTCCAAGGGATACAGTAAACCTGAAGTGAAGCATCGGAATCTAAAACTGGACTCACAGGAGAGGTTCAAATCATAGAAAGAGAGAGTGACAGTCCTCTTTTACTTAAGTCGGCATTGTGCCTTTTGAATTAAATTCCGATGAAATGTCTGTCTTTCTTCGTCAATAAGAAGGACCAAGGGATACAGTAAACCATAAGTGAAGCATCGGAATCTAAAACTGGACTCACAGGAGAGGTTCAAATCATAGAAAGGGAGAGAGTCAGTCCTCTTGTACTTAAGTCGGCATTGTGCCTTTTGTAATAAATTCGGATGCAATTTCTGTGTTTCATCGTCAATAAGAAGGTCCACGGTATACAGTAAACCTGATGTGAAGCATCGGAATCAAAAACTGGACTCACATGTGAGGTTCAAATCATAGAAAGTGAGAGTGTCTATCCACTTTTACTTAAGTCGGCATTGTGCCTTTTGTATTAAATTCGGATGCAATTTCTTTGTTTCATCGTCAATAAGAAGGTCCAAGGAATACAGTAAACCTGAAGTGAAGCATCGGAATCTAAAACTGGCCTCACAGGAGATGTTCAAATCATAGTTAAATTGTCAGTCCTCTTGTACTTAAGTCGGCATTGTGCCTTTTGTATTAAATTCCGATGCAATATCTGTGTTTCATCGTCAATAGGATGGTGCAAGGTATACAGTAAACCAGAAGTGAAGCATCGGAATCTAAAACTGGACTCACAGGAGAGCTTCAAATTGTAGAGAGTTAGAGTGTCAGTCCTCGTGTACTTAAGTCGGCATTGTGCCTTTTGAATCTAATTCCGATGCAATTTCTGTGTTTCATCGTCAATAAGAAGGTCCAAGGGATTCAGTAAACCTGAAATGAAGCATCGGAATCTAAAACTGGACTCACAGGAGAGGTTCAAATCATAGAAAGAGAGAGTGTCAGTCCTCTTTTACTTAAGTGTGCATTGTGCCTTTTGTATTAAATTCGGATGCAATTTCTGTATTTCATCGTCAATAAGAAGGTCCAAGGGATACAGTAAATCTGAGGTGAAGCATCGGAATCTAAAACTGGACTCACAGGAGAGGTTCTAATCATAGAAAGTTAGAGTGTCAGTCCTCTTGTAATTATGTCGGCATTGTGCCTTTTGTATTAAATTCCGACGTAATTTCTGTGTTTCATCGTCAATAAGAAGGTGCAAGGTATACGGTAAACCTGAAGTGACGCATCGGAATCTAAAACTGGACTCACAGGAGAATTTCAAATCATAGAAAGTGAGAGTGTCAGTCCTCTTTTACTTAAGTCGGCATTGTGCCTTATGTATTAAATTCGGATGCAATTTCAGCGTTTCATCGTTAATGAGAAGGTCCAAGGGATACAGTAAACCTGAAGTGAAGCATCGGAATCTAAAACTGGAGTCACAGTAGAGGTTCAAATCATAGAAAGAGAGAGTGACAGTTCTCTTTTACTTAAGTCGGCATTGTGCCTTTTGAATTAAATTCCGATGAAATTTCTGTCTTTCATCGTCAATAAGAAGGACCAAGGGATACAGTAAACCATAAGTGAAGCATCGGAATCTAAAACTGGACTCACAGGAGAGGTTCAAATCATAGAAAGGGAGAGTGTCAGTCCTCTTGTACTTAAGTCGGCATTGTGCATTTTGTATTAAATTCGGATGCAATTTCTGTGTTTCATCGTCAATAAGAAGGTCCAAGGTATACAGTAAACCTGAAGTGAAGCATCGGAATCTAAAACTGGACTCACATGTGAGGTTCAAATCATAGAAAGTGAGAGTGTCAATCCTCTTTTACTTAAGTCGGCATTGTGCCTTTTGTATTAAATTCGGATGCAATTTAGTTGTTTCATCGTCAATAAGAAGGTCCAAGGAATACAGTAAACCTGAAGTGAAGCATCGGGATCTAAAACTGGACTCACAGGAGATGTACAAATCATAGTTAAATTGTCATTCCTCTTGTACTTAAGTCGGCATTGTGCCTTTAGTATTAAATTCCGATGCAATTTCAGTGTTTCATCGTCAATAGGAAGGTGCAAGGTATACAGTAAACCAGAAGTGAAGCATCGGAATCTAAAATTGGACTCACAGGTGAGGTTCAAATCATAGAAAGTGAGAGTGTCAGTCCTCTTTTACTTAAGTCGGATTTGTTCCTTTTGTATTACATTCGGATGCAATTTCTGTGTTTCATCGTCAATAGGAAGGTCCTAAGGATACAGTAAAAATGAAGTGAAGCTTCGGAATCTAAAACTGGACTCACAGGAGAGGTTCAAATGATAGAAAGTGAGAGTGTCAGTCCTCATGTACTTAAGTCGGCATTGTGCCTTTTGTATTAAATTCGGATGCAATATCTGTGTTTCATCGTCAATAATAAGGTCCAAGGGATACAGTAAACCTGAAATGAAGCATCGGAATCTAAAACAGGACTCACAGGAGAGGTTCAAATCATAGAAAGTTAGAGTGTCAGTCCTCTTGTACTTAAGTCGGCATTGTGACTTTTGAATTTAATTCCGATGCAATTTCTGTGTTTCATCGTCAATAAGAAGGTGCAAGGTATACAGTAAACCTGAAGTGAAGCATCGGAATCTAAAACTGGACTCACAGGATAGGTTCAAAACACAGAAAGTTAGAGTGTCAGTCCTTTTTTACTTAAGTCGGCATTGTGCCTTTTGTATTAAATTCGGATGAAATTTCTGTATTTCATCGTCAATAAGAAGGTCCAAGGGATACAGTAAATCTGAGGTGAAGCATCGGAATCTAAAACTGGACTCACAGGAGAGGTTCTAATCATAGAAAGTTAGAGTGTCAGTCCTCTTGTAGTTATGTCGGAATTGTGCCTTTTGTATTAAATTCCGACGCAATTTCTGTGTTTCATCGTCAATAAGAAGGTGCAAGGTATACGGTAAACCTGAAGTGTCACATCGGAATCTAAAGCTGGACTCACAGGAGAATTTCAAATCATAGAAAGTGAGAGTGTCAGTCCTCTTTTACTTAAGTCGGCAATTTTCCTTATGTATTAAATTCGGATGCAATTTCTGTGTTTCATCGTTAAGGAGAAGGTCCAAGGGATACAGTAAAACTGTAGTGAAGCATCGGAATCTAAAACTCTAGTCACAGGAGAGGTTCAAAACATAGAAAGAGAGAGTGACAGTTCTCTTTTACTTAAGTCGGCATTGTGCCTTTTGAATTAAATTCGGATGCAATTTCTGTGTTTCATCGTCAATAAGAAAGTCCAAGGTATACAGTAAACCTGAAGTGAAGCATCGGAATCTAAAACTGGACTCACATGTGAGGTTCAAATCATAGAAAGTGAGAGTGTCAATCCTCTTTTACTTAAGTCGACATTGAGCCTTTTGTATTAAATTCGGATGCAATTTCTGTATTTCATCGTCAATAAGAAGGTCCAAGGTATACAGTAAATCTGAGGTGAAGCATCGGAATCTAAAACTGGACTCACAGGAGAGGTTCTAATCATAGAAAGTTAGAGTGTCAGTCCTCTTGTAGTTATGTCGGCATTGTGCCTTTTGTATTAAATTCCGACGCAATTTCTGTGTTTCATCGTCAATAAGAAGGTGCAAGGTATACGGTAAACCTGAAGTGACGCATCAGAATCTAAAACTGGACTCACAGGAGAGGTTCAAATCATAGAAAGTGAGAGTGTCAGTCCTCTTTTACTTAAGTCGGCATTGTGCCTTATGTATTAAATTCGGATGCAATTTCTGTGTTTCATCGTTAATGAGAAGGTCCAAGGGATACAGTAAACCTGAAGTGAAGCATCGGAATCTAAAACTGGAGTCACAGGAGAGGTTCAAATGATAGAAAGAGAGAGTGACAGTTCTCTTTTACCTAAGTCGGCATTGTGCATTTTGAATTAAATCCCGATGAAATTTCTGTCTTTCATCGTCAATAAGAAGGACCAAGGAATACAGTAAACCATAAGTGAAGCATCGGAATCTGAAACTGGACTCACAGGAGAGGTTCAAATCATAGAAAGGGAGAGTGACAGTCCTCTTGTACTTTAGTCGGCATTGTGCCTTTTGTATTAAATTCGGATGCAATTTCTGTGTTTCATCGTCAATAAGAAGGTGCAAGGTATACAGTAAACCAGAAGTGAAGCATCGGAATCTAAAACTGGACTCACATGTGAGGTTCAAATCATAGACAGTGAGAGTGTCAATCCTCTTTTACTTATGTCGGAATTGTGCCTTTTGTATTAAATTCGGATGCAATTTCTTTGTTTCATCGTCAATAAGAAGGTCCAAGGAATACAGTAAAAGTGAAGTGAAGCATCGGAATCTAAAACTGGACTCACGGGAGATGTTCAAATCATAGTTAAATTGTCATTCCTCTTGTACGTAAGTCGGCATTGTGCCTTTTGTATTAAATTCCGATGCAATTTCTGTGTTTCATCGTCAATAGGAAGGTGCAAGGTATACAGTAAACCAGAAGTAAAGCATTGGAATCTAAAACTGGACTCACAGGAGAGGTTCAAATCATAGAAAGTGAGAGTGTCAGTCCTCTTTTATTTAAGTCGGATTTGTGCCTTTTGTATTAAATTCGGATGCAGCTTCTGTGTTTCAACGTCAATAAAAAGGTCCAAAGGATACAGTGAACCTGAAGTGAAGCTTCGGAATCTAAAACTGGACTCACAGGAGAGGTTCTAATCATAGAAAGTTAGAGTGTTAGTCCTCTAGTAATTATGTCGGCATTGTGCCTTTTGTATTAAATTCCGACGTAATTTCTGTGTTTCATCGTCAATAAGAAGGTGCAAGGTATACGGTAAACCTGAAGTGACGCATCGGAATCTAAAACTGGACTCACAGGAGAATTTCAAATCATAGAAAGTGAGAGTGTCAGTCCTCTTTTACTTAAGTCGGCATTGTGCCTTATGTATTAAATTCGGATGCAATTTCAGCGTTTCATCGTTAATGAGAAGGTCCAAGGGATACAGTAAACCTGAAGTGAAGCATCGGAATCTAAAACTGGAGTCACAGGAGAGGTTCAAATCATAGAAAGAGAGAGTGACAGTTCTCTTTTACTTAAGTCGGCATTGTGCCTTTTGAATAAAATTCCGATGAAATTTCTTTCATCGTCAATAAGAAGGACCAAGGGATACAGTAAACCATAAGTGAAGCATCGGAATCTAAAACTGGACTCACAGGAGAGGTTCAAATCATAGGAAGGGAGAGTGTCAGTCCTCTTGTACTTAAGTCGGCATTGTGCATTTTGTACTAAATTCGGATGCAATTTCTGTGTTTCATCGTCAATAAGAAGGTCCAAGGTATACAGTAAACCTGAAGTGAAGCATCGGAATCTAAAACTGGACTCACATGTGAGGTTCAAATCATAGAAAGTGAGAGTGTCAATCCTCTTTTACTTAAGTCGGCATTGTGCCTTTTGTATTAAATTCGGATGCAATTTAGTTGTTTCATCGTCAATAAGAAGGTCCAAGGAATACAGTAAACCTGAAGTGAAGCATCGGGATCTAAAACTGGACTCACAGGAGATGTTCAAATCATAGTTAAATTGTCATTCCTCTTGTACTTAAGTCGGCATTGTGCCTTTAGTATTAAATTCCGATGCAATTTCAGTGTTTCATCGTCAATAGGAAGGTGCAATGTATACAGTAAACCAGAAGTGAAGCATCGGAATCTAAAATTGGACTCACAGGAGAGGTTCAAATCATAGAAAGTGAGAGTGTCAGTCCTCTTTTACTTAAGTCGGATTTGTTCCTTTTGTATTACATTCGGATGCAATTTCTGTGTTTCATCGTCAATAACAAGGTCCTAAGGATACAGTAAAAATGAAGTGAAGCTTCGGAATCTAAAACTGGACTCACAGGAGAGGTTCAAATGATAGAAAGTGAGAGTGTCAGTCCTCATGTACTTAAGTCGGCATTGTGCCTTTTGTATTAAATTCGGATGCAATATCTGTGTTTCATCGTCAATAATAAGGTCCAAGGGATACAGTAAACCTGAAATGAAGCATCGGAATCTAAAACAGGACTCACAGGAGAGGTTCAAATCATAGAAAGTTAGAGTGTCAGTCCTCTTGTACTTAAGTCGGCATTGTGACTTTTGAATTTAATTCCGATGCAATTTCTGTGTTTCATCGTCAATAAGAAGGTGCAAGGTATACAGTAAACCTGAAGTGAAGCATCGGAATCTAAAACTGGACTCACAGGATAGGTTCAAAACACAGAAAGTTAGAGGGTCAGTCCTTTTTTACTTAAGTCGGCATTGTGCCTTTTGTATTAAATTCGGATGAAATTTCTGTATTTCATCGTCAATAAGAAGGTCCAAGGGATACAGTAAATCTGAGGTGAAGCATCGGAATCTAAAACTGGACTCACAGGAGAGGTTCAAATCATAGAAAGAGAGAGTGTCAGTCCTCTTTTACTTAAGTGTGCATTGTGCCTTTTGTATTAAATTCGGATGCAATTTCTGTATTTCATCGTCAATAAGAAGGTCCAAGGGATACAGTAAATCTGAGGTGAAGCATCGGAATCTAAAACTGGACTCACAGGAGAGGTTCTAATCATAGAAAGTTAGAGTGTCAGTCCTCTTGTAATTATGTCGGCATTGTGCCTTTTGTATTAAATTCCTACGTAATTTCTGTGTTTCATCGTCAATAAGAAGGTGCAAGGTATACGGTAAACCTGAAGTGACGCATCGGAATCTAAAACTGGACTCACAGGAGAATTTCAAATCATAGAAAGTGAGAGTGTCAGTCCTCTTTTACTTAAGTCGGCATTGTGCCTTATGTATTAAATTCGGATGCAATTTCAGCGTTTCATCGTTAATGAGAAGGTCCAAGGGATACAGTAAACCTGAAGTGAAGCATCGGAATCTAAAACTGGAGTCACAGGAGAGGTTCAAATCATAGAAAGAGAGAGTGACAGTTCTCTTTTACATAAGTCGGCATTGTGCCTTTTGAATTAAATTCCGATGAAATTTCTGTCTTTCATCGTCAATAAGAAGGACCAAGGGAAACAGTAAACCGTAAGTGAAGCATCGGAATCTAAAACTGGACTCACAGGAGAGGTTCAAATCATAGAAAGGGAGAGTGTCAGTCCTCTTGTACTTAAGTCGGCATTGTGCATTTTGTATTAAATTCGGATGCAATTTCTGTGTTTCATCGTCAATAAGAAGGTCCAAGGTATACAGTAAACCTGAAGTGAAGCATCGGAATCTAAAACTGGACTCACATGTGAGGTTCAAATCATAGAAAGTGAGAGTGTCAATCCTCTTTTACTTAAGTCGGCATTGTGCCTTTTGTATTAAATTCGGATGCAATTTAGTTGTTTCATCGTCAATAAGAAGGTCCAAGGAATACAGTAAACCTGAAGTGAAGCATCGGGATCTAAAACTGGACTCACAGGAGATGTTCAAATCATAGTTAAATTGTCATTCCTCTTGTACTTAAGTCGGCATTCTGCCTTTAGTATTAAATTCCGATGCAATTTCAGTGTTTCATCGTCAATAGGAAGGTGCAAGGTATACAGTAAACCAGAAGTGAAGAATCGGAATCTAAAATTGGACTCACAGGAGAGGTTCAAATCATAGAAAGTGAGAGTGTCAGTCCTCTTTTACTTAAGTCGGATTTGTTCCTTTTGTATTACATTCGGATGCAATTTCTGTGTTTCATCGTCAATAAGAAGGTCCTAAGGATACAGTAAAAATGAAGTGAAGCTTCGGAATCTAAAACTGGACTCACAGGAGAGGTTCAAATGATAGAAAGTGAGAGTGTCAGTCCTCATGTACTTAAGTCGGCATTGTGCCTTTTGTATTAAATTCGGATGCAATATCTGTGTTTCATCGTCAATAATAAGGTCCAAGGGATACAGTAAACCTGAAATGAAGCATCGGAATCTAAAACAGGACTCACAGGAGAGGTTCAAATCATAGAAAGTTAGAGTGTCAGTCCTCTTGTACTTAAGTCGGCATTGTGACTTTTGAATTTAATTCCGATGCAATTTCTGTGTTTCATCGTCAATAAGAAGGTGCAAGGTATACAGTAAACCTGAAGTGAAGCATCGGAATCTAAAACTGGACTCACAGGATAGGTTCAAAACACAGAAAGTTAGAGTGTCAGTCCTTTTTTACTTAAGTCGGCATTGTGCCTTTTGTATTAAATTCGGATGAAATTTCTGTATTTCATCGTCAATAAGAAGGTCCAAGGGATACAGTAAATCTGAGGTGAAGCATCGGAATCTAAAACTGGACTCACAGGAGAGGTTCTAATCATAGAAAGTTAGAGTGTCAGTCCTCTTGTAGTTATGTCGGAATTGTGCCTTTTGTATTAAATTCCGACGCAATTTCTGTGTTTCATCGTCAATAAGAAGGTGCAAGGTATACGGTAAACCTGAAGTGTCACATCGGAATCTAACACTGGACTCACAGGAGAATTTCAAATCATAGAAAGTGAGAGTGTCAGTCCTCTTTTACTTAAGTCGGCATTGTTCCTTATGTATTAAATTCGGATGCAATTTCTGTGTTTCATCGTTAAGGAGATGGTACAAGGGATACAGTAAAACTGAAGTGAAGCATCGGAATCTAAAACTGGAGTCACAGGAGAGGTTCAAAACATAGAAAGAGAGAGTGACAGTTCTCTTTTACTTAAGTCGGCATTGTGCCTTTTGAATTAAATTCCGATGAAATTTCTGTCTTTCATCGTCAATAAGAAGGACCAAAGGATACAGTAAACCATAAGTGAAGCATCGGAATCTAAAACTGGACTCACAGGAGAGGTTCAAATCATAGAATGGGAGAGTGTCAGTCCTCTTGTACTTAAGTCGGCATTGTGCCTTTTGTATTAAATTCGGATGCAATTTCTGTGTTTCATCGTCAATAAGAAGGTCCAAGGTATACAGTAAACCTGAAGTGAAGCATCGGAATCTAAAACTGGACTCACATGTGAGGTTCAAATCATAGAAAGTGAGAGTGTCAATCCTCTTTTACTTAAGTCGACATTGAGCCTTTTGTATTAAATTCGGATGCAATTTCTGTATTTCATCGTCAATAAGAAGGTCCAAGGTATACAGTAAATCTGAGGTGAAGCATCGGAATCTATAACTGGACTCACAGGAGAGGTTCTAATCATAGAAAGTTAGAGTGTCAGTCCTCTTGTAGTTATGTCGCCATTGTGCCTTTTGTATTAAATTCCGACGCAATTTCTGTGTTTCATCGTCAATAAGAAGGTGCAAGGTATACGGTAAACCTGAAGTGACGCATCAGAATCTAAAACTGGACTCACAGGAGAGGTTCAAATCATAGAAAGTGAGAGTGTCAGTCCTCTTTTACTTAAGTCGGCATTGTGCCTTATGTATTAAATTCGGATGCAATTTCTGTGTTTCATCGTTAATGAGAAGGTCCAAGGGATACAGTAAACCTGAAGTGAAGCATCGGAATCTAAAACTGGAGTCACAGGAGAGGTTCAAATGGTAGAAAGAGAGAGTGACAGTTCTCTTTTACTTAAGTCGGCATTGTGCATTTTGAATTAAATCCCGATGAAATTTCTGTCTTTCATCGTCAATAAGAAGGACCAAGGAATACAGTAAACCATAAGCGAAGCATCGGAATCTGAAACTGGACTCACAGGAGAGGTTCAAATCATAGAAAGGGAGAGTGTCAGTCCTCTTGTACTTTAGTCGGCATTGTGCCTTTTGTATTAAATTCGGATGCAATTTCTGTGTTTCATCGTCAATAAGAAGGTCCAAGGTATACAGTAAACCTGAAGTGAAGCATCGGAATCTAAAACTGGACTCACATGTGAGGTTCAAATCATAGACAGTGAGAGTGTCAATCCTCTTTTACTTATGTCGGAATTGTGCCTTTTGTATTAAATTCGGATGCAATTTCTTTGTTTCATCGTCAATAAGAAGGTCCAAGGAATACAGTAAAAGTGAAGTGAAGCATCGGAATCTAAAACTGGACTCACAGGAGATGTTCAAATCATAGTTAAATTGTCATTCCTCTTGTACTTAAGTCGGCATTGTGCCTTTTGTATTAAATTCCGATGCAATTTCTGTGTTTCATCGTCAATAGGAAGGTGCAAGGTATACAGTAAACCAGAAGTGAAGCATTGGAATCTAAAACTGGACTCACAGGAGAGGTTCAAATCATAGAAAGTGAGAGTGTCAGTCCTCTTTTACTTAAGTCGGATTTGTGCCTTTTGTATTAAATTCGGATGCAGCTTCTGTGTTTCAACGTCAATAAAAAGGTCCAAAGGAGACAGTGAACCTGAAGTGAAGCTTCGGAATCTAAAACTGGACTCACAGGAGAGGTTCAAATGATAGAAAGTGGGAGTGTCAGTCCTCATGTACTTAAGTCGGCATTGTGCCTTTTGTATTAAATTCGGATGCAATTTCTGTGTTTCATCGTCAATAAGAAGGACCAAGGGATACAGTAAACCTGAAATGAAGCATCGGAATCTAAAACTGGACTCACAGGAGAGGTTCAAATCATAGAAAGTTAGAGTGTCAGTCCTCTTGTACTTAAGTCGGCATTGTGCCTTTTGAATTTAATTCCGATGCAATTTATGTGTTTCATCGTCAATAAGAAGGTGCAAGGTATACAGTAAACCTGAAGTGAAGCATCGGAATCTAAAACTGGACTCACATGTGAGGTTCAAATCATAGAAAGTGAGAGTGTCAATCCTCTTTTACTTAAGTCGGCATTGTGCCTTTTGTATTAAATTCGGATGCAATTTCTGTATTTCATCGTCAATAAGAAGGTCCAAGGGATACAGTAAATCTGAGGTGAAGCATCGGAATCTAAAACTGGACTCACAGGAGACGTTCTAATCATAGAAAGTTAGAGTGTCAGTCCTCTTGTAGTTATGTCGGCATTGTGCCTTTTGTATTAAATTCCGACGCAATTTCTGTGTTTCATCGTCAATAAGAAGGTGCAAGGTATACGGTAAACCTGAACTGACGCATCGGAATCTAAAACTGGACTCACAGGAGTATTTCAAATCATAGAAAGTGAGAGTGTCAGTCCTCTTTTACTTAGGTCGGCATTGTGCCTTATGTATTAAATTCGGATGCAATTTCTGTGTTCCATGGTTAATGAGACGGTCAAAGGGATACAGTAAACCTGAAGTGAAGCATCGGAATCTAAAACTGGAGTCACAGGAGAGGTTCAAATCATAGAAATAGAGAGTGACAGTTCTCTTTTACTTAAGTCGGCATTGTGCCTTTTGAATTAAATTCCGATGAAATTTCTATCTTTCATCGTCAATAAGAAGGACCAAGGGATACAGTAAACCATAAGTGAAGCATCGGAATCTAAAACTGGACTCACAGGAGAGGTTTAAATCATAGAAAGGGAGAGTGTCAGTCCTCTTGTACTTAAGTCGGCGTTGTGCCTTTTGTATTAAATTCGGATGCAATTTCTGTGTTTCATCGTCAATAAGAAGGTGCAAGGTATACAGTAAACCTGAAGTGAGGCATCGGAATCTAAAACTGGACTCACATGTGAGGTTCAAATCATAGAAAGTGAGAGTGTCTATCCTCTTTTACTTATGTCGGCATTGTGCCTTTTGTATTAAATTCGGATGCAATTTCTTTCTTTCATCGTCAATAAGAAGGTCCAAGGAATACAGTAAACCTGAAGTGAAGCATCGGAATTTAAACTGGCCTCACAGGAGATGTTCAAATCATAGTTAAATTGTCAGTCCTCTTGTACTTAAGTCGGCATTGTGCCTTTTGTATTAAATTCCGATGCAATTTCTTTCTTTCATCGTCAATAAGAAGGTCCAACGGATTCAGTAAACCTGAAATGAAGCATCGGAATCTAAAACTGGACTCACAGGAGAGGTTTAAATCATAGAAAGTTAGAGTGTCAGTCCTCTTGTACTTAAGTCGGATTTGTGCCTTTTGTATTAAATTCGGATGCAATTTCTGTGTTTCATCGTCAATAAGAAGGTCCCAAGGATACAGTAAAAATGAAGTGAAGCTTCGGAATCTAAAACTGGACTCACTGGAGAGGTTCAAATAATTGAAAGTGAGAGTGTCAGTCCTCTTGTACTTAAGTCGGCATTGTGCCTTTTGAATTTAATTCCGATGTAATTTCAGTGTTTCATCGTCAATAGGGAGGTGCAAGGTATACAGTAAACCTGAAGTGAAGCATCGGAATCTAATACTGGACTCACAGGAGAGGTTCAAATCATAGAAAGGGAGAGTGTCAGTCCTTTTTTACTTAAGTCTGCATAGTGCCTTTTGTATTAAATTCGGATGCAATTTCTGTATTTCATCGTCAATAAGAAGGTCCAAGGGATACAGTAATTCTGAGGTGAAGCATCGGAATCTAAAACTGGACTCACAGGAGAGGTTCTAATCATAGAAAGTTAGAGTGTCAGTCCTTTTGTAGTTATGTCGATATTGTGCCTTTTGTATTAAATTCCGACCGAATTTCTGTGTTTCATCGTCAATAAGAAGGTGCAAGGTATACGGTAAACCTGAAGTGACGCATCGGAATCTAAAACTGGACTCACAGGAGAATTTCAAATCATAGAAAGTGAGAGTGTCAGTCCTCTTTTGCTTAAGTCGGCATGGTGCATTATGTATTAAATTCGGATGCAATTTCTGTGTTTCATCGTTAATGAGAAGGTCCAAGGGATACAGTAAACCTGAAGTGAAGCATCGGAATCTAAAACTGGAGTCACAGAAGAGGTTCAAATCATAGAAAGAGAGAGTGACAGTTCTCTTTTACTTAAGTCGGCATTGTGCCTTTTGAATTAAATTCCGATGAAATTTCTGTCTTTCATCGTCAATAAGAAGGACCAAGGGATACAGTAAACCATAAGTGCAGCATCGGAATCTAAAACTGGACTCACAGGAGAGGTTCAAATCATAGAAAGGGAGAGTGTCAGTCCTCTTGTACTTAAGTCGGCATTGTGCCTTTTGTATTAAATTCGGATGCAATTTCTGTGTTTCATCGTCAATAAGAAGGTCCAAGGTATACAGTAAACCTGAAGTGAAGCATCGGAATCTAAAACTGGACTCACATGTGAGGTTCAAATCATAGAAAGTGAGAGTGTCAATCCACTTTTACTTAAGTCGGCATTGAGCCTTTTATATTAAATTCGGATGCAATTTCTGTATTTCATCGTCAATAAGTAGGTCCAAGGTATACAGTAAATCTGAGGTGAAGCATCGGAATCTAAAACTGGACTCACAGGAGAGGTTCTAATCATAGAAAGTTAGAGTGTCAGTCCTCTTGTAGTTATGTCGGCAATGTGCCTTTTGTATTAAATTCCGACGCAATTTCTGTGTTTCATCGTCAATAAGAACGTGCAAGGTATACGGTAAACCTGAAGTGACGCATCGGAATCTAAAACTGGACTCACAGGAGAATTTCAAATCATAGAAAGTGAGAGTGTCAGTCCTCTTTTACTTAAGTCGGCATTGTGCCTTATGTATTAAATTCGGATGCAATTTATGTGTTTCATCGTTAATGAGAAGGTACAAGGGATACAGTAAACCTGAAGTGAAGCATCGGAATCTAAAACTGGAGTAACAGGAGAGGTTCAAATCATAGAAAGAGAGAGTGACAGTTCTCTTTTACTTAAGTCGGCATTGTGCATTTTGAATTAAATCCCGATGAAATTTCTGTCTTTCATCGTCAATAAGAAGGACCAAGGGATACAGTAAACCATAAGTGAAGCATCGGAATCTGAAACTGGACTCACAGGAGAGGTTCAAATCATAGAAAGGGAGAGTGTCAGTCCTCTTGTACTTTAGTCGGCATTGTGCCTTTTGTATTAAATTCGGATGCAATTTCTGTGTTTCATCGTCAATAAGAAGGTCCAAGGTATACAGTAAACCTGAAGTGAAGCATCGGAATCTAAAACTGGACTCACATGTGAGGTTCAAATCATAGACTGTGAGAGTGTCAATCCTCTTTTACTTAAGTCGGCATTGTGCCTTTTGTATTAAATTCGGATGCAATTTCTTAGTTTCATCGTCAATAAGAAGGTCCAAGGAATACAGTAAACTGAAGTGAAGCATCGGAATCTAAACCTGGACTCACAGGAGATGTTCAAATCATAGTTAAATTGTCATTCCTCTTGTACTTAAGTCGGCATTGTACCTTTTGTATTAAATTCCGATGCAATTTCTGTGTTTCATCGTCAATAGGAAGGTGCAAGGTATACAGTAAACCAGAAGTGAAGCATCGGAATCTAAAACTGGACTCACAGGAGAGGTTCAATTCATAGAAAGTGAGAGTGTCAGTCCTCTTTTACTTAAGTCGGATTTGTGCCTTTTGTATTAAATTCGGATGCAGCTTCTGTGTTCCAACGTCAATAAAAAGGTCCAAAGGATACAGTAAACCTGAAGTGAAGCTTCGGAATCTAAAACTGGACTCACAGGAGAGGTTCAAATGATAGAAAGTGAGAGTGTCAGACCTCATGTACTTAAGTCGGCATTGTGCCTTTTGTATTAAATTCGGATGCAATTTCTGTGTTTCATCGTCAATAAGAAGGACCAAGGGATACAGTAAACCTGAAATGAAGCATCGGAATCTAAAACTGGACTCACAGTAGAGGTTCAAATCATAGAAAGTTAGAGTGTCAGTCCTCTTGTACTTAAGTCGATATCGTGCCTTTTGAATTTAATTTCGATGCAATTTCTGTGTTTCATCGTCAATAAGAAGGTGCAAGGTATACAGTAAACCTGAAGTGAAGCATCGGAATCTAAAACTGGACTCACATGTGAGGTTCAAATCATAGAAAGTGAGAGTGTCTATTCTCTTTTACTTAAGTCGGCATTGTGCCTTTTGTATTAAATTCGGATGCAATTTCTTTCTTTCATCGTCAATAAGAAGGTCCAAGGAATACAGTAAACCTGAAGTGAAGCATCGGAATCTAAAACTGGACTCACAGGAGATGTTCAAATCATAGTTAAATTGTCAGTCCTCTTGTACTTAAGTCGGCATTGTGCCTTTTGTATTAAATTCCGATGCAATTTCTGTGTTTCATCGTCAATAAGATGGTGCAAGGTATACAGTAAACCAGAAGTGAAGCATCGGAATCTAAAACTGGACTCACAGGAGAGGTTCAAATTGTAGAGAGTTAGAGTGTCAGTCCTCTTGTACTTAAGTCGGCATTGTGCCTTTAGAATCTAATTCCGATGCAATTTCTGTGTTTCATCGTCAATAAGAAGGTCCAAGGGATTCAGTAAACCTGAAATGAAGCATCGGAATCTAAAACTGGACTCACAGGAGAGGTTCAAATCATAGAAAGGGAGAGTGTCAGTCCTCTTTTACTTAAGTCGGCATTGTGATTTTTGTATTAAATTCGGATGCAATTTCTGTATTTCATCGTCAATAAGAAGGTCCAAGGGATACAGTAAATCTGAGGTGAAGCATCGGAATCTAAAACTGGACTCACAGGAGAGGTTCAAATCATAGAAAGTGAGAGTGTCAGTCCTCTATTGCTTAAGTCGGATTTGTGCCTTTTGTATTAAATTCGGATGCAATTTCTGTGTTTCATCGTCAATAAGAAGGTCCAAAGGATACAGTAAACCTGAAGTGAAGCTTCGGAATCTAAAACTGGACTCACAGGAGAGGTTCAAATCATAGAAAGTGAGAGTGTCAGTCCTCTATTGCTTAAGTCGGATTTGTGCCTTTTGTATTAAATTCGGATGCCATTTCTGTGTTTCATCGTCAATAAGAAGGTCCAAAGGATACAGTAAACCTGAAGTGAAGCTTCGGAATCTAAAACTGGACTCACAGGAGAGGTTCAAACGATAGAAAGTGAGAGTGTCAGTCCTCATGTACTTAAGTCGGCATTGTGCCTCTTGTATTAAATTCGGATGCAATTTAGTTGTTTCATCGTCAATAAGAAGGTCCAAGGAATACAGTAAACCTGAAGTGAAGCATCGGGATCTAAAACTGGACTCACAGGAGATGTTCAAATCATAGTTAAATTGTCATTCCTCTTGTACTTAAGTGGGCATTGTGCCTTTTGTATTAAATTCCGATGTAATTTCAGTGTTTCATCGTCAATAGGAAGGTGCAAGGTATACAGTAAACCAGAAGTGAAGCATCGGAATCTAAAACTGGACTCACAGGAAAGGATCAAATCATAGAAAGTGAGAGTGTCAGTCCTCTTTTACTTAAGTCGGACTTGTGCCTTTTGTATTAAATTCGGATGCAATTTCTGTGTTTCATCGTCAATAAGAAGGTCCAAAGGATACAGTAAAAATGAAGTGAAGCTTCGGAATCTAAAACTGGACTCACAGGAGAGGTTCAAATGATAGAAATTGAGAGTGTCACTCCTCATGTACTTAAGTCGGCATTGTGCCTTTTGTATTAAATTCGGATGCAATTTCTGTCTTTCATCGTCAATAAGAAGGTCCAAGGGATACAGTAAACCTGAAATGAAGCATCGGAATCTAAAACAGGACTCACAGGAGAGGTTCAAATCATAGAAAGTTAGAGTGTCAGTCCTCTTGTACTTAAGTCGGCATTGTGCCTTTTGAATTTAATTCCGATGCAATTTCTGTGTTTCATCGTCAATAAGAAGGTGCAAGGTATACAGTAAACCTGAAGTGAAGCATAGGAATCTAAAACTGGACTCACAGGATAGGTTCAAAGCACAGAAAGTTAGAGTGTCAGTCCATTTTTACTTAAGTCGGCATTGTGTCTTTTGTATTAAATTCGGATGCAATTTCTGTATTTCATCGTCAATAAGAAGGTCCAAGGGATACAGTAAATCGGAGGTGAAGCATCGGAATCTAAAACTGGACTCACAGGAGAGGTTCTAATCATAGAAAGTTAGAGTGTCAGTCCTCTTGTAGTTATGTCGGCATTGTGCCTTTTGTATTAAATTCCGACGCAATTTCTGTGATTCATCGTCAATAAGAAGGTGCAAGGTATACGGTAAACCGGAAGTGACGCATCGGAATCTAAAACTGGACTCACAGGAGAATTTCAAATCATAGAAAGTGAGAGTGTCAGTCCTCTTTTACTTAAGTCGGCATTGTGCCTTATGTATTAAATTCGGATGCAATTTCTGTGTTTCATCGTTAATGAGAAGGTCCAAGGGATACAGTAAACCTGAAGTGAAGCATCGGAATCTAAAACTGGAGTCACAGGAGAGGTTCAAATCATAGAAAGAGAGAGTGACAGTTCTCTTTTACTTAAGTCGGCATTGTGCCTTTTGAATTAAATTCCGATGAAATATCTGTCTTTCATCGTCAATAAGAAGGACCAAGGGATACAGTAAACCATAAGTGAAGCATCGGAATCTAAAACTGGACTCACATGTGAGGTTCAAATCATAGAAAGTGAGAGTGTCATTCCTCTTTTACTTAAGTCGGCATTGAGCCTTTTGTATTAAATTCGGATGCAATTTCTGTATTTCATCGTCAATAAGAAGGTCCAAGGTATACAGTAAATCTGAGGTGAAGCATCGGAATCTAAAACTGGACTCACAGGAGAGGTTCTAATCATAGAAAGTTAGAGTGTCAGTCCTCTTGTAGTTATGTCGGCATTGTGCCTTTTGTATTAAATTCCGACGCAATTTCTGTGTTTCATCGTCAATAAGAAGGTGCAAGGTATACGGTAAACCTGAAGTGACGCATCGGAATCTAAAACTGGACTCACAGGAGAATTTCAAATCATAGAAAGTGAGAGTGTCAGTCCTCTTTTACTTAAGTCGGCATTGTGCCTTATCAATTAAATTCGGATGCAATTTCTGTGTTTCATCGTTAATGAGAAGGTCCAAGGGATACAGTAAACCTGAAGTGAAGCATCGGAATCTAAAACTTGAGTCACAGGAGAGGTTCAAATCATAGAAAGAGAGAGTGACAGTTCTCTTTTACTTAAGTCGGCATTGTGCATTTTGAATTAAATCCCGATGAAATTTCTGTCTTTCATCGTCAATAAGAAGGACCAAGGGATACAGTAAACCATAAGTGAAGCATCGGAATCTGAAACTGGACTTACAGGAGAGGTTCAAATCATAGAAAGGGAGAGTGTCAGTCTTCTTGTACTTTAGTCGGCATTGTGCCTTTTGTATTAAATTCGGATGCAATTTCTGTGTTTCATCGTCAATAAGAAGGTGCAAGGTATACAGTAAACCTGAAGGGAAGCATCGGAATCTAAAACTGGACTCACATGTGAGGTTCAAATCATAGACAGTGAGAGTGTCAATCCTCTTTTACTTAAGTCGGCATTGTGCCTTTTGTATTAAATTCGGATGCAATTTCTTTGTTTCATCGTCAATAAGAAAGTCCAAGGAATACAGTAAACCTGAAGTGAAGCATCGGAATCTAAAACTGGACTCACAGGAGATGTTCAAATCATAGTTAAATTGTCATTCCTCTTGTACTTAAGTCGGCATTGTGCCTTTTGTATTAAATTCCGATGCAATTTCTGTGTTTCATCGTCAATAGGAAGGTGCTAGGTATACAGTAAACCAGAAGTGAAGCATCGGAATCTAAAACTGGACTCACAGGAGAGGTTCAAATCATAGAAATTAAGAGTGTCAGTCCTCTTTTACTTAAGTCGGATTTGTGCTTTTTGTATTAAATTCCGATGCAGCTTCTGTGTTTCAACGTCAATAAATAGGTCCAAAGGATACAGTAAACCTGAAGTGAAGCTTCGGAATCTAAAACTGGACTCACAGGAGAGGTTCAAAAGATAGAAAGTGAGAGTGTCAGTCCTCATGTACTTAAGTCAGCATTGTGCCTTTTGTATTAAATTCGGATGTAATTTCTGTGTTTCATCGTCAATAAGAAGGACCAAGGCATACAGTAAACCTGAAATGAAGCATCGGAATCTAAAACTGGACTCACAGAAGAGGTTCAAATCATAGAAAGTTAGAGTGACAGTCCTCTTGTACTTAAGTCGGCATTGTGCCTTTTGAATTTAATTCTCATTGAATTTCTGTGTTTCATCGTCAATAAGAAGGTGCAAGGTATACAGTAAACCTGAAGTGAAGCATCGGAATCTAAAACTGGACTCACATGTGAGGTTCAAATCATAGAAAGTGAGAGTGTCAATCCTCTTTTACTTAAGTCGGCATTGTGCCTTTTGTATTAAATTCGGATGCAATTTCTGTATTTCATCGTCAATAAGAAGGTCCAAGGGATACAGTAAATCTGAGGTTAAGCATCGGAATCTAAAACTGGACTCACAGGAGAGGTTCTAATCATAGAAAGTTAGAGTGTCAGTCCTCTTGTAGTTATGTCGGCATTGTGCCTTTTGTATTAAATTACGACGCAATTTCTGTGTTTCATCGTCAATAAGAAGGTGCAAGGTGTACGGTAAACCTGAAGTGACGCATCGGAATCTAAAACAGGACTCACAGGAGAATTACAAATCATAGAAAGTGAGAGTGTCAGTCCTCTTTTACTTAAGTCGGCATTGTGCCTTATGTATTAAATTCGGATGCAATTTCTGTGTTTCATCGTCAATAAGAAGGTCCAAAGGATACAGTAAACCTGAAGTGAAGCTTCGGAATCTAAAACTGGACTCACAGGAGAGGTTCAAATTGTAGAGAGTTAGAGTGTCAGTCCTCTTGTACTTAAGTCGGCATTGTGCCTTTTGAATCTAATTCCGATGCAATTTCTGTGTTTCATCGTCAATAAGAAGGTCCAAGGGATTCAGTAAACCTGAAATGAAGCATCGGAATCTAAAACTGGACTCACAGGAGAGGTTCAAATCATAGAAGGAGAGAGTGTCAGTCCTCTTTTACTTAAGTCGGTATTGTGATTTTTGTATTAAATTCGGATGCAATTTCTGTATTTCATCGTCAATAAGAAGGTCCAAGGGATACAGTAAATCTGAGGTGAAGCATCGGAATCTAAAACTGGACTCACAGGAGAGGTTCTAATCATAGAAAGTTAGATTGTCAGTCCTCTTGTAGTTATGTCGGCATTGTGCCTTTTGTATTAAATTCCGACGCAATTTCTGTGTTTCATCGTCAATAAGAAGGTGCAAGGTATACGGTAAACCTGAAGTGACGCATCGGAATCTAAAACTGGACTCACAGGAGAATTTCAAATCATAGAAAGTGAGAGTGTCAGTCCTCTATTGCTTAAGTCGGATTTGTGCCTTTTGTATTAAATTCGGATGCCATTTCTGTGTTTCATCGTCAATAAGAAGGTCCAAAGGATACAGTAAACCTGAAGTGAAGCTTCGGAATCTAAAACTGGACTCACAGGAGAGGTTCAAACGATAGAAAGTGAGAGTGTCAGTCCTCATGTACTTAAGTCGGCATTGTGCCTCTTGTATTAAATTCGGATGCAATTTAGTTGTTTCATCGTCAATAAGAAGGTCCAAGGAATACAGTAAACCTGAAGTGAAGCATCGGGATCTAAAACTGGACTCACAGGAGATGTTCAAATCATAGTTAAATTGTCATTCCTCTTGTACTTAAGTGGGCATTGTGCCTTTTGTATTAAATTCCGATGTAATTTCAGTGTTTCATCGTCAATAGGAAGGTGCAAGGTATACAGTAAACCAGAAGTGAAGCATCGGAATCTAAAACTGGACTCACAGGAAAGGATCAAATCATAGAAAGTGAGAGTGTCAGTCCTCTTTTACTTAAGTCGGACTTGTGCCTTTTGTATTAAATTCGGATGCAATTTCTGTGTTTCATCGTCAATAAGAAGGTCCAAAGGATACAGTAAAAATGAAGTGAAGCTTCGGAATCTAAAACTGGACTCACAGGAGAGGTTCAAATGATAGAAATTGAGAGTGTCACTCCTCATGTACTTAAGTCGGCATTGTGCCTTTTGTATTAAATTCGGATGCAATTTCTGTCTTTCATCGTCAATAAGAAGGTCCAAGGGATACAGTAAACCTGAAATGAAGCATCGGAATCTAAAACAGGACTCACAGGAGAGGTTCAAATCATAGAAAGTTAGAGTGTCAGTCCTCTTGTACTTAAGTCGGCATTGTGCCTTTTGAATTTAATTCCGATGCAATTTCTGTGTTTCATCGTCAATAAGAAGGTGCAAGGTATACAGTAAACCTGAAGTGAAGCATAGGAATCTAAAACTGGACTCACAGGATAGGTTCAAAGCACAGAAAGTTAGAGTGTCAGTCCATTTTTACTTAAGTCGGCATTGTGTCTTTTGTATTAAATTCGGATGCAATTTCTGTATTTCATCGTCAATAAGAAGGTCCAAGGGATACAGTAAATCGGAGGTGAAGCATCGGAATCTAAAACTGGACTCACAGGAGAGGTTCTAATCATAGAAAGTTAGAGTGTCAGTCCTCTTGTAGTTATGTCGGCATTGTGCCTTTTGTATTAAATTCCGACGCAATTTCTGTGATTCATCGTCAATAAGAAGGTGCAAGGTATACGGTAAACCGGAAGTGACGCATCGGAATCTAAAACTGGACTCACAGGAGAATTTCAAATCATAGAAAGTGAGAGTGTCAGTCCTCTTTTACTTAAGTCGGCATTGTGCCTTATGTATTAAATTCGGATGCAATTTCTGTGTTTCATCGTTAATGAGAAGGTCCAAGGGATACAGTAAACCTGAAGTGAAGCATCGGAATCTAAAACTGGAGTCACAGGAGAGGTTCAAATCATAGAAAGAGAGAGTGACAGTTCTCTTTTACTTAAGTCGGCATTGTGCCTTTTGAATTAAATTCCGATGAAATATCTGTCTTTCATCGTCAATAAGAAGGACCAAGGGATACAGTAAACCATAAGTGAAGCATCGGAATCTAAAACTGGACTCACATGTGAGGTTCAAATCATAGAAAGTGAGAGTGTCATTCCTCTTTTACTTAAGTCGGCATTGAGCCTTTTGTATTAAATTCGGATGCAATTTCTGTATTTCATCGTCAATAAGAAGGTCCAAGGTATACAGTAAATCTGAGGTGAAGCATCGGAATCTAAAACTGGACTCACAGGAGAGGTTCTAATCATAGAAAGTTAGAGTGTCAGTCCTCTTGTAGTTATGTCGGCATTGTGCCTTTTGTATTAAATTCCGACGCAATTTCTGTGTTTCATCGTCAATAAGAAGGTGCAAGGTATACGGTAAACCTGAAGTGACGCATCGGAATCTAAAACTGGACTCACAGGAGAATTTCAAATCATAGAAAGTGAGAGTGTCAGTCCTCTTTTACTTAAGTCGGCATTGTGCCTTATCAATTAAATTCGGATGCAATTTCTGTGTTTCATCGTTAATGAGAAGGTCCAAGGGATACAGTAAACCTGAAGTGAAGCATCGGAATCTAAAACTTGAGTCACAGGAGAGGTTCAAATCATAGAAAGAGAGAGTGACAGTTCTCTTTTACTTAAGTCGGCATTGTGCATTTTGAATTAAATCCCGATGAAATTTCTGTCTTTCATCGTCAATAAGAAGGACCAAGGGATACAGTAAACCATAAGTGAAGCATCGGAATCTGAAACTGGACTTACAGGAGAGGTTCAAATCATAGAAAGGGAGAGTGTCAGTCTTCTTGTACTTTAGTCGGCATTGTGCCTTTTGTATTAAATTCGGATGCAATTTCTGTGTTTCATCGTCAATAAGAAGGTGCAAGGTATACAGTAAACCTGAAGGGAAGCATCGGAATCTAAAACTGGACTCACATGTGAGGTTCAAATCATAGACAGTGAGAGTGTCAATCCTCTTTTACTTAAGTCGGCATTGTGCCTTTTGTATTAAATTCGGATGCAATTTCTTTGTTTCATCGTCAATAAGAAAGTCCAAGGAATACAGTAAACCTGAAGTGAAGCATCGGAATCTAAAACTGGACTCACAGGAGATGTTCAAATCATAGTTAAATTGTCATTCCTCTTGTACTTAAGTCGGCATTGTGCCTTTTGTATTAAATTCCGATGCAATTTCTGTGTTTCATCGTCAATAGGAAGGTGCTAGGTATACAGTAAACCAGAAGTGAAGCATCGGAATCTAAAACTGGACTCACAGGAGAGGTTCAAATCATAGAAATTAAGAGTGTCAGTCCTCTTTTACTTAAGTCGGATTTGTGCTTTTTGTATTAAATTCCGATGCAGCTTCTGTGTTTCAACGTCAATAAATAGGTCCAAAGGATACAGTAAACCTGAAGTGAAGCTTCGGAATCTAAAACTGGACTCACAGGAGAGGTTCAAAAGATAGAAAGTGAGAGTGTCAGTCCTCATGTACTTAAGTCAGCATTGTGCCTTTTGTATTAAATTCGGATGTAATTTCTGTGTTTCATCGTCAATAAGAAGGACCAAGGCATACAGTAAACCTGAAATGAAGCATCGGAATCTAAAACTGGACTCACAGAAGAGGTTCAAATCATAGAAAGTTAGAGTGACAGTCCTCTTGTACTTAAGTCGGCATTGTGCCTTTTGAATTTAATTCTCATTGAATTTCTGTGTTTCATCGTCAATAAGAAGGTGCAAGGTATACAGTAAACCTGAAGTGAAGCATCGGAATCTAAAACTGGACTCACATGTGAGGTTCAAATCATAGAAAGTGAGAGTGTCAATCCTCTTTTACTTAAGTCGGCATTGTGCCTTTTGTATTAAATTCGGATGCAATTTCTGTATTTCATCGTCAATAAGAAGGTCCAAGGGATACAGTAAATCTGAGGTTAAGCATCGGAATCTAAAACTGGACTCACAGGAGAGGTTCTAATCATAGAAAGTTAGAGTGTCAGTCCTCTTGTAGTTATGTCGGCATTGTGCCTTTTGTATTAAATTACGACGCAATTTCTGTGTTTCATCGTCAATAAGAAGGTGCAAGGTGTACGGTAAACCTGAAGTGACGCATCGGAATCTAAAACAGGACTCACAGGAGAATTACAAATCATAGAAAGTGAGAGTGTCAGTCCTCTTTTACTTAAGTCGGCATTGTGCCTTATGTATTAAATTCGGATGCAATTTCTGTGTTTCATCGTCAATAAGAAGGTCCAAAGGATACAGTAAACCTGAAGTGAAGCTTCGGAATCTAAAACTGGACTCACAGGAGAGGTTCAAATTGTAGAGAGTTAGAGTGTCAGTCCTCTTGTACTTAAGTCGGCATTGTGCCTTTTGAATCTAATTCCGATGCAATTTCTGTGTTTCATCGTCAATAAGAAGGTCCAAGGGATTCAGTAAACCTGAAATGAAGCATCGGAATCTAAAACTGGACTCACAGGAGAGGTTCAAATCATAGAAGGAGAGAGTGTCAGTCCTCTTTTACTTAAGTCGGTATTGTGATTTTTGTATTAAATTCGGATGCAATTTCTGTATTTCATCGTCAATAAGAAGGTCCAAGGGATACAGTAAATCTGAGGTGAAGCATCGGAATCTAAAACTGGACTCACAGGAGAGGTTCTAATCATAGAAAGTTAGATTGTCAGTCCTCTTGTAGTTATGTCGGCATTGTGCCTTTTGTATTAAATTCCGACGCAATTTCTGTGTTTCATCGTCAATAAGAAGGTGCAAGGTATACGGTAAACCTGAAGTGACTCATCGGATTCTAAAACTGGACTCACAGGAGAATTTCAAATCATAGAATGTGAGAGTGTTAGTCCTCTTTCGCTTAAGACGGCATTGTGCCTTATGTATTAATTTCGGATGCAATTTCTGCGTTTCATCGTTAATGAGAAAGTCCAAGGGATACAGTAAACCTGAAGTGAAGCATCGGAATCTAAAACTGGAGTCACAGGAGAGGTTCAAATCATAGAAAGGGAGAGTGACAGTTCTCTTTTACTTAAGTCGGCATTGTGCCTTTTGAATTAAATTCCGATGAAATTTCTGTCTTTCATCGTCAATAAGAAGGACCAAGGGATACAGTAAACCATAAGTGATGCATCGGAATCTAAAACTGGACTCACAGGAGAGGTTCAAATCATAGAAAGGGAGAGTGTCAGTCCTCTTGTACTTAAGTCGGCATTGTGCCTTTTGTATTAAATTCGGATGCAATTTCTGTGTTTCATCGTCAATAAGAAGGTCCAAGGTATACAGTAAACCTGAAGTGAAGCATCGGAATCTAAAACTGGACTCATATGTGAGGTTCAAATCATAGAAAGTGAGAGTGTCAATCCTCTTTTACTTAAGTCGGCATTGTGCCTATTGTATTAAATTCGGATGCAATTTCTTTGTTTCATCGTCACTAAGAAGGTCCAAGGAATACAGTAAACCTGAAGTGAAGCATCGGAATCTAAAACTGGACTCACAGGAGATGTTCAAATCATAGTTAAATTGTCATTCCTCTTGTACTTAAGTCGGCATTGTGCCTTTTGTATTAAATTCGGATGCAATTTCTGTATTTCATCGTCAATAAGAAGGTCCAAGGGATACAGTAAACCTGCATCGGAATCTAAAACTGGACTCACAGGAGAGGTTCAAATCATAGAAAGTTAGAGTGTCAGTCCTCTTGTACTTAAGTCGGCATAGTGCCTTTTGAATTTAATTCCGATGCAATTTCTGTGTTTCATCGTCAATAAGAAGGTGCAAGGTATACAGTAAACCTGAAGTGAAGCATCGGAATCTTAAAATGGACTCACCGGAGAGGTACAAATCACAGAAAGTTAGAGTGTCAGTCCTTTTTTACTTAAGTCGGCATTGTGCCTTTTGTATTAAATTCGGATGCAATTTCTGTATTTCATCGTCAGTAAGAAGGTCCAAGGGATACAGTAAATCTGAGGTGAAGCATCGGAATCTAAAACTGGACTCACAGGAGAGGTTCTAATCATAGAAAGTTAGAGTTTCAGTCCTCTTGTAGTTATGTCGGCATTGTGCCTTTTGTAATAAATTCCGACGCAATTTCTGTGTTTCATCGTCAATAAGAAGGTGCAAGGTATACGGTAAACCTGAAGTGACGCATCAAAATCTAAAACTGGACTCACAGGAGAATTTCAAATCATAGAAAGTGAGAGTGTCAGTCCTCTTTTACTTAAGTCGGCATTGTGCCTTATGTATTAAATTCGGATGCAATTTCTGTGTTTCATCGTTAATGAGAAGGTCCAAGGGATACAGTAAACCTGAAGTGAAGCATCGGAATCTAAAACTGGAGTCACAGGAGAGGTTCAAATCATAGAAAGAGAGAGTGACAGTTCTCTTTTACTTAAGTCGGCATTGTGCCTTTTGAATTAAATTCCGATGAAATTTCTGTTTTTCATCGTCAATAAGAAGGACCAAGGGATACAGTAAACCATAGGTGAAGCATCGGAATCTAAAACTGGACTCACATGTGAGGTTCAAATCATAGACAGTGAGAGTGTCAATCCTGTTTTACTTAAGTCGGCATTGTGCCTTTTGTATTAAATTCGGATGCAATTTCTTTGTTTCATCGTCAATAAGAAGGTCCAAGGGATACAGTAAACCTGAAGTGAAGCATCGGAATCTAAAACTGGACTCACAGGAGGTGTTCAAATCATAGTCAAATTGTCATTCCTCTTGTACTTAAGTCGGCATTGTGCCTTTTGTATTAAATTCCGATGCAATTTCAGTGTTTCATCGTCAATAGGAAAGTGCAAGGTATACAGTAAACCAGAAGTGAAGCATCGGAATCTCAAACTGGACTCACGGGAGAGGTTCAAATCATAGAAAGTGAGAGTGTCAGTCCTCTATTGCTTAAGTCGGATTTGTGCCTTTTGTATTAAATTCGGATGCAATTTCTGTGTTTCATCGTCAATAAGAAGGTCCAAAGGATACAGTAAACCTGAAGTGAAGCTTCGGAATCTAAAACTGGACTCACAGGAGAGGTTCAAATCATAGAAAGTGAGAGTGTCAGTCCTCATGTACTTAAGTCGGCATTCTCATCTTGTATTAAATTCGGATGCAATTTCTGTGTTTCATCGTCAATAAGAAGGTCCAAGGGATACAGTAAACCTGAAATGAAGCATCGGAATCTAAAACAGGACTCACAGGAGAGGTTCAAATCATAGAAAGTTAGAGTGTCAGTCCTCTTGTACTTAAGTCGGCATTGTGCCTTTTGAATTTAATTCCGATGCAATATCTGTGTTTCATCGTCAATAAGAAGGTGCAAGGTATACAGTAAACCTGAAGTGAAGCATCGGAATCTAAAACTGGACTCACAGGATAGGTTCAAATCACAGAAAGTTAGAGTGTCTGTCCTTTTTTACTTAAGTCGGCATTGTGACTTTTGAATTTAATTCCGATGCAATTTCTGTGTTTCATCGTCAATAAGAAGGTGCAAGGTATACAGTAAACCTGAAGTGAAGCATAGGAATCTAAAACTGGACTCACAGGAGAATTTCAAATCATAGAAAGTGAGAGTGTCAGTCCTCTATTGCTTAAGTCGGATTTGTGCCTTTTGTATTAAATTCGGATGCCATTTCTGTGTTTCATCGTCAATAAGAAGGTCCAAAGGATACAGTAAACCTGAAGTGAAGCTTCGGAATCTAAAACTGGACTCACAGGAGAGGTTCAAACGATAGAAAGTGAGAGTGTCAGTCCTCATGTACTTAAGTCGGCATTGTGCCTCTTGTATTAAATTCGGATGCAATTTAGTTGTTTCATCGTCAATAAGAAGGTCCAAGGAATACAGTAAACCTGAAGTGAAGCATCGGGATCTAAAACTGGACTCACAGGAGATGTTCAAATCATAGTTAAATTGTCATTCCTCTTGTACTTAAGTGGGCATTGTGCCTTTTGTATTAAATTCCGATGTAATTTCAGTGTTTCATCGTCAATAGGAAGGTGCAAGGTATACAGTAAACCAGAAGTGAAGCATCGGAATCTAAAACTGGACTCACAGGAAAGGATCAAATCATAGAAAGTGAGAGTGTCAGTCCTCTTTTACTTAAGTCGGACTTGTGCCTTTTGTATTAAATTCGGATGCAATTTCTGTGTTTCATCGTCAATAAGAAGGTCCAAAGGATACAGTAAAAATGAAGTGAAGCTTCGGAATCTAAAACTGGACTCACAGGAGAGGTTCAAATGATAGAAATTGAGAGTGTCACTCCTCATGTACTTAAGTCGGCATTGTGCCTTTTGTATTAAATTCGGATGCAATTTCTGTCTTTCATCGTCAATAAGAAGGTCCAAGGGATACAGTAAACCTGAAATGAAGCATCGGAATCTAAAACAGGACTCACAGGAGAGGTTCAAATCATAGAAAGTTAGAGTGTCAGTCCTCTTGTACTTAAGTCGGCATTGTGCCTTTTGAATTTAATTCCGATGCAATTTCTGTGTTTCATCGTCAATAAGAAGGTGCAAGGTATACAGTAAACCTGAAGTGAAGCATAGGAATCTAAAACTGGACTCACAGGATAGGTTCAAAGCACAGAAAGTTAGAGTGTCAGTCCATTTTTACTTAAGTCGGCATTGTGTCTTTTGTATTAAATTCGGATGCAATTTCTGTATTTCATCGTCAATAAGAAGGTCCAAGGGATACAGTAAATCGGAGGTGAAGCATCGGAATCTAAAACTGGACTCACAGGAGAGGTTCTAATCATAGAAAGTTAGAGTGTCAGTCCTCTTGTAGTTATGTCGGCATTGTGCCTTTTGTATTAAATTCCGACGCAATTTCTGTGATTCATCGTCAATAAGAAGGTGCAAGGTATACGGTAAACCGGAAGTGACGCATCGGAATCTAAAACTGGACTCACAGGAGAATTTCAAATCATAGAAAGTGAGAGTGTCAGTCCTCTTTTACTTAAGTCGGCATTGTGCCTTATGTATTAAATTCGGATGCAATTTCTGTGTTTCATCGTTAATGAGAAGGTCCAAGGGATACAGTAAACCTGAAGTGAAGCATCGGAATCTAAAACTGGAGTCACAGGAGAGGTTCAAATCATAGAAAGAGAGAGTGACAGTTCTCTTTTACTTAAGTCGGCATTGTGCCTTTTGAATTAAATTCCGATGAAATATCTGTCTTTCATCGTCAATAAGAAGGACCAAGGGATACAGTAAACCATAAGTGAAGCATCGGAATCTAAAACTGGACTCACATGTGAGGTTCAAATCATAGAAAGTGAGAGTGTCATTCCTCTTTTACTTAAGTCGGCATTGAGCCTTTTGTATTAAATTCGGATGCAATTTCTGTATTTCATCGTCAATAAGAAGGTCCAAGGTATACAGTAAATCTGAGGTGAAGCATCGGAATCTAAAACTGGACTCACAGGAGAGGTTCTAATCATAGAAAGTTAGAGTGTCAGTCCTCTTGTAGTTATGTCGGCATTGTGCCTTTTGTATTAAATTCCGACGCAATTTCTGTGTTTCATCGTCAATAAGAAGGTGCAAGGTATACGGTAAACCTGAAGTGACGCATCGGAATCTAAAACTGGACTCACAGGAGAATTTCAAATCATAGAAAGTGAGAGTGTCAGTCCTCTTTTACTTAAGTCGGCATTGTGCCTTATCAATTAAATTCGGATGCAATTTCTGTGTTTCATCGTTAATGAGAAGGTCCAAGGGATACAGTAAACCTGAAGTGAAGCATCGGAATCTAAAACTTGAGTCACAGGAGAGGTTCAAATCATAGAAAGAGAGAGTGACAGTTCTCTTTTACTTAAGTCGGCATTGTGCATTTTGAATTAAATCCCGATGAAATTTCTGTCTTTCATCGTCAATAAGAAGGACCAAGGGATACAGTAAACCATAAGTGAAGCATCGGAATCTGAAACTGGACTTACAGGAGAGGTTCAAATCATAGAAAGGGAGAGTGTCAGTCTTCTTGTACTTTAGTCGGCATTGTGCCTTTTGTATTAAATTCGGATGCAATTTCTGTGTTTCATCGTCAATAAGAAGGTGCAAGGTATACAGTAAACCTGAAGGGAAGCATCGGAATCTAAAACTGGACTCACATGTGAGGTTCAAATCATAGACAGTGAGAGTGTCAATCCTCTTTTACTTAAGTCGGCATTGTGCCTTTTGTATTAAATTCGGATGCAATTTCTTTGTTTCATCGTCAATAAGAAAGTCCAAGGAATACAGTAAACCTGAAGTGAAGCATCGGAATCTAAAACTGGACTCACAGGAGATGTTCAAATCATAGTTAAATTGTCATTCCTCTTGTACTTAAGTCGGCATTGTGCCTTTTGTATTAAATTCCGATGCAATTTCTGTGTTTCATCGTCAATAGGAAGGTGCTAGGTATACAGTAAACCAGAAGTGAAGCATCGGAATCTAAAACTGGACTCACAGGAGAGGTTCAAATCATAGAAATTAAGAGTGTCAGTCCTCTTTTACTTAAGTCGGATTTGTGCTTTTTGTATTAAATTCCGATGCAGCTTCTGTGTTTCAACGTCAATAAATAGGTCCAAAGGATACAGTAAACCTGAAGTGAAGCTTCGGAATCTAAAACTGGACTCACAGGAGAGGTTCAAAAGATAGAAAGTGAGAGTGTCAGTCCTCATGTACTTAAGTCAGCATTGTGCCTTTTGTATTAAATTCGGATGTAATTTCTGTGTTTCATCGTCAATAAGAAGGACCAAGGCATACAGTAAACCTGAAATGAAGCATCGGAATCTAAAACTGGACTCACAGAAGAGGTTCAAATCATAGAAAGTTAGAGTGACAGTCCTCTTGTACTTAAGTCGGCATTGTGCCTTTTGAATTTAATTCTCATTGAATTTCTGTGTTTCATCGTCAATAAGAAGGTGCAAGGTATACAGTAAACCTGAAGTGAAGCATCGGAATCTAAAACTGGACTCACATGTGAGGTTCAAATCATAGAAAGTGAGAGTGTCAATCCTCTTTTACTTAAGTCGGCATTGTGCCTTTTGTATTAAATTCGGATGCAATTTCTGTATTTCATCGTCAATAAGAAGGTCCAAGGGATACAGTAAATCTGAGGTTAAGCATCGGAATCTAAAACTGGACTCACAGGAGAGGTTCTAATCATAGAAAGTTAGAGTGTCAGTCCTCTTGTAGTTATGTCGGCATTGTGCCTTTTGTATTAAATTACGACGCAATTTCTGTGTTTCATCGTCAATAAGAAGGTGCAAGGTGTACGGTAAACCTGAAGTGACGCATCGGAATCTAAAACAGGACTCACAGGAGAATTACAAATCATAGAAAGTGAGAGTGTCAGTCCTCTTTTACTTAAGTCGGCATTGTGCCTTATGTATTAAATTCGGATGCAATTTCTGTGTTTCATCGTCAATAAGAAGGTCCAAAGGATACAGTAAACCTGAAGTGAAGCTTCGGAATCTAAAACTGGACTCACAGGAGAGGTTCAAATTGTAGAGAGTTAGAGTGTCAGTCCTCTTGTACTTAAGTCGGCATTGTGCCTTTTGAATCTAATTCCGATGCAATTTCTGTGTTTCATCGTCAATAAGAAGGTCCAAGGGATTCAGTAAACCTGAAATGAAGCATCGGAATCTAAAACTGGACTCACAGGAGAGGTTCAAATCATAGAAGGAGAGAGTGTCAGTCCTCTTTTACTTAAGTCGGTATTGTGATTTTTGTATTAAATTCGGATGCAATTTCTGTATTTCATCGTCAATAAGAAGGTCCAAGGGATACAGTAAATCTGAGGTGAAGCATCGGAATCTAAAACTGGACTCACAGGAGAGGTTCTAATCATAGAAAGTTAGATTGTCAGTCCTCTTGTAGTTATGTCGGCATTGTGCCTTTTGTATTAAATTCCGACGCAATTTCTGTGTTTCATCGTCAATAAGAAGGTGCAAGGTATACGGTAAACCTGAAGTGACTCATCGGATTCTAAAACTGGACTCACAGGAGAATTTCAAATCATAGAATGTGAGAGTGTTAGTCCTCTTTCGCTTAAGACGGCATTGTGCCTTATGTATTAATTTCGGATGCAATTTCTGCGTTTCATCGTTAATGAGAAAGTCCAAGGGATACAGTAAACCTGAAGTGAAGCATCGGAATCTAAAACTGGAGTCACAGGAGAGGTTCAAATCATAGAAAGGGAGAGTGACAGTTCTCTTTTACTTAAGTCGGCATTGTGCCTTTTGAATTAAATTCCGATGAAATTTCTGTCTTTCATCGTCAATAAGAAGGACCAAGGGATACAGTAAACCATAAGTGATGCATCGGAATCTAAAACTGGACTCACAGGAGAGGTTCAAATCATAGAAAGGGAGAGTGTCAGTCCTCTTGTACTTAAGTCGGCATTGTGCCTTTTGTATTAAATTCGGATGCAATTTCTGTGTTTCATCGTCAATAAGAAGGTCCAAGGTATACAGTAAACCTGAAGTGAAGCATCGGAATCTAAAACTGGACTCATATGTGAGGTTCAAATCATAGAAAGTGAGAGTGTCAATCCTCTTTTACTTAAGTCGGCATTGTGCCTATTGTATTAAATTCGGATGCAATTTCTTTGTTTCATCGTCACTAAGAAGGTCCAAGGAATACAGTAAACCTGAAGTGAAGCATCGGAATCTAAAACTGGACTCACAGGAGATGTTCAAATCATAGTTAAATTGTCATTCCTCTTGTACTTAAGTCGGCATTGTGCCTTTTGTATTAAATTCGGATGCAATTTCTGTATTTCATCGTCAATAAGAAGGTCCAAGGGATACAGTAAACCTGCATCGGAATCTAAAACTGGACTCACAGGAGAGGTTCAAATCATAGAAAGTTAGAGTGTCAGTCCTCTTGTACTTAAGTCGGCATAGTGCCTTTTGAATTTAATTCCGATGCAATTTCTGTGTTTCATCGTCAATAAGAAGGTGCAAGGTATACAGTAAACCTGAAGTGAAGCATCGGAATCTTAAAATGGACTCACCGGAGAGGTACAAATCACAGAAAGTTAGAGTGTCAGTCCTTTTTTACTTAAGTCGGCATTGTGCCTTTTGTATTAAATTCGGATGCAATTTCTGTATTTCATCGTCAGTAAGAAGGTCCAAGGGATACAGTAAATCTGAGGTGAAGCATCGGAATCTAAAACTGGACTCACAGGAGAGGTTCTAATCATAGAAAGTTAGAGTTTCAGTCCTCTTGTAGTTATGTCGGCATTGTGCCTTTTGTAATAAATTCCGACGCAATTTCTGTGTTTCATCGTCAATAAGAAGGTGCAAGGTATACGGTAAACCTGAAGTGACGCATCAAAATCTAAAACTGGACTCACAGGAGAATTTCAAATCATAGAAAGTGAGAGTGTCAGTCCTCTTTTACTTAAGTCGGCATTGTGCCTTATGTATTAAATTCGGATGCAATTTCTGTGTTTCATCGTTAATGAGAAGGTCCAAGGGATACAGTAAACCTGAAGTGAAGCATCGGAATCTAAAACTGGAGTCACAGGAGAGGTTCAAATCATAGAAAGAGAGAGTGACAGTTCTCTTTTACTTAAGTCGGCATTGTGCCTTTTGAATTAAATTCCGATGAAATTTCTGTTTTTCATCGTCAATAAGAAGGACCAAGGGATACAGTAAACCATAGGTGAAGCATCGGAATCTAAAACTGGACTCACATGTGAGGTTCAAATCATAGACAGTGAGAGTGTCAATCCTGTTTTACTTAAGTCGGCATTGTGCCTTTTGTATTAAATTCGGATGCAATTTCTTTGTTTCATCGTCAATAAGAAGGTCCAAGGGATACAGTAAACCTGAAGTGAAGCATCGGTATCTAAAACTGGACTCACAGGAGGTGTTCAAATCATAGTCAAATTGTCATTCCTCTTGTACTTAAGTCGGCATTGTGCCTTTTGTATTAAATTCCGATGCAATTTCAGTGTTTCATCGTCAATAGGAAAGTGCAAGGTATACAGTAAACCAGAAGTGAAGCATCGGAATCTCAAACTGGACTCACGGGAGAGGTTCAAATCATAGAAAGTGAGAGTGTCAGTCCTCTATTGCTTAAGTCGGATTTGTGCCTTTTGTATTAAATTCGGATGCAATTTCTGTGTTTCATCGTCAATAAGAAGGTCCAAAGGATACAGTAAACCTGAAGTGAAGCTTCGGAATCTAAAACTGGACTCACAGGAGAGGTTCAAATTGTAGAGAGTTAGAGTGTCAGTCCTCTTGTACTTAAGTCGGCATTGTGCCTTTTGAATCTAATTCCGATGCAATTTCTGTGTTTCATCGTCAATAAGAAGGTCCAAGGGATTCAGTAAACCTGAAATGAAGCATCGGAATCTAAAACTGGACTCACAGGAGAGGTTCAAATCATAGAAGGAGAGAGTGTCAGTCCTCTTTTACTTAAGTCGGTATTGTGATTTTTGTATTAAATTCGGATGCAATTTCTGTATTTCATCGTCAATAAGAAGGTCCAAGGGATACAGTAAATCTGAGGTGAAGCATCGGAATCTAAAACTGGACTCACAGGAGAGGTTCTAATCATAGAAAGTTAGATTGTCAGTCCTCTTGTAGTTATGTCGGCATTGTGCCTTTTGTATTAAATTCCGACGCAATTTCTGTGTTTCATCGTCAATAAGAAGGTGCAAGGTATACGGTAAACCTGAAGTGACTCATCGGATTCTAAAACTGGACTCACAGGAGAATTTCAAATCATAGAATGTGAGAGTGTTAGTCCTCTTTCGCTTAAGACGGCATTGTGCCTTATGTATTAATTTCGGATGCAATTTCTGCGTTTCATCGTTAATGAGAAAGTCCAAGGGATACAGTAAACCTGAAGTGAAGCATCGGAATCTAAAACTGGAGTCACAGGAGAGGTTCAAATCATAGAAAGGGAGAGTGACAGTTCTCTTTTACTTAAGTCGGCATTGTGCCTTTTGAATTAAATTCCGATGAAATTTCTGTCTTTCATCGTCAATAAGAAGGACCAAGGGATACAGTAAACCATAAGTGATGCATCGGAATCTAAAACTGGACTCACAGGAGAGGTTCAAATCATAGAAAGGGAGAGTGTCAGTCCTCTTGTACTTAAGTCGGCATTGTGCCTTTTGTATTAAATTCGGATGCAATTTCTGTGTTTCATCGTCAATAAGAAGGTCCAAGGTATACAGTAAACCTGAAGTGAAGCATCGGAATCTAAAACTGGACTCATATGTGAGGTTCAAATCATAGAAAGTGAGAGTGTCAATCCTCTTTTACTTAAGTCGGCATTGTGCCTATTGTATTAAATTCGGATGCAATTTCTTTGTTTCATCGTCACTAAGAAGGTCCAAGGAATACAGTAAACCTGAAGTGAAGCATCGGAATCTAAAACTGGACTCACAGGAGATGTTCAAATCATAGTTAAATTGTCATTCCTCTTGTACTTAAGTCGGCATTGTGCCTTTTGTATTAAATTCGGATGCAATTTCTGTATTTCATCGTCAATAAGAAGGTCCAAGGGATACAGTAAACCTGCATCGGAATCTAAAACTGGACTCACAGGAGAGGTTCAAATCATAGAAAGTTAGAGTGTCAGTCCTCTTGTACTTAAGTCGGCATAGTGCCTTTTGAATTTAATTCCGATGCAATTTCTGTGTTTCATCGTCAATAAGAAGGTGCAAGGTATACAGTAAACCTGAAGTGAAGCATCGGAATCTTAAAATGGACTCACCGGAGAGGTACAAATCACAGAAAGTTAGAGTGTCAGTCCTTTTTTACTTAAGTCGGCATTGTGCCTTTTGTATTAAATTCGGATGCAATTTCTGTATTTCATCGTCAGTAAGAAGGTCCAAGGGATACAGTAAATCTGAGGTGAAGCATCGGAATCTAAAACTGGACTCACAGGAGAGGTTCTAATCATAGAAAGTTAGAGTTTCAGTCCTCTTGTAGTTATGTCGGCATTGTGCCTTTTGTAATAAATTCCGACGCAATTTCTGTGTTTCATCGTCAATAAGAAGGTGCAAGGTATACGGTAAACCTGAAGTGACGCATCAAAATCTAAAACTGGACTCACAGGAGAATTTCAAATCATAGAAAGTGAGAGTGTCAGTCCTCTTTTACTTAAGTCGGCATTGTGCCTTATGTATTAAATTCGGATGCAATTTCTGTGTTTCATCGTTAATGAGAAGGTCCAAGGGATACAGTAAACCTGAAGTGAAGCATCGGAATCTAAAACTGGAGTCACAGGAGAGGTTCAAATCATAGAAAGAGAGAGTGACAGTTCTCTTTTACTTAAGTCGGCATTGTGCCTTTTGAATTAAATTCCGATGAAATTTCTGTTTTTCATCGTCAATAAGAAGGACCAAGGGATACAGTAAACCATAGGTGAAGCATCGGAATCTAAAACTGGACTCACATGTGAGGTTCAAATCATAGACAGTGAGAGTGTCAATCCTGTTTTACTTAAGTCGGCATTGTGCCTTTTGTATTAAATTCGGATGCAATTTCTTTGTTTCATCGTCAATAAGAAGGTCCAAGGGATACAGTAAACCTGAAGTGAAGCATCGGTATCTAAAACTGGACTCACAGGAGGTGTTCAAATCATAGTCAAATTGTCATTCCTCTTGTACTTAAGTCGGCATTGTGCCTTTTGTATTAAATTCCGATGCAATTTCAGTGTTTCATCGTCAATAGGAAAGTGCAAGGTATACAGTAAACCAGAAGTGAAGCATCGGAATCTCAAACTGGACTCACGGGAGAGGTTCAAATCATAGAAAGTGAGAGTGTCAGTCCTCTATTGCTTAAGTCGGATTTGTGCCTTTTGTATTAAATTCGGATGCAATTTCTGTGTTTCATCGTCAATAAGAAGGTCCAAAGGATACAGTAAACCTGAAGTGAAGCTTCGGAATCTAAAACTGGACTCACAGGAGAGGTTCAAATCATAGAAAGTGAGAGTGTCAGTCCTCATGTACTTAAGTCGGCATTCTCATCTTGTATTAAATTCGGATGCAATTTCTGTGTTTCATCGTCAATAAGAAGGTCCAAGGGATACAGTAAACCTGAAATGAAGCATCGGAATCTAAAACAGGACTCACAGGAGAGGTTCAAATCATAGAAAGTTAGAGTGTCAGTCCTCTTGTACTTAAGTCGGCATTGTGCCTTTTGAATTTAATTCCGATGCAATATCTGTGTTTCATCGTCAATAAGAAGGTGCAAGGTATACAGTAAACCTGAAGTGAAGCATCGGAATCTAAAACTGGACTCACAGGATAGGTTCAAATCACAGAAAGTTAGAGTGTCTGTCCTTTTTTACTTAAGTCGGCATTGTGACTTTTGTGTTAAATTCGGATGCAATTTCTGTATTTCATCGTCAATAAGAAGGTCCAAGGGATACAGTAAATCTGAGGTGAAGCATCGGAATCTAAAACTGGACTCACAGGAGAGGTTCTAATCATAGAAAGTTAGAGTGTCAGTCCTCTTGTAGTTATGTCGGCATTGTGCCTTTTGTATTAAATTCCGACGCAATTTCTGTGTTTCATCGTCAATAAGAAGGTGCAAGTTATACGGTAAACCTGAAGTGACGCATTGGAATCTAAAACTGGACTCACAGGAGAATTTCAAATTATGGAAAGTGAGAGTGTCAGTCCTCTTTTACTTAAGTCGGCATTGTGCCTTATGTATTAAATTCGGATGCAATTTCTGTGTTTCATCGTTAATGAGAAGGTCCAAGGGATACAGTAAACCAGAAGTGAAACATCGGAATCTAAAACTGGAGTCACAGGACAGGTTCAAATCATAGAAAGAGAGAGTGACAGTTCTCTTTTACTTAAGTCGGCATAGTGCCTTTTGAATTAAATTCCGATGAAATTTCTGTCTTTCATCATCAATAAGAAGGACCAAGGGATACAGTAAACCATAAGTGAAGCATCGCAATCTAAAACTGGACTCACAGGAGAGGTTCAAATCATAGAAAGGGAGAGTGTCAGTCCTCTTGTACTTAAGTCGGCATTGTGCCTTTTGTATTAAATTCGGATGCAATTTCTGTGTTTCATCGTCAATAAGATGGTCCAAGGTATACAGTAAACCTGAAGTGAAGCATCGGAATCTAAAACTGGACTCACATGTGAGGTTCAAATCATAGACAGTGAGAGTGTCAATCCTCTTTTACTTAAGTCGGCATTGTGCCTTTTGTATTAAATTCGGATGCAATTTCTTTGTTTCATCGTCAATAAGAAGGTCCAAGGGATACAGTAAACCTGAAGTGAAGCATCGGAATCTAAAACTGGACTCACAGGAGGTGTTCAAATCATAGTTAAATTGTCATTCCTCTTGTACTTAAGTCGGCATTGTGCCTTTTGTATTAAATTCCGATGCAATTCCTGTGTTTCATCGTCAATAGGAAGGTGCAAGGTATACAGTAAACCAGATGTGAAGCATCGGAATCTAAAACTGGACTCACAGGAGAGGTTCAAATCATAGAAAGTGAGAGTGTCAGTCCTCTTTTACTTAAGTCGGATTTGTGCCTTTTGTATTAAATTCGGATGCAATTTCTGTGTTTCATCGTCAATAAGAAGGTCCAAAGGATAGAGTAAACCTGAAGTGAAGCTTCGAAATCTAAAACTGGACTCACAGGAGAGGTTCAAATGATAGAATGTGAGAGTGTCAGTCCTCATGTACTTAAGTCGGCATTGTGCCTTTTGTATTTAATTCAGATGCAATTTCTGTATTTCATTGTCAATAAGAAGGTCCAAGGGATACAGTAAACCTGCATCGGAATCTAAAACTGGACTCACAGGAGAGGTTCAAATCATAGAAAGTTATAGTGTCAGTCCTTTTGTACTTAAGTCGGCATTGTGTCTTTTGAATTTAATTCCGATGCAATTTCTGTGTTTCATCGTCAATAAGAAGGTGAAAAGTATACGGTAAACCTGAAGTGTCGCATCGGAATCTAAAACTGGACTCACAGGAGAGGTTCAAATCACAGAAAGTTAGAGTGTTAGTCCTCTTTTACTTAAGTCGGCATTGTGCCTTTTGTATTAAATTCGGATGCAATTTCTGTATTTCATCGTCAATAAGAAGGTCCAAGAGATACAGTAAATCTTAGGTGAAGCATCGGAATCTAAAACTGGACTCACATGAGAGGTTCAAATCATAGAAAGATAGAGTGTCAGTCCTCTTGTAGTTATGTCGGCATTGTGCCTTTTGTATTAAATTCCGATGCAATTTCTGTGTTTCATCGTCAATAAGAAGGTGCAAGGTATACGGTAAACCTGAAGTGAAGCATCGGAATCTAAAACTGGACTCACAGGAGAATTTCAAATCATAGAAAGTGAGAGTGTCAGTCCTCTTTTACATAAGTCGGCATTGTGCCTTATGTATTAAATTCGGATGCAATTTCTGTGTTTCATTGTCAATGAGAAGGTCCAAGGGATACAGTAAACCTGAAGTGAAGCATCGAAATCTAAAACTGGACTCACAGGAGAGGTTCAAATCATAGAAAGAGAGAGTGACAGTCCTCTTTTACTTAAGTCGGCATTGTGCCTTTTGTATTAAATTCCGATGAAATTTCTGTCTTTCATCGTCAATAAGAAGGATCAAGGGATACAGTAAACCTGAAGTGAAGCATCGGAATCTAAAACTGGACTCACATGTGAGGTTCAAATCATAGAAAGTGAGAGTGTCAATCCTCTTTTACTTAAGTCGGCATTGTGCCTTTTGTATTAAATTCGGATGCAATTTCTTAGTTTCATAGTCAATAAGAAGGTCCAAGGAATACAGTGCACCTGAAGTGAAGCATCGGAATCTAAAACTGGACTCACAGGAGATGTTCAAATCACAGTTAAATTGTCAGTCCTCTTGTACTTAAGTCGGCATTGTGCCTTTTGTATTAAATTCCGATGCAGTTTCTGTGTTTCATCGTCAATAGGAATGTGCAAGGTATACAGTAAACCAGAAGTGAAGCATCAGAATCTAAAACTGGACTCACAGGAGTGGTTAAAATTGTAAAGAGTTAGAGTGTCAGTCCTCTTGTACTTAAGTCGGCATTGTGCCTTTTGAATCTAATTCCGATGCAATTTCTGTGTTTCATCGTCAATAAGAAGGTCCAAGGGATTCAGTAAACCTGAAATGAAGCATCGGAATCTAAAACTGGAGTCACAGGAGAGGTTCAAATCATAGAAAGGGAGAGTGTCAGTCCTCTTTTACTTAAGTCGGGATTGTGCCTTATGTATTAAATTCGGATGCAATTTCTGTGTTTCATCGTTAATGAGAAGGTCCAAGGGATAGAGTAAACCTGAAGTGAAGCATCGGAATAAAACTGGAGTCACAGGAGAGGTTCAAATCATAGAAAGAGAGAGTGACAGTTCTCTTTTACTTAAGTCGGCATTGTGCCTTTTGAATTAAATTCCGTTGAAATTTCTGTCTTTCATCGTCAATAAGAAGGACCAAGGGATACAGTAAACCATAAGTGAAGCATCGGAGTCTAAAACTGGACTCACAGGAGAGGTTCAAATCATAGAAAAGGAGAGTGTCAGTCCTCTTGTACTTAAGTCGGCATTGTGCCTTTTGTATTAAATTCGGATGCAATTTCTGTGTTTCATCGTCAATAAGAAGGTCCAAGGAATACAGTAAACATGAAGTGAAGCATCGGAATCTACAACTGGACTCACATGTGAGGTTCAAATCATAGACAGTGAGAGTGTCAATCCTCTTTTACTTAAGTCGGCATTGTGCCTTTTGTATTAAATTCGGATGCAATTTCTTTGTTTCATCGTCAATAAGAAGGTCCAAGGAATACAGTAAACCTGAAGTGAAGCATCGGAATCTAAAACTGGACTCACAGGAGGTGTTCAAATCATAGTTAAATTGTCATTCCTCTTGTACTTAAGTCGGCATTGTGCCTTTTGTATTAAATTCCGATGCAATTTCTGTGTTTAATCGTCAATAGGAAGGTGCAAGGTATACAGTAAACCAGAAGTGAAGCATCGGAATCTGAAACTGGACTCACAGGAGAGGTTCAAATCATAGAAAGTTAGAGTGTCAGTCCTCTTTTACTTAAGTCGGATTTGTGCCTTTTGTATTACATTCGGATGCAATTTCTGTGTTTCATCGTCAATAAGAAAGTCCAATGGATACAGTAAACCTGAAGTGAAGCTTCGGAATCTAAAACTGGACACACAGGAGAGGTTCAAATGATAGAAAGTGAGAGTGTCAGTCCTCATGTACTTAAGTCGGCATTGTGCCTTTTGTATTAAATTCGGATGCAATTTCTGTATTTCATCGTCAATAAGAAGGTGCAAGGTATACAGTAAACCTGAAGTGAAGCATCGGAATCTTAAACTGGACTCACAGGAGAGGTACAAATCACAGAAAGTTAGAGTGTCAGTCCTTTTTTACTTAAGTCGGCATTGTGCCTTTTGTATTAAATTCGGATGCAATTTCTGTGTTTCTTCGTCAGTAAGAAGGTCCAAGGGATACAGCAAAACTGAGGTGAAGCATCGGAATCTAAAACTGGACTCACAGGAGAGGTTCTAATCATAGAAAGTTAGAGTGTCAGTCCTCTTGTAGTTATGTCGGCATTGTGCCTTTTGTATTAAATTCCGACGCAATTTCTGTGTTTCATCGTCAATAAGAAGGTGCAAGGTATACGGTAAACCTGAAGTGATGCATCGGAATCTAAAACTGGACTCACAGGAGAATTTCAAATCATAGAAAGTGAGAGTGTCAGTCCTCTTTTACTTAAGTCGGCATTGTGCCTTATGTATTAAATTCGGATTCAATTTCTGTGTTTCATCGTTAATGAGAAGGTCCAAGTGATACAACAATGCTGAAGTGAAGCATCGGAATCTAAAACTGGAGTCACAGGAGAGGTTCAAATCATAGAAAGAGAGAGTGACAGTTCTTTTTTACTTAAGTCGGCATTGTGCCTTTTGAATTAAATTCCGATGAAATTTCTTTCTTTCATCATCAATAAGAAGGACCAAGGGAGACAGTAAACCATAAGTGAAGCATCGGAATCTAAAACTGGACTCACAGGATAGGTTCAAATCATAGAAAGGGAGAGTGTCAGTCATCTTGTACTTAAGTCGGCATTGTGCCTTTTGTATTAAATACGGATGCAATTTCTGTGTTTCATCGTCAATAAGAAGGTCCAAGGTATACAGTAAACCTGAAGTGAAGCATCGGAATCTAAAACTGGACTCACATGTGAGGTTCAAATCATAGAAAGTGAGAGTGTCAATCCTCTTTTACTTAAGTCGGCATTGTGCCTTTTGTATTTATTCGGATGCAATTTCTTTGTTTCATCGTCAATAAAAAGGTCCAAGGAATACAGTAAACCTGATGTGAAGCATCGGAATCTAAAACTGGACTCACAGGAGATGTTCAAATCATAGTTAAATTGTCATTCCTCTTGTACTTAAGTCGGCATTGTGCCTTTTGTATTAAATTCCGATGCAATTTCTGTGTTTCATCCTCAATAGGAAGGTGCAAGGTATACAGTAAACCAGAAGTGAAGCATCGGAATCTAAAACTGGACTCACAGGAGGGGTTCAAATCATAGAAAGTGAGAGTGTCAGTCCTCTTTTACTTAAGTCGGATTTGTGCCTTTTGTATTAAATTCGGATGCAATTACTGTCTTTCATCGTCAATAAGAAGGACCAATGGATACAGTAAACCAGAAGTGAAGCTTCGGGATCTCAAACTGGACTCACAGGAAAGGTTCAAATCATAGAAAGTGAGAGTGTCAGTCCTCATGTACTTAAGTCGGCATTGTGCATCTTGTATTAAATTCGGATGCAATTTCTGTGTTTCATCGTCAATAAGAAGGTGCAAGGTATACAGTAAACCTGAGGTGAAGCATCGGAATCTAAAACTGGACTCACAGGATAGGTTCAAATCACAGAAAGTTAGAGTGTCTGTCCTTTTTTACTTAAGTCGGCATTGTGCCTTTTGTATTAAATTCGGATGCAATTTCTGTATTTCATCGTCAATAAGAAGGTCCAAGGGATACAGTAAATCTGAGGTGAAGCATCGGAATCTAAAACTGGACTCACAGGAGAGGTTCTAATCATAGAAAGATAGAGTGTCAGTCCTCTTGTAGTTATGTCGGCATTGTGCCTTTTGTATTAAATTCCGACGCAATTTCTGTGTTTCATCGTCAATAAGAAGGTGCAAGTTATACGGTAAACCTGAAGTGACGCATTGGAATCTAAAACTGGACTCACAGGAGAGGTTCAAATCATAGAAAGTGAGAGTGTCAGTCCTCTTTTACTTAAGTCGGCATTGTGCCTTATGTATTAAATTCGGATGCAATTTCTGTGTTTCATCGTTAATGAGAAGGTCCAAGGGATACAGTAAACCTGAAGTGAAACATCGGAATCTAAAACTGGAGTCACAGGAGAGGTTCAAATCATAGAAAGAGAGAGTGACAGTTCTCTTTTACTTAAGTCGGCATTGTGCCTTTTGAATTAAATTCCGATGAAATTTCTGTCTTTCATCGTCAATAAGAAGGACCAAGGGATACAGTAAACCATAAGTGAAGGATCGGAATCTAAAACTGGACTCACAGGAGAGGTTCAAATCATAGAAAGGGAGAGTGTCAGTCCTCTTGTACTTAAGTCGGCATTGTGCCTTTTGTATTACATTCGGATGCAATTTCTGTGTTTCATCGTCAATAAGAAGGTCCAAGGTATACAGTAAACCTGAAGTGAAGCATCGGAATCAAAAACTGGACTCACATGTGAGGTTCAAATCATAGAAAGTGAGAGTGTCCATCCTCTTTTACTTAAGTCGGCATTGTGCCTTTTGTATGAAATTCGGATGCAATTTCTGTATTTCATCGTCAATAAGTAGGTCCAAGGGATACAGTAAATCTGAGGTGAAGCATCGGAATCTAAAACTGGACTCACAGGAGAGGTTCTAATCATAGAAAGTTAGAGTGTCAGTCCTCTTGTAGTTATGTCGGCATTGTGCCTTTTGTATTAAATTCCGACGCAATTTCTGTGTTTCATCGTCAATAAGAAGGTGCAAGGTATACGGTAAACCTGAAGTGACGCATCGGAATCTAAAACTGGACTCACAGGAGAATTTCAAATCATAGAAAGTGAGAGTGTCAGTCCTCTTTTACTTAAGTCGGCATTGTGCCTTATGTATTAAATTCGGATGCAATTTCTATGTTTCATCGTTAATGAGAAGGACCAAGGGATACAGTAAACCATAAGTGAAGCATCGGAATCTAAAACTGGACTCACAGGAGAGGTTCAAATCATAGAAAGGGAGAGTGTCAGTCCTCTTGTACTTAAGTCGGCATTGTGCCTTTTGTATTAAATTCGGATGCAATTTCTGTGTTTCATCGTCAATAAGAATGTCCAAGGTATACAGTAAACCTGAAGTGAAGCATCGGAATCTAAAACTGGACTCACATGTGAGGTTCAAATAATAGACAGTGAGAGTGTCAATCCTCTTTTACTTAAGTCGGCATTGTGCCTTTTGTATTAAATTCGGATGCAATTTCTTTGTTTCATCGTCAATAAGACGGTCCAAGGAATACAGTAAACCTGAAGTGAAGCATCGGAATCTAAAACTGGACTCACAGGAGGTGTTCAAATCATAGTTAAATTGTCATTCCTCTTGTACTTAAGTCGGCATTGTGCCTTTTGTATTAAATTCCGATGCAATTTCTGTGTTTCATCGTCAATAGGAAGGTGCAAGGTATACAGTAAACCAGAAGTGAAGCATCGGAATCTAAAACTGGACTCACAGGAGAGGTTCAAATGATAGAAAGTGAGAGTGTCAGTCCTCATGTACTTAAGTCGGCATTGTGCCTTTTGTATTAAATTCAGATGCAATTTCTGTATTTCATCGTCAATAAGAAGGTCCAAGGGATACAGTAAACCTGCATCGGAATCTAAAACTGGACTCACAGGAGAGGTTCAAATCATAGAAAGTTAGAGTGTCAGTCCTCTTGTACTTAAGTCGGCATTGTGTCTTTTGAATTTAATTCCGATGCAATTTCTGTGTTTCATCGTCAATAAGAAGGTGCAAGGTATACAGTAAACATGAAGTGAAGCATCGGAATCTAAAGCTGGACTCACAGGAGAGGTTCAAATCACAGAAATTTAGAGTGTCAGTCCTCTTTTACTTAAGTCGGCATTGTGCCTTTTGTATTAAATTCGGATGCAATTTCTGTATTTCATCGTCAATAAGAAGGTCCAAGGAATACAGTAAACCTGAAGTGAAGCATCGGAATCTAAAACTGGACTCACAGGAGATGTTCAAATCATAGTTAAATTGTCATTCCTCTTGTACTTAAGTCGGCATTGTGCCTTTTGTATTAAATTCCGATGCAATTTCTGTGTTTCATCGTCAATAGGAAGGTGCAAGGTATACAGTAAACCAGAAGTGAAGCATCGGAATCTAAAACTGGACTCACAGGAGAGGTTCAAATCATAGAAAGTGAGAGTGTCAGTCCTCTTTTACTTAAGTCGGATTTGTGCCTTTTGTATTAAATCGGATGCAATTTCTGTGTTTCATCGTCAATAAGAAGGTCCAAAGGATACAGTAAACCTGAAGTGAAGCTTCGGAATCTAAAACTGGACTCACAGGAGAGGTTCAAATGATAGAAAGTGAGAGTGTCAGTCCTCATGTACTTAAGTCGGCAATGTGCCTTTTGTATTAAATTCGGATGCAATTTCTGTGTTTCATCGTCAATAAGAAGGTCCAAAGGATACAGTAAACCTGAAGTGAAGCTTCGGAATCTAAAACTGGACTCACAGGAGAGGTTCAAATGATAGAAAGTGAGAGTGTCAGTCCTCATGTACTTAAGTCGGCATTGTGCCTTTTGTATTAAATTCAGATGCAATTTCTGTATTTCATCGTCAATAAGAAGGTCCAAGGGATACAGTAAACCTGCATCGGAATCTAAAACTGGACTCACAGGAGAGGTTCAAATCATAGTAAGTTAGAGTGACAGTCCTCTTGTACTTAAGTCGGCATTGTGTCTTTTGAATTTGATTCCGATGCAATTTCTGTGTTTCATCGTCAATAAGAAGGTGCAAGGTATACAGTAAACATGAAGTGAAGCATCGGAATCTAAAACTGGACTCACAGGAGAGGTTCAAATCACAGAAAGTTAGAGTGTCAGTCCTCTTTTACTTAAGTCGGCATTGTGCCTTTTGTATTAAATTCGGATGCAATTTCTGTATTTCATCGTCAATAACAAGGTCCAAGGAATACAGTAAACCTGAAGTGAAGCATCGGAATCTAAAACTGGACTCACAGGAGATGTTCAAATCATAGTTAAATTGTCATTCCTCTTGTACTTAAGTCGGCATTGTGCCTTTTGTATTAAATTCCGATGCAATTTCTGTGTTTCATCGTCAATAGGAAGGTGCAAGGTATACAGTAAACCAGAAGTGAAGCATCGGAATCTAAAACTGGACTCACAGGAGAGGTTCAAATCATAGAAAGTGAGAGTGTCAATCCTCTTTTACTTAAGTCGGATTTGTGCCTTTTGTATTAAATTCGGATGCAATTTCTGTGTTTCATCGTCAATAAGAAGGTCCAAAGGATACAGTAAACCTGAAGTGAAGCTTCGGAATCTAAAACTGGACTCACAGGAGAGGTTCAAATGATAGAAAGTGAGAGTGTCAGTCCTCATGTACTTAAGTCGGCAATGTGCCTTTTGTGTTAAATTCGGATGCAATTTCTGTGTTTCATCGTCAATAAGAAGGTCCAAGGGATACAGTAAACCTGAAATGAAGCATCGGAATCTAAAACTGGGCTCATAGGAGAGGTTCAAATCATAGAAAGTTAGAGTGTCAGTCCTCTTGTACTTAAGTCGGCATTGTGCCTTTTGAATTTAATTCCGATGGAATTTCTGTGTTTCATCGTCAATAAGAAGGTGCAAGGTATACAGTAAACATGAAGTGAAGCATCGGAATCTAAAACTGGACTCACAGGAGAGGTTCAAAACACAGAAAGTTAGAGTGTCAGTCCCCTTTTACTTAAGTCGGCATTGTGCCTTTTGTATTAAATTCGGATGCAATTTCTGTATTTCATCGTCAATAAGAAGGTCCAAGAGATCCAGTAAATCTTAGGTGAAGCATCGGAATCTAAAACTGGACTCACAGGAGAGGTTCAAATCATAGAAAGAGAGAGTGTCAGTCTCCCTTAACTTAAGTCGGCATTGTGCCTTTTGTATTAAATTCGGATGCAATTTCTGTATTTAATCGTCAATAAGAAGGTCCAAGGGATACAGTAACTCTGAGGTGAAGCATCGGAATCTAAAACTGGACTCACAGGAGAGGTTCAACATAGAAAGTTAGAGTGTCAGTCCTCTTGTAGCTATGTCGGCATTGTGCCTTTTGTATTAAATTCCGATGCAATTTCTGTGTTTCGTCGTCAAGAAGAAGGTGCAAGGTATACTGTAAACCTGAAGTGACGCATCGGAATCTAAAACTGGACTCACAGGAGAATTTCAAATCATAGAAAGTGAGAGTGTCAGTCCTCTTTTACTTAAGTCGGCATTGTGCCTTATGTATTAAATTCGGATGCAATTTCTGTGTTTCATCGACAATGAGAAGGTCCAAGGGATACAGTAAACCTGAAGTGAAGCATCTGAATCTCAAACTGGACTCACAGGAGAGGATCAAATCATAGAAAGAGAGAGTGACAGTCCTCTTTTACTTAAGTCGGCATTGTGCCTTTTGGATTAAATTCGGATGCAATTTCTGTGTTTCATCGTCAATAAGAAGGTGCAAGGTATACAGTAAACCTGAAGTGAAGCATCGGAATCTAAAACTGGACTCACATGTGAGGTTCAAATCATAGAAAGTGGGAGTGTCAATCCTCTTTTACTTAAGTCGGGATGGTGCCTTTTGAACTAAATTCGGATGCAATTTCTTAGTTTCATCGTCAATAAGAAGGTCCAAGGAATACAGTACACCGGAAGTGAAGAATCGGAATCTAAAACTGGACTCACAGGAGAGGTTCAAATGACAGTAAGTGAGAGTGTCAGCACTCTTTTACTTAAGTCGGCATTGTGCCTTTTGTATTAAATTCGGATGCAATTTCTGTATTTCATCGTCAATAAGAAGGTGCAAGGTATACGGTAAACCTGAAGTGACGCATCGGAATCTAAAACTGGACTCACAGGAGAAGTTCATATCATAGAAAGTAAGAGCGTCAGTCCTCTTTTACTTAAGTCAGCGTTGTGCCTTTTGTATTACATTCTAATGCAATTAGTGTGTTTCATCGTCAATAAGAAGATCCAAGGGATACAGTAAACCTGAAGTGAAGCATCGGAATCTAAAACTGGACTCACAGGAGAGGTTAAAATCATAGAAAGAGAGAGTGACAGTCCTCTTTTTCTTAAGTCGGCATTGTGCTTCTTGAATTAAATTCCGATGAAATTTCTGTCTTTCTTCGTCAATAAGAAGGACCGAGGGATACAGTAAACCATAAGTGAATCATCGGAATCTAAAACTGGACTCACAGGAGAAGTTCAAATCATAGAAAGAGAGAGTGACAGTCCTCTTTTACTTAAGTCAGCATTGTGCCTTTTGAATTAAATTCCGATGAAATTTCTGTCTTTCATCGTCAATAAGAAGGACCAAGGGATACAGTAAACCATAAGTGAAGCATCGGAATCTAAAACTGGACTCACAGGAGATTTCCAAATCATAGAAAGGGAGAGTGTCAGTCCTCTTGTACTTATGTCGGCATTGTGCCTTTTGGATTAAATTCGGATGCAATTTCTGTGTTTCATCGTCGATAAGAAGGTGCAAGGTATACAGTACACCTGAAGTGAAGCATCGGAATCTAAAACTGGACTCACAGGAGATGTTCAAATAATAGTTAAATTGTCAGTCATCTTGTACTTAAGTCAGCATTGTGCCTTTTGTATTTAATTCTGATGCAATTTCTGTGTTTCATCGTCAATAGGAAGGTGCAAGGTATACAGTAAACCAGAAGTGAAGCATCGGAATCTAAAACTGGACTCACAGGAGAGGTTCAAATTGTAGAGAGTTAGAGTGTCAGTCCTCTTGTACTTAAGTCGGCATTGTGCCTTTTGAATCTAATTCCGATGCAATTTCTGTGTTTCATCGTCAATAAGAAGGTCCAAGGGATTCATTAAACCTGAAATGAAGCATCGGAATCTAAAACTGGACTCACAGGAGAGGTTCAAATCATAGAAAGAGAGAGTGTCAGTCCTCTTGTAGTTATGTCGGCAATGTGCCTTTTGAATCTAATTCCGATGCAATTTCTGTGTTTCATCGTCAATAAGAAGGTCCAAGGGATTCAGTAAACCTGAAATGAAGCATCGGAATCTAAAACTGGACTCACAGGAGAGGTTCAAATCATAGAAAGAGAGAGTGTCAGTCCTCTTTTACTTAAGTCGGCATTGTGCCTTTTGTATTAAATTCGGATGCAATTTCTGTATTCCATCGTCAATAAGAACGTCAAAGGGATACAGTATACCTGAAGTGAAGCATCGGAATCTAAAACTGGACTCACAGGAGAGGTTCAATTCATAGAAATTTAGAGAGTCAGTCCTCTTGTAGTTATGTCGGCATTGTGCCTTTTGAATCTAATTCCGATGCAATTTCTGTGTTTCATCGTCAATAAGAAGGTCCAAGGGATTCAGTAAACCTGAAATGAAGCATCGGAATCTAAAACTGGACTCGCAGGAGAGGTTCAAATCATAGAAAGAGAGAGTGTCAGTCCTCTTTTACGTAAGTCGGCATTGTGCCTTTTGTATTAAATTCGGATGCAATTTCTGTATTCCATCGTCAATAAGAAGGTCAAAGGGATACAGTAAACCTGAAGTGAAGCATAGGAATCTAAAACTGGACTCACAGGAGAGGTTTAAATCCTAGAAAGTGAGAGTGTTATTCCTCTTGTACTTAAGTCGGCATTGTGCCTTTTGTATTAAATTCGGATGCAATTTCTGTGTTTCATCGTCAATAAGAAGGTCCAAGGGATACAGTAAACCTGAAGTGAAGCATCGGAATCTAAAACTGGACTCACAGGAGAGGTTCAAATCATAGAGAGTGAGATTGTCAGTCCTCATGTAGTAAAGTCGGCATTGTGCCTTTTTTATTAAATTCGGATGCAATATCTGGGTTTCATCGTCAATAAGAAGGTCCAAGGGATACAGTAAACTTGAAATGAAGTATTGGAATCTAAAACTGGGCTCACAGGAGAGGTTCAAATCATAGAAAGTTAGAGTGTCTGCCCTCTTTTACTTCAGTCGGCATCGTGACTTTTGTATTAAATTCGGATGCAAACTCTGTGTTTCATCGTCAATAAGAAGGTCCAAGGGAAACAGTAAACCTGAAGTGAAGCATCGGAATCTAAAACTGGACTCACAGGAGAGGTTCAAATCATAGAAAGTGAGAGTGTCTGTCCTCTTTTACTTAAGTTGGCATTGTGCCTTTTGTATTAAATTCGGATGCAATTTCTGTATTCCATCGTCAATAAGAAGGTCAAAGGGATACAGTAAACCTGAAGTTTAGCATCGGAATCTAAAACTGGACTCACAGGAGAGGTTCAATTCATAGAAATTTAGAGAGTCAGTCCTCTTGTAGTTATGTCGGCATTGTGCCTTTTGAATCTAATTCCGATGCAATTTCCGTGTTTCATCGTCAATAAGAAGGTCCAAAGGATTCAGTAAACCTGAAATGAAGCATCGGAATCTAAAACTGGACTCACAGGAGAGGTTCAAATCATAGAAAGAGAGAGTGTCAGTCCCCTTTTACTTAAGTCGGCATTGTGCCTTTTGTATTAAATTCGGATGCAATTTCTGTATTCCATCGTCAATAAGAAGGTCCAAGGGAAACAGTAAACCTGAAGTGAAGCATCGGAATCTGAAACTGGTCTCACAGCAGAGGTTCAAATCATAGAAAGTGAGAGTGCCTGTCCTCTTTTACTTAACTCGGCATTGTGCCTTTTGTATTAAATTCCGATGCAATCTGTAATTTCTGTGTTTCATCGTCAATAAGAAGGTGCTAGGTATACAGTAAACCAGAAGTGAAGCATCGGAATCTAAAACTGGACTCACATGAGAGGTTCCAATCATAGAAAGTGAGAGTGTCAGTCCTCTTGTAGCTAAGTCGGCATTGTGCCTTTTGTATTAAATTCGGTGCAATTTCCGTGTTTCATCGTCAATTAAAAGGTCCGAGGGATACAGTAAACCTGAAGTGAAGCATAGGAATCTAAAACTGGACTCACAGGAGAGGTCCAAATCATAGAAAGAGAGAGTGACAGTCCTCTTTAATTAAGTCGGCATTGTGCCTTTTGAATTAAATTCCGATGAAATATCTGTCTTTCATCGTCAATAAGAAGGACCAAGGGATACAGTAAACCATAAGTGAAGCATCGGAATCTAAAACTGGACTCACAGGAGATTTCCAAATCATAGAAAGGGAGAGTGTCAGTCCTCTTGTATTTAAGTCGGCATTGTGCCTTTTGGATTAAATTCGGATGCAATTTCTGTGTTTCATCGTCAATAAGAAGGTGCAAGGTATACAGTAAACATGAAGTGAAGCGTCGGAATCTAAAACTGGACTCACATGTGAAGTTCAAATCATAGAAAGTGAGAGTGTCAATCCTCTTTTACTTAAGTCGGCATTGTGCCTTTTGTATTAAATTCGGATGCAATTTCTTAGTTTCATTGTCAATAAGAAGGTCCAAGGAATACAGTACACCTGAAGTGAAGCATCGGAATATAAAACTGGACTCACAGGAGATGTTCAAATCATAGTTAAATTGTCAGTCCTCTTGTACTTAAGTCGGCATTGTGCCTTTGGATTAAATTCTGATGCAATTTCTGTGTTTCATCGTCAATAGGAAGGTGCAAGGGATACAGTAAACCAGAAGTGAAGCACCGGAATCTAAAACTGCACTCACAGGAGAGGTTCTTATTGTAGAGAGTTAGAGTGTCAGTCCTCTTGGACTTAAGTCGGCATTGTGCCTTTTGAATCTAATTCCGATGCAATTTCTGTGTTTCATCGTCAATAAGAAGGTCCAAGAGATTCATTAAACCTGAAATGAAGCATCGGAATCTAAAACTGGACTCGCAGGATAGGTTCAAATCATAGAAAGGGAGAGTGTCAGTCCGCTTGTAGTTATGTCGGCATTGTGCCTTTTGAATCTAATTCCGATGCAATTTCCGTGTTTCATCGTCAATAAGAAGGTCCAAGGGATTCAGTAAACCTGAAATGAAGCATCGGAATCTAAAACTGGACTCACAGGAGAGGTTCAAATCATAGAAAGAGAGAGTGTCAGTCCCCTTTTACTTAAGTCGGCATTGTGCCTTTTGTATTAAATTCGGATGCAATTTCTGTATTCCATCGTCAATAAGAAGGTCCAAGGGAAACAGTAAACCTGAAGTGAAGCATCGGAATCTGAAACTGGTCTCACAGCAGAGGTTCAAATCATAGAAAGTGAGAGTGCCTGTCCTCTTTTACTTAACTCGGCATTGTGCCTTTTGTATTAAAATCCGATGCAATCTGTAATTTCTGTGTTTCATCGTCAATAAGAAGGTGCTAGGTATACAGTAAACCAGAAGTGAAGCATCGGAATCTAAAACTGGACTCACATGAGAGGTTCCAATCATAGAAAGTGAGAGTGTCAGTCCTCTTGTAGCTAAGTCGGCATTGTGAGTTTTGTATTAAATTCGGTGCAATTTCCGTGTTTCATCGTCAATTAAAAGGTCCGAGGGATACAGTAAACCTGAAGTGAAGCATAGGAATCTAAAACTGGACTCACAGTAGAGGTCCAAATCATAGAAAGAGAGAGTGACAGTCCTCTTTAATTAAGTCGGCATTGTGCCTTTTGGATTAAATTCGGATGCAATTTCTGTGTTTCATCGTCAATAAGAAGGTGCAAGGTATACAGTAAACCTGAAGTGAAGCATCGGAATCTAAAACTGGACTCACATGTGAAGTTCAAATCATAGAAAGTGAGAGTGTCAATCCTCTTTTACTTAAGTCGGCATTGTGCCTTTTGTATTAAATTCGGATGCAATTTCTTAGTTTCATTGTCAATAAGAAGGTCCAAGGAATACAGTACACCTGAAGTGAAGCATCGGAATATAAAACTGGACTCACAGGAGATGTTCAAATCATAGTTAAATTGTCAGTCCTCTTGTACTTAAGTCGGCATTGTGCCTTTGGATTAAATTCTGATGCAATTTCTGTGTTTCATCGTCAATAGGAAGGTGCAAGGGATACAGTAAACCAGAAGTGAAGCACCGGAATCTAAAACTGGACTCACAGGAGAGGTTCTTATTGTAGAGAGTTAGAGTGTCAGTCCTCTTGGACTTAAGTCGGCATTGTGCCTTTTGAATCTAATTCCGATGCAATTTCTGTGTTTCATCGTCAATAAGAAGGTCCAAGAGATTCATTAAACCTGAAATGAAGCATCGGAATCTATAACTGGACTCGCAGGATAGGTTCAAATCATAGAAAGAGAGAGTGTCAGTCCGCTTGTAGTTATGTCGGCATTGTGCTTTTTGAATCTAATTCCGATGCAATTTCTGTGTTTCATCGTCATTAAGAAGGTCCAAGGGATTCAGTAAACCTGAAATGAAGCATCGGAATCTAAAACTGGACTCACAGGAGAGGTTCAAATCATAGAAAGAGAGAGTGTCAGTCCTCTTTTACTTAAGTCGGCATTGTGCCTTTTGTATTAAATTCGGATGCAATTTCTGTATTCCATCGTCAATAAGAAGGTCAAAGGGATACAGTATACCTGAAGTGAAGCATCGGAATCTAAAACTGGACTCACAGGAGAGGTTCAATTCATAGAAATTTAGAGAGTCAGTCCTCTTGTAGTTATCTCGGCATTGTGCCTTTTGAATCTAATTCCGATGCAATTTCTGTGTTTCATCGTCAATAAGAAGGTCCAAGGGATTCAGTAATTCTGAAATGAAGCATCGGAATCTAAAACTGGACTCACAGGAGAGGTTCAAATCATAGAAAGAGAGAGTGTCAGTCCTCTTTTACTTAAGTCGGCATTGTGCCTTTTGTATTAAATTCGGATGCAATTTCTGTATTCCATCGTCAATAAGAAGGTCAAAGGGATACAGTAAACCTGAAGTGAAGCATCGGAATCTAAAACTGGACTCATAGGAGAGGTTTAAATCCTAGAAAGTGAGAGTGTCAGCTCTCTTTTACTTAAGTCGGCATTGTGCCTTTTGTATTAAATTCGGATGCATTTTCTGTGTTTCATCGTCAATAAGAAGGTCCAAGGGGTACAGTAAACCTGAAGTGAAGCATCGGAATCTAAAACTGGACTCACAGGAGAGGTTCAAATCATAGAGAGTGAGATTGTCAAACGTCATGTACTTAAGTCGGCATTGTGGCTTTTGTATTAAATTGGGATGCAATATGTGGGTTTCATCGTCAATAAGAAGGTCCAAGTGATTCAGTAAACTTGAAATGAAGTATTGCAATCTAAAACTGGGCTCACAGGAGAGGTTCAAATCATAGAAAGTTAGAGTGTCTGCCCTCTTTTACTTCAGTCGGCATCGTTCCTTTTGTATTAAATTAGGATGCAAACTCTGTGTTTCATCGTCAATAAGAAGGTCCAAGGGAAACAGTAAACCTGAAGTGAAGCATCGGAATCTAAAACTGGACTCACAGGAGAGGTTCAAATCATAGAAAGTGAGAGTGTCTGTCCTCTTTTCCTTAATTCGGGATTGTGCCCTTTGTATTAAATTCCGATGCAATTTCTGTGTTTCATCGTCAATAAGAAGGTGCTACGTATACAGTAAACCAGAAGTGAAGCATCGGAATCTAAAACTGGACTCACATGAGAGGTTCAAAACATAGAAAGTGAGAGTGTCAGTCCTCTTGTAGCTAAGTCGGCATTGTGCCTTTTGTATTAAATTCGGTGCAATTTCCGTGTTTCATCGTCAATTAAAAGGTCCGAGGGATACAGTAAACCTGAAGTGAAGCATTGGAATCTAAAACTGGACTCACAGGAGAGGTTCAAATCATAGAAAGTTAGAGTGTCAGTCCTCTTGTACTTATGTCGGCATTGTGCCTTTTGTATTAAATTCCGATGCAATTTCTGTGTTTCATCGTCAATAAGAAGGTCCAAGGGATACAGTAAATCTGAGGTGAAGCATCGGAATCTAAAACTGGACTCACAGGAGAGGTTCAAATCATAGAAAGTTAGAGTGTCAGTCCTCTTGTAGTTATGTCGGCATTGTGCCTTTTGTATTAAATTCCGATGCAATTTCTGTGTTTCATCGTCAATAAGAAGGTGCAAGGTATACGGTAAACCTGAAGTGACGCATCGGAATCTAAAACTGGACTCTCAGGAGAATTTCAAATCATAGAAAGTGAGAGTGTCAGTCCTCTTTTACTTAAGTCGGCATTGTGCCTTATGTATTAAATTCGGATGCAATATCTGTGTTTCATCGTCAATGAGAAGGTCCAAGGGATATAGTAAACCTGAAGTGAAGCATCGGAATCTAAAACTGGACTCACAGGAGAGGTTCAAATCATAGAAAGAGAGAGTGACAGTCCTCTTTTACTTAAGTCGGCATTGTGCCTTTTGAATTAAATTCCGATGAAATTTCTGTCTTTCATCGTCAATAAGAAGGACCAAGGGATACAGTAAACCATAAGTGAAGCATCGGAATCTAAAACTGGACTCACAGGAGATTTCCAAATCATAGAAAGGGAGAGTGTCAGTCCTCTTGTATTTAAGTCGGCATTGTACCTTTTGGATTAAATTCGGATGCAATTTCTGTGTTTCATCGTCAATAAGAAGGTGCAAGGTATACAGTAAACCTGAAGTGAAGCATCGGAATCTAAAACTGGACTCACATGTGAAGTTCAAATCATAGAAAGTGAGAGTGTCAATCCAGTTTTACTTAAGTCGGCATTGTGCCTTTTGAATTAAATTCGGATGCAATTTCTTAGTTTCATCGTCAATAAGAAGGTCCAAGGAATACAGTACACCTGAAGTGAAGCATCGGAATCTAAAACTGGACTCACAGGAGATGTTCCGATCATAGTTAAATTGTCAGTCCTCTTGTACTTAAGTCGGCATTGTGCCTTTTGGATTAAATTCTGATGCAATTTCTGTGTTTCATCGTCAATAGGAAGGTGCAAGGTATTCAGTAAACCAGAAGTGAAGCATCGGAATCTAAAACTGGACTCACAGGAGAGGTTTAAATCCTAGAAAGTGAGAGTGTTATTTCTCTTGTACTTAAGTCGGCACTGTGCCTTTTGTATTAAATTCGAATGCAATTTCTGTGTTTCATCGTCAATAAGACGTTCCAAGGGATACAGTAAACCTGAAGTGAAGCATCGGAATCTAAAACTGGACTCACAGGAGAGGCTCAAATCATAGAGAGTGAGATTGTCAGTCCTCATGTACTTAAGTCGGCATTGTGCCTTTTGTATTAAATTCGGATGCAATTTCTTGGTTTCATCGTCAATAAGAAGGTCCAAGGGATACAGTAAACTTGAAATGAAGTATTGGAATCTAAAACTGGGCTCACAGGAGAGGTTCAAATCATAGAAAGTTAGAGTGTCTGCCCTCTTTTACTTCAGTCGGCATCGTGCCTTTTGTATTAAATTCGGATGCAAACTCTGTGTTTCATCGTCAATAAGAAGGTCCAAGGGAAACAGTAAACCTGAAGTGAAGCATCGGAATCTAAAACTGGACTCACAGGAGAGGTTCAAATCATAGAAAGTGAGAGTGTCTGTCCTCTTTTACTTAAGTCGGCATTGTGCCTATTGTATTAAATTCGGATGCAATTTCTGTATTCCATAGTCTATAAGAAGGTCAAAGGGATACAGTAAACCTGAAGTGAAGCATCGGAATCTAAAACTGGACTCACAGGAGAGGTTCAATTCATAGAAATTTAGAGAGTCAGTCCTCTTGTAGTTATGTCGGCATTGTGCCTTTTGAATCTAATTCCGATGCAATTTCTGTGTTTCATCGTCAATAAGAAGGTCCAAGGGATTCAGTAAACCTGAAATGAAGCATCGGAATCTAAAACTGGACTCACAGGAGAGGTTCAAATCATAGAAAGAGAGAGTGTCAGTCCTCTTTTACTTAAGTCGGCATTGTGCCTTTTGTATTAAATTCGGATGCAATTTCTGTATTCCATCGTCAATAAGAAGGTCAAAGGGATACAGTAAACCTGAAGTGAAGCATCGGAATCTAAAACTGGACTCACAGGAGAGGTTCAAATCATAGAGAGTGAGATTGTCAGTCGTCATGTACTTAAGTCGGCATTGTGCCTTTTGTATTAAATTCGGATGCAATATCTGGGTTTCATCGTCAATAAGAAGGTCCAAGGGATACAGTAAACTTGAAATGAAGTATTGCAATCTAAAACTGGGCTCACAGGAGAGGTTCAAATCATAGAAAATTAGAGTGTCTGCCCTCTTGTACTACAGTCGGCATCGTGCCTTTTGTATTAAATTCGGATGCAATTTCTGTGTTTCATCGTCAATAAGAAGGTCCAAGAGATTCATTAAACCTGAAATGAAGCATCGGAATCTAAAACTGGACTCGCAGGATAGGTTCAAATCATAGAAAGAGAGAGTGTCAGTCCGCTTGTAGTTATGTCGGCATTGTGCTTTTTGAATCTAATTCCGATGCAATTTCTGTGTTTCATCGTCAAATAGAAGGTCCAAGGGATTCAGTAAACCTGAAATGAAGCAACGGAATCTAAAACTGGACTCACAGGAGAGGTTGAAATCATAGAAAGAGAGAGTGTCAGTCCTCTTTTACTTAAGTCGGCATTGTGCCTTTTGTATTAAATTCGGATGCAATTTCTGTATTCCATCGTCAAGAAGAAGGTCAAAGGGATACAGTATACCTGAAGTGAAGCATCGGAATCTAAAACTGGACTCACAGGAGATGTTCAATTCATAGAAATTTAGAGAGTCAGTCCTCTTGTAGTTATGTCGGCATTGTGCCTTTTGTATTAAATTCCGATGCAATTTCTGTGTTTCATCGTCAATAAGAAGGTGCAAGGTATACGGTAAACCTGAAGTGACGCATCGGAATCTAAAACTGGACTCTCAGGAGAATTTCAAATCATAGAAAGTGAGAGTGTCAGTCCTCTTTTACTTAAGTCGGCATTGTGCCTTATGTATTAAATTCGGATGCAATTTCTGTGTTTCATCGTCAATGAGAAGGTCCAAGGGATATAGTAAACCTGAAGTGAAGCATCGGAATCTAAAACTGGACTCACAGGAGAGGTTCAAATCATAGAAAGAGAGAGTGACAGTCCTCTTTTACTTAAGTCGGCATTGTGCCTTTTGAATTAAATTCCGATGAAATTTCTGTCTTTCATCGTCAATAAGAAGGACCAAGGGATACAGTAAACCATAAGTGAAGCATCGGAATCTAAAACTGGACTCACAGGAGAGGTTCAAATTGTAGAGAGTTAGAGTGTCAGTCCTCTTGTACTTATGTCGGCATTGTGCCTTTTGAATCTAATTCAGATGCAATTTCTGTGTTTCATCGTCAATACGAAGGTTCAAGGGATTCATTAAACCTGAAATGAAGCATCGGAATCTAAAACTGGACTCGCAGGAGAGGTTCAAATCATAGAAAGAGAGAGTGTCAGTCCTCTTGCAGTTATGTCGGCATTGTGCCTTTGGATCTAATTCCGATGCAATTTCTGTGTTTCATCGTCAATAAGAAGGTCCAAGGGATTCAGTAAACCTGAAATGAAGCATCGGAATCTAAAACTGGACTCACAGGAGAGGTTCAAATCATAGAAAGAGAGAGTGTCAGTCCTCTTTTACTTAAGTCGGCATTGTGCCTTTTGTATTAAATTCGGATGCAATTTCTGTATTCCATCGTCAATAAGAAGGTCAATGGGATACAGTAAAGCTGAAGTGAAGCATCGGAATCTAAAACTGGACTCACAGGAGAGGTTTAAATCCTAGAAAGTGAGAGTGTTATTTCTCTTGTACTTAAGTCGGCACTGTGCCTTTTGTATTAAATTCGAATGCAATTTCTGTGTTTCATCGTCAATAAGAAGTTCCAAGGGATACAGTAAACCTGAAGTGAAGCATCGGAATCTAAAACTGGACTCACAGGAGAGGCTCAAATCATAGAGAGTGAGATTGTCAGTCCTCATGTACTTAAGTCGGCATTGTGCCTTTTGTATTAAAGTCGGATGCAATTTCTTGGTTTCATCGTCAATAAGAAGGTCCAAGGGATACAGTAAACTTGAAATGAAGTATTGGAATCTAAAACTGGGCTCACAGGAGAGGTTCAAATCATAGAAAGTTAGAGTGTCTGCCCTCTTTTACTTCAGTCGGCATCGTGCCTTTTGTATTAAATTCGGATGCAAACTCTGTGTTTCATCGTCAATAAGAAGATCCAAGGGAAACAGTAAACCTGAAGTGAAGCATCGGAATCTAAAACTGGACTCACAGGAGAGGTTCAAATCATAGAAAGAGAGAGTGTCAGTCCTCTTTTACTTAAGTCGGCATTGTGCCTTTTGTATTAAATTCGGATGCAATTTCTGTATTCCATCGTCAATAAGAAGGTCAAAGGGATACAGTAAACCTGAAGTGAAGCATCGGAATCTAAAACTGGACTCACAGGAGAGGTTCAATTCATAGAAATTTAGAGAGTCAGTCCTCTTGTAGTTATGTCGGCATTGTGCCTTTTGAATCTAATTCCGATGCAATTTCTGTGTTTCATCGTCAATAAGAAGGTCCAAGGGATTCAGTAAACCTGAAATGAAGCATCGGAATCTAAAACTGGACTCACAGGAGAGGTTCAAATCATAGAAAGAGAGAGTGTCAGTCCTCTTTTACTTAAGTCGGCATTGTGCCTTTTGTATTAAATTCGGATGCAATTTCTGTATTCCATCGTCAATAAGAAGGTCAAAGGGATACAGTAAACCTGAAGTGAAGCATCGGAATCTAAAACTGGACTCACAGGAGAGGTTTAAATCCTAGAAAGTGAGAGTGTCAGCTCTCTTTTACTTAAGTCGGCATTGTGCCTTTTGTATTAAATTCGGATGCAATTTCTGTGTTTCATCGTCAATAAGAAGGTCCAAGGGATACAGTAAACCTGAAGTGAAGCATCGTAATCTAAAACTGGACTCACAGGAGAGGTTCAAATCATAGAGAGTGAGATTGTCAGTCGTCATGTACTTAAGTCGGCATTGTGCCTTTTGTATTAAATTCGGATGCAATATCTGGGTTTCATCGTCAATAAGAAGGTCCAAGGGATACAGTAAACTTGAAATGAAGTATTGCAATCTAAAACTGGGCTCACAGGAGAGGTTCAAATCATAGAAAATTAGAGTGTCTGCCATCTTGTACTACAGTCGGCATCGTGCCTTTTGTATTAAATTCGGATGCAAACTCTGTGTTTCATCGTCGATAAGAAGGTCCAAGGGAAACAGTAAACCTGAAGTGAAGCATCGGAATCTAAAACTGGTGTCACAGGAGAGGTTCAAATCATAGAAAGTGAGAGTGTCTGTCCTCTTTTACTTAACTCGGCATTGTGCCTTTTGTATTAAATTCCGATGCAATTTCTGTGTTTCGTCGTCAATAAGAAGGTCCAAGGAATACAGTACACCTGAAGTGAAGCATCGGAATCTAAAACTGGACTCACAGGAGATGTTAAAATCATAGTTAAATTGTCAGTCCTCTTGTACTTGAGTCGGCATTGTGCCTTTTGGATTAAATTCTGATGCAATTTCTGTGTTTCATCGTCAATAGGAAGGTGCAAGGTATATGGTAAACCAGAAGTGAAGCATCGGAATCTAAAACTGGACTCACAGGAGAGGTTCAAATTGTAGAGAGTTAGAGTGTCAGTCCTCTTGTACTTAAGTCGGCATTGTGCCTTTTGAATCTAATTCCGATGCAATTTCTGTGTTTCATCGTCAATAAGAAGGTCCAAGGGATTCAGTAAACCTGAAATGAAGCATCGGAATCTAAAACTGGACTCACAGGAGAGGTTCAAATCATAGAAAGAGAGAGTGTCAGTCCTCTTTTACTTAAGTCGGCATTGTGCCTTTTGTATTAAATTCGGATACAATTTCTGTATTCCATCGTCAATAAGAAGGTCAAAGGGATACAGTAAACCTGAATTGAAGCATCGGAATCTAAAACTGGACTCAAAGGAGAGGTTCAAATCATAGAAATTTAGAGTGTCAGTCCTCTTGTAGTTATGTCGGCATTGTGCCTTTTGAATCTAATTCCGATGCAATTTCTGTGTTTCATCGTCAATAAGAAGGTACAAGGGATTCAGTAAACCTGAAATGAAGCATCGGAATCTAAAACTGGACTCACAGGAGAGGTTCAAATCATAGAAAGAGAGAGTGTCAGTCCTCTTTTACTTAAGTCGGCATTGTGCCTTTTGTATTATATTTGGATGCAATTTCTGTATTCCATCGTCAATAAGAAGGTCAAAGTGATACAGTAAACCTGAAGTGAAGCATCGGAATCTAAAACTGGACTCACAGGAGAGGTTTAAATCCTAGAAAGTGAGAGTGTTATTCCTCTTGTACTTAAGTCGGCATTGTGCCTTTTGTATTAAATTCGGATGCAATATCTGTGTTTCATCGTCAATAAGAAGGTCCAAGGGATACAGTGAACCTGAAGTGAAGCATCGGAATCTAAAACTGGACTAATAGGAGAGGTTTAAATCCTAGAAAGTGAGAGTGTCAGCTCTCTTTTACTTAAGTCGGCATTGTGCCTTTTGTATTAATTTCGGATGCATTTTCTGTGTTTCATCGTCAATAAGAAGGTCCAAGGGATACAGTAAACCTGAAGTGATGCATCGGAATCTAAAACTGGACTCACAGGAGAGGTTCAAATCATAGAGAGTGAGATTGTCAGTCGTCATGTACTTAAGTCGGCATTGTGCCTTTTGTATTAAATTGGGATGCAATATCTGGGTTTCATCGTCAATAAGAAGGTCCAAGGGATTCAGTAAACTTGAAATGAAGAATTGCAATCTAAAACTGGGCTCACAGGAGAGGTTCAAATCATAGAAAGTTAGAGTGTCTGCTCTCTTGTACTTCAGTCGGCATCGTGCCTTTTGTATTAAATTAGGATGCAAACTCTGTGTTTCATCGTCAATAAGAAGGTCCAAGGGAAACAGTAAACCTGAAGTGAAGCATCGGAATCTAAAACTGGACTCACAGGAGAGGTTCAAATCATAGAAAGTGAGAGTGTCTGTCCTCTTTTACTTAAGTCGGGATTGTGCCCTTTGTATTAAATTCCGATGCAATTTCTGTGTTTCATCGTAAATAAGAAGGTGCTAGGTATACAGTAAACCAGAAGTGAAGCATCGGAATCTAAAACTGGACTCACATGAGAGGTTCAAATCATAGAAAGTGAGAGTGTCAGTCCTCTTGTAGCTAAGTCGGCATTGTGCCTTTTGTATTAAATTCGGTGCAATTTCCGTGTTTCATCGTCAATTAAAAGGTCCGAGGGATACAGTAAACCTGAAGTGAAGCATCGGAATCTAAAACTGGACTCACAGGAGAGGTTCAAATCATAGAAAATTAGAGTGTCAGTCCTCTTGTACTTATGTCGGCATTGTGCCTTTTGTATTAAATTCCGATGCAATTTCTGTGTTTCATCGTCAATAAGAAGGTCCAAGGGATACAGTAAATCTGAGGTGAAGCATCGGAATCTAAAACTGGACTCACAGGAGAGGTTCAAATCATAGAAAGTTAGAGTGTCAGTCCTCTTGTAGTTATGTCGGCATTGTGCCTTTTGTATTAAATTCCGATGCAATTTCTGTGTTTCATCGTCAATAAGAAGGTGCAAGGTATACGGTAAACCTGAAGTGACGCATCGGAATCTAAAACTGGACTCTCAGGAGAATTTCAAATCATAGAAAGTGAGAGTGTCAGTCCTCTTTTACTTAAGTCGGCATTGTGCTTTATGTATTAAATTCGGATGCAATTTCTGTGTTTCATCGTCAATGAGAAGGTCCAAGGGATATAGTAAACCTGAAGTGAAGCATCGGAATCTAAAACTGGACTCACAGGAGAGGTTCAAATCATAGAAAGATAGAGTGACAGTCCTCTTTTACTTAAGTCGGCATTGTGCCTTTTGAATTAAATTCCGATGAAATTTCTGTCTTTCATCGTCAATAAGAAGGACCAAGGGATACAGTAAACCATAAGTGAAGCATCGGAATCTAAAACTGGACTCACAGGAGATTTCCAAATCATAGAAAGGGAGAGTGTCAGTCCTCTTGTATTTAAGTCGGCATTGTGCCTTTTGGATTAAATTCGGATGCAATTTCTGTGTTTCATCGTCAATAAGAAGGTGCAAGGTATACAGTAAACCTGAAGTGAAGCATCGGAATCTAAAACTGGACTCACATGTGAAGTTCAAATCATAGAAAGTGAGAGTGTCAGTCCTCTTTTACTTAAGTCGGCATTGTGCCTTTTGTATTAAATTCGGAAGCAATTTCTGTATTCCATCGTCAATAAGAAGGTCAAAGGGATACAGTAAACCTGAATTGAAGCATCGGAATCTAAAACTGGACTCAAAGGAGAGGTTCAAATCATAGAAATTTAGAGTGTCAGACCTCTTGTAGTTATGTCGGCATTGTGCCTTTTGAATCTAATTCCGATGCAATTTCTTTGTTTCATCGTCAATAAGAAGGTACAAGGGATTCAGTAAACCTGAAATGAAGCATCGGAATCTAAAACTGGACTCACAGGAGAGGTTCAAATCATAGAAAGAGAGAGTGTCAGTCCTCTTTTACTTAAGTCGGCATTGTGCCTTTTGTATTATATTCGGATGCAATTTCTGTATTCCATCGTCAATAAGAAGGTCAAAGGGATACAGTAAACCTGAAGTGAAGCATCGGAATCTAAAACTGGACTCACAGGAGAGGTTTAAATCCTAGAAAGTGAGAGTGTTATTCCTCTTGTACTTAAGTCGGCATTGTGCCTTTTGTACTAAATTCGGATGCAATTTCTGTGTTTCATCGTCAATAGGAAGGTCCAAGGGATACAGTGAACCTGAAGTGAAGCATCGGAATCTAAAACTGGACTCACAGGACAGGCTCAAATCATAGAGAGTGAGATTGTCAGTCCTCATGTACTTAAGTCGGCATTGTGCCTTTTGTATTAAATTCGGATGCAATTTCTGGGTTTCATCGTCAATAAGAAGGTCCAAAGGATACAGTAAACTTGAAATGAAGTATTGGAATCTAAAACTGGGCTCACAGGAGAGGTTCAAATCATAGAAAGTTAGAGTGTCTGCCCTCTTGTACTTCAGTCGGCATCGTGCCTTTTGTATTAAATTCGGATGCAATTTCTGTATTCCATCGTCAATAAGACGGTCAAAGGGATACAGTAAACCTGAAGTGAAGCATCGGAATCTAAAACTGGACTAATAGGAGAGGTTTAAATCCTAGAAAGTGAGAGTGTCAGCTCTCTTTTACTTAAGTCGGCATTGTGCCTTATGTATTAAATTCGAATGCATTTTCTGTGTTTCATCGTCAATAAGAAGGTCCAAGGGATACAGTAAACCTGAAGTGAAGCATCGGAATCTAAAACTGGACTCACAGGAGAGGTTCAAATCATAGAGAGTGAGATTGTCAGTCGTCATGTACTTAAGTCGGCATTGTGCCTTTTGTATTAAATTGGGATGCAATATCTGGGTTTCATCGTCGATAAGAAGGTCCAAGGGATTCAGTAAACTTGATATGAAGTATTGCAATCTAAAACTGGGCTCACAGGAGAGGTTCAAATCATAGAAAGTTAGAGTGTCTGCCCTCTTGTACTTCAGTCGGCATCGTGCCTTTTGTATTAAATTAGGATGCAAACTCTGTGTTTCATCGTCAATAAGAAGGTCCAAGGGAAACAGTAAACCTGAAGTGAAGCATCGGAATCTAAAACTGGACTCACAGGAGAGGTTCAAATCATAGAAAGTGAGAGTGTCAGTCCTCTTTTACTGAAGTCGGGATTGTGCCCTTTGTATTAAATTCCGATGCAATTTCTGTGTTTCATCGTAAATAAGAAGGTGCTAGGTATACAGTAAACCAGAAGTGAAGCATCGGAATCTAAAACTGGACTCACATGAGAGGTTCAAATCATAGAAAGTGAGAGTGTCAGTCCTCTTGTAGCTAAGTCGGCATTGTGCCTTTTGTATTAAATTCGGTGCAATTTCCGTGTTTCATCGTCAATTAAAAGGTCCGAGGGATACAGTAAACCTGAAGTGAAGCATCGGAATCTAAAACTGGACTCACAGGAGAGGTTCAAATCATAGAAAATTAGAGTGTCAGTCCTCTTGTACTTATGTCGGCATTGTGCCTTTTGTATTAAATTCCGATGCAATTTCTGTGTTTCATCGTCAATAAGAAGGTCCAAGGGATACAGTAAATCTGAGGTGAAGCATCGGAATCTAAAACTGGACTCACAGGAGAGGTTCAAATCATAGAAAGTTAGAGTGTTAGTCCTCTTGTAGTTATGTCGGCATTGTGCCTTTTGTATTAAATTCCGATGCAATTTCTGTGTTTCATCGTCAATAAGAAGGTGCAAGGTATACGGTAAACCTGAAGTGACGCTTCGGAATCTAAAACTGGACTCTCAGGAGAATTTCAAATCATAGAAAGTGAGAGTGTCAGTCCTCTTTTACTTAAGTCGGCATTGTGCCTTATGTATTAAATTCGGATGCAATTTCTGTGTTTCATCGTCAATGAGAAGGTCCAAGGGATATAGTAAACCTGAAGTGAAGCATCGGAATCTAAAACTGGACTCACAGGAGAGGTTCAAATCATAGAAAGATAGAGTGACAGTCCTCTTTTACTTAAGTCGGCATTGTGCCTTTTGAATTAAATTCCGATGAAATTTCTGTCTTTCATCGTCAATAAGAAGGACCAAGGGATACAGTAAACCATAAGTGAAGCATCGGAATCTAAAACTGGACTCACAGGAGACTTCCAAATCATAGAAAGGGAGAGTGTCAGTCCTCTTGTATTTAAGTCGGCATTGTGCCTTTTGGATTAAATTCGGATGCAATTTCTGTGTTTCATCGTCAATAAGAAGGTCCAAGGGATACAGTAAACCTGAAGTGAAGCATCGGAATCTAAAACTGGACTCACATGTGAAGTTCAAATCATAGAAAGTGAGAGTGTCAATCCTGTTCTACTTAAGTCGGCATTGTGCCTTTTGAATTAAATTCGGATGCAATTTCTTAGTTTCATCGTCAATAAGAAGGTCCAAGGAATACAGTACACCTGAAGTGAAGCATCGGAATCTAAAACTGGACTCACAGGAGATGTTCAAATCATAGTTAAATTGTCAGTCCTCTTGTACTTAAGTCGGCATTGTGCCTTTTGGATTAAATTCTGATGCAATTTCTGTGTTTCATCGTCAATAGGAAGGTGCAAGGTATACAGTAAACCAGAAGTGAAGCATCGGAAACTAAAACTGGACTCACAGGAGAGGTTCAAACTGTAGAGAGTTAGAGTGTCAGTCCTCTTGTACTTAAGTCGGCATTGTGCCTTTTGAATCTAATTCCGATGCAATTTCTGTGTTTCATCGTCAATAAGAAGGTCCAAGGGATTCATTAAACCTGAAATGAAGCATCGGAATCGAAAACTGGACTCGCAGGAGAGGTTCAAATCATAGAAAGAGAGAGTGTCAGTCCTCTTGTAGTTATGTCGGCATTGTGCCTTTTGAATCTAATTCCGATGCAATTTCTGTGTTTCATCGTCAATAAGAAGGTCCAAGGGATTCAGTAAACCTGAAATGAAGCATCGGAATCTAAAACTGGACTCACAGGAGAGGTTCAAATCATAGAAAGAGAGAGTGTCAGTCCTCTTTTACTTAAGTCGGCATTGTGCCTTTTGTATTATATTCGGATGCAATTTCTGTATTCCATCGTCAATAAGAAGGTCAAAGGGATACAGTAAACCTGAAGTGAAGCATCGGAATCTAAAACTGGACTCATAGGAGAGGTTTAAATCCTAGAAAGTGAGAGTGTCAGCTCTCTTTTACTGAAGTCGGCATTGTGCCTTTTGTATTAAATTCGGATGCATTTTCTGTGCTTCATCGTCAATAAGAAGGTCCAAGGGATACAGTAAACCTGAAGTGAAGCATCGGAATCTAAAACTGGACTCACAGGAGAAGTTCAAATCATAGAGAGTGAGATTGTCAGTCGTCATGTACTTAAGTCGGCATTGTGCCTTTTGTATTAAATTGGGATGCAATATCTGGGATTCATCGTCAATAAGAAGGTCCTAGGGATTCAGTAAACTTGAAATGAAGTATTGCAATCTAAAACTGGGCTCACAGGAGAGGTTCAAACCATAGAAAGTTAGAGTGTCTGCCCTCTTGTACTTCAGTCGGCATCGTGCCTTTTGTATTAAATTAGGATGCAATCTCTGTGTTTCATCGTCAATAAGAAGGTCCAAGGGAAACAGTAAACCTGAAGTGAAGCATCGGAATCTAAAACTGGACTCACAGGAGAGGTTCAAATCATAGAAAGTGAGAGTGTCTGTCCTCTTTTACTTAAGTCGGGATTGTGCCCTTTGTATTAAATTCCGATGCAATTTCTGTGTTTCATCGTAAATAAGAAGGTGCTAGGTATACAGTAAACCAGAAGTGAAGCATCGGAATCTAAAACTGGACTCACATGAGAGGTTCAAATCATAGAAAGTGAGAGTGTCAGTCCTCTTGTAGCTAAGTCGGCATTGTGCCTTTTGTATTAAATTCGGTGCAATTTCCGTGTTTCATCGTCAATTAAAAGGTCCGAGGGATACTGTAAACCTGAAGTGAAGCATCGGAATCTAAAACTGGACTCACAGGAGAGGTTCAAATCATAGAAAGTTAGAGTGTCAGTCCTCTTGTACTTATGTCGGCATTGTGCCTTTTGTATTAAATTCCGATGCAATTTCTGTGTTTCATCGTCAATAAGAAGGTCCAAGGGATACAGTAAATCTGAGGTGAAGCATCGGAATCTAAAACTGGACTCACAGGAGAGGTTCAAATCATAGAAAGTTAGAGTGTCAGTCTTCTTGTATTTAAGTCGGCATTGTGCCTTTTGGATTAAATTCGGATGCAATATCTGTGTTTCATCGTCAATAAGAAGGTGCAAGGTATACAGTAAACCTGAAGGGAAGCATCGGAATCTAAAACTGGACTCACATGTGAAGTTCAAATCATAGAAAGTGAGAGTGTCAATCCTGTTTTACTAAAGTCGGCATTGTGCCTTTTGAATTAAATTCGGATGCAATTTCTTAGTTTCATCGTCAATAAGAAGGTCCAAGGAATACAGTACACCTGAAGTGAAGCATCGGAATCTAAAACTGGACTCACAGGAGAGGTTCAAATTGTAGAGAGTTAGTGTCAGTCCTCTTGTACTTAAGTCGGCATTGTGCCTTGTGAATCTAATTCCGATGCAATTTCTGTGTTTCATCGTCAATAAGAAGGTCCAAGGGATTCATTAAACCTGAAATGAAGCATCGGAATCTAAAACTGGACTCGCAGGAGAGGTTCAAATCATAGAAAGAGAGAGTGTCAGTCCTCTTGTAGTTATGTCGGCATTGTGCCTTTTGAATCTAATTCCGATGCAATTTCTGTGTTTCATCGTCAATAAGAAGGTCCAAGGGATTCAGTAAACCTGAAATGAAGCATCGGAATCTAAAACTGGACTCACAGGAGAGGTTCAAATCATAGAAAGAGAGAGTGTCAGTCCTCTTTTACTTAAGTCGGCATTGTGCCTTTTGTATTAAATTCGGATGCAATTTCTGTATACCATCGTCAATAAGAAGGTCAAAGGGATACAGTAAACCTGAATTGAAGCATCTGAATCTAAAACTGGACTCAAAGGAGAGGTTCAAATCATGGAAATTTGGAGCGTCAGTCCTCTTGTAGTTATGTCGGCATTGTGCCTTTTGAATCTAATTCCGATGCAATTTCTGTGTTTCATCGTCAATAAGAAGGTCCAAGGGATTCAGTAAACATGAAATGAAGCATCGGAATCTAAAACTGGACTCACAGGAGAGGTTCAAATCATAGAAAGAGAGAGTGTCAGTCCTCTTTTACTAAAGTCGGCATTGTGCCTTTTGTATTAAATTCGGATGCAATTTCTGTATTCCATCGTCAATAAGAAGGTCAAAGGGATACAGTAAACCTTAAGTGAAGCATCGGAATATAAAACTGGACTCACAGGAGAGGTTTAAATCCTAGAAAGTGAGAGTGTTATTCCTCTTGTACTTAGGTCGGCATTGTGCCTTTTGTATTAAATTCGGATGCAATTACTGTGTTTCATCGTCAATAAGAAGGTCCAAGGGATACAGTAAACCTGGAGTGAAGCATCGGAATCTAAAACTGGACTCACAGGAGAGGCTCAAATCATAGAGAGTGAGATTGTCAGTCCTCATGTACTTAAGTTGGCATTGTGCCTTTTGTATTAAATTCGGATGCAATTTCTGGGTTTCATCGTCAATAAGAAGGTCCAAGGGATACAGTAAACTTGAAATGAAGTATTGGAATCTAAAACTGGGCTCACAGGAGAGGTTCAAATCATAGAAAGTTAGAGTGTCTGCCCTCTTTTACTTCAGTCGGCATCGTGCCTTTTGTATTAAATTCGGATGCAATTTCTGTATTCCATCGTCAATAAGAAGGTCAAAGGGATACAGTAAACCTGAAGTGAAGCATCGGAATCTAAAACTGGACTCACAGGAGAGGTTCAATTCATAGAAATTTAGAGAGTCAGTCCTCTTGTAGTTATGTCGGCATTGTGCCTTTTGAATCTAATTCCGATGCAATTTCTGTGTTTCATCGTCAATAAGAAGGTCCAAGGGATTCAGTAAACCTGAAATGAAGCATCGTAATCTAAAACTAGACTCACAGGAGAGGTTCAAATCATAGAAAGAGAGAGTGTCAGTCCTCTTTTACTTAAGTCGGCATTGTGCCTTTTGTATTAATTTCGGATGCAATTTCTGTATTCCATCGTCAATAAGAAGGTCAAAGGGATACAGTAAACCTGAAGTGAAGCATCGGAATCTAAAACTGGACTCACAGGAGAGGTTTAAATCCTAGAAAGTGAGAGTGTCAGCTCTCTTTTACTTAAGTCGGCATTGTGCCTTTTGTATTAAATTCGGATGCAATTTCTGTGTTTCATCGTCAATAAGAAGGTCCAAGGGATACAGTAAACCTGAAGTGAATCATCGGAATCTAAAACTGGACTCACAGGAGAGGTTCAAATCATAGAGAGTGAGATTGTCAGTCGTCATGTACTTAAGTCGGCATTGTGCCTTTTGTATTAAATTCGGATGCAATATGTGGGTTTAATCGTCAATAAGAAGGTCCAAGGGATACAGTAAACTTGAAATGAAGTATTGCAATCTAAAACTGGGCTCACAGGAGAGGTTCAAATCATAGAAAATTAGAGTGTCTGCCCTCATGTACTGCAGTCGGCATCGTGCCTTTTGTATTAAATTCGGATGCAAACTCTGTGTTTCATCGTCAATAACAAGGTCCAAGGGAAACAGTAAACCTGAAGTGAAGCATCGGAATCTAAAACTGGTCTCACAGGAGAGGTTCAAATCATAGAAAGTGAGAGTGTCTGTCCTCTTTTACTTAAGTCGGCATTGTGCCTTTTGTATTAAATTCCGATGCAATTTCTGTGTTTCATCGTCAATAAGAAGGTATTAGGTATACAGTAAACCTGAAGTGAAGCATCGGAATCTAAAACTGGACTCACATGAGAGGTTCAAATCATAGAAAGTGAGAGTGTCAGTCCTCTCTTAGCTAAGTCGGCATTGTGCCTTTTGTATTAAATTCGGTGCAATTTCCGTGTTTCATCGTCAATTAAAAGGTCCGAAGGATACAGTAAACCATAAGTGAAGCATCGGAATCTAAAACTGGACTCACAGGAGATGTTCAAATCATAGTTAAATTGTCAGTCCTCTTGTACTTAAGTCGGCATTGTGCCTTTTGGATTAAATTCTGATGCAATTTCTATGTTTCATCGTCAATAGGAAGGTGCAAGGTATTCAGTAAACCAGAAGTGAAGCATCGGAATCTAAAACTGGACTCACAGGAGAGGTTCAAATTGTAGAGAGTTAGAGTGTCAGTCCTCTTGTACTTAAGCGGCATTGTGCCTTTTGAATCAATTCCGATGCATTTTCTGTGTTTCATCGTCAATAAGAAGGTCCAAGGGATTCATTAAACCTGAAATGAAGCATCGGAATCTAATACTGGACTCGCAGGAGAGGTTCAAATCATAGAAAGAGAGAACGTCAGTCCTCTTGTAGTTATGTCGGCATTGTGCCTTTTGAATCTAATTCCGATGCAATTTCTGTGTTTCATCGTCAATAAGAAGGTCCAAGGGATTCAGTAAACCTGAAATGAAGCATCGGAATCTAAAACTGAACTCACAGGAGAGGTTCAAATCATAGAAAGAGAGAGTGTCAGTCCTCTTTTACTTAAGTCGGCATTGTGCCATTTGTATTAAATTCGGATGCAATTTCTGTATTCCATCGTCAATAAGAAGGTCAAAGGGATACAGTACACCTGAATTGAAGCATCGGAATCTAAAACTGCACTCAAAGGAGAGGTTCAAATCATAGAAATTTAGAGTGTCAGTCCTCTTGTAGTTATGTCGGCATTGTGCCTTTTGAATCTAATTCCGATGCAATTTCTGTGTTTCATCGTCAATTAGAAGGTCCAAGGGATTCAGTAAACCTGAAATGAAGCATCGGAATCTAAAACTGGACTCACAGGAGAGGTTCAAATCATAGAAAGAGAGAGTGTCAGTCCTCTTTTACTTAAGTCGGCATTGTGCCTTTTGTATTATATTCGGATGCAATTTCTGTATTCCATCGTCAATAAGAAGGTCAAAGGGATACAGTAAACCTGAAGTGAAGCATCGGAATCTAAAACTGGACTCACAGGAGAGGTTTAAATCCTAGAAAGTGAGAGTGTTCTTCCTCTTGTACTTAAGTCGGCATTGTGCCTTTTCTATTAAATTCGGATGCAATTTCTGTGTTTCATCGTCAATAAGAAGGTCCAAGGGATACAGTAAACCTGAAGTGAAGCATCGGAATCTAAAACTGGACTCACAGGAGAGGCTCAAATCATAGAGAGTGAGATTGTCAGTCCTCATGTACTTAAGTCGGCATTGTGCCTTCTGTATTAAATTCGGATGCAATTTCTGGGTTTCATCGTCAATAAGAAGGTCCAAAGGATAAAGTAAACGTGAAATGAAGTATTGGAATCTAAAACTGGGCTCACAGGAGAGGTTCAAATCATAGAAAGTTAGAGTGTCTGCCCTCTTGTACTTCAGTCGGCATCGTGCCTTTTGTATTAAATTCGAATGCAAACTCTGTGTTTCATCGTCAATAAGAAGGTCCAAGGGAAACAGTAAACCTGAAGTGAAGCATCGGAATCTAAAACTGGACTCACAGGAGAGGTTCAAATCATAGAAAGTGAGAGTGTCTGTCCTCTTTTACTTAAGTCGGCATTATGCCTTTTGTATTAAATTCCGATGCAATTTCTGTGTTTCATCGTCAATAAGAAGGTGCTAGGTATACAGTAAACCTAAAGTGAAGCATCGGAATCTAAAACTGGACTCACATGAGAGGTTCAAATCATAGAAAGTGAGAGTGTCAGTCCTCTTGTAGCTAAGTCGGCATTGTGCCTTTTGTATTAAATTCGGTGCAATTTCCGTGTTTCATCGTCAATTAAAAGGTCCGAGGGATACAGTAAACCTGAAGTGAAGCATCGGAATCTAAAACTGGACTCACAGGAGAGGTTCAAATCATAGAAAGTGAGAGTGTCAGTCCACTTGTACTTATGTCGGCATTGTGCCTTTTGTATTAAATTCCGATGCAATTTCTGTGTTTCATCGTCAATAAGAAGGTGCAAGGTATATGGTAAACTTGAAGTGACGCATCGGAATTTATAACTGGACTCACAGGACAAGTTAAAATCATAGGAAGTGAGAGTGTCAGTCATCTTGTATTTAAGTCGGCATTGTGCCTTTTGTATTAAATTCGGATGCAATTTCTGTGCTTCATCGTCAATAAGAAGGTCCAACGGATACAGTAAACCTGAAGTGAAGCATCGGAATCTAAAACTGGACTCACAGTAGAGGTTCCAATCATAGAGAGTTAGAGTGTCAGTCCTCTTGTACTTAAGTCGGCATTGTGCCTTTTGAATTTATGTCCGATGCAATTTCTATGTTTCATCGTCAATACGAAGGTGCAAGGTATACAGTAAAACTGAAGTGAAACATCGGAATCTAAATCTGGACTCACAGGAGAGGTTCAAATCATAGAAAGAGAGAGTTTCAGTCCTCTTTTACTTAAGTCGGCATTGTGCCTTTTGTATTAAATTCGGATGCAATTTCTGTATTTCATCGTCAATAAGAAGTCCAAGGAATACAGTAAACCTGAAGTGAAGCATCGGAATCTAAAACTGGACTCACATGAGAGGTTGAAATCATAGAAAGTTAGAGTGTCAGTCCTCTTGTACTTAAGTCGGCATTGTGCTTTTTGAATTTAATTCCGATGCAATTTCCGTGTTTCATCGTCAATAAGAAGGTGCAAGGTATACAGTAAACCTGAAGTGAAGCATCGGAATCTAAAACTGGACTCACAGGAGAGGTTCAAATCTCAGAAAGTGAGAGTGTCAGTCCTCCTTTACTTAAGTCAGCATTGTGCCTTTTGTATTAAATTCGGATGCAATTACTGTGTTTCATCGTCAATAAGAAGGTCCAAGGGATACAGTAAACCTGAAGTGAACCATCGGAAACTTAAACTGGGCAAACGGGAGAGGTTAAAATCATAGAAAGGGAGAATGTCAGTCCTCTTGTACTTAGGTCGGTATTGTGCCTTTTGTATTAAATTCAGATGCAACATCTGTGTTTCATCGTCAACAAGAAGGTGCAAGGAATACAGTAGAACTGAAGTGAATCATCGGAATCTAAAACTGGACTCACAGGAGAGGTTCAAATCATAGAAAGGGAGAGTGTCAGTCCTCTTTTACTTAAGTCGGAATTGTGCTTTTAGTATTAAATTCGGATGCAATTTCTGTATTTCATCGTCAATAAGAAGGACCAAGGGATACAGTAAACCTGAAGTGAAGCATCGGAATCTAAAACAGGACTCACATGAGAGGTTGAAGTCATAGAAAGTTAGAGTGTCAGTCCTCTTGTACTTATGTCGGCATTGTGCCTTTTGTATTAAATTCCGATGCAATTTCTGTGTTTCATCGTCAATAAGAAGGTCCAAGGGATACAGTAAACCAGAAGTGAAGCATCGGAATCTAAAACTGGACTCACGGGACAGGTGCAAATCATAGAAAGCGAGAGTGTCAGTCCTCTTGTACTTAAGTCGGCATTGTGCCTTTTGTACCAAATTCGTATGCAATTTCTGTGTTTCATCGTCAATAAGAAGGTCCAAGGGATACAGTAAACCAGAAGTGAAGCATCGGAATCTAAAACTGGACTCACAGGAGAGGTTCAAATCATAGAAAGAGAGAGTGTCAATCCTCTTTTACTTAAGTCGGCATTGTGCCTTTTGTATTACATTCGGAAGCAATTTCTGTATTCCATCGTCAATAAGAAGGTCCAAGGGATACAGTAAACCTGAAGTGAATCATCGGAATATAAACTGGACTCCCAGGAGAGGTTCAAATCATTGAAAGGGAGAGTGTTAGTCCTCTTGTACTTAAGTCGACATTGTGCCTTTGCATTCAATTCGGATGCAATTTCTGTGTTTCATCGTCAATGAAAAGCTGCAAGGTATACAGTAAACCTGAAGTGAACCATCGGAATCTAAAACTGGACTCACAGGAGAGGTTCAAATCATTGAAAGTGAGAGTGTCAGTCCTTTTTTACTTAAGTCGGCATTGTGCCTTTTGTATTATATTCGGATGCAATTTCTGTATTCCATCGTCAATAAGAAGGTCAAAGGGATACAGTAAACCTGAAGTGAAGCATCGGAATCTTAAACTGGACTCACAGGAGAGGTTTAAATCCTAGAAAGTGAGAGTGTTATTCCTCTTGTACTTAAGTCGGCATTGTGTCTTTTGTATTAAATTCGGATGCAATTTCTGTGTTTCATCGTCAATAAGAAGGTCCAAGGGATACAGTAAACCTGAATTGAAGCATCGGAATCTAAAACTGGACTCACAGGAGAGGCTCAAATCATAGAGAGTGGGATTGTCAGTCCTCATGTACTTAAGTCGGCATTGTGCCTTTTGTATTAAATTCGGATGCAATTTCTGGGTTTCATCTTCAATAAGAAGGTCCAAAGGATACAGTAAACTTGAAATGAAGTATTGGAATTTAAAACTGGTCTCACAGGAGAGGTTCAAATCATCGAAAGTTAGAGTGTCTGCCCTCTTGTACTTCAGTCGGCATCGTGCCTTTTGTATTAAATTCGGATGCAAACTCTGTGTTTCATCGTCAATAAGAAGGTCCAAGGGAAACAGTAAACCTGAAGTGAAGCATCGGAATCAAAAACTGGACTCAAAGTAGAGGTTCAAATCATAGAAAGTGAGAGTGTCTGTCCTCTTTTACTTAAGTCGGCATTGTGCCTTTTGTATTAAATTCCAATGCAATTTCTGTGTTTCATCGTCAATAAGAAGGTGCTAGGTATACAGTAAACCTAAAGTGAAGCATCGGAATCTAAAACTGGACTCACATGAGAGGTTCAAATCATAGAAAGTGAGAGTGTCAGTCCTCTTGTAGCTAAGTCGGCATTGTGCCTTTTGTATTAAATTCGGTGCAATTTCCGTGTTTCATCGTCAATTAAAAGGTCCGAGGGATACAGTAAACCTGAAATGAAGCATCGGAATCTAAAACTGGACTCACAGTAGAGGTTCCAATCATAGAGAGTCAGAGCGTCAGTCCTCTTGTACTTAAGTCGGCATTGTGCCTTTTGAATTTAGTTCCGATGCAATGTCAATTTTTCATCGTCAATACGAAGGTGCAAGGTATACAGTAAAACTGAAGTGAAACATCGGAATCTAAAACTGGACTCACAGGAGAGGTTCAAATCATAGAAAGAGAGAGTTTCAGTCCTCTTTTACTTAAGTCGGCATTGTGCCTTTTGTATTAAATTCGGATGCAATTTCTGTATTTCATCGTCAATAAGAAGGTCCAAGGAATACAGTAAACCTGAAGTGAAGCATCGGAATCTAAAACTGGACTCACATGAGAGGTTGAAATCATAGAAAGTTAGAGTGTCAGTCCTCTTGTACTTAAGTCGGCATTGTGCCTTTTGAATTTAGTTCCGATGCAATTTCCGTGTTTCATCGTCAATAAGAAGGTGCAAGGTATACAGTAAACCTGAAGTGAAGCATCGGAATCTAAAACTGGACTCACAGGAGAGGTTCAAATCTCAGAAAGTGAGAGTGTCAGTCCTCTTTTACTTAAGTCAGTATTGTGCCGTTTGTATTAAATTCGGATGCAATTACTGTGTTTCATCGTCAATAAGAAGGTCCAAGGGATACAGTAAACCTGAAGTGAACCATCGGAAACTTAAACTGGGCTCACGGGAGAGGTTCAAATCATAGAAAGGGAGATTGTCAGTCCTCTTGTACTTAGGTCGGTATTGTGCCTTTAGTATTAAATTCAGATGCTACATCTGTGTTTCATCGTCAATAAGAAGGTGCAAGGAATACAGTAGAACTGAAGTGAATCATCGGAATCTAAAACTGGACTCACAGGAGAGGTTCAAATCATAGAAAGGGAGAGTGTCAGTCCTCTTGTACTTAAGTCGGAATTGTGCCTTTAGTATTAAATTCGGATGCAATTTCTGTATTTCATCGTCTTTATGAAGGTCCAAGGGATACAGTAAACCTGAAGTGAAGAATCGGAATCTAAAACTGGACTCACATGAGAGGTTGAAATCATAGAAAGTTAGAGTGTCAGTCCTCTTGTACTTATATCGGCATTGTGCCTTTTGTATTAAATTCCGATGCAATTTCTGTGTTTCATCGTCAATAAGAAGGTCCAAGGGATACAGTAAACCAGAAGTGAAGCATCGGAATCTAAAACTGGACTCACGGGACAGGTGCAAATCATAGAAAGCGAGAGTGTCAGTCCTCTTGTACTTAAGTCGGCATTGTGCCTTTTGTACCAAATTCGTATGCAATTTCTGGGTTTCATCGTCAATAAAAAGGTCCAAGGGATACAGTAAACCAGAAGTGATGCATCGGAATCTAAAACTGGACTCACAGGAGAGGTTCAAATCATAGAAAGAGAGAGTGTCAATCCTCTTTTACTTAAGTCGGCATTGTGCCTTTTGTATTACATTCGGAAGCAATTTCTGTATTCCATCGTCAATAAGAAGGTCCAAGGGATACAGTAAACCTGAAGTGAATCATCGGAATATAAACTGGACTCCCAGGAGAGGTTCAAATCATTGAAAGGGAGAGTGTTAGTCCTCTTGTACTTAAGTCGACATTGTGCCTTTGCATTCAATTCGGATGCAATTTCTGTGTTTCATCGTCAATGAAAAGCTGCAAGGTATAAAGTAAACCTGAAGTGAACCATCGGAATCTAAAACTGGACTCACAGGAGAGGTTCAAATCATTGAAAGTGAGAGTGTCAGTCCTCTTTTACTTAAGTCGGCATTGTGCCTTTTGTATTATATTCGGATGCAATTTCTGTATTCCATCGTCAATAAGAAGGTCAAAGGGATACAGTAAACCTGAAGTGAAGCATCGGAATCTTAAACTGGACTCACAGGAGAGGTTTAAATCCTAGAAAGTGAGAGTGTTATTCCTCTTGTACTTAAGTCGGCATTGTGTCTTTTGTATTAAATTCGGATGCAATTTCTGTGTTTCATCGTCAATAAGAAGGTCCAAGGGATACAGTAAACCTGAATTGAAGCATCGGAATCTAAAACTGGACTCACAGGAGAGGCTCAAATCATAGAGAGTGGGATTGTCAGTCCTCATGTACTTAAGTCGGCATTGTGCCTTTTGTATTAAATTCGGATGCAATTTCTGGGTTTCATCTTCAATAAGAAGGTCCAAAGGATACAGTAAACTTGAAATGAAGTATTGGAATTTAAAACTGGTCTCACAGGAGAGGTTCAAATCATCGAAAGTTAGAGTGTCTGCCCTCTTGTACTTCAGTCGGCATCGTGCCTTTTGTATTAAATTCGGATGCAAACTCTGTGTTTCATCGTCAATAAGAAGGTCCAAGGGAAACAGTAAACCTGAAGTGAAGCATCGGAATCAAAAACTGGACTCAAAGGAGAGGTTCAAATCATAGAAAGTGAGAGTGTCTGTCCTCTTTTACTTAAGTCGGCATTGTGCCTTTTGTATTAAATTCCAATGCAATTTCTGTGTTTCATCGTCAATAAGAAGGTGCTAGGTATACAGTAAACCTAAAGTGAAGCATCGGAATCTAAAACTGGACTCACATGAGAGGTTCAAATCATAGAAAGTGAGAGTGTCAGTCCTCTTGTAGCTAAGTCGGCATTGTGCCTTTTGTATTAAATTCGGTGCAATTTCCGTGTTTCATCGTCAATTAAAAGGTCCGAGGGATACAGTAAACCTGAAATGAAGCATCGGAATCTAAAACTGGACTCACAGTAGAGGTTCCAATCATAGAGAGTTAGAGCGTCAGTCCTCTTGTACTTAAGTCGGCATTGTGCCTTTTGAATTTAGTTCCGATGCAATTTCCGTGTTTCATCGTCAATAAGAAGGTGCAAGGTATACAGTAAACCTGAAGTGAAGCATCGGAATCTAAAACAGGACTCACAGGAGAGGTTCAAATCTCAGAAAGTGAGAGTGTCAGTCCTCTTTTACTTAAGTCAGTATTGTGCCGTTTGTATTAAATTCGGATGCAATTACTGTGTTTCATCGTCAATAAGAAGGTCCAAGGGATACAGTAAACCTGAAGTGAACCATCGGAAACTTAAACTGGGCTCACGGGAGAGGTTCAAATCATAGAAAGGGAGATTGTCAGTCCTCTTGTACTTAGGTCGGTATTGTGCCTTTTGTATTAAATTCAGATGCTACATCTGTGTTTCATCGTCAATAAGAAGGTGCAAGGAATACAGTAGAACTGAAGTGAATCATCGGAATCTAAAACTGGACTCACAGGAGAGGTTCAAATCATAGAAAGGGAGAGTGTCAGTCCTCTTTTACTTAAGTCGGAATTGTGCCTTTAGTATTAAATTCGGATGCAATTTCTGTATTTCATCGTCTTTAAGAAGGTCCAAGGGATACAGTAAACCTGAAGTGAAGAATCGGAATCTAAAACTGGACTCACATGAGAGGTTGAAATCATAGAAAGTTAGAGTGTCAGTCCTCTTGTACTTATGTCGGCATTGTGCCTTTTGTATTAAATTCCGATGCAATTTCTGTGTTTCATCGTCAATAAGAAGGTCCAAGGGATACAGTAAACCAGAAGTGAAGCATCGGAATCTAAAACTGGACTCACGGGACAGGTGCAAATCATAGAAAGCGAGAGTGTCAGTCCTCTTGTACTTAAGTCGGCATTGTGCCTTTTGTACCAAATTCGTATGCAATTTCTGGGTTTCATCGTCAATAAGAAGGTCCAAGGGATACAGTAAACCAGAAGTGAAGCATCGGAATCTAAAACTGGACTCACAGGAGAGGTTCAAATCATAGAAAGAGAGAGTGTCAATCCTCTTTTACTTAAGTCGGCATTGTGCCTTTTGTATTACATTCGGAAGCAATTCCTGTATTCCATCGTCAATAAGAAGGTCCAAGGGATACAGTAAACCTGAAGTGAATCATCGGAATATGAACTGGACTCCCAGGAGAGGTTCAAATCATTGAAAGGGAGAGTGTTAGTCCTCTTGTACTTAAGTCGACATTGTGCCTTTGCATTCAATTCGGAAGCAATTTCTGTGTTTCATCGTCAATAAAAAGCTGCAAGGTATACAGTAAACCTGAAGTGAACCATCGGAATCTAAAACTGGACTCACAGGAGAGGTTCAAATCATTGAAAGTGAGAGTGTCAGTCCTCTTTTACTTAAGTCGGATTTGTGTCTTTTGTATTAAATTCGGATGCAATTTCTGTGTTTCATCGTCAATAAGAAGGTCCAAGGGATACAGTAAACCTGAAGTGTTGCATCGGAATCTAAAACTGGACTCACAGGAGAGGTTCAAATCATAGAAAGTGAGAGTGTCAGTCCTCACGTACTTAAGTCGGCATTGCGCCTTTTGTATTAAATTCGGATGCAATTTCTGTGTTTCATCGTCAATAAGAAGGTCCAAGGGATACAGTAAACCAGAAGTGAAGCATCGGAATCTAAAACTGGACTCACAGGAGGGGTTCAAATCATAGAAAGAGAGAGTGTCAGTCCTCTTTTACTTAAGTCGGCATTGTGCCTTTTGTATTACATTCGGAAGCAATTTCTGTATTCCATCGTCAATAAGAAGGTCCAAGGGATACAGTAAACCATAAGTGAAGTATCGGAATCTAAAACTGGACTCACAGGAGAGGTCCAAATCATAGAAAGGGAGAGTGTCAGTCCTCTTGTACTTAAGTCGGCATTGTGCCTTTTGGATTAAATTCGGATGCAATTTCTGTGTTTCATCGTCAATAAGAGGGTGCAAGGTATACAGTAAACCTGAAGTGAAGCATCGGAATCTAAAACTGGACTCACAGGAGAGGTTCAAATCCTAGAAAGTGAGAGTGTTAGTCCTCTTGTACTTAAGTCGGCATTGTGCCTTTTGTATTAAATTCGGATGCAACTTCTGTGATTCATCGTCAATAAGAAGGTGCAAGGTATACAGTAAACCTGAAGTGAAGCATCGGAATCTAAAACTGGACTCACAGGAGAGGTTCAAATCATAGAAAGTGAGAGTGTCACTCCTATTTTGCTTAAGTCGGCATTGTGCCTTTCGTATTAAATTCGGATGCAATTTCTGTGTTTCATCGTCAATAAAAAAGTCCAAGAGATACAGTAAACCTGAAGTGAAGCATCGAAATCTAAAACTGGACTCACAGGAGAGGTTCAAATCATAGAAATTTAGAGTGTCAGTCCTCTTGTTGTTATGTCGGCATTGTGCCTTTTGAATCTAATTCCGATGCAATTTCTGTGTTTCATCGTCAATAAGAAGGTCCACGGGATTCAGTAAACCTGAAATGAAGCATCGGAATCTAAAACTGGACTCACAGGAGAGGTTCAAATCATAGAAAGAGAGAGTGTCAGTCCTCTTTTACTTAAGTCGGCATTGTGCATTTTGTATTAAATTCGAATGCAATTTCTGTATTCTATCGTCAATAAGAAGGTCAAAGGGATACAGTAAACCTGAAGTGATGCATCGGAATCTAAAACTGGACTCACAGGAGAGGTTTAAATCCTAGAAAGTGAGGGTGTCAGTCCTCTTGTACTTATATCGTCATTGTGCCTTTTGTATTAAATTCCGATGCAATTTCTGTGTTTCATCGTCAATAAGAAGGTCCAAGGGATACAGTAAACCAGAAGTGAAGCATCGGAATCTAAAACTGGACTCACGGGACAGGTGCAAATCATAGAAAGCGAGAGTGTCAGTCCTCTTGTACTTAAGTCGGCATTGTGCCTTTTGTACCAAATTCGTATGCAATTTCTGGGCTTCATCGTCAATAAGAAGGTCCAAGGGATACAGTAAACCAGAAGTGAAGCATCGGAATCTAAAACTGGACTCACAGGAGAGGTTCAAATCATAGAAAGAGAGAGTGTCAATCCTCTTTTACTTAAGTCGGCATTGTGCCTTTTGTATTACATTCGGAAGCAATTTCTGTATTCCATCGTCAATAAGAAGGTCCAAGGGATACAGTAAACCTGAAGTGAATCATCGGAATATAAACTGGACTCCCAGGAGAGGTTCAAATCATTGAAAGGGAGAGTGTTAGTCCTCTTGTACTTAAGTCGACATTGTGCCTTTGCATTCAATTCGGATGCAATTTCTGTGTTTCATCGTCAATGAAAAGCTGCAAGGTATACAGTAAACCTGAAGTGAACCATCGGAATCTAAAACTGGACTCACAGGAGTGGTTCAAATCATTGAAAGTGAGAGTGTCAGTCCTCTTTTACTTAAGTCGGCATTGTGCCTTTTGTATTATATTCGGATGCAATTTCTGTATTCCATCGTCAATAAGAAGGTCAAAGGGATACAGTAAACCTGAAGTGAAGCATCGGAATCTTAAACTGGACTCACAGGAGAGGTTTAAATCCTAGAAAGTGAGAGTGTTATTCCTCTTGTACTTAAGTCGGCATTGTGTCTTTTGTATTAAATTCGGATGCAATTTCTGTGTTTCATCGTCAATAAGAAGGTCCAAGGGATACAGTAAACCTGAATTGAAGCATCGGAATCTAAAACTGGACTCACAGGAGAGGCTCAAATCATAGAGAGTGGGATTGTCAGTCCTCATGTACTTAAGTCGGCATTGTGCCTTTTGTATTAAATTCGGATGCAATTTCTGGGTTTCATCTTCAATAAGAAGGTCCAAAGGATACAGTAAACTTGAAATGAAGTATTGGAATTTAAAACTGGTCTCACAGGAGAGGTTCAAATCATCGAAAGTTAGAGTGTCAGCCCTCTTGTACTTCAGTCGGCATCGTGCCTTTTGTATTAAATTCGGATGCAAACTCTGTGTTTCATCGTCAATAAGAAGGTCCAAGGGAAACAGTAAACCTGAAGTGAAGCATCGGAATCAAAAACTGGACTCAAAGGAGAGGTTCAAATCATAGAAAGTGAGAGTGTCTGTCCTCTTTTACTTAAGTCGGCATTGTGCCTTTTGTATTAAATTCCAATGCAATTTCTGTGTTTCATCGTCAATAAGAAGGTGCTAGGTATACAGTAAACCTAAAGTGAAGCATCGGAATCTAAAACTGGACTCACATGAGAGGTTCAAATCATAGAAAGTGAGAGTGTCAGTCCTCTTGTAGCTAAGTCGGCATTGTGCCTTTTGTATTAAATTCGGTGCAATTTCCGTGTTTCATCGTCAATTAAAAGGTCCGAGGGATACAGTAAACCTGAAATGAAGCATCGGAATCTAAAACTGGACTCACAGTAGAGGTTCCAATCATAGAGAGTTAGAGCGTCAGTCCTCTTGTACTTAAGTCGGCATTGTGCCTTTTGAATTTAGTTCCGATGCAATTTCCGTGTTTCATCGTCAATAAGAAGGTGCAAGGTATACAGTAAACCTGAAGTGAAGCATCGGAATCTAAAACAGGACTCACAGGAGAGGTTCAAATCTCAGAAAGTGAGAGTGTCAGTCCTCTTTTACTTAAGTCAGTATTGTGCCGTTTGTATTAAATTCGGATGCAATTACTGTGTTTCATCGTCAATAAGAAGGTCCAAGGGATACAGTAAACCTGAAGTGAACCATCGGAAACTTAAACTGGGCTCACGGGAGAGGTTCAAATCATAGAAAGGGAGATTGTCAGTCCTCTTGTACTTAGGTCGGTATTGTGCCTTTTGTATTAAATTCAGATGCTACATCTGTGTTTCATCGTCAATAAGAAGGTGCAAGGAATACAGTAGAACTGAAGTGAATCATCGGAATCTAAAACTGGACTCTCAGGAGAGGTTCAAATCATAGAAAGGGAGAGTGTCAGTCCTCTTTTACTTAAGTCGGAATTGTGCCTTTAGTATTAAATTCGGATGCAATTTCTGTATTTCATCGTCTTTAAGAAGGTCCAAGGGATACAGCAAACCTGAAGTGAAGAATCGGAATCTAAAACTGGACTCACATGAGAGGTTGAAATCATAGAAAGTTAGAGTGTCAGTCCTCTTGTACTTATGTCGGCATTGTGCCTTTTGTATTAAATTCCGATGCAATTTCTGTGTTTCATCGTCAATAAGAAGGTCCAAGGGATACAGTAAACCAGAAGTGAAGCATCGGAATCTAAAACTGGACTCACGGGACAGGTGCAAATCATAGAAAGCGAGAGTGTCAGTCCTCTTGTACTTAAGTCGGCATTGTGCCTTTTGTACCAAATTCGTATGCAATTTCTGGGTTTCATCGTCAATAAGAAGGTCCAAGGGATACAGTAAACCAGAAGTGAAGCATCGGAATCTAAAACAGGACTCACAGGAGAGGTTCAAATCATAGAAAGAGAGAGTGTCAATCCTCTTTTACTTAAGTCGGCATTGTGCCTTTTGTATTACATTCGGAAGCAATTTCTGTATTCCATCGTCAATAAGAAGGTCCAAGGGATACAGTAAACCTGAAGTGAATCATCGGAATATGAACTGGACTCCCAGGAGAGGTTCAAATCATTGAAAGGGAGAGTGTTAGTCTTCTTGTACTTAAGTCGACATTGTGCCTTTGCATTCAATTCGGAAGCAATTTCTGTGTTTCATCGTCAATAAAAAGCTGCAAGGTATACAGTAAACCTGAAGTGAACCATCGGAATCTAAAACTGGACTCACAGGAGAGGTTCAAATCATTGAAAGTGAGAGTGTCAGTCCTCTTTTACTTAAGTCGGATTTGTGTCTTTTGTATTAAATTCGGATGCAATTTCTGTGTTTCATCGTCAATAAGAAGGTCCAAGGGATACAGTAAACCTGAAGTGTTGCATCGGAATCTAAAACTGGACTCACAGGAGAGGTTCAAATCATAGAAAGTGAGAGTGTCAGTCCTCACGTACTTAAGTCGGCATTGCGCCTTTTGTATTAAATTCGGATGCAATTTCTGTGTTTCATCGTCAATAAGAAGGTCCAAGGGATACAGTAAACCAGAAGTGAAGCATCGGAATCTAAAACTGGACTCACAGGAGGGGTTCAAATCATAGAAAGAGAGAGTGTCAGTCCTCTTTTACTTAAGTCGGCATTGTGCCTTTTGTATTACATTCGGAAGCAATTTCTGTATTCCATCGTCAATAAGAAGGTCCAAGGGATACAGTAAACCATAAGTGAAGTATCGGAATCTAAAACTGGACTCACAGGAGAGGTCCAAATCATAGAAAGGGAGAGTGTCAGTCCTCTTGTACTTAAGTCGGCATTGTGCCTTTTGGATTAAATTCGGATGCAATTTCTGTGTTTCATCGTCAATAAGAGGGTGCAAGGTATACAGTAAACCTGAAGTGAAGCATCGGAATCTAAAACTGGACTCACAGGAGAGGTTCAAATCCTAGAAAGTGAGGGTGTTAGTCCTCTTGTACTTAAGTCGGCATTGTGCCTTTTGTATTAAATTCGGATGCAACTTCTGTGATTCATCGTCAATAAGAAGGTGCAAGGTATACAGTAAACCTGAAGTGAAGCATCGGAATCTAAAACTGGACTCACAGGAGAGGTTCAAATCATAGAAAGTGAGAGTGTCACTCCTATTTTGCTTAAGTCGGCATTGTGCCTTTCGTATTAAATTCGGATGCAATTTCTGTGTTTCATCGTCAATAAAAAAGTCCAAGAGATACAGTAAACCTGAAGTGAAGCATCGAAATCTAAAACTGGACTCACAGGAGAGGTTCAAATCATAGAAATTTAGAGTGTCAGTCCTCTTGTTGTTATGTCGGCATTGTGCCTTTTGAATCTAATTCCGATGCAATTTCTGTGTTTCATCGTCAATAAGAAGGTCCACGGGATTCAGTAAACCTGAAATGAAGCATCGGAATCTAAAACTGGACTCACAGGAGAGGTTCAAATCATAGAAAGAGAGAGTGTCAGTCCTCTTTTACTTAAGTCGGCATTGTGCATTTTGTATTAAATTCGAATGCAATTTCTGTATTCTATCGTCAATAAGAAGGTCAAAGGGATACAGTAAACCTGAAGTGATGCATCGGAATCTAAAACTGGACTCACAGGAGAGGTTTAAATCCTAGAATGTGAGGGTGTTAGTCCTCTTGTACTTAAGTCGGCATTGTGCCTTTTGTATTAAATTCGGATGCAATTTCTGTGTTTCATCGTCAATAAGAAGTTGCAAGGTATACAGTAAACCTGACGTGAAGCATCGGAATCTAAAACTGGACTCACAGGAGAGGTTCAAACCATAGAAAGTTAGAGTGTCTGCCCTCTTGTACTTCAGTCGGCATTGTGCCTTTTGTATTAAATTCGGATGCAAACTCTGTGTTTCATCATCAATAAGAAGGTCCAGGGGAAACAGTAAACCTGAAGTGAAGCATCGGAATTTATAACTGGACTCACAGGACAAGTTCAAATTATAGGAAGTGAGAGTGTCAGTCCTCTTGTACTTAAGTCGGCATTGTGCCTTTTGTAATAAATTCGGATCCAATCTCTGTGTTTCATCGGCTATAAGAAGGTCCAAGGTGTACAGTAAACCTGAAGTGAAGCATCGGAATCTAGAACTGGACTCAGAGGAGAGGTTCTAATCTTAGAAAGTTAGAGTGTCAGTCCTCTTGTACTTAAGTCGGCATTGTGCATTTTGTATTAAATTCGGATGCAATTTCTGTGTTTCATCGTCAATAAGAAGGTCCAAGGGATACAGTAAACCTAAAGTGATGCATCGGAATATAAAACTGGACTCACAGTAGAGGTTCCAATCATAGAGAGTTAGAGTGTCAGTCCTCTTGTACTTAAGTCGGCATTGTGCCTTTTGAATTGCGTTCCGATGCAATTTCTATGTTTCATCGTCAATAAGAAGGTCCAAGGTATACAGTAAAACTGAAGTGAATCATCGGAATCTAAAACTGGACTCACAGGAGAGGTTCAAATCATAGAAAGAGAGAGTGTCAGTCCTCTTTTACTTAAGTCGGCATTGTGCATTTTGTACTAAATTCGGATGCAATATCTGTATTTGATCGTCAATAAGAAGGTCCAAGGGATACAGTAAACCTGAAGTGAAGCATCGGAATCTAAAACTGGACTCACAGGAGAGGTTGAAATCATAGAAAGTTAGAGTGTCAGTCCTCTTGTACTTATGTCGGCAATGTGCCTTTTGTATTGAATTCCGATGCAATTTCCATGTGTCATCGTCTATAAGAAGGTGCAAGGTTTACGGTAAACCTGAAGTGACGCATCGGAATCAAAAACTGGACTCACAGGAGAAGTTCAAATCATAGAAAGTGAGAGTGTCATTCCTCTTTTACTTATGTCGGCATTGTGCCTTATGTATTAAATTCGGATGCAATTTCTGTGTTTTATCGTCAATAAGAAGGTCCAAGGGATACAGTAAACCAGAAGTGAAGCATCGGAATCTAAAACTGGACTCACAGGAGAGGTTCAAATCATAGAAAGTGAGAGTGTCAGTCCTCTTGTACTTAAGTCGGCATTGTGCCTTTTGTACTACATTCGGATGCAATTTCTGTGTTTCATCGTCAATAAGAAGGTCCAAGGTATACAGTAAACCTGAAGTGAAGCATCGGAATCTAGAACTGGACTCAGAGGAGAGGTTCTAATCTTAGAAAGTTAGAGTGTCAGTCTTCTTGTACTTAAGTCGGCATTGTGCCTTTTGATTTTAATTCCGATGCAATTTCTGTGTTTCATCGTCAATAAGAAGGTGCAAGGTATACAGTAAACCTGAAGTGAAGCATCGGAATCAAAAACTGGACTCACAGGAGAGGTTCTAATCTCAGAAAGTGAGAGTGTCACTCCTCTTTTACTTAAGTCAGCATTGTGCGTTTTGTATTAAATTCGGATGCAATTACTGTGTTTCTTCGTCAATAAGAAAGTCCAAGGGATATAGTAAACCTGAAGTGAACCAACGGAAACTTAAACTGGACTCACATTAGAGGTTCAAATCATAGAAAGGGAGATTGTCAGTCCTCTTGTAATTAAGTCGGCATTGTGCCTTTTGTATTAAATTCGGATGCAACATCTGTGTTTCATCGTCAATAAGAAGGTGCAAGGTATACAGTAAAACTGAAGTGGAGCATCGGAATCTAAAACTGGACCCACAGGGGAGGTTCAAATCATAGAAAGAGAGAGTGTCAGTCCTCTTTTACTTAAGTCGGCATTGTGCCTTTTGTATTAAATTCGGATACAATTTCTGCATTTCATCGTCAATAAGAAGGTCCAAGGGATACAGTAAACCTGAAGTGGAGCTTCGGAATCTAAAACTGGACTCACAGGAGAGGTTCAAATCATATAATGAGAGAGTGTCAGTCCTCTTTTACTTAAGTCGGTTTTGTGCCTTTTGTATTAAATTCGGATGCAATTTCTGTATTTCATCGTCAATACGAAGGTCCAAGGGATACAGTAAACCTGAAGTGGAGCATCGGAATCTAAAACTGGACTCACAGGAGAGGTTCAAATCATAGAAAGTGAAAGTGTCAGTCCTCTTGTACTTAAGTCGGCATTGTGCATTTTGTATTAAATTCGGATGCAATTTCTGTGTTTTATCGTCAATAAGAAGGTCCAAGGTATACAGTAAACCTGAAGTGAAGCATCGGAATCCTCAACTGGACTCACAGGAGAGGTTCAAATCATAGAAAGTTTGAGTGTCAGTCCTCTTGTACTTAAGTCGGCATTGTGCATTTTGTATTAAATTCAGATGCAATTTCGGTGTTTCATCGTCAATAAGAAGGTCCAAGGTATACAGTAATCCTGAAGTGAAGCATCGGAATCTTAAACTGGACTTACAGGAGAGGTTCCAATCATAGAGAGTTAGAGTGTCAGTCCTCTTGTACTTAAGTCGGCATTGTGCCTTTTGATTTTAGTTCCGATGCAATTTCTATGTTTCATCGTGAATAAGAAGGTGCAAGGTAAACAGTAGAACTGAAGTGAATCATCGGAATCTAAAACTGGACTCACAGGAGAGGTTCAAGTCATAGAAAGGGAGAGTGTCAGTCCTCTTTTACTTAAGTCGGCATTGTGCCTTTAGTATTAAATTCGGATGCAATTTCTGTATTTCATCGTCAATAAGAAGATCCAAGGGATACAGTAAACCTGAAGTGAAGCATCGGAATCTAAAACTGGACTCACAGGAGAGGTTGAAATCATAGAAAGTTAGAGTATCAGTCCTCTTGTACTTATGTCGGCATTGTGCCTTTTGTATTAAATTCCGATGCAATTTCTGTGTTTCATCGCCAATAAGAAGGTGCAAGGTATACGGTTAACCTGAAGTGACGCATCGGAATCTAAAACTGGACTCACAGGAGAAGTTCAAATCATAGGAAGTGAGAGTGTCAATCCTCTTTTACTTAAGTCGGCATTGTGCCTTATGTATTAAATTCGGATGCAATTTCTGTGTTTCATCGTCAATAAGAAGGTCCAAGGGATACAGTAAACCAGAAGTGAAGCATCGGAACCTAAAACTGGACTCACAGGAGAGGTTCAAATCATAGAAAGAGAGAGTGTCAGTCCTCTTTTACTTATGTCGGCATTGTGCCTTTTGTATTACATTCGGAAGCAATTTCTGTATTCCATCGTCAATAAGAAGGTCCAAGGGATACAATAACCCAGAAGTGAAGCATCGGAATCTAAAACTGGACTCACAGGAGAGATTCCCATCATAGAAAGGGAGAGTGTTAGTCCTCTTGTACTTAAGTCGACATTGTGCCTTTGTAGTAAATTCGGATGCAATTTCTGTGTTTCATCGTCAATAAGAAGCTGCAAGGTATACAGTAAACCTGAAGTGAAGCATCGGAATCTAAAACTGGACTCACAGGAGAGGTTCAAATCATAGAAAGTGAGAGTGTCAGTCCTCACGTACTTAAGTCGGCATTGCGCCTTTTGTATTAAATTCGGATGCAATTTCTGTGTTTCATCTTCAATAAGAAGGTCCAAGGGATACAGTAAACCGGAAATGAAGCATCGGAATCTAAAACTTGACTCACAGGAGAGCTTCAAATCATAGAAAGTTAGAGTGTCAGTCCTCTTGTACTTAAGTCGGCATTGTGCCTTTTGAGTTTACTTCCGATGCAATATCTGTGTTTCATCGTCAATAAGAAGGTGCAAGGTATACGGTAAACCTGAAATGAAGCATCGGAATCTAAAACTGGACTCAGAGGAGAGGTTCAAATCGTAGAAAGAGAGAGTGTCAGTCCTCTTTCACTTAAGTCGGCATTGTGCCATTTATATTAAATTCGGAAGCAATTTCTGTATTCCATCGTCAATAAGAAGGTCCAAGGGATACAGTAAACCTGAAGTGAAGCATCGGAATCTAAAACTGGACTCACAGGAGAGGTTCAACCCATAGAAAGGGAGAGTGTTAGTCCTGTTGTACTTAGGTCGACACTGCGCCTTTTGTAGTAAATTCGGATGCAATTTCTGTGTTTCATCGTCAATAAAAAGGTGCAAGGTATACAGTAAACCTGAAGTGAAGCATCGGAATCTAAAACTGGACTCACAGGAGAGGTTCAAATCATAGAAAGTGAGTGTCAGTCCTCTTTTACTTAAGACGGATTTGTGCATTTTGTATTAAATTCGGATGCAATTTCTGTGTTTCATCGTCAATAAGAAGGTCCAAGGGATACAGTAAACCTGAAGTGAAGCATCGGAATCTAAAACTGGACTCACAGGAGAGGTTCAAATCATAGAAAGTGAGAGTGTCAGTCCTCATGTACTTAAGTCGGCATTGTGCCTTTTGTATTAAATTCGGATGTGATTTCTGTGTTTCATCGTCAGTAAGAAGGACCAAGGGATAAAATAAACCTGAAATGAAGCATCGGAATCTGAAACTGGACTCACAGGAGAGGTTCAAATCATAGAAAGTTAGAGTGTCAGGGCTCTTGTACTTAAGTCGGCATTGTGATTTTTGAATTTAATTCCGATGCAATTTCAGTGTTTCATCGTCAATAAGAAGGTGCCAGGTTAAAAGTAAACCTGAAGTGAATCATCGGATCTAAAACTGGACTCACAGGATCGGTTCAAATCATAGAAAGGGAGAGTGTCAGTCCTCTTGTACTTAAGTCGGCATTGTGCCTTTTGTATTAAATTCGGATGAAATTTCTGTGTTTTATCGTCAATAAGAAGGTCCAAGGTATACAGTAAACCTGAAGTGAAGCATCGGAATCTAAAACTGGACTCACATGTGAGGTTCAAATCATAGAAAGTGAGAGTGTCAATCCTCTTTTACTTAAGTCGGCATTGTGCCTTTTGTATTAAATTCGGATGCAATTTCTTTGTTTCATCGTCAATAAGAAGGTCCATGAAATAAAGTAAACCTGAAGTGAAGCATCGGAATCAAAAACTGGACTCACAGGAGATGTTCAAATCATAGTTAAATTATCAGTCCTCTTGTACTTAAGTCGGCATTGTGCCTTTTGTATTAAATTCCGACGCAATTTCTATGTTTCATCGTCAATAGGAAGGTGCAAGGTATACAGTAATCTAGAAGTGAAGCCTCGGAATCTTAAACTGGACTCACAGGAGAGGTTCAAATCAAAGAAAGTGAGAGTGTCAGTCCTTTTTTACTTAAGTCGGATTTGTGCCTTTTGTATTAAATTCGAATGCAATTTCTGTGTTTCATCGTCAATAAGAAGGTCCAAAGGATACAGTAAACCTGAAGAGAAGCATTGGAATCCAAAACTGGACTCACAGGAGAGGTTCAAATGATAGAAAGTGAGAGTGTCAGTACTCATGTACTTAAGTCGGCATTGTGCCTTTTGTATTAAATACGGATGCAATTTCTGTGATTCATCGTCAATAAGAAGGTCCAAGGGAAACAGTAAGCCTGTAATGAAGCATCGGAATCTAAAACTGGACTCACAGGAGTGGTTCAAATCTTAGAAAGTTAGAGTGTCAGTCCTCTTGTACTTAAGTCGGCATTGTGCCTTTTGAATATAATTCCGATGCAATTTCTGTGTTTGATCGTCAATAAGAAGGTGCAAGGTATACAGTAAACCTGACGTGAAGCATCGGAATCTAAAACTGGACTCACAGGAGAGGTTCAAATCACAGAAAGTGAGAGTGTCAGTCCTCTTTTACTTAAGTCGGCATTGTGCCTTTTGTATTAAATTCGGATGCAATTTCTGTGTTTCATCGTCAATGAGAAGGTCCAAGGGATACAGTAAACCTGAAGTGAAGCATCGGAATCTAAAACTGGACTCACAGGAGAGGTTCAAATCCAAGAAAGAGAGAGCGACAGTCCTCTTTTACTTAAGTCGGCAATGTGCATTTTTGAATTAAATTCCGATGAAATTTCTCTCTTTCATCGTCAATAAGAAGAACCAAGGAAAACAGTAAACCATAAGTGAAGCATCGGAATCTAAAACTGGACTCACAGGAGAGGTTCAAATCATAGAAAGGGAGAGTGTCAGTCCTCTTGTACTTAAGTCGGCATTGTGCCTTTTGGATTAAATTCGGAGGCAATTTCTGTGTTTCATCGTCAATAAGAATGTCCAAGGGATACAGTAAACCAGAAATGAAGCATCGTATTCTAAAACTGGACTCACAGGAGAGGTTCAAATCATAGAAACTTAGAGTGTCAGTCCTCTTGTACTTAAGTCGGCATTGTGCCTTTTGAATTTAATTCCGATGCAATTTCTGTGTTTCATCGTCAATAAGAAGGTGCAAGGTATACAGTAATCCTGAACTGAAGCATCGGAATCTAAAACTGGACTCACTGGGGAGGTGCAAATCACAGAAAGTGAGAGTGTCAGTCCTCTTTTACTTAAGTCGGCATTGTGCCTTTTGTATTAAATTCGGATGCAATTTCTACGTTTCATCGTCAATAAGAAGGTGCTAGGTATACAGTAAACCTGAAGTGAAGCATCGGAATCTAAAACTGGACTCACAGGAGAGGTTCAAATTGTAGAGAGCTAGAGTGTCAGACCTCTTGTACTTAAGTCGGCATTGTGCCTTTTGGATTAAATTCGGATGCAATTTCTGTGTTTCATCGTCAATAAGAAGGTCCAAGGGATACAATAACCCAGAAGTGAAGCATCGGAATCTAAAACTGGACTCACAGGAGAGGTTCAAATCATAGAAAGTTAGAGTGTCAGTCCTCTTGTACTTAAGTCGGCATTGTGCCTTTTGAATTTACTTCCGATGCAATATCTGTGTTTCATCGTCAATAAGAAGGTGCAAGGTATACGGTAAACCTGAAATGAAGCATCGGAATCTAAAACTGGACTCACAGGAGAGGTTCAAATCATAGAAAGTGAGAGTGTCAGTCCTCTTTCACTTAAGTCGGCATTGTGCCATTTATATTAAATTCGGAAGCAATATCTGTATTCCATCGTCAATAAGAAGGTCCAAGGGATACAGTAAACCTGAAGTGAAGCATCGGAATCTAAAACTGGACTCACAGGAGAGGTTCAAACCATAGAAAGGGAGAGTGTTAGTCCTCTTGTACTTAAGTCGACATTGCGCCTTTTGTAGTAAATTCGGATGCAATTTCTGTGTTTCATCGCCAATAAGAAGGTGCAAGGTATACGGTAAACCTGAAGTGACGCATCGGAATCTAAAACTGGACTCACAGGAGAAGTTCAAATCATAGGAAGTGAGAGTGTCAGTCCTCTTTTACTTAAGTCGGCATTGTGCCTTATGTATTAAATTCGGATGCAATTTCTGTGTTTCATCGTCAATAAGAAGGTCCAAGGGATACAATAACCTAGAAGTGAAGCATCGGAATCTAAAACTGGACTCACAGGAGAGGTTCAAATCATAGAAAGTGAGAGTGTGAGTCCTCTTGTACTTAAGTCGGCATTGTGCCTTTTGTACCAAATTCGTATGCAATTTTTGTGTTTCATCGCCAATAAGAAGGTCCAAGGGATACAGTAAACCAGAAGTGAAGCATCGGAAACTAAAACTGGACTCACAGGAGAGGTTCAAATCATAGAAAGAGAGAGTGTCAGTCCTCTTTTACTTATGTCGGCATTGTGCCTTTTGTATTACATTCGGAAGCAATTTCTGTATTCCATCGTCAATAAGAAGGTCCAAGGGATACAATAACCACGAAGTGAAGCATCGGAATCTAAAACTGGACTCACAGGAGAGATTCCCATCATAGAAAGGGAGAATGTTAGTCCTCTTGTACTTAAGTCGACATTGTGCCTTTGTAGTAAATTCGGATGCAATTTCTGTGTTTCATCGTCAATAAGAAGCTGCAAGGTATACAGTAAACCTGAAGTGAAGCATCGGAATCTAAAACTGGCCTCACAGAAGAGGTTCAAATCATAGAAAGTGAGAGTGTCAGTCCTCTTTTCCTTAACTCGGATTTGTGCCTTTTGTATTAAATTCGGATGCAATTTCTGTGTTTCATCTTCAATAAGAAGGTCCAAGGGATACAGTAAACCGGAAATGAAGCATCGGAATCTAAAACTGGACTCACAGGAGAGGTTCAAATCATAGAAAGTTAGAGTGTCAGTCCTCTTGTACTTAAGTCGGCATTGTGCCTTTTGAATTTACTTCCGATGCAATATCTGTGTTTCATCGTCAATAAGAAGATGCAAGGTATACGGTAAACCTGAAATGAAGCATCGGAATCTAAAACTGGACTCAGAGGAGAGGTTCAAATCATAGAAAGAGAGAGTGTCAGTCCTCTTTCACTTAAGTCGGCATTGTGCCATTTATATTAAATTCGGAAGCAATTTCTGTATTCCATCGTCAATAAGAAGGTCCAAGGGATACAGTAAACCTGAAGTGAAGCATCGGAATCTAAAACTGGACTGACAGGAGAGGTTCAAACCATAGAAAGGGAGAGTGTTAGTCCTCTTGTACTTAAGTCGACATTGCGCCTTTTGTAGTAAATTCGGATGCAATTTCTGTGTTTCATCGTCAATAAAAAGGTCCAAGGGATACAGTAAACCTGAAGTGAAGCATCGGAATCTAAAACTGGACTCACATGTGAGGTTCAAATCATAGAAAGTGAGAGTGTCAATCCTCTTTTACTTAAGTCGGCATTGTGCCTTTTGTATTAAATTCGGATGCAATTTCTTTGTTTCATCGTCAATAAGAAGGTCCATGATATAAAGTAAACCTGAAGTGAAGCATCGGAATCGAAAACTGGACTCACAGGAGATGTTCAAATCATAGTTAAATTATCAGTCCTCTTGTACTTAAGTCGGCATTGTGCCTTTTGTATTAAATTCCGATGCAATTTCTATGTTTCATCGTCAATAGGAAGGTGCAAGGTATACAGTAATCCAGAAGAGAAGCCTCGGAATCTAAAACTGGACTCACAGGAGAGGTTCAAATCAAAGAAAGTGACAGTGTCAGTCCTTTTTTACTTAAGTCGGATTTGTGCCTTTTGTATTAAATTCGGATGCAATTTCTGTGTTTCATCGTCAATAAGAAGGTCCAAAGGATACAGTAAACCTGAAGAGAAGCATTGGAATCCAAAACTGGACTCACAGGAGAGGTTCAAATGATAGAAAGTGAGAGTGTCAGTACTCATGTACTTAAGTCGGCATTGTGCCTTTTGTATTAAATTCGGATGCAATTTCTGTGATTCATCGTCAATAAGAAGGTCCAAGGGAAACAGTAAGCCTGTAATGAAGCATCGGAATCTAAAACTGGACTCACAGGAGTGGTTCAAATCATAGAAAGTTAGAGTGTCAGTCCTCTTGTACTTAAGTCGGCATTGTGCCTTTTGAATTTAATTCCGATGCAATTTCTGTGTTTGATCGTCAATAAGAAGGTGCAACGTATACAGTAAACCTGACGTGAAGCATCGGAATCTAAAACTGGACTCACAGGAGAGGTTCAAATCACAGAAATTGAGAGTGTCAGTCCTCTTTTACTTAAGTCGGCATTGTGCCTTTTGTATTAAATTCGGATGCAATTTCTGTGTTTCATCGTCAATGAGAAGGTCCAAGGGATACAGTAAACCTGAAGTGAAGCATCGGAATCTAAAACTGGACTCACAGGAGAGGTTCAAATCATAGAAAGAGAGAGCGACAGTCCTCTTTTACTTAAGTCGGCAATGTGCCTTTTGAATTAAATTCCGATGAAATTTCTCTCTTTCATCGTCAATAAGAAGAACCAAGGAAAACAGTAAACCATACGTGAAGCATCGGAATCTAAAACTGGACTCACAGGAGAGGTTCAAATCATAGAAAGGGAGAGTGTCAGGCCTCTTGTACTTAAGTCGGCATTGTGCCTTTTGGATTAAATTCGGAGGAAATTTCTGTGTTTCATCGTCAATAAGAATGTCCAAGGGATACAGTAAACCAGAAATGAAGCATCGTATTCTAAAACTGGACTCACAGGAGAGGTTCAAATCATAGAAAGTTAGAGTGTCAGTCGACTTGTACTTAAGTCGGCATTGTGCCTTTTGAATTTAATTCCGATGCAATTTCTGTGATTCATCGTCAATAAGAAGGTCCAAGGGAAACAGTAAGCCTGTAATGAAGCATCGGAATCTAAAACTGGACTCACAGGAGTGGTTCAAATCATAGAAAGTTAGAGTGTCAGTCCTCTTGTACTTAAGTCGGCATTGTGCCTTTTGAATTTAATTCCGATGCAATTTCTGTGTTTGATCGTCAATAAGAAGGTGCAAGGTATACAGTAAACCTGACGTGAAGCATCGGAATCTAAAACTGGACTCACAGGAGAGGTTCAAATGACAGAAAGTGAGAGTGTCAGTCCTCTTTTACTTAAGTCGGCATTGTGCCTTTTGTATTAAATTCGGATGCAATTTCTGTGTTTCATCGTCAATAAGAAGGTGCAAGGTATACAGTAATCCTGAACTGAAGCATCGGAAACTAAAACTGGACTCACTGGGGAGGTTCAAATCACAGAAAGTGAGAGTGTCAGTCCTCTTTTACTTAAGTCGGCATTGTGCCTTTTGTATTAAATTCGGATGCAATTTCTACGTTTCATCGTCAATAAGAAGGTGCTAGGTATACAGTAAACCTGAAGTGAAGCATCGGAATCTAAAACTGGACTCACAGGAGAGGTTCAAATTGTAGAGAGCTAGAGTGTCAGACCTCTTGTACTTAAGTCGGCATTGTGCCTTTTGGATTAAATTCGGAGGCAATTTCTGTGTTTCATCGTCAATAAGAATGTCCAATGTATACAGTAAACCAGAAATGAAGCATCGGAATCTAAAACTGGACTCACAGGAGAGGTTCAAATCATAGAAAGTTAGAGTGTCAGTCCTCTTGTACTTAAGTCGGCATTGTGCCTTTTGAATTTACTTCCGATGCAATATCTGTGTTATATCGTCAATAAGAAGGTGCAAGGTATACGGTAAACCTGAAATGAAGCATCGGAATCTAAAACTGGACTCACAGGAGAGGTTCAAATCATAGAAAGTGAGAGTGTCAGTCCTCTTTCACTTAAGTCGGCATTGTGCCATTTATATTAAATTCGGAAGCAATTTCTGTATTCCATCGTCAATAAGAAGGTCCAAGGGATACAGTAAACCTGAAGTGAAGCATCGGAATCTAAAACTGGACTCACAGGAGAGGTTCAAACCATAGAAAGGGAGAGTGTTAGTCCTCTTGTACTTAAGTCAACATTGCGCCTTTTGTAGTAAATTCGGATGCAATTTCTGTGTTTCATCGTCAATAAAAAGGTGCAAGGTATACAGTAAACCTGAAGTGAAGCATCGGAATCTAAAACTGGACCCACAGGAGAGGTTCAAATCATAGAAAGTGAGAGTGTCAGTCCTCTTTTACTTAAGACGGATTTGTGCATTTTGTATTAAATTCGGATGCAATTTCTGTGTTTCATCGTCAATAAGAAGGTCCAAGGGATACAGTAAACCTGAAGTGAAGCATCGGAATCTAAAACTGGACTCACAGGAGAGGTTCAAATCATAGAAAGTGAGAGTGTCAGTCCTCATGTACTTAAGTCGGCATTGTGCCTTTTGTATTAAATTCGGATGCAATTTCTGTGTTTCATCGTCAGTAAGAAGGTCCAAGGGATACAATAAACCTGAAATGAAGCATCGGAATCTGATACTGGACTCACAGGAGAGGTTCAAATCATAGAAAGTTAGAGTGTCAGGGCTCTTGTACTTAAGTCGGCATTGTGCATTTTGAATTTAATTCCGATGCAATTTCAGTGTTTCATCGTCAATAAGAAGGTGCTAGGTAAATAGTAAACCTGAAGTGAATCATCGGATCTAAAACTGGACTCACAGGATCGGTTCAAATCATAGAAAGGGAGAGTGTCAGTCCTCTTGTACTTAAGTCGGCATTGTGCCTTTTGTATTAAATTCGGATGAAATTTCTGTGTTTCATCGTCAATAAGAAGGTCCAAGGTACACAGTTAACCTGAAGTGAAGCATCGGAATCTAAAACTGGACTCACATGTGAGGTACAAATCATAGAAAGTGAGAGTGTCAATCCTTTTTTACTTAAGTTGGCATTGTGCCTTTTGTATTAAATTCGGATGCAATTTCTTTGTTTCATCGTCAATAAGAAGGTCCATGAAATAAAGTAAACCTGAAGTGAAGCATCGGAATCGAAAACTGGACTCACAGGAGATGTTCAAATCATAGTTAAATTGTCAGTCCTCTTGTACTTAAGTCGGCATTGTGCCTTTTGAATTAAATTCCGATGAAATTTCTGTCTTTCATCGTCAATAAGAAGAACCAAGGAAAACAGTAAACCATAAGTGAAGCATCGGAATCTAAAACTGGACTCACAGGAGAGGTTCAAATCATAGAAAGAGAGAGCGACAGTCCTCTTTTACTTAAGTCGGCAATGTGCCTTTTGAATTAAATTCCGATGAAATTTCTGTCTTTCATCGTCAATAAGAAGAACCAAGGAAAACAGTAAACCATAAGTGAAGCATCGGAATCTAAAACTGGACTCACAGGAGAGGTTCAAATCATAGAAAGGGAGAGTGTCAGTCCTCTTGTACTTAAGTCGGCATTGTGCCTTTTGGATAAAATTCGGAGACAATTTCTGTGTTTCATCGTCAATAAGAATGTCCAAGGGATACAGTAAACCAGAAATGAAGCATCGGGATCTAAAACTGGACTCACATGTGAGGTTCAAATCATAGAAAGTGAGAGTGTCAATCCTCTTTTACTTAAGTCGGCATTGTGCATTTTGTATTACATTCGGATGCAATTTCTGTGTTTCATCGTCAGTAAAAAGGTCCAAGGGATACAATAAACCTGAAATGAAGCATCGGAATCTGAAACTGGACTCACAGGAGAGGTTCAAATCATAGAAAGTTAGAGTGTCAGTCCGCTTGTACTTAAGTCGGCATTGTGCCTTTTGAATTTAATTCCGATGGAATTTCTGTGTTTCATCGTCAATAAGAAGGTGCAAGGTATACAGTAATCCTGAACTGAAGCATCGGAATCTAAAACTGGACTCACTGGGGAGGTTCAAATCACAGAAAGTGAGAGTGTCAGTCCTCTTTTACTTAAGTCGGCATTGTGCCTTTTGTATTAAATTCGGATGCAATTTCAACGTTTCATCGTCAATAAGAAGGTGCTAGGTATACAGTAAACCTGAAGTGAAGCATCGGAATCTAAAACTGGACTCACAGGAGAGGTTCAAATTGTAGAGAGCTAGAGTGTCAGACCTCTTGTACTTAAGTCGGCATTGTGCCTTTTGGATTAAATTCGGAGGCAATTTCTGTGTTTCATCGTCAATAAGAATGTCCAATGTATACAGTAAACCAGAAATGTAGCATCGGAATCTAAAACTGGACTCACAGGAGAGGTTCAAATCATAGAAAGTTAGAGTGTCAGTCCTCTTGTACTTAAGTCGGCATTGTGCCTTTTGAATTTACTTCCGATGCAATATCTGTGTTTCATCGTCAATAAGAAGGTGCTAGGTAAATAGTAAACCTGAAGTGAATCATCGGATCTAAAACTGGACTCACAGGATCGGTTCAAATCATAGAAAGTGAGAGTGTCAGTCCTCTTTCACTTAAGTCGGCATTGTGCCATTTATATTAAATTCGGAAGCAATTTCTGTATTCCATCGTCAATAAGAAGGTCCAAGGGTACAGTAAACCTGAAGTGAAGCATCGGTATCTAAAACTGGACTCACAGGAGAGGTTCAAACCATAGAAAGGGAGAGTGTTAGTCCTCTTGTACTTAAGTCGACATTGCGCCTTTTGTAGTAAATTCGGATGCAATTTCTGTGTTTCATCGTCAATAAAAAGGTGCAAGGTATACAGTAAACCTGAAGTGAAGCATCGGAATCTAAAACTGGACCCACAGGAGAGGTTCATATCATAGAAAGTGAGAGTGTCAGTCCTCTTTTACTTAAGACTGATTTGTGCATTTTGTATTAAATTCGGATGCAATTTCTGTGTTTCATCGTCAATAAGAAGGTCCAAGGGATACAGTAAACCTGAGGTGAAGCATCGGAATCTAAAACTGGACTCACAGGAGAGGTTCAAATCATAGAAAGTGAGAGTGTCAGTCCTCATGTACTTAAGTCGGCATTGTGCCTTTTGTATTAAATTCGGATGCAATTTCTGTGTTTCATCGTCAGTAAGAAGGTCCAAGGGATACAATAAACCTGAAATGAAGCATCGGAATCTGAAACTGGACTCACAGGAGAGGTTCAAATCATAGAAAGTTAGAGTGTCAGGGCTCTTGTACTTAAGTCGGCATTGTGCCTTTTGAATTTAATTCCGATGCAATTTCAGTGTTTCATCGTCAATAAGAAGGTGCTAGGTAAATAGTAAACCTGAAGTGAATCATCGGATCTAAAACTGGACTCACAGGATCGGTTCAAATCATAGAAAGTGAGAGTGTCAGTCCTCTTGTACTTAAGTCGGCATTGTGCCTTTTGTATTAAATTCGGATGAAATTTCTGTGTTTCATCGTCAATAAGAAGGTCCAAGGTATACAGTAAACCTGAAGTGAAGCATCGGAATCTAAAACTGGACTCACATGTGAGGTTCAAATCATAGAAAGTGAGAGTGTCAATCCTTTTTTACTTAAGTCGGCATTGTGCCATTTGTATTAAATTCGGATGCAATTTCTTTGTTTCATCGTCAATAAGAAGGTCCATGAAATAAAGTAAACCTGAAGTGAAGCATCGGAATCGAAAACTGGACTCACAGGAGATATTCAAATCATAGTTAAATTGTCAGTCCTCTTGTACTTAAGTCGGCATTGTGCCTTTTGTATTAAATTCCGATGCAATTTCTATGTTTCATCGTCAATAGGAAGGTGCAAGGTATACAGTAATTCAGAAGTGAAGCCTCGGAATCTAAAACTGGACTCACAGGAGAGGTTCAAATCAAAGAAAGTGAGAGTGTCAGTCCTTTTTTACTTAAGTCGGATTTGTGCCTTTTGTATTAAATTCGGATGCAATTTCTGTGTTTCATCGTCAATAAGAAGGTTCAAAGGATACAGTAAACCTGAAGAGAAGCATTGGAATCTAAAACTGGACTCACAGGAGAGGTTCAAATGATAGAAAGTGAGAGTGTCAGTACTCATGTACTTAAGTCGGCATTGTGCCTTTTGTATTAAATTCGGATGCAATTTCTGTGTTTCATCGTCAATAAGATGGTCCAAGGGATACAGTAAGCCTGTAATGAAGCATTGGAATCTAAAACTGGACTCACAGGAGTGGTTCAAATCATAGAAAGTTAGAGTGTCAGTCCTCTTGTACTTAAGTCGGCATTGTGCCTTTTGAATTTAATTCCGATGCAATTTCTGTGTTTGATCGTCAATAAGAAGGTGCAAGGTATACAGTAAACCTGACGTGAAGCATCGGAATCTAAAACTGGACTCACAGGAGAGGTTCAAATCACAGAAAGTGAGAGTGTCAGTCCCCTTTTACTTAAGTCGGCATTGTGCCTTTTGTATTAAATTCGGATGCAATTTCTGCGTTTCATCGTCAATGAGAAGGTCCAAGGGATACAGTAAACCTGAAGTGAAGCATCGGAATCTAAAACTGGACTCACAGGAGAGGTTCAAATCATAGAAAGAGAGAGCGACAGTCCTCTTTTACTTAAGTCGGCAATGTGCCTTTTGAATTAAATTCCGATGAAATTTCTGTCTTTCATCGTCAATAAGAAGAACCAAGGAAAACAGTAAACCATAAGTGAAGCATCGGAATCTAAAACTGGACTCACAGGAGAGGTTCAAATCATAGAAAGGGAGAGTGTCAGTCCTCTTGTACTTAAGTCGGCATTGTGCCTTTTGGATTAAATTCGGAGACCATTTCTGTGTTTCATCGTCAATAAGAATGTCCAAGGGATACAGTAAACCAGAAATGAAGCATCGGGATCTAAAACTGGACTCACATGTGAGGTTCAAATCATAGAAAGTGAGAGTGTCAATCCTCTTTTACTTAAGTCGGCATTGTGCCTTTTGTATTACATTCGGATGCAATTTCTGTGTTTCATCGTCAGTAAGAAGGTCCAAGGGATACAATAAACCTGAAATGAAGCAACGGAATCTGAAACTGGACTCACAGGAGAGGTTCAAATCATAGAAAGTTAGAGTGTCAGGGCTCTTGTACTTAAGTCGGCATTGTGCCTTTTGAATTTAATTCCGATGCAATTTCAGTGTTTCATCGTCAATATGAAGGTGCTAGGTAAATAGTAAACCTGAAGTGAATCATCGGATCTAAAACTGGACTCACAGGATCGGTTCAAATCATAGAAAGGGAGAGTGTCAGTCCTCTTGTACTTAAGTCGGCATTGTGCCTTTTGTATTAAATTCGGATGAAATTTCTGTGTTTCATCGTCAATAAGAAGGTCCAAGGTATACAGTAAACCTGAAGTGAAGCATCGGAATCTAAAACTGGACTCACATGTGAGGTTCAAATCATAGAAAGTGAGAGTGTCAATCCGCTTCTACTTAAGTCGGCATTGTGCCTTTTGTATTAAATTCGGATGCAATTTCTTTGTTTCATCGTCAATAAGAAGGTCCATGAAATAAAGTAAACCTGAAGTGAAGCATCGGAATCGAAAACTGGACTCACAGGAGATGTTCAAATCATAGTTAAATTGTCAGTCCTCTTGTACTTAAGTCGGAATTGTGCCTTTTGTATTAAATTCCGATGCAATTTCTATGTTTCATCGTCAATAGGAAGGTGCAAGGTATACAGTAATCCAGAAGTGAAGCCTCGGAATCTAAAACTGGACTCACAGGAGAGGTTCAAATCAAAGAAAGTGAGAGTGTCAGTCCTTTTTTACCTAAGTCGGATTTGTGCCTTTTGTATTAAATTCGGATGCAATTTCTGTGTTTCATCGTCAATAAGAAGGTCCAAAGGATACAGTAAACCTGAAGAGAAGCATTGGAATCTAAAACTGGACTCACAGGAGAGGTTCAAATCATAGAAAGTGAGAGTGTCAGTAATCATGTACTTAAGTCGGCATTGTGCCTTTTGTATTAAATTCGGATGCAATTTCTGTGTTTCATCGTCAATAAGATGGTCCAAGGGATACAGTAAGCTTGTAACGAAGCATCGGAATCTAAAACTGGACTCACAGGAGTGGTTCAAATCATAGAAAGTTAGAGTGTCAGTCCTCTTGTACTTAAGTCGGCATTGTGCCTTTTGAATTTAATTCCGATGCAATTTCTGTGTTTGATCGTCAATAAGAAGGTGCAAGGTATACAGTAAACCTGACGTGAAGCATCGGAATCTAAAACTGGACTCACAGGAGAGGTTCAAATCACAGAAAGTGAGAGTGTCAGTCCTCTTTTACTTAAGTCGGCATTGTGCCTTTTGTATTAAATTCGGATGCAATTTCTGTGTTTCATCGTCAATGAGAAGGTCAAGGGATACAGTAAACCTGAAGTGAAGCATCGGAATCTAAAACTGGACTCACAGGAGAGGTTCAAATCATAGAAAGAGAGAGCGACAGTCCTCTTTTACTTAAGTCGCCAATGTGCCTTTTGAATTAAATTCGGATGCAATTTCTGTGTTTCATCGTCAATGAGAAGGTCCGAGGGATACAGTAAACCTGAAGTGAAGCATCGGAATCTAAAACTGGACTCACAGGAGAGGTTCAAATCATAGAAACTTAGAGTGTCAGTCCACTTATACTTAAGTCGGCATTGTGCCTTTTGAATTTAATTCCGATGCAATTTCTGTGTTTCATCGTCAATAAGAAGGTGCAAGGTATACAGTAATCCTGAACTGAAGCATCGGAATCTCAAACTGGACTCACTGGGGAGGTTCAAATCACAGAAAGTGAGAGTGTCAGTCCTCTTTTACTTAAGTCGGCATTGTGCCTTTTGTATTAAATTCGGATGCAATTTCTATGTTTCATCGTCAAGAAGAAGGTGCTAGGTATACAGTAAACCTGAAGTGAAGCATCGGAATCTAAAACTGGACTCACAGGAGAGGTTCAAATTGTAGAGAGCTAGAGTGTCAGACCTCTTGTACTTAAGTCGGCATTGTGCCTTTTGAATTTAATTCCGATGCAATATCTGTGTTTCATCGTCAATAAGAAGGTCCAATGTATACAGTAAGCCTGAAATGAAGCATCGGAATCTAAAACTGGACTCACAGGAATTCCGATGCAATTTCTGTGTTTCATCGTCAATAAGAAGGTGCAAGGTATACAGTAAACCTGAAGTGAAGCATCGTAATGTAAAACTGGACTCACAGGAGAGGTTCAAATCACAGAAAGTGAGAGTGTCAGTCCTCTTTCATTTAAGTCGGCATTGTGCCTTTTGTATTAAATTCGGATGCAATTTCTGTGTTTCATCGTCAATAAGAAGGTCCAAGGGATACAGTAAACCAGAAGTGAAGCATCGGAATCTAAAACTGGACTCACAGGAGAGGTTCAAATCATAGAAGGTGAGAGTGTCAGTGCTCTTGTACTTAAGTCGGCATTGTGCCCTTTGTACCAAATTCGTATGCAATTTCTGTGTTTCATCGTCAATAAGAAGGTCCAAGGATTACAGTAAACCAGAAGTGAAGCATCGGAATCTAAAACTGGACTCACAGGAGAGGTTCAAATCATAGAAAGAGAGAGTGTCAGTCCTCTTTTACTTAAGTCGGCATTGTGCCATTTGTATTACATTTGGAAATAAATTTCTGTATTCCATCGTCAATAAGAAGGTCCAAGGGATACAGTAAACCAGAAGTGAAGCATCGGAATCTAAAACTGGACTCACAGGAGAGGTTCAAATCATAGAGGGTGAGAGTGTCAGTGCTCTTGTAATTAAGTCGGCATTGTGCCCTTTGTACCAAATTCGTATGCAATTTCTGTGTTTCATCGTCAATAAGAAGGTCCAAGGATTACAGTAAACCAGAAGTGAAGCATCGGAATCTAAAACTGGACTCACAGGAGAGGTTCAAATTGTAGAGAGTTAGAGTGTCAGTCCTCTTGTACTTAAGTCGGCATTGTGCCTTTTGAATCTAATTCCAATGCAATATCTGTGTTTCATCGTGAATAAGGCGGTCCAAGGGATTCAGTAAACCTGAAATGAATCATCGGAATCTAAAACTGGACTCACAGGAGAGGTTCTAATCATAGAAAGAGAGAGTGTCAGTCCTGTTTCACTTAAGTCGGCATTGTGCCTTTTGTATTAAATCCGCATGCAATTTCTGTGTTTCATCGTCAATAAGAAGGTGTAAAGTATACAGTAAACCTGACGTGAAGCATCGGAATCTAAAACTGGACTCACAGGAGAGGTACAAATCATAGAATGTGAGAGTGTCAGTCCTCTTTTACTTTAGTCGGCAATGTGCCTTTTGAATTAAATTCCGATGAAATTTCTGTCTTTCATCGTCAATAAGAAGAACCAAGGAAAACAGTAAACCATAAGTGAAGCATCGGAATCTAAAACTGGACTCACAGGAGAGGTTCAAATCATAGAAAGGGAGAGTGTCAGTCCTCTTGTACTTAAGTCGGCATTGTGCCTTTTGGATTAAATTCGGAGGCAATTTCTGTGTTTCGTCGTCAATGAGAAGGTCCAAGGGATACAGTAAACCTGAAGTGAAGCATCGGAATCTAAAACTGGACTCACAGGAGAGGTTCAAATCATAGAAAGAGAGAGCGACAGTCCTCTTTTACTTTAGTCGGCAATGTGCCTTTTGAATTAAATTCCGATGAAATGTCTGTCTTTCATCGTCAATAAGAAGAACCAAGGAAAACAGTAAACCATAAGTGAAGCATCGGAATCTAAAACTGGACTCACAGGAGAGGTTCAAATCATAGAAAGGGAGAGTGTCAGTCCTCTTGTACTTAAGTCGGCATTGTGCCTTTTGAATTAAATTCGGAGGCAATTTCTGTGTTATATCGTCAATAAGAAGGTCCAAGGGATACAGTAAACCGGAAATGAAGCATCGGAATCTAAAACTGGACTCACAGGAGAGGTTCAAATCATAGAAAGGTAGAGTGTCAGTCCTCTTGTACTTAAGTCGGCATTGTGCCTTTTGAATTTAATTCCGATGCAATTTCTGTGTTTCATCGTCAACAAGAGGGTGCAAGGTATACAGTAATCCTGAACTGAAGCATCGGAATCTAAAACTGGACTCAATGGGGAGGTTCAAATCACAGAAAGTGAGAGTGGCAGTCCTCTTTTACTTAAGTCGGCATTGTGCCTTTTGTATTAAATTCGGATGCAATTTCTATGTTTCATCGTCAATAAGAACGTGCTAGGTATACAGTAAACCTGAAGTGAAGCATCGGAATCTAAAACTGGACTCACAGGAGAGGTTCAAATCATAGAAAGTGAAAGTGTCAGGCCTCATGTACTTAAGTCGGCATTGTGCCTTTTGTATTAAATTCGGATGCAATTTCTGTGTTTCATCGTCAGTAAGAAGGTCCAAGGGATACAATAAACCTGAAATGAAGCATCGGAATCTGAAACTGGACTCACAGGAGAGGTTCAGATCATAGAAAAGTAGAGTATCAGTGCTCTTGTACTTGAGTCGGCATTGTGCCTTTTGAATTTAATTCCGATGCAATTTCAGTGTTTCATCGTCAATAAGAAGGTGCAAGGTATACAGTAAACCTGGAGTGAAGCATCGGAATCTAAAACTGGACTCACTGGAGAGGTTCAAATCACAGAAAGTGAGAGTGTCAGTCCTCTTTTACTTAAGTCGGCATTGTGCCTTTTGAATTTAATTCGGATGGAATATCTATGTTTCATCGTCAATAAGAAGGTGCAAGGTAAACAGTAAACCTAAAGTGAATCATCGGATCTGAAACTGGACTCATAGGATAGGTTCAAATCATAGAAAGGGAGAGTGTCAGTCCTCTTGTACTTAAGTCGGCATTGTCCCTTTTGTATTAAATTCGGATGCAATTTCTGTGTTTCATCGTCAATAAGAAGGTCCAAGGTATACAGTAAACCTGAAGTGAAGCATCGGAATCGAAAACTGGACTCACATGTGAGGTTCAAATCATAGAAAGTGAGAGTGTCAATCCTCTTTTACTTAAGTCGGCATTGTGACTTTTGTATTAAATTCGGATGCAATTTCTTTGTTTCATCGTCAATAAGAAGGTCCAAGGATTACAGTAAACCTGAAGTGAAGCATCGGAATCTAAAACTGGACTCACAGGAGATGTTCAAATCATAGTTAAATTGTCAGTCCTCTTGTACTTAAGTCGGCATTGTGCCTTTTGTATTAAATTCCGATGCAATTTCTGTGTTTCATCGTCAATAGGAAGCTGCAAGGTATACAGTAAACCAGAAGTGAAGCATCGGAATCTAAAACTGGACTCACAGGAGAGGTTCAAATCATAGAAAGTGAGAGTGTCAGTCCTCTTTTACTTAAGTCGGATTTGTGCCTTTTGTATTAAATTCGGATGCAATTTCTGTGTTTCATCGTCAATAAGAAGGTCCAAAGGATACAGTAAACCTGAAGAGAAGCATCGGAATCTAAAACTGGACTCACAGGAGAGGTTCAAATGATAGAAAGTGAGAGTGTCAGTCCTCATGTACTTAAGTCGGCATTGTGCCTTTTGTATTAAATTCGGATGCAATATCTGTGTTTCATCGTCAATAAGAAGGTCCAAGGTATACAGTAAGCCTGAAATGAAGCATCGGAATCTAAAACTGGACTCACAGGAATTCCGATGCAATTTCTGTGTTTCATCGTCAATAAGAAGGTGCAAGGTATACAGTAAACCTGTAGTGTAGCATCGTAATCTAAAACTGGACTCACAGGAGAGGTTCAAATCACAGAAAGTGAGAGTGTCAGTCCTCTTTTACTTAAGTCTGCATTCTGCCTTTTGTATTAAATTCGGATGCAATTTCTGTGTTTCATCGTCAATAAGAAGGTCCAAGGGATACAGTAAACCAGAAGTGAAGCATCGGAATCTAAAACTGGACTCACAGGAGAGGTTCAAATCATAGAAGGTGAGAGTGTCAGTCCTCTTGTACTTAAGTCGGCATTGTGCCCTTTGTACCAAATTCGTATGCAATTTCTGTGTTTCATCGTCAATAAGAAGGTCCAAGGATTACAGTAAACCAGAAGTGAAGCATCGGAATCTAAAACTGGACTCACAGGAGAGGTTCAAATCATAGAAAGAGAGAGTGTCAGTCCTCTTTTACTTAAGTCGGCATTGTGCCATTTGTATTACATTCGGAAGCAATTTCTGTATTCCATCGTCAATAAGAAGGTGCAAGGTATACAGTAAACCTGAAGTGAATCATCGGAATCTATAACTGGACTCACAGGAGAGGTTCAAATCATAGAAAGAGAGGGTGTCAGTCCTCTTTTACTTAAGTCGGCATTGTGCCTTATGTATTAAATTCAGATGCAATTTCTGTGTTTCATCGTCAATGAGAAGGTCCAAGGGATACAGTAAACCTGAAGTGAAGCATCGGAATCTAAAACTGGACTCACAGGAGAGGTTCAAATCATAGAAAGAGAGAGTGACAGTCCTCTTTTACTTAAGACGGCAATGTGCCTTTTGAATTAAATTCCGATGAAATATCTGTCTTTCATCGTCAATAAGAAGAACCAAGGAAAACAGTAAACCATAAGTGAATCATCGGAATCCAAAACTGGACTCACAGGAGAGGTTCTAATCATAGAAAGAGAGAGTGTCAGTCCTGTTTTACTTATGTCGGCATTGTGCCTTTTGTATTAAATTCGGATGCAATTTCTGTGTTTCATCGTCAATAGGAAGGTGCAAGGTATACAGTAAACCAGAAGTGAAGCATCGGAATCTAAAACTGGACTCACAGGAGAGGTTCAAATTGTAGAGAGTTAGAGTGTCAGTCCTCTTGTACTTAAGTCGGCATTGTGCCTTTTGAATCTAATTCCAATGCAATTTCTGTGTTTCATCGTCAATAAGAAGGTCCAAGGGATTCAGTAAACCTGAAATGAATCATCGGAATCTAAAACTGGACTCACAGGAGAGGTTCTAATCATAGAAAGAGAGAGTGTCAGACCTGTTTTATTTAAGTCGGCATTGTGCCTTTTGTATTAAATTCGGATGCAATTTCTGTGTTTCATCGTCAATAAGAAGGTGTAAGGTATACAGTAAACCTGAAGTGAAGCATCGGAATCTAAAACTGGACTCACAGGAGAGGTTCAAATCATAGAAAGTGAGAGTGTCTGTCCTATGTTTCTTAAGTCGGCATTGTGCCTTTTGTATTAAATTCCGATGCAATTACTGTGTTTCATCGTCAATAAGAAGGTGCAAGGTATACAGTAAACCTGAAGTGAAGCATCGGAATCTAAAACTGGACTCACATGTGAGGTTCAAATTATAGAAAGTGAGAGTGTCAATCCTCTTTTACTTAAGTCGGCATTGTGCCTTTTGTATTAAATTCGGATGCAATTTCTTAGTTTCATCGTCAATAAGAAGGTCCAAGGAATACAGTACACCTGAAGTGAAGCATCGGAATCCAAACCTGGACTCACAGGAGATGTTCAAATCATAGTTAAATTGTTAGTCCTCTTGTAGTTAAGTCGGCATTGTGCCTTTTGTATTAAAATCCGATGCAATTTCTGTGTTTCATCGTCAATAGGAAGGTGCAATGTATACAGTAAACCAGAAGTGAAGCATCGGAATCTAAAACTGGACTCACAGGAGAGGTTCAAATTGTAGAGAGTTAGAGTGTCAGTCCTCTTGTACTTAAGTCGGCATTGTGTCTTTTGAATCTAATTCCGATGCAATTTCTGTGTTTCATCGTCAATAAGAAGGTCCAAGGGATTCAGTAAACCTGAAATGAAGCATCGGAATCTAAAACTGGACTCACAGGAGAGGTTCAAATCATAGAAAGTGAAAGTGTCAGTCCTCTTGTACTTAAGTCGGCATTGAGCATTTTGTATTAAATTCGGATGCAATTTCTGTGTTTTATCGTCAATAAGAAGGTCCAAGGTATATGGTAAACCGGAAGTGAGGCATCGGAATCTAAAACTGTACTCACAGGAGAGGTTCAAATCATAGAAAGTTAGAGTGTCAGTCCTCTTGTACTTATGTCGGCATTGTGCCTTTTGTATTAAATTCCGATGCAATTTCTGTGTTTAATCGTCAATAAGAAGGTGCAAGGTATACGGTAGACCTGAAGTGACGCATCGGAATCTAAAACTATACACACAGGAGAAGTTCTAATCATAGAAGTTGAGAGTGTCAGTCCTCTTTTACTTAAGACGGAATTGTGCCCTTTGTATTAAATTCGGAAGCAATTTCTGTGTTATATCGTCAATAAGAAGGTCCAAGGGATACAGTAAACCTGAAGTGAAGCATCGGAATCTAAAACTCGACTCACAGGAGAGGTTCAAATCTTAGAAAGTGAGAGTGTCAGTCCTCTTGTACTTCAGTCGGCATTGTGCCTTTTGAATTTAATTCCGATGCAATTTCTGAGTTTCATCGTCAAGAAGAAGGTGCAAGGTACACAGTAAACCTGAAGTGAAGCATCGGATTCTAAAACAGGACTCACAGGAGAGGCTCAAATCGTAGAAAGTGAGAGTGTCAGTACCCTTGTACTTAAGTCGGCACTGTGCCTTTTGTATTAAAATCGGATGCAATTTCTTTGTTTCATCGTCAATAAGAAGGTGCAAGGTATACGGTAGACCTGAAGTGACGCATCGGAATCTAAAACTATATTCACAGGAGAAGTTGAAATCATAGAAAGTGAGAGTGTCAGTCCTCTTTTACTTAAGTCGGCATTTTGCCTTTTGTATTAAATTCGGAAGCAATTTCTGTGTTATATCGTCAATAAGAAGGTCCAAGGGATACAGTAAATCTGAAGTGAAGCATCGGAATCTAAAACTGGACTCACAGGAGAGGTTCAAATCATAGAAAGTGAGAGTGTCAGTCCTCTTGTACTTAAGTCGGCATTGTGTCTTTTGAATTTAATTCCGATGCAATTTCTGAGTTTCATCGTCAAGAAGAAGGTGCAAGGTACACAGTAAACCAGAAGTGAAGTATCGGAATCTAAAACTGGAGTCACAGGAGAGGTTCAAATCGTAGAAAGTGAGAGTGTGAGTCCTCTTTCACCTAAGTCGGTATTGTGCCTTTTGTATTAAATTCCGATGCAATTTCAGTGTTTCATCGTCAATAAGAAGGACCGAGGGATATAGTAAACTTGAATGAAGCATCGGAATCTATAACAGGACTCACAGGAGAGGTTCAAATCATAGAAAGAGAGAGTGTCAGTTCTGTTTTACTTAAGTCGGCATTATGCCTTTTGTATTAAATTCTGATGCAATTTCTGTGTGTCATCGTCAATAAGAAGGTCCAAGGGATACAGTAAACCTGAAGTGAAGCATCGGAATCTAAAACTGGACTCACAGGAGAGGATCAAACCATAGAATGAGAGATTGTCAGTCCTCTTGTACTTAAGTGGCCATTGTGCCTTTGTATTAAATTCGGATGCAATTTCTGTATTCATCGTCAATAAGTAGGTCCAAGGGATACAGTAAACCTGAAGTGAAGCATCGGAATCTAAAACTGGACTCACAGGAGAGGTTCAAATCATAGAAAGTGAGAGTGTTAGTCCTCTAGTACTTAAGTCGGCATTGTGCCTTTTGTATTAAATTCCGTTGCAATTTCTGTTTTTCATCGTCAATAAGAAGGTGCAAGGTATACGCTAGACCTGAAGTGACGCATCGGAATGTAAAACGATACTCACAGGAGAAGTTCAAATCATAGAAAGTGAGAGTGTCAGTCCTCTTTTACTTATGTCGGCATTGTGCCTTTTGTATTAAATTCGGATGCAATTTCTGTGTTTCATTGTCAATAAGAAGGTCCAAGGGATACAGTAAACCTGAAGTGAAGCATCGGAATCTAAAACTTTACTCACAGGAGAGGTTCAAATCATAGAAAGTTAGAGTGTCAGTCCTCTTGTACTTAAGTCGGCATTGTGCCTTTTGTATTAAATTCGGATGCAATTTCTGTGTTTCATCGTCAATAAGAAGGACCAAGGGATACAGTAAACCTGAAGTGAAGCATCGGAATCCAAAACTGGACTCACAGGAGAGGTTCAAAACGTAGACAGTAAGAGTGTCGGTCCTCTTGTACTTAAGTCGGCATTGTGCCATTTGTATTAAGTTCGGATGCAATTTCTGTGTCTCATCGTCAATAACAAGGTGCAAGGTATACAGTAAACCTGAAGTGAAGCATCGGAATCTAAAACTGGACTCACAGGAGAGGGTCAAATCACTGAAAGTAGGAGTGTCAGTCCACTTTTACTTAAGTCGGCCTTGTGCCTTTTGTATTAAATTCGGATGCAATTTCTGTGTTTCATCGTCAATAAGAAGGTCCTAGGGATACAGTAAACCTGAAGTGAAAGTCGGCATTGTGCCTTTTGTATTAAATTCGGATGCAAACTCTGTGTTTCATCGTCAATAAGAAGGTCCAAGGGATACAGTAGACCTGAAGAGATGCATCGGAATCTAAAACTGCACTCACAGGAGAAGTTCAAATAATAGAAAGTGAGAGTGTCAGTCCTGTTGTACTTAAGCCGGCATTGTGATTTTTGTATTGAATTCGGATGCAATTTCTGTGTTTCATCGTCAATAAGAAGGTCCAAGGTATACAGTAAACCTGAAGTGAAGCATCGGAATCTAAAAGTGGACTCACAGGAGAGTTTCAAATCATAGAAAGTGAGAGTGTTAGTCCTCTTTTACTTAACTCAGCATTGTGCCTTTTGTATTAAATTCGGATGCAATTTCTGTGTTTCATCGTCAATAAGAAGGTCCAAGGTATACATTAAACCTGAAGTGAAGCATCGGAATCTGAATCTGGACTCACAGGAGAGGTTCAAATCATAGATAGTTAGAGTGTCAGTCCTCTTTTACTTAAGTCGGCATTGTGCCTTTTGAATTCAATTCGGATGCAATATATGTGTTTCATCGTCAATAAGAAAGTCCAAGGGATACAGTAAATCTGAAGTGAAGCATCGGAATCTAAAACTGGACTCACAGGAGAGGTTCAAATCGTAGAAAGTGAGAGTGTCAGTCCTCTTGCACCTAAGTCGGCATTGTGCCTTTTGATTTAATTCGGATGCAATTTCTGTGTTTCATCGTCAATAAGAAGGTGCAAGGCATACAGTAAACCTGAAGTGAAGCATCGGAATCTAAGACTGGACTCACAGGAGAGGTTCAAATCGTAGAAAGTGAGAGTGTCAGTCCTCTTCTACTTAAGTCGGCATTGTGCATTTTGTATTAAATTCGGATGCAAATGCTGTGTTTCATCGTCAATAAGAAGGTCCAATTGATACAGTAAACTTGAATGAAGCATCGGAATCTATAACAGGACTCACAGGAGAGGTTCCAATCATAGAAAGATAGAGTGTCAGTCATCTTTTACTTAAGTCGGCATTGTGCCTTTTGTATTAAATTCGGATGCAATTTCTGTGTTTCATCGTCAATAAGAAGGTCCAAGGGATACAGTAAACCTGAAGTGAAGCATCGAAATCTAAAACTGGACTCACAGGAGAGGTTCAAATCATAGAAAGAGAGAGTGTCAGTCCTCTTGTACTTAAGTCGGCATTGTGCTTTTGTATTAAATTCGGATGCAATTTCTGTATTCATCGTCAATAAGAAGGTCCAAGGGATACAGTAAACCTGAAGTGAAGCATCGGAATCTAAAACTGGACTCACAGGCGAGATTCAAATCATAGAAAGTGAGAGAGTCAGTCCTCTTGTACTTAAGTCGGCATTGTGCCTTTTGTATTAAATTCGGATGCAAACTCTGTGTTTCATCGTCAATAAGAAGGTCCAAGAGATACAGTAAACCGGAAGTGAAGTTTCGGAATCTAAAACTGGACTCACAGGAGAGGTTCAAATCATAGAAAGTGAGAGTGTGAGTCCTCTTTCACTTAAGTCGGCATTGTGCCTTTTGTATTAAATTCTGATGCAATTTCTGTGTTTCATCGTCAATAAGAAGGTCCAAGGGATACAGTAAACTTGAATGAAGCATCGGAATCTATAACAGGACTCACAGGAGAGGTTCAAATCATAGAAAGAGAGAGTGTCAGTCCTCTTTTACTTAAGTCGCCATTGTGCCTTTTGTATTAAATTTGGATGCAATTTCTGTGTGTCATCGTCAAAAAGAAGGTCCAAGGGATACAGTAAACCTGAAGTGAAGCATCGGAATCTAAAACTGGACTCACAGGAGAGGTTCAAATCATAGAAAGTTAGAGTGTCAGTCCTCTTGTACTTATGTCGGCATTGTGCCTTTTGTATTAAATTCCGATGCAATTTCTGTGTTTAATCGTCAATAAGAAGGTGCAAGGTATACGGTAGACCTGAAGTGACGCATCGGAATCTAAAACTATACACACAGGAGAAGTTCTAATCATAGAAGTTGAGAGTGTCAGTCCTCTTTTACTTAAGTCGGAATTGTGCCTTTTGTATTAAATTCGGAAGCAATTTCTGTGTTATATCGTCAATAAGAAGGTCCAAGGGATACAGTAAACCTGAAGTGAAGCATCGGAATCTAAAACTGGACTCACAGGCGAGATTCAAATCATAGAAAGTGAGAGTGTCAGTCCTCTTGTACTTCAGTCGGCATTGTGCCTTTTGAATTTAATTCCGATGCAATTTCTGAGTTTCATCGTCAAGAAGAAGGTGCAAGGTATACAGTAGACCTGAAGTGATGCATCGGAATCTAAAACTGGACTCACAGGAGAGGTTCAAATAATAGAAAGTGAGAGTGTCAGTCCTCTTGTACTTAAGTCGGCATTGTGATTTTTGTATTGAATTCGGATGTAATTTCTGTGTTTCATCGTCAATAAGAAGGTCCAAGGTATACAGTAAACCTGAAGTGAAGCATCGGAATCTAAAACTGGACTCACAGGAGAGGTTCAAATCATAGAAAGTGAGAGTGTTAGTCCTCTTTGACTTAACTCGGCATTGTGCCTTTTGTATTAAATTCGGATGCAATTTCTGTGTTTCATCGTCAATAAGAAGGTGCAAGGTATACAGTAAACCTGAAGTGAAGCGTCGGAATCTAAAACTGGACTCAATGGAGAGGCCAAATCATAGTAAGAGAGAGTGGCAGTCCTCTTTTACTTAAGTCGGCATTTTGTCTTTTGTATTAAATTCGGATGCAATTTCTGTATTTCATCGTCAATAAGAAGGTCTAAGGGATACAGTAAACCTGAAGTGAAGAATCGGTACGTAAAACTTGACTCACAGGAGAGGTTCAAATCATAGAAAGTTAGAGTGTCAGTCCTCTTGTACTTATGTCGGCATTGTGCCTTTTGTATTAAATTCCGATGCAATTTCTGCGCTTAATCGTCAATAAGGAGGTGCAAGGTATACGGTAGACCTGAAGTGACGCATCGGAATCTAAAACTATACTCACAGGAGAAGTTTAAATCATAGAAAGTGAGAGTGTCAATCCTCCTTTACTTAAGTCGGCATTGTGAATTTTGTATTAAATTTTGAAGCAATTTCTGTGTTATATCGTCAATAAGAAGGTCCAAGGGATACAGTAAACCTGAAGTGAAGCATCGGAATCAAAAACTGGACTCACAGGAGACGCTCAAATCGTAGAAAGTGAGAGTGTCAGTCCTCTTGTACTTAAATCGGCACTGTGCCTTTTGTATTAAAATCGGATGCAATTTCTTTGTTTCATCGTCAATAAGAAGGTGCAAGGTATACAGTAAACCTGAAGTGAAGCATCGGAATCTATAACTGGACTCACAGGAGAGGTTCAAATCGTATAAAGTGAGAGTGTCAGTCCTCTTGTACTTAAATCGGCATTGTGCATTTTGTACTAAATTCGGATAAAATTTTGTGTTTCATCGTCAATAGGAAGGTGCAAAGGTTTACATTAAACTTGAAGTGAACCATCGGAATCTAAAACTGGACTCACAGGAGAGGTTCAAATCATAGAAAGTGAGAGTGTCAGTCCTCTAGTACTTAAGTCGGCATTGTGCCTTTTGTATTAAATTCCGATGCAATTTCTGTGTTTCATCGTCAATAAGTAGGTGCAAGGTATACGCTAGACCTGAAGTGACGCATCGGAATGTAAAACTATACTCACAGGAGAAGTTAAAATCATAGTAAGTGAGAGTGTCAGACCTCTTTTACTTAAGTCGGCATTGTGCCTTTTGTATTAAATTCGGATGCAATTTCTGTATTTCATCGTCAATAAGAAGGTCCAAGGGATACAGTAGACCTGAAGTGATGCAACGGAATCTAATACTGGACTCACAGGAGAGGTTCAAATAATAGAAAGTGAGAGTGTCAGTCCTCTTTTATTTAAGTCGGCATTGTGTCTTTTGTATTAAATTCCGACGCAATTTCTGTGTTTCATCGTCAATAAGAAGGTGCAAGGTATACAGTAAACCTGAAGTGAAGCATCGGAATTTACAACTGGACTCACAGGAGAGGTTCAAATCATAGAAAGAGTGTCAGTCCTCTTTTACTTAAGTCGACATTGTGACTATTGTATTAAATTCAGATGCAATTTCTGTGTTTCATCGTCAATAAGAAGGTCCAAGGGATACAGTAAACCTGAAGTGAAGCATCGGAATCTAAAACTGGACTGAAAGGAGAGGTTCAAATCATAGAAAGGGAGAGCGTCAGTCCTCTTGTACTTAAGTCGGCATTGTGCATTTGATTTAAATTCGAATGCAATATCTGTGTTTCATCGTGAATAAGAAGGTCCAAGGGATACAGTAAACCTGAAGTGAAGCATCAGAATCTAAAACTGGACTCACAGGAGAGAATCAAATCATAGAATGTGAGAGTGTCCGTCCTCATGTACTTAAGTCGGCATTGTGCGTTTTGTATTAAATTCGGATGGAAACTCAGTGTTTCATCGTCAATAAGAAGGTCCAAGAGATACAGTAAACCCGAAGTGAAGCATCGGAATCTAGAACTGGACTCACAGGAGTGGTTCAAATCATAGAAAGTGAGAGTGTGAGTCCTCTTTCACTTAAGTCGGCATTGTGCAGTTTGTATTAAATTCCGATGTAATTTCTGTGTTTAATCGTCAATAAGGAGGTGCAAGGTATACGGTAAACCTGAAGTGACGCATCGGAATCTAAAACTATACTCACAGGAGAAGTTTAAATCATTGAAAGTGAGAGTGTCAGTCCTCCTTTACTTAAGTCGGCATTGTGCCTTTTGTATTAAATTTGGAAGCAATTTCTGTGTTATATCGTCAATAAGAAGGTCCAAGGAATACAGTAAACCTGAAGTGAAGCATCGGAATCTAAAACTGGACGCACAGGAGAGGTTCAAATCATAGAAAGTGAGAGTGTCAGTCCTCTTGTACTTAAGTCGTCGTTGTGCCTTTTGAATTTAATTCCGATGCAATTTCTGAGTTTCATCGTCAAGAAGAAGGTGCAAGGTACACAGTAAACCTGAAGTGAAGCATCGGAATCTAAAACAGGACTCACAGGAGAGGCTCAAATCGTAGAAAGTGAGAGTGTCAGTACTCTTGTACTTAAGTCGGCACTGTGCCTTTTGTATTAAAATCGGATGCAATTTCTTTGTTTCATCGTCAATAAGAAGGTGCAAGGTATACAGTAAACCTGAAGTGAAGCATCGGAATCTATAACTGGACTCACAGGAGAGGTTCAAATCGTAGAAAGTGAGAGTGTCAGTCCTCTTGTACTTAAGTCGGCATTGTGCATTTTGTTTTACATTCGAATGCAATTTCTGTGTTTCGTCGTCAATAAGAAGGTGCAAGGTATACGCTAGACCTGAAGTGACGCATCGGAATGTAAAACTATACTCACAGGAGATGTTAAAATCATAGAAAGTGAGAGTGTCAGACCTCTTTTACTTAAGTCGGCATTGTGTCTTTTGTATTAAATTCGGATGCAATTTCTGTATTTCATCGTCAATAAGAAGGTCCAAGGGATACAGTAAAACCTGAAGTGAAGCATCGGAATCTAAAACTGGACTCACAGGTGAAGTTCAAATCATAGAAAGTTAGAGTGTCAGTCCTCTTATACTTATGTCGGCATTGTGCCTTTTGTATTAAATTCCGATGCAATTTCTGTGTTTCATCGTCAATAAGAAGGTGCAAGGTATACGCTAGACCTGAAGTGACGCATCGGAATGTAAAACTATACTCACAGGAGAAGTTAAAATCATAGAAAGTGAGAGTGTCAGTCCTCTTTTACTTAAGTCGTCATTGTGCCTTTTGTATTAAATTCGGATGCAATTTCTGTGTTTCATCGTCAATAAGAAGGTCCAAGTGATACAGTAGACCTGAAGTGATGCATCGGAATCTAAAACTGGACTCACAGGAGAGGTTCAAATAATAGAAAGTGAGAGTGTCAGTCCTCTTGTACTTAAGTCGGCATTGTGATTTTTGTATTGAATTCGGATGTAATTTCTGTGTTTCATCGTCAATAAGAAGGTCCAAGGTATACAGTAAACCTGAAGTGAAGCATCGGAATCTAAAACTGGACTCACATGAGAGCTTCAAATCATAGAAAGTGAGAGTGTTAGTCCTCTTTGACTTAACTCGGCATTGTGCCTTTTGTATTAAATTCGGATGCTATTTCTGTGTTTCATCGTCAATAAGAAGGTGCAAGGTATACAGTAAACCTGAAGTGAAGCGTCGGAATCTAAAACTGGACTCAATGGAGAGGCCAAATCATAGTAAGAGAGAGTGGCAGTCCTCTTTTACTTAAGTCGGCATTTTGTCTCTTGTATTAAATTCGGATGCAATTTCTGTATTTCATCGTCAATAAGAAGGTCTAAGGGATACAGTAAACCTGAAGTGAAGTATCGGAATTTAAAACTGGACTCACAGGAGAGGTTCAAATCATAGAAAGTTAGAGTGTCAGTCCTCTTGTACTTATGTCGGCATTGTGCCTTTTGTATTAAATTCCGATGCAATTTCTGCGCTTAATCGTCAATAAGGAGGTGCAAGGTATACGGTTGACCTGAAGTGACGCATCGGAATCTAAAACTATACTCACAGGAGAAGTTTAAATCATAGAAAGTGAGAGTGTCAATCCTCCTTTACTTAAGTCGGCATTGTGCCTTTTGTATTAAATTTTGAAGCAATTTCTGTGTTATATCGTCAATAAGAAGGTCCAAGGGATACAGTAAACCTGAAGTGAAGCATCGGAATCTAAAACTGGACTCGCAGGAGAGGTTCAAATCATAGAAAGTGAGAGTGTCAGTCCTCTTGTACTTTTGTCGGCATTGTGCCTTTTGAATTTAATTCCGACGCAATTTCTGAGTTTCATCGTCAAGAAGAAGGTGCAAGGTACACAGTAAACCTGAAGTGAAGCATCGGAATCTAAAACTGGACTCACAGGAGAGGCTCAAATCGTAGAAAGTGAGGGTGTCAGTCCTCTTGTACTTATATCGGCACTGTGCCTTTTGTATTAAAATCGGATGCAATTTCTTTGTTTCATCGTCAATAAGAAGGTGCAAGGTATACAGTAAACCTGAAGTGAAGCATCGGAATCTATAACTGGACTCACAGGAGAGGATCAAATCGTATAAAGTGAGAGTGTCAGTCCTCTTGTACTTAAATCGGCATTGTGCCTTTTGTACTAAATTCGGATAAAATTTTGTGTTTCATCGTCAATAGGAAGGTGCAAAGGTTTACATTAAACCTGAAGTGAACCATCGGAATCTAAAACTGGACTCACAGGAGAGGTTCAAATCATAGAAAGTGAGAGTGTCAGTCCTCTTGTACTTAAGTCGGCATTGTGCCTTTTGTATTAAATTCCGATGCAATTTCTGTGTTTCATCGTCAATAAGAAGGTGCAAGGTATACGCTAGACCTGAAGTGACGCATCGGAATGTAAAACTATACTCACAGGAGAAATTAAAATCATAGAAAGTGTGAGTGTCAGACATCTTTTACTTAAGTCGGCATTGTGCCTTTTGTATTAAATTCGGATGCAATTTCTGTATTTCATCGTCAATAAGAAGGTCCAAGGGATACAGTAGACCTGAAGTGATGCAACGGAATCTAAAACTGGACTCACAGGAGAGGTTCAAATAATAGAAAGTGAGAGTGTCAGTCCTCTTTTATTTAAGTCGGCATTGTGTCTTTTGTATTAAATTCCGAAGCAATTTCTGTGTTTCATCGTCAATAAGAAGGTGCAAGGTATACAGAAAACCTGAAGTGAAGCATCGGAATTTAAAACTGGACTCACAGGAGAGGTTCAAATCATAGAAAGAGTGTCAGTCCTCTTTTACTTAAGTCGGCATTGTGACTATTGTATTAAATTCAGATGCAATTTCTGTGTTTCATCGTCAATAAGAAGGTCCAAGGGATACAGTAAACCCGAAGTGAAGCATCGGAATCCAGAACTGGACTCACAGGAGTGGTTCAAATCATAGAAAGTGAGAGTGTGAGTCCTCTTTTACATAAGTCGGCATTGTGCATTTTGAATTAAATTCCGATGTAATTTCTGTGTTTAATCGTCAATAAGGAGGTGCAAGGTATACGGTAAACCTGAAGTGACGCATCGGAATCTAAAACTATACTCACAGGAGAAGTTTAAATCATTGAAAGTGAGAGTGTCAGTCCTCCTTTACTTAAGTCGGCATTGTGCCTTTTGTATTAAATTTGGAAGCAATTTCTGTGTTATATCATCAATAAGAAGGTCCAAGGAATACAGTAAACCTGAAGTGAAGCATCGGAATCTAAAACTGGACGCACAGGAGATGTTCAAATCATAGAAAGTGAGTGTCAGTCCTCTTGTACTTAAGTCGGCGTTGTGCCTTTTGAATTTAATTCCGATGCAATTTCTGAGTTTCATCGTCAAGATGAAGGTGCAAGGTACACAGTAAACCTGAAGTGAAGCATCGGAATCTAAAACAGGACTCACAGGAGAGGCTCAAATCGTAGAAAGTGAGAGTGTCAGTACTCTTGTACTTAAGTCGGCACTGTGCCTTTTGTATTAAAATCGGATGCAATTTCTTTGTTTCATCGTCAATAAGAAGGTGCAAGGTATACAGTAAACCTGAAGTGAAGCATCGGAATCTATAACTGGACTCACAGGAGAGGTTCAAATCGTAGAAAGTGAGAGTGTCAGTCCTCTTGTACTTAAGTCGGCATTGTGCATTTTGTTTTACATTCGAATGCAATTTCTGTGTTTCGTCGTCAATAAGAAGGTACAAGGTATACAGTAAACCTGAATTGAAGCATCGGAAACTAAAAGTGGACTCACAGGAGAGGTTCAAATCGTATAAAGTGAGAGTGTCAGTCCTCTTGTACTTAAATCGGCATTGTGCCTTTTGTACTAAATTCGGATGCAATTTTTGTGTTTCATCGTCAATAGGAAGGTGCAAGATTTACATTAAACCTGAAGTGAACCATCGGAATCTAAAACTGGTCTCACAGGAGAGGTTCAATTCATAGAAAGTGAGAGTGTCAGTCCTCTTGTACTTAAGTCGGCATTGTGCCTTTTGTATTAAATTCCGATGCAATTTCTGTGTTTCATCGTCAATAAGAAGGTGCAAGGTATACGCTAGACCTGAAGTGACGCATTGGAATGTAAAACTGTACTCACAGGAGAAGTTAAAATCATAGAAAGTGAGAGTGTCAGTCCTCTTTTACTTAAGTCGTCATTGTGCCTTTTGTATTAAATTCGGATGCAATTTCTGTGTTTCATCGTCAATAAGAAGGTCCAAGGGATACAGTAAAACCTGAAGTGAAGCATCGGAATCTAAAACTGGACTCACAGGAGAAGTTCAAATCATAGAAAGTTAGAGTGTCAGTCCTCTTATACTTATGTCGGCATTGTGCCTTTTGTATTAAATTCCGATGCAATTTCTGTGTTTCATCGTCAATAAGAAGGTGCAAGGTATACGCTAGACCTGAAGTGACGCATCGGAATGTAAAACTATACTCACAGGAGAAGTTAAAATCATAGAAAGTGAGAGTGTCAGTCCTCTTTTACTTAAGTCGTCATTGTGCCTTTTGTATTAAATTCGGATGCAATTTCTGTGTTTCATCGTCAATAAGAAGGTCCAAGTGATACAGTAGACCTGAAGTGATGCATCGCAATCTAAAACTGGACTCACAGGAGAGGTTCATATAATAGAAAGTGAGAGTGTCAGTCCTCATGTACTTAAGTCGGCATTGTGATTTTTGTATTGAATTCGGATGTAATTTCTGTGTTTCATCGTCAATAAGAAGGTCCAAGGTATACAGTAAACCTGAAGTGAAGCATCGGAATCTAAAACTGGACTCACAGGAGAGGTTCAAATCATAGAAAGTGAGAGTGTTAGTCCTCTTTGACTTAACTCGGCATTGTGCCTTTTGTATTAAATTCGGATGCAATTTCTGTGTTTCATCGTCAATAAGAAGGTGCAAGGTATACAGTAAACCTGAAGTGAAGCGTCGGAATCTTAAACTGGACTCAATGGAGAGGCCAAATCATAGTAAGAGAGAGTGGCAGTCCTCTTTTACTTAAGTCGGCATTTTGTCTTTTGTATTAAATTCGGATGCAATTTCTGTATTTCATCGTCAATAAGAAGGTCTAAGGGATACAGTAAACCTGAAGTGAAGCATCGGTACCTAAAACTTGACTCAGAGGAGAGGTTCAAGTCATAGAAAGTTAGAGTGTCAGTCCTCTTGTACTTATGTCGGCATTGTGCCTTTTGTATTAAATTCCGATGCAATTTCTGCGCTTAATCGTCAATAAGGAGGTGCAAGTTATACGGTAGACCTGAAGTGACGCATCGGAATCTAAAACTATACTCACAGGAGAAGTTTAAATCATAGAAAGTGAGAGTGTCAATCCTCCTTTACTTAAGTCGGCATTGTGCCTTTTGTATTAGATTTTGAAGCAATTTCTGTGTTATATCGTCAATAAGAAGGTCCAAGGGATACAGTAAACCTGAAGTGAAGCATCGGAATCTAAAACTGGACTCACAGGAGAGGTTCAAATCATAGAAAGTGAGAGTGTCAGTCCTCTTGTACTTTTGTCGGCATTGTGCCTTTTGAATTTAATTCCGACGCAATTTCTGAGTTTCATCGTCAAGAAGAAGGTGCAAGGTACACAGTAAACCTGAAGTGAAGCATCGGAATCTAAAACTGGACTCACAGGAGAGGCTCAAGTCGTAGAAAGTGAGAGTGTCAGTCCACTTGTACTTAAATCGGCACTGTGCCTTTTGTATTAAAATCGGATGCAATTTCTTTGTTTCATCGTCAATAAGAAGGTGCAAGGTATACAGTAAACCTGAAGTGAAGCATCGGAATCTATAACTGGACTCACAGGAGAGGTTCAAATCGTATAAAGTGAGAGTGTCAGTCCTCTTGTACTTAAATCGGCATTGTGCCTTTTGTACTAAATTCGGATAAAATTTTGTGTTTCATCGTCAATAGGAAGGTGCAAAGGTTTACATTAAACCTGAAGTGAACCATCGGAATCTAAAACTGGACTCACAGGAGAGGTTCAAATCATAGAAAGTGAGAGTGTCAGTCCTCTTGTACTTAAGTCGGCATTGTGCCTTTTGTATTAAATTCCGATGCAATTTCTGTGTTTCATCGTCAATAAGAAGGTGCAAGGTATACGATAGGCCTGAAGTGACGCATCGGAATGTAAAACTATACTCACAGGAGAAGTTAAAATCATAGAAAGTGAGAGTGTCAGACCTCTTTTACTTAAGTCGGCATTGTGCCTTTTGTATTAAATTCGGATGCATTTTCTGTATTTCATCGTCAATAAGAAGGTCCATGGGATACAGTAAAACCTGAAGTGAAGCATCGGAATCTAAATCTGGACTCACAGGAGAGGTTCAAATCATAGAAAGTTAGAGTGTCAGTCCTCTTATACTTATGTCGGCATTATGCCTTTTGTATTAAATTCCGATGGAATTTCTGTGTTTCATCGTCAAAAGGAAGGTCCAAGGTATACAGTAAACCTGAAGTGAAGCATCGGAATCTAAGACTGGACTCACAGGAGAGGTTCAAATCGTATAAAGTGAGAGTGTCAGTCCTCTTTTACTTAAATCGGCATTGTGCCTTTTGTACTAAATTCGGATGCAGTTTCTGTGTCTCATCGTCAATAGGAAGGTGCAAGGTATACATTAAACCTGAAGTGAACCGTCGGAATCTAAAACTGGACTCACAGGAGAGGTTCAAATCATAGAAAGTGAGAGTGTCAGTCCTCTTGTACTTATGTCGGCATTGTGCCTTTTGTATTAAATTCGGATGCAATTTCTGTGTCTCATCGTCAATAAGAAGGTGCAAGGTATACAGTAAACCTGAAGTGAAGCATCGGAATCTAAAACTGGACTCACAGGAGAGGGTCAAATCACAGAAAGTGAGAGTGTCAGTCCTCTTTTACTTAAGTCGGCATTGTGCCTTTTGTATTAAATTCGGATGCAAATTCTGTGTTTCATCGTCAATAAGAAGGTCCTAGGGATGCAATAAACCTGAAGTGAAAGTCGGCATTGTGCCTTTTGTATTAAATTCACATGCAAACTCTGTGTTTCATCGTCAATAAGAAGGTCCAAGTGATACAGTAGACCGGAAGTGATGCATCGGAATCTAAAACTGGACTCACAGGAGAGGTTCAAATAATAGAAAGTGAGAGTGTCAGTCCGCTTGTACTTAAGTCGGCATTGTGATTTTTGTATGGAATTCGGATGCAATTTCTGTGTTTCATCGACAATAAGAAGGTCCAAGGTATACAGTAAACCTGAAGTGAAGCATCGGAATCTAAAACTGGACTCACAGGAGAGGTTCAAATCATAGAAAGTGAGAGTGTTTGTCCCCTTTTACTTAACTCGGCATTGTGCCTTTTGTATTAAATTCGGATGCAATATCTGTGTTTCATCGTTAATAAGAAGGTGCAAGGTATACAGTAAACCTGAAGTGAAGCGTCCGAATATAAAACTGGACTCAATGGAGAGGTCAAATCATAGTAAGAGAGAGTGGCAGTCCTATTTTACTTAAGTCGGCATTTTGTCTTTAGTATTAAATTCGGATGCAATTTCTGTATTTCATCGTCAATAAGAAGGTCTAAGGGATACAGTAAACCTGAACTGAAGCATCGGAACCTAAAACTGGACTCACAGGAGAGGTTCAAATCATAGAAAGTAAGAGTGTCAGTCCTCTTGTACTTATGTCGGCATTGTGCCTTTTGTATTAAATTCCGATGCAATTTCTGTGTTTAATCGTCAATAAGGAGGTTCAAGGTTTACGGTAGACCTGATGTGACGCATCGGAATCTAAAACTATACTCACAGGAGAAGTTTAAATCATAGAAAGTGAGAGTGTCAGTCCTCCTTTACTTAAGTCGGCATTGTGCCTTTTGTATTAAATTTGGAAGCAATTTCTGTGTTATATCGTCAATTAGAAGGTCCAAGGGATACAGTAAACCTGAAGTGAAGCATCGGAATCTAAAACTGGACTCACACGAGAGGTTCAAATCATAGAAAGTGAGAGTGTCAGTCCTCTTGTGCTTAAGTCAGCATTGTGCCTTTTGAATTTAATTCCGATGCAACTTCTGAGTTTCAACGTCAAGAAGAAGGTGCAAGGTACACAGTAAACCTGAAGTGAAGCATTGGAATCTAAAACTGGACTCACAGGAGAGGCTCAAACCGTAGAAAGTGAGAATGACAGTCCTCTTGTACTTAAGTCGGCAGTGTGCCTTTTGTATTAAAATCGGATGCAATTTCTTTGTTTCATCGTCAATAAGAAGGTGCAAGGTATACAGTAAACCTGAAGTGAAGCATCGGAATCTATAACTGGACTCACAGGAGAGGTTCAAATCGTAGAAAATGAGAGCGTCAGTCCTCTTGCACTTAAGTCGGCATTGTGCATTTTGTTTTAAATTCGGATGCAATTTCTGTGTTTCGTCGTCAATAAGAAGGTACAAGGTATACAGTAAACTTGAAGTGAAGCATCGGAAACTAAAACTGGACTCAGAGGAGAGGTTCATATCGTATAAAGTGAGAGTGTCAGTCCTCTTGTACTTAAATCGGCATTGTGCCTTTTGTACTAAATTCGGATAAAATTTTTGTGTTTCATCGTCAATAGGAAGGTGCAAACGTTTACATTAAACCTGAAGTGAACCATCAGAATCTAAAACTGGACTCACAGGAGAGGTTCAAATAATAGAAAGTGAGAGTGTCAGTCCTCTTTTACTTAAGTCGGCATTGTGTCTTTTGTATTAAATTCGGATGCAATTTCTGTATTTCATCGTCAATAAGAAGGTCCAAGGGATACAGTAAAACCTGAAGTGAAGCATCGGAATCAAAAATTGGACTCACAGGAGAGGTTCAAATCATAGAAAGTTAGAGTGTCAGTCCTCTTATACGTATGTCGGCATTGTGGCTTTTGTATTAAATTCCTATGCAATTTCTGTGTTTCATCGTCAATAAGAAGGTGCAAGGTATATGCTAGACCTGAAGTGACGCATCGGAATGTAAAACTATTCTCACAGGAGAAGTTAAAATCAAAGAAAGTGAGAGTGTCAGTCCTCTTTTACTTAAGTCGTCATTGTGCCTTTTGTATTAAATTCGGATGCAATTTCTGTGTTTCATCGTCAATAAGACGGTCCAAGTGATACAGTAGACCTGAAGTGATGCATCGGAATCTAAAACTGGACTCACAGGAGAGGTTCAAATAATAGAAAGTGAGAGTGTCAGTCCTCTTGTACTTAAGTCGGCATTGTGATTCTTGAATTGAATTCGGATGTAATTTCTGTGTTTCATCGTCAATAAGAAGGTCCAAGGTATACAGTAAACTTGAAGTGAAGCATCGGATTCTAAAACTGGACTCACAGGAGAGGTTCAAATCATAGAAAGTGAGAGTGTTAGTCCTCTTTGACTTAACTCGGCATTGTGCCTTTTGAATTAAATTCGGATGCAATTTCTGTGTTTCATCGTCAATAGGAAGGTGCAAGGTATACAGTAAACCTGAAGTGAAGCGTCGGAATCTAAAACTGGACTCAATGGAGAGGCCAAATCATAGTAAGAGAGAGTGGCAGTCCTCTTTTAATTAAGTCGGCATTTTGTCTTTTGTATTAAATTCGGATGCAATTTCTGTATTTCATCGTCAATAAGAAGGTCTAAGGGATACAGTAAACCTGAAGTGAAGCATCGGATCCTTAAACTTGACTCACAAAGGAGGTTGAAATCATAGAAAGTTAGAGTGTCAGTCCTCTTGTACTTAAGTCGGCATTGTGCCTTTTGAATTTAATTCCGATGCAATTTCTGAGTTTCATCGTCAAGAAGAAGGTGCAAGGTACACAGTAAACCTGAAGTGAAGCATCGGAATCTAAAACTGGACTCACAGGAGAGGCTCAAATCGAAGAAAGTGAGAGTGTCAGTCCTCTTGTACTAAAATCGGCACTGTGCCTTTTGTATTAAAATCGGATGCAATTTCTTTGTTTCATCGTCAATAAGAAGGTGCAAGGTATACAGTAAACCTGAAGTGAAGCATCGGAATCTATAACTGGACTCACAGGAGAGGTTCAAATCGTATAAAGTGAGAGTGTCAGTCCTCTTGTACTTAAATCGGCATTGTGCCTTTTGTATTAAATTCCGATGCAATTTCTGTGTTTCATCGTCAATAAGAAGGTGCAAGATATACGCTAGACATGAAGTGACGCATCGGAATGTAAAACTATACTCACAGGAGAAGTTAAAATCATAGAAAGTGAGAGTGTCAGACCTCTTTTACTTAAGTCGGCATTGTGTCTTTTGTATTAAATTCGGATGCAATTTCTGTATTTCATCGTCAATAAGAAGGTCCATGGGATACAGTAAAACCTGAAGTGTAGCATCGGAATCTAAAACTGGACTCAAAGGGAGGTTCAAATCATAGGAAGTTAGAGTGTCAGTCCTCTTATACTTATGTCGGCATTGTGCCTTTTGTATTAAATTCCGATGCAATTTCTGTGTTTCATCGTCAATAAGAAGGTCCAAGGTATACAGTAAACCTGAAGTGAAGCATCGGAATCTAGGACTGGACTCACAGGAGAGTTTCAAATCGTATAAAGTGAGAGTGTCAGTCCTCTTGTACTTAAATCGGCATTGTGCCTTTTGTACATAAATTCGGATGCAATTTCTGTGTCTCATCGTCAATAGGAAGGTGCAAGGTATACATTAAACCTGAAGTGAACCGTCGGAATCTAAAACTGAACTCACAGGAGAGGTTCAAATCATAGAAAGTGATAGTGTCAGTCCTCTTGTACTTAAGTCGACATTGTGCCTTTTGTATTAAATTCGGATGTAATTTCTGTGTTTCATCGTCAATAAGAAGGTCCTAGGGATGCAATAAACCTGAAGTGAAAGTCGGCATTGTGCCTTTTGTATTAAATTCGCATGCAAACTCTGTGTTTCATCGTCAATAAGAAGGTCCAAGTGATACAGTAGACCTGAAGTGACGCATCGGAATCTAAAACTGGACTCACAGGAGAGATTCAAATAATAGAAAGTGAGAGTGTCAGTCCTCTTGCACTTAAGTCGGCATTGTGATTTTTGTATTGAATTCGGATGCAATTTCTGTGTTTCATCGTCAATAAGAAGGTCCAAGGTATACAGTAAACCTGAAGTGAAGCATCGGAATCTAAAACTGGACTCACAGGAGAGGTTCAAATCATAGAAAGTGAGAGTGTTAGTACTCTTTTACTTAACTCGGCATTGTGCCTTTTGTATTAAATTCGGATGCAATTTCTGTGTTTCATCGTTAATAAGAAGGTGCAAGGTATACAGTAAACCTGAAGTGAAGCGTCGGAATCTAAAACTGGACTCAATGGAGAGGTCAAATCATAGTAAGAGAGAGTGGCAGTCCTCTTTTACTTAAGTCGGCATTTTGTCTATTGTATTAAATTCGGATGCAATTTCTGTATTTCATCGTCAATAAGAAGGTCTAAGGGATACAGTAAACCTGAACTGAAGCATCGGAACCTAAAACTGGACTCACAGGAGAGGTTCAAATCATAGAAAGTTAGAGTGTCAGTTCTCTTGTACTTATGTCGGCATTGTGCCTTTTGTATTAAATTTCGATGCAATATCTGTGTTTAATCGTCAATAAGGAGGTTCAAGGTATACGGTAGACCTGAAGTGACGCATCGGAATCTAAAACTATACTCACAGGAGAAGTTTAAATCATAGAAAGTGAGAGTGTCAGTCCTCCTTTACTTAAGTCGGCATTGTGCCTTTTGTATTAAATTTGGAAGCAATTTCTGTGTTATATCGTCAATAAGAAGGTCCAAGGGATACAGTAAACCTGAAGTGAAGCATCGGAATCTAAAACTGGACTCACATGAGAGGTTCAAATCATAGAAAGTGAGAGTGTTAGTACTCTTTTACTTAACTCGGCATTGTGCCTTTTGTATTAAATTCGGATGCAATTTCTGTGTTTCATCGTTAATAAGAAGGTGCAAGGTATACAGTAAACCTGAAGTGAAGCGTCGGAATCTAAAACTGGACTCAATGGAGAGGTCAAATCATAGTAAGAGAGAGTGGCAGTCCTCTTTTACTTAAGTCGGCATTTTGTCTATTGTATTAAATTCGGATGCAATTTCTGTATTTCATCGTCAATAAGAAGGTCTAAGGGATACAGTAAACCTGAACTGAAGCATCGGAACCTAAAACTGGACTCACAGGAGAGGTTCAAATCATAGAAAGTTAGAGTGTCAGTTCTCTTGTACTTATGTCGGCATTGTGCCTTTTGTATTAAATTTCGATGCAATATCTGTGTTTAATCGTCAATAAGGAGGTTCAAGGTATACGGTAGACCTGAAGTGACGCATCGGAATCTAAAACTATACTCACAGGAGAAGTTTAAATCATAGAAAGTGAGAGTGTCAGTCCTCTTGTACTTAAGTCGGTATTGTGCCTTTTGAATTTAATTCCGATGCAACTTCTGAGTTTCAACGTCAAGAAGATGGTGCAAGGTACACAGTAAACCTGAAGTGAAGCATCGGAATCTGAAACTGGACTCACAGGAGAGGCTCAAATCGTAGAAAGTGAGAGTGACAGTCCTCTTGTACTTAAGTCGGCAGTGTGCCTTTTGTATTAAAATGGGATGCAATTTCTTTGTTTCATCGTCAATAAGAAGGTGCAAGGTATACAGTAAACCTGAAGTGAAGCATCGGAATCTAAAACTGGACTCACAGGAGAGGTTCAAATCATAGAAAGTGAGAGTGTCAGTCCTCTTTTATTTAAGTCGGCATTGTGACTTTTGTATTAAATTCGGATGCAATTTCTGTGTTTCATCGTCAATAAGAAGGGCCAAGGGATACAGTAAACCTGAAGTGAAGCATCGGAATCTAAAACTGGACCCACAGGAGAGGTTCAAATTATAGAAAGGGAGAGCGTCAGTCCTCTTGTACTTAAGTCGGCATTGTGCCTTTGATTTAAATTCGAATGCAATTTCTGTGTTTCATCGTGAATAAGAAGGTCCAAGGGATACAGTAAACCTGAAGTGAAGCAGCGGAATCTAAAACTGGACTCACAGGAGAGGATCAAATCATAGAAAGTGAGAGCGTCCGTCCTCATGTACTTAAGTCGGCATTGTGCGATTTGTATTAAATTCGGATGCAAACTCAGTGTTTCATCGTCAATAACAAGGTCCAAGAGATACAGTAAACCCGAAGTGAAGCATTGGAATCTAAAACTGGACTCACAGGAGTGGTTTAAATCATAGAAAGTGGGAGTGTGAGTCCTCTTTTACTTAAGTCGTCATTGTGCCTTTTGTATTAAATTCTGATGCAATTTCTGTGTTTCATCGTCAATAAGAAGGTCCAAGGGATACAGTAAACCTGAAGTGAAGCATCGGAATCTAAAACTGGACTCACTGGAGAGGTTCAAATCATAGAATGTTAGAGTGTCAGTCCTCTTGTACTTAAGTCGGCATTGTGCCTTTTGTAATAAATTCGGATGCAATTTCTGTGTTTCATCGTCAATAAGAAGGACCAAGGGATACAGTAAACCTGAAGTGAAGCATCGGAATCAAAAACTGGACTCACAGGAGAGGCTCAAAACGTAGACAGTAAGAGTGTCGGTCCTCTTGTACTAAAGTCGGCATTGTTCCTTTTGAATTAAATTCGGATGCAATTTCTGTGTCTCAACGTCAATAAGAAGGTGCAAGGTATACAGTGAACTTGAAGTGAAGCATCGGAATCTAAAACTGGACTCACAGGAGAGGGTCAAATCACAGAAAGTGAGAGTGTCAGTCCTCTTTTACTTAAGTCGGCATTGTGCCTTTAGTATTAAATTCGGATGCAATTTCTGTGTTTCATCGTCAATAAGAAGGTCCTAGGGATACAGTAAACCTGAAGTGAAAGTCGGCATTGTGCCTTTTGTATTAAATTCGGATGCAAACTCTGTGTTTCATCGTCAATAAGAAGGTCCAAGGGATACAGTAGACCTGAAGTGATGCAACGGAATCTAAAACTGGACTCACAGGATTGGTTCAAATAATAGAAAGTGAGAGTGTCGGTCCACTTGTACTTAAGTCGGCATTGTGATTTTTCTATTGAATGCGGATGCAATTTCTGTGTTTCATCGTCAATAAGAAGGTCCAAGGTATACAGTAAAACTGAAGTGAAGCATCGGAATCTAAGACTGGACTCACAGGTGAGGTTCAAATCGTATTAAGTGAGAGTGTCAGTCCTCTTGTACTTAAATCGGCATTGTGCCTTTTGTACTAAATTCGGATGCAATTTCTGTGTCTCATCGTCAATAGGAAGGTGCAAGGTATACATTAAACCTGAAGTGAACCGTCGCAATCTAAAACTGGACTCACAGGAGAGGTTCAAATCATTGAAAGTGACAGTGTCAGTCCTCTTGTACTTAAGTCGGCATTGTGCCTTTTGTATTAAATTCGGATGCAATTTCTGTGTCTCATCGTCAATAAGAAGGTGCAAGGTATACAGTAAACCTAAAGTGAAGCATCGGAATCTAAAACTGGACTCACAGGAATGGGTCAAATCACAGAAAGTGAGAGTGTCAGTCCTCTTTTACTTAAGTCGGCATTGTGACTTTTGTATTAAATTCGGATGCAATTTCTGTGTTTCATCGTCAATAAGAAGGTCCTAGGGATGCATTAAACCTGAAGTGAAAGTCGGCATTGTGCCTTTTGTATTAAATTCGCATGCAAACTCTGTGTTTCATCGGTCAATAAGAAGGTCCAAGTGATACAGTAGACCTGAAGTGATGCATCGGAATCTAAAACTGGACTCACAGGAGAGGTTCAAATAATTGAAAGTGACAGTGTCAGTCCTCTTGTACTTAAGTCGGCATTGTGATTTTTGTATTGAATTCGGATGCAATTTCTGTGTTTCATCGTCAATAAGAAGGTCCAAGGTATACAGTAAACCTGAAGTGAAGCATCGGAATCTAAGACTGGACTCACAGGAGAGGTTCAAATCGTATAAAGTGAGAGTGTCAGTCCTCTTGTACTTAAATCGGCATTGTGCCTTTTGTACATAAATTCGGATGCAATTTCTGTGTCTCATCGTCAATAGGAAGGTGCAAGGTATACATTAAACCTGAAGTGAACCGTCGGAATCTAAAACTGAACTCACAGGAGAGGTTCAAATCATAAAAAGTGATAGTGTCAGTCCTCTTGTACTTAAGTCGGCATTGTGCCTTTTGTATTAAATTCGGATGCAATTTCTGTGTTTCATCGTCAATAAGAAGGTCCTAGGGATGCAATAAACCTGAAGTGAAAGTCGGCATTGTGCCTTTTGTATTAAATTCGCATGCAAACTCTGTGTTTCATCGTCAATAAGAAGGTCCAAGTGATACAGTAGACCTGAAGTGATGCATCGGAATCTAAAACTGGACTCACAGGAGAGGTTCAAATAATAGAAAGTGAGGATGTCAGTCCTCTTGTACTTAAGTCGGCATTGTGATTTTTGTATTGAATTCGGATGCAATTTCTGTGTTTCATCGTCAATAAGAAGGTCCAAGGTATACAGTAAACCTGAAGTGAAGCATCGGAATCTAAAACTGGACTCACAGGAGGGTTCAAATCATAGAAAGTGATAGTGTTAGTACTCTTTTACTTAACTCGGCATTGTGCCTTTTGTATTAAATTCGGATGCAATTTCTGTGTTTCATCGTTAATAAGAAGGTGCAAGGTATACAGTAAACCTGAAGTGAAGCGTCGGAATCTAAAACTGGACTCAATGGAGAGGTCAAATCATAGTAAGAGAGAGTGGCAGTCCTCTTTTACTTAAGTCGGCATTTTGTCTATTGTATTAAATTCGGATGCAATTTCTGTATTTCATCGTCAATAAGAAGGTCTAAGGGATACAGTAAACCTGAACTGAAGCATGGGAACCTAAAACTGGACTGACAGGAGAGGTTCAAATCATAGAAAGTTAGAGTGTCAGTCCTCTTGTACTTATGTCGGCATTGTGCCTTTTGTATTAAATTTCGATGCAATTTCTTTGTGTAATCGTCAATAAGGAGGTTCAAGGTATACGGTAGACCTGAAGTGACGCATCGGAATCTAAAACTATACTCACAGGAGAAGTTTAAATCATCGAAAGTGAGAGTGTCAGTCCTCCTTTACTTAAGTCGGCATTGTCCCCTTTGTATTAAATTTGGAAGCAATTTCTGTGTTATATCGTCAATAAGAAGGTCCAAGAGATACAGTAAACCTGAAGTGAAGCATCGGAATCTAAAACTGGACTCACACGAGAGGTTCAAATCATAGAAAGTGAGAGTGTCAGTCCTCTTGTACTTAAGTCGGTATTGTGCGTTTTGAATTTAATTCCGATGCAACTTCTGAGTTTCAACGTCAAGAAGATGGTGCAAGGTACACAGTAAACCTGAAGTGAAGCATCGGAATCTGAAACTGGACTCACAGGAGAGGCTCAAATCGTAGAAAGTGAGAGTGACAGTCCTCTTGTACTTAAGTCGGCAGTGTGCCTTTTGTATTAAAATCGGATGCAATTTCTTTGTTTCATCGTCAATAAGAAGGTGCAAGGTATACAGTAAACCTGAAGTGAAGCATTGGAATCTAAAACTGGTCTCATAGGAGAGGTTCAAATCATAGAAAGTGAGAGTGTCAGTCCTCTTTTACTTAAGTCGGCATTGTGCCTTTAGTATTAAGTTCGGATGCAATTCCTGTGTTTCATCGTCAATAAGAAGGTCCTAGGGATACAGTAAACCTGAAGTGAAAGTCGGCATTGTGCCTTTTGTATTAAATTCGGATGCAAACTCTGTGTTTCATCGTCAATAAGAAGGTCCAAGGGATACAGTAGACCTGAAGTGATGCAACGGAATCTAAAACTGGACTCACAGGATTGGTTCAAATAATAGAAAGTGAGAGTGTCGGTCCACTTGTACTTAAGTCGGCATTGTGATTTTTCTATTGAATTCAGATGCAATTTCTGTGTTTCATCGTCAATAAGAAGGTCCAAGGTATACAGTAAACCTGAAGTGAAGCATCGGAATCTAAGACTGGACTCACAGGAGAGGTTCAAATCGTATTAAGTGAGAGTGTCAGTCCTCTTGTACTTAAATCGGCATTGTGCCTTTTGTACTAAATTCGGATGCAATTTCTGTGTCTCATCGTCAATAGGAAGGTGCAAGGTATACATTAAACCTCAAGTGAACCGTCGCAATCTAAAACTGGACTCACAGTAGAGGTTCAAATCATTGAAAGTGACAGTGTCAGTCCTCTTGTACTTAAGTCGGCATTGTGCCTTTTGTATTAAATTCGGATGCAATTTCTGTGTCTCATCGTCATTAAGAAGGTGCAAGGTATACAGTAAACCTAAAGTGAAGCATCGGAATCTAAAACTGGACTCACAGGAGAGGGTCAAATCACAGAAAGTGAGAGTGTCAGTCCTCTTTTACTTAAGTCGGCATTGTGACTTTTGTATTAAATTCGGATGCAATTTCTGTGTTTCATCGTCAATAAGAAGGTCCTAGGGATGCATTAAACCTGAAGTGAAAGTCGGCATTGTGCCTTTTGTATTAAATTCGCATGCAAACTCTGTGTTTCATCGGTCAATAAGAAGGTCCAAGTGATACAGTAGACCTGAAGTGATGCATCGGAATCTAAAACTGGACTCACAGGAGAGGTTCAAATCATAGAAAGTGAGAGTGTTAGTCCTCTTTTACTTAACTCGGCATTGTGCCTTTTTTATTAAATTCCGATGCAATTTCTGTGTTTCATCGTCAATAAGAAGGTCCAAGGGATATAGTAAACCTGAAGTGATGCATCGGAATCTAAAACTGGACTCACAGGACAGGTTCAAATCATAGAAAGAGTGTCAGTCCTCTTTTACTTAAGTCGGCATTGTGACTATTGCATTAAATTCAGATGCAATTTCTGTGTTTCATCGTCAATAAGAAGGTCCAAGGGATACAGTAAACCTGAAGTGAAGCATCGGAATCTAAAACTGGACCCACAGGAGAGGTTCAAATCATCGAAAGGGAGAGCGTCAGTCCTCTTGTACTTAAGTCGGCATAGTGCCTTTGATTTGAATTCGAATGCAATTTCTGTGTTTCATCGTGAATAAGAAGGTCCAAGGGATACAGTAAACCTGAAGTGAAGCAGCGGAATCTAAAACTGGACTCACGGGAGAGGATCAAATCATAGAAAGTGAGAGTGTCCGTCCTCATGTACTTAAGTCGGCATTGTGCGATTTGTATTAAATTCGGATGCAAACTCAGTGTTTCATCGTCAATAAGAAGGTCCAAGAGATACAGTAAACCCGAAGTGAAGCATCGGAACCTAAAACTGGACTCACAGGAGTGGTTCAAATCATAGAAAGTGAGAGTGTGATTCCTCTTTTACTTAAGTCGTCATTGTACCTTTTGTATTAAATTCGGATGCAATTTCTGTGTTTCATCGTCAATAAGAAGGTCCAAGTGATACAGTAAACCTGAAGTGAGGCATCGGAATCTGAAACTGGACTCACTGGAGAGGTTCAAATCATAGAAAGTTAGAATGTCAGTCCTCTTGTACTTAAGTCGGCATTGTGCCTTTTGTAATAAATTCGGATGCAATTTCTGTGTTTCATCGTCAATAAGAAGGACCAAGGGATACAGTAAACCTGAAGTGAAGCATCGGAACCAAAAACTGATCTCACAGGAGAGGCTCAAAACGTAGACAGTAAGAGTCTCGGTCCTCTTGTACTAAAGTCGGCATTGTTCCTTTTGAATTAAATTCGGATGCAATTTCTGTGTCTCAACGTCAATAAGAAGGTGCAAGGTATACAGTGAACCTGAAGTGAAGCATCATAATCTAAAACTGGACTCACAGGAGAGGTTCAAATCGTAGAAAGTGAGAGTGTCAGTCCTCTTATACTTAAGTCGGCATTGTGCCTTTTGAATTAAATTCGGATGCAATTTCTGTGTTATATCGTCAATAAGAAGGTCCACGGGATACAGTAAACCTGAAGTGAAGCATCGGAATCTAAAACTGGACTCACAGGAGAGGTTCCAATCATAGAAAGTGAGAGTGTCAGTCCTCTTGTACTTAAGTCGGCATTGGGCCTTTTGAATTTAATTCCGATGCAATTTCTGAGTTTCATCTTCAAGAAGAAGGTGGAAGGTACACAGTAATCCAGAAGTGAAGCATCGGAATCTAAAACTGGACTCACAGGAGAGGCTCAAATCGTATAAAGTGAGAGTGTCAGTCCTCTTGTAGTTAAATCGGCATTGTGCCTTTTGTACTAAATTCGGATGCAATTTATGTGTTTCGTCGTCAATAAGAAGGTACAAGGTATACAGTAAACCTGAAGTCAAGCATCAGAAACTAAAACTGGACTCACAGGAGAGGTACAAATCGTATAAAGTGAGAGTGTCAGTCCTCTTGTAGTTAAATCGGCATTGTGCCTTTTGTACTAAATTCGGATGCAATTTTTGTGTTTCATCGTCAATAGGAGGGTGCAAGGTTTACATTAAACCTGAAGTGAACCATCGGAATCTAAAACTGGACTCACAGGAGAGGTTCAAATCATAGAAAGTGAGAGTGTCAGTCCTCTTGTACTTAAGTCGGCATTGTGCCTTTTGTACTAAATTCCGATGCAATTTCTGTGTTTCATCGTCAATAAGAAGGTGCAAGGTATACGCTAGACCTGAAGTGACGCATCGGAATGTAAAACTATACTCACAGGAGAAGTTAAAATCATAGAAAGTGAGAGTGTCAGACCTCTTTTACTTAAGTCGGCATTGTGTCTTTTGTATTAAATTCGGATGCAATTTCTGTGTTTCATCGTCAATAAGAAGGTCCAAGGGATACAGTAAACCTGAAGTGAAGCATCGGAATCTAAAACTGGACTCACTGGAGAGGTTCAAATCATAGAAAGTTAAAGTGTCAGTCCTCTTGTACTTAAGTCGGCATTGTGCCTTTTGTAATAAATTCGGATGCATTTTCTGTGTTTCATCGTCAATAAGCAGGACCAAGGGATACAGTAAACCTGAAGTGAAGCATCGGAATCAAAAACTGGACTCACAGGAGAGGCTCATAACGTAGACAGTAAGAGTGTCGGTGCTCTTGTACTTAAGTCGGTATTGTTCCTTTTATATTAAATTCGGATGCAATTTCTGTGTCTCAACGTCAATAAGAAGGTGCATTGTATACAGTGAACCTGAAGTGAAGCATCGGAATCTAAAACTGGACTCACAGGGGAGGGTGAAATCACAGAAAGTGAGAGTGTCAGTCCTCTTTTACTTAAGTCGGCTTTGTGCCTTTTGTATTAAATTCTGATGCAATTTCTGTGTTTCATCGTCAATAAGAAAGTCCTAGGCTTGCAGTAAACCTGAAGTAAAAGTCGGCATTGTGCCTTTTGTATTAAATTCGGATGCAAACTCTGTGTTTCATCGTCAATAAGAAGGTCCAAGTGATACAGTAGACCTGAAGTGATGCATCGGAATCAAAAACTGGACTCACAGGATAGGTTCAAATAATAGAAAGTGAGAGTGTCAGTCCTCTTGTACTTAAGTCGGCATTGTGATTTTTGTATTGAATTCAGATGCAATTTCTGTGTTTCATCGTCAATAAGAAGGTCCAAGGTACACAGTAACCCTGAAGTGAAGCATCGGAATCTAAAACTGGACTCACAGGAGAGGTTCAAATAATAGAATGTGAGAGTGATAGTCCTCTTTTACTTAACTCGGCATTGTGCCTTTTGTATTAAATTCGGATGCAATTTCTGTGTTTCATCGTCAATGAGAAAGTCCAAGGTATACAGAAAATCTGAAGTGAAGCATCGGAATCTAAAACTGGACTCACAGCAGAGGTTCAAATCGTAGAAAGTGAGAGTGTCAGTCCTCTTATACTTAAGTCGGCATTGTGCCTTTTGAATTAAATTGGGATGCAATTTCTGTGTTTCATCGTCAATAAGAAGGTGCAAGGTATACAGTAAACCTGAAGTGAAGCATCGGAATCTAAGACTGGACTCACAGGAGAGGTTCTAATCGTAGAAAGTGACAGTGTCAGTCCTCTTGTACTTGTGTCGGCATTGTGCATTTTGTATTAAATTCGGATGCAATTTCTATGTTTCATCGTCAATAAGAAAGTGAAAGGTATACAGTAAACCTATAGTGAAGCATCGGAATCTAAAACTGGACTCACAGGAGAGGTTCAAATCGTATAAAGTGAGAGTGTCAGTCCTCTTGTACTTAAATCGGCATTGTGTCTTTTGTACTAAATTCGGATGCAATTTCTGTGTTTCATCGTCAGTAGGAAGGTGCAAGGCATACATTAAACCTGTAGTGAACCATCGGAATCTAAAACTGGACTCACAGGAGAGGTTCAAATCATAGAAAGTGAGAGTGTCAGTCCTCTTGTACTTAAGTCGGCATTGTGCGTTTTGTATTAAATTATGATGCAATTTCTGTGTTTCATCGTCAATTAGAAGGTCCCAGGGATACAGTAAACCTGAAGTGAAGCATCGGAATCTAAAACTGGACTCACAGGAGAGGTTCAAATCATAGAAAGTTAGAGTGTCAGTCCTCTTATACTTATGTCGGCATTGTGCCTATTGTATTAAATTCCGATGCAATTTCTGTGTTTCATCGTCAATAAGAAGGTCCAAGGTATACAGTAAACCTGAAGTGAAGCATCGGAATCTAAAACTGGACTCACAGGAGAGGCTCAAATCGAAGAAAGTGAGAGTGTCAGTCCTCTTGTACTTAAATCGGCACTGTGCCTTTTGTATTAAAATCGGATGCAATTTCTTTGTTTCATCGTCAATAAGAAGGTGCAAGGTATACAGTAAACCTGAAGTGAAGCATCGGAATCTATAACTGGACTCACAGGAGAGGTTCAAAGCATAGAAAGTGAGAGTGTCAGTCCTCTTGTACTTAAGTTGGCATTGTGCCTTTTGTATTAAATTCCGATGCAATTTCTGTGTTTCATCGTCAATAAGAAGGTGCAAGGTATACGCTAGACCTGAAGTGACGGATCGGAATGTAAAACTATACTCACAGGAGAACTTAAAATCATAGAAAGTGAGAGTGTCAGACCTCTTTTACTTAAGTCGGCAGTGTGTCTTTTGTATTAAATTCGGATGCAATTTCTGTATTTCATCGTCAATAAGAAGGTCCATGGGATACAGTAAAACCTGAAGTGAAGCATCGGAATCTAAAACTGGACTCACAGGAGAGGTTCAAATCATAGAAAGTTAGAGTGTCAGTCCTCTTATACTTAAGTCGGCATTGTGCCTTTTGTATTAAATTCCGATGCAATTTCTGTGTTTCATTGTCAATAAGAAGGTCCAAGGTATACAGTAAACCTGAAGTGAAGCATCGGAATCTAAGACTGGACTCACAGGAGAGGTTCAAATCGTATAAAGTGAGAGTGTCAGTCCTCTTGTACTTAAATCGGCATTGTGCCTTTTGTACTAAATTCGGATGCAATTTCTGTGTCTCATCGTCAATAGGAAGGTGCAAGGTATACATTAAACCTGAAGTGAACCGTCGGAATCTAAAACTGAACTCACAGGAAAGGTTCAAATCATAGAAAGTGATAGTGTCAGTCCTCTTGTACTTAAGTCGGCATTGTGCCTTTTGTATTAAATTCGGATGCAATTTCTGTGTCTCATCGTCAATAAGAAGGTGCAAGGTATACAGTAAACCTGAAGTGAAGCATCGGAATCTAAAACTGGACTCACAGGAGAGTGTCAAATCACAGAAAGTGAGAGTGTCAGTCTTCTTTTACTTAAGTCGGCATTGTGCCTTTTGTATTAAATTCGGATGCAAATTCTGTGTTTCATCGTCAATAAGAAGGTCCTAGGGATGCAATAAACCTGAAGTGAAAGTCGGCATTGTGCCTTTTGTATTAAATTCGCATGCAAACTCTGTGTTTCATCGTCAATAAGAAGGTCCAAGTGATACAGTAGACCTGAAGTGATGCATCGGAATCTAAAACTGGACTCACAGGAAAGGTTCAAATAATAGAAAGTGAGAGTGTCAGTCCTCTTGTACTTAAGTCGGCATTGTGATTTTTGTATTGAATTCGGATGCAATTTCTGTGTTTCATCGTCAATAAGAAGGTCCAAGGTATACAGTAAACCTGAAGTGAAGCATCGGAATCTAAAACTGCACTCACAGGAGAGGTTCAAATCATAGAAAGTGAGAGTGTTAGACCTCTTTTACTTAACTCGGCATTGTGCCTTTTGTATTAAATTCGGATGCAATTTCTGTGTTTCATCGTTAATAAGACGGTGCAAGGTATACAGTAAACCTGAAGTGAAGCGTCGGAATCTAAAACTGGACTCAATGGAGAGGTCAAATCATAGTAAGAGAGAGTGGCAGTCCTCTTTTACTTAAGTCCTCATTTTGTCTATTGTATTAAATTCGGATGCAATTTCTGTATTTCATCGTCAATAAGAAGGTCTAAGGGATACAGTAAACCTGAACTGAAGCATCGGAACCTAAAACTGGACTCACAGGAGAGGCTCAAATCATAGAAAGTTAGAGTGTCTGTCCTCTTGTACTTATGTCGGCATTGTGCCTTTTGTATTAAATTTCGATGCAATTTCTGTGTTTAATCGTCAATAAGGAGGTTCAAGGTATACGGTAGACCTGAAGTGACGCATCGGAATCTAAAACTATACTCACAGGAGAAGTTTAAATCATAGAAAGTGAGAGTGTCAGTCCTCCTTTACTTAAGTCGGCATTGTGCCTTTTGTATTAAATTTGGAAGCAATTTCTGAGTTATATCGACAATAAGAAGGTCCAAGGGATACAGTAAACCTGAAGTGAAGCATCGGAATCTAAAACTGGACTCACACGAGAGGTTCAAATCATAGAAAGTGAGAGTGTCAGTCCTCTTGTACTTAAGTCGGTATTGTGCCTTTTGAATTTAATTCCGATGCAACTTCTGAGTTTCAACGTCAAGAAGATGGTGCAAGGTACACAGTAAACCTGAAGTGAAGCATCGGAATCTAAAACTGGACTCACAGGAGAGGCTCAAATCGTAGAAAGTGAGAGTGACAGTCCTCTTGTACTTAAGTCGGCAGTGTGCCTTTTGTATTAAAATCGGATGCAATTTCTTTGTTTCATCGTCAATAAGAAGGTGCAAGGTATACAGTAAACCTGAAGTGAAGCATCGGAATCTAAAACTGGACTCACAGGAGAGATTCAAATCATAGATAGTTAGAGTGTCAGTCCTCTTGTACTTAAGTCGGCATTGTGACTTTTGTATTAAATTCGGATGCAATTTCTGTGTTTCATCGTCAATAAGAAGGTCCAAGGGATATAGTAAACCTGAAGTGATGCATCGAAATCTAAAACTGAACTCACAGGAGACGTTCAAATCATAGAAAGTTAGAGTGTCAGTCCTCTTGTACTTAAGTCGGCATTGTGCCTTTTGTATTAAATTCGGATGCAAATTCTATGTTTCATCGTCAATAAGAAGGTCCAAGGGATACAGTAAACCTGAAGTGAAGCATCGGAATCTAAAACTGGACTCACAGGAGAGGTTCAAATCATAGAAAGTGAGAGTGTCAGTCCTCTTTTATTTAAGTCGGCATTGTGTCTTTTGTATTAAATTCCGACGCAATTTCTGTGTTTCATCGTCAATAAGAAGGTGCAAGGTATACAGTAAACCTGAAGTGAAGCATCGGAATTTAAAACTGGACTCTCAGGAGAGGTTCAAATCATAGAAAGAGTGTCAGTCCTCTTTTACTTAAGTCGGCATTGTGACTATTGCATTAAATTCAGATGCAATTTCTGTGTTTCATCGTCAATAAGAAGGTCCAAGGGATACAGTAAACCTGAAGTGAAGCATCGGAATCTAAAACTGGACCCACAGGAGAGGTTCAAATCATAGAAAGGGAGAGCGTCAGTCCTCTTGTACTTAAATCGGCATTGTGCCTTTGATGTAAATTCGAATGCAATTTCTGTGTTTCATCGTGAATAAGAAGGTCCAAGGGATACAGTAACCCTGAAGTGAAGCAGCGGAATCTAAAACTGGACTCACAAGAGAGGATCAAATCATAGAAAGTGAGAGTGTCCGTCCTCATGTACTTAAGTCGGCATTGTGACTTTTGTATTAAATTCGGATGCAATTTCTGTGTTTCATCGTCAATAAGAAGGTACAAGGCATACAGTAAACCTGAAGTGAAGCATCGGAATCTGAAACTGGACTCACAGGAGAGGTTCAAATCATAGAAATTGAGAGTGTAAGTCCTCTTTTACTTAACTCGGCATTGTGCCTTTTGTATTAAATTCGGATGCAATTTCTGTGTTTCATCGTCAATAAGAAGGTACAAGGTATACAGTAAACCTGAAGTGAAGCGTCGGAATCTAAAACTGGACTCACAGGAGTGATTCAAATCATAGAAAGTGAGAGTGTGAGTCCTCTTTTACTTAAGTCGTCATTGTGCCTTTAGTATTAAATTCGGATGTAATTTCTGTGTTTCATCGTCAATAAGAAGGTCCAAGGGATACAGTAAACCTGAAGTGAAGCATCGGAATCTAAAACTGGACTCACTGGAGAGGTTCAAATCATAGAAAGTTAGAGTGTCAGTCCTCTTGTACTTAAGTCGGCATTGTGCTTTTTGTAATAAGTTCGGATGCAATTTCTGTGTTTCATCGTCAATAAGAAGGACCAAGGGATACAGTAAACCTGAAGTGAAGCATCGGAATCAAAAACTGGACTCACAGGAGAGGCTCAAAACGTAGACAGTAAGAGTGTCGGTCCTCTTGTACTAAAGTCGGCATTGTTCCTTTTGAATTAAATTCGGATGCAATATCTGTGTCTCAACGTCAATAAGAAGGTGTAAGGTATACAGTGAACCTGAAGTGAAGCATCGGAATCTAAAACTGGACTCACAGGAGAGGGTCAAATCACAGAAAGTGAGAGTGTCAGTCCTCTTTTACTTAAGTTGGCATTGTGCCTTTAGTATTAAATTCGGATGCAATTTCTGTGTTTCATCGTCAATAAGAAGGTCCTAGGGATACAGTAAACATGAAGTGAAAGTCGGCATTTTGCCTTTTGTATTAAATTCGGATGCAAACTCTGTGTTTCATAGTCAATAAGAAGGTCCAAGGGATACAGTAGACCTGAAGTGATGCAACGGAATCTAAAACTGGACTCACAGGATTGGTTCAAATAATAGAAAGTGAGAGTGTCGGTCCACTTGTACGTAAGTCGGCATTGTGATTTTTCTATTGAATTCGGATGCAATTTCTGTGTTTCATCGTCAATAAGAAGGTCCAAGGTATACAGTAAACCTGAAATGAAGCATCGGAATCTACGACAGGACTCACAGGAGAGGTTCAAATCGTATTAAGTGAGAGTGTCAGTCCTCTTGTACTTAAATCGGCATTTTATCTTTTGTATTAAATTCGGATGCAATTTCTGTATTTCATCGTCAATAAGAAGGTCTAAGGGATACAGTAAACCTGAAGTGAAGCATCGGAACCTAAAACTGGACTCACAGGAGAGGTTCAAAGCATAGAAAGTTAGAGTGTCAGTCCTCTTGTACTTATGTCGGCATTGTGCATTTTGTATTAAATTCCGATGCAATTTCTGTGTTTAATCGTCAATGAGGAGGTGCAAGGTATACGGTAGACCTGAAGTGACGCATCGGAATCTAAAACTATACTCACAGGAGAAGTTTAAATCATAGAAAGTGAGAGTGTCAGTCCTCCTTTACTTAAGTCGGCATTGTGCATTTTGTATTAAATTTGGATGCAACTTCTGAGTTTAACGTCAAGAAGATGGTGCAACGTACACAGTAAACCTGAAGTGAAGCATCGGAATCTAAAACTGGACTCACAGGAGAGGCTCAAATCGTAGAAAGTGAGAAGGACAGTCCTCTTGTACTTAAGTCGGCAGTGTGCCTTTTGTATTAAAATCGGATGCAATTTCTTTGTTTCATCGTCAATAAGAAGGTGCAAGGTATACAGTAAACCTGAAGTGAAGCATCGGAATCTAAAACTGGACTCACAGGAGAGATTCAAATCATAGATAGTTAGAGTGTCAGTCCTCTTGTACTTAAGTCGGCATTGTGACTTTTGTATTAAATTCGGATGCAATTTCTGTGTTTCATCGTCAATAAGAAGGTCCAAGGGATATAGTAAACCTGAAGTGATGCATCGGAATCTAAAACTGAACTCACAGGAGACGTTCAAATCATAGAAAGTTAGAGTGTCAGTCCTCTTGTACTTAAGTCGGCATTGTGCCTTTTGTATTAAATTCGGATGCAAACTCTATGTTTCATCGTCAATAAGAAGGTCCAAGGGATACAGTAAACCTGAAGTGAAGCATCGGAATCTAAAACTGGGCTCACAGGAGAGGTTCAAATCATAGAAAGTGAGAGTGTCAGTCCTCTTTTATTTAAGTCGGCATTGTGTCTTTTGTATTAAATTCCGACGCAGTTTCTGTGTTTCATCGTCAATAAGAAGGTGCAAGGTATACAGTAAACCTGAAGTGAAGCATCGGAATTTAAAACTGGACTCACAGGAGAGGTTCAAATCATAGAAAGAGTGTCAGTCCTCTTTTACTTAAGTCGGCATTGTGACTATTGCATTAAATTCAGATGCAATTTCTGTGTTTCATCGTCAATAAGAAGGTCCAAGGGATACAGTAAACCTGAAGTGAAGCATCGGAATCTAAAACTGGACCCACAGGAGAGGTTCAAATCATAGAAAGGGAGAGCGTCAGTCCTCTTGTACTTAAATCGGCATTGTGCCTTTGATTTAAATTCGAATGCAATTTCTGTGTTTCATCGTGAATAAGAAGGTCCAAGGGATACAGTAACCCTGAAGTGAAGCAGCGGAATCTAAAACTGGACTCACAAGAGAGGATCAAATCATAGAAAGTGAGAGTGTCCGTCCTCATGTACTTAAGACGGCATTGTGACTTTTGTATTAAATTCGGATGCAATTTCTGTGTTTCATCGTCAATAAGAAGGTACAAGGGATACAGTAAACCTGAAGTGAAGCATCGGAATCTGAAACTGGACTCACAGGAGAGGTTCAAATCATAGAAATTGAGAGTGTTAGTCCTCTTTTACTTAACTCGGCATTGTGCCTTTTGTATTAAATTCGGATGCAATTTCTGTGTTTCATCGTCAATAAGAAGGTACAAGGTATACAATAAACCTGAAGTGAAGCGTCGGAATCTATAACTGGACTCACAGGAGTGATTCAAATCATAGAAAGTGAGAGTGTGAGTCCTCTTTTACTTAAGTCGTCATTGTGCCTTTTGTATTAAATTCGGATGCAATTTCTGTGTTTCATCGTCAATAAGAAGGTCCAAGGGATACAGTAAACCTGAAGTGAAGCATCGGAATCTAAAACTGGACTCACTGCAGAGGTTCAAATCATAGAAAGTTAGAGTGTCAGTCCTCTTGTACTTAAGTCGGCATTGTGCCTTTTGTAATAAGTTCGGATGCAATTTCTGTGTTTTATCGTCAATAAGAAGGACCAAGGGATACAGTAAACCTGAAGTGAAGCATCGGAATCAAAAACTGGACTCACAGGAGAGGCTCAAAACGTAGACAGTAAGAGTGTTGGTCCTCTTGTACTAAAGTCGGCATTGTTCCTTTTGAATTAAATTCGGATGCAATTTCTGTGTCTCAACGTCAATAAGAAGGTGCAAGGTATACAGTGAACCTGAAGTGAAGCATCGGAATCTAAAACTGGACTCACAGGAGAGGGTCAAATCACAGAAAGTGAGAGTGTCAGTCCTCTCTTACTTAAGTCGGCATTGTGCCTTTAGTATTAAATTCGGATGCAATTTCTGTGTTTCATCGTCAATAAAAAGGTCCTAGGGATACAGTAAACCTGAAGTGAAAGTCGGCATTGTGCCTTTTGTATTAAATTCGGATGCAAACTCTGTGTTTCATCGTCAATAAGAAGGTCTAAGGGATACAGTAAACCTGAAGTGAAGCATAGGAACCTAAAACTGGACTCACAGGAGAGGTTCAAATCATAGAAAGTTAGAGTGTCAGTCCCCTTGTACTTATGTCGGCATTGTGCATTTTGTATTAAATTCCGATGCAATTTCTGTGTTTAATCGTCAATAAGGAGGTGCAAGGTATACGGTAGACCTGAAGTGACGCATCAGAATCTAAAACTATACTCACAGGAGAAGTTTAAATCATAGAAAGTGAGAGTGTCAGTCCTCCTTTACTTAAGTCGGCATTGTGGATTTTGTATTAAATTTGGATGCAATTTCTGAGTTTCAACGTCAAGAAGATGGTGCAAGGTACACAGTAAACCTGAAGTGAAGCATCGGAATCTAAAACTGGACTCACAGGAGAGGCTCAAATCGTAGAAAGTGAGAATGACAGTCCTCTTTTACTTAAGTCGGCAGTGTGCCTTTTGTATTAAAATCGGATGCAATTTCTTTGTTTCATCGTCAATAAGAAGGTGCAAGGTATACAGTAAACCTGAAGTGAAGCATCGGAATCTAAAACTGGACTCACAGGAGAGATTCAAATCATAGATAGTTAGAGTGTCAGTCCTCTTGTACTTAAGTCGGCATTGTGACTTTTGTATTAAATTCGGATGCAATTTCTGTGTTTCATCGTCAATAAGAAGGTCCAAGGGATATAGTAAACCTGAAGTGATGCATCGGAATCTAAAACTGAACTCACAGGAGACGTTCAAATCATAGAAAGTTAGAGTGTCAGTCCTCTTGTACTTAAGTCGGCATTGTGCCTTTTGTATTAAATTCGGATGCAAACTCTATGTTTCATCGTCAATAAGAAGGTCCAAGGGATACAGTAAACCTGAAGTGAAGCATCGGAATCTAAAACTGGACTCACAAAAGAGGTTCAAATCATAGAAAGTGAGAGTGTCAGTCCTCTTTTATTTAAGTCGGCATTGTGTCTTTTGTATTAAATTCCGACGCAATTTCTGTGTTTCATCGTCAATAAGAAGGTGCAAGGTATACAGTAAACCTGAAGTGAAGCATCGGAATTTAAAACTGGACTCACAGGAGAGGTTCAAATCATAGAAAGAGTGTCAGTCCTCTTTTACTTAAGTCGGCATTGTGACTATTGCATTAAATTCAGATGCAATTTCTGTGTTTCATCGTCAATAAGAAGGTCCAAGGGATACAGTAAACCTGAAGTGAAGCATCGGAATCTAAAACTGGACTCACAGGAGTGATTCAAATCATAGAAAGTGAGAGTGTGAGTCCTCTTGTACTAAAGTCGGCATTGTGCCTTTTGTAATAAGTTCGGATCCAATTTCTGTGTTTCATCGTCAATAAGAAGGACCAAGGGATACAGTAAACCTGAAGTGAAGCATCGGAATCAAAAACTGGACTCACAGGAGAGGCTCAAAACGTAGACAGTAAGAGTGTTGGTCCTCTTGTACTAAAGTCGGCATTGTTCCTTTTGAATTAAATTCGGATGCAATTTCTGTGTCTCAACGTCAATAAGATGGTGCAAGGTATACAGTGAACCTGAAGTGAAGCATCGGAATCTAAAATTGGACTCACAGGAGAGGTTCAAATCATTGAAAGTGACAGTGTCAGTCCTCTTGTACTTAAGTCGGCATTGTGCCTTTTGTATTAAATTCGGATGCAATTTCTATGTCTCATCGTCAATAAGAAGGTGCAAGGTATACAGTAAACCTAAAGTGAAGCATCGGAATCTAAAACTGGACTCACAGGAGAGGGTCTAATCACAGAAAGTGAGAGTGTCAGTCCTCTTTTACTTAAGTCGGCATTGTGCCTTTTGTATTAAATTCGGATGCAATTTCTGTGTTTCATCGTCAATAAGAAGGTCCTAGGGATGCATTAAACCTGAAGTGAAAGTCGGCATTGTGCCTTTTGTATTAAATTCGCATGCAAACTCTGTGTTTCATCGTCAATAAGAAGGTCCAAGTGATACAGTAGACCAGAAGTGATGCATCGGAATCTAAAACTGGACTCACAGGAGAGGTTCAAATAATAGAAAGTGAGAGTGTCAGTCCTCTTGTACTTAAGTCGGCATTGTGATTTTTGTATTGAATTCGGATGCAATTTCTGTGTTTCATCGTCAATAAGAAGGTCCAAGGTATACAGTAAACCTGAAATGAAGCATCGGAATCTGAAACTGGACTCACAGGAGAGGTTCAAATCATAGAAAGTGAGAGTGTTAGTCCTCTTTTACTTAACTCGGCATTGTGCCTTTTGTATTAAATTCGGATGCAATTTCTGTGTTTCATCGTCAATAAGAAGGTACAAGGTATACAGTAAACCTGAAGTGAAGCGTCGGAATCTAAAACTGGACTCACAGGAGAGGTCAAATCATAGTAAGAGAGAGTGGCAGTCCTCTTTTACTTAAGTCGGCATTTTATCTTTTGTATTAAATTCGGATGCAATTTCTGTATTTCATCGTCAATAAGAAGGTCCAAGGGATACAGTAAACCTGAAGTGAAGCATCGGAATCTAAAACTGGACTCACTGCAGAGGTTCAAATCATAGAAAGTTAGAGTGTCAGTCCTCTTGTACTTAAGTCGGCATTGTGCCTTTTGTAATAAGTTCGGATGCAATTTCTGTGTTTTATCGTCAATAAGAAGGACCAAGGGATACAGTAAACCTGAAGTGAAGCATCGGAATCAAAAACTGGACTCACAGGAGAGGCTCAAAACGTAGACAGTAAGAGTGTTGGTCCTCTTGTACTAAAGTCGGCATTGTTCCTTTTGAATTAAATTCGGATGCAATTTCTGTGTCTCAACGTCAATAAGAAGGTGCAAGGTATACAGTGAACCTGAAGTGAAGCATCGGAATCTAAAACTGGACTCACAGGAGAGGGTCAAATCACAGAAAGTGAGAGTGTCAGTCCTCTCTTACTTAAGTCGGCATTGTGCCTTTAGTATTAAATTCGGATGCAATTTCTGTGTTTCATCGTCAATAAAAAGGTCCTAGGGATACAGTAAACCTGAAGTGAAAGTCGGCATTGTGCCTTTTGTATTAAATTCGGATGCAAACTCTGTGTTTCATCGTCAATAAGAAGGTCTAAGGGATACAGTAAACCTGAAGTGAAGCATAGGAACCTAAAACTGGACTCACAGGAGAGGTTCAAATCATAGAAAGTTAGAGTGTCAGTCCCCTTGTACTTATGTCGGCATTGTGCATTTTGTATTAAATTCCGATGCAATTTCTGTGTTTAATCGTCAATAAGGAGGTGCAAGGTATACGGTAGACCTGAAGTGACGCATCAGAATCTAAAACTATACTCACAGGAGAAGTTTAAATCATAGAAAGTGAGAGTGTCAGTCCTCCTTTACTTAAGTCGGCATTGTGGATTTTGTATTAAATTTGGATGCAACTTCTGAGTTTCAACGTCAAGAAGATGGTGCAAGGTACACAGTAAACCTGAAGTGAAGCATCGGAATCTAAAACTGGACTCACAGGAGAGGCTCAAATCGTAGAAAGTGAGAATGACAGTCCTCTTTTACTTAAGTCGGCAGTGTGCCTTTTGTATTAAAATCGGATGCAATTTCTTTGTTTCATCGTCAATAAGAAGGTGCAAGGTATACAGTAAACCTGAAGTGAAGCATCGGAATCTAAAACTGGACTCACAGGAGAGATTCAAATCATAGATAGTTAGAGTGTCAGTCCTCTTGTACTTAAGTCGGCATTGTGACTTTTGTATTAAATTCGGATGCAATTTCTGTGTTTCATCGTCAATAAGAAGGTCCAAGGGATATAGTAAACCTGAAGTGATGCATCGGAATCTAAAACTGAACTCACAGGAGACGTTCAAATCATAGAAAGTTAGAGTGTCAGTCCTCTTGTACTTAAGTCGGCATTGTGCCTTTTGTATTAAATTCGGATGCAAACTCTATGTTTCATCGTCAATAAGAAGGTCCAAGGGATACAGTAAACCTGAAGTGAAGCATCGGAATCTAAAACTGGACTCACAAAATAGGTTCAAATCATAGAAAGTGAGAGTGTCAGTCCTCTTTTATTTAAGTCGGCATTGTGTCTTTTGTATTAAATTCCGACGCAATTTCTGTGTTTCATCGTCAATAAGAAGGTGCAAGGTATACAGTAAACCTGAAGTGAAGCATCGGAATTTAAAACTGGACTCACAGGAGAGGTTCAAATCATAGAAAGAGTGTCAGTCCTCTTTTACTTAAGTCGGCATTGTGACTATTGCATTAAATTCAGATGCAATTTCTGTGTTTCATCGTCAATAAGAAGGTCCAAGGGATACAGTAAACCTGAAGTGAAGCATCGGAATCTAAAACTGGACCCACAGGAGAGGTTCAAATCATAGAAAGGGTGAGCGTCAGTCCGCTTGTACTTAAATCGGCATTGTGCCTTTGATTTAAATTCGAATGCAATTTCTGTGTTTCATCGTGAATAAGAAGGTCCAAGGGATACAGTAACCCTGAAGTGAAGCAGCGGAATCTAAAACTGGACTCACAAGAGAGGATCAAATCATAGAAAGTGAGAGTGTCCGTCCTCATGTACTTAAGTCGGCATTGTGACTTTTGTATTAAATTCGGATGCAATTTCTGTGTTTCATCGTCAATAAGAAGGTACAAGGGATACAGTAAACCTGAAGTGAAGCATCGGAATCTGAAACTGGACTCACAGGAGAGGTGCAAATCATAGAAATTGAGAGTGTTAGTCCTCTTTTACTTAACTCGGCATTGTGCCTTTTGTATTAAATTCGGATGCAATTTCTGTGTTTCATCGTCAATAAGAAGGTACAAGGTATACAGTAAACCTGAAGTGAAGCGTCGGAATCTAAAACTGGACTCACAGGAGTGATTCAAATCATAGAAAGTGAGTGTGTGAGTCCTCTTGTACTAAAGTCGGCATTGTGCCTTTTGTAATAAGTTCGGATCCAATTTCTGTGTTTCATCGTCAATAAGAAGGACCAAGGGATACAGTAAACCTGAAGTGAAGCATCGGAATCAAAAACTGGACTCACAGGAGAGGCTCAAAACGTAGACAGTAAGAGTGTTGGTCCTCTTGTACTAAAGTCGGCATTGTTCCTTTTGAATTAAATTCGGATGCAATTTCTGTGTCTCAACGTCAATAAGATGGTGCAAGGTATACAGTGAACCTGAAGTGAAGCATCGGAATCTAAAATTGGACTCACAGGAGAGGTTCAAATCATTGAAAGTGACAGTGTCAGTCCTCTTGTACTTAAGTCGGCATTGTGCCTTTTGTATTAAATTCGGATGCAATTTCTATGTCTCATCGTCAATAAGAAGGTGCAAGGTATACAGTAAACCTAAAGTGAAGCATCGGAATCTAAAACTGGACTCACAGGAGAGGGTCTAATCACAGAAAGTGAGAGTGTCAGTCCTCTTTTACTTAAGTCGGCATTGTGCCTTTTGTATTAAATTCGGATGCAATTTCTGTGTTTCATCGTCAATAAGAAGGTCCTAGGGATGCATTAAACCTGAAGTGAAAGTCGGCATTGTGCCTTTTGTATTAAATTCGCATGCAAACTCTGTGTTTCATCGTCAATAAGAAGGTCCAAGTGATACAGTAGACCAGAAGTGATGCATCGGAATCTAAAACTGGACTCACAGGAGAGGTTCAAATAATAGAAAGTGAGAGTGTCAGTCCTCTTGTACTTAAGTCGGCATTGTGATTTTTGTATTGAATTCGGATGCAATTTCTGTGTTTCATCGTCAATAAGAAGGTCCAAGGTATACAGTAAACCTGAAATGAAGCATCGGAATCTGAAACTGGACTCACAGGAGAGGTTCAAATCATAGAAAGTGAGAGTGTTAGTCCTCTTTTACTTAACTCGGCATTGTGCCTTTTGTATTAAATTCGCATGCAAACTCTGTGTTTCATCGTCAATAAGAAGGTCCAAGTGATACAGTAGACCAGAAGTGATGCATCGGAATCTAAAACTGGACTCACAGGAGAGGTTCAAATAATAGAAAGTGAGAGTGTCAGTCCCCTTGTACTTATGTCGGCATTGTGCATTTTGTATTAAATTCCGATGCAATTTCTGTGTTTAATCGTCAATAAGGAGGTGCAAGGTATACGGTAGACCTGAAGTGACGCATCAGAATCTAAAACTATACTCACAGGAGAAGTTTAAATCATAGAAAGTGAGAGTGTCAGTCCTCCTTTACTTAAGTCGGCATTGTGGATTTTGTATTAAATTTGGATGCAACTTCTGAGTTTCAACGTCAAGAAGATGGTGCAAGGTACACAGTAAACCTGAAGTGAAGCATCGGAATCTAAAACTGGACTCACAGGAGAGGCTCAAATCGTAGAAAGTGAGAATGACAGTCCTCTTTTACTTAAGTCGGCAGTGTGCCTTTTGTATTAAAATCGGATGCAATTTCTTTGTTTCATCGTCAATAAGAAGGTGCAAGGTATACAGTAAACCTGAAGTGAAGCATCGGAATCTAAAACTGGACTCACAGGAGAGATTCAAATCATAGATAGTTAGAGTGTCAGTCCTCTTGTACTTAAGTCGGCATTGTGACTTTTGTATTAAATTCGGATGCAATTTCTGTGTTTCATCGTCAATAAGAAGGTCCAAGGGATATAGTAAACCTGAAGTGATGCATCGGAATCTAAAACTGAACTCACAGGAGACGTTCAAATCATAGAAAGTTAGAGTGTCAGTCCTCTTGTACTTAAGTCGGCATTGTGCCTTTTGTATTAAATTCGGATGCAAACTCTATGTTTCATCGTCAATAAGAAGGTCCAAGGGATACAGTAAACCTGAAGTGAAGCATCGGAATCTAAAACTGGACTCACAAAAGAGGTTCAAATCATAGAAAGTGAGAGTGTCAGTCCTCTTTTATTTAAGTCGGCATTGTGTCTTTTGTATTAAATTCCGACGCAATTTCTGTGTTTCATCGTCAATAAGAAGGTGCAAGGTATACAGTAAACCTGAAGTGAAGCATCGGAATTTAAAACTGGACTCACAGGAGAGGTTCAAATCATAGAAAGAGTGTCAGTCCTCTTTTACTTAAGTCGGCATTGTGACTATTGCATTAAATTCAGATGCAATTTCTGTGTTTCATCGTCAATAAGAAGGTCCAAGGGATACAGTAAACCTGAAGTGAAGCATCGGAATCTAAAACTGGACCCACAGGAGAGGTTCAAATCATAGAAAGGGTGAGCGTCAGTCCGCTTGTACTTAAATCGGCATTGTGCCTTTGATTTAAATTCGAATGCAATTTCTGTGTTTCATCGTGAATAAGAAGGTCCAAGGGATACAGTAACCCTGAAGTGAAGCAGCGGAATCTAAAACTGGACTCACAAGAGAGGATCAAATCATAGAAAGTGAGAGTGTCCGTCCTCATGTACTTAAGTCGGCATTGTGACTTTTGTATTAAATTCGGATGCAATTTCTGTGTTTCATCGTCAATAAGAAGGTACAAGGGATACAGTAAACCTGAAGTGAAGCATCGGAATCTGAAACTGGACTCACAGGAGAGGTGCAAATCATAGAAATTGAGAGTGTTAGTCCTCTTTTACTTAACTCGGCATTGTGCCTTTTGTATTAAATTCGGATGCAATTTCTGTGTTTCATCGTCAATAAGAAGGTACAAGGTATACAGTAAACCTGAAGTGAAGCGTCGGAATCTAAAACTGGACTCACAGGAGTGATTCAAATCATAGAAAGTGAGAGTGTGAGTCCTCTTGTACTAAAGTCGGCATTGTGCCTTTTGTAATAAGTTCGGATCCAATTTCTGTGTTTCATCGTCAATAAGAAGGACCAAGGGATACAGTAAACCTGAAGTGAAGCATCGGAATCAAAAACTGGACTCACAGGAGAGGCTCAAAACGTAGACAGTAAGAGTGTTGGTCCTCTTGTACTAAAGTCGGCATTGTTCCTTTTGAATTAAATTCGGATGCAATTTCTGTGTCTCAACGTCAATAAGATGGTGCAAGGTATACAGTGAACCTGAAGTGAAGCATCGGAATCTAAAATTGGACTCACAGGAGAGGTTCAAATCATTGAAAGTGACAGTGTCAGTCCTCTTGTACTTAAGTCGGCATTGTGCCTTTTGTATTAAATTCGGATGCAATTTCTATGTCTCATCGTCAATAAGAAGGTGCAAGGTATACAGTAAACCTGAAGTGAAGCATCGGAATTTAAAACTGGACTCACAGGAGAGGTTCAAATCATAGAAAGAGTGTCAGTCCTCTTTTACTTAAGTCGGCATTGTGACTATTGCATTAAATTCAGATGCAATTTCTGTGTTTCATCGTCAATAAGAAGGTCCAAGGGATACAGTAAACCTGAAGTGAAGCATCGGAATCTAAAACTGGACCCACAGGAGAGGTTCAAATCATAGAAAGGGTGAGCGTCAGTCCGCTTGTACTTAAATCGGCATTGTGCCTTTGATTTAAATTCGAATGCAATTTCTGTGTTTCATCGTGAATAAGAAGGTCCAAGGGATACAGTAACCCTGAAGTGAAGCAGCGGAATCTAAAACTGGACTCACAAGAGAGGATCAAATCATAGAAAGTGAGAGTGTCCGTCCTCATGTACTTAAGTCGGCATTGTGACTTTTGTATTAAATTCGGATGCAATTTCTGTGTTTCATCGTCAATAAGAAGGTACAAGGGATACAGTAAACCTGAAGTGAAGCATCGGAATCTGAAACTGGACTCACAGGAGAGGTGCAAATCATTGAAAGTGACAGTGTCAGTCCTCTTGTACTTAAGTCGGCATTGTGCCTTTTGTATTAAATTCGGATGCAATTTCTATGTCTCATCGTCAATAAGAAGGTGCAAGGTATACAGTAAACCTAAAGTGAAGCATCGGAATCTAAAACTGGACTCACAGGAGAGGGTCTAATCACAGAAAGTGAGAGTGTCAGTCCTCTTTTACTTAAGTCGGCATTGTGCCTTTTGTATTAAATTCGGATGCAATTTCTGTGTTTCATCGTCAATAAGAAGGTCCTAGGGATGCATTAAACCTGAAGTGAAAGTCGGCATTGTGCCTTTTGTATTAAATTCGCATGCAAACTCTGTGTTTCATCGTCAATAAGAAGGTCCAAGTGATACAGTAGACCAGAAGTGATGCATCGGAATCTAAAACTGGACTCACAGGAGAGGTTCAAATAATAGAAAGTGAGAGTGTCAGTCCTCTTGTACTTAAGTCGGCATTGTGATTTTTGTATTGAATTCGGATGCAATTTCTGTGTTTCATCGTCAATAAGAAGGTCCAAGGTATACAGTAAACCTGAAATGAAGCATCGGAATCTGAAACTGGACTCACAGGAGAGGTTCAAATCATAGAAAGTGAGAGTGTTAGTCCTCTTTTACTTAACTCGGCATTGTGCCTTTTGTATTAAATTCGGATGCAATTTCTGTGTTTCATCGTCAATAAGAAGGTACAAGGTATACAGTAAACCTGAAGTGAAGCGTCGGAATCTAAAACTGGACTCACAGGAGAGGTTTAAATAATAGAAAGTGAGAGTGTTAGTCCTCTTGTACTTAAGTCGGCATTTTATCTTTTGTATTAAATTCGGATGCAATTTCTGTATTTCATCGTCAATAAGAAGGTCTAAGGGATACAGTAAACCTGAAGTGAAGCATCGGAACCTAAAACTGGACTCACAGGAGAGGTTCAAATCATAGAAAGTTAGAGTGTCAGTCCTCTTGTACTTATGTCGGCATTGTGCCTTTTGTATTAAATTCCGATGCAATTTCTGTGTTTAATCGTCAATAAGGAGGTGCAAGGTATACGGTAGACCTGAAGTGACGCATCGGAAACTAAAACTATACTCACAGGAGAAGTTTAAATCATAGAAAGTGAGAGTGTCAGTCCTCCTTTACTTAAGTCGGCATTGTGCATTTTGTATTAAATTTGGATGCAATTTCTGTGATTCATCGTCAATAAGAAGGTCCAAGGTATACAGAGAGTCTGAAGTGAAGCATCGGAATCGAAAACTGGACTCACAGCAGAGGTTCAAATCGTAGAAAGTGAGAGTGTCAGTCCTCTTATACTTAAGTCGGCATTGTGCCTTTTGAATTAAATTCGGATGCAATTTCTGTGCTATATCGTCAATAAGAAGGTCCACGGGATACAGTAAACCTGAAGTGAAGCATCGGAATCTACAACTGGACTCACAGGAGAGGTTCAAATCATAGAAAGTGAGAGTGTCAGTCCTCTTGTACTTAAGTCGGCATTGTGCCTTTTGAATTTAATTCCGATGCAATTTCTGAGTTTCATCGTCAAGAAGAAGGTGCAAGGTACACAGTAAACCTGAACTGAAGCATCGGAATCTAAAACTGGACTCACAGGAGAGGCTCAAATCGTAGAAAGTGAGAGTGTCACTCCTTTTGTACTTAAGTCGGCACTGTGCCTTTTGTATTAAAATCGATTGCAATTTCTTTGTTTCATCGTCAATAAGAAGGTGCAAGGTATACAGTAAACCTGAAGTGAAGCATCGGAATCTATAACTGGACTCACAGAAAATGTTCAAATCGTAGAAAGTGTGAGCGTCAGTCCTCTTGTACTTAAGTCGGCATTGTGCATTTTGTTTTAAATTCGGATGCAATTTATGTGTTTCGTCGTCAATAAGAAGGTGCAAGGTATACGCTAGACCTGAAGTGACGCATCGGAATGTAAAACTATACTCACAGGAGAAGTTAAAATCATAGAAAGTGAGAGTGTCAGTCCTCTTATACTTATGTCGTCATTGTGCCTTTTGTATTAAACTCGGATGCAATTTCTGTGTTTCATGGTCAATAAGAAGGTCCAAGGGATACAGTAAACCTGCAGTGAAGCATCGGAATCTAAAACTGGACTCACTGGAGTGGTTCAAATCATAGAAAGTTAAAGTGTCAGTCCTCTTGTACTTAAGTCGGCATTGTGCCTTTTGTAATAAATTCGGATGCAATTTCTGTGTTTCATCGTCAATAAGAGGGACCAACGGATACAGTAAACCTGAAGTGAAGCATCGGAATCAAAAACTGGACTCACAGGAGAGGCTCATAACGTAGACAGTAAGAGTGTCGGTGCTCTTGTACTTAAGTCGGCATTGTTCCTTTTGTATTAAATTCGGATGCAATTTCTGTGTCTCAACGTCAATAAGAAGGTGCATGGTATACAGTGAACCTGAAGTGAAGCATCGGAATCTAAAACTGGACTCACAGGGGAGGGTCAAATCACAGAAAGTGAGAGTGTCAGTCCCCTTTTACTTAAGTCGGCATTGTGCCTTTTGTATTAAATTCGAATGCAATTTCTGTGTTTCATCGTCAATAAGAAGGTCCTAGGCATGCAGTAAACCTGAAGTGAAAGTCGGCATTGTGCCTTTTGTATTATATTCGGATGCAAACTCTGTGTTTCATCGTCAATAAGAAGGTCCAAGTGATACAGTAGACCTGAAGTGATGCATCGGAATCAAAAACTGGACTCACAGGAGAGGTTCAAATAATAGAAAGTCAGAGTGTCAGTCCTCTTGTACTTAAGTCGGCATTGTGATTTTTGTATTGAAATCAGATGCAATTTCTGTGTTTCATCGTCAATAAGAAGGTCCAAGGTATACAGTAAACCTGAAGTGAAGCATCGGAATCTAAAACTGGACTCACAGGAGAGGTTCAAATAATAGAAAGTGAGAGTATAGTCCTCTTTTACTTAACTCGGCATTGTGCCTTTTGTATTAAATTCGGATGCAATTTCTGTGTTTCATCGTCAATAAGAAGGTCCAAGGTATACAGAAAATCTGAAGTGAAGCATCGGAATCTAAAACGGGACTCACAGCAGAGGTTCGAATCGTAGAAAGTGAGAGTGTCAGTCCTCTTATACTTAAGTTGGCATTGTGCCTTTTGAATTAAATTCGGATGCAATTTCTGTGTTTCATCGTCAATAAGAAGGTGCAAGGTATACAGCAAACCTGAAGTGAAGCATCGGAATCTAAGACTGGACTCACAGGAGAGGTTCTAATCGTAGAAAGTGACAGCGTCAGTCCTCTTGTACTTATGTCGGCATTGTGCATTTTGTATTAAATTCGGATGCAAACTCTGTGTTTCATCGTCAATAAGAAAGTGAAAGGTATACAGTAAACCTGAAGTGAAGCATCGGCATCTAAAACTGGACTCACAGGAGAGGTTCAAATCGTATAAAGTGAGAGTGTCAGTCCTCTTGTACTTAAATTGGCATTGTGTCTTTTGTACTAAATTCGGATGCAATTTCTGTGTTTCATCGTCAGTAGGAAGGTGCAAGGCATACATTAAACCTGTAGTGAACCATCGGAATCTAAAACTGGACTCACAGGAGAGGTTCAAATCATAGAAAGTGAGAGTGTCAGTCCTCTTGTACTTAAGTCGGCATTGTGCGTTTTGTATTAAATTATGATGCAATTTCTGTGTTTCATCGTCAATTAGATGGTCCCAGGAATACAGTAAACCTGAAGTGAAGCATCGGAATCTAAAACTGGACTCACAGGAGAGGTTCAAATCATAGATAGTTAGAGTGTCAGTCCTCTTGTACTTAAGTCGGCATTGTGACTTTTTTATTAAATTCGGATGTAATTCCTGTGTTTCATCGTCAATAAGAAGGTCCAAGGGATACAGTTAACCTGAAGTGATACATCGGAATCTTAAACTGAACTCACAGGAGACGTTCAAATCATAGAAAGTTAGAGTGTCAGTCCTCTTGTACTTAAGTCGGCACTGTGAATTTTGTATTAAATTCGGATGCAAACTCTGTGTTCCATCGTCAATAAGAAAGTCCAAGGGATACAGTAAACCTGAAGTGAAGCATCGGAATCTAAAACAGGACTCACAGGAGAGGTTCAAATCATAGACTGTGAGAGTGTCAGTCCTCTTTTATTTAAGACGGCATTGTGTCTTTTGTATTAAATTCCGACGCAATTTCTGTGTTTCATCGTCAATAAGAAGGTGCAAGGTATACAGTAAACCTGAAGTGAAGCATCGGAATTTAAAACTGGACTCACAGGAGTGGTTCAAATCATAGAAAGAGTGTCAGGCCTCTTTAACTTAAGTCAGCATTGTGACTATTGTATTAAATTCAGATGCAATTACTGTGTTTCATCGTCAATAAGAAGGTCCAATTGATCCAGTAAATTTGAATGAAGCATCGGAATCTATAACAAGACTCACAGGAGACGTTCAAATCTTAGAAAGAGAGAGTGTCAGTCGTATTTTACTTAAGTCGGCATTGTGCCTTTTGTATTAAAATCGGATGCAATTTCTGTGTTTCATCGTCAATAAGAAGGTCCAAGGGATACAGTAAACCTGAAGTGAATCATCGGAATCTAAAACTGGACTCACAGGAGAGGATCAAATCATAGAAAGTGAGAATGTCAGTCCTCATGTACTTAAGTCGGCATTGTGCGTTTTGTATAAAATTCGAGTGCAAACTCTGTGTTTCATCGTCAATAAGAAGGTCCAAGAGAGACAGTAAACCTGAAGTGAAGCTTCGGAATCTAAAACTGGACTCACAGGAGTGGTTCAAATCATAGAAAGTGAGAGTGTGAGTCCTCTTTCACTTAACTCGGCATTGTGCCTTTTGTATTAAATTCCGATGCAATTACTGTGTTTTATCGTCAATAAGAAGGTGCAAGGTATACGGTAAACCTGAAGTGACGCATCGGTATCTAAAACTGGACTCACAGGAGAAGTTCAAATCATAGAAAGTGAGAGTGTCGGTCCTCTTTTACTTAAGTCGGCATTGCGCCCTATGTATTAAATTCGGATGCAATTTCTGTGTTTCATCGTCAATAAGAAGGTCCAAGGGATACAGTAAACCAGAAGTGAAGCATCGGAATCTAAAACTGGACTCACAGGAGAGGTTCAAATCATAGAAAGAGTGAGTGTCAGTCCTCTTGTACTTAAGTCGGCATTGTGCCTTTTGTACCAAATTCGTATGCAATTTCTGTGTTTCATCGTCAATAAGAAGGTGCAAGGTATACAGTAAACCAGAAGTGAAGCATCGGAATCTAAAACTGGCCACACAGGAGAGGTTCAAATTGTAGAGAGTTAGAGTGTCAATCCTCTTGTACTTCAGTTGGCATTGTGCCTTTTGTATTAAATTCGGATGCAAACTCGGTGTTTCATCGTCAATAAGAAGGTGCAAGGTATACAGTAAACCTGAAGTGAAGCATCGGAATCTAAAACTGGACTCACAGGAGAGGATCAAATCATAGAAAGTGAGAGTGTCTGTCCTCTTTTACTTAAGTCGGCCTTGTGCCTTTTGTATTAAATACCGATGCAATTTCTGTGTTTCATCGTCAATAAGAAGGTGCTAGGTGTACAGTAAACCTGAAGTGAAGCATCGGAATCTAAAACTCTACCCAAAGTAGAGGTTCAAATCATAGAAAGTTAGAGTGTCAGTTCAGTTGTACTTATGTCGGCATTGTGCCTTTTGTATCAAATTCCGATGGAATTTCTGAGTCTCATCGTCAATAAGAAGGTGCAGGGTGTACGGTAAACCTGAAGTGACGCATCGGAATTTATAACTGGACTCACAGGAGAAGTTCAAATCATAGGAAGTGAGAGTGTCAGTCCTCTTGTACTTATGTCGGCATTGTGCCTTTTGTATTAATTTCGGATGCAATTTCTGTGTTTCATCGTCAATAAGAAGGTCCAAGGGATACAGTAAACCTGAAGTGAAGCATCGGAATCTAAAACTGGACTCACAGGAGAGGTTCCAATCATAGAGAGTTAGAGTGTCAGTCCTCTTGTACTTAAGTCTGCATTGTGCCTTTTGAATTTAGTTCCGATGCAATTTCTATGTTTCATCGACAATAAGAAGGTGGAAGGTATATAGTAAAACTGAAGTGAATCATCGGAATCTAAAACTGGACTCACAGGAGAGGTTCAAATCATAGAAAGAGAGAGTGTTAGTCCTCTTTTACTTAAGTCGGCATTGTGCCTTTTGTATTAAATTCGGATGCAATTTCTGTATTTCATCGTCAATAAGAAGGTCCAAGGGATACAGTAAACCAGAAGTGAAGCATCGGAATCTAAAACTGGACTCACAGGAGAGGATCAAATCATAGAAAGTGAGAGTGTCTGTCCTCTTTTACTTAAGTCGGCTTTGTGCCTTTTGTATTAAATACCAATGCAATTTCTGTGTTTCGTCGTCAATAATAAGGTCCAAGGAATACAGTAAACCTGAAGGGAAGCATAGGAATCTAAAACTGGACTCACAGGAGTGGTTCAAATCATAGAAAGTTAGAGTGTCAGTCCTCTTGTACTTAAGTAGGCTTGTGCATATTGTATTGAATTCGGATGCAAACTCTGTGTTTCATCGTCAATAAGAAGGTCCAAGGGATACAGTAAAACTGAAGTGAAGCATCGGAATCTAAAACTGGACTCACAGGTGAGGTTCAAATCATAGAAAGTGAGAGTGCCAGTCCTCTTGTACTTATGTCTTCATAGTGCCTTTTGTATTAAATTCCGATGCAATTTCTGTGTTTCATCGTCAATATGAAGGTGCAAGGTATACATTAAACCTGAAGTGAAGCATCGGAATCTAAAACTGGACTCACTGGAGAGGTTCAAATCATAGAAAGACAGAGTGTCAGTCCGCTTTTACTTAAGTCGGCAATTTGCCTTTTGTATTAAATTCGGATGCAATTTCTGTGCTTCATCGTCAATAAGAAGGTCCAAGGGATACAGTAAACCTGAACTGAAGCATCGGAATCTAAAACTGGACTCACAGGAGAGGTTGTAATCAAAGAAAGTGAGAGTGTCAGTCTCATGTACTTATCTCGGCAGTGTGCCTTTTGTATTAAATTCGGATGCAATTTCTGTGTTTCATCGTCAATAAGAAGGTCCAAGGGATACAGTAAACCTGAAGTGACGCATCAGAATCTAAAACTGCACTCACAGGAGAGGTTCAAATCATAGAAAATTAGAGTGTCAGTTCTCCTGTACTTAAGTCGGCATTGTGCCTTTTGAATTTAATTCCGATGAAATTTCTGTGTTTCATCGTCAATAAGAAGGTGCAAGGTAATCGGTAAACCTGAAGTGACACATCGGAATCTAATACTGGACTCACAGGAGAAGTTCAAATCATAGAAAGTGAGAGTGTCAGTCCTCTTTTACTTAAGTCGTCATTGTGCCTTATGTATTAAATTCCGATGCAATTTCTGTGTTTCATCGTCTATAAGAAGGTGCAAGGTATACAGTAAACCTGAAGTGAAGCATCGGAATCTAAAACGGGACTGGCAGGGGAGGTTCAAATCATAGAAAGTTAGAGTGTCAGTCCTCTTGTACTTAAGTCGGCATTGTGCGTTTTGAATGTAATTCCGATGAAATATCTGTGTTTCTTCGTCAATAAGACGGTGCAAGGTATACAGTAAACCTGAAGTGAAGCATCGGAATCTAAAACTGGACTCACAGGAGAGACTCAAAACACAGGAAGTGAGAGTGTCAGTCCTCTTTTGCTTTAGTCGGGGTTGTGCGTTTTGTATTAAATTCGGATGCAATTTCTGTGTTTCCTCGTCAATAAGAAGGTCCAAGAGATACAGTAAACCCGAAGGGAAGCATCGGAAACTAAAATTGGACTCACAGGAGAGGTTCAAATCATAGAAAGTTAGGGTGTCAGTCCTCTTGTACTTAAGTCGGCATTGTGCATTTTGTATTAGATTCGGATGCAAACTCTGTGTTTCGTCGTCAATAAGGAAGGTCCAAGGGATACAGTAAACGTGGATGAAGCATCGGAATCTATAACAGAACTCACAGGAGAGGTTCAAATCATAGAAAGTGAGACTGTCAGTCCTCTTGTACTTTAGTCGGCATTGTGCCTTTTGTATTAATTTCGGATGCAATTTCTGTGTTTCATCGTCAATAAGAAGGTCCAAGGGATACAGTAAACCTGAAGTGAAGCATCGGAATCTAAAACTGGACTCACAGGAGAGGTTCCAATCATAGAGAGTTAGAGTGTCAGTCCTCTTGTACTTAAGTCTGCAATGTGCCTTTTGAATTTAGTTCCGATGCAATTTCTATGTTTCATCGACAATAAGAAGGTGGAAGGTATATAGTAAAACTGAAGTGAATCATCGGAATCTAAAACTGGACTCACAGGAGAGGTTCAAATCATAGAAAGAGAGAGTGTTAGTCCTCTTTTACTTAAGTCGGCATTGTGCCTTTTGTATTAAATTCGGATGCAATTTCTGTATTTCATCGTCAATAAGAAGGTCCAAGGGATACAGTAAACCAGAAGTGAAGCATCGGAATCTAAAACTGGACTCACAGGAGAGGATCAAATCATAGAAAGTGAGAGTGTCTGTCCTCTTTTACTTAAGTCGGCTTTGTGCCTTTTGTATTAAATACCGATGCAATTTCTGTGTTTCATCGTCAATAAGAAGGTCCAAGGGATACAGTAAACCAGAAGTGAAGCATCGGAATCTAAAACTGGACTCACAGGAGAGGATCCAATCATAGAAAGTGAGACTGTCTGTCCTCTTTTACTGAAGTCGGCTTTGTGCCTTCGTATTAAATACCGATGCAATTTCTGTGTTTCATCGTCACTAAGAAGGTCCAAGGAATACAGTAAACCTGAAGTGAAGCATCGGAATCTAAAACTCTACCCAAAGTAGAGGTTCAAATCATAGAGAGTTAGAGTGTCAGTCCTCTTGTACTTAAGTCGGCATTGTGCCTTTTGAAATTAATTCCGATGAAATTTCTGTGTTTCTTTGTCAATAAGACGGAGCAAGGTATACAGTAACTCTGAAGTGAAGCATCGGAATCTAAAACTGGACTCACAGAAGAGATTCAAATCACAGAAAGTGAACGTGTCAGTCCTCTTTTGCTTAAGTCGGGATTGTGCGTTTTGTATTAAATTCGGATGCAATTTCTGTGTTTCGTCGTCAATAAGAAGGTCCAAGGAATACAGTAAACCTGAAGGGAAGCATAGGAATCTAAAACTGGACTCACAGGAGTGGTTCAAATCATAGAAAGTTAGAGTGTCAGTCCTCTTGTACTTAAGTAGGCTTGTGCATATTGTATTGAATTCGGATGCAAACTCTGTGTTTCATCGTCAATAAGAAGGTCCAAGGGATACAGTAAAACTGAAGTGAAGCATCGGAATCTAAAACTGGACTCACAGGTGAGGTTCAAATCATAGAAAGTGAGAGTGCCAGTCCTCTTGTACTTATGCCTTCATAGTGCCTTTTGTATTAAATTCCGATGCAATTTCTGTATTTCATCGTCAATATGAAGGTGCAAGGCATACATTAAACCTGAAGTGAAGCATCGGAATCTAAAACTGGACTCACTGGAGAGGTTCAAATCATAGAAAGAGAGAGTGTCAGGCCGCTTTTACTTAAGTCGGCAATTTGCCTTTTGTATTAAATTCGGATGCAATTTCTGTGCTTCATCGTCAATAAGAAAGTCCAAGGGATACAGTAAACCTGAACTGAAGCATCGGAATCTAAAACTGGACTCACAGTCGAGGTTGAAATCAAAGAAAGTGAGAGTGTCAGTCTCATGTACTTATCTCGGCAGTGTGCCTTTTGTATTAAATTCGGATGCAATTTCTGTGTTTCATCGGCAATAAGAAGGTCCAAGGGATACAGTAAACCTGAAGTGAAGCATCAGAATCTAAAACTGCTCTCACAGGAGAGGTTCAAATCATAGAAAATTAGAGTGTCAGTTCTCCTGTACTTAAGTCGGCATTGTGCATTTTGTATTAAATTCGGATGCAATTTCTGTGTTTCATCGTCAATAAGAAGGTCCAAGGTATACAGTAAACCTGAAGTGAAGCATCGGAATCTTAAACTGGACTCACAGGAGCGGTTCAAATCTTAGAAATTTAGAGTGTCAGTCCTCTTGTACTTAAGTCGGCATTGTGCCTTTTGAATTTAATTCCGATGAAATTTCTGTGTTTCATCGTCAATAAGAAGGTGCAAGGTAAACGGTAAACCTGAAGTGACACATCGGAATCTAATACTGGACTCACAGGAGAAGTTCAAATCATAGAAAGTGAGAGTGTCAGTCCTCTTTTACTTAAGTCGTCATTGTGCCTTATGTATTAAATTCCGATGCAATTTCTGTGTTTCATCGTCTATAAGAAGGTGCAAGGTATACAGTAAACCTGAAGTGAAGCATCGGAATCTAAAACGGGACTGGCAGGAGAGGTTCAAATCATAGAAAGTTAGAGTGTCAGTCCTCTTGTACTTAAGTCGGCATTGTGCCTTTTGAATGTAATTCCGATGAAATATCTGTGTTTCTTCGTCAATAAGACGGTGCAAGGTATACAGTAAACCTGAAGTGAAGCATCGGAATCTAAAACTGGACTCACAGGAGAGACTCAAATCACAGGAAGTGAGAGTGTCAGTCCTCTTTTGCTTTAGTCGGGATTGTGCGTTTTGTATTAAATTCGGATGCAATCTCTGTGTTTCCTCGTCAATAAGAAGGTCCAAGAGATACAGTAAACCCGAAGGGAAGCATCGGAAACTAAAATTGGACTCACAGGAGAGGTTCAAATCATAGAAAGTTAGGGTGTCAGTCCTCTTGTACTTAAGTCGGCATTGTGCATTTTGTATTAGATTCGGATGCAAACTCTGTGTTTCGTCGTCAATAAGAAGGTCCAAGGGATACAGTAAACGTGAATGAAGCATCGGAATCTATAACAGAACTCACAGGAGAGGTTCAAATCATAGAAAGTGAGACTGTCAGTCCTCTTGTACTTTAGTCGGCATTGTGCCTTTTGTATTAAATTCGGATGCAATTTCAGTGTTTCATCGTCAGTAAGAAGGTCCAAGGTATACAGTAAACCTGAAGTTAAGCATCGGAATCTAAAACTGGACTCACAGGAGAGATTCAAATCATAGATAGGGAGAGTGTCAGTCCTCTTGTACTTAAGTCGGCATTGTGCTTTTTGTATTAAATTCGAATGCAATTTCTGTGTTTCATCGTCAATAAGAAGGTGCAAGGTATACAGTAAACCTGAAGTGAAGCGTCGGAATCTAAAACTGGACTCACAGGAGAGGTCAAATCATAGTAAGAGAGAGTGGCAGTCCTCTTTTACTTAAGTCGGCATTTTGTCTGTTGTATTAAATTCGGATGCAATTTCTGTGTTTCATCGTCAATAAGAAGGTCCAAGGGATACAGTAAACCTGAAGTGATACAATCGGAATCTAAAACTGAACTCACAGGAGACGTTCAAATCATAGAAAGTTAGAGTGTCAGTCCTCTTGTACTTAAGTCGGCATTGTGCCTTTTGTATTAAATTCGGATGCAAACTCTGTGTTTCATCGTCAATAAGAAGGTCCAAGGGATACAGTAAACCTGAAGTGAAGCATCGGAATCTAAAACTGGACTCACAGGAGAGGTTCAAATCATAGACAGTGAGAGTGTCAGTCCTCTTTTATTTAAGACGGCATTGTGTCTTTTGTATTAAATTCCGACGCAATTTCTGTGTTTCATCGTCAATAAGAAGGTGCAAGGTATACAGTAAACCTGAAGTGAAGCATCGGAATTTAAAACTGGACTCACAGGAGAGGTTCAAATAATAGAAAGAGTGTCAGTCCTCTTTTACTTAAGTCGGCATTGTGACTATTGTATTAAATTCAGATGCAATTACTGTGTTTCATCGTCAATAAGAAGGTCCAATTGATCCAGTAAACTTGAATGAAGCATCGGAATCTATAACAAGACTCACAGGAGAGGTTCAAATCTTAGAAAGAGAGAGTGTCAGTCGTATTTTACTTAAGTCGGCATTGTGCCTTTTGTATTAAATTCGGATGCAATTTCTATGTTTCATCGTCAATAAGAAGGTCCCAGGGATACATTAAACCTGAAGTGAAGCGTCTGAATCTAAAACTGGACTCACAGGAGCGGTTCAAATCATAGAAAGTGAGACTGTTAGTCCTCTTGTACTTAAGTCGGCATTATGCCTTTTGTATTAAATTCGGATGCAATTTCAGTGTTTCATCGTCACTAAGAAGGTACAAGGGATACAGTAAACCTGAAGTGAAGCATCGGAATCTAAAAATGGACTCACAGGAGAGGTTCAAATCATAGATAGGGAGAGTGTCAGTCCTCTTGTACTTAAGTCGGCATTGTGCCTTTTGTATTAAATTCGAATGCAATTTCTGTGTTTCATCGTCAATAAGAAGGTCCAAGGGATACAGTAAACCTGAAGTGAATCATCGGAATCTAAACCTGGACTCACAGGAGAGGATCAAATCATAGAAAGTGAAAGTGTCAGTCCTCATGTACTTAAGTCGGCATTGTGCGTTTTGTATTGAATTCGGGTGCAAACTCTGTGTTTCATCGTCAATAAGAATGTCCAAGAGATACAGTAAACCTGAAGTGAAGCTTCGGAATTTAAAACTGGACTCACAGGAGAGGTTCAAATCATAGAAAGTGAGAGTGTGAGTCCTCTTTCACTTAAGTCGGCATTGTGCATTTTGTATTAAATTCCGATGCAATGTCTGTGTTTCATCGTCAATAAGAAGGTCCAAGGGATACAGTAAACTTGAATGAAGCATCGGAATCAATAACAGGACTCACAGGAGAGGTTCAAATCATAGAAAGTGAGACTGTCGGTCCTCTTGTACTTAAATCGGCATTGTGCCTTTTGTATTAAATTCGGATGCAATTTCAGTGTTTCATCGTCAATAAGAAGGTCCAAGGGATACAATAAACCTGAAGTGAAGCATCGGAATCTAAAACTGGACTCACAGGAGAGGTTCAAATCATAGATAGGGAGAGTGTCAGTCCTCCTGTACTTATGTCGGCATTGTGCCTTTTGTATTAAATTCGAATGCAATTTCTGTGTTTCATCGTCAATAAGAAGGTGCAAGGTATACAGTAAACCTGAAGTGAAGCGTCGGAATCTAAAACTGGACTTACAGGAGAGGTCAAATCATAGTAAGAGAGAGTGGCAGTCCTCTTTTACTTAAGTCGGCATTTTGTCTGTTGTATTAAATTCGCATGCAATTTCTGTATTTCATCGTCAATAAGAAGGTCTAAGGGATACAGTAAACCTGAAGTGAAGCATCAGAACCTAAAACTGGACTCACAAGAGAGGTTCAAATCATAGAAAGTTAGAGTGTCAGTCCTCTTGCACTTATGTCGGCATTGTGCCTTTTGTATTAAATTCCGATGAAATTTCTGTGTTTAATCGTCAATAAGGAGGTGCAAGGTATACGGTAGACCTGAAGTGACGCATCGGAATCTAAAACTATACTCACAGGAGAAGATTAAATCATAGAAAGTGAGAGTGTCAGTCCTCCTTTACTTAAGTCGGCATTGTGCCTTTTGAATTTAATTCCGATGCCATTTCTGAGTTTCATCATCAAGAAGAAGGTGCAAGGTACACAGTAAACCTGAAGTGAAGGATCGGAATCTAAAACTGGACTCACAGGAGAGGCTCAAATCGTAGAAAGTGAGAGTGTCAGTCCTCTTGTACTTAAATCGGCATTGTGCCTTGTGTACTAAATTCGGATGCAATTTTTATGTTTCATCGTCAATAGGAAGGTGCAAGGTTTTCATTAAACCTGAAGTGAACCATCGGATTCTAAAACTGCACACACGGGAGAGGTTCAAATCATAGGAAGTGAGAGTGTCAGTCCTCTTGTACTTAAGTCGGCATTGTGCCTTTTGTATTAAATTCCGATGCAATTTCTGTGTTTCATCGTCAATGAGAAGGTGCAAGGTATACGCTAGACCTGAAGTGACGCATCGGAATGTAAAACTATACTCACAGGACAAGTTAAAATCATAGAATGTGAGAGTGTCAGACCTCTTTTACTTAAGTCGGCATTGTTTCTTTTGTATTAAATTCGATTGCAATTTTTGTATTTCATCGTCAATAAGAAGGTCCAAGGGATACAGTAAACCTCAAGTGAAGCATCGGAATCTAAAACTGGACTCACAGGAGAGGTTCAAATCATAGAAAGTTTGAGTGTCAGTCCTCTTGTACTTAAGTCGGCATTGTGCTTTTGTATTAAATTCGGATGCAATTTCTGTGTTTCATCGTCAATAAGAAGGACCAAGGGATACAGTAAACCTGAAGTGAAGCATCAGAATCCAAAACTGGACTCACAGAAGAGGTTCAAAACGTAGACAGTAAGAGTGTCGGTCCTCTTGTACTTAAGTCGGCATTGTGCCTTTTGTATTAAATTCGGATGCAATTTCTGTGTCTCATCGACAATAAGAGGGTGCAAGGTATACAGTAAACCTGAGGTGAAGCATCGCAATCTAAAACTGGACTCACAGGAGAGGTTCAAATCATAGAAAGTGAGAGTGTCAGTCCTCTTTTACTTAAGTCGGCATTGTGCCTTTTGTATTGAATTCGAATGCAATTTCTGTGTTTCATCGTCAATAAGAAGGTCCTAGGGATGCAGTAAACCTGAAGTGAAAGTCGGCATTGTGCCTTTTGTATTAAATTTGGATGCAAACTCTGTGTTTCCTCGTCAATAAGAAGGTCCAAGTGATACAGTAGACCTGTAGTGATGCATCGGAATCTAAAACTGGACTCACAGGAGAGGTTCAAATAATAGAAAGTGAGAGTGTCAGTCCTCTTGTACTTAAGTCGGCATTGTGATTTTTGTATTGAATTTGGATGCAATTTCTGTGTTTCATCGTCAATAAGAAGGTCCAAGGTATACAGTAAACCTGAAGTGAAGCATCGGAATCTAAAACTGGACTCACAGGAGAGGTTGAAATCATAGAAAGTGAGAGCGTTAGTCCTCTTTTACTTAACTCGGCACTGTGCCTTTTGTATTAAATTTGGATGCAATTTCTGTGTTTCATCGTCAATAAGAAGGTCCAAGGTATACAGAAAATCTGAAGTGAAGCATCGGAATCTAAAACTGGACTCACAGCAGAGGTTCAAATCGTAGAAAGTGAGAGTATCAGTCCTCTTATACTTAAGTCGGCATTGTGCCTTTTGAATTAAATTCGGATGCAATTTCTGTGTTTCATCGTCAATAAGAAGGTGCAAGGTATACAGTAAACCTGAAGTGAAGCATCTGAATCTAAGACTGGACTCACAGGAGAGGTTCTAATCGTAGAAAGTGACAGTGTCAGTCCTCTTGTACTTAAGTCGGCATTGTGCATTTTGTATTAAATTCGGATGCAATTTCTATGTTTCATCGTCAATAAGAAAGTGAAAGGTATACAGTAAACCTGAAGTGAAGCATCGGAATCTAAAACTGGACTCACAGGAGAGGTTCAAATCGTATAAAGTGAGAGTGTCAGTCCTCTTGTACTTAAATCGGCATTGTGTCTTTTGTACTAAATTCGGATGCAATTTCTGTGCTTCATCGTCAGTAGGAAGGTGCGAGGCATACATTAACCCTGTAGTGAACTATCGGAATCTAAGACTGGACTCACAGGAGAGGTACAAATCACTAAAATTGATAGTGTCAGTCCTCTTGTACTTAAGTCGGCATTGTGCGTTTTGTATTAAATTCTGATGCAATTTCTGTGTTGCATCGTCAATTAGAAGGTCCCAGGGATACAGTAAACCTGAACTGAAGCATCGGAATCTAAAACTGGACTCACAGGAGAGGTTCAAATCATAGATAGTTAGAGTGTCAGTCCTCTTGTACTTAAGTCGGCATTGTGACTTTTTTATTAAATTCGGATGCAATTTCTGTGTTTCATCGTCAATAAGAAGGTCCAAGGGATACAGTAAACCTGAAGTGATACATCGGAATCTAAAACTGAACTCACAGGAGACGTTCAAATCATAGAAAGTTAGAGTGTCAGTCCTCCTGTACTTAAGTCGGCATTGTGCCTTTTGTATTAAATTCGGATGCAAACTCTGTGTTCCATCGTCAATAAGAAGGTCCAAGGGATACAGTAAACCTGTAGTGAAGCATCGGAATCTAAATCTGGACTCACAGGAGAGGTTCAAATCATAGTCAGTGAGAGTGTCAGTCCTCTTTTATTAAAGACGGCATTGTTTCTTTTGTATTAAATTCTGACGCAATTTCTGTGTTTCATCGTCAATAAGAAGGTGCAAGGTATACAGTAAACCTGAAGTGAAGCATCGGAATTTAAAACTGGACTCACAGGAGAGGTTCAAATCATAGAAAGAGTGTCAGTCCTCTTTTACTTAAGTCGGCATTGTGACTATTGTATTAAATTCAGATGCAATTACTGTGTTTCATCGTCAATAAGAAGGTCCAATTGATCCAGTAAACTTGAATGAAGCATCGGAATCTATAACAAGACTCACAGGAGACTTTCAAATCTTAGAAAGAGAGAGTGTCAGTCGTATTTTACTTAAGTCGGCATTGTGCCTTTTGTATTAAATTCGGATGCAATTTCTGTGTTTCATCGTCAATAAGAAGGTCCCAGGGATACAGTAAACCTGAAGTGAAGCGTCGGAATCTAAATCTGGACTCACAGGAGCGGTTCAAATCATAGAAAGAGAGACTGTCAGTCGTCTTGTACCTAAGTCGGCATTGTGCCTTTTGTATTAAATTCGGATGCAATTTCAGTGTTTCATCGTCACTAAGAAGGTCCAAGGGATACAGTAAACCTGAAGTGACGCATCGGAATCTAAAACTATACTCACAGGAGAAGTTTAAATCATAGAAAGTGAGAGTGTCAGTCCTCCTTTACTTAAGTCGGCATTGTGCCTTTTGAATTTAATTCCGAAGCAATTTCTGAGTTTCGTCGTCAAGAAGAAGGAGCAAGGTATACAGTAAACCTGAATGAAGCATCGGAATCTAAAACTGGACTCACAGGAGAGGCTCAAATCGTAGAAAGTGAGAGTGTCAGTCCTCTTGTACTTAAATCGGCATTGTGCCTTTTGTACTAAATTCGGATGCAATTTTTGTGTTTCATCGTCAATAGGAAGGTGCAAGGTTTACATTAAACCTGAAGTGAACCATCGGAATCTAAAACTGGACACACGGGAGAGGTTCAAATCATAGGACGAGAGAGTGTCAGTCCTCTTGTACTTAAGTCGGCATTGTGCCTTTTGTATTAAATTCCGATGCAATTTCTGTGTTTCATCGTCAATAAGAAGGTGCAAGGTATACGCTAGACCTGAAGTGACGCATCGGAATGTAAAACTATACTCACAGGAGAAGTTAAAATCATAGAAAGTGAGGGTGTCAGACCTCTTTGACTTAAATCGGCATTGTGTCTTTTGTATTAAATTCGGATGCAATTTTTGTGTTTCATCGTCAATAAGAAGGTCCAAGGGATACAGTAAACCTGAAGTGAAGCATCGGAAGCTAAAACTGGACTCTCAGGAGAGGTTCAAATCATAGAAAGTTTGAGTGTCAGTCCTCTTGTACTTAAGTCGGCATTGTGCCTTTTGTATTAAATTCGGATGCAATTTCTGTGTTTCATCGTCAATAAGAAGGACCAAGGGATACAGTAAACCTGAAGTGAAGCATCGGAATCCAAAACTGGACTGACAGAAGAGGTCCAAAACGTAGACAGTAAGAGTGTCGGTCCTCTTGTACTTAACTCGGCATTGTGCCTTTTGTATTAAATTCGGATGCAATTTCTGTGTCTCATCGACAATAAGAAGGTGCAAGGTATACAGTAAACTTGTGGTGAAGCATCGGAATCTAAAACTGGACTCACAGGAGAGGGTCAAATCACAGAGAGTGAGAGTGTCAGTCCTCTTTTACTTAAGTCGGCATTGTGCCTTTTGTATTAAATTCGGATGCAATTTCTGTGTTTCATCGTCAATAAGAATTTCCTAGGGATACAGTAAAACTGAAGTGAAAATCGGCATTGTGCCTTTTGTATTAAATTCGGATGCAAACTCTGTGTTTCATCGTCAATACGAAGGTCCAAGGGATACAGTAGACCTGAAGTGATGCATCGGAATCTAATACTGGACTCACAGGAGAGGTTCAAATAATAGAAAGTGAGAGTGTCAGTCCTCTTGTACTTAAGTCGGCATTATGATTTTTGTATTGAATTCGGATGCAATTTCTGTGTTTCATCGTCAATAAGAAGGTCCAAGGTATACAGTAAACCTGAAGTGAGGCATCGGAATCTAAAACTGGACTCACAGGAGAGGTTCAAATCATAGAATGTGAGAGAGTTAGTCCTCTTTTACTTAACTCGGCATTGTGCCTTTTGTATTAAATTCGGATGCAAATTCTGTGTTCCATCGTCAATAAGAAGGTCCAAGGTATACATTAAACCTGAAGTGAAGCATCGGAATCCGAAACTGGACTCACAGGAGAGGTTCAAATCATAGATAGTTAGAGTGTCAGTCCTCTTTTACTTAAGTCGGCATTGTGCCTTTGAATTCAATGCAGATGCAATATCTGTGTTTCATCGTCAATAAGAAGGTCCAAGGGATATAGTAAATCTGAAGTGAAGCATCTGAATCTAAAACTGGACTCACAGGAGAGGTTCAAATCGTAGAAAGTGAGAGTGTCAGTCCTCTTGTACTTAAGTCGGCATTGTGCCTTTTGTATTAATTCGGATGCAGTTTCTGTGTTTCATCGTCAATAAGAAGGTGCAAGTTATACAGTAAACCTGAAGTGAAGCATCGGAATCTAAAACTGGACTCACAGGAGAGGTTCAAATCGTAGAAAGTGAGAGTGGCAGTCCTCTTGTACTTAACTCGGTATTGTGCATTTTGTATTAAATTCGGATGCAATTTCTGTGTTTCATCGTCAATAAGAAGGTGCAAGGTATACAGTAAACCTGAAGTGAAGCATCGGAATCTAAAACCGGACTCACAGGAGAGGATCTAATCATAGAAAGTGAGAGTGTCAGTCCTCATGTACTTAAGTCAGCATCGTGCGTTTTGTATTAAATTCTGATGCAAACTCAGTATTTCATCGTCAATAAGAAGGTCCAAGAGATACCGTAAACCCGAAGTGAAGCATCGGAATCTAAAACTGGACTCACAGGAGAGGTACAAATCATAGAAAGAGGGTGTGTCAGTCCTCTTGTACTTAAGTCGGCATTGTGCTTTTGTATTAAATTCGGATGCAATTTCTGTATTCATCGTCAATAAGAAGGTCCAAGGGATACAGTAAACCTGAAGTGAAGCATCGGAATCTAAAACTGGACTCACAGGAGAGGTTCAAATCATAGAAAGTGATAGTGTCAGTCCTCTTGTACTTAAGTCGGCATTGTGCCTTTTGTATTAAATTCCGATGCAATTTCTGTGTTTCATAGTCAATAAGTAGGTGCAAGGTATACAGTAAACCTGAAGTGAAGCGTCGGAATCTAAAACTGGACTCACAGGAGAGGTTCAAATCATAGAAAGAGGGAGTGTCAGTCCTTTTTCACTTAAGTCGGCATTTTGCCTTTTGTATTAAATTCCAATGCAATTTCTGTATATAATCGTCAATAAGAAGGTCCAAGGGATACAGTAAACCTGAAGTGAAGCATCGGAATCTAAAACTGGACTCACAGGAGAGGTTATAATCATAGAAAGAGTGCCAGTCCTCTTTTACTGAAGTCGGCATTGTTACTTTTGTATTGAATTCAGATGCAATTTCTGTGTTTCATCGTCAATAAGAAGGTCCAAGGGATACAGTAAACCTGAAGTGAAGCATCCGAATCTAAAACTGGACTCACAGGAGAGGTTCAAATCATAGAAAGACAGAGTGTCAGTCCTCTTGTACTTAAGTCGGCATTGTGCCTTTTGTATGAAATTCGAATGCAATTTCTATGTTTCATCGTCAATAAGAAGGTCCACGGGATACAGTAAACCTGAAGTGAAGCATCGGAATCTAAAGCTGGACTCACAGGAGAGGATCAAATCATAGAAAGTGAGAGTGTCAGTCCTCATGTACTTAAGTCGGCATTGTGCGTTTTGTATTAAATTCTGATGCAAACTCAGTATTTCATCGTCAATAAGAAGGTCCAAGAGATACAGTAAACCCGAAGTGAAGCATCGGAATCTAAAACTGGACTCACAGGAGTAGTTCAAATCATAGAAAGTGAGAGTGTGTGTCCTCTTTTACATAAGCCGGCATTGTGCATTTTGTATTAAATTCCGATGCAATTACTGTGTTTCATCGTCAATAAGAAGGTCCAATTGATACAGTAAACTTGAATGAAGCATCGGAGTCTATAACAGGACTCACAGGAGAGGTTAAATCATAGAAAGAAAGAATGTCAGTCCTCATTTACTTAAGTCGGCATTGTGCCTTTTGTATTAAATTCGGATGCAATTTCTGAGTTTCATCGTCAATAAGAAGGTCCAAAGGATACAGTAAACCTGAAGTGAAGCATCGGAATCTAAAACTGGACTCACAGGAGAGGTTCAAATCATAGAAAGAGAGTGTGTCAGTCCTCTTGTACTTAAGTCGGCATCGTGCTTTTGTATTAAATTCGGATGCAATTTCTGTATTCATCGTCAATAAGAAGGTCCAAGGGATACAGTAAACCTGTAGTTAAGCATCGGAATCTAAAACTGGGCTCACAGGAGAGTTTCAAATCATAGAAAGTGATAGTGTCAGTCCTCTTGTACTTAAGTCGGCATTGTGCCTTTTGTATTAAATTCCGATGCAATTTCTGTGTTTCATAGTCAATAAGAAGGTGCAAGGTATACAGTAAAACTGAAGTGATGCATCGGAATCTAAAACTGGACTCACAGGAGAGGTTCAAATCATAGAAAGAGTGAGTGTCAGTCCTCTTTCACTTAAGTCGGCATTTTGCCTTTTGTATTAAATTCCAATGCAATTTCTGTATTTAATCGTCAATAAGAATGTCCAAGGGATACAGTAAACCTGAAGTGAAGCATCGGAATCTAAAACTGGACTCACAGGAGAGGTTCAAATCATAGAAAGTTAGAGTGTCAGTCCTCTTGTACTTATGTCGGCATTGTGCCTTTTGTGTTAAATTCCGATGCAATTTCTGTGTTTAATCGTCAATAAGAAGGTGCAAGTTGTACGGTAGACCTGAAGTGACGCATCGGAATCTAAAACTATACTCACAGGAGAAGTTCAAATCATAGAAAGTGAGAGTGTCAGTCCTCTTGTACTTAAGCCGGCATTGTGCATTTTGTATTAATTTCGGATGCAATTTCTGTGTTTCATCTTCAATAGGAAGGTGCAAGGTATACCATTATCCTGAAGTGAAGCATCGGATTCTAAAACTGGACTCACAGGAGAGGTTCATATCATTGAAAGTGAGAGTGTCAGTCCTCTTGTACTTAAGTCGGCATTGTGCCTTTTGTATGAAATTCGGATGCAATTATTGTATTTCATCGTCAATAAGAAGGTGCAAGGTGCACAGTAAACCTGAAATGAAGCATCGGAATCTAAAACTTGACTCACAGGACAGGTTCAAATCATAGAAAGTGAGAGTGTCAGTCCTCTTTTAGTTAAGTCGGCATTGTGTCTTTTGTATTAAATTCGGATGCAATTTCTGTGTTTCATCGTAAATAAGAAGGTCCAAGGGATACAGTAAACCTGAAGTGAAAGTCGGCATTGTGCCTTTTTTATTAAATTCGGATGCAAACTCTGTGTTTCATCGTCAATAAGAAGGTCCATAGATACAGTAGACCTGAAGTGAAGCATCGGAATCTAAAACTGGACTCACAGGAGAGGTTCAAATCATAGAAAGTGAGAGTGTATGTCCTATTGTACGTAAGTCGGCATTGTGATTTTTGTATTGAATTCGGATGCAATTTCTGTGTTTCATCGTCAATAAGAAGGTCCAAGGTATACAGTAAACCTGAAGTGAAGCATCGGACTCAAAAACTGGACTCACAGGAGAGGTTCAAATCATAGAAAGTGAGAGTGTCAGTCCTCTTTTACTAAAATCGGCATTGTGCCTTTTGTATTAAATTCGGATGCAATATCTGTGTTTCATCGTCAATAAGAAGGTGCAAGGTATACAGTAAACCTGTAGTGAAGCATCGGAATCCAAAACTGGAGTCACAGGAGAGGTTCAAATCATAGAAAGTGAGAGTGTCAGTCCTCTTGTACTTAAGTCGGCATTGTGCCTTTTCTATTAAATTCGGATGCAATTTCTATGTTTCATCGTCAATTAAAAGGTCCCAGCGATACAGTAAGCCTGAAGTGAAGCATCGGAATCTAAAACTGGACTCACAGGAGAGGTTCAAATCATAGAAAGTTAGAGTGTCAGTCCTCTTGTACTTAAGTCGGCATTGTGCCTTTTGTATTAAATTCAGATGCAATTTCTATGTTTCATCGTCAATAAGAAGGTCCAAGGGATACAGTAAACCAGAAGTGATGCATCGGAATCTAAAACTGGACTCACAGGAGACGTTCAAATCATAGAAATTTAGAGTGTCAGTCAACTTGTACTTACGTCGGCATTGTGCCTTTTGTATTAAATTCGGATGCAAACTCTGTGTTTCATCGTCAATAAGAAGGTCCAAGGGATACAGTAAACATGAAGTGAAGCATCAGAATCTAAAACTGGACTCACAGGAGAGGTTCAAATCATAGAAAGTGAGAGTGTCAGTCCTCTTTTATTTAAGTCGGCATTGTGTCTTTTGTATTAAATTCCGATGCAATTTCTGTGTTTCATCGTCAATAAGAAGGTGCAAGGTATACAGTAAACCAGAAGTGAAGCATCGGAATCTAAAACTGGACTCACAGGGGAGGTTCAAATCATAGAAAGAGTGCCAGTCCTCTTTTACTGAAGTCGGCATTGTGCCTTTTGTATTAAATTCGGATGCAATTTCTGTGTTTCATCGTCAATAAGAAGGTCCAAAGGATACAGTAAACCTGAAGTGAAGCATCGGAATCTAAAACTGGACTCACAGGAGAGGTTCAAATCATAGAAAGAGAGTGTGTCAGTCCTCTTGTACTTAAGTCGGCATTGTGCTTTTGTATTAAATTCGGATGCAATTTCTGTATTCATCGTCAATAAGAAGGTCCATGGGATGCAGTAAACCTGAAGTGAAGCATCGGAATCTAAAACTGGACTCACAGGAGAGGTTCAAATTATAGAAAGTGAGAGTGTCAGTCCTCTTGTACTTAAGTCGGCATTGTCCCTTTAGAATTTAGTTCCGATGCAATTTCTGTGTTTCATCGTCAATAAGAAGGTGCAAGGTGCACAGTAAACCTGAAATGAAGCATCGGAATCTAAAACTGGACTCACAGGAGAGGTTCAAATCGTAGAAAGTGAGAGTGTCAGTCCTCTTGTACTTAAGTCGTCATTGTGCCTTTTTTTAAAAATCGGATGGAATTTCTGTGTTTCCTCGTCAATAAGAACGTGCAAGGTATACAGTAAACCTGAAGTGAAGCATCGGAATCTGAAACTGGACTCACAGGAGAGGTTCAAATCATAGAAAGAGTGCCAGTCCTCTTTTACTGAAGTCGGCATTGTGACTTTTGTATTGAATTCAGATGCAATTTCTGTGTTTCATCGTCAATAAGAAGGTCCAAGGTATACAGTAAACCTGAAGTGAAGCATCGGAATCTAAAACTGGTCTCACAGGAGAGGTTCAAATCATAGAAAGTGAAAGTGTCAGTCCTCTTGTACTTAAATCGGCATTGTGCCTTTTGTATTAAATTCGGATGCAATTTCTGCGTTTCATCGTCAATAGGAAGGTGCATGGTAGACAGTTAACCTGAAGTGAAGCACCGGAATCTATAACTGGACTCACAGGAGAGGTTCAAATCATTGAAAGTGACAGTGTCAGTCCTCTTGTACTTAAGTCGGCATTGTGCGTTTTCTTACAAATTCGGATGCAATTTCTGTGTTTCATTGTCAATAAGAAGGTCCAAGGGATACAGTAAACCTGAAGTGAAGCATCGGAATCTAAAACTGGACTCACAGGAGAGGTTCAAAACGTAGACATTAAGAGTGTCGGTCCTCTTGTACTTAAGTCGGCATTGTGCCCTTTGTATTAAATTCGGATGCAATTTCTGTGTTTCATCATCAATAAGAAGGTCCAATGGATACAGTAAACCTGAAGTGAAGCATCGGAATCTAAAACTGGACTCACAGGAGAGGTTCAAATCGTAGACAGTAAGAGTGTCGGTCCTCTTGTACTTAAGTCGGCATTGTGCCCTTTGTATTAAATTCGGATGCAATTTCTGTGTTTCATCATCAATAAGAAGGTCCAACGGATACAGTAAACCTGAGGTGAAGCATCGGAATCTAAAACTGGACTCACAGGAGAGGTTCAAAACATAGACAGGTAGAGTGTTGGTCCTCTTGTACTTAAGTCAGCATTGTGCCTTTTGTATTAAATTCGGATGCAATTTCTGTGTCTCATCGTCAATAAGATGGTCCAAGGTATACAGTAAACCTGAAGTGAAGCATCGGAATCTAAAACTGGACACGCAGAAGGGGTTCAAATCACAGAAAATGAGAGTGCCAGTCCTCTTTTACTTAAGTCGGCATTGTGCCTTTTGTATAAAATTCGGATGCAATTTCTGTGTTTCGTCGTCAATAAGAAGGTCCATGGGATGCAGTAAACCTGAAGTGAAGCATCGGAATCTAAAACCGGACTCAAAGGAGTTGTTCAAATCATAGATAGTTAGAGTGTCAGTCCTCTTGTACTTAAGTCGGCATTGTGAATTTTGTATTAAATTCGGATGCAATTTCTGTGTTTCATTGTCAATAGGAAGGTGCAAGGTAGACAGTAAACCTGAAGTGAAGCATCGGAATCTAAAACTGGACTCACAGGAGAGGTTCAAATCATTGACAGTGAGAGTGTCAGTCCTCTTGTACTTAAGTCGGCATTGTGCCTTTGGTATTAAATTCGAATGCAATTTCTGTATTTCATCGTCAATAAGAAGGTCCAAGGGATACAGTATACCTGAAGTGAAGCATCGGAATCTAAAACTGGACTCACAGGAGAGGTTCAAATCATAGAAAGTTAGAGTGTCAGTCCTCTTTTACTTAAGTCGGCATTGTGCCTTTTGTATTAAATTCGAATGCAATTTCTGTGTTTCATCATCAATAAGAAGGTCCAAGGGATACAGTAAACCTGAAGTGAAGCATCGGAATCTAAAACTGGACTCACGGGAGAGGTTCAAATCATAGAAAGTTAGAGTGTCAGTCCTCTTGTATTTAAATCGGCATTGTGGCTTTAGTATTAAATTCGGATGAAATCTTTATTTCATCGTCAATAAGAAGGTACAAGGTATACAGTAAACCTGAAGTGAAGCATCGGAATCTAAAACTGGACTCACAGGAGAGGTTCAAATCGTAGAAAGTGAGAGTCTCAGCCCTCTTGTACTTAAGTCGGCATTGAGCCTTTTGTATTAAATTTGAATGCAATTTCTGTGTTTCATCGTCAATAGGAAGGTGCAAGGTAGACAGTAAACCTGAAGTGAAGCATCGGAATCTAAAACTGGACTCACAGATGAGGTTCAAATCATTGAAAGTGAGAGTGTCAGTCCTCTTGTACTTAAGTCGGCATTGTGCCTTTGGTATTAAATTCGAATGCAATTTCTGTATTTCATCGTCAATAAGAAGGTCCAAGGGATACAGTATACCTGAAGTGAAGCATCGGAATCTAAAACTGGACTCACAGGAGAGGTTCAAAACATAGAAAGTTAGAGTGTCAGTCCTCTTGTACTTATGTCGGCACTGTGCCTTTGTATTAAATTCCGATGCAATTTCTGTGTTTCATCGTCAATAAGAGGATGTAAGGTATACGGTAGACCTGAAGTGACGCATTGGAATCTAAAACTATACTCACAGGAGAAGTTCAAAACATAGAAAGTGAGAGTGTCAGTCCTCTTGTACTTAAGTCGGCATTGTGACTTTTGTATTAAATTCGGATGCAAACTCTGTGTTTCATCGTCAATAAAAAGGTCCAAGGGATACAGTAATCCTGAAGTGAAGCATTGGAATCTAAAACTGGACTCACAGTAGAGGTTCAAATCATAGAAAGTGAGAGTGTCAGTCCTCTTGTAGTTAAGTCGGCATTGTGATTTTTGTATTGAGTTCGGATGCAATTTCTGTGTTTCATCGTCAATAAGAAGGTCCAAGGTATACAGTAAACCTGAAGTGAAGCATCGGAATCTAAAACTGGACTCACAGGAGAGGTTCAAATCATAGAAAGTGAGAGTGTAAGTCCTCTTTTACTTAAGTCGGCATTGTGCCTTTTGAATTAAAGTCGGATGCAATTTCTGTGTTTCATCGTCAATAAGAAGGCCCAAGGGATACAGTAAACCTGAAGTGAAGCAACGGAATCTAATACTGGACTCACAGGAGAGGTTCAAAAGATAGAAAGTTAGAGTGTCAGTCCTCTTTTACTTAAGTCGGCATTGTGCCTTTTGTATTAAATTCGGATGCAATTTCTGTGTTTCATCATCAATAAGAAGGTCCAAGGGATACAGTAAACCTGAAGTGAAGCATCGGAATCTAAAACTGGACTCACAGGAGAGGTTCAAATCATAGAAAATTAGAGTGTCAGTCCTCTTGTACTTAAATCGGCATTGTGCCTTTTGTATTAAATTCGGATGCAATCTTTGTTTCATCGTCAATAAGAAGGTGCAAGGTATACAGTAAACCTGAAGTGAAGCATCGGAATCTAAAACTGGACTCACTGGAGAGGTTCAAATCATAGAAAGTTAGAGTGTCAGTCCTCTTGTACTTAAATCGGCATTGTGCCTTTTGTATTAAATTCGGATGCAATTTCTGTGTTTCATCGTCAATAAGAGGATGTAAGGTATACGGTAGACCTGAAGTGACGCATTGGAATCTAAAACTATACTCACAGGAGAAGTTCAAAACATAGAAAGTGAGAGGGTCAGTCCTCTTTTACTTAAGTCGGCATTGCGCCCTTTGTATTAAATTCGGATGCAATTTATGTGTTTCATCGTCAATAAGAAGGTCCCAGGTATGCAGTAAACCAGAAGTGAAGCATCGTAATCTAAAAGTGGACTCACAGGAGAGGTTGAAAACGTAGACATTAAGAGTGTCGGTCCTCTTGTCCTTAAGACGGCATTGTGCCTTTTGTATTTAATTCGGGTGCAAACTCTGTGTTTCATCGTCAATAAGAAGGTCCAAGGGATACAGCAAACCTGAAGTGAAGCATCGGAATCCAAAACTGGACTCACATGAGAGGTTCAAATCATAGAAAGTGAGAGTGTCAGTCCTCTTGTACTAAAGTCGGCATTGTGACTTTTGTATTAAATTCGGATGCAAACTCTGTGTTTCATCGTCAATAAAAAGGTCCAAGGGATACAGTAATCCTGAAGTGAAGCATTGGAATCTAAAACTTGACTCACAGTAGAGGTTCAAATCATAGAAAGTGAGAGTGTCAGTCCTCTTGTAGTTAAGTCGGCATTGTGATTTTTGTATTGAGTTCGGATGCAATTTCTGTGTTTCATCGTCAATAAGAAGGTCCAAGGTATACAGTAAACCTGAAGTGAAGCATCGGAATCTAAAACTGGACTCACAGGAGAGGTTCAAATCATAGAAAGTGAGAGTGTAAGTCCTCTTTTACTTAAGTCGGCATTGTGCCTTTTGAATTAAAGTCGGATGCAATTTCTGTGTTTCATCGTCAATAAGAAGGCCCAAGGGATACAGTAAACCTGAAGTGAAGCAACGGAATCTAATACTGGACTCACAGGAGAGGTTCAAAAGATAGAAAGTTAGAGTGTCAGTCCTCTTTTACTTAAGTCGGCATTGTGCCTTTTGTATTAAATTCGGATGCAATTTCTGTGTTTCATCATCAATAAGAAGGTCCAAGGGATACAGTAAACCTGAAGTGAAGCATCGGAATCTAAAACTGGACTCACAGGAGAGGTTCAAATCATAGAAAATTAGAGTGTCAGTCCTCTTGTACTTAAATCGGCATTGTGCCTTTTGTATTAAATTCGGATGCAATCTTTGTTTCATCGTCAATAAGAAGGTGCAAGGTATACAGTAAACCTGAAGTGAAGCATCGGAATCTAAAACTGGACTCACAGGAGAGGTTCAAATCATACAAAGTTAGAGTGTCAGTCCTCTTGTACTTAAATCGGCATTGTGCCTTTTGTATTAAATTCGGATGCAATTTCTGAATTTCATCGTCAATAGGAAAGTGCAAGGTAGACAGTTAACCTGAAGTGAAGCATCGGAATCTATAACTGGACTCACAGGAGAGGTTCAAATGATTGAAAGTGACAGTGTCAGTCCTCTTGTACTTAAGTCGGCATTGTGCCTTTTGGTATTAAATTCGAATGCAATTTCTGTATCTCATCGTCAATAAGAAGGTCCAAGGGATACAGTATACCTGAAGTGAAGCATCGGAATCTAAAACTGCACTCACAGGAGAGGTTCAAATCATAGAAAGTTAGAGTGTCAGTCCTCTTGTACTTAAGTCGGCATTGTGCGTTTTGTTACAAATTCGGATGGAATTTCTGTGTTTCATCGTCAATAAGAAGGTCCAAGGGATACAGTAAACCTGAAGTGAAGCATCGGAATCTAAAACTGGACTCACAGGAGAGGTTCAAAACGTAGACAGTAAGACTGTCGGTCCTCTTGTACTTAAGTCGGCATTGTGCCCTTTGTATTAAATTCGGATGCAATTTCTGTGTTTCATGATCAATAAGAAGGTCCAAGGGATACAGTAAACCTGAAGCGAAAGTCGGCATTGTGCCTTTTTTATTAAATTCGGATGCAAACTCTGTGTTTCATCTTCAATAAGAAGGTCCAAGAGATACAGTAGACGTGAAGTGAAGCATCCGAATCTAAAACTGGACTCACAGGATAGGTTCAAATAACAGAAAGTAAGAGTGTCAGTCCTATCTTACTTAAGTCGGCATTGTGCCTTTTGTATTTAATTCGGATGCAATTTCTGTGTTACATCGTCAATAAGAGGGTCAAAGGTATAAAGTAAACCTGAAGTGAAGCAACGGGATCTAAAACTGGTCTCACAACAGAGGTTCAAATCATAGAAAGTGAGAGTGTCAGTCCTCTTGTACTTAAGTCGGCATTGTGCCTTTTGTATTAAATTCGGATGCAATTTCTGTGTTTCATCATCAATAAGAAGGTCCAAGGGATACAGTAAACCTGAAGTGAAACATCGGAATCTAAAACTGGACTCACAGGAGAGGTTCAAATCATAGAAAATTAGAGTGTCAGTCCTCTTGTACTTAAATCGGCATTGTGCCTTTTGTATTATATTCGGATGCAATCTTTGTTTCATCGTCAATAAGAAGGTGCAAGGTATACAGTAAACCTGAAGTGAAGCATCGGAATCTAAAACTTGACTGACAGGAGAGGTTCAAATCATAGAAAGTTAGAGTGTCAGTCCTCTTGTACTTAAATCGGCATTGTGCCTTTTGTATTAAATTCGGATGCAATTTCTGTGTTTCATCGTCAATAAGAGGATGTAAGGTATACGGTAGACCTGAAGTGACGCATTGGAATCTAAAACTATACTCACAGGAGAAGTTCAAACATAGAAAGTGAGAGGGTCAGTCATCTTTTACTTAAGTCGGCATTGCGCCCTTTGTATTAAATTCGGATGCAATTTATGTGTTTCATCGTCAATAAGAAGGTCCCAGGTATACAGTAAACCAGAAGTGAAGCATCGTAATCTAAAAGTGGACTCACAGGAGAGGTTGAAAACGTAGACATTAAGAGTGTCGGTCCTCTTGTCCTTAAGACGGCATTGTGCCATTTGTATTAAATTCGGATGCAAACTCTGTGTTTCATCGTCAATAAGAAGGTCCAAGGGATACAGCAAACCTGAAGTGAAGCATCGGAATTCAAAACTGGACTCACATGAGAGGTTCAAATCATAGAAAGTGAGAGTGTCAGTCCTCTTGTACTTAAGTCGGCATTATGACTTTTGTATTAAATTCGGATGCAAACTCTGTGTTTCATCGTCAATAAAAAGGTCCAAGGGATACAGTAATCCTGAAGTGAAGCATTGGAATCTAAAACTGGACTCACAGTAGAGGTTCAAATCATAGAAAGTGAGAGTGTCAGTCCTCTTGTAGTTAAGTCGGCATTGTGATTTTTGTATTGAGTTCGGATGCAATTTCTGTGTTTCATCGTCAATAAGAAGGTCCAAGGTATACAGTACACCTGAAGTGAAGCATCGGAATCTAAAACTGGACTCACAGGAGAGGTTCAAATCATAGAAAGTGAGAGTGTAAGTCCTCTTTTACTTAAGTCGGCATTGTGCCTTTTGAATTAAAGTCGGATGCAATTTCTGTGTTTCATCGTCAATAAGAAGGCCCAAGGGATACAGTTAACCTGAAGTGAAGCAACGGAATCTAATACTGGACTCACAGGAGAGGTTCAAAAGATAGAAAGTTAGAGTGTCAGTCCTCTTTTACTTAAGTCGGCATTGTGCCTTTTGTATAAAATTCGGATGCAATTTCTGTGTTTCGTCGTCAATAAGAAGGTCCAAGGGATGCAGTAAACCTGAAGTGAAGCATCGGAATCTAAAACTGGACTCAAAGGAGAGGTTCAAATCATAGATAGTTAGAGTGTCAGTCCTCTTGTACTTAAGTCGGCATTGTGAATTGTGTATTAAATTCGGATGCAATTTCTGTGTTTCATCGTCAATAGGAAGGTGCAAGGTAGACAGTAAACCTGAAGTGAAGCATCGGAATCTAAAACTGGACTCACAGGAGAGGTTCAAATCATTGACAGTGAGAGTGTCAGTGCTCTTGTACTTAGGTCGGCATTGTGCCTTTGGTATTAAATTCGAATGCAATTTCTGTATTTCATCGTCAATAAGAAGGTCCAAGGGATACAGTATACCTGAAGTGAAGCATCGGAATCTAAAACTGGACTCACAGGAGAGGTTCAAACCATAGAAAGTTAGAGTATCAGTGCTCTTTTACTTAAGTCGGCATTGTGCCTTTTGTATTAAATTCGGATGCAATTTCTGTGTTTCATCATCAATAAGAAGGTCCAAGGGATACAGTAAACCTGAAGTGAAGCATCGGAATATAAAACTGGACTCATGGGAGAGGTTCAAATCATAGAAAGTTAGAGTGTCAGTCCTCTTGTATTTAAATCGGCATTGTTGCTTTTGTATTAAATTCGGATGCAATCTTTATTTCATCGTCAATAAGAAGGTACAAGGTATACAGTAAACCTGAAGTGAAGCATCGGAATCTAAAACTGGACTCACAGGAGAGGTTCAAATCGTAGAAAGTGAGAGTGTCAGTCCTCTTGTACTTAAGTCGGCATTGAGCATTTTGTATTAAATTTGAATGCAATTTATGTGTTTCATCGTCAATAGGAAGGTGCAAGGTAGACAGTAAACCTGAAGTGAAGCATCGGAATCTAAAGCTGGACTCACAAGAGAGATTCAATTCATTGAAAGTGAGAGTGTCAGTTCTCTTGTACTTAAGTCGGCATTGTGCCTTTGGTATTAAATTCGAATGCAATTTCTGTATTTCATCGTCAATAAGAAGGTCCAAGGGATACAGTATATCTGAAGTGAAGCATCGGAATCCAATACTGGACTCACATGAGAGGTGCAAATCATAGAAAGTGAGAGTGTCAGTCCTCTTGTACTTAAGTCGGCATTGTGACTTTTGTATTAAATTCGGATGCAAACTCTGTGTTTCATCGTCAATAAAAAGGTCCAAGGGATACAGTAAACCTGAAGTGAAGCATCGGAATCTAAAACTGGACTCACAGGAGAGGTTCAAATCATAGAAAGTGAGAGTGTCAGTCCTCTTGTAGTTAAGTCGGCATTGTGATTTTTGTATTGAGTTCGGATGCAATTTCTGTGTTTCATCGTCAATAAGAAGGTCCATGGTATACAGTAAACCTGAAGTGAAGCATCGGAACCTAAAGCTGGACTCACAGGAGAGGTTCAAATCATCGAAAGTGAGAGTGTAAGTCCTCTTTTACTTAAGTCGGCATTGTGCCTTTTGTATTAAATTCGGATGCAATTTCTGTGTTTCATTGTCAATAGGAAGGTGCAAGGTAGACATTAAACGTAGAGTGAAGCATCGGAATCTAAAACTGGACTCAAAGGAGAGGTTCTAATCATAGAAAGTTAGAGTGTCAGTCCTCTTGTACTTAAATCGGCATTGTGCCTTTTGTATTAAATTCGGATGCAATCTTTGTTTCATCGTCAATAAGAAGGTGCAAGGTATACAGTAAACCTGAAGTGAAGCTTCGGAATCTAAAACTGGACTCACAGGAGAGGTTCAAATCGTAGAAAGTGATAGTGTCAGTCCTCTTGTACTTAAGTCGGATTTGTGCCTTTTGTATTCAGTTCGGATGCAATTTCTGTGTTTCATCGTCAATAAGAAGATGCAAGGTATTCGGTAGACCTGAAGTGACGCATCGGAATCTAAAACTAAACTCACAGTAGAAGTTCAAAACATAGTAAGTGAGAAGGTCAGTCCTCTTTTACTTAAGTCGGCATTGTGCATTTTGTATTAAATTCGGATGCAATTTCAGTTTCTTCGTCAATGAGAAGGTCCAAGGGATACAGTAAACCTGAAGTGAAGCATCGGAATCTAAAACTGGGGTCAAAGGAGAGGTTCAAATCATAGAAAGTTTGGGTGTCAGTCCTCTTGTACGTAAGTCGGCATTGTGCCTTTTGTATTAAATTCGGTTGCAATTTCTGTGTTTCACCGTCAATAAGAAGGTCCAAGGGATACAATAAACCGCAAGTGAAGCATCGGAATCTAAAACTGGACTCACAGGAGAGGTTGAAAACGTAGACAGTAAGAGTGTCGGTCCTCTTGTACTTAAGTCGGCATTGTGCCTTTTGTATTAAATTCGGATGCAAACTCTGTGTTTCATCGTCAATAAGAAGGTCCAAGGGATACAGTAAACCTGAAGTGAAGCATCGGAATCTAAAACTGGACTCACATGAGAGGTTCAAATCATAGAAAGTGAGAGTGTCAGTCCTCTTGTACTTAAGTCGGCATTGTGATTTTTGTATTGAATTCGGATGCAATTTCTGTGTTTCATCGTCAATAAGAACGTCCAATGTGTACAGTAAACCTGAAGTGAAGCATCGGAATCTAAAACTGGACTCACAGGAGAGGTTCAAATCATAGAGAGTGAGAGTGTCAGTCCTCTTTTACTTAAGTCGGCATTGTGCCTTTTGTATTAAATTCGGATGCAATTTCTGTGTTTCATCATCAATAAGAAGGTCCAAGGGATACAGTAAACCTGAAGTGAAGCATCGGAATCTAAAACTGGACTCACAGGAGAGGTTCAAATCATAGAAAGTTAGAGTGTCAGTCCTCTTGTACTTAAATCGGCATTGTGCCTTTTGTATTAAATTCGGATGCAATCCTTGTTTCATCGTCAATAAGAAGGTGCAAGGTATACAGTAAACCTGAAGTGAAGCATCGGAAACTAAATCTGGACTCACAGGAGAGGTTCAAATCATAGAAAGTTAGAGTGTCAGTCCTCTTGTACTTATGTCGGCATTGTGCCTTTGTATTAAATTTCGATGCAATTTCTGTGTTTCATCGCCAATAAGAAGATGCAAGGTATACGGTAGACCTGAAGTGACGCATCGGAATCTAAAACTATACTCACAGGAGAAGTTCAAAACATAGAAAGTGAGAGGGTCAGTCCTCTTTCACTTAAGTCGGCATTGTGCCTTTTGTATTAAATTCGGATGCAATATCTGTGTTTCTTCGTCAATAAGAAGGTCCAAGGGATACAGTAAACCTGAAGAGAAGCATCGGAATCTAAAACTGGGATCAAAGGAGAGGTTCAAATCATAGAAAGTTAGGGTGTCAGTCCTCTTGTACGTAAGTCGGTATTGTGCCTTTTGTATTAAATACGGATGCAATTTCTGTGTTTCATCGTCAATAAGAAGGTCCAAGGGATACAGTAAACCAGAAGTGAAGCATCGGAATCTGAAACTGGACTCACAGGAGAGGTTGAAAACGTAGACAGTAAGAGTGTCGGTCCTCTTGTACTTAAGTCGGCATTGTGCCTTTTGTATTAAATTCGGATGCAATATCTGCGCCTCATCGTCCATAAGAAGGTGCAACGGATACAGTAAACCTGCAGTGAAGCATCGGAATCTAAAACTGGACTCACAGGAGAGGTTCAAATCACAGAAAGTGTGATTGTCAGTCCTCTTGTACTTAAGTCGGCATTGTGCCTTTTGTATTAAATTCGGATGCAAACTCTGTGTTTCATCGTCAATAAGAAGGTCCAAGGGATACAGTAAACCTGAAGTGAAGCATCGGAATCTAAAATTGGACTCACAGGAGAGGTTCAAATCATAGAAAGTGAGAGTGTCAGTCCTCTTGTAGTTAAGTCGGCATTGTGACTTTTGTATTGAGTTCGGATGCAATTTCTATGTTTCATCGTCAATTAGAAGGTCCAAGGTATAAAGGAAACCTGAAGTGAAGCATCGGAATCTAAAACTGGACTCACATGAGAGGTTCAAATCGTAGAAAGTGAGAGTGTCAGTCCTCTTGTACGTAAGTCGGCATTGTGTCTTTTGTATTCAATTCGGATGAAATTTCTGTGTTTCATCGTCAATACGAAGGTGCAAGGTATACAGTAAACCTGAAGTGAAGCATCGGAATCTAAAACTGGACTCACAGGAGCGGTTCAAATCGTAGAAAGTGAGAGTGTCAATCCTCTTGTACTATAGTCGACATTGTGCCTTTTGTATTCAATTTGGATGCAATTTCTGTGTTTCATCGTCAATAAGAAGGTGCAAGGTGCACAGTAAACCTGAAGTGAAGCATCGGAATCTAAAACTGGACTTACAGGAGAGGTTCAAATCGTAGAAAGTGAGAGTGTTAGTCCTCTTGTACTTATGACGGCATTGTGCCTTTTGTATTAAATTTGGATGCAATTTCTGTGTTTCTTCGTCAATAAGAAGGTCCAAGGGATACAGTACACCTGAAGTGAAGCATCGGAATCTAAAACTGGTCTCACAGGACAGGTTCAAATCGTAGAAAGTGAGAGTGTCAGTCCTCTTGTACTTAAGTCGGCATTGTGCCTTTTGTATTAAATTCGGATGCAATTTCTGTATTTCATCGTCAATAAGAAGGTCCAAGGGATACAGTAACCCAAAGTCAAGCATCGGATTCTAAAACGGGACTCACAGGAGAGGTTCATATCATAGAAAGTTAGAGTGTAAGTCCTCTTGTACTTAAGTAGGCATTGTGGCTTTTGTATTAAATTCGGATGCAAACTCTGTGTTTCATCGTAAATAAGAAGGTCCAAGGGATACAGTAAACCTGAAGTGAAGCATCGGAATCTAAAACTGGACTCACAGGAGAGGTTCAAAACATAGACAGTTAGAGTGTCGGTCCTCTTGTACTTAAGTCGGCATTGTGCCTTTTGTATTAAATTCGGATGCAATTTCTGTGTCTCATCGTCAATAAGATGGTCCAAGGTATTCAGTAAACCTGAAGTGAAGCATCGGAATCTAAAACTGGACACACAGGAGGGGTTCAAATCACAGAAAGTGAGAGTGTCAGTCCTCTTTTACTTAAGTCGGCATTGTGCCTTTTGTATAAAATTCGGATGCAATTTCTGTGTTTCGTCGTCAATAAGAAGGGCCAAGGGATGCAGTAAACCTGAAGTGAAGCATCGGAATCTAAAACTGGACTCAAAGGAGAGGTTCAAATCATAGATAGTTAGAGTGTCAGTCCTCTTGTACTTAAGTCGGCATTGTGAATTGTGTATTAAATTCGGATGCAATTTCTGTGTTTCATCGTCAATAGGAAGGTGCAAGGTAGACAGTAAACCTGAAGTGAAGCATCGGAATCTAAAACTGGACTCACAGGAGAGGTTCAAATCATTGACAGTGAGAGTGTCAGTGCTCTTGTACTTAAGTCGGCATTGTGCCTTTTGTATTAAATTCGGATGCAATTTCTGTGTTTCATTGTCAATAGGAAGGTGCAAGGTAGACAGTAAACCTGAAGTGAAGCATCGGAAACTAAATCTGGACTCACAGGAGAGGTTCAAATTATAGAGAGTGAGAGTGTCAGTCCTCTTTTACTTAAGTCGGCATTGTGCCTTTTGTATTAAATTCGGATGCAATTTCTGTGTTTCATCATCAATAAGAAGGTCCAAGGGTTACAGTAAACCTGAAGTGAAGCATCGGAATCTAAAACTGGACTCACAGGAGAGGTTCAAATCATAGAGAGTGAGAGTGTCAGTCCTCTTTTACTTAAGTCGGCATTGTGCCTTTTGTATTAAATTCGGATGCAATTTCTGTGTTTCATCATCAATAAGAAGGTCCAAGGGTTACAGTAAACCTGAAGTGAAGCATCGGAATCTAAAACTGGACTCACAGGCGAGGTTCAAATCATAGAAAGTTAGAGTGTCAGTCCTCTTGTACTTAAATCGGCATTGTGCCTTTTGTATTAAATTCGGATGCAATCCTTGTTTCATCGTCAATAAGAAGGTGCAAGGTATGCAGTAAACCTGAAGTGAAGCATCGGAATCTAAAACTGGACTCACAGGACAGGTTCAAATCGTAGAAAGTGAGAGTGTCAGTCCTCTTGTACTTAAGTCGGCATTGTGCCTTTTGTATTAAATTCGGATGCAATTTCTGTGTTTCATTGTCAATAGGAAGGTGCAAGGTAGACAGTAAACCTGAAGTGAAGCATCGGAAACTAAATCTGGACTCACAGGAGAGGTTCAAATCATAGCAAGTTAGAGTGTCAGTCCTCTTGTACTTATGTCGGCATTGTGCCTTTGTATTAAATTTCGATGCAATTTCTGTGTTTCATCGCCAATAAGAAGATGCAAGGTATACGGTAGACCTGAAGTGACGCATCGGTTTCTAAAACTATACTCACAGGAGAAGTTCAAAACATAGAAAGTGAGAGGGTCAGTCCTCTTGTACTTAAGTCGGCATTGAGCATTTTGTATTAAATTTGAATGCAATTTATGTGTTTCATCGTCAATAGGAAGGTGCAAGGTAGACAGTAAACCTGAAGTGAAGCATCGGAATCTAAAGCTGGACTCACAAGAGAGATTCAATTCATTGAAAGTGAGAGTGTCAGTTCTCTTGTACTTAAGTCGGCATTGTGCCTTTGGTATTAAATTCGAATGCAATTTCTGTATTTCATCGTCAATAAGAAGGTCCAAGGGATACAGTATATCTGAAGTGAAGCATCGGAATCCAATACTGGACTCACATGAGAGGTGCAAATCATAGAAAGTGAGAGTGTCAGTCCTCTTGTACTTAAGTCGGCATTGTGACTTTTGTATTAAATTCGGATGCAAACTCTGTGTTTCATCGTCAATAAAAAGGTCCAAGGGATACAGTAAACCTGAAGTGAAGCATCGGAATCTAAAACTGGACTCACAGGAGAGGATCAAATCATAGAAAGTGAGAGTGTCAGTCCTCTTGTAGTTAAGTCGGCATTGTGATTTATGTATTGAGTTCGGATGCAATTTCTGTGTTTCATCGTCAATAAGAAGGTCCATGGTATACAGTAAACCTGAAGTGAAGCATCGGAACCTAAAGCTGGACTCACAGGAGAGGTTCAAATCATCGAAAGTGAGAGTGTAAGTCCTCTTTTACTTAAGTCGGCATTGTGCCTTTTGTATTAAATTCGGATGCAATTTCTGTGTTTCATTGTCAATAGGAAGGTGCAAGGTAGACATTAAACGTAGAGTGAAGCATCGGAATCTAAAACTGGACTCAAAGGAGAGGTTCTAATCATAGAAAGTTAGAGTGTCAGTCCTCTTGTACTTAAATCGGCATTGTGCCTTTTGTATTAAATTCGGATGCAATCTTTGTTTCATCGTCAATAAGAAGGTGCAAGGTATACAGTAAACCTGAAGTGAAGCTTCGGAATCTAAAACTGGACTCACAGGAGAGGTTCAAATCGTAGAAAGTGAGAGTGTCAGTCCTCTTGTACTTAAGTCGGATTTGTGCCTTTTGTATTCAGTTCGGATGCAATTTCTGTGTTTCATCGTCAATAAGAAGATGCAAGGTATTCGGTAGACCTGAAGTGACGCATCGGAATCTAAAACTAAACTCACAGTAGAAGTTCAAAACATAGTAAGTGAGAAGGTCAGTCCTCTTTTACTTAAGTCGGCATTGTGCATTTTGTATTAAATTCGGATGCAATTTCAGTTTCTTCGTCAATGAGAAGGTCCAAGGGATACAGTAAACCTGAAGTGAAGCATCGGAATCTAAAACTGGGGTCAAAGGAGAGGTTCAAATCATAGAAAGTTTGGGTGTCAGTCCTCTTGTACGTAAGTCGGCATTGTGCCTTTTGTATTAAATTCGGTTGCAATTTCTGTGTTTCACCGTCAATAAGAAGGTCCAAGGGATACAATAAACCGCAAGTGAAGCATCGGAATCTAAAACTGGACTCACAGGAGAGGTTGAAAACGTAGACAGTAAGAGTGTCGGTCCTCTTGTACTTAAGTCGGCATTGTGCCTTTTGTATTAAATTCGGATGCAAACTCTGTGTTTCATCGTCAATAAGAAGGTCCAAGGGATACAGTAAACCTGAAGTGAAGCATCGGAATCTAAAACTGGACTCACATGAGAGGTTCAAATCATAGAAAGTGAGAGTGTCAGTCCTCTTGTACTTAAGTCGACATTGTGATTTTTGTATTGAATTCGGATGCAATTTCTGTGTTTCATCGTCAATAAGAACGTCCAATGTGTACAGTAAACCTGAAGTGAAGCATCGGAATCTAAAACTGGACTCACAGGAGAGGTTCAAATCATAGAGAGTGAGAGTGTCAGTCCTCTTTTACTTAAGTCGGCATTGTGCCTTTTGTATTAAATTCGGATGCAATTTCTGTGTTTCATCATCAATAAGAAGGTCCAAGGGATACAGTAAACCTGAAGTGAAGCATCGGAATCTAAAACTGGACTCACAGGAGAGGTTCAAATCATAGAAAGTTAGAGTGTCAGTCCTCTTGTACTTAAATCGGCATTGTGCCTTTTGTATTAAATTCGGATGCAATCCTTGTTTCATCGTCAATAAGAAGGTGCAAGGTATACAGTAAACCTGAAGTGAAGCATCGGAAACTAAATCTGGACTCACAGGAGAGGTTCAAATCATAGAAAGTTAGAGTGTCAGTCCTCTTGTACTTATGTCGGCATTGTGCCTTTGTATTAAATTTCGATGCAATTTCTGTGTTTCATCGCCAATAAGAAGATGCAAGGTATACGGTAGACCTGAAGTGACGCATCGGAATCTAAAACTATACTCACAGGAGAAGTTCAAAACATAGAAAGTGAGAGGGTCAGTCCTCTTTCACTTAAGTCGGCATTGTGCCTTTTGTATTAAATTCGGATGCAATATCTGTGTTTCTTCGTCAATAAGAAGGTCCAAGGGATACAGTAAACCTGAAGTGAAGCATCGGAATCTAAAACTGGGATCAAAGGAGAGGTTCAAATCATAGAAAGTTAGGGTGTCAGTCCTCTTGTACGTAAGTCGGTATTGTGCCTTTTGTATTAAATACGGATGCAATTTCTGTGTTTCATCGTCAATAAGAAGGTCCAAGGGATACAGTAAACCAGAAGTGAAGCATCGGAATCTGAAACTGGACTCACAGGAGAGGTTGAAAACGTAGACAGTAAGAGTGTCGGTCCTCTTGTACTTAAGTCGGCATTGTGCCTTTTGTATTAAATTCGGATGCAATATCTGCGCCTCATCGTCCATAAGAAGGTGCAACGGATACAGTAAACCTGCAGTGAAGCATCGGAATCTAAAACTGGACTCACAGGAGAGGTTCAAATCACAGAAAGTGTGATTGTCAGTCCTCTTGTACTTAAGTCGGCATTGTGCCTTTTGTATTAAATTCGGATGCAAACTCTGTGTTTCATCGTCAATAAGAAGGTCCAAGGGATACAGTAAACCTGAAGTGAAGCATCGGAATCTAAAATTGGACTCACAGGAGAGGTTCAAATCATAGAAAGTGAGAGTGTCAGTCCTCTTGTAGTTAAGTCGGCATTGTGATTTTTGTATTGAGTTCGGATGCAATTTCTATGTTTCATCGTCAATTAGAAGGTCCAAGGTATAAAGTAAACCTGAAGTGAAGCATCGGAATCTAAAACTGGACTCACATGAGAGGTTCAAATCGTAGAAAGTGAGAGTGTCAGTCCTCTTGTACGTAAGTCGGCATTGTGTCTTTTGTATTCAATTCGGATGAAATTTCTGTGTTTCATCGTCAATACGAAGGTGCAAGGTATACAGTAAACCTGAAGTGAAGCACCGGAATCTAAAACTGGACTCACAGGAGCGGTTCAAATCGTAGAAAGTGAGAGTGTCAATCCTCTTGTACTATAGTCGACATTGTGCCTTTTGTATTCAATTTGGATGCAATTTCTGTGTTTCATCGTCAATAAGAAGGCGCAAGGTGCACAGTAAACCTGAAGTGAAGCATCGGAATCTAAAACTGGACTTACAGGAGAGGTTCAAATCGTAGAAAGTGAGAGTGTTAGTCCTCTTGTACTTATGACGGCATTGTGCCTTTTGTATTAAATTTGGATGCAATTTCTGTGTTTCTTCGTCAATAAGAAGGTCCAAGGGATACAGTACACCTGAAGTGAAGCATCGGAATCTAAAACTGGTCTCACAGGACAGGTTCAAATCGTAGAAAGTGAGAGTGTCAGTCCTCTTGTACTTAAGTCGGCATTGTGCCTTTTGTATTAAATTCGGATGCAATTTCTGTATTTCATCGTCAATAAGAAGGTCCAAGGGATACAGTAACCCAAAGTGAAGCATCGGATTCTAAATCGGGACTCACAGGAGAGGTTCATATCATAGAAAGTTAGAGTGTAAGTCCTCTTGTACTTAAGTAGGCATTGTGGCTTTTGTATTAAATTCGGATGCAAACTCTGTGTTTCATCGTTAATAATAAGGTCCAAGGGATACAGTAAACCTGAAGTGAAGCATCGGAATCTAAAACTGGACTCACAGGAGAGGTTCAAAACATAGACAGTTAGAGTGTCGGTCCTCTTGTACTTAAGTCGGCATTGTGCCTTTTGTATTAAATTCGGATGCAATTTCTGTGTCTCATCGTCAATAAGATGGTCCAAGGTATTCAGTAAACCTGAAGTGAAGCATCGGAATCTAAAACTGGACACACAGGAGGGGTTCAAATCACAGAAAGTGAGAGTGTCAGTCCTCTTTTACTTAAGTCGGCATTGTGCCTTTTGTATAAAATTCGGATGCAATTTCTGTGTTTCGTCGTCAATAAGAAGGGCCAAGGGATGCAGTAAACCTGAAGTGAAGCATCGGAATCTAAAACTGGACTCAAAGGAGAGGTTCAAATCATAGATAGTTAGAGTGTCAGTCCTCTTGTACTTAAGTCGGCATTGTGAATTGTGTATTAAATTCGGATGCAATTTCTGTGTTTCATCGTCAATAGGAAGGTGCAAGGTAGACAGTAAACCTGAAGTGAAGCATCGGAATCTAAAACTGGACTCACAGGAGAGGTTCAAATCATTGACAGTGAGAGTGTCAGTGCTCTTGTACTTAAGTCGGCATTGTGCCTTTGGTATGAAATTCGAATGCAATTTCTGTATTTCATCGTCAATAAGAAGGTCCAAGGGATACAGTATACCTGAAGTGAAGCATCGGAATCTAAAACTGGACTCACAGGAGAGGTTCAAACCATAGAAAGTTAGAGTGTCAGTCCTCTTTTACTTAAGTCGGCATTGTGCCTTTTGTATTAAATTCGGATGCAATTTCTGTGTTTCATCATCATTAAGAAGGTCCAAGGGATACAGTAAACCTGAAGTGAAGCATCGGAATATAAAACTGGACTCATGGGAGAGGTTCAAATCATAGAAAGTTAGAGTGTCAGTCCTCTTGTATTTAAATCGGCATTGTTGCTTTTGTATTAAATTCGGATGCAATCTTTATTTCATCGTCAATAAGAAGGTACAAGGTATACAGTAAACCTGAAGTGAAGCATCGGAATCTAAAACTGGACTCACAGGAGAAGTTCAAATCGTAGAAAGTGAGAGTGTCAGTCCTCTTGTACTTAAGTCGGCATTGAGCATTTTGTATTAAATTTGAATGCAATTTCTGTGTTTCATCGTCAATAGGAAGGTGCAAGGTAGACAGTAAACCTGAAGTGAAGCATCGGAATCTAAAGTTGGACTCACAGGAGAGGTTCAAATCATTGAAAGTGAGAGTGCCAGTTCTCTTGTACTTAAGTCGGCATTGTGCCTTTGGTATTAAATTCGAATGCAATTTCTGTATTTCATCGTCAATAAGAAGGTCCAAGGGATACAGTATACCTGAAGTGAAGCATCGGAATCTAAAACTGGACTCACAGGAGAGGTTCAAATCATAGAAAGTTAGAGTGTCAGTAATCTTGTACTTATGTCGGCATTGTGCCTTTGTATTAAATTACGATCAATTTCTGTGTTTCATCGTCAATAAGAAGGTCCAAGGGATACAATAAACCGCAAGTGAAGCATCGGAATCTAAAACTGGACTCACAGGAGAGGTTGAAAACGTAGACAGTAAGAGTGTCGGTCCTCTTGTACTTAAGTCGGCATTGTGCCTTTTGTATTAAATTCGGATGCAAACTCTGTGTTTCATCGTCAATAAGAAGGTCCAAGGGATACAGTAAACCTGAAGTGAAGCATCGGAATCTAAAACTGGACTCACATGAGATGTTCAAATCATAGAAAGTGAGAGTGTCAGTCCTCTTGTACTTAAGTCGGCATTGTGATTTTTGTATTGAATTCGGATGCAATTTCTGTGTTTCATCGTCAATAAGAACGACCAATGTGTACAGTAAACCTGAAGTGAAGCATCGGAATCTAAAACTGGACTCACAGGAGAGGTTCAAATCATAGAGAGTGAGAGTGTCAGTCCTCTTTTACTTAAGTCGGCATTGTGCCTTTTGTATTAAATTCGGATGCAATTTCTGTGTTTCATCATCAATAAGAAGGTCCAAGGGTTACAGTAAACCTGAAGTGAAGCATCGGAATCTAAAACTGGACTCACAGGCGAGGTTCAAATCATAGAAAGTTAGAGTGTCAGTCCTCTTGTACTTAAATCGGCATTGTGCCTTTTGTATTAAATTCGGATGCAATCCTTGTTTCATCGTCAATAAGAAGGTGCAAGGTATGCAGTAAACCTGAAGTGAAGCATCGGAATCTAAAACTGGACTCACAGGACAGGTTCAAATCGTAGAAAGTGAGAGTGTCAGTCCTCTTGTACTTAAGTCGGCATTGTGCCTTTTGTATTAAATTCGGATGCAATTTCTGTGTTTCATTGTCAATAGGAAGGTGCAAGGTAGACAGTAAACCTGAAGTGAAGCATCGGAAACTAAATCTGGACTCACAGGAGAGGTTCAAATCATAGAAAGTTAGAGTGTCAGTCCTCTTGTACTTATGTCGGCATTGTGCCTTTGTATTAAATTTCGATGCAATTTCTGTGTTTCATCGCCAATAAGAAGATGCAAGGTATACGGTAGACCTGAAGTGACGCATCGGATTCTAAAACTATACTCACAGGAGAAGTTCAAAACATAGAAAGTGAGAGGGTCAGTCCTCTTTCACTTAAGTCGGCATTGTGCCTTTTGTATTAAATTCGGATGCAATATCTGTGTTTCTTCGTCAATAAGAAGGTCCAAGGGATACAGTAAACCTGAAGTGAAGCATCGGAATCTAAAACTGGGGTCAAAGGAGAGGTTCGAATCATAGAAAGTTAGGGTGTCAGTCCTCTTGTACGTAAGTCGGAATTGTGCCTTTTGTATTAAATACGGATGCAATTTCTGTGTTTCATCGTCAATAAGAAGGTCCAAGGGATACAGTAAACCAGAAGTGAAGCATCGGAATCTGAAACTGGACTCACAGGAGAGGTTGAAAACGTAGACAGTAAGAGTGTCGGTCCTCTTGTACTTAAGTCGGCATTGTGCCTTTTGTATTAAATTCGGATGCAATAACTGCGCCTCATCGTCCATAAGAAGGTGCAAGGGATACAGTAAACCTGCAGTGAAGCATCGGAATCTAAAACTGGACTCACAGGAGAGGTTCAAATCACAGAGAGTGTGATTGTCAGTCCTCTTGTACTTAAGTCGGCATTGTGCCTTTTGTATTAAATTCGGATGCAAACTCTGTGTTTCATCGTCAATAAGAAGGTCCAAGGGATACAGTAAACCTGAAGTGAAGCATCGGAATCTAAAACTGGACTCACAGGAGATGTTCAAATCATAGAAAGTGAGAGTGTCAGTCCTCTTGTAGGTAAGTCGGCATTGTGATTTTTGTATTGAGTTCGGATGCAATTTCTATGTTTCATCGTCAATTAGAAGGTCCAAGGTATAAAGTAAACCTGAAGTGAAGCATCGGAATCTAAAACTTGACTCACATGAGAGGTTCAAATCGTAGAAAGTGAGAGTGTCAGTCCTCTTATACGTAAGTCGTCATTGTGTCCTTTGTATTCAATTCGGATGAAATTTCTGTGTTTCATCGTCAATACGAAGGTGCAAGGTATACAGTAAACCTGAAGTGAAGCATCGGAATCTAAAACTGGACTCACAGGAGCGGTTCAAATCGTAGAAAGTGAGAGTGTCAATCCTCTTGTACTATAGTCGACATTGTGCCTTTTGTATTCAATTTGGATGCAATTTCTGTGTTTCATCGTCAATAAGAAGGTGCAAGGTGCACAGTAAACCTGAAGTGAAGCATCGGAATCTAAAACTGGACTTACAGGAGAGGTTCAAATCGTAGAAAGTGAGAGTGTTAGTCCTCTTGTACTTATGTCGGCATTGTGCCTTTTGTGTTAAATTTGGATGCAATTTCTGTGTTTCTTCGTCAATAAGAAGGTCCAAGGGATACAGTAAACCTGAAGTGAAGCATCGGAATCTAAAACTCGTCTCACAGGACAGGTTCAAATCGTAGAAAGTGAGAGTGTCAGTCCTCTTGTACTTAAGTCGGCATTGTGCCTTTTGTATTAAATTCGGATGCAATTTCTGTGTTTCATTGTCAATAGGAAGGTGCAAGGTAGACAGTAAACCTGAAGTGAAGCATCGGAAACTAAATCTGGACTCACAGGAGAGTTTCATTTCATTGAAAGTGAGAGTGTCAGTCCTCTTGTACTTAAGTCAGCATTGTGCCTTTGGTATTAAATTCGAATGCAATTTCTGTATTTCATCGTCAATAAGAAGGCCCAAAGGATACAGTATGCCTGAAGTGAAGCATCGGAATCTAAAACTGGGCTCACAGGAGAGGTTCAAATCATAGAAAGTTAGAGTGTCAGTCCTCTTGTACTTATGTCGGCATTGTGCCTTTGTATTAAATTCCGATGAAATTTCTGTGTTTCATCGTCAATAAGAAGATGCAAGGTATACGGTAGACGTGAAGTGACGCATCGGAATCTAAAACTATACTCACAGGAGAAGTTCAAAACATAAAAAGTGAGAGGGTCAGTCCTCTTTTACTTAAGTCGGCATTGTGCCTTTTGTATTAAATTCGAATGCAATATCTGTGTTTCTTCGTCAATAAGAAGGTCCAAGGGATACAGTAAACCTGAAGTGAAGCATCGGAATCTAAAACTGGGGACACAGGAGAGGTTCAAATCATAGAAAGTTATGGTGTCAGTCCTCTTGTACGTAAGTCGGTATTGTGCCTTTTGTATTAAATACGGATGCAATTTCTGTGTTTCATCGTCAATAAGAAGGTCCAAGGGATACAGTAAACCAGAAGTGAAGCATCGGAATATGAAACTGGACTCACAGGAGAGGTTGAAAACGTAGACAGTAAGAGTGTCGGTGCTCTTGTACTTAAGTCGGCATTGTGCTTTTTGTATTAAATTCGGATGCAATTTCTGCGCCTCATCGTCCATAAGAAGGTGCAAGGGATACAGTAAACCTGCAGTGAAGCATCGGAATCTAAAAGTGGACTCACAGGAGAGGTTCAAATCACAGAAAGTGTGATTGTCAGTCCTCTTGTACTTAAGTCGGCATTGTGCCTTTTGTATTAAATTCGGATGCAAACTCTGTGTTTCATCGTCAATAAGAAGATCCAAGGGATACAGTAAACCTGAAGTGAAGCATCGGAATCTAAAACTGGACTCACAGGAGAGGTCCAATCATAGAAAGTGAGAGTGTCAGTCCTCTTGTAGTTAAGTCGGCATTGTGATTTTTGTATTGAGTTCGGATGCAATTTCTGTGTTTCATCGTCAATAAGAAGGTCCAAGGTATAAAGTAAACCTGAAGTGAAGCATCGGAATCTAAAACTGGACTCACAGGAGAGGTTCAAATCGTAGAAAGTGAGAGTGTCAGTCCTCTTGTACGTAAGTCGGCATTGTGTCTTTTGTATTCAATTCGGATGAAATATCTGTGTTTCATCGTCAATACGAAGGTGCAAGTTATACAGTAAACCTGAAGTGAAGCATCGGAATCTAAAACTGGACTCACAGGAGAGGTTCAAATCGTAGAAAGTGAGAGTGTCAATCCTCTTGTACTTTAGTCGACATTGTGCCTTTTGTATTCAATTTGGATGCAATTTCTGTGTTTCATCGTCAATAAGAAGGTGCAAGGTGCACAGTAAACCTGAAGTGAAGCATCGGAATCTAAAACTGGACTTACAGGAGAGGTTCAAATCGTAGAAAGTGAGAGTGTCAGTCCTCTTGTACTTATGTCGGCATTGTGCCTTTTGTATTAAATTTGGATGCAATTTCTGTGTTTCTTCGTCAATAAGAAGGTCCAAGGGATACAGTTAACCTGCAGTGAAGCATCGGAATCTAAAACTGGATTCACAGGAGAGGTTAAAATCATAGAAAGTTAGAGTGTCAGTCCTCTTGTACTTAAGTCGGCATTGTGCCTTTTGAATTAAATTCGGATGCAATTTCTGTGTTTCAACGTCAATGACAAGGTCCAAGGGATACAGTAAACCAGAAGTGAAGCATCGGAATCTAAAACTGGACTTACAGGAGAGGTTGAAAACGTAGACAGTAAGAGTGTCGGTCCTCTTGTACTTAAGTCGGCATTGTGCCTTTTGTATTAAATTCGGATGCAATTTCTGTGTCTCATCGTCAATAAGAAAGTGCAAGGGATACAGTAAACCTGAAGTGAAGCATCGGAATCTAAAACTGGACTCACAGGAGAGGTTCAAATCACGAAAGTGTGAGTGTCAGTCCTCTTGTACTTAAGTCGGCATTTTGCCTTTTGTATTAAATTCGGATGCAAACTCTGTGTTTCATCGTCAATAAGAAGGTCCAAGGGATACAGTAAACCTGAAGTGAAGCATCGGAATCTAAAACTGGACTCACAGGAGAGGTTCAATTCATAGAAAGTGAGAGTGTCAGTCGTCTTGTAGTTAAGTCGGCATTGGGATTTTTGTATTGAGTTCGGAAGCAATTTCTGTGTTTCATCGTCAATAAGGAGGTCCAAGGTATACAGTAAACCTGAAGTGAAGCATCGGAATCTAAAACTGGACTCACAGGAGAGGTTCAAAACATAGAAAGTTAGAGTGTCAGTCCTCTTTTACTTAAGTCGGCGTTGTGCCTTTTGTATTAAATTCGGATGCAATTTCTGTGTTTCATCATCAATCACAAGGTCCAAGGGATACAGTAAACCTGAAGTGAAGCATGGGAGTCTAAAACCGGACTCACAGGAGAGGTTTATATCATAGAAAGTTAGAGTGTCAGTCCTCTTGTAATTAAATCGGCATTGTGCCTTTTGTATTAAATTCAGATGCAATCTTTGTTTCATCGTCAATAAGAAGGTGCAAGGTATACAGTAAACCTGAAGTGAAGCATCGGAATCTAAAACTGGACTCACAGGAGAGGTTCAAATCGTAGAAAGTGACAGTGTCAGTCCTCTTGTACTTAAGTCGGAATTGTGCCTTTTGTATTCAATTGGGATGCAATTTCTGTGTTTCATCGTCAATAAGAAGATGCAAGGTATACGGTAGACCTGAAGTGACGCATCGGAATCTAAAACTATACTCACAGGAGAAGTTCAAAACATAGAAAGTGAGAAGGTCAGTCCTCTTTTACTTAAGTCGGCATTGTGCCTTTTGTATTAAATTCGGATGCAATTTCTGTGTTTCTTCGTCAATAAGAAGGTCCAAGGGATACAGTAAACCTGAAGTGAAGCATCGGAATCTAAAACTGGAGTCAAAAGAGAGGTTCAAATCATAGAAAGTTAGGGTGTCAGTTCTCTTGTACGTAAGTCGGCATTGTGCCTTTTGTATTTAATTCGGTTGCAATATCTGTGTTTCATAGTCATTAAGAAGGTCCAAGGAATACAGTAAACCACAAGTGAAGCATCGGAATCTAAAACTGGACTCACAGGAGAGGTTGAAAACGTAGACAGTAAGAGTGTCGGTCCTCTTGTACTTAAGTCGGCATTGTGCCTTTTGTATTAAATTCGGATGCAAACTCTGTGTTTCATCGTCAATAAGAAGGTCCAAGGGATACAGTAAACCTGAAGTGAAGCATCGGAATCTAAAACTGGACTCACATGACAGGATCACATCATAGAAAGTGAGAGTGTCAGTCCTCTTGTACTTAAGTCGGCCTTGTGATTTTTGTATTGAATTCGGATGCAATTTCTGTGTTTCAACGTCAATAAGAAGGTCCAATGTATACAGTAAACCTGAAGTGAAGCATCGGAATCTAAAACTGGACTCACAGGAGAGGTTCAAATCATAGAGAGTGAGAGTGTCAGTCCTCATTTACTTAAGTCGGCATTGTACCTCTTGTATTAAATTCAAATGCAATTTCTGTGTTTCATCATCAATAAGAAGGTGCAAGGTATACAGTATACCTGAAGTGAAGCATCGGAATCTAAAACTGGACTCACAGGAGAAGTTCAAAACATAGAAAGTGAGAAGGTCAGTCCTCTTTTACTTAAGTCGGCATTGTGCCTATTGTATTAAATTCGGATGCAATTTCTGTGTTTCTTCGTCAATGAGAAGGTCCAAGGGATACAGTAAACCTGAAGTGAAGCATCGGAATCTAAAACTGGACTCACAGGAGAGGTTCAAATCATAGAAAGTTAGAGTGTCAGTCCTCTTGTACTTATGTCGGCATTGTGCCTTTGTATTAAATTCCGATGCAATTTCTGTGTTTCATCGTCAATAAGAAGATGCAAGGTATACGGTAGCCTGAAGTGACGCATCGGAATTTAAAACCATACTCACAGGAGAACTTCAAAACATAGAAAGTGAGAGGGTCAGTAATCTTTTACTTAAGTCGGCATTGTGCCTTTCGTATTAAATTCGGATGCAATTTCTGTGTTTCTTCGTCAATAAGAAGGTCCAAGGGATACAGTAAACCTGAAGTGAAGCATCGGAATCTAAAACTAGAGGCACAGGAGAGGTTCAAATCATAGAAAGTTAGGGTGTCAGTCCTCTTGTACGTAAGTCGGCATGGTGCCTTTTGTATTAAATACGGTTGCAATTTCTGTGTTTCATCGTCAATAAGAAGGTCCAAGGGTTACAGTAAACCAGAAGTGAAGCATCGGATTCTAAAACTGGACTCACAGGAGAGGTTGAAAACGTAGACAGTAAGAGTGTCGGTGCTCTTGTACTTAAGTCGGCATTGTGCCTTTTGTATTAAATTCGGATGCAATTTCTGCGTCTCATCGTCAATAAGAAGGTGCAAGGGATACAGTAAACCTGAAGTGAAGCATCGGAATCTAAAACTGGACTCACAGGAGAGGTTCAAGTCACAGAAAGTGTGATTGTCCGTCCTCTTGTACTTAAGTCGGCATTGTGCCTTTTGTATTAAATTCGGATACAAATTCTGTGTTTCATCGTCAATAAGAAGGTCCAAGGGATACAGTAAACCTGAAGTGAAGCATTGGAATCTAAAACTGGACTCACAGGAGAGGTTCAAATAATAGAAAGTGAGAGTGTCAGTCCTCTTTAAGTTAAGTCGGCATTGTGATTTTTGTATTGAGTTCGGATGCAATTTCTGTGTTTCATCGTCAATAAGAAGGTCCAAGGTATAAAGTAAACCTGAAGTGAAGCATCGGAATCTAAAACTGGACTCACAGGAGAGGTTCAAATCATAGAAAGTGAGAGTGTCAGTCCTCTTGTAGTTAAGTCGGCATTGTGATTTTTGTATTGAGTTCGGATGCAATTTCTGTGTTTCATCGTCAATAAGAAGGTCCAAGGTATAAAGTAAACCTGAAGTGAAGCATCGGAATCTAAAACTGGACTCACAGGAGAGGTTCAAATCGTAGAAAGTGAGAGTGTCAGTCCTCTTGTACGTAAGTCGGCATTGTGTCTTTTGTATTCAATTCGGATGAAATTTCTGTGTTTCATCGTCAATACGAAGGTGCAAGTTATACAGTAAACCTGAAGTGAAGCATCGGAATCTAAAACTGGACTCACAGGAGAGGTTTAAATCGTAGAAAGTGAGAGTGTCAATCCTCTTGTACTTTAGTCGACATTGTGCCTTTTGTATTCAATTTGGATGCAATTTCTGTGTTTCATCGTCAATAAGAAGGTGCAAGGTGCACAGTAAACCTGAAGTGAAGCATCGGAATCTAAAACTGGACTTACGGGAGAGGTTCAAATCGTAGAAAGTGAGAGTGTCAGTCCTCTTGTACTTATGTCGGCATTGTGCCTTTTGTATTAAATTTGGATGCAATTTCTGTGTTTCTTCGTCAATAAGAAGGTCCAAGGGATACAGTTAACCTGCAGGGAAGCATCGGAATCTAAAACTGGGTTCACAGGAGAGGTTAAAATCATAGAAAGTTAGAGTGACAGTCCTCTTGTACTTAAGTCGGCATTGTGCCTTTTGTATTAAATTCGGATGCAATTTCTGTGTTTCAACGTCAATGACAAGGTCCAAGGGATACAGTAAACCAGAAGTGAAGCATCGGAATCTAAAACTGGACTTACAGGAGAGGTTGAAAACGTAGACAGTAAGAGTGTCGGTCCTCTTGTACTTAAGTCGGCATTGTGCCTTTTGTATTAAATTCGGATGCAATTTCTGTGTCTCATCGTCAATAAGAAAGTGCAAGGGATACAGTAAACCTGAAGTGAAGCATCGGAATCTAAAACTGGACTCACAGGAGAGGTTCAAATCACGAAGGTGTGAGTGTCCGTCCTCTTGTACTTAAGTCGGCATTGTGCCTTTTGTATTAAATTCGGATGCAAACTCTGTGTTTCATCGTCAATAAGAAGGTCCAAGGGATACAGTAAACCTGAAGTGAAGCATCGGAATCTAAAACTGGACTCACAGGAAAGGTTCAATTCATAGAAAGTGAGAGTGTCAGTCGTCTTGTAGTTAAGTCGGCATTGGGATTTTTGTATTGAGTTCGGAAGCAATTTCTGTGTTTCATCGTCAATAAGGAGGTCCAAGGTATACAGTAAACCTGAAGTGAAGCATCGGAATCTAAAACTGGACTCACAGGAGAGGTTCAAAACATAGAAAGTTAGAGTGTCAGTCCTCTTTTACTTAAGTCGGCGTTGTGCCTTTTGTATTAAATTCGGATGCAATTTCTGTGTTTCATCATCAATAAGAAGGTCCAAGGGATACAGTAAACCTGAAGTGAAGCATGGGAGTCTAAAACCGGACTCACAGGAGAGGTTTATATCATAGAAAGTTAGAGTGTCGGTCCTCTTGTAATTAAATCGGCATTGTGCCTTTTGTATTAAATTCAGATGCAATCTTTGTTTCATCGTCAATAAGAAGGTGCAAGGTATACAGTAAACCTGAAGTGAAGCATCGGAATCTAAAACTGGACTCACAGGAGAGGTTCAAATCGTAGAAAGTGACAGAGTCAGTCCTCTTGTACTTAAGTCGGAATTGTGCCTCTTGTATTCAATTGGGATGCAATTTCTGTGTTTCATCGTCAATAAGAAGATGCAAGGTATACGGTAGACCTGAAGTGACGCATCGTAATCTAAAACTATATTCACAGGAGAAGTTCAAAACATAGAAAGTGAGAAGGTCAGTCCTCTTTTACTTAAGTCGGCATTGTGCCTTTTGTATTAAATTCGGATGCAATTTCTGTGTTTCTTCGTCAATAAGAAGGTCCAAGGGATACAGTAAACCTGAAGTGAAGCATCGGAATCTAAAACTGGAGTCAAAAGAGAGGTTCAAATCATAGAAAGTTAGGGTGTCAGTTCTCTTGTACGTAAGTCGGCATTGTGCCTTTTGTATTTAATTCGGTTGCAATATCTGTGTTTCATAGTCATTAAGAAGGTCCAAGGGATACAGTAAACCACAAGTGAAGCATCGGAATCTAAAACTGGACTCACAGGAGAGGTTGAAAACGTAGACAGTAAGAGTGTCGGTCCTCTTGTACTTAAGTCGGCATTGTGCCTTTTGTATTAAATTCGGATGCAAACTCTGTGTTTCATCGGCAATAAGAAGGTCCAAGGGATACAGTATACCTGAAGTGAAGCATCGGAATCTAAAACTGGACTCACATGACAGGATCAAATCATAGAAAGTGAGAGTGTCAGTCCTCTTGTACTTAAGTCGGCCTTGTGATTTTTGTATTGAATTCGGATGCAATTTCTGTGTTTCAACGTCAATAAGAAGGTCCAATGTATACAGTAAACCTGAAGTGAAGCATCGGAATCGAAAACTGGACTCACAGGAGAGGTTCAAATCATAGAGAGTGAGAGTGTCAGTCCTCATTTACTTAAGTCGGCATTGTACCTCTTGTATTAAATTCAAATGCAATTTCTGTGTTTCATCATCAATAAGAAGGTGCAAGGTATACAGTATACCTGAAGTGAAGCATTGGAATCTAAAACTGGACTCACAGGAGAAGTTCAAAACATAGAAAGTGAGAAGGTCAGTCCTCTTTTACTTAAGTCGGCATTGTGCCTGTTGTATTAAATTCGGATGCAATTTCTGTGTTTCTTCGTCAATGAGAAGGTCCAAGGGATACAGTAAACCTGAAGTGAAGCATCGGAATCTAAAACTGGACTCACAGGAGAGGTTCAAATCATAGAAAGTTAGAGTGTCAGTCCTCTTGTACTTATGTCGGCATTGTGCCTTTGTATTAAATTCCGATGCAATTTCTGTGTTTCATCGTCAATAAGAAGATGCAAGGTATACGGTAGCCTGAAGTGACGCATCGGAATTTAAAACCATACTCACAGGAGAACTTCAAAACATAGAAAGTGAGAGGGTCAGTCCTCTTTTACTTAAGTCGGCATTGTGCCTTTTGTATTAAATTCGGGTGCAATTTCTGTGTTTCTTCGTCAATAAGAAGGTCCAAGGGATACAGTAAACCTGAAGTGAAGCATCGGAATCTAAAACTAGAGGCACAGGAGAGGTTCAAAACATAGAAAGTTAGGGTGTCAGTCCTCTTGTACGTAAGTCGGCATGGTGCCTTTTGTATTAAATACGGTTGCAATTTCTGTGTTTCATCGTCAATAAGAAGGTCCAAGGGATACAGTAAACCAGAAGTGAAGCATCGGATTCTAAAACTGGACTCACAGGAGAGGTTGAAAACGTAGACAGTAAGAGTGTCGGTCCTCTTGTACTTAAGTCGGCATTGTGCCTTTTGTATTAAATTCGGATGCAATTTCTGCGTCTCATCGTCAATAAGAAGGTGCAAGGGATACAGTAAACCTGAAGTGAAGCATCGGAATCTAAAACTGGACTCACAGGAGAGGTTCAAGTCACAGAAAGTGTGATTGTCCGTCCTCTTGTACTTAAGTCGGCATTGTGCCTTTTGTATTAAATTCGGATACAAATTCTGTGTTTCATCGTCAATAAGAAGGTCCAAGGGATACAGTAAACCTGAAGTGAAGCATTGGAATCTAAAACTGGACTCACAGGAGAGGTTCAAATAATAGAAAGTGAGAGTGTCAGTCCTCTTTAAGTTAAGTCGGCATTGTGATTTTTGTATTGAGTTCGGATGCAATTTCTGTGTTTCATCGTCAATAAGAAGGTCCAAGGTATAAAGTAAACCTGAAGTGAAGCATCGGAATCTAAAACTGGACTCACAGGAGAGGTTCAAATCATAGAAAGTGAGAGTGTCAGTCCTCTTGTAGTTAAGTCAGCATTGTGATTTTTTTATTGAGTTCGGATGCAATTTCTGTGTTTCATCGTCAATAAGAAGGTCCAAGGAATAAAGTAAACCTGAAGTGAAGCATCGGAATCTAAAACTGGACTCACAGGAGAGGTTCAAATCGTAGAAAGTGAGAGTGTCAGTCCTCTTGTACGTAAGTCGGCATTGTGTCTTTTGTATTCAATTCGGATGAAATTTCTGTGTTTCATCGTCAATACGAAGGTGCAAGTTATACAGTAAACCTGAAGTGAAGCATCGGAATCTAAAACTGGACTCACAGGAGAGGTTCAAATCGTAGAAAGTGAGAGTGTCAATCCTCTTGTACTTTAGTCGACATTGTGCCTTTTGTATTCAATTTGGATGCAATTTCTGTGTTTCATCGTCAATAAGAAGGTGCAAGGTGCACAGTAAACCTGAAGTGAAGCATCGGAATCTAAAACTGGACTTACAGGAGAGGTTCAAATCGTAGAAAGTGAGAGTGTCAGTCCTCTTGTACTTATGTCGGCATTGTGCCTTTTGTATTAAATTTGGATGCAATTTCTGTGTTTCTTCGTCAATAAGAAGGTCCAAGGGATACAGTTAACCTGCAGTGAAGCATCGGAATCTAAAACTGGTTTCACAGGAGAGGTTAAATACATAGAAAGTTAGAGTGTCAGTCCTCTTGTACTTAAGTCGGCATTGTGCCTTTTGTATTAAATTCGGATGCAATTTCTGTGTTTCAACGTCAATGACAAGGTCCAAGGGATACAGTAAAGCAGAAGTGAAGCATCGGAATCTAAAACTGGACTTACAGGAGAGGTTGAAAACGTAGACAGTAAGAGTGTCGGTCCTCTTGTACTTAAGTCGGCATTGTGCCTTTTGTATTAAATTCGGATGCAATTTCTGTGTCTCATCGTCAATAAGAAAGTGCAAGGGATACAGTAAACCTGAAGTGAAGCATCGGAATCTAAAACTGGACTCACAGGAGAGGTTCAAATCACGAAAGTGTGAGTGTCAGTCCTCTTGTACTTAAGTCGGCATTGTGCCTTTTGTATTAAATTCGGATGCAAACTCTGTGTTTCATCGTCAATAAGAAGGTCCAAGGGATACAGTAAACCTGAAGTGAAGCATCGGAATCTAAAACTGGACTCACAGGAGAGGTTCAATTCGTAGAAAGTGAGAGTGTCAGTCGTCTTGTAGTTAAGTCGGCATTGGGATTTTTGTATTGAGTTCGGAAGCAATTTCTGTGTTTCATCGTCAATAAGGAGGTCCAAGGTATACAGTAAACCTGAAGTGAAGCATCGGAATCTAAAACTGGACTCACAGGAGAGGTTCAAAACATAGAAAGTTAGAGTGTCAGTCCTCTTTTACTTAAGTCGGCGTTGTGCCTTTTGTATTAAATTCGGATGCAATTTCTGTGTTTCATCATCAATAAGAAGGTCCAAGGGATACAGTAAACCTGAAGTGAAGCATGGGAGTCTAAAACCGGACTCACAGGAGAGGTTTATATCATAGAAAGTTAGAGTGTCAGTCCTCTTGTAATTAAATCGGCATTGTGCCTTTTGTATTAAATTGAGATGCAATCTTTGTTTCATCGTCAATAAGAAGGTGCAAGGTATACAGTAAACCTGAAGTGAAGCATCGGAATCTAAAACTGGACTCACAGAAGAGGTTCAAATCGTAGAAAGTGACAGTGTCAGTCCTCTTGTACTTAAGTCGGAATTGTGCCTTTTGTATTCAATTGGGATGCAATTTCTGTGTTTCATCGTCAATAAGAAGATGCAAGGTATACGGTAGACCTGAAGTGACGCATCGGAATCTAAAACTATACTCACAGGAGAAGTTCAAAACATAGAAAGTGAGAAGGTCAGTCCTCTTTTACTTAAGTCGGCATTGTGACTTTTGTGTTAAATTCGGATGCAATTTCTGTGTTTCTTCGTCAATAAGAAGGTCCAAGGGATACAGTAAACCTGAAGTGAAGCATCGGAATCTAAAACTGGAGTCAAAAGAGAGGTTCAAATCATAGAAAGTTAGGGTGTCAGTTCTCTTGTACGTAAGTCGGCATTGTGCCTTTTGTATTTAATTCGGTTGCAATATCTGTGTTTCATAGTCATTAAGAAGGTCCAAGGGATACAGTAAACCACAAGTGAAGCATCGGAATCTAAAACTGGACTCACAGGAGAGGTTGAAAACGTAGACAGTAAGAGTGTCGGTCCTCTTGTACTTAAGTCGGCATTGTGCCTTTTGTATTAAATTCGGATGCAAACTCTGTGTTTCATCGTCAATAAGAAGGTCCAAGGGATACAGTAAACCTGAAGTGAAGCATCGGAATCTAAAACTGGACTCACATGACAGGATCAAATCATAGAAAGTGAGAGTGTCAGTCCTCTTGTACTTAAGTCGGCCTTGTGATTTTTGTATTGAATTCGGATGCAATTTCTGTGTTTCAACGTCAATAAGAAGGTCCAATGTATACAGTAAACCTGAAGTGAAGCATCGGAATCTAAAACTGGACTCACAGGAGAGGTTCAAATCATAGAGAGTGAGAGTGTCAGTCCTCATTTACTTAAGTCGGCATTGTACCTCTTGTATTAAATTCAAATGCAATTTCTGTGTTTCATCATCAATAAGAAGGTGCAAGGGATACAGTAAACCTGAAGTGAAGCATCGGAATCTAAAACTGGACTCACAGGAGAGGTTCAAATCATAGAAAGTTAGAGTGTCAGTCCTCTTGTACTTATGTCGGCATTGTGCCTTTGTATTAAATTCCGATGCAATTTCTGTGTTTCTTCGTCAATAAGAAGGTCCAAGGGATACAGTAAACCTGAAGTGAAGCATCGGAATCTAAAACTAGAGGCACAGGAGAGGTTCAAATCATAGAAAGTTAGGGTGTCAGTCCTCTTGTACGTAAGTCGGCATGGTGCCTTTTGTATTAAATACGGTTGCAATTTCTGTGTTTCATCGTCAATAAGAAGGTCCAAGGGATACAGTAAACCAGAAGTGAAGCATCGGATTCTAAAACTGGACTCACAGGAGAGGTTGAAAACGTAGACAGTAAGAGTGTCGGTCCTCTTGTACTTAAGTCGGCATTGTGCCTTTTGTATTAAATTCGGATGCAATTTCTGCGTCTCATCGTCAATAAGAAGGTGCAAGGGATACAGTAAACCTGAAGTGAAGCATCGGAATCTAAAACTGGACTCACAGGAGAGGTTCAAGTCACAGAAAGTGTGATTGTCCGTCCTCTTGTACTTATGTCGGCATTGTGCCTTTTGTATTAAATTCGGATATAAATTCTGTGTTTCATCGTCAATAAGAAGGTCCAAGGGATACAGTAAACCTGAAGTGAAGCATTGGAATCTAAAACTGGACTCACAGGAGAGGTTCAAATAATAGAAAGTGAGAGTGTCAGTCCTCTTTAAGTTAAGTCGGCATTGTGATTTTTGTATTGAGTTCGGATGCAATTTCTGTGTTTCATCGTCAATAAGAAGGTCCAAGGTATACAGTAAACCTGAAGTGAAGCATCGGAATCTAAAACTGGACTCACAGGAGAGGTTCAAATCGTAGAAAGTGAGAGTGTCAGTCCTCTTGTACGTAAGTCGGCATTGTGTCTTTTGTATTCAATTCGGATTCAATTTCTGTGTTTCATCGTCAATACGAAGGTGCAAGGTATACAGTAAACCTGAAGTGAAGCATCGGAATCTAAAACTGGACTCACAGGAGAGGTTCAAATCGTAGAAAGTGAGAGTGTCAATCCTATTGTACTTTAGTCGACATTGTGCCTTTTGTATTCAATTTGGATGCAATTTCTGTGTTCCATCGTCAGTAAGAAGGTGCAAGGTGCACAGTAAACCTGAAGTGAAGCATCGGAATCTAAAACTGGTCTCACAGGAGAGGTTCAAATCGAAGAAAGTGAGAGTGTCAGTCCTCTTGTACTTAAGTCGGCATTGAGAAATTTGGCATTAAATTCGGATGCAATTTCTGTGTTTCATAGTCAATAAGAAGGTACAAGATATACAGTAAACCTGAAGTGAAGCATCGGAATATAAAACTGGACTCACAGGAGAGATTCAAATCGTAGAAAGTGAGAGTGTCAGTCCTCCTGCACTTAAGTCGGCATTGTGCATTTTGTATTAAATTTGGATGCAATTTCTGTGTTTCATCGTCAATAAGAAGGTGCAAGGTATACAGTAAACCTGAAGTGAAGAATCGGAATCTAAACCTGGACTCACAGGAGAGGTTCATATCGTATAAAGTGAGAGTGTCCGTCCTCTTGTACTTAAATCGGCATTATGCCTTTTGTACTAAATTCGGATTCAATTTCTGTGTTTCATATTCAATAGGAAGGTGCAAGGTATACCATAATCCTGAAGTGAAGCATCGGAATCTAAAACTGGACTCACAGGAGAGATTAAATCATTGAAAGTTAGAGTGTCAGTCCTCTTGTACTTATGTCGGCATTGTGCCTTTTGTATTAAATTTGGATGCAATTTCTGTGTTTCTTCGTCAATAAGAAGGTCCAAGGGATACAGTAAACCTGAAGTGAAGTCTCGGAATCTAAAACTGGATTCACAGGAGAGGTTTAAATCATAGAAAGTTAGAGTATCAGTCCTCTTGTACTTAAGTCGGCATTGTGCCTTTTGTATTAAATTCGGATGCAATTTCTGTGTCTCATCGTCAATAAGAAAGTGCAAGGGATACAGTAAACCTGAAGTGAAGCATCGGAATCTAAAACTGGACTCACAGGAGAGGTTCAAATAGTAGAAAGTGAGTGTATCAGTCCTCTTGTAGTTAAGTCGGCATTGTGTTTTTTGTATTGAGTTCGGGTGCAATTTCTGTGTTTCATCGTCAATAAGAACGTCCAAGGTATACAGTAAACCTGAAGTGAAGCATCGGAATCTAAAACTGGACTCACAGGAGAGGTTCAAATCATAGAAAGTGAGAGTGTAAGTACTCTTTTACTTAAGTCGGCATTGTGCCTTTTGAATTAAATTCGGATGCAATTTCTGTGTTTCATCGTCGATGAGGAGGTCCAAGGGATACAGTAAACCTTAAGTCAAGCATCGGAATCTAAAACTGGACTCACAGGAGAGGTTCAAATCATAGAGAGTGAGAGTGTCAGTCCACTTTTACTGAAGTCGGCATTGTGCCTTTGAATTAAATTCGGGTGTAATGTCTGTGTTTCATCATCAATAAGAAGGTCCAAAGAATACAGAAAACCTGATGTGAAGCATCAGAATCTAAAACTGGACTCACAGGAGAGGTTCAAATCATAGAAAGTTAGAGTGTCAGTCCTCTTCTACTTAAATCGGCATTGTGCCTTTTGTATTAAATTCGGATGCAATCTTTGTTTCATCGTCAATAAGAAGGTGCAAGGTACACAGTAAACCTGAAGTGAAGCATCGGTATCTAAAACTGGACTCACAGGAGAGGTTCAAATCGTAGAAAGTGAGAGTGTCAGTCCTCTTGTACTTAAGTCGGCATTGTGCCTTTTGTATTAAATTCGGATGCAATTTCTGTATTTCATCGTCAATAAGAACGTCCAAGGGATACAGTATACCTGAAGTGAAGCATCGGAATCTAAAACTGGACTCACAGGAAAGGTTCAAATCATAGAAAGTTAGAGTGTCAGTCCTCTTGTTCTTATGTCGGCATTGTGCCTTTGTATTAAATTCCGATGCAATTTCTGTGTTTCATCGTCAATAAGAAGATGCAAGGTATACGGTAGACCTGAAGTGACGCATCGGAATCTAAAACTATACTCACAGGAGAAGTTCAAAACATAGAAAGTGAGAGGGTCAGTCCTCTTTTACTTAAGTCGGCATTGTGCCTTTTCTATTATATTCGGATGCAATTTCTGTGTTTCTTCGTCAATAAGAAGGTCCAAGGGATACAGTAAACCTGAAGTGAAGCATCGGAATCTAAAACTGGATTCACAGGAGAGGTTAAAATCATAGAAAGTTAGAGTGTCAGTCCTCTTGTACTTAAGTCGGCATTGTGCCTTTTGTATTAAATTCGGATGCAATTTCTGTGTTTCTACGTCAATGACAAGGTCCAAGGGATACAGTAAACCAGAAGTGAAGCATCGGAATCTAAAACTGGACTTACAGGAGAGGTTGAAAACGTAGTCAGTAAGAGTGTCGGTCCTCTTGTACTTAAGTCGGGATTGTGCCTTTTGTATTACATTCGGATGCAATTTCTGTGTCTCATCGTCAATAAGAAAGTGCAAGGGATACAGTAAACCTGAAGTGAAGCATCGGAATCTAAAACTGGACTCTCAGGAGAGGTTCAAAACATAGAAAGTTAGAGTGTCAGTCCTCTTTTACTTAAGTTGGCGTTGTGCCTTTTGTATTAAATTCGGATGCAATTTCTGTGTTTCATCATCAATAAGAAGGTCCAAGGGATACAGTAAACCTGAAGTGAAGCATGGGAGTCTAAAACCGGTCTCACAGGGGAGGTTTATATCATAGAAAGTTAGAGTGTCAGTCCTCTTGTAATGAAATCGGCATTGTGCCTTTTGTATTAAATTCAGATGCAATCTTTGTTTCATCGTCAATAAGAAGGTGCAAGGTATACAGTGAACCTGAAGTGAAGCATTGGAATCTAAAACTGGACTCACAGGAGAGGTTCAAATCGTAGAAAGTGACAGTGTCAGTCCTCTTGTACTTAAGTCGGAATTGTGCCTTTTGTATTCAATTGGGATGCAATTTCTGTGTTTCATCGTCAATAAGAAGATGCAAGGTATACGGTAGACCTGAAGTGACGCATCGGAATCTAAAACTATACTCACAGGAGAAGTTCAAAACATAGAAAGTGAGAAAGTCAGTCCTCTTTTACTTAAGTCGGCATTGTGCCTTTTGTATTAAATTCGGATGCAATTTCTGTGTTTCTTCGTCAATGAGAAGGTCCAAGGGATACAGTAAACCTGAAGTGAAGCATCGGAATCTAAAACTGGACTCACAGGAGAGGTTCAAATCATAGAAAGTTAGAGTGTCAGTCCTCTTGTACTTATGTCGGCATTGTGCCTTTGTATTAACTTCCGATGCAATTTCTGTGTTTCATCGTCAATAAGAAGATGCAAGGTATACGGTAGGCCTGAAGTGACGCATCGGAATTTAAAACCATACTCACAGGAGAAGTTCAAAACATAGAAAGTGAGAGGGTCAGTCCTCTTTTACTTAAGTCGGCATTGTGCCTTTTGTATTAAATTCGGATGCAATTTCTGTGTTTCTTCGTCAATAAGAAGGTCCAAGGGATACAGTAAACCTGAAGTGAAGCATCGGAATCTAAAACTAGAGTCACAGGAGAGGTTCAAATCATAGAAAGTTAGGGTGTCAGTCCTCTTGTACGTAAGTCGGCATGGTGCATTTTGTATTAAATACGGTTGCAATTTCTGTGTTTCATCGTCAATAAGAAGGTCCAAGGGATACAGTAAACCTGAAGTGAAGCATTGGAATCTAAAACTGGACTCACAGGAGTGGTTCAAATAATAGAAAGTGAGAGTGTCAGTCTTCTTGTAGTTAAGTCGGCATTGTGATTTTTGTATTGAGTTCGGATGCAATTTCTGTGTTTCATCGTCAATAAGAAGGTCGAAGGTATACAGTAAACCTGAAGTGAAGCATCGGAATCTAAAACTGGACTCACAGGAGAGGTTCAAATCGTAGAAAGTGAGAGTGTCAGTCCTCTTGTACGTAAGTCGGCATTGTGTCTTTTGTATTCAATTCGGATGCAATTTCTGTGTTTCTTCGTCAATGAGAAGGTCCAAGGGATACAGTAAACCAGAAGTGAAGCATCGGAATCTAAAACTGGACTCACAGGAGAGGTTGAAAACGTAGACAGTAAGAGTGTCGGTCCTCTTGTACTTAAGTCGGCATTGTGCCTTTTGTATTAAATTCGGATGCAATTTCTGCGTCTCATCGTCAATAAGAAGGAAGCATCGGAATCTAAAACTGGACTCACAGGAGAGGTTCAAATCACAGAAAGTGTGATTGTCCGTCCTCTTGTACTGAAGTCGGCATTGTGCCTTTTGTATTAAATTCGGATGCAAACTCTGTGTTTCATCGTCAATAAGAAGGTCCAAGGGATACAGTAAACCTGAAGTGAAGCATTGGAATCTAAAACTGGACTCACAGGAGAGGTTCAAATAATAGAAAGTGAGAGTATCAGTCCTCTTGTAGTTAAGTCGGCATTGTGATTTTTGTATTGAGTTCGGATGCAATTTCTGTGTTTCATCGTCAATAAGAAGGTCCAAGGTATACAGTAAACCTGAAGTGAAGCATCGGAATCTAAAACTGGACTCACAGGAGAGGTTCAAATCGTAGAAAGTGAGAGTGTCAGTCCTCTTGTACGTAAGTCGGCATTGTGTCTTTTGTATTCAATTCGGATGCAATTTCTGTGTTTCATCGTCAATACGAAGGTGCAAGGTATACAGTAAACCTGAAGTGAAGCATCGGAATCTAAAACTGGACTCACAGGAGAGGTTCAAATCGTAGAAAGTGAGAGTGTCAATCCTATTGTACTTTAGTCGACATTGTGCCTTTTGTATTCAATTTGGATGCAATTTCTGTGTTCCATCGTCAGTAAGAAGGTGCAAGGTGCCAGTAAACCTGAAGTGAAGCATCGGAATCTAAAACTGGTCTCACAGGAGAGGTTCAAATCGTAGAAAGTGAGAGTGTCAGTCCTCTTGTACTTAAGTCGGCATTGAGAAATTTGGCATTAAATTCGGATGCAATTTCTGTGTTTCTTCGTCAATAAGAAGGTCCAAGGGATACAGTAAACCTGAAGTGAAGCTTCGGAATCTAAAACTGGATTCACAGGAGAGGTTTAAATCATAGAAAGTTAGAGTGTCAGTCCTCTTGTACTTAAGTCGGCATTGTGCCTTTTGTATTAAATTCGGATGCAATTTCTGTGTCTCATCGTCAATAAGAAAGTGCAAGGGATACAGTAAACCTGAAGTGAAGCATCGGAATCTAAAACTGGACTCACAGGAGAGGTTCAAATCACAGAATGTGTGAGTGTCAGTCCTCTTTTACTTAAGTCGGCATTGTGCCTTTTGAATTAAATTCGGATGCAATTTCTGTGTTTCATCGTCAATAAGAAAGTGCAAGGTATACAGTAAACCTGAAGTGAAGCATCGGAATCTAAAACTGGTCTCACAGGATAGGTTCAAATAGTAGAAAGTTAGAGTGTCAGTCCTCTTGTACTTAAGTCGGCATTGTGCCTTTTGTATTAAATTCGGATGCAATTTCTGTGTTTCATCGTCAATAAGAACGTCCAAGGTATACAGTAAACCTGAAGTGAAGCATCGGAATCTAAAACTGGACTCACAGGAGAGGTTCAAATCATAGAAAGTGAGAGTGTAAGTACTCTTTTACTTAAGTCGGCATTGTGCCTTTTGAATTAAATTCGGATGCAATTTCTGTGTTTCATCGTCAATAAGAAGGCCCAAGGGATACAGTAAACCTGAAGTGAAGCAACGGAATCTAAAACTGGACTCACAGGAGAGGTTCAAAACATAGAAAGTTAGAGTGTCAGTCCTCTTGTACTTAAGTCCGCATTGTCCCTTTTATATTAAATTCGGATGCAATTTCTGTGTTTCAACGTCAATAAGAAGGTACAAGGTATACAGTAAACCTGAAGTGTAGCATCAGAATCTAAAACTGGGCCCGCAGGTGAGGTTCAATTCGTAGAAAGTGAGAGTGTCAATCCTCTTGCACTTTAGTTGACATTGTGCCTTTTGTATTCAATTTGGATGCAATTTCTGTGTTTCATCGTCAATAAGAAGGTGCAAGGTGCACAGTAAACCTGAAGTGAAGCATCGGAATCTAAAACTGGACTCACAGGAGAGATTCAAATCGTAGAAAGTGAGAGTGTCGGTCCTCTTGTACTTAAGTCAGCATTGTGCCTTTGGTATTAAATTCGGATGCAATTTCTGTGTTTCATAGTCAATAAGAACGTGCAAGATATACAGTAAACCTGAAGTGAAGCATCGGAATCTAAAACTGGACTCACAGGAGAGGTTCAAATCGTAGAAGGTGAGAATGTCAGTCCTCCTGTACTTAAGTCGGCATTGTGCCTTTTGTATTAAATTCGGATGCAATTTCTGTATTTCATCATCAATAAGAAGGTCCAAGGGATACAGTAAACCTGAATTGAGCATCAGAATCTAAAACTGGACTCACAGGAGATGTTCAACTCATAGAAAGTTAGAGTGTCAGTCCTCTTGTACTTATGTCGGCAATGTGCCTTTTGTATTAAATTCCGATGCAATTTCTACGTTTCATCGTCAATAAGAAGGTGCAAGGTATACGGTAGACCTGAAGTGACGCATCGGAATCTAAAACTATACTCACAGGAGAAGTTCAAAACATAGAAAGTGAGAATGTCAGTCCTCTTTTACTTAAGTCGGCATTGTGCCTTTTCTATTATATTCGGATGCAATTTCTGTGTTTCTTCGTCAATAAGAAGGTCCAAGGGATACAGTAAACCTGAAGTGAAGCATCGGAATCTAAAACTGGAGTCACAGGAGAGGTTCAAATCATAGAAAGTTATGGTGTCAGTACTCTTGTACGAAAGTCGCCATTGTGCCTTTTGTATTAAATTTGGATACAACTTCTGTGTTTCATCGTCAATAAGAAGGTCGAAGGGATACAGTAAACCAGAAGTGAAGCATCGGAATCTAAAACTGGACTCACAGGAGAGGTTGAAAACGTAGACAGTAAGAGTGTCGGTCCTCTTGTACTTAAGTCGGTATTGTGCCTTTTGTATTAAATTCAAATGCAATTTCTGTGTCTCATCGTCAATAAGAAGGTGCAAGAGATACAGTAAACCTGAAGTGAAGCATCGGAATCTAAAACTGGACTCACAGGAGAGGTTCAAATCACTGAAAGTGTGATTGTCAGTCCTCTTGTACTTAAGTCGGCATTGTGCCTTTTGTATTAAATTCGGATGCAATTTCTGTATTTCATCGTCAATAAGAACGTCCAAGGGATGCAGTATACCTGAAGTGAAGCATCGGAATCTAAAACTGGACTCACAGGAGATGTTCAAATCATAGAATGTTAGAATGGCAGTCCTCTTGTACTTATGTCGGCAATGTGCCTTTTGTATTAAATTCCGATGCAATTTCTATGTTTCATCGTCAATAAGAAGGTGCAAGGTATACGGTAGACCTGAAGTGACGCATCGGAATCTAAAACTATACTCACAGGAGAAGTTCAAATCATAGAAAGAGAGAGTGTCAGTCCTCTCTTACTTAAGTCGGCATTGTTCATTTTGTATTAAATTCGGATGCAATTTATGTGTTTCATCGTCGATGAGGAGGTCCAAGGGATACAGTAATCCTTAAGTGAAGCATCTGAATCTAAAACTGGACTCACAGGAGAGGTTCAAATCATAGAGAGTGAGAGTGTCAGTCCTCTTTTACTTAAGTCTGCATTGTGCCTTTTGTATTAAATTCGGATGTAATGTCTGTGTTTCATCATCAATAAGAAGGTCCAAAGAATACAGAAAACCTGAAGTGAAGCATCGGAATCTAAAACTGGACTCACAGGAGAGGTTCAAATCAAAGAAAGTTAGAGTGTCAGTCCTCTTCTACTTAAATCGGCATTGTGCCTTTTGTATTAAATTCGGATGCAATCTTTGTTTCATCGTCAATAAGAAGGTGCAAGGTACACAGTAAACCTGAAGTGAAGCATCGGAATCTAAATCTGGACTCACTGGAGAGGTTCAAATCGTAGAAAGTGAGAGTGTCAGTCCTCTTGTACTTAAGTCGGCATTGAGCTTTTTGTATTAAATTCGGATGCAATTTCTGTATTTCAACGTCAATAAGAACGTCCAAGGGATACAGTATACCTGAAGTGAAGCATCGGAATCTAAAACTGGTCTCACAGGAGAGGTTCAAATCATTGAAAGTGAGAGTGTCAGTCCTCTTGTAGATAAGTCGGCATTGTGATTTTTGTATTGAGTTCGGATGCAATTTCTGTGTTTCATCGTCAATAAGAAGGTCCAAGGGATACAGTAAACCTGAAGTGAAGCATCGGAATCTAAAACTGGACTCACAGGAGACGTTCAAATCATAGAAAGTGAGAGTGTAAGTCCTCCTTTACTTAAATTGGCATTGTGCCTTTCGAATTAAATTCGGATGCAATTTCTGTGTTTCATCGTCAATAAGAATGCCCAAGGGATACAGTAAACCTGAAGTGAAGCAACGGAATCTAAAACTGGACTCACAGGAGAGGTTCAAATCACTGAAAGTGTGATTGTCAGTCCTCTTGTACTTAAGTCGGCATTGTGCCTTTTGTATTAATTTCGGTTGCAAACTCTGTGTTTCATCGTCAATAAGAAGGTCCAAGGGATACAGTAAACCTGAAGTGAAGCATCGGAATCTAAAACTGGACTCACAGGAGAGGTTCAAATCGTATAAAGTGAGAGTGTCCGTCCTCTTGTACTTAAATCGGTATTATGCCTTTTGTACTAAATTCGGATGCTATTTCTGTGTTTCATCTTCAATAGGAAGGTGCAAGGTACACCATATTCCTGAAGTGAAGCATCGGAATCTAAAACTGGACTCACAGGAGAGATTCAAACCATTGAATGTGAGAGTGTCAGTCCTCTTGTACTTAAGTCGGCATTGTGCGTTTTGTATTAAATTCGGATGCAATTTCTGTATTTCATCGTCAATAAGAAGGTCCAAGGTATACAGTAAACCTGAAGTGAAGCATCGGAATCTATAACTGGACTCACAGGAGATGTTCAAATCATAGAAAGTTAGATTGGCAGTCCTCTTGTACTTATGTCGGCAATGTGCCTTTAGTATTAAATTCCGATGCAATTTCTATGTTTCATCGTCAATAAGAAGGTGCAAGGTATACGGTAGACCTGAAGTGACGCATCGGAATCTAAAACTATACTCACAGGAGAAGTTCAAATCATAGAAAGTGAGAGTGTCAGTCCTCTCTTACTTAAGTCGGCATTGTTCATTTTGTATTAAATTCGGATGCAATTTATGTGTTTCATCGTCGATGAGGAGGTCCAAGGGATACAGTAAACCTTAAGTGAAGCATCTGAATCTAAAACTGGACTCACAGGAGAGGTTCAAATCATAGAGAGTGAGAGTGTCAGTCCTCTTTTACTTAAGTCGGCATTGTGCCTTTTGTATTAAATTCGGATGTAATGTCTGTGTTTCATCATCAATAAGAAGGTCCAAAGAATACAGAAAACCTGAAGTGAAGCATCGGAATCTAAAACTGGACTCACAGGAGAGGTTCAAATCAAAGAAAGTTAGAGTGTCAGTCCTCTTCTACTTAAATCGGCATTGTGCCTTTTGTATTAAATTCGGATGCAATCTTTGTTTCATCGTCAATAAGAAGGTGCAAGGTACACAGTAAACCTGAAGTGAAGCATCGGAATCTAAAACTGGACTCACTGGAGAGGTTCAAATCGTAGAAAGTGAGAGTGTCAGTCCTCTTGTACTTAAGTCGGCATTGTGCTTTTTGTATTAAATTCGGATGCAATTTCTGTATTTCAACGTCAATAAGAACGTCCAAGGGATACAGTATACCTGAAGTGAAGCATCGGAATCTAAAACTGGTCTCACAGGAGAGGTTCAAATCATAGAAAGTGAGAGTGTCAGTCCTCTTGTAGATAAGTCGGCATTGTGATTTTTGTATTGAGTTCGGATGCAATTTCTGTGTTTCATCGTCAATAAGAAGGTCCAAGGTATACAGTAAACCTGGAGTGAAGCATCGGAATCTAAAACTGGACTCACAGGAGAGGTTCAAATCATAGAAAGTGGAGTGTAAGTCCTCCTTTACTTAAATCGGCATTGTGCCTTTTGAATTAAATTCGGATGCAATTTCTGTGTTACATCGTCAATAAGAATGCCCAAGGGATACAGTAATTCTGAAGTGAAGCAACGGAAACTAAAACTGGACTCACAGGAGAGGTTCAAAACATAGAAAGTTAGAGTGTCAGTCCTCTTGTACTTAAGTCGGCATTGTCCCTTTTGTATTAAATTCGGATGCAATTTCTGTGTTTCATCGTCAATAAGAATGTGCAAGGTATACAGTAAACCTGAAGTGAAGCATCGGAACCTAAAACTGGACTCACAGGAGAGGTTCAAATCGTAGAAAATGAGAGTGTCAGTCCTCTTGTACGTAAGTCGGCATTTTGTCTTTTGAATTCAATACGGATGCAATTTCTGTGTTTCATCGTCAATACGAAGGTGCAAGGTATACAGTAAACCTGAAGTGAAGCATCGGAATCTAAAAGTGGACTCACAGGAGAGGTTCAAATCGTAGAAAGTGAGAGTGTCAGTCCTCTTGTACTTAAGTCGGCATTGTGCCTTTTGTATTAAATTCGGATGCAATTTCTGTGTTTCATCGTCAATAAGAAGGGGCAAGGTATACAGTAAACCTGAAGTGAAGCATCGGAATCTAAAACTGGACTCACAGGAGAGGTTCAAATCGTAGAAAGTGAGAGTGTCAATCCTCTTGTACTTTAGTCGACATTGTGACTTTTGTATTCAATTTGGATGCAATTTCTGTGTTTCATCGACTATAATAAGGTGCAAGGTGCACAGTAAACCTGAAGTGAAGCATCGGAATCTAAAACTGGACTCACAGGAGAGGTTCTAATCGTTGAAAGTGAGAGTGTCAGTCCTCTTGTATTTAAGTCGGCATTGTGCCTTTTGCATTAAATTCGGATGCAATTTCTGTGTTTCATAGTCAATAAGAAGGTGCAAGATATACAGCAAACCTTAAGTGAAGCATCGGAATCTAAAACTGGACTCACAGGAGAGTTTCAAATCGTAGAAAGTGAGAGTGTCAGTCCTCCTGTACTTAAGTCGGCATTGTGCATTTTGTATTAAATTCGGATGCAATTTCTGTGTTTCATCGTCAATAAGAAGGTGCAAGGTATACAGTACCCCTGAAGTGAGGCATCGGAATCTAAACCTGGACTCACAGGAGAGGTTGAAATCGTATAAAGTGAGAGTGTCAATCCTCTTGTACTTAAATCGGCATTATGCCTTTTGTACTAAATTCGGATGCAATTTCTGTGTTTCATCTTCAATAGGAAGGTGCAAGGTATACCATAATCCTGAAGTGAAGCATCGGAATCTAAAACTGGACTCACAGGAGAGATTCAAATCAATGAAAGTGAGAGTGTCAGTCCTCTTGTACTTAAGTCGGCATTGTGCCTTTTGTATTAAATTCGGATGCAAACTCTGTGTTTCATCGTCAATAAGAAGGTCCAAGGGATACAGTAAACCTGAAGTGAAGCATCGGAATCTAAAACTGGACTCACAGGAGACGTTCAAATCATAGAAAGTGAGAGTGTAAGTCCTCCTTTACTTAAATTGGCATTGTGCCTTTCGAATTAAATTCGGATGCAATTTCTGTGTTTCATCGTCAATAAGAATGCCCAAGGGATACAGTAAACCTGAAGTGAAGCAACGGAATCTAAAACTGGACTCACAGGAGAGGTTCAAATCACTGAAAGTGTGATTGTCAGTCCTCTTGTACTTAAGTCGGCATTGTGCCTTTTGTATTAATTTCGGTTGCAAACTCTGTGTTTCATCGTCAATAAGAAGGTCCAAGGGATACAGTAAACCTGAAGTGAAGCATCGGAATCTAAAACTGGACTCACAGGAGAGGTTCAAATCGTATAAAGTGAGAGTGTCCGTCCTCTTGTACTTAAATCGGCATTATGCCTTTTGTACTAAATTCGGATGCTATTTCTGTGTTTCATCTTCAATAGGAAGGTGCAAGGTACACCATATTCCTGAAGTGAAGCATCGGAATCTAAAACTGGACTCACAGGAGAGATTCAAACCATTGAATGTGAGAGTGTCAGTCCTCTTGTACTTAAGTCGGCATTGTGCGTTTTGTATTAAATTCGGATGCAATTTCTGTATTTCATCGTCAATAAGAAGGTCCAAGGTATACAGTAAACCTGAAGTGAAGCATCGGAATCTATAACTGGACTCACAGGAATGTTCAAATCATAGAAAGTTAGATTGGCAGTCCTCTTGTACTTATGTCGGCAATGTGCCTTTAGTATTAAATTCCGATGCAATTTCTATGTTTCATCGTCAATAAGAAGGTGCAAGGTATACGGTAGACCTGAAGTGACGCATCGGAATCTAAAACTATACTCACAGGAGAAGTTCAAATCATAGAAAGTGAGAGTGTCAGTCCTCTCTTACTTAAGTCGGCATTGTTCATTTTGTATTAAATTCGGATGCAATTTATGTGTTTCATCGTCGATGAGGAGGTCCAAGGGATACAGTAAACCTTAAGTGAAGCATCTGAATCTAAAACTGGACTCACAGGAGAGGTTCAAATCATAGAGAGTGAGAGTGTCAGTCCTCTTTTACTTAAGTCGGCATTGTGCCTTTTGTATTAAATTCGGATGTAATGTCTGTGTTTCATCATCAATAAGAAGGTCCAAAGAATACAGAAAACCTGAAGTGAAGCATCGGAATCTAAAACTGGACTCACAGGAGAGGTTCAAATCAAAGAAAGTTAGAGTGTCAGTCCTCTTCTACTTAAATCGGCATTGTGCCTTTTGTATTAAATTCGGATGCAATCTTTGTTTCATCGTCAATAAGAAGGTGCAAGGTACACAGTAAACCTGAAGTGAAGCATCGGAATCTAAAACTGGACTCACTGGAGAGGTTCAAATCGTAGAAAGTGAGAGTGTCAGTCCTCTTGTACTTAAGTCGGCATTGTGCTTTTTGTATTAAATTCGGATGCAATTTCTGTATTTCAACGTCAATAAGAACGTCCAAGGGATACAGTATACCTGAAGTGAAGCATCGGAATCTAAAACTGGTCTCACAGGAGAGGTTCAAATCATAGAAAGTGAGAGTGTCAGTCCTCTTGTAGATAAGTCGGCATTGTGATTTTTGTATTGAGTTCGGATGCAATTTCTGTGTTTCATCGTCAATAAGAAGGTCCAAGGTATACAGTAAACCTGAAGTGAAGCATCGGAACCTAAAACTGGACTCACAGGAGAGGTTCAAATCGTAGAAAATGAGAGTGTCAGTCCTCTTGTACGTAAGTCGGCATTTTGTCTTTTGAATTCAATACGGATGCAATTTCTGTGTTTCATCGTCAATACGAAGGTGCAAGGTATACAGTAAACCTGAAGTGAAGCATCGGAATCTAAAAGTGGACTCACAGGAGAGGTTCAAATCGTAGAAAGTGAGAGTGTCAGTCCTCTTGTACTTAAGTCGGCATTGTGCCTTTTGTATTAAATTCGGATGCAATTTCTGTGTTTCATCGTCAATAAGAAGGTGCAAGGTATACAGTAAACCTGAAGTGAAGCATCGGAATCTAAAACTGGACTCACAGGAGAGGTTCAAATCGTAGAAAGTGAGAGTGTCAATCCTCTTGTACTTTAGTCGACATTGTGACTTTTGTATTCAATTTGGATGCAATTTCTGTGTCTCATCGACTATAAGAAGGTGCAAGGTGCACAGTAAACCTGAAGTGAAGCATCGGAATCTAAAACTGGACTCACAGGAGAGGTACAAATCGTTGAAAGTGAGAGTGTCAGTCCTCTTGTATTTAAGTCGGCATTGTGCCTTTTGCATTAAATTCGGATGCAATTTCTGTGTTTCATAGTCAATACGAAGGTGCAAGATATACAGCAAACCTTAAGTGAAGCATCGGAATCTAAAACTGGACTCACAGGAGAGTTTCAAATCGTAGAAAGTGAGAGTGTCAGTCCTCCTGTACTTAAGTCGGCATTGTGCATTTTGTATTAAATTCGGATGCAATTTCTGTGTTTCATCGTCAATAAGAAGGTGCAAGGTATACAGTACCCCTGAAGTGAGGCATCGGAATCTAAACCTGGACTCACAGGAGAGGTTGAAATCGTATAAAGTGAGAGTGTCCGTCCTCTTGTACTTAAATCGGCATTATGCCTTTTGTACTAAATTGGGATGCAATTTCTGTGTTTCATCTTCAATAGGAAGGTGCAAGGTATACCATAATCCTGAAGTGAAGCATCGGAATCTAAAACTGGACTCACAGGAGAGATTCAAATCAATGAAAGTGAGAGTGTCAGTCCTCTTGTACTTAAGTCGGCATTGTGCGTTTTGTATTAAATTCGGATGCAAACTCTGTGTTTCATCGTCAATAAGAAGGTCCAAGGGATACAGTAAACCTGAAGTGAAGCATCGGAATCTAAAACTGGACTCACAGGAGACGTTCTAATCATAGAAAGTGAGAGTGTAAGTCCTCCTTTACTTAAATTGGCATTGTGCCTTTCGAATTAAATTCGGATGCAATTTCTGTGTTTCATCGTCAATAAGAATGCCCAAGGGATACAGTAAACCTGAAGTGAAGCATCGGATCCTACAACTGGACTCACAGGAGAAGTTCAAACCGTAGATAATGAGAGTGTCAGTCCTCTTGTACGTAAGTCGGCATTGTGTCTTTTGAATTCAATTCGGATGCAATTTCTGTGTTTCATCATCAATAAGAAGGTCCAAAGAATACAGAAAACCTGAAGTGAAGCATCGGAATCTAAAACTGGACTCACAGGAGAGGTTCAAATCAAAGAAAGTTAGAGTGTCAGTCCTCTTCTACTTAAATCGGCATTGTGCCTTTTGTATTAAATTCGGATGCAATCTTTGTTTCATCGTCAATAAGAAGGTGCAAGGTACACAGTAAACCTGAAGTGAAGCATCGGAATCTAAAACTGGACTCACTGGAGAGGTTCAAATCGTAGAAAGTGAGAGTGTCAGTCCTCTTGTACTTAAGTCGGCATTGTGCTTTTTGTATTAAATTCGGATGCAATTTCTGTATTTCAACGTCAATAAGAACGTCCAAGGGATACAGTATACCTGAAGTGAAGCATCGGAATCTAAAACTGGTCTCACAGGAGAGGTTCAAATCATAGAAAGTGAGAGTGTCAGTCCTCTTGTAGATAAGTCGGCATTGTGATTTTTGTATTGAGTTCGGATGCAATTTCTGTGTTTCATCGTCAATAAGAAGGTCCAAGGTATACAGTAAACCTGAAGTGAAGCATCGGAACCTAAAACTGGACTCACAGGAGAGGTTCAAATCGTAGAAAATGAGAGTGTCAGTCCTCTTGTACGTAAGTCGGCATTTTGTCTTTTGAATTCAATACGGATGCAATTTCTGTGTTTCATCGTCAATACGAAGGTGCAAGGTATACAGTAAACCTGAAGTGAAGCATCGGAATCTAAAAGTGGACTCACAGGAGAGGTTCAAATCGTAGAAAGTGAGAGTGTCAGTCCTCTTGTACTTAAGTCGGCATTGTGCCTTTTGTATTAAATTCGGATGCAATTTCTGTGTTTCATCGTCAATAAGAAGGTGCAAGGTATACAGTAAACCTGAAGTGAAGCATCGGAATCTAAAACTGGACTCACAGGAGAGGTTCAAATCGTAGAAAGTGAGAGTGTCAATCCTCTTGTACTTTAGTCGACATTGTGACTTTTGTATTCAATTTGGATGCAATTTCTGTGTCTCATCGACTATAAGAAGGTGCAAGGTGCACAGTAAACCTGAAGTGAAGCATCGGAATCTAAAACTGGACTCACAGGAGAGGTACAAATCGTTGAAAGTGAGAGTGTCAGTCCTCTTGTATTTAAGTCGGCATTGTGCCTTTTGCATTAAATTCGGATGCAATTTCTGTGTTTCATAGTCAATAAGAAGGTGCAAGATATACAGCAAACCTTAAGTGAAGCATCGGAATCTAAAACTGGACTCACAGGAGAGTTTCAAATCGTAGAAAGTGAGAGTGTCAGTCCTCCTGTACTTAAGTCGGCATTGTGCATTTTGTATTAAATTCGGATGCAATTTCTGTGTTTCATCGTCAATAAGAAGGTGCAAGGTATACAGTACCCCTGAAGTGAGGCATCGGAATCTAAACCTGGACTCACAGGAGAGGTTGAAATCGTATAAAGTGAGAGTGTCCGTCCTCTTGTACTTAAATCGGCATTATGCCTTTTGTACTAAATTGGGATGCAATTTCTGTGTTTCATCTTCAATAGGAAGGTGCAAGGTATACCATAATCCTGAAGTGAAGCATCGGAATCTAAAACTGGACTCACAGGAGAGATTCAAATCAATGAAAGTGAGAGTGTCAGTCCTCTTGTACTTAAGTCGGCATTGTGCGTTTTGTATTAAATTCGGATGCAAACTCTGTGTTTCATCGTCAATAAGAAGGTCCAAGGGATACAGTAAACCTGAAGTGAAGCATCGGAATCTAAAACTGGACTCACAGGAGACGTTCTAATCATAGAAAGTGAGAGTGTAAGTCCTCCTTTACTTAAATTGGCATTGTGCCTTTCGAATTAAATTCGGATGCAATTTCTGTGTTTCATCGTCAATAAGAATGCCCAAGGGATACAGTAAACCTGAAGTGAAGCATCGGATCCTACAACTGGACTCACAGGAGAAGTTCAAACCGTAGATAATGAGAGTGTCAGTCCTATGGAACGTAAGTCGGCATTGTGTCTTTTGAATTCAATTCGGATGCAATTTCTGTGTTTCATCGTCTATACGAAGGTGCAAGGTATACAGTAAACCTGAAGTGAAGCATCGGAATCTAAAACTGGACTCACAGGAAAGGTTCAAATCGTAGAAAGTGAGAGTGTCAGTCCTCTTGTACTTAAGTCGGCATTGTGCCTTTTGTGGTAAATTCGGATGCAATTTCTGTGTTTCATCTTTAATAGGAAGGTGCAAGGTATACCATAATCCTGAAGTGAAGCATCGAAATCTAAAACTGGACTCACAGGAGAGATTCAAATTATTGAAAGTGAGAGTGTCTGTCCTCTAGTACTTAAGTCGGCATTGTGCCTTTTGTGTTAAATTCGGATGCAAACTCTGTGTTTCATCGTCAATAAGAAGGTCCAAGGGATACAGTAAACCTTAGGTGAAGCATCGGAAACTAAAACTGGACTCACAGGAGAGGTTCAAATCATAGAAAGTGAGAGTGTAAGTCCTCCTTTACTTAAATCGGCATTGTGCCTTTCGAATTAAATTCGGATGCAATTTCTGTGTTTCATCGTCAATAAGAATGCCCAAGGGATACAGTAAACCTGAAGTGAAGCAACGGAATCTAAAACTGGACTCACAGGAGAGGTTCAAAACATAGAAAGTTAGAGTGTCAGTCCTCTTGTACTTATGTCGGCATTGTCCCTTTTGTATTAAATTCGGATGCAATATCTGTGTTTCATCGGCAATAAGAAGGTGCAAGGTATACAGTAAACCTGAAGTGAAGCATCGGAACCTACAACTGGACTCACAGGAAAGGTTCAAACCGTAGAAAATGAGAGCGTCAGTCCTCTTGTACGTAAGTCGGCATTGTGTCTTTTGAATTCAATTCGGATGCAATTTCTGTGTTTCATCGTCAATAAGAAGGGGCAAGGTATACAGTAAACCTGAAGTGAAGCATCGGAATCTAAAACTGGACTCACAGGAGAGGTTCAAATCGTAGAAAGTGAGAGTGTCAATCCTCTTGTAATTTAGTCGACATTGTGCCTTTTGTATTCAATTTGAATGCAATTTCTGTGTTTCATCGTCTATAAGAAGGTGCAGGGTGCACTGTAAACCGGAAGTGAAGCATCGGAATCTAAAACTGGACTCACAGGAGAGGTTCAAATCGTAGAAAGTGAGAGTGTCAGTCCTCCTGTACTTAAGTCGGCATTGTGCTTTTTGTATTAAATTCGGATGCAATTTCTGTATTTCAACGTCAATAAGAACGTCCAAGGGATACAGTATACCTGAAGTGAAGCATCGGAATCTAAAACTGGTCTCACAGGAGAGGTTCAAATCATAGAAAGTGAGAGTGTCAGTCCTCTTGTAGATAAGTCGGCATTGTGATTTTTGTATTGAGTTCGGATGCAATTTCTGTGTTTCATCGTCAATAAGAAGGTCCAAGGTATACAGTAAACCTGAAGTGAAGCATCGGAACCTAAAACTGGACTCACAGGAGAGGTTCAAATCGTAGAAAATGAGAGTGTCAGTCCTCTTGTACGTAAGTCGGCATTTTGTCTTTTGAATTCAATACGGATGCAATTTCTGTGTTTCATCGTCAATACGAAGGTGCAAGGTATACAGTAAACCTGAAGTGAAGCATCGGAATCTAAAACTGGACTCACAGGAGACGTTCAAATCATAGAAAGTGAGAGTGTAAGTCTTCCTTTACTTAAATCGGCATTGTGCCTTTCGAATTAAATTCGGATGCAATTTCTGTGTTTCATCGTCAATAAGAATGCCCAAGGGATACAGTAAACCTGAAGTGAAGCAACGGAATCTAAAACTGGAGTCACAGGAGAGGTTCAAAACATAGAAAGTTAGAGTGTCAGTCCTCTTGTACTTATGTCGGCATTGTCCCTTTTGTATTAAATTCGGATGCAATTTCTGAGTTTCATCGGCAATAAGAAGGTGCAAGGTATACAGTAAACCTGAAGTGAAGCATCGGAACCTACAACTGGACTCACAGGAAAGGTTCAAACCGTAGAAAATGAGAGCGTCAGTCCTCTTGTACGTAAGTCGGCATTGTGTCTTTTGAATTCAATTCGGATGCAATTTCTGTGTTTCATCGTCAATAAGAAGGGGCAAGGTATACAGTAAACCTCAAGTGAAGCATCGGAATCTAAAACTGGACTCACAGGAGAGGTTCAAATCGTAGAAAGTGAGAGTGTCAATCCTCTTGTAATTTAGTCAACATTGTGCCTTTTGTATTCAATTTGAATGCAATTTCTGTGTTTCATCGTCTATAAGAAGGTGCAGGGTGCACAGTAAACCTGAAGTGAAGCATCGGAATCTAAAACTGGACTCACAGAAGAGGTTCAAATCGTAGAAAGTGAGAGTGTCAGTCCTCCTGTACTTAAGTCGGCATTGTGCATTTTGTATTTAATTCGGATGCAATTTCTGTGTTTCATCGTCAATAAGAAGGTGCAAGGTGTACAGTACCCCTGAAATGAGGCATCGGAATCGGAACCTGGACTCACAGGAGAGGTTCAAATCGTATAAAGTGAGAGTGTCCGTCCTCTTGTACTTAAATCGGCATTATGCCTTTTGTACTAAATTCGGATGCAATTTCGGTGTTTCATCTTCAATAGGAAGGTGCAAGGTATACCATAATCCTGAAGTGAAGCATCGGAATCTAAATCTGGACTCACAGGAGAAATTCAAATCATTGAAAGTGAGAGTGTCAGTCCTCTTGTACTTAAGTCGGCATTGTGCGTTTTGTATTAAATTCGGATGCAATTTCTTTGTTTCTTCGTCAATAAGAAGGTCCAAGGGATACAGTAAACCTGAATTGAAGCATCGGAATCTAAAACTGGACTCACAGGAGAGGTTCAAATCATAGAAAGTTAGAGTGTCAGTCCTCTTGTACTTAAGTCGGCAATGTGCCTTTTGTATTAAATTCGGATGCAATTTCTGTGTTTCATCGTCAATAAGAAGGTCCAAGGGATACAGTAAACCAGAAGTGAAGCATCGGAATCTAAAACTGGACTTACAGGAGAGGTTCAAATCGTAGAAAGTGAGAGTGTCAGTCCTCTTGTATTTAAGTCGGCATTGTGCCTTTTGCATTAAATTCGGATGAAATTTCTGTGTTTCATAGTCAATAAGAAGGTGCAAGATATACAGCAAACCTTAAGTGAAGCATCGGAATCTAAAACTGGACTCACAGGAGAGTTTCAAATCGTAGAAAGTGAGAGTGTCAGTCCTCCTGTACTTAAGTCGGCATTGTGCATTTTGTATTAAATTCAGATGCAATTTCTGTGTTTCATCGTCAATAAGAAGGTGCAAGGTATACAGTACCCCTGAAGTGAGGCATCGGAATCTAAACCTGGACTCACAGGAGAGGTTGAAATCGTATAAAGTGAGAGTGTCCGTCCTCTTGTACTTAAATCGGCATTATGCCTTTTGTACTAAATTCGGATGCAATTTCTGTGTTTCATCTTCAATAGGAAGGTGCAAGGTATACCATAATCCTGAAGTGAAGCATCGGAATCTAAAACTGGACTCACAGGAGAGATTCAAATCAATGAAAGTGAGAGTGTCAGTCCTCTTGTACTTAAGTCGGCATTGTGCCTTTTGTATTAAATTCGGATGCAAACTCTGTGTTTCATCGTCAATAAGAAGGTCGAAGGGATACAGTAAACCTGAAGTGAAGCATCGGAATCTAAAACTGGACTCACAGGAGAGGTTCAAATCATAGAAAGTGAGAGTGTAAGTCCTCCTTTACTTAAATTGGCATTGTGCCTTTCGAATTAAATTCGGATGCATCTTCTGTGTTTCATCGTCAATAAGAATGCCCAAGGGATACAGTAAACCTGAAGTGAAGCAACGGAATCTAAAACTGGACTCACAGGAGAGGTTCAAAACATAGAAAGTTAGAGTGTCAGTCCTCTTGTACTTAAGTCGGCATTGTCCCTTTTGTATTAAATTCGGATGCAATTTCTGTGTTTCAACGTCAATAAGAAGGTGCAAGGTATACAGTAAACCTGAAGTGAAGCATCGGAACCTACAACTGGACTCACAGGAGAGGTTCAAACCGTAGAAAATGAGAGTGTCAGTCCTCTTGTACGTAAGTCGGCATTGTGTCTTTTGAATTCAATTCGGATGCAATGTCTGTGTTTCATCGTCTATACAAAGGTGCAAGGTATACAGTAAACCTGAAGTGAAGCATCGGAATCTAAAACTGGACTCACAGGAGAGGTTCAAATCGTAGAAAGTGAGAGTGTCAGTCCTCTTGTACTTAAGTCGGCATTGTGCCTTTTGTATTAAATTCGGATGCAATTTCTGTGTTTCATCGTCAATAAGAAGGGGCAAGGTATACAGTAAACCTGAAGTGAAGCATCGGAATCTAAAACTGGACTCACAGGAGAGGTTCAAATCGTAGAAAGTGAGAGTGTCAATCCTCTTGTACTTTAGTCGACATTGTGCCTTTTGTATTCAATTTCGATGCAATTTCTGTGTTTCATCGTCTATAAGAAGGTGCAAGGTGCACAGTAAACCTGAAGTGAAGCATCGGAATCTAAAACTGGACTCACAGGAGAGGTTCAAATCGTAGAAAGTGAGAGTGTCAGTCCTCTTGTACTTAAGTCGGCATTGTGCCTTTTGCATTAAATTCGGATGCAATTTCTGTGTTTCATAGTCAATAAGAAGGTGCAAGATATACAGCAAACCTGAAGTGAAGCATCGGAATCTAAAACTGGACTCACAGGAGAGTTTCAAATCGTAGAAAGTGAGAGTGTCAGTCCTCCTATACTTAAGTCGGCATTGTGCATTTTGTATTAAATTCGGATGTATTTTCTGTGTTTCATCGTCAATAAGAAGGTGCAAGGTATACAGTACCCCTGAAGTGAGGCATCGGAATCTAAACCTGGACTCACAGGAGAGGTTCAAATCGTATAAAGTGAGAGTGTCCGTCCTCTTGTACTTTAATCGGCATTATGCCTTTTGTACTAAATTCGGATGCAATTTCTGTGTTTCATCTTTAATAGGAAGGTGCAAGGTATACCATAATCCTGAAGTGAAGCATCGGAATCTAAAACTGGACTCACAGGAGAGATTCAAATCATTGAAAGTGAGAGTGTCTGTCCTCTAGTACTTAAGTCGGCATTGTGCCTTTTGTGTTAAATTCGGATGCAAACTCTGTGTTTCATCGTCAATAAGAAGGTCCAAGGGACACAGTAAACCTGAAGTGAAGCATCGGAAACTAAAACTGGACTCACAGGAGAAGTTCAAATCATAGAAAGTGAGAGCGTAAGTCCTCCTTTACTTAAATCGGCATTGTGCCTTTCGAATTAAATTCGGATGCAATTTCTGTGTTTCATCGTCAATAAGAATGCCCAAGGGATACAGTAAACCTGAAGTGAAGCAACGGAATCTAAAACTGGACTCACAGGAGAGGTTCAAAACATAGAAAGTTAGAGTGTCAGTCCTCTTGTACTTATGTCGGCATTGTCCCTTTTGTATTAAATTCGGATGCAATTTCTGTGTTTCATCGGCAATAAGAAGGTGCAAGGTATACAGTAAACCTGAAGTGAAGCATCGGAACCTACAACTGGACTCACAGGAGAGGTTCAAACCGTAGAAAATGAGAGTGTCAGTCCTCTTGTACGTAAGTCGGCATTGTGTCTTTTGAATTCAATTCGGATGTAATTTCTGTGTTTCATCGTCAATAAGAAGGGGCAAGGTATACAGTAAACCTGAAGTGAAGCATCGGAATCTAAAACTGGACTCACAGGAGAGGTTCAAATCGTAGAAAAGTGAGAGTGTCAATCCTCTTGTACTTTAGTCGACATTGTGCCTTTTGTATTCAATTTGGATGCAATTTCTGTGTTTCATCGTCTATAAGAAGGTGCAGGGTGCACAGTAAACCTAAAGTGAAGCATCGGAATCTAAAACTGGACTCACAGGAGAGGTTCAAATCGTAGAAAGTGAGAGTGTCAGTCCTCTTGTACTTAAGTCGGCATTGTGCCTTTTGCATTAAATTCGGATGCAATTTCTGTGTTTCATTGTCAATAAGAAGGTGCAAGATATACAGCAAACCTGAAGTGAAGCATCGGAATCTAAAACTGGACTTACAGGAGAGTTTCAAATCGTAGAAAGTGAGAGTGTCAGTCCTCTTGTACTTAAGTCGGCATTGTCCCTTTTGTATTAAATTCGGATGCAATTTCTGTGTTTCAACGTCAATAAGAAGGTGCAAGGTATACAGTAAACCTGAAGTGAAGCATCGGAACCTACAACTGGACTCACAGGAGAGGTTCAAACCGTAGAAAATGAGAGTGTCAGTCCTCTTGTACGTAAGTCGGCATTGTGTCTTTTGAATTCAATTCGGATGCAATGTCTGTGTTTCATCGTCTATACAAAGGTGCAAGGTATACAGTAAACCTGAAGTGAAGCATCGGAATCTAAAACTGGACTCACAGGAGAGGTTCAAATCGTAGAAAGTGAGAGTGTCAGTCCTCTTGTACTTAAGTCGGCATTGTGCCTTTTGTATTAAATTCGGATGCAATTTCTGTGTTTCATCGTCAATAAGAAGGGGCAAGGTATACAGTAAACCTGAAGTGAAGCATCGGAATCTAAAACTGGACTCACAGGAGAGGTTCAAATCGTAGAAAGTGAGAGTGTCAATCCTCTTGTACTTTAGTCGACATTGTGCCTTTTGTATTCAATTTCGATGCAATTTCTGTGTTTCATCGTCTATAAGAAGGTGCAAGGTGCACAGTAAACCTGAAGTGAAGCATCGGAATCTAAAACTGGACTCACAGGAGAGGTTCAAATCGTAGAAAGTGAGAGTGTCAGTCCTCTTGTACTTAAGTCGGCATTGTGCCTTTTGCATTAAATTCGGATGCAATTTCTGTGTTTCATTGTCAATAAGAAGGTGCAAGATATACAGCAAACCTGAAGTGAAGCAACGGAATCTAAAACTGGACTCACAGGAGAGGTTCAAAACATAGAAAGTTAGAGTGTCAGTCCTCTTGTACTTAAGTCGGCATTGTCCCTTTTGTATTAAATTCGGATGCAATTTCTGTGTTTCAACGTCAATAAGAAGGTGCAAGGTATACAGTAAACCTGAAGTGAAGCATCGGAACCTACAACTGGACTCACAGGAGAGGTTCAAACCGTAGAAAATGAGAGTGTCAGTCCTCTTGTACGTAAGTCGGCATTGTGTCTTTTGAATTCAATTCGGATGCAATGTCTGTGTTTCATCGTCTATACAAAGGTGCAAGGTATACAGTAAACCTGAAGTGAAGCATCGGAATCTAAAACTGGACTCACAGGAGAGGTTCAAATCGTAGAAAGTGAGAGTGTCAGTCCTCTTGTACTTAAGTCGGCATTGTGCCTTTTGTATTAAATTCGGATGCAATTTCTGTGTTTCATCGTCAATAAGAAGGGGCAAGGTATACAGTAAACCTGAAGTGAAGCATCGGAATCTAAAACTGGACTCACAGGAGAGGTTCAAATCGTAGAAAGTGAGAGTGTCAATCCTCTTGTACTTTAGTCGACATTGTGCCTTTTGTATTCAATTTCGATGCAATTTCTGTGTTTCATCGTCTATAAGAAGGTGCAAGGTGCACAGTAAACCTGAAGTGAAGCATCGGAATCTAAAACTGGACTCACAGGAGAGGTTCAAATCGTAGAAAGTGAGAGTGTCAGTCCTCTTGTACTTAAGTCGGCATTGTGCCTTTTGCATTAAATTCGGATGCAATTTCTGTGTTTCATAGTCAATAAGAAGGTGCAAGATATACAGCAAACCTGAAGTGAAGCATCGGAATCTAAAACTGGACTCACAGGAGAGTTTCAAATCGTAGAAAGTGAGAGTGTCAGTCCTCCTATACTTAAGTCGGCATTGTGCATTTTGTATTAAATTCGGATGTATTTTCTGTGTTTCATCGTCAATAAGAAGGTGCAAGGTATACAGTACCCCTGAAGTGAGGCATCGGAATCTAAACCTGGACTCACAGGAGAGGTTCAAATCGTATAAAGTGAGAGTGTCCGTCCTCTTGTACTTTAATCGGCATTATGCCTTTTGTACTAAATTCGGATGCAATTTCTGTGTTTCATCTTTAATAGGAAGGTGCAAGGTATACCATAATCCTGAAGTGAAGCATCGGAATCTAAAACTGGACTCACAGGAGAGATTCAAATCATTGAAAGTGAGAGTGTCTGTCCTCTAGTACTTAAGTCGGCATTGTGCCTTTTGTGTTAAATTCGGATGCAAACTCTGTGTTTCATCGTCAATAAGAAGGTCCAAGGGACACAGTAAACCTGAAGTGAAGCATCGGAAACTAAAACTGGACTCACAGGAGAAGTTCAAATCATAGAAAGTGAGAGCGTAAGTCCTCCTTTACTTAAATCGGCATTGTGCCTTTCGAATTAAATTCGGATGCAATTTCTGTGTTTCATCGTCAATAAGAATGCCCAAGGGATACAGTAAACCTGAAGTGAAGCAACGGAATCTAAAACTGGACTCACAGGAGAGGTTCAAAACATAGAAAGTTAGAGTGTCAGTCCTCTTGTACTTATGTCGGCATTGTCCCTTTTGTATTAAATTCGGATGCAATTTCTGTGTTTCATCGGCAATAAGAAGGTGCAAGGTATACAGTAAACCTGAAGTGAAGCATCGGAACCTACAACTGGACTCACAGGAGAGGTTCAAACCGTAGAAAATGAGAGTGTCAGTCCTCTTGTACGTAAGTCGGCATTGTGTCTTTTGAATTCAATTCGGATGTAATTTCTGTGTTTCATCGTCAATAAGAAGGGGCAAGGTATACAGTAAACCTGAAGTGAAGCATCGGAATCTAAAACTGGACTCACAGGAGAGGTTCAAATCGTAGAAAAGTGAGAGTGTCAATCCTCTTGTACTTTAGTCGACATTGTGCCTTTTGTATTCAATTTGGATGCAATTTCTGTGTTTCATCGTCTATAAGAAGGTGCAGGGTGCACAGTAAACCTAAAGTGAAGCATCGGAATCTAAAACTGGACTCACAGGAGAGGTTCAAATCGTAGAAAGTGAGAGTGTCAGTCCTCTTGTACTTAAGTCGGCATTGTGCCTTTTGCATTAAATTCGGATGCAATTTCTGTGTTTCATTGTCAATAAGAAGGTGCAAGATATACAGCAAACCTGAAGTGAAGCATCGGAATCTAAAACTGGACTTACAGGAGAGTTTCAAATCGTAGAAAGTGAGAGTGTCAGTCCTCCTGTACTTAAGTCGGCATTGTGCATTTTGTATTTAATTCGGATGCAATTTCTGTATTTCATCGTCAATAAGAAGGTGCAAGGTATACAGTACCCCTGAAATGAGGCATCGGAATCGGAACCTGGACTCACAGGAGACGTTCAAATCGTATAAAGTGAGAGTGTCCGTCCTCTTGTACTTAAATCGGCATTATGCCTTTTGTACTAAATTCGGATGCAATTTCTGTGTTTCATCTTCAATAGGAAGGTGCAAGGTATACCATAATCCTGAAGTGAAGCATCGGAATCTAAAACTGGACTCACAGGAGAGATTCAAATCATTGAAAGTGAGAGTGTCAGTCCTCTTGTACTTAAGTCGGCATTGTGCCTTTTGTATTAAATTCGGATGCAATTTCTTTGTTTCTTCGTCAATAAGAAGGTCCATGGGATACAGTAAACCTGAATTGAAGCATCAGAATCTAAAACTGGACTCACAGGAGAGGTTCAAATCATAGAAAGTTAGAGTGTCAGTCCTCTTGTACTTAAGTCGGCAATGTGCCTTTTGTATTAAATTCGGATGCAATTTCTGTGTTTCATCGTCAATAAGAAGGTCCAAGGGATGCAGTAAACCAGAAGTGAAGCATCGGAATCTAAAACTGGACTTACAGGAGAGGTTGAGAACGTAGACAGTAAGAGTGTCGGTCCTCTTGTACTTAAGTCGGCATTGTGCCTTTTGTATTAAATTCGGATGCAATTTCTGTGTTTCATAGTCAATAAGAAGGTCCAAGGGATACAGTAAACCTGAAGTGAAGCATCGGAATCTAAAACTGGTCTTACAGGAGAGGTTCAAATCATAGAAAGTGAGAGTGTAAGTTCTCTTTTACTTAAGTCGGCATTGTGCCTTTTGAATTAAATTCGGATGCAATTTCTATGTTTCATCGTCAATAAGAAGGCCCAAGGGATACAGTAAACCTGAAGTGAAGCAACGGAATCTAAAACTGGACTCACAGGAGAGGTTCAAATCGTAGAAAGTGAGAGTGTCAATCCTCTTGTACTTAAGTCGGCATTGTGCCTTTTGTATTAAATTCGGATGCAAACTCTGTGTTTCATCGTCAATAAGAAGGTCCAAGGGATACAGTAAACCTGAAGTGAAGCATCGGAATCTAAAACTGGACTCACAGGAGAGGTTCAAATCATAGAAAGTGAGAGTGTCAGTCCCCTTGTAGTTAAGTCGCCATTGGGATTTTTTTATTGAGTTCGGGTGCAATTTCTGTGATTCATCATCAATAAGGAGGTCCAAGGTATACAGCAAGGCTGAAGGGAAGCATCGGAATCTAAAACTGGACTCACAGGAGAGGTTCAAATCATAGAAAGTGTGAGTGTCAGTCCTCTTGTACTTATGTCGGCATTGTGCCTTTTGAAATAAATTCGGATGCAATTTCTGTGCTTCATCGTCAATAAGAAGGCCCAAGGGATACAGTAAACCTGAAGTGAAGCAACGGGTTCTAAAACTGGACTAACAGGAGAGGTTCAAAACATAGAAAGTTAGAGTGTCAGTCCTCTTGTACTTAAGTCGGCATTGTCCCTTTTGTATTAAATTCGGATGCAATTTCTGTGTTTCATCGTCAATAAGAAGGTACAAGGTATACAGTAAACCTGAAGTGAAGCATCGGAATCTAAAACTTTACTCACAGGAGAGGTTCAAATCGTAGAAAGTGAGAGTGTCAGTCCTCTTGTAGTTAAGTCGGCATTGTGATTTTTGTATTGAGTTCGGATGCAATTTCTGTGTTTCATCCTCAATAAGAAGGTCCAAGGTATACAGTAAACCTGAAGTGAAGCATCGGAATCTAAAACTGGACTCACAGGAGAGGTTCAAATCATAGAATGTGAGAGTGTAAGTTCTCTTTTACTTAAGTCGGCATTGTGCCTTTTTAATTAAATTCGGATGCAATTTCTGTGTTTCATCGTCAATAAGAAGGCCCAAAGGATACAGTAAACCTGAAGTGAAGCAACGGAATCTAAAACTGGACTCACAGGAGAGGTTCAAAACATAGAAAGTTAGAGTGTCAGTCCTCTTGTACTTAAGTCGGCATTGTCCCTTTTGTATTAAATTCGGATGCAATTTCTGTGTTTCATCGTCAATTAGAAGGTGCAAGGTATACAGTAAACCTGAAGTGAAGCATCGCAATCTAAAACTGGACTCACAGGAGAGGTTCAAATCGTAGAAAGTGAGAGTGTCAGTCCTCTTGTACTTAAGTCAGCATTGTGCCTTTTGTATTAAATTCGGATGCAATTTCTGTGTTTCATAGTCAATAAGAAGGTGCAAGATATACAGTAAACCTGAAGTGAAGCATCGGAATCTAAAAGTGGACTCACAGGAGAGGTTCAAATCGTAGAAAGTGAGAATGTCAGTCCTCCTGTACTTAAGTCGGCATTGTGCATTTTGTATTAAATTCGGATGCAATTTCTGTGTTTCATCGTCAATAAGAAGGTGCAAGGTATGCAGTAAACCTGAAGTGAAGCATCGGAATCTAAACCTGGACTCACAGGAGAGGTTCAATTCGTATGAAGTGAAAGTGTCCGTCCTGTTGTACTTAAATCGGCATTATGCCTTTTGTACTAAATACGGATGCAATTTCTGTGTTTCATCTTCAATAGGAAGGTGCAAGGTATACCATAATCTTGAAGTGAAACATCGTAATCTAAAACTGGACTCACAGGAGAGGTTCAAATCATTGAAAGTGAGAGTGTCAGTCCTCTTGTACTTATGTCGGCATTGTGCTTCTGTATTAAATTCCGATGCAATTTCTATGTTTCATCGACAATAAGAAGGTGCAAGGTATACGGTAGACCTGAAGTGATGCATCGGAATCTAAAACTATACTCACAAGAGAAGTTCAAATCATAGAAAGAGAGAGTGTCAGTCCTCTCTTACTTAAGTCGGCATTGTGCATTTTGTATTAAATTCGGATGCAATTTATGTGTTTCATCGTCAATAAGGAGGTCCAAGGGATACAGTAAACCTGAAGTGAAGCATCGGAATCTAAAAGTGGACTCACAGGAGAGGTTCAAATCGTAGAAAGTGAGAGTGTCTGTCCTCTTGTGCATAAGACGGCATTGTGATTTTTGTATTGAATTCGGATGCAATTTCTGTGTTTCATCGTCAATAAGAAGGTCCAAGGTATGCAGTAAACCTGAAGTGAAGCATCGGATTCAAAAACTGGACTCACAGGAGAGGTTTAAAGCATAGAAAGTTTGAGTGTCAGTCCTCTTGTACTTAAGTCGGCATTGTCCCTTTTGTATTAAATTCGGATGCAATTTCTGTGTTTCATCGTCAATAAGAAGGTGCAAGGTATACAGTAAACCTGAAGTGAAGCATCGGAATCTAAAACTGGACTCACAGGAGAGGTTCAAATCGTAGAAAGTGAGAGTGTCAGTCCTCCAGTACTTAAGTCGGAATTGTGCATTTTGTATTAAATTCGGATGCAATTTCTGTGTTTCATCGTCAATAAGAAGGTGCAAGGTATACAGTATACCTGAAGTGAAGCATCGGAATCTAAACCTGGACTCAGAAGAGAGGTTCAGGTCGTATAAAGTGAGAGTGTCTGTCCTCTTGTACTTAAATCGGCATTATGCATTTTGTACTAAATTCGGATGCAATTTCTGGGTTTCATCTTCAATAGGAAGGTGCCAGCTATACCATAATCCTGAAGTGAAGCATAGGAATCTAAAACTGGACTCACAGGAGAGATTCAAACCATTGAAAGTGAGAGTTTCAGTCCTCTTGTACTTAATTCGGCATTGTGCCTTTTGTATTAAATTCGGATGCAATTTCTGTGTTTCTTCGTCAATAAGAAGGTCCAAGGGATACAGTAAACCTGAAGTGAAGCATCGGAATCTAAAACTGGACTTACAGGAGAGGTTCAAATCATAGAAAGTTAGAGTGTCAGTCCTCCTGTACTTAAGTCGGAAATGTGCATTTTGTATTAAATTCGAATGCAATTTCTGTGTTTCATCGTCAATAAGAAGGTGCAAGGTATACAGTACACCTGAAGTGAAGCATCGGAATCTAAACCTGGACTCAGAGGAGAGGTTCAAGTCGTATAAAGTGAGAGTGTCCGTCCTCTTGTATTTAAATCTGCATTATGCCTTTTGTACTAAATTCGGATGCAATTTCTGTGTTTCATCTTCAAAAGGAAGGTGCCAGGTGTACCATAATCCTGAAGTGAAGCATCGGAATCTAAAACTGGACTCACAGGAGAGGTTCAAATCATAGAAAGTGAGAGTGTAAGTCCTCTTTTACTTAAGTCAGCATTGTGCCTTTTGAATTAAATTCGGTTGCAATTTCTGTGTTTCATCGTCATTAAGAAGGCCCAAGGGATACAGTAAACCTGAAGTGAAGCAACGGAATCTAAAACTGGACTCACAGGAGAGGTTCAAAACATAGAAAGTTAGAGTGTCAGTCCTCTTTTACTTAAGGCGGCATTGTCCCTTTTGTATTAAATTCGAATGCAATTTCTGTGTTTCATCGTCAAATAGAAGGTGCAAGGTATACAGTAAACCTGAAGTGAAGCATCGGAATCTAAAACTGGACTCACAGGAGAGGTTCAAATCGTAGAAAGTGAGAGTGTCAGCCCTCTTGTACGTAGTCGGCATTGTGTCTTTTGTATTAAAATCGGATGCAATTTCTATGTTTCATCGTCAAGAAGAAGGTGCAAGGTATACAGTAACCCTGAAGTGAAGCATCGGAATCCAAACCTGGACTCACAGGAGAGGTTCAAATCGTATAAAGTGAGAGTGTCCGTCCTCTTGTACTAAAATCGGCATTATGCCTTTTGTACTAAATTCGGATGCTATTTCTGTGTTTCATCTTCAATAGGAAGGTGCACGGTATAGCATAATCCTGAAGTGAAGCATCGGAATCTAAAACTGGACTCACAGGAGAGGTTCAAATCATTGAAAGTGAGAGTGTCAGTCCTCTTGTACTTAAGTCTGCATTGTGCCTTTTGTTTTAAATTCGGATGCAATTTCTATATTTCATCGTCAATAAGAAGGTCCAAGGGATACAGTAAACCTGAAGTGAAGCATCGGAATCTAAAACTGGACTCACAGGAGAGGTTCAAATCATAGAAAGTTAGAGTGTCAGTCCTCTTGTACTTATGTCGGCATTGTGCCTTTTGCATTAAATTCCGATGCAATTTCTGGTTTCATCGTCAATAAGAAGGTGCAAGGTATACAGTAAACCTGAAGTGAAGCATCGGAACCTAAAACTGGACTCACAGGAGAGGTTCTAATCGTAGAAAGTGAGAGTGTCAGTCCTCTTGTACTTAAGTCGGCATTGTGCCTTTTGTATTTAATTCGGATGCAATTTCTTTGTTTCATCGTCAACAAGAAGGTGCAAGGTATACAGTAAACCTTAAGTGAACCATCGGAATCTAAAACTGGACTCACAGGAGAGGTTCAAATCGTGGAAAGTGAGAGTGTCAATCCTCTTGTACTTTAGTTGACATTGTGCCTTTTGTATTCAATTTGGATGCAATTTCTGTGTTTCATCGTCAATAAGAAGGTGCAAGGTGCACAGTAAACCTGAAGTGAAGCATCGGAATCTAAAACTGGATTCACAGGAGAGGTTCAAATCACAGAAAGTGAGAGTGTCAGTCCTCTTTTACTTAAGTCGGCATTGTGCCTTTTGTATTAAATTCGGATGCAATTTCTGTGTTTCTTCGTCAATAAGAAGGTGCAAGGTATACAGTACCCCTGAAGTGAGGCATCGGAATCTAAACCTGGACTCACAGGAGAGGTTCAAATCGTATAAAGTGAGAGTGTCCGTCCTCTTTTACTTAAATCGGCATTATGCCTTTTGTACTAAATTCGGATGCAATTTGTGTGTTTCATCTTCAATAGGAAGGTGCACGGTATAGCATAATCCTGAAGTGAAGGATCGGAATCTAAAACTGGACTCACAGGAGAGGTTCAAATCATTGAAAGTGAGAGTGTCAGTCCTCTTGTACTTAAGTCTGCATTGTGCCTTTTGTATTAAATTCGGATGCAATTTCTTTATTTCATCGTCAATAAGAAGGTCCAAGGGATACAGTAAACCTGAAGTGAAACATCGGAATCTAAAACTGGACTCAGAGGAGAGGTTCAAATCATAGAAAGTTAGAGTGTCAGTCCTCTTGTACTTATGTCGGCATTGTGCCTTTTGCATTATATTCCGATGCAATTTCTATGTTTCATCGTCAATAAGAAGGTGCAAGGTATACAGTAAACCTGAAGTGAAGCATCGGAACCTAAAACTGGACTCACAGGAGAGGGTCAAATCGTATAAAGTGAGAGTGTCAGTCCTCTTGTACTTAAGTCGGCATTGTGCCTTTTGTATTAAATTCGGATGCAATTTCTTTGTTTCATCGTCAACAAGAAGGTGCAAGGTATACAGTAAACCTGAAGTGAACCATCGGAATCTAAAACTGGACTCACAGGAGAGGTTCAAATCGTAGAAAGTGAGAGTGTCAATCTTCTTGTACTTTAGTCGACATTGTGCCTTTTGTATTCAATTTGGATGCAATTTCTGTGTTTCTTCGTCAATAAGAAGGTGCAAGGTGCACAGTAAACCTGAAGTGAAGCATCGGAATCTAAAACTGGACTCACAGGAGAGGTTCAAATCACAGAAAGTGAGAGGGTCAGTCCTCTTGTACTTATGTCGGCATTGTGTCTTTTGCATTATATTACGATGCAATTTCTATGTTTCATCGTCAATAAGAAGGTGCAAGGTATACAGTAAACCTGAAGTGAAGCATCGGAACCTAGAACTGGACTCACAGGAGAGGGTCAAATCGTATAAAGTGAGAGTGTCAGTCCTCTTGTACTTAAGTCGGCATTGTGCCTTTTGTATTAAATTCGGATGCAATTTCTTTGTTTCATCGTCAACAAGAAGGTGCAAGGTATACAGTAAACCTGAAGTGAACCATCGGAATCTAAAACTGGACTCACAGGAGAGGTTCAAATCGTTTAAAGTGAGAGTGTCAATCCTCTTGTACTTTAGTTGACATTGTGCCTTTTGTATTCAATTTGGATGCAATTTCTGTGTTTCATCGTCAATAAGAAGGTGCAAGGTGCACAGTAAACCTGAAGTGAAGCATCGGAATCTAAAACTGGACTCACAGGAGAGGTTCAAATCACAGAAAGTGAGAGTGTCAGTCCTCTTTTACTTAAGTCGGCATTGTGCCTTTTGTATTAAATTCGGATGCAATTTCTGTGTTTCTTCGTCAATAAGAAGGTCCAAGGAATACAGTAAACCTGAAGTGGAAGTCTGCATTGAGCCTTTTTTATTAAATTCGGATGCAAACTCTGTGTTTCATCGTCAATAAGAAGGTCCAAGGGATACAGTAGACCTGCATTGAAGCATCGGAATCTAGAACTGGACTCACAGGAGAGGTTCAAATCATAGAAAGTGAGTGTGTCTGTCCTCTTGTACTTAAATCGGCATTATGCCTTTTGTATTGAATTCGGATGCAATTTCTGTGTTTCATCATCAATAGGAAGGTGCCAGGTATACCATAATCCTGAAGTGAAGCATCGGAATCTAAAACTGGACTTACAGGAGAGGTTCAAATCATAGAAAGTTAGGGTGTCAGTCCTCTTGTACGTAAGTCGGCATTGTGCCTTTTGTATTAAATTCGGATGCAATTTCTGTGTTTCATCGTCAAGAAGAAGGTGCAAGGTATACAGTAACCTTGTGGTGAAGCATCGGAATCTAAACCTGGACTCACAGGAGAGGTTCAAATCGTAAAAAGTGAGAGTGTCCGTCCTCTTTTACTTAAATCGGCATTATGCCTTTTGTACTAAATTCGGATGCAATTTCTGTGTTTCATCTTCAATAGGAAGGTGCACGGTATAGCATAATCCTGAAGTGAAGCATCGGAACCTAAAACTGGACTCACGGGAGAGGGTCAAATCGTATAAAGTGAGAGTGTCAGTCATCTTGTACTTAAGTCGGCATTGTGCCTTTTGTATTAAATTCGGATGCAATTTCTTTGTTTCATCGTCAACAAGAAGGTGCAAGGTATACAGTAAACCTGAAGTGAACCATCGGAATCTAAAACTGGACTCACAGGAGAGGTTCAAATCGTAGAAAGTGAGAGTGTCAATCTTCTTGTACTTTAGTCGACATTGTGCCTTTTGTATTCAATTTGGATGCAATTTCTGTGTTTCATCGTCAGTAAGAAGGTGCAAGGTGCACAGTAAACCTGAAGTGAAGCATCGGAATCTAAAACTGGACTCACAGGAGAGGTTCAAATCACAGAAAGTGAGAGTGTCAGTCCTCTTCTACTTAAGTCGTCATTGTGCCTTTTGTATTAAATTCGGATGCAATTTCTGTGTTTCTTCGTCAATAAGAAGGTCCAAGGGATACAGTAGACCTGAATTGAAGCATCGGAATCTAAAACTGGACTCACAGGAGAGGTTCAAATCATAGAAAGTGAGAGTGTCTGTCCTCTTGTGAATAAGTCGGCATTGTGATTTTTGTATTGAATTCGGATGTAATTTCTGTGTTTCATCGTCAATAAGAAGGTCCAAGGTATACAGTAGACCTGAAGTGAAGCATCGGATTCAAAATATGGACTCACAGGAGAGGTTCAAATCACAGAAAGTGAGAGTGTCAGTCCTCTGTTACTTAACTCGGCAATGTGCCTTTTGTATTAAATTCGGATGCAATTTCTGTGTTTAATCGTCAATAAGAAGGTTCACGGTATACATTAAACTGAAGTGAAGCATCGGAATATAAAACTGTACTCACAGGAGAGGTTCAAATCGTAGAAAGTGAGAGTGTCAATCCTCTTGTACTTTAGTCGACATTGTGCCTTTTGTATTCAATTTGGATGCAATTTCTGTGTTTCATCGTCAATAAGAAGGTGTAAGGTGCACAGTAATCCTGAAGTGAAGCATCGGAATCTAAAACTGGACTCACAGGAGAGGTTCAAATCACAGAAAGTGAGAGTGTTAGTCCTCTTTTACTTAAGTCTGCATTGTGCCTTTTGCATTAAATTCGGATGCAATTTTTGTGTTTCTTCATGAATAAGAAGGTCCAAGGAATACAGTAAACCTGAAGTGGAAGTTGGCATTGTGCCTTTTTTATTAAATTCGGATGCAAACTCTGTGTTTCATCGTCAATAAGAAGGTCCAAGGGATACAGTAGACCTGAATTGAAGCATCGGAATCTAAATCTGGACTCACAGGAGAGGTTCAAATCATAGAAAGTGAGAGTGTCTGTCCTCTTGTGCATAAGTCGGCATTGTGATTTTTGTATTGAGTTAGGATGCAATTTCTATATTTCATTGTCAATAAGAAGGTCCAAGGTATACAGTAAACCTGAAGTGAAGCATCGGAATCTAAAACTGGACTCACATGAGAGATTCAAATCATTGAAAGTGAGAGTGTCAGTCCTCTTGTACTTAATTCGGCATTGTGCCTTTTGTATTAAATTCTGATGCAATTTCTGTGTTTCTTCGTCAATAAGAAGGTCCAAGGGATACAGTAAACCTGAAGTTAAGCATCGGAATCTAAAACTGGACTCACAGGAGAGGTTCAAATCGTAGAAAGTGAGAGTGTCAGTCCTCTTGTAGTTAAGTCGGCATTGTGATTTTTGTATTGAGTTAGGATGCAATTTCTGTGTTTCATCGTGAATAAGAAGGTCCAAGGTATACAGTAAACCTGAAGTGAAGCATCGGAATCTAAAACTGGACTCACAGGAGAGGTTCAAATCATAGAAAGTGAGAGTGTAAGTCCTCTTTTACTTAAGTCGGCATTGTGCCTTTTGAATTAAATTCGGATGCAATTTCTGTGTTTCATCGTCAATAAGAAGGCCCAAGGGATACAGTAAACCTGAAGTGAAGCAACGGAATCTAAAACTGGACTCACAGGAGAGGTTCAAAACATAGGAAATTAGAGTGTCAGTCCTCTTGTACTTAAGTCGGCATTGTCCCTTTTGTGTTAAATTCGGATGCAATATCTGTGTTTCATCGCCAATTAGAAGGTGCAAGGTATACAGTAAACCTGATGTGAAGCATCGGAATCTAAAACTGGACTCACAGGAGAGATTCATATCGTAGAAAGTGAGAGTGTCAGTCCTCTTGTACGTAAGTCGGCATTGTGTCTTTTGTATTAAATTCGGATGCAATTTCTGTGTTTCATCGTCAATAAGAAGGTGCAATGTATACAGTAAACCTGAAGTGAAGCATCGGAATCTAAACCTGGACTCACAGGAGAGGTTCAAATCGTAGAAAGTGAGAGTGTCAGTCCTCTTGTACTTAAGTCGGCATTGTGCCTTTTGTATTAAATTCGGATGCAATTTCTTTGTTTCTTCGTCAATAAGAAGGTCCAAGGGATGCAGTAAACCTGAAGTGAAGCATCAGAATCTAAAAGTGGACTTACAGGAGAGGTTCAAATCATAGAAAGTTAGGGTGTCAGTCCTCTTGTACTTAAGTCGGCATTGTGCCTTTTGTATTAAATTCGGATGCAATTTCTGTGTTTCATCGTCAAGAAGAAGGTGCAAGGTATACAGTAAACCTGAAGTGAAGCATCGGAATCTAAAACTGGACTCACAGGAGAGGTTCTAATCGTGAAAAGTAAGAGTGTCAGTCCTCTTGTAGTTAATTCGGCATTGTGATTTTTGTATTGAGTTCGGATGCAATTTCTGTGTTTCATCGTCAATAAGAAGGAGCAAGGTATACAGTAAACCTGAAGTTAAGCATCGGAATATAAAACTGGACTCACAGGAGAGGTTCAAATCATAGAAAGTGAGAGTGGAAGTACTCTTTTACTTAAGTCGGCATTGTGCCTTTTGAATTAATTTCGGATGCAATTTCTGAGTTTCATCGTCAATAAGAAGGCCCAAGGGATACAGTAAACCTGAAGTGAAGCATTGGAATCTAAAACTGGACTCTCAGGAGAGGTTCAAATCGTAGAAAGTGAGAGTGTCAGTCCTCTTGTACGTAAGTCGGCATTGTGTCTTCTGTATTAAATTCGGATGCAATTTCTGTGTTTCATCGTCAATAAGAAGGTGCAATGTATACAGTAAACCTGAAGTGAAGCATCGGAACCTAAAACTGGACTCACAGGAGAGGTTCAAATCGTAGAATGTGAGAGTGTCAGTCCTCTTGTACTTAAGTCTGCATTGTGCTTTTTGTATTAAATTCAGATGCAATTTCTATATTTCATCGTCAATAAGAAGGTCCAAGGGATACAGTAAACCTGAAGTGAAGCATCGGAATCTAAAACTGGACTCAGAGGAGAGATTCAAATCATTGAAAGTGAGAGTGTCAGTCCTCTTGTACTTATGTCGGCATTGTGCCTTTTGCATTAAATTCCGATGCAATGTCTATGTTTCATCGTCAATAAGAAGGTGCAAGGTATACAGTAAATCTGAAGTTAAGCATCGGAATCTAAAACTGGACTCACAGGAGAGGTTCAAATCGTAGAAAGTGAGAGTGTCAGTCCTCTTGTAGTTAAGTCGGCATTGTGATTTTTGTATTGAGTTAGGATGCAATTTCTGTGTTTCATCGTCAATAAGAAGGTCCAAGGTATACAGTAAACCTGAAGTGAAGCATCGGAATCTTAACCTGGACTCACAGGAGAGGTTCAAATCGTATAAAGTGAGAGTGTCCGTCCTCTTGTACTTAAATCGGCATTATGCCTTTTGTACTAAATTCGGATGCAATTTCTGTGTTTCATCTCTAATAGGAAGGTGCACAGTATAGCATAATCATGAAGTGAAGCATCGGAATGTAAAACTGGACTCACAGGAGAGGTTCAAATCATTGAAAGTGAGAGTGTCAGTCCTCTTGTACTTAAGTCGGCATTGTGCCTTTTTTATTAAATTCGGATGCAAACTCTGTGTTTCATCGTCAATAAGAAGGTCCAAGGGATACAGTAGACCTGAATTGAAGCATCGGAATCTAAAACTGGACTCACAGGAGAGGTTCAAATCATAGAAAGTGAGAGTGTCTGTCCTCTTGTGCATAAGTCGGCATTGTGATTTTTGTATTGAATTCGGATGCAATTTCTGTGTTTCATCGTGAATAAGAAGGTCCAAGGTATACAGTAAACCTGAAGTGAAGCATCGGATTCAAAAACTGGACTGCCAGGAGAGGTTCAAATCATAGAAAGTGAGAGTGTCAGTCCTCTGTTACTTAACTCGGCAATGTGCCTTTTGTATTAAATTCGGATGCAATTTCTGTGTTTAATCGTCAATAAGAAGGTCCACGGTATACATTAAACCTGAAGTGAAGCATCGGAATCTAAAACTGTACTCACAGGAGAGGTTCAAATCGTAGAAAGTGAGAGTGTCAATCCTCTTGTACTTTAGTCGACATTGTGCCTTTTGTATTCAATTTGGATGCAATTTCTGTGTTTCATCGTCAATAAGAAGGTGCAAGGTGCACAGCAAACCTGAAGTGAAGCATCGGAATCTAAAACTGGACTCACAGGAGAGGTTCAAATCAAAGAAAGTGAGAGTGTCAGTCCTCTTTTACTTAAGTCTGCATTGTGCCTTTAGTATTAAATTCGGATGCAATTTCTGTGTTTCTTCGTCAATAAGAAGGTCCAAGGAATACAGTAAACCTGAAGTGGAAGTCGGCATTGTGCCTTTTATATTAAATTCGGATGCAAACTCTGTGTTTCATCGTCAATACGAATGTCCAAGGGATACAGTAGACCTGAATTGAAGCATCGGAAACTAAAAGTGGACTCACAGGAGAGGTTCAAATCATAGAAAGTGAGAGTGTCTGACCTCTTGTGCATAAGTCAGCATTATGATTTTTGTATTGAGTTAGGATGCAATTTCTATATTTCATCGTCAATAAGAAGGTCCAAGGTATACAGTAAACCTGAAGTGAAGCATCGGAAGCTAAAACTGGACTCACAGGAGAGGTTCAAATCATAGAAAGTGAGGGTGTAAGTCCTCTTTTACTTAAGTCGGCATTGTGCCTTTTGAATTAAATTCGGATGCAATTTCTGTGTTTCATCGTCAATAAGAAGGCCCAAGGAATACAGTAAACCTGAAGTGAAGCAACGGAATCTAAAACTGGACTCACAGGAGAGGTTCAAAACATAGAAAGTTAGAGTGTCAGTCCTCCTGTACTTAAGACCGCATTGTGCATTTTGTATTAAATTCGGATGCAATTTCTGGGTTTCATCGTCAATAAGAAGGTGCAAGGTATACAGTAAACCTGAAGTGAAGCATCGGAATCTAAACCCTGACTCACAGGAGAGGTTCAAATAATATAAAGTGAGAGTGTCCGTCCTCTTGTACTTAAATCGGCATTATCCCTTTTTACTTAATTCGGATGCAATTTCTGTGTTTCATCTTCAATAGGAAGGTGCAAGGTATACCATAATCCTGAAGTGAAGCATCGGAATCTAAAACTGGACTCACAGGAGAGGTTCAAATCATTGAAAGTGAGAGTGTCAAACCTCTTGTACTTATGTCGGCATTGTGCCTTTTGTATTAAATTCGGATGCAATTTCTATATTTCGTCGTCAATAAGAAGGTCCAAGGGATACAGTAGACCTGAATTGTAGCATCGGAATCTAAAACTGGACTCACAGGAGAGGTTCAAATCATAGAAAGTGAGAATGTCTGTCCTCTTGTGCATAAGCCGGCATTGTGATTTTTGTATTGAATTCGGATGCAATTTCTGTGTTTCATCGTCAATAAGAATGTCCAAGGTATACAGTAAACCTGAAGTGAAGCATCGGATTCAAAAACTGGACTCACAGGAGAGGTTCAAATCATAGAAAGTGAAAGTGTCAGTCCTCTGTTACTTAACTCGGCAATGTGCCTTTTGTATTAAATTCGGATGCAATTTCTGTGTTTAATCGTCAATAAGAAGGTCCAAGGTATACATTAAACCTGAAGTGAAGCATCGGAATTTAAACTGTACTCACAGGAGAGGTTCAAATCGTAGAAAGTGAGAGTGTCAGTCCTCTTGTAGTTAAGTCGGCATTGTGATTTTTGTATTGAGTTCGATTGCAATTTCTGTGTTTCGTCGTCAATAAGAAGGTCCAAGGTATACAGTAAACCTGAAGTGAAGCATCGGAATCTAAAACTGGACTCACAGGAGAGGTTCAAATCATAGAAAGTGAGAGTGTAAGTCCTCTTTTACTTAAGTCGGCATTGTGCCTTTTGAATTAAATTCGGATGCAATTTCTGTGTTTCATCGTCAATAAGAAGGCCCAAGGGATACAGTAAACCTGAAGTGAAGCAACGGAATCTAAAACTGGACTCACAGGAGAGGTTCAAAACATAGAAAGTTAGAGTGTCAGCCCTCTTGTACTTAAATCGGCATTGTGCCTTTCGTATTAAATTCGGATGCAATTTCTGTGTTTCATCGTCAATAAGAAGGTGCAAGGTGTACAGTAAACCAGAAGTAAAGCATCGGAGTCTAAAACTGGACTCACAGGAGAGGTTCAAATCACAGAGAGTTAAAGTGTCAGTCCTCTTGTACTTAAGTCGGCATTGTGCCTTTTGAATTTAATTCTGATATAATTTCTATGGTTTATCGTCAATAAGAAGGTGCAAGGTATACAGTAAACCTGAAGTGAAGCATCGGAATCTAAAATTGGACTCACAGGAGGGGTTCAAATCATCGAAAGAGAGAGTGTCAGTCCACTTTTACTTAAGTCGGCATTGTGCTTTTTGTATTAAATTCGGATTCAATTTCTGTATTTCATCGTCAATAAGAATGTCCAAGGGATACAGTAAACCTGAAGTAATGCTTCGGAATCTAAAACTGGACTCACAGTAGAGGTTCAAATCATAGAGAGTTAGAGTGTCAGTCCTCTTTTACTTATGTCGGCATTGTGCCTTTTGTATTAAATTCCGATGCAATATCTGTGTTTCATCGTCAATAAGAAGGTGCAAGGTATACGGTAAACCTGAAGTGACGCATCGAAATCTGAAACTTGGCTCACAGGACAAGTTCAAATCATAGAAAGTCAGAGTGTCAGTCCTCTCGTACTTAAGTCGGCATTGTGAATTTTGTATTAAATTCGGATGCAATTTCTGTGTTTCATCGTCAATAAGAAGGTCCAAGTTATACAATAAACCAGAAGTGAAGCATCGGATTCAAAAACTGGACTCACAGGAGAGGTTCAAATCATAGAAAGTGAAAGTGTCAGTCCTCTGTTACTTAACTCGGCAATGTGCCTTTTGTATTAAATTCGGATGCAATTTCTGTGTTTAATCGTCAATAAGAAGGTCCAAGGTATACATTAAACATGAAGTGAAGCATCGGAATCTAAAACTGGACTCACAGGAGAAGTTCAAATCATAGAAAGTGAGAGTGTCAGTCCTCTTGTACTTAAGTCGGCATTGTGAATTTTGTATTCAATTCGGATGCAATTTCTGTGTTTCATCGTCAATAAGAAGGTCCAAGGTATACAGTAAACGTGAAGTGAAGCAACGGAATCTAAAACTGGACTCACAGGAGAGGTACAAAACATAGAAAGTTAGAGTGTCAGCCCTCTTGTACTTAAGTCGGCATTGTCCCTTTTGTATTCAATTCGGATGCAATTTCTGTGTTTCATCGACAATAAGAAGGTGCAAGGTATACAGTAAACCTGAAGTGAAGCATCGGAATTTAAAACTGGACTCACAGGAGAGGTTCAAATCGTAGAAAGTGAGAGTGTCAGTCCTCTTGTACGTAAGTCGGTATTGTGTCTTTTGTATTCAATTCGGATGCAATTTCTGTGTTTCATCGTCAATAAGAAGGTGCAAGGTATACAGTAAACCTGACGTGAAGCATCGGAATCTAAAACTGGACTCACAGGAGAGGTTCAAATCGTAGAAAGTGAGAGTGTCAGTCCTCTTGTACTTAAGTCGGCATTGTGCCTTTTGTATTAAATTCGGATGCAATTTCTGTGTTTCATCGTCAATAAGAAAGTGCTAGGTATACAGTAAACCTGAAGTGAAGCATCGGAATCTAAAACTGGACTCACAGGAGAGGTTCAAATCGTAGAAGGTGAGAGTGTCAATCCTCTTGTACTTTAGTCGACATTGTGCCTTTTGTATTCAATTTGGATGCAATTTCTGTGTTTCATCGTCAATATGAAGGTGCAAATTGCACAGTAAACCTGAAGTGAAGCATCGGAATCTAAAACTGGACTCACAGGAGAGGTTCAAATCGTAGATAGTGAGAGTATCAGTCCTCTTGTACTTAAGTCAGCATTGTGCCTTTTGTATTAAATTCAGATGCAATTTCTGTGTTTCATAGTCAATAAGAAGGTGCAAGATATACAGTAAACCTGAAGTGAAGCATCGGAATCCAAAACTGGACTCTCAGGAGAGGTTCAAATCGTAGAAAGTGAGAGTGTCAGTCCTCCTGTACTTCAGTCAGCATTGTGCATTTTGTATTAAATTCGGATGCAATTTCTGTGTTTCATCGTCAATAAGAAGGTGGAAGGTATACAGTAAACCTGAAGTGAAGCATCGGAATCTAAAACTGGACTCACAGGAGAGGTTCAAATCATTGAAAGTGAAAGTGTCAGTCCTCTTGTACTTAAGTCGGCATTGTGCCTTTTGTATTAAATTCGGATGCAATTTCTGTATTTCATCGTCTATAAGAAGGTCCAAGGGATATAGTAAACCTGAAGTGAAGCATCGGAATCTATAACTCGATTCACAGGAGAGGTTCAAATCACAGAAAGTGTGAGTGTCAGTCCTCTTTTACTTAAGTCGGCATTGTGCCTTTTGTATTAAATTCGGATGCAATATCTGTGTTTCATCGTCAATAAGAAGGTCCAAGGAATACAGTAAACCTGAAGTGAAGGTCGGCATTGTGCCTTTTTTATTAAATTCGGATGCAAACTCTGTGTTTCATCGTCATTAAGAAGGTCCAAGGGATACAATAGACCTGAATTGAAGCATCGGAATCTAAAACTGGACTCACAGGAGAGGTTCAAATCATAGAAAGTGAGAGTGTCTGTCCTCTTGTGCTTAAGTCGGCATTGTGATTTTTGTATTGAATTCGGATGCAATTTCTGTGTTTCATCGTCAACAAGAAGGTCCAAGGTATACAGTAAACCTGAAGAGAAGCATCGGATTCAAAAACTGGACTCACAGGAGAGGTTCAAATCATAGAAAGTGAGAGTGTCAGTCCTCTGATACTTAACTCGGCAATGTGCATTTTATATTAAATTTGGATGCAATTTCTGTGTTTAATCGTCAATAAGAAGCTCCAAGGTATACATAAAACCTGAAGTGAAGCATCGGAATCTAAAACTGGACTCACAGGTGAGGTTCAAATCATAGAAAGTTAGAGTGTCAGTCCTCTTTTACTTAAGTCGGCATTGTGCCCTTTGAATTAAATTCGGATGCAATTTCTATGTTTCATCGTCCATAGGAAGGTCCAAGGGATACAGTAAACCTGAAGTGAAGCATCGGAATCTAAAACTGGACTCACAGGAGAGGTTCAAATCGTAGAAAGTGAGAGTGTCAGTCCTCTTGTACTTAAGTCGGCATAGTGAATTTCGTATTCATTCGGATGCAATTTCTGTGTTTCATCGTCAATAAGAAGGTGCAAGGTGTACAGTAAACCTGAAGTGAAGCATCGGAGTCTAAAACTGGACTCACAGGAGAGGTTCAAATCACAGAGAGTTAAAGTGTCAGTCCTCTTGTACTTAAGTCGGCATTGTGACTTTTGAATTTAATTCCGATATAATTTCTATGTTTTATCGTCAATAAGAAGGTGTAAGGTATACAGTAAACCTGAAGTGAAGCATCGGAATCTAAAATTGGACTCACAGGAGGGTTTCAAATCATAGAAAGAGAGAGTGTCAGTCCACTTTTACTTAAGTCGGCATTGTGCCTTTTGTATTAAATTCGGATGCAATTTCTGTATTTCATCGTCAATAAGAAGGTCCAAGGGATACAGTAAACCTGAAGTAATGCTTCGGAATCTAAAACTGGACTCACAGTAGAGGTTCAAATCATAGAGAGTTAGAGTGTCAGTCCTCTTGTACTTATGTCGGCATTGTGCCTTTTGTATTAAATTCCGATGCAATATCTGTGTTTCATCGTCAATAAGAAGGTGCAAGGTATACAGTAAACCTGAAGTGAAGCATCGGAATCTAAAACTGGACTCACAGGAGAGGTTCAAATCATAGAAAGTGAGGGTGTAAGTCCTCTTTTACTTAAGTCGGCATTGTGCCTTTTGAATTAAATTCGGATGCAATTTCTGTGTTTCATCGTCAATAAGAAGGCCCAAGGAATACAGTAAACCTGAAGTGAAGCAACGGAATCTAAAACTGGACTCACAGGAGAGGTTCAAAACATAGAAAGTTAGAGTGTCAGTCCTCCTGTACTTAAGACCGCATTGTGCATTTTGTATTAAATTCGGATGCAATTTCTGGGTTTCATCGTCAATAAGAAGGTGCAAGGTATACAGTAAACCTGAAGTGAAGCATCGGAATCTAAACCCTGACTCACAGGAGAGGTTCAAATAATATAAAGTGAGAGTGTCCGTCCTCTTGTACTTAAATCAGCATTATCCTTTTTACTAAATTCGGATGCAATTTCTGTGTTTCATCTTCAATAGGAAGGTGCAAGGTATACCATAATCCTGAAGTGAAGCATCGGAATCTAAAACTGGACTCACAGGAGAGGTTCAAATCATTGAAAGTGAGAGTGTCAAACCTCTTGTACTTATGTCGGCATTGTGCCTTTTGTATTAAATTCGGATGCAATTTCTATATTTCGTCGTCAATAAGAAGGTCCAAGGGATACAGTAGACCTGAATTGTAGCATCGGAATCTAAAACTGGACTCACCGGAGAGGTTCAAATCATAGAAAGTGAGAATGTCTGTCCTCTTGTGCATAAGCCGGCATTGTGATTTTTTTATTGAATTCGGATGCAATTTCTGTGTTTCATCGTCAATAAGAAGGTCCAAGGTATACAGTAAACCTGAAGTGAAGCATCGGATTCAAAAACTGGACTCACAGGAGAGGTTCAAATCATAGAAAGTGAAAGTGTCAGTCCTCTGTTACTTAACTCGGCAATGTGCCTTTTGTATTAAATTCGGATGCAATTTCTGTGTTTAATCGTCAATAAGAAGGTCCAAGGTATACATTAAACCTGAAGTGAAGCATCGGAATTTAAACTGTACTCACAGGAGAGGTTCAAATCGTAGAAAGTGAGAGTGTCAGTCCTCTTGTAGTTAAGTCGGCATTGTGATTTTTGTATTGAGTTCGGTTGCAATTTCTGTGTTTCGTCGTCAATAAGGAGGTCCAAGGTATACAGTAAACCTGAAGTGAAGCATCGGAATCTAAAACTGGACTCACGGGAGAGGTTCAAATCATAGAAAGTGAGAGTGTAAGTCCTCTTTTACTTAAGTCGGCATTGTGCCTTTTGAATTAAATTCGGATGCAATTTCTGTGTTTCATCGTCAATAAGAAGGCCCAAGGGATACAGTAAACCTGAAGTGAAGCAACGGAATCTAAAACTGGACTCACAGGAGAGGTTCAAAACATAGAAAGTTAGAGTGTCAGCCCTCTTGTACTTAAATCGGCATTGTGCCTTTCGTATTAAATTCGGATGCAATTTCTGTGTTTCATCGTCAATAAGAAGGTGCAAGGTGTACAGTAAACCAGAAGTAAAGCATCGGAGTCTAAAACTGGACTCACAGGAGAGGTTCAAATCACAGAGAGTTAAAGTGTCAGTCCTCTTGTACTTAAGTCGGCATTGTGCCTTTTGAATTTAATTCTGATATAATTTCTATGGTTTATCGTCAAAAAGAAGGTGCAAGGTATACAGTAAACCTGAAGTGAAGCATCGGAATCTAAAATTGGACTCACAGGAGGGGTTCAAATCATCGAAAGAGAGAGTGTCAGTCCACTTTTACTTAAGTCGGCATTGTGCTTTTTGTATTAAATTCGGATTCAATTTCTGTATTTCATCGTCAATAAGAAGGTCCAAGGGATACAGTAAACCTGAAGTAATGCTTCGGAATCTAAAACTGGACTCACAGTAGAGGTTCAAATCATAGAGAGTTAGAGTGTCAGTCCTCTTTTACTTATGTCGGCATTGTGCCTTTTGTATTAAATTCCGATGCAATATCTGTATTTCATCGTCAATAAGAAGGTGCAAGGTATACGGTAAACCTGAAGTGACGCATCGAAATCTGAAACTTGGCTCACAGGAGAAGTTTAAATCATAGAAAGTGAGAGTGTCAGTCCTCTCGTACTTAAGTCGGCATTGTGAATTTTGTATTAAATTCGGATGCAATTTCTGTGTTTCATCGTCAATAAGAAGGTCCAAGTTATACAATAAACCAGAAGTGAAGCATCGGATTCAAAAACTGGACTCACAGGAGAGGTTCAAATCATAGAAAGTGAAAGTGTCAGTCCTCTGTTACTTAACTCGGCAATGTGCCTTTTGTATTAAATTCGGATGCAATTTCTGTGTTTAATCGTCAATAAGAAGGTCCAAGGTATACATTAAACATGAAGTGAAGCATCGGAATCTAAAACTGGACTCACAGGAGAAGTTCAAATCATAGAAAGTGAGAGTGTCAGTCCTCTTGTACTTAAGTCGGCATTGTGAATTTTGTATTCAATTCGGATGCAATTTCTGTGTTTCATCGTCAATAAGAAGGTCCAAGGTATACAGTAAACGTGAAGTGAAGCAACGGAATCTAAAACTGGACTCACAGGAGAGGTACAAAACATAGAAAGTTAGAGTGTCAGCCCTCTTGTACTTAAGTCGGCATTGTCCCTTTTGTATTCAATTCGGATGCAATTTCTGTGTTTCATCGTCAATAAGAAGGTGCAAGGTATACAGTAAACCTGAAGTGAAGCATCGGAATTTAAAACTGGACTCACAGGAGAGGTTCAAATCGTAGAAAGTGAGAGTGTCAGTCCTCTTGTACGTAAGTCGGTATTGTGTCTTTTGTATTCAATTCGGATGCAATTTCTGTGTTTCATCGTCAATAAGAAGGTGCAAGGTATACAGTAAACCTGACGTGAAGCATCGGAATCTAAAACTGGACTCACAGGAGAGGTTCAAATCGTAGAAAGTGAGAGTGTCAGTCCTCTTGTACTTAAGTCGGCATTGTGCCTTTTGTATTAAATTCGGATGCAATTTCTGTGTTTCATCGTCAATTAGAAAGTGCTAGGTATACAGTAAACCTGAAGTGAAGCATCGGAATCTAAAACTGGACTCACAGGAGAGGTTCAAATCGTAGAAGGTGAGAGTGTCAATCCTCTTGTACTTTAGTCGACATTGTGCTTTTTGTATTCAATTTGGATGCAATTTCTGTGTTTCATCGTCAATATGAAGGTGCAAATTGCACAGTAAACCTGAAGTGAAGCATCGGAATCTAAAACTGGACTCACAGGAGAGGTTCAAATCGTAGATAGTGAGAGTGTCAGTCCTCTTGTACTTAAGTCAGCATTGTGCCTTTTGTATTAAATTCGGATGCAATTTCTGTGTTTCATAGTCAATAAGAAGGTGCAAGATATACAGTAAACCTGAAGTGAAGCATCGGAATCTAAAACTGGACTCACAGGAGAGGTTCAAATCGTAGAAAGTGAGAGTGTCAGTCCTCCTGTACTTCAGTCAGCATTGTGCATTTTGTATTAAATTCGGATGCAATTTCTGTGTTTCATCGTCAATAAGAAGGTGGAAGGTATACAGTAAACCTGAAGTGAAGCATCGGAATCTAAACCTAGACTCACAGGAGAGGTTCAAATCGTATAAAGTGAGAGCGTCCGTCCTCTTGTACTTAAATCGGCATTATGCCTTTTGTACTAAATTTGGATGCAATTTCTTTGTTTCATCTTCAATAGGAAGGTGCAAGGTATACCAAAATCCTGAAGTGAAGCATCGGAATCTAAAACTGGACTCACAGGAGAGGTTCAAATCATTGAAAGTGAAAGTGTCAGTCCTCTTGTACTTAAGTCGGCATTGTGCCTTTTGTATTAAATTCGGATGCAATATCTGTGTTTCATCGTCAATAAGAAGGTCCAAGGAATACAGTAAACCTGAAGTGAAGGTCGGCATTGTGCCTTTTTTATTAAATTCGGATGCAAACTCTGTGTTTCATCGTCATTAAGAAGGTCCAAGGGATACAATAGACCTGAATTGAAGCATCGGAATCTAAAACTGGACTCACAGGAGAGGTTCAAATCATAGAAAGTGAGAGTGTCTGTCCTCTTGTGCTTAAGTCGGCATTGTGATTTTTGTATTGAATTCGGATGCAATTTCTGTGTTTCATCGTCAACAAGAAGGTCCAAGGTATACAGTAAACCTGAAGAGAAGCATCGGATTCAAACACTGGACTCACAGGAGAGGTTCAAATCATAGAAAGTGAGAGTGTCAGTCCTCTGATACTTAACTCGGCAATGTGCATTTTGTATTAAATTTGGATGCAATTTCTGTGTTTAATCGTCAATAAGAAGCTCCAAGGTATACATAAAACCTGAAGTGAAGCATCGGAATCTAAAACTGGACTCACAGGTGAGGTTCAAATCATAGAAAGTTAGAGTGTCAGTCCTCTTTTACTTAAGTCGGCATTGTGCCCTTTGAATTAAATTCGGATGCAATTTCTATGTTTCATCGTCCATAAGAAGGTCCAAGGGATACAGTAAACCTGAAGTGAAGCATCGGAATCTAAAACTGGACTCACAGGAGAGGTTCAAATCGTAGAAAGTGAGAGTGTCAGTCCTCTTGTACTTAAGTCGGCATAGTGAATTTCGTATTCATTCGGATGCAATTTCTGTGTTTCATCGTCAATAAGAAGGTGCAAGGTGTACAGTAAACCTGAAGTGAAGCATCGGAGTCTAAAACTGGACTCACAGGAGAGGTTCAAATCACAGAGAGTTAAAGTGTCAGTCCTCTTGTACTTAAGTCGGCATTGTGACTTTTGAATTTAATTCCGATATAATTTCTATGTTTTATCGTCAATAAGAAGGTGTAAGGTATACAGTAAACCTGAAGTGAAGCATTGGAATCTAAAATTGGACTCACAGGAGGGTTTCAAATCATAGAAAGAGAGAGTGTCAGTCCACTTTTACTTAAGTCGGTATTGTGCCTTTTGTATTAAATTCGGATGCAATTTCTGTATTTCATCGTCAATAAGAAGGTCCAAGGGATACAGTAAACCTGAAGTAATGCTTCGGAATCTAAAACTGGACTCACAGTAGAGGTTCAAATCATAGAGAGTTAGAGTGTCAGTCCTCTTGTACTTATGTCGGCATTGTGCCTTTTGTATTAAATTCCGATGCAATATCTGTGTTTCATCGTCAATAAGAAGGTGCAAGGTATACAGTAAACCTGAAGTGAAGCATCGGAATCTAAAACTGGACTCACAGGAGAGGTTCAAATCACAGAAAGTGAGAGTGTCAGTCCTCTTTTACTTAAATCGGCATTGTGCCTTTTGTATTAAATTCGGATGCAATTTCTGTGTTTCGTCGTCAATAAGAAGGTCGAAGGGATACAGTAAACCTGAAGTGAAGCATCGGAATCCAAAACTGGACTCACATGAGAGGTTCAAATCATAGAAAGTGAGAGTGTCTGTCCTCTTGTACTTAAGTCTGCATTGTGATTTTTGTATTGAATTCGGATGCAATTTCTGTGTTTCATCGTCAATAAGAAGGTCCAAGGTATACAGTAAACCTGAAGTGAAGCATCGGAATCTAAAACTGGACTCACAGGAGAGGTTCAAATCAAAAGAGTGAGAGTGTCAGTCCTCTTTTACTTAACTCAGCATTGTGCCTTTTGTATTAAATTCGGATGCAATTTCTGTGTTTCACCGTCAATAAGAGGGTCCAAGGGATACAGTAAACCTGAAGTGAACCACTGGAATCTAAAACTGGACTCACAGGTGTAGTTCAAATCATAGAAAGTGAGAGTGTCAGTCCTCTTGTACTTAAGTCGGCATGTGAATTTTGTATTCAATACGGATGCAATTTCTGTGTTTCATCGTCAATAAGAAGGTGCAAGGTGTACAGTAAACCTGAAGTGAAGCATCGGAAGTCTAAAACTGGACTCACAGGAGAGGTTCAAATCACGGAGAGTTAAAGTGTCAGTCCTCTTGTACTTAAGTCGGCATTGTGCCTTTTGAATTTAATTCCGATATAATTTCTATGTTTTATCGTCAATAAGAAGGTGTAAGGTATACAGTAAACCTGAAGTGAAGCAACGGAATCTAAAATTGGACTCACAGGAGGGGTTCAAATCATAGAAAGAGAGAATGTCAGTCCACTTTTACTTAAGTCGGCATTGTGCCTTTTGTATTAAATTCGGATGCAATTTCTGTTTTTCATCGTCAATAAGAAGGTCCAAGGGATACAGTAAACCTGAAGTAATGCTTCGGAATCTAAAACTGGACTCACAGGAGAGGTTCAAATCACAGAAAGTGAGTGTGTCAGTCCTCTTTTACTTAAGTCGGCATTGTGCCTTTTGTACTAAATTCGGATGCAATTTCTGTGTTTCGTCGTCAATAAGAAGGTCCAAGGGATACAGTAAACCTGAAGTGAAGCATCGGAATCGAAAACTGGACTCAAAGGAGAGATTCAAATCATAGAAAGTTAGAGTGTCAGTCCTCCTGTACTTAAGACGGCATTGTGCCTTTCGTATTAAATTCGGATGCAAACTCTGTGTTTCATCGTCAATAAGAAGGTCCAAGGGATACAGTAAACCTGAAGTGAAGCATCGGAATCCAAAACTGGACTCACATGAGAGGTTCAAATCATAGAAAGTGAGAGTGTCTGTCCTCTTGTACTTAAGTCGGCATTGTGATTTTTGTATTGAATTCGGATGCAATTTCTGTGTTTCATCGTCAATAAGAAGGTCCAAGGTATACAGTAAACCTGAAGTGAAGCATCGGAATCTAAAACTGGACTCACAGGAGAGGTTCAAATCAAATAGAGTGAAAGTGTCAGTCCTCTTTTACTTAACTCGGCATTGTGCATTTTGTATTAAATTCGGATGCAATTTCTGTGTTTCATCGTCAATAAGAGGGTCCAAGGGATACAGTAAACCTGAAGTGAAGCATCGGAATCTAAAACGGGACTCACAGAAGAGGTTCAAATCATAGAAAGTTAGAGTATCAGTACTCTTGTACTTAAATCGGCATTGTGCCTTTTGTATTAAATTCGGATGCAATCTTTGTTTCATCGTCAATAAGAGGGTCCAAGGGATACAGTAAACCTGAAGTGAAGCATCGGAATCTAAAACTGGGCTCACAGGAGAGGTTCAAATCATAGTAAGTTAAACTGTGGGTCCTCTTGTAATTAAGTCTGCATTGTGCCTCTTGTATTAAATTCGGATGCAAACTCTGTGTTTCATTGTCAATAAGAAGGTCCAAGGGATACAGTAAACCTGAAGTGAAGCATCGGAATCTAAAACTGGTCTCACAGGAGAGGTTCAAATCATAGAAAGAGAGATTGTCAGTCATCTTGTACTTAAGTCGGCATTGTGATTTTGGTATTGAATTCGGATGCAATTTCTATGTTTCATCGTCAATAAGAAGGTCCAAGGGATACAGGAAACCTGAAGTGAAGCATCGGAGTCTAAAACTGGACTCACAGGAAAGGTTCAAATCATAGAAAGAGAGAGTGTCAGTCATCTTGTACTTAAGTCGGCATTGTGATTTTTGTATTGAATTCGGATGCAATTTCTGTCTTTCATCGTCAATAAGATGGTGCAAGGTATACAGTATACCTGACGTGAAGCATCGGAATCTAAAACTGGACTCACAGGAGAGGTTCAAATCGTAGAAAGTGAGAGTGTCAGTCCCCTCTTACTTAAGTCGGCATTGTGCCTTTTGTATTAAATTCGAATGCAATTTCTGTGTTTCATCGTCAATAAGAAGGTGCAAGGTATACAGTAATCGTGACGTGAAGCATCGGAATCTAAAACTGGACTCACAGGAGAGGTTCAAATCGTAGAATTGGAGAGTGTCAGTCCTCTTGTACTTAAGTCGGCAATGTGCCTTTTGTATTCAATTCGGATGCAATTTCTGTGTTTCATCGTCAATAAGAAGGTGCAAGGTACACAGTAAACCTGAAGTGAAGCATCGGAATCTAAAACTGCACTCACAGGAGAGGTTCAAAGCATAGAAAGTTAGAGTGTCAGTCCTCTTGTGCTTAAGTCGGCATTGTCCCTTTTGTATTAAATTCGGATGCAATTTCTGTGTTTCATCGTCGAAGAGAAGGTGCATGGTATACAGTAAACCTGAAGTGAAGCATTGGAATCTAAAACTGGACTCACAGGAGTGGTTCAAATCGTAGAAAGTGAGAGTATCAGTCCTCTTGTAAGTAAGTCGGCATTGTGTCTTTTGTATTCAATTCGGATGCAATATCTGTGTTTCATCGTCAATAAGAAGGTGCAAGGCAAACAGTAAACCTGAAGTGAAGCATCGGAATCTCAAACTGGACTCACAGGAGAGGTTCATATCGTAGAAAGTGTGAGTGTCAGTCCTCTCGTACTTAAGTCGGCATTGTGCCTTTTGTATTAAATTCGGATGCAATTTCTGTGTTTTATCGTCAATGAGAAGGAGCAAGGTATACAGTAAACCTGAAGTGAAGCATCGGGATCTAAAACAGGACTCACAGGAGAGGTTCAAATCACAGAAAGTGAGAGTGTCAGTCCTCTTTTACTTAAGTCGGCATTGTGCCTTTTGTATTTAATTCAGATGCAATTTCTGTGTTTCATCGTCAATAAGAAGGTGCAAGGTATACAGTAAACCTGAAGTGAATCATCGGAATCTAAAACTGGACTCACAGGAGAGGTTCAAACTGTAGAAAGTGAGAGTGTCAGTTCCCTTGTACTTAAGTCGGCATTGTGCCTTTTGTATTAAATTCGGATGCAATTTCTGTATTTCATCGTCAATAAGAAGGTGCAAGGTATACAGTAATCTTGATGTGAAGCATCGGAATCTAAATCTGGACTCACAGGAGAGGTTCAAATCGTAGAATGGGAGATTGTCAGTCCTCTTGTACTTAAGTCGGCAATGTGCCTTTTGTATTCAATTCGGATGCAATTTCTCTGTTTCATCGTCAATAAGAAGGTGCAAGGTATACAGTAAACCTGAAGTGAAGCATCGGATTCTAAAACTGGACTCACAGGAGAGGTTCAAATCGTAGAAAGTGAGAGTGTCAGTCCTCTTGTACGTAAGTCGGCATTGTGTCTTTTGTATTCAATTCGGATGCAATTTCTGTGTTTCATCGTCAATAAGATGGTGCAAGGGAAACAGTAAACCTGAAGTGAAGCATCGGAATCTAAAACTGGACTCACAGAAGAGGTTCAAATCGTAGAAAGTGGGAGTGTCAGTCCTCTTGTACTTAAGTCAACATTGTGCCTTTGGTATTAAATTCGAATGCAATTTCTGTGTTTTATCGTCAATGAGAAGGTGCAAGGTATACAGTAAACCTGAAGTGAAGCATCGGAATCTGAAACTGGACTCACAGGAGAGGTTTAAATCGTAGAAATTGAGAGTGTCAATCCTCTTGTACTTTAGTCGACATTGTGCCTTTTGTATTCAATTTGGATGCAATTTCTGTGTTTCATCGTCATTAAGAAGGTGCAAGGTACACAGTAAACCTGAAGTGAAGCATCGGAATCTAAAACTGGACTCACAGGAGAGGTTCAAATCATAGAAAGAGAGAGTGTCAGTCATATTGTACTTATGTTGGCATTGTGATTTTTGTATTGAATTCGGATGCAATTTCTGTGTTTCATAGTCAATACGAAGGTGCAAGATATACAGTACACCTGAAGTGAAGCATCGGAATCTAAAACTGGACTCACAGGAGAGTTTCAAATAACAGAAAGTGCGAGTGTCAGTCCTCTTTTACTTAAGTCGGCATTGTGCCTTTTGTATTTAATTCGGATGCAATTTCTGTGTTTCTTCGTCAATCAGAAGGTCCAAGGGATACAGTAAACATGAAGTGAAGTATCGGAATCTAAAACTGGATTCACAGGCGAGGTTCAAATCATAGAGAGTTAGACTGTCAGTCCTCTTGTACTTAAGTCGGCATTGTGCCTTTTGTATTAAATTCGGATGCAAACTCTGTGTTACATCGTCAATAAGAAGGTCCAAGGGATACAGTAAACCTGAAGTGAAGCATCAGAATCTAAAACTGGACTCACAGGAGAGGTTCAAATCATAGAAAGAGAGAGTGTCAGTCATATTGTACTTATGTTGGCATTGTGATTTTTGTATTGAATTCGGATGCAATTTCTGTGTTTCATCGTCAATAAGAAGGTCCAAGGTATACAGTAAACCTGAAGTGAAGCATCGGAATCTAAAACTGGATTCACAGGAGATGTTCAAATCATAGAAAGTGAGAGTGTCAGTCCTCTTTTACTTAAGTCAGCATTGTGCCTTTTGAATTAAATTCGGATGCAATTTCTGTGTTTCATCGTCAATAAGAAGCTCCAAGGGATACAGTAAACCTCAAGTGAGACATCGGAATCTAAAACTGGACTCACAGGAGAGGTTCAAATCATAGAAAGTTAGAGTGTCAGTCCTCTTGTACTTAAGTCGGCATTGTGCCTTTTGTATTAAATTCGGAAGTAATTTCTGTGTTGCATCGTCAATAAGAAGGTGCAAGGTATACAGTAAACCTGAAGTGAAGCATAGGAATCTAAAACTGGACTCATAGGAGAGGTTCAAAACGTAGAAAGTTAGACAGTCCTCTTGTACTTAAGTCGGCATTGTGCCTTTTGTATTCAATTCGGATGGAATTTCTGTGTTTCATCGTCAATAAGAAGATGCAAGGTATACAGTAAACCTGAAGTGAAGCATCGGATTCTAAAACTGGATTCACAGGAGAGGTTCAATTCGTAGAAAGTGAGAGTGCCAGTCCCCTTATACTTAAGTCGGCATTGTGCCTTTTGTATTAAATTCGGATGCAATTTCTGTGTTTCATCGTCAATAAGAAGATGCAAGGTATACAGTAAACCTGAAGTGAAGCATCGGAATCTAAGAGTGGACTCACAGGAGAGGTTCAAATCGTAGAAAGTGAGAGTGTCAGTCCTCTTGTAGTTAAGTCGGCATTGTGCAATTTGTATTGAATTCGGATGCAATTTCTGTGTATCATTGTCAATAAGAAGGTCCAAGGGATACAGTAAACCTGAAGTGAAGTATCGGAATCTAAAACTGGACTCACAGGAGAGATTCTAATCATAGTAAGTTAGAGTGTCAGTCCTCTTGTACTTAAGTCGGCATTGTGCAATTTGTAATGAATTCGGATGCAATTTCTGTGTTTCAGCGTCAATAAAGTGGTGCTAGGTATAAAGTAAACCTGAAGTGAAGCATCGGAATCTAAAACTGGACTCACAGGAGAGGTTCAAATCATAGTAAGTTACAGTCTGAGTCCTCTTGTACTTAAGTCGGCATTGTGCCTTTTGTATTAAATTCGGATGCAAACTCTGTGTTTCATTGTCAATAAGAAGGTCCAAGGGATACAGTAAACCTGAAGTGAAGCATCGGAATCTAAAACTGGACTCACAGGAGAGGTTCAAATCATAGAAGGAGAGAGTGTCAGTCATCTTGTACTTAAGTCGGCATTGTGATATTTGTATTGAATTCGGATGCAATATCTGTGTTTCATCGTCAATAAGAAGGTCCAAGGGATACAGTAAACCTTAAGTGAAGTATCGGAAACTAAAACTGGACTCACAGGAGAGGTTCTAATCATAGTAAGTTAGAGTGTGAGACCTCTTGTACTTAAGTGGGCATTGTACCTTTTGTATTAAATTCGGATGCAAACTCTGTGATTCATCGTCAATAAGAAGGTCCAAGGGATACAGTAAACCTGAAGTGAAGCATCAGAATCTAAAACTGGACTCACAGGAGAGGTTCAAACCATAGAAAGAGAGAGTGTCAGTCATCTTGTACTTAAGTTGGCATTGTGATTTTTGTATTGAATTCGGATGCAATTTCTGTGTTTCATCGTAAATTAGAAGGTCCAAGGTATACAGTAAACCTGAAGTGAAGCATCGGAATCTAAAACTGGACTCACAGGAGAGGTTCAAATCATAGAAAGTGAGAGTGTCAGTCCTCTTTTACTTAAGTCGGCATTGTGCCTTTTGAATTAAATTCGGATGCAATTTCTGTGTTTCATCGTCAATAAGAAGGTCCAAGGGATACAGTAAACCTCAAGTGAGGCATCGAAATCTAAAACTGGACTCACAGGAGAGGTTCAAATCATAGAAAGCTAGAGTGTCAGTCCTCTTGTACTTAAGTCGGCATTGTGCCTTTTGTATTAAATTCGGATGCAATTTCTGTGTTTCATCGTCAATAAGAAGGTGCAAGGTATACAGTAAACCTGAAGTGAAGCATCGGAATCTAAAACTGGACTCACAGGAGAGATTCAAAACGTTGAAAGTTAGACAGTCCTCTTGTACTTAAGTCGGCATTGTGCCTTTTGTATTCAATTCGGATGCAATTTCTGTGTTTCATCGTCAATAAGAAGGTGCAAGGTATACAGGAAACCTGAAGTGAAGCATCGGAATCTAAGACTGGACTCACAGGTGAGGTTCAAATCGTAGAAAGTGAGAGTGTCAGTCCTCTTGTACTTAAGTCGGCATTGTGCAATTTGTATTGAATTCGGATGCAATTTCTGTGTTTCATCGTCAATAATATGGTGCTAGGTACACAGTAAACCTGAAGTGAAGCATCGGAATCTAAAACTGGACTCACAGGAGAGGTTCAAAGCATAGAAAGTTAGAGTGTCAGTCCTCTTGTACTTAAGTCGGCATTGTCCCTTTTGTATTAAATTCGGATGCAATTTCTGTGTTTCATCGTCAATAAGAAGGTGCAAGGTATACAGAAAACCTGAAGAGAAGCATCGGAATCTAAAACTGGACTCACAGGAGAGGTTCAAATCGTAGAAAGTGAGAGTGTCACTCCTCTTGTACTTAAGTCGGCATTGTGCCTTTTGTATTAAATTCGGATGCAATTTCTGTGTTTCATCGTCAATAAGAAGGTGCAAGGTATACAGTAAACCTGAAGTGAAGCATCGGAATCTAAAACTGGACTCACAGGAGAGATTCAAAACGTTGAAAGTTAGACAGTCCTCTTGTACTTAAGTCGGCATTGTGCCTGTTGTATTCAATTCGGATGCAATTTCTGTGTTTCATCGTCAATAAGAAGGTGCAAGGTATACAGGAAACCTGAAGTGAAGCATCGGAATCTAAGACTGGACTCACAGGAGAGGTTCAAATCATAGAAAGTTCGAGTGTCAGTCCTCTTGTACTTAAGTCGGCATTGTGCCTTTTGTAATAAATTCGGATGCAATTTCTGTGCTTCATCGTCAATAAGAAGGTGCAAGGTATACAGTAAACCTGAAGTGAAGCATCGGAATCTAAAACTGGACTCACAGGAAAGGTTCAAATCATAGTAAGTTAGAGTGTGGGTCCTCTTTTACTTAAGTCGGCTTTGTGCCTTTTGTATTAAATTCGGATGCAAACTCTGTGTTTCATTGTCAATAAGAAGGTCCAAGGGATACAGTAAACCTGAAGTGAAGCATCGGAATCTAAAACTGGACTCACAGGAGAGGTTCAAATCATAGAAAGAGAGAGTGTCAGTCATCTTGTACTTAAGTCGGCATTGTGATTTTTGTATTGAATTCGGATGCAATTTCTGTGTTTCATCGTCAATAAGAAGGTCCAAGGTATACTGTAAACCTGAAGTGAAGCATCGGAATCTAAAACTGGACTCACAGGAGAGGTTCAAATCGTAGAAAGTGAGAGTGTCAGTCCTCTTGTACTTAAGTCGGCATTGTGCAATTTGTATTAAATTCGGATGCAATTTCTGTGTTTCATCGTCAATAAGAAGATCCAAGGCATACAGTATACCTGAAGTGAAGCATCGGAACCTAAAACTGGACTCACAGGAGAGGTTCAAATCATAGAAAGAGAGAGTGTCAGTAATCTTTTACTTAAGTCGGCTTTGTGCCTTTTGTATTAAATTCGGATGCAATTTCTGTGTTTCATCGTCAATAAGAAGATGCAAGGTATACAGTAAACCTGAAGTGAAGCATCGGAATCTAAGACTGGACTCACAGGAGAGGTTGAAATCGTAGAAAGTGAGAGTGTCAGTCCTCTTGTACTTAAGTCGACATTGTGCAATTTGTATTAAATTCGAATGCAATTTCTGTGTTTCATCGTCAATAAGAAGGTCCAACGGATACAGTAAACCTGAAGTGAAGCATCGGAATCTAAAACTGGACTCACAGGAGAGGTTCAAATCATAGTAAGTTAGAGTGTGTGTGCTCTTGTACTTAAGTCGGCATTGTGCTTTTTGTATTAAATTCGGATGCAAACTCTGTGTTTCATTGTCAATAAGAAGGTCCAAGGGATACAGTAAACCTCAAGTGAAGCATCGTAATCTAAAACTGGCCTCACAGGAGAGGTTCAAATCATAGAAAGAGAGAGTGTCAGTCATCTTGTACTTAAGTCGGCATTGTGATTTTTGTATTGAATTCGCATGCAATTTCTGTGTTTCATCGTCAATAAGAAGGTGCAAGGTATACTGTAAACCTGAAGTGAAGCATCGGAATTTAAAACTGGACTCACAGGAGAGGTTCAAATCATAGAAAGTGAGAGTGTCAGTCCTCTTTTATTTAAGTCGGCATTGTGCCTTTTGAATTCAATTCGGATGCAATTTCTGTGTTTCATCGTCAATAAGAAGGTCCAAGGGATACAGTAAACCTGAAGTGAAGCATCGGAAGCTACAATTGGACTCACAGGAGAGGTTCAAATCATAGAATGTTCGAGTGTCAGTCCTCTTGTACTTAAGTCGGCATTGTGCCTTTTGTAATAAATTCGGATGCAATTTCTGTGCTTCATCGTCAATAAGAAGGTGCAAGGTATACAGTAAACCTGAAGTGAAGCATCGGAATCTAAAGCTGGACTCACAGGAGAGGTTCAAAACGTAGAAAGTTAGACAGTCCTCTTGTACTTAAGTCGGAATTGTGCCTTTTGTATTCAATTCTGATGCAATTTCTGTGTTTCATCGTCAATAAGAAGGTGCAAGGTATACAGTAAACCTGAAGTGAAGCTTCGGAATCTAAAACCGGACTCACAGGAGAGGTTCAAATCGTAGAAAGTGAGAGTCTCAGTCCCCTTGTACTTAAGTCGGCATTGTGCCTTTTGTATTAAATTCGAATGCAATTACTGTGTTTCATCGTCAATAAGAAGGTGCAAGGTATACAGTAATCTTGAAGTGAAGCATCGGAATCTAAAACTGGACTCACAGGAGAGGTTCAAATCGTAGAATGGGAGAGTCTCAGTCCTCTTGTACTTAAATCGGCAATGTGCCTTTTGTATTCAATTCGGATGCAATTTCTGTGTTTCATCGTCAGTAAGAAGGTGCAAGGTACACAGTAAACCTGAAGTGAAGCATCGGAATCTAAAACTGGACTCACAGGAGAGGTTCAAAGCATAGAAAGTTAGAGTGTCAGTCCTCTTGTACTTAAGTCGGCATTGTCCCTTTTGTATTAAATTCGGATGCAATTTCTGTGTTTCATCGTCAATAAGAAGGTGCAAGGTATACAGAAAACCTGAAGAGAAGCATCGGAATCTAAAACTGGACTCACAGGAGAGGTTCAAATCGTAGAAAGTGAGAGTGTCACTCCTCTTGTACGTAAGTCGGTATTGTGTCTTTTGTATTCAATTCGGATGCAATTTCTGTGTTTCATCGTCAATAAGAAGGTGCAAGGGAAACAGTAAACCTGAAGTGAAGCATCGGAATCTAAAACTGGACTCACAGGAGAGGTTCAAATCGTAGAAAGTGGGAGTGTCAGTCCTCTTGTACTTAAGTTGGCATTGTGCCTTTTGTATTAAATTCCGATGCAATTTCTGTGTTTTTCGTCAATGAGAAGGTGCAAGGTATACAGTAAACCTTAAGTGAAGCATAGGAATCTGAAAATGGACTCACAGGAGAGGTTCAAATCGTAGATATTGAGAGTGTCAATCCTCTTGTACTTTAGTCGACATTGTGCCTTTTGTATTCAATTTGGATGCAATTTCTGTGATTCATCGTCAATAAGAAGGTGCAAGGTATACTGTAAACCTGAAGTGAAGCATCGGAATTTAAAACTGGACTCACAGGAGAGGTTCAAATCATAGAAAGTGAGAGTGTCAGTCCTCTTTTACTTAAGTCGGCATTGTGCCTTTTGAATTCAATTCGGATGCAATTTCTGTGTTTCATCGTCAATAAGAAGGTCCAAGGGATACAGTAAACCTGAAGTGAAGCATCGGAATCTAAAATTTGACTCACAGGAGAGGTTCAAATCACAGATAGTGAGAGTGTCAGTCCTCTTTTACTTAAGTCGGCATTGTGCCTTTTGTATTTAATTCGGATGCAATTTCTGTGTTTCATCGTCAATAAGAAAGTCCAAGGGATACAGTAAACCTGAAGTGAAGCATCGGAATCTAAAACTGGACTCACAGGAGAGGTACAAATCATAGTAAGTTAGAGTGTGAGTCCTCTTGTACTAAAGTCGGCATTGTGCCTTTTGTATTAAATTCGGATGCAAACTCCGTGTTTCATTGTCAATAAGAAGGTCCAAGGGATACAGTAAACCTGAAGTGAAGCATCGGAATAAAACTGGACTCACAGGAGAGGTTCAAATCTTAGAAAGAAAGAGTGTCAGTCATCTTGTACTTAAGTCGGCATTGTGATTTTTGTATTCAATTCGGATGTAATTTCTGTGTTTCATCGTCAATAAGAAGGTCCAAGGTATACTGTAAACCTGAAAAGAAGCATCGGAATCTAAAACTGGACTCACAGGAGGGGTTCAAATCATAGAAAGTGAGAGTGCCAGTCCTCTTTTACTTAAGTCGGCATTGTGCCTTTTGAATTAAATTCGGAAGCAATTTCTGTGTTTCATCGTCAATAAGAAGGCCCAAGGGAACCAGTAAACCTGAAGTGAAGCATCGGAATCTAAAACTGGACTCACAGGAGAGGTTCATATCATAGAAAGTTAAAGTGTCAGTCCTCTTGTACTTAAGTCGGCATTGTGCCTTTTCTAATAAATTCGGATGCAATTTCTGTGTTTCATCGTCAATAAGAAGGTGCAAGGTATACAGTAAACCTGAAGTGAAGCATCGGAATCTAAAACTGGACTCACAGGAGAGGTTCAAAACGTAGAACGTGAGAGTGTTCTCTCCTTGTACTTAAGTCGGCATTGTGCCTTTTGTTTTAAATTCGGATGCAATTTCTGTGTTTTATCGTCAATGAGAAGGTGCAAGGTATACAGTAAACCTGAAGTGAAGCATCGGAATCCAAAACTGGACTCACAAGAGAGGTTTAAATCGTAGAAAGTGAGTGTGTTAGTCCCCTTGTACTTAGGTCGGCATTGTGCCTTTTGTATTAAATTCGGATGCTATTTCTGTGTTTTATCGTCAATGAGAAGGTGCAAGGTATACAGTAAACCTGAAGTGAAGCATCGGAATCTAGAACTGGACTCACAGGAGAGGTTTAAATCGTTGAAATTGAGAGTGTCAATCCTCCTGTACTCTAGTCGACATTGTGTCTTTTGTATTCAATTTGGATGCAATTTCTGTGTTTCATCGTCAATAAGAAGGTGCAAGGTACACAGTAAACCTGAAGTGAAGCATCGGAATCTAAAACTGGACCCACAGGAGAGGTTTAAATCGTAGAAAGTGAGAGTGTCACTCCTCTTGTACATTAGTCGGCATTGTGCCTTTTGTATTAAATTCGGATGCAATTTCTGTGTTTCATAGTCAATAAGAAGGTGCAAGATATACTGTAAACCTGAAGTGAAGCATCGGAATCTAAAACTGGACTCACAGGAGAGGTTCAAATCACAGAAAGTGAGAGTGTCAGTCCTCTTTTACTTCAGTCGGCATTGTGCCTTTTGTATTTAATTCGGATGCAATTTCTGTGTTTCATCGTCAATAAGAAGGTCCAAGGGATACAGTAAACCTGAAGTGAAGCATCGGAATCTAAAACTGGGCTCACAGGAGAGGTTCAAATCATAGTAAGTTAGAGTGTGAGTCCTCTTGTACTTAAGTCGGCATTGTGCCTTTTGTATTAAATTCGGATGCAAACTCTGTGTTTCATCGTCAATAAGAAGGTCCAAGGGATACAGTAAACCTGAAGTGAAGCATCGGAATCTAAAACTGGACTCACAGGAGAGGTTCAAATCATAGAAAGAGAGAGTGTCAGTCATCTTGTACTTAAGTCGGCATTGTGATTTTTGTATTGAATTCGGATGCAATTTCTGTGTTTCATCATCAATAAGAAGGTACAAGGTATACTGTAAACCTGAAATGAAGCATCGTAATCTAAAACTGGACTCACAGGAGAGGTTCAAATCATAGAAAGTGAGAGTGTCAGTCCTCTTTTACTTAAGTCGGCATTGTGCCTTTTGAATTAAATTCGGATGCAATTTCTGTGTTTCATCGTCAATAACAAGGTCCAAGGGATACAGTAAACCTGAAGTGAAGCATCGGAATCTAAAACTGGACTCACAGGAGAGGTACAAATCATAGAAAGTTAAAGTGTCAGTCCTCTTGTACTTAAGTCGGCATTGTGCCTTTTGTAATAAATTCGGATGCAATTTTTGTGTTTCCTCGTCAATAAGAAGGTGCAACGTATACAGTAAACCTGAAGTGAAGCATCGGAATCTAAAACTGGACTCACAGGAGAGGTTCAAAACGTAGAAAGTTAGACAGTCCTCTTGTACTTAAGTCGGAATTGTGCCTTTTGTATTCAATTCAGATGCAATTTCTGTGTTTCATCGTCAATAAGAAGGTGCAAGGTATACAGTAAACCTGAAGTGAAGCATCGGAATCTAAAACTGGACTCACAGGAGAGGTTCAAATCACAGAAAGTGAGAGTGTCAGTCCTCTTTTACTTAAGTCGGCATTGTGCCTTTTGTATTTAATTCGAATGCAATTTCTGTGTTTCATCGTCAATAAGAAGGTCCAAGGGATACAGTAAACCTGAAGTGAAGCATCGGAATCTAAAACTGGACTCACAGGAGAGGTTTAAATCATAGTAAGTTAGAGTGTGAGTCCTCTTGTACTTAAGTCGGCATTGTGCCTTTTGTATTAAATTCGGATGCAAACTCTGTGTTTCATCGTCAATAAGAAAGTCCAAGGGATACAGAAAACCTGAAGTGAAGCATCGGAATCAAAAACTGGACACCGAGGAGAGGTTCAAATCATAGAAAGAGAGAGTGTCAGTCATCTTGTACTTAAGACGGCATTGTGATTTTTGTATTGAATTCGGATGCAATTTCTGTGTTTCATCGTCAATAAGAAGGTCCAAGGTATACAGTAAACCTGAAGTGAGGCATCGGAATCTAAAACTGGACTCACAGGAGAGGTTCAAATCATAGAAAGGTAGAGTGTCAGTCCTCTTGTACTTAAGTCGGCATTGTGCCTTTTGTATTAATTTCGGATGCAAACTCTGTGTTTCATCGTCAATAAGAAAGTCCAAGGGATACAGAAAACCTGAAGTGAAGCATCGGAATCAAAAACTGGACACCGAGGAGAGGTTCAAATCATAGAAAGAGAGAGTGTCAGTCATCTTGTACTTAAGACGGCATTGTGATTTTTGTATTGAATTCGGATGCAATTTCTGTGTTTCATCGTCAATAAGAAGGTCCAAGGTATACAGTAAACCTGAAGTGAAGCATCGGAATCTAAAACTGGACTCACGGGAGAGGTTCAAAACGTAGAAAGTATAACAGCCCTCTTGTACGTAAGTCGGCATTGTGCCATTTGTATTCAATGCGGATGCAATTTCTGTGTTTCATCGTCAATAAGAAGGTGCTAGGTATACAGTAAACCAATAGTGAAGCATCGGAATCTAAAACTGGACTCACAGGAGAGGTTCAAATCGTAGAAAGTGAGAGTGCCAGTCCCCGTGTACTCAAGTCGGCATTGTGCCTTTTGTATTAAATTCGGATGCAATTTCTGTGTTTCATCGTCAATAAGAAGATGCAAGGTATACAGTAAACCTGAAGTGAAGCATCGGAATCTAAGACTGGACTCACAGGAGAGGTTCAAATCGTAGAAAGTGAGAGTGTCATTCCTCTTGTACTTAAGTCGGCGTTGTGGAATTTGTACTAAATTCGGATGCAATTTCTGTGTTTCATCGTCAATAAGAAGGTGCAAGGTATACAGTAAACCTGAAGTGAAGCATCGGAATCTAAAACTGGACTCACAGGAGAGGTTCAAAACGTAGAAAGTTAGACAGTCCTCTTGTACTTAAGTCGGAATTGTGCCTTATGTATTCAATTCTGATGCAATTTCTGTGTTTCATCGTCAATAAGAAGGTGCAAGGTATACAGTAAACCTGAAGTGAAGCATCGGAATCTAAAACCGGACTCACAGGAGAGGTTCAAATCGTAGAAAGTGAGAGTCTCAGTCCCCTTGTACTTAAGTCGGCATTGTGCCTTTTGTATTAAATACGAATGCAATAACTGTGTTTCATCGTCAATAAGAAGGTGCAAGGTATACAGTAATCTTGAAGTGAAGCATCGGAATCTAAAACTGGACTCACAGGAGAGGTTCAAATCGTAGAATGGGAGAGTCTCAGTCCTCTTGTACTTAAGTCGGCAATGTGCCTTTTGTATTCAATTCGGATGCAATTTCTGTGTTTCATCGTCAATAAGAAGGTGCAAGGTACACAGTAAACCTGAAGTGAAGCATCGGAATCTAAAACTGGACTCACAGGAGAGGTTCAAAGCATAGAAAGTTAGAGTGTCAGTCCTCTTGTGCTCAAGTCGGCATTGTGCCTTTTGTATTAAATTCGGATGCAATTTCTGTGTTTCATCGTCAATAAGAAGATGCAAGGTATACAGTAAACCTGAAGTGAAGCATCGGAATCTAAGACTGGACTCACAGGAGAGGTTCAAATCGTAGAAAGTGAGAGTGTCATTCCTCTTGTACTTAAGTCGGCGTTGTGGAATTTGTACTAAATTCGGATGCAATATCTGTGTTTCATCGTCAATAAGAAGGTGCAAGGTATACAGTAAACCTGAAGTGAAGCATCGGAATCTAAAACTGGACTCACAAGAGAGGTTCAAAACGTAGAAAGTTAGACAGTCCTCTTGTACTTAAGTCGGAATTGTGCCTTTTGTATTCAATTCTGATGCAATTTCTGTGTTTCATCGTCAATAAGAAGGTGCAAGGTATACAGTAAACCTGAAGTGAAGCATCGGAATCTAAAACCGGACTCACAGGAGAGGTTCAAATCGTAGAAAGTGAGAGTCTCAGTCCCCTTGTACTTAAGTCGGCATTGTGCCTTTTGTATTAAATACGAATGCAATTACTGTGTTTCATCGTCAATAAGAAGGTGCAAGGTATACAGTAATCTTGAAGTGAAGCATCGGAATCTAAAACTGGACTCACAGGAGAGGTTCAAATCGTAGAATGGGAGAGTCTCAGTCCTCTTGTACTTAAGTCGGCAATGTGCCTTTTGTATTCAATTCGGATGCAATTTCTGTGTTTCATCGTCAATAAGAAGGTGCAAGGTACACAGTAAACCTGAAGTGAAGCATCGGAATCTAAAACTGGACTCACAGGAGAGGTTCAAATCGTAGAAAGTGGGAGTGTCAGTCCTCTTGTACTTAAGTTGGCATTGTGCCTTTTGTATTAAATTCGGATGCAATTTCTGTGTTTTATCGTCAATGAGAAGGTGCAAGGTATACAGTAAACCTGAAGTGAAGCATAGGAATCTGAAACTGGACTCACAGGAGAGGTTCAAATCGTAGAAATTGAGTCAATCCTCTTGTACTTTAGTCGACATTGTGCCTTTTGTATTCAATTTGGATGCAATTTCTGTGTTTCATCGTCAATAAGAAGGTGCAAGGTACACAGTAAACCTGAAGTGAAACATCGGAATCTAAAACTGGACTCACAGGAGAGGTTCAAATCGTAGAAAGTGAGAGTGTCAGTCATCTAGTACTTAAGTCGGCATTGTGCCTTTTGTCTTAAATTCGGATGCAATTTCTGTGTTTCATAGTCAATAAGAAGGTGCAAGATATACAGCAAACCTGAAGTGAAGCATCGGAATCTAAAATTTGACTTACAGGAGAGGTTCAAATCACAGAAAGTGAGAGTGTCAGTCCTCTTTTACTTAAGTCGGCATTGTGCCTTTTGTATTTAATTCGGATGCAATTTCTGTGTTTCATCGTCAATAAGAAGGTCCAAGGTATACAGTAAACCTGAAGTGAAGCATCGGAATCTAAAACTGGACTCACAGGAGAGGTTCAAATCATAGTAAGTTAGAGTGTGAGTCCTCTTGTACTTAAGTCGGCATTGTGCCTTTTGTATTAAATTCGGATGCAAACTCCGTGTTTCATTGTCAATAAGAAGGTCCAAGGGATACAGTAAACCTGAAGTGAAGCATCGGAATAAAACTGGACTCACAGGAGAGGTTCAAATCATAGAAAGAGAGAGTGTCAGTCATCTTGTACTTAAGTCGGCATTGTGATTTTTGTATTGAATTCGGATGCAATTTCTGTGTTTCATCGTCAATAAGAAGGTCCAAGGTATACTGTAAACCTGAAATGAAGCATCGGAATCTAAAACTGGACTCACAGGAGAGGTTCAAATCATAGAAAGTGAGAGTGTCAGTCCTCTTTTACTTAAGTCGGCATTGTGCCTTTTGAATTAAATTCGGAAGCAATTTCTGTGTTTCATCGTCAATAAGAAGGCCCAAGGAGTACAGTAAACCTGAAGTGAAGCATCGGAATCTAAAACTGGACTCACAGGAGAGGTTCAAATCATAGAAAGTTAAAGTGTCAGTCCTCTTGTACTTAAGTCGGCATTGTGCTTTTTCTAATAAATTCAGATGCAATTTCTGTGTTTCATCGTCAATAAGAAGGTGCAAGGTATACAGTAAACCTGAAGTGAAGCATCGGAATCTAAAACTGGACTCACAGGAGAGGTTCAAAAGCGTAGAAAGTGAGAGTGTTCTCTCCTTGTACTTAAGTCGGCATTGTGCCTTTTGTATTAAATTCGGATGCAATTTCTGTGTTTTATCGTCAATGAGAAGGTGCAAGGTATACAGTAAACCTGAAGTGAAGCATCGGAATCTAAAACTGGGCTCACAGGAGAGGTTCAAATCATAGTAAGTTAGAGTGTGAGTCCTCTTGTACTTAAGTCGGCATTGTGCCTTTTGTATTAAATTCGGATGCAAACTCTGTGATTCATCGTCAATAAGAAGGTCCAAGGGATACAGTAAACCAGAAGTGAAGCATCGGAATCTATAACTGGCCTCATAGGAGAGGTTCAAATCATAGAAAGAGAGAGTGTCAGTCATCTTGTACTTAAGTCGGCATTGTGATTTTTGTATTGAATTCGGATGCAATTTCTGTGTTTCATCATCAATAAGAAGGTACAAGGTATACTGTAAACCTGAAATGAAGCATCGTAATCTAAAACTGGACTCACAGGTGAGGTTCAAATCATAGAAAGTGAGAGTGTCAGTCCTCTTTTACTTAAGTCGGCATTGTGCCTTTTGAATTAAATTCGGATGCAATTTCTGTGTTTCATCGTCAATAAGAAGGTCCAAGGGATACAGTAAACCTGAAGTGAAGCATCGGAATCTAAAACTGGACTCACAGGAGAGGTACAAATCATAGAAAGTTAAAGTGTCAGTCCTCTTGTACTTAAGTCGGCATTGTGCCTTTTGTAATAAATTCGGATGCAATTTCTGTGTTTCATCGTCAATAAGAAGGTGCAACGTATACAGTAAACCTCAAGTGAAGCATCGGAATCTAAAACTGGACTCACAGGAGAGGTTCAAAACGTAGAAAGTTAGACAGTCCTCTTGTACTTAAGTCGGAATTGTGCCTTTTGTATTCAATTCAGATGCAATTTCTGTGTTTCATCGTCAATAAGAAGGTGCAAGGTATACAGTAAACCTGAAGTGAAGCATCGGAATCTAAAACTGGACTCACAGGAGAGGTTCAAATCGTAGAAAGTGAGAGTGTTAGTCCCCTTGTACTTAAGTCGGCATTGTGCCTTTTGTATTAAATTCGGATGCAATTTCTGTGTTTTATCGTCAATGAGGAGGTGCAAGGTATACAGTTAACCTGAAGTGAACCATCGGAATCTAAAACTGGACTCACAGGAGAGGTTTAAATCGTAGAAATTGAGAGTGTCAATCCTCCTGTACTTTAGTCGACATTGTGCCTTTTGTATTCAATTTGGATGCAATTTCTGTGTTTCATCGTCAATAGGAAGGTGCAAGGTACACAGTAAATCTGAAGTGAAGCATCGGAATATAAAACTGGACTCACAGGAGAGGTTCAAATCGTAGAAAGTGAGAGTGTCAGTCCTCTTGTACATAAGTCGGCATTGTGCCTTTTGTATTAAATTCGGATGCAATTTCTGTGTTTCATAGTCTATAAGAAGGTGCAAGATATACTGTAAACCTGAAGTGAAGCATCGGAATCTAAAACTGGACTCACAGGAGAGGTTCAAATCACAGAAAGTGAGAGTGTCAGTCCTCTTTTACTTAAGTCGGCATTGTGCCTTTTGTATTTAATTCGGATGCAATTTCTGTGTTTCATCGTCAATAAGAAGGTCCAAGGGATACAGTAAACCTGAAGTGAAGCATCGGAATCTAAAACTGGACTCACAGGAGAGGTTCAAATCATAGTAAGTTAGAGTGTGAGTCCTCTTGTACTTAAGTCGGCATTGTGCCTTTTGTATTAAATTCGGATGCAAACTCTGTGTTTCATCGTCAATAAGAAAGACCAAGGGATACAGAAAACCTGAAGTGAAGCATCGGAATCAAAAACTGGACACCGAGGAGAGGTTCAAATCATAGAAAGAGAGAGTGTCAGTCATCTTGTACTTAAGACGGCATTGTGATTTTTGTATTGAATTCGGATGCAATTTCTATGGTTCATCGTCAATAAGAAGGTCCAAGGTATACAGTAAACCTGCAGTGAGGCATCGGAATCTAAAACTGGACTTACAGGAGAGGTTCAAATCATAGAAAGGTAGAGTGTCAGTCCTCTTGTACTTAAGTCGGCATTGTGCCTTTTGTATTAATTTCGGATGCAATTTCTGTGTTTCATCGTCAATAAGAAGGTGCAAGGTATACAGTAAACCTGAAGTGAAGCATCGGAATCTAAAACTGGACTCACAGGAGAGGTTCAAAACGTAGAAAGTATAACAGTCCTCTTGTACGTAAGTCGGCATTGTGCCATTTGTATTCAATACGGATGCACTTTCTGTGTTTCATCGTCAATAAGAAGGTGCAAGGTATACAGTAAACCTTTAGTGAAGCATCGGAATCTAAAACTGGACTCACAGGAGAGGTTCAAATCGTAGAATGTGAGAGTGCCAGTCCCCGTGTACTTAAGTCGGCATTGTGCCTTTTGTATTAAATTCGGATGCAATTTCTGTGTTTCATCGTCAATAGGAGGGTGCAAGGTATACAGTAAACCTGAAGTGAAGCATCGGAATCTAAAACTGGCATCACAGGAGAGGTTCAAATCATCGAAAGTGAGAGTGTCCGTCCTCTTGTACTTAAGTCGGCATTGTGGCTTTTGCATTAAATTCGAATGCAATTTCTGAATTTCATCGTCAATAAGAATGTCCAAGGGATACAGTAAACCTGAAGTGAAGCATCAGAATCTAAAACTGGACTCACAGGAGAGGTTCAAATCATAGAAATTTAGAGTGGCAGTCCTCTTGTACTTAAGTCGGCATTGCGTCTTTTCTATTAAATTCGGATGTAATTTCTGTGTTTCATCGTCAATAAGAAGGTGCAAGGTATACAGTAAACCTGAAGTGAAGCATCGGAATCCAAAACTGGTCTCACAGGAGAGGATCAAATCGTAGACAGTAAGAGTGTCGGTCCTCTTGTACTTATGTTGGCATTGTGCCTTTTGTATTAAATTCGGATGCAATTTCTGTGTTTCATCGTCATTAAGAATTTGCAAGGTGCACAGTAAACCTGAAGTGAAGCATCGGAATCTAAAACTGGACTCACAGGAGAGGTTCAAATCGTAGAAAGTGAGTGTGTTAGTCCCCTGTACTTAAGTCGGCATTGTGCCTTTTGTATTAAATTCGGATGCAATTTCTGTGTTTTTTCGTCAATGAGAATGTGCATGGTATACAGTAAACCTGAAGTGAAGCATCGGAATCTAGAACTGGACTCACAGGAGAGGTTTAAATCGTTGAAATTGAGAGTGTCAATCCTCCTGTACTCTAGTCGACATTGTGCCTCTTGTATTCAATTTGGATGCAATTTCTGTGTTTCATCGTTAATAAGAAGGTGCAAGGTACACAGTAAACCTGAAGTGAAGCATCGGAATCCAAAACTGGACTCACAGGAGAGGTTCAAATCGTAGAAAGTGAGAGTGTCACTCCTCTTGTACATAAGTCGGCATTGTGCCTTTTGTATTAAATTCGGATGCAATTTCTGTGTTTCATAGTCAATAAGAAGGTGCAAGATATACTGTAAACCTGAAGTGAAGCATCGGAATCTAAAACTGGACTCACAGGAGAGGTTCAAATCACAGAAAGTGAGTGTGTCAGTCCTCTTTTACTTAAGTCGGCATTGTGCCTTTTGTATTTAATTCGGATGCAATTTCTGTGTTTCATCCTCAATAAGAAGGTCCAAGGGATACAGTAAACCTGAAGTGAAGAATCGGAATCTAAAACTGGGCTCACAGGAGAGGTTCAAATCATAGTAAGTTAGAGTGTGAGTCCTCTTGTACTTAAGTCGGCATTGTGCCTTTTGTATTAAATTCGGATGCAAACTCTGTGTTTCATCGTCAATAAGAAGGTCCAAGGGATACAGTAAACCTGAAGTGAAGCATCGGAATCTATAACTGGACTCACAGGAGAGGTTCAAATCATAGAAAGAGAGAGTGTCAGTCATCTTGTACTTAAGTCGGCATTGTGATTTTTGTATTGAATTCGGATGCAATTTCTGTGTTTCATCATCAATAAGAAGGTACAAGGTATACTGTAAACCTGAAATGAAGCATCGTAATCTAAAACTGGACTCACAGGTGAGGTTCCAATCATAGAAAGTGAGAGTGTCAGTCCTCCTTTACTTAAGTCGGCATTGTGCCTTTTGAATTAAATTCGGATGCAATTTCTGTGTTTCATCGTCAATAAGAAGGTCCAAGGGATACAGTAAACCTGAAGTGAAGCATCGGAATCTAAAACTGGACTCACAGGAGAGGTACAAATCATAGAAAGTTAAAGTGTCAGTCCTCTTGTACTTAAGTCGGCATTGTGCCTTTTGTATTAAATTCGGATGCAATTTCTGTGTTTCATCGTCAATAAGAAGGTGCAACGTATACAGTAAACCTCAAGTGAAGCATCGGAATCTAAAACTGGACTCACAGAAGAGGTTCAAAACGTAGAATGTTAGACAGTCCTCTTGTACTTAAGTCGGAATTGTGCCTTTTGTATTCAATTCAGATGCAATTTCTGTGTTTCATCGTCAATAAGAAGGTGCAAGGTATACAGTAAACCTGAAGTGAAGCATCGGAATCTAAAACTGGACTCACAGGAGAGGTTCAAATCGTAGAAAGTGAGAGTGTTAGTCCCCTTGTACTTAAGTCGGCATTGTGCCTTTTGTATTAAATTCGGATGCAATTTCTGTGTTTTATCGTCAATGAGGAGGTGCAAGGTATACAGTTAACCTAAAGTGAAGCATCGGAATCTAAAACTGGACTCACAGGAGAGGTTTAAATCGTAGAAATTGAGAGTCTCAATCCTCCTGTACTTTAGTCGACATTGTGCCTTTTGTATTCAATTTGGATGCAATTTCTGTGTTTCATCGTCAATAGGAAGGTGCAAGGTACACAGTAAACCTGAAGTGAAGCATCGGAATATAAAACTGGACTCACAGGAGAGGTTCAAATCGTAGAAAGTGAGAGTGTCAGTCCTCTTGTACATAAGTCGGCATTGTGCCTTTTGTATTAAATTCGGATGCAATTTCTGTGTTTCATAGTCTATAAGAAGGTGCAAGATATACTGTAAACCTGAAGTGAAGCATCGGAATCTAAAACTGGACTCACAGGAGAGGTTCAAATCACAGAAAGTGAGAGTGTCAGTCCTCTTTTACTTAAGTCGGCATTGTGCCTTTTGTATTTAATTCGGATGCAATTTCTGTGTTTCATCGTCAATAAGAAGGTCCAAGGGATACAGTAAACCTGAAGTGAAGCATCGGAATCTAAAACTGGACTCACAGGAGAGGTTCAAATCATAGTAAGTTAGAGTGTGAGTCCTCTTGTACTTAAGTCGGCATTGTGCCTTTTGTATTAAATTCGGATGCAAACTCTGTGTTTCATCGTCAATAATAAAGTCCAAGGGATACAGAAAACCTGAAGTGAAGCATGGGAATCAAAAACTGGACACCGAGGAGAGGTTCAAATCATAGAAAGAGAGAGTGTCAGTCATCTTGTACTTAAGACGGCATTGTGATTTTTGTATTGAATTCGGATGCAATTTCTATGTTTCATCGTCAATAAGAAGGTCCAAGGTATACAGTAAACCTGAAGTGAGGCATCGGAATCTAAAACTGCACTCACAGGAGAGGTTCAAATCATAGAAAGGTAGAGTGTCAGTCCTCTTGTACTTAAGTCGGCATTGTGCCTTTTGTATTTATTTCGGATGCAATTTCTGTGTTTCATCGTCAATAAGAAGGTGCAAGGTATACAGTAAACCTGAAGTGAAGCATCGGAATCTAAAACTGGACTCACAGGAGAAGTTCAAAACGTAGAAAGTATAACAGTCCTCTTGTACGTAAGTCGGCATTGTGCCATTTGTATTCAATACGGATGCACTTTCTGTGTTTCATCGTCAATAAGAAGGTGCAAGGTATACAGTAAACCTTTAGTGAAGCATCGGAATCTAAAACTGGACTCACAGGAGAGGTTCAAATCGTAGAAAGTGAGAGTGCCTGTCCCCGTGTACTTAAGTCGGCATTGTGCCTTTTGTATTAAATTCGGATGCAATTTCTGTGTTTCATCGTCAATAGGAGGGTGCAAGGTATACAGTAAACCTGAAGTGAAGCATCGGAATCTAAAACTGGCATCACAGGAGAGGTTCAAATCATCGAAAGTGAGAGTGTCCGTCCTCTTGTACTTAAGTCGGCATTGTGCCTTTTGCATTAAATTCGAATGCAATTTCTGAATTTCATCGCCAATAAGAATGTCCAAGGGATACAGTAAACCTGAAGTGAAGCATCAGAATCTAAAACTGGACTCACAGGAGAGGTTCAAATCATAGAAAGTTAGAGTGTCAGTCCTCTTGTACTTAAGTCGGCATTGTGCCTTTTGTATTAATTTCGGATGCAATTTCTGTGTTTCATCGTCAATAGGAGGGTGCAAGGTATACAGTAAACCTGAAGTAAACCATCGGAATCTATAACTGGACTGAAAGGAGAGGTACAAATCATAGAAAGTGAGAGTGTCAGTCTACTTGTACTTAAGTCGGCATTGCGTCTTTTCTATTAAATTCGGATGTAATTTCTGTGTTTCATCGTCAATAAGAAGGTGCAAGGTATACAGTAAACCTGAAGTGAAGCATCGGAATCCAAAACTGGTCTCACAGGAGAGGATCAAATCGTAGACAGTAAGAGTGTCGGTCCTCTTGTACTTATGTTGGCATTGTGCCTTTTGTATTAAATTCGGATGCAATTTCCGTGTTTCATCGTCATTAAGAATTTGCAAGGTGCACAGTAAACCTGAAGTGAAGCATCGGAATCTAAAACTGGACTCACAGGAGAGGTTCAAATCGTAGAAAGTGAGAGTGTCAGTCCTCTTGTACTTAAGTCGCCATTGTGCCTTTTGTATTAAATTCGGATGCAATTTCTGTGTTTCATAGTCAATAAGAAGGTGCAAGATATACAGTAAACCTGAAGTGAAGCTTCGGAAACTAAAACTGGACCCACAGGAGAGGTTCAAATTGTAGAAAGTGAGCGTGTCAGTCCTCCTGCACTTAAGTCGGCATTGTGCATTTTGTATTAAATTCGGATGCAATTTCTGTGTTTTGTCGTTAATAAGAAGGTGCAAGGTATAGAGTAAACCTGAAGTGAAGCATCGGAATCTAAAACTGGACTCACAGGAGAGGTTCAAATCGTATAAAGTGAGCGTGTCAGTCCTCTTGTACCTAAATCGGCATTGTGCCTTTTGTACTAAATTCGGATGCAATTTCTGTGTTTCATCGTCAATAGGAGGGTGCAAGGTATACAGTAAACCTGAAGTGAAGCATCGGAATCTAAAACTGGCATCACAGGAGAGGTTCAAATCATCGAAAGTGAGAGTGTCCGTCCTCTTGTACTTAAGTCGGCATTGTGCCTTTTGTATTAAATACGAATGCAATTTCTGAATTTCATCGTCAATAAGAATGTCCAAGGGATACAGTAAACCTGAAGTGAAGCATCGGAATCTAAAACTGGACTCACAGGAGAGGTTCAAATCATAGAAAGTTAGAGTGTCAGTCCTCTTGTACTTAAGTCGGCATTGTGCCTTTTGTATTAATTTCGGATGCAATTTCTGTGTTTCATCGTCAATAAGAAGGTGCAAGGTATACAGTAAACCTGAAGTGAAGCATCGGAATCTAAAACTGGACTCACAGGAGAGGTTCAAAACGTAGAAAGTATAACAGTCCTCTTGTACGTAAGTCGGCATTGTGCCATTTGTATTCAATGCGGATGCAATTTCTGTGTTTCATCGTCAATAAGAAGGTGCAAGGTATACAGTAAACCTTTAGTGAAGCATCGGAATCTAAAACTGGACTCACAGGAGAGGTTCAAATCGTAGAAAGTGAGAGTGCCAGTCCCCGTGTACGTAAGTTGGCATTGTGCCTTTTGTATTAAATTCGGATGCAATTTCTGTGTTTCATCGTCAATAAGAAGATGCAAGGTATACAGTAAACCTGAAGTGAAGCATCGGAATCTAAGACTGGACTCACAGGAGAGGTTCAAATCGTAGAAAGTTAGAGTGTCAGTCCTCTTGTACTTAAGTCGGCGTTGTGGAATTTGTACTAAATTCGGATGCAATTTCTGTGTTTCATCGTCAATAAGAAGGTGCAAGGTATACAGTAATCTTGACGTGAAGCATCGGAATCTAAAACTGGACTCATAGGAGAGGTTCAAATTGTAGAATGTGAGAGTGTCAGTCCTCTTGTACTTAAATCGGTAATGTGCCTTTTGTATTAAAGTCGGATGCAATTTCTGTGTTTCATCGTCAATACGGAGGTGCAAGGTATACAGTAAACCTGAAGTAAACCATCGGAATCTATAACTGGACTGAAAGGAGATGTACAAATCATAGAAAGTGAGGGTGTCAGTCTACTTGTACATAAGTCGGCATTGCGTCTTTTCTATTAAATTCGGATGTAATTTCTGTGTTTCATCGTCAATAAGAAGGAGCAAGGTATACAGAAACCTGAAGTGAAGCATCGGAATCCAAAACTGGTCTCACAGGAGAGGATCAAATCGTAGACAGTAAGAGTGTCGGTCCTCTTGTACTTAAGTCGGCATTGTGCCTTTTGTATTAAATTCGGATGCAATTTCTGTGTTTCATCGTCATTAAGAATTTGCAAGGTGCACAGTAAACCTGAAGTGAAGCATCAGAATCTAAAACTGGACTCACAGGAGAGGTTCAAATCGTAGAAAGTGAGAGTGTCAGTCCTCCTGTACTTAAGTCGGCATTGTGCCTTTTGTATTAAATTCGGATGCAATTTCTGTGTTTCATAGTCAATAAGAAGGTGCAAGATATACAGTAAACCTGAAGTGAAGCATCGGAAACTAAAACTGGACCCACAGGAGAGGTTCAAATTGTAGAAAGTGAGCGTGTCAGTCCTCCTGTACTTAAGTCGGCATTGTGCATTTTGTATTAAATTCGGATGCAATTTCTGTGTTTTGTCGTTAATAAGAAGGTGCAAGGTATAGAGTAAACCTGAAGTGAAGCATCGGAATCTAAAACTGGACTCACAGGAGAGGTTCAAATCGTAGAAAGTGAGAGTGCCAGTCCCCGTGTACTTAAGTTGGCATTGTGCCTTTTGTACTAAATTCGGATGCAATTTCTGTGCTTCATCGTCAATAGGAGGGTGCAAGGTATACAGTAAACCTGAAGTGAATCATCGGAATCTAAAACTGGCATCACAGGAGAGGTTCAAATCATCGAAAGTGAGAGAGTCCGTCCTCTTGTACTTAAGTCGGCATTGTGCCTTTTGCATTAAATTCGAATGCAATTTCTGAATTTCATCGTCAATAAGAATGTCCAAGGGATACAGTAAACCTGAAGTGAAGCATCAGAATCTAAAACTGGACTCACAGGAGAGGTTCAAATCATAGGAAGTTAGAGTGTCAGTCCTCTTGTACTTATGTCGGCATTGTGCCTTTTGTATTAAATTCGGATGCAAACTCTGTGTTTCATCGTCAATAAGAAGGTCCAAGGGATACACTAAACCTGAAGTGAAGCATCGGAATCCAAAACTAGACTCACAGGAGAGGTCAAATCATAGAAAGAGAGAGTGTCAGTCATCTTGTACTTAAGTCGGCTTTGTGATTTTTGTAGTGAATTCGGATGCAATTTCTGTGTTTCATCGTCAATAAGAAGGTCCAAGGTATACAGTAAACCTGAAGTGAGGCATCGGAATCTAAAACTGGACTCACAGGAGAGGTTCAAATCATAGTAAGTTAGAGTGTCAGTCCTCTTGTACTTAAGTCGGCATTGTGCTTTTGTATTAAATTCGGGTGCAATTTCTGTGTTTCATCGTCAATAAGAAGGTGCAAGGTATACAGTAAACCTGAAGTGAAGCATCGGAATCTAAAACTGGACTCACAGGAGAGGTTCAATACGTAGTAAGTTAGACAGTCCTCTTGTACTTAAGTCGGCATTGTGACTTTTGTATTCAATGCGGATGCAATTTCTGTGTTTCATCGTCAATAAGAAGGTGCAAGGTATACAGTAAACCTTTAGTGAAGCATCGGAATCTAAAACTGGACTCACAGGAGAGGTTCAAATCGTAGAAAGTGAGAGTGCCAGTCCCCTTGTACTTAAGTCGGCATTGTGCCTTTTGCATTAAATTCGGATGCAATTTCTGTGTTTCATCGTCAATAAGAAGATGCAAGGTATACAGTAAACCTGAAGTGAAGCATCGGAATCTAAAACTGGACTCACAGGAGAGGTTCAAATCACAGAAAGTGAGAGTGTCAGTCCTCTTGTACTTAAGTCGGCATTGTGCCTTTTGTATTTAATTCGGATGCGATTTCTGTGTTTCATCGTCAATAAGAAGGTGCAAGGTATACAGTAAACCTGAAGTGAAGCATCGGAATCTAAAACTGGACTGACAGGAGAGGTTCAAATCGTAGAAAGTGAGAGTGCCAGTCCCCTTGCACTTAAGTCGGCATTGTGCCTTTTGTATTAAATTCGAATGCAATTTCAGTGTTTAATCGTCAATAAGAAGATGCAAGGTATACAGTAAACCTGAAGTGAAGCATCAGAATCTAAGACTGGACTCACAGGAGAGGTTCAAATCGTAGAAAGTGAGAGTGTCAGTCCTCTTGTACTTAAGTCGGCATTGTGCAATTTGTGTTGAATTCGGATGTAATTTCTGTGTTTCATCGTCAATAAAAAGGTGCTAGGAATAAAGTAAACCTGAAATGAAGCATCGGAATCAAAAACTGGACTCACAGGAGAGGTTCAAATCGTATATAGTGAGAGTGTCAGTCCTCCTGTACTTAAATCGGCATTGTGCATTTTGTATCAAATTCGGATTCAATTTGTGTGTTTCATCGTCAATAGGAAGGTGCAAGGTATACAGTAAACCTGAAGTGAAGCATCGGAATCTAAAACTGGACTCACAGGAGAGGTTCAAATCATAGAAAGTGAGAGTGTCAGTCCTCTTGTACTTAAGTCGGCATTGTGCCTTTTGTATTAAATTTGGATGCAATTTCTGTGTTTCATCGTTAATAAGAAGGTGCAAGGTATACGGTACACCTGAAGTGACGCATCGGAATCTAAAACTATACTCACAGGAGAAGTTCAAATCATAGAAAGGGAGAGTGTCAGTCCTCTTTTACTTAAGTCGGCATTGTGCCTTCTGTATTAAATTCGGATGCAATTTCTGTGTTTCATCGTCAATAAGAAGGTGCAAGGTATACAGTAAACCTGAAGTGAAGCATCGGAATCCAAAACTGGACTCACAGGAGAGGATCAAATCGTAGACAGTAAGAGTGTCGGTCCTCTTGTACTTAAGTCGGCATTGTGCCTTTTTTATTAAATTCGGATGCAATTTCTGTGTTTCATCGTCATTAAGAAGGTGCAAGGTGCACAGTAAACCTGAAGTGAAGCATCGGAATCTAAAACTGGACTCACAGGAGAGGTTCAAATCGTAGAAAGTGAGAGTGTCAGTCCTCTTGTACTTAAGTCGGCATTGTGCCTTTTGTATTAAATTCGGATGCAGTTTCTGTGTTTCATAGTCAATAAGAAGGTGCAAGATATGGGAGAGTCTCAGTCCTCTGGTACTTAAGTCGGCAATGTGCCTTTTGTATTAAATTCGGATGCAATTCCTGTGTTTTATCGTCAATGAGAAGGTGCAAGGTATACAGTAAACCTGAAGTGAAGCATAGGATTCTGAAACTGGACTCACAGGAGAGGTTCAAATCGTAGAAATTGAGAGTGTCAATCCTCTTGTACTTTAGTCGACATTGTGCTTTTGTATTCAATTTGGATGCAATTTCTGTGTTTCATCGTCAATAAGAAGATGCAAGGTACACAGTAAACCTGAAGTGAAGCATCGGAATCCAAAACTGGACTCACAGGAGAGGTTCAAATCATAGTAAGTTAGAGTGTGAGTCCTCTTGTACTTAAGTCGGCATTGTGACTTTTGTATTAAATTCGGATGCAAACTCCATGTTTCATTGTCAATAAGAAGGTCCCAGGGATACAGTAAACCTGAAGTGAAGCATCGGAATCAAAAACTGGACTCACTGGAGAGGTTCAAATCATAGAAAGAGAGAGTGTCAAGCATCTTGTACTTAAGTCGGCATTGTGATTTTTGTATTGAATTCGGATGCAATTTCTGTGTTTCATCGTCAATAAGAAGGTCCAAGGTATACTGTAAACCTGAAAAGAAGCATCGGAATTTAAAACTGGACTCACAGGAGAGGTTCAAATCATAGAAAGTGAGAGTGTCAGTCCTCTTTTACTTAAGTCGGCATTGTGCCTTTTGAATTCAATTCGGATGCAATTTCTGTGTTTGATCGTCAATAAAAAGGTGCTAGGTATAAAGTAAACCTGAAGTGAAGCATCGGAATCAAAAACTGGACTCACAGGAGAGGTTCAAATCGTATAAAGTGAGACTGTCAGTCCCCCTGTACTTAAATCGGCATTGTGCCTTTTGTACTAAATTCGGATGCAATTTGTGTGTTTCATCGTCAATAGGAAGGTGCAAGGTATACAGTAAACCTGAAGTGAAGCATCGGAATCTAAAACTGGACTCACAGGAGAGGTTCAAATCATATAAAGTGAGAGTGTCAGTCCTCTTGTACTTAAGTCGGCATTGTGCCTTTTGTATTAAATTCGGATGCAATTTCTGTGTTTCATCGTCAATAAGAAGGTGCAAGGTATACGTTACACCTGAAGTGACGCATCGGAATCTAAAACTATACTCACAGGAGAAGTTCAAATCATAGAAAGGGAGAGTGTCAGTCCTCTTTTACTTAAGTCGGCATTGTGCCTTTTGTATTAAATTCGGATGCAATTTCTGTGTTTCATCGTCAATAAGAAGGTGCAAGGTATACAGTAAACCTGAAGTGAAGCATCGGAATCCAAAACTGGACTCACAGGAGAGGATCAAATCGTAGACAGTAAGAGTGTCGGTCCTCTTGTACTTAAGTCGGCATTGTGCCTTTTGTATTAAATTCGGATGCAATTTCTGAGTTTCATCGTCATTAAGAATGTGCAAGGTGCACAGTAAACCTGAAGTGAAGCATCGGAATCTAAAACTAAACTCACAGGAGAGGTTCAAATCGTAGAAAGTGAGAGTGTCAGTCCTCTTGTACTTAAGTCGGCATTGTGCCTTTTGTATTAAATTCGGATGCAATTTCTGTGTTTCATAGTCAATAAGAAGGTGCAAGATATGGGAGAGTCTCAGTCCTCTTGTACTTAAGTCGGCAATTTTCCCTTTTGTATTCAATTCGGATGCAATTTCTGTGTTTCATCGTCAATAAGAAGGTGCAAGGTATACAGTAAACCTGAAGTGAAGCATCGGAATCTAAAACTGGACTCACAGGAGAGGTTCAAATCGTAGAAAGTGAGAGTGTCACTCCTCTTGTACGTAAGTCGGTATTGTGTCTTTTGTATTCAATTCGGATGCAATTTCGGTGTTTCATCGTCAATAAGATGGTGCAAGGGAAACAGTAAACCTGAAGTGAAGCATCGGAATCTAAAACTGGACTCACAGGAGAGGTTCAAATCGTAGAAAGTGTTAGTGTCAGTCCTCTTGTACTTAAGTTGGCATTGTGCCTTTTGTATTAAATTCGGATGCAATTTCTGTGTTTTATCGTCAATGAGAAGGTACAAGGTATACAGTAAACCTGAAGTGAAGCATAGGAATCTGAAACTGGACTCACAGGAGAGGTTCAAATCGTAGAAATTGAGAGTGTGAATCCTCTTGTACTTTAGTCGACATTGTGCCATTTGTATTCAATTTGGATGCAATTTCTGTGTTTCATCGTCAATAAGAAGGTGCAAGGTACACAGTAAACCTGAAGTGAAGCATCGGAATCTAAAACTGGACTCACAGGAGAGGTTCAAATCGTAGAAAGTGAGAGTGTCAGTCCTCTTGTACTTAAGTCGGCATTGTGCCTTTTGTATTAAATTCGGATGCAATTTCTGTGTTTCATAGTCAATAAGAAGGTGCAAGATATACAGTAAACCTGAAGTGAAGCATCGGAATCTAAAATTTGACTCACAGGAGGGGTTCAAATCACAGAAAGTGAGAGTGTCAGTCCTCTTTTACTTAAGTCGGCATTGTGCCTTTTGTATTAAATTCGGATGCAAACTCCGTGTTTCATTGTCAATAAGAAGGTCCAAGGGATACAGTAAACCTGAAGTGAAGCATCAGAATCAAAAACTGGACTCACAGGAGAGGTTCAAATCATAGAAAGAGAGAGTGTCATCATCTTGTACTTAAGACGGCATTGTGATTTTTGTATTGAATTCGGATGCAATTTTTGTGTTTCATCGTCAATAAGAAGGTCCAAGGTATACTGTAAACCTGAAAAGAAGCATCGGAATCTAAAACTGGACTCACAGGAGAGGTTCAAATCATAGAAAGTGAGAGTGTCAGTCCTCATTTACTTAAGTCGGCATTGTGCCTTTTGAATTAAATTCGGATGCAATTTCTGTGTTTCATCGTCAATAAGAAGGCCCAAGGGATACAGTAAACCTGAAGTGAAGCATCGGAATCTAAAACTGGACTCACAGGAGAGGTTCAAATCATAGAAAGTTAAAGTGTCAGTCCTCTTGTACTTAAGTCGGCATTGTGCCTTCTCTAATAAATTCGGATGAAATTTCTGTGTTTCATCGTCAATAAGAAGGTGCAAGGTACACAGTAAACCTGAAGTGAAGCATCGGAATCAAAAACTGGACTCACAGGAGAGGTTCAAATCGTAGAAAGTGAGAGTGTCACTCCTCATGTACATAAGTTGGCATTGTGCCTTTTGTATTAAATTCGGATGCAATTTCTGTGTTTCATAGTCAATAAGAAGGTGCAAGATATACTGTAAACCTGAAGTGAAGCATCGGAATCTAAAACTGGACTCACAGGAGAGGTTCAAATCACAGAAAGTGAGAGTGTCAGTCCTCTTTTACTTAAATCGGCATTGTGCCTTTTGTATTCAATTCGGATGCAATTTCTGTGTTTCATCCTCAATAAGAAGGTCCAAGGGATACAGTAAACCTGAAGTGAAGCATCGGAATCTAAAACTGGGCTCACAGGAGAGGTTCAAATCATAGTAAGTTAGAGTGTGAGTCCTCTTGTACTTAAGTCGGCATTGTGCCTTTTGTATTAAATTCGGATGCAAACTCTGTGTTTCATCGTCAATAAGAAGGTCCAAGGGATACAGTAAACCTGAAGTGAAGCATCGGAATCTAAAACTGGACTCACAGGAGAGGTTCAAATCATAGAAAGAGAGAGTGTCAGTCATCTTGTACTTAAGTCGGCATTGTGATTTTTGTATTGAATTCGGATGCAATTTCTGTGTTTCATCGTCAATAAGAAGGTCCAAGGTATACTGTAAACCTGAAATGAAGCATCGTAATCTAAAACTGGACTCACAGGAGAGGTTCAAATCATAGAAAGTGAGAGTGTCAGTCCTCTTTTACTTAAGTCGGCATTGTGCCTTTTGAATTAAATTCGGATGCAATTTCTGTGTTTCATCGTCAATAAGAGGGTCCAAGGGATACAGTAAACCTGAAGTGAAGCATCGGAATCTAAAACTGGACTCACAGGAGAGGTAGAAATTATAGAAAGTTAAAGTGTCAGTCCTCTTGTACTTAAGTCGGCATTGTGCTTTTTGTAATAAATTCGGATGCAATTTCTGTGTTTCATCGTCAATAAGAAGGTGCAAGGTATACAGTAAACCTGAAGTGAAGCATCGGAATCTAAAACTGGACTCACAGGAGAGGTTCAAAACGTAGAAAGTTAGACAGTCCTCTTGTACTTAAGTCGGAATTGTGCCTTTTGTATTCAATTCAGATGCAATTTCTGTGTTTCATCGTCAGTAAGAAGGTGCAAGGTATACAGTAAACCTGAAGTGAAGCATCGGAATCTAAAACTGGACTCACAGGAGAGGTTCAAATCGTAGAAAGTGAGAGTGTTAGACCCCTTGTACTTAAGTCGGCATTGTGCCTTTTGTATTAAATTCGGATGCAATTTCTGTGTTTTATCGTCAATGAGGAGGTGCAAGGTATACAGTTAACCTGAAGTGAAGCATCGGAATCTAAAACTGGACTCACAGGAGAGGTTTAAATCGTAGAAATTGAGAGTGTCAATCCTCCTGTACTTTAGTCGACATTGTGCCTTTTGTATTCAATTTGGATGCAATTTCTGTGTTTCATCGTCAATAGGAAGGTGCAAGGTACACAGTAAACCTGAAGTGAAGCATCGGAATATAAAACTGGACTCACAGGAGAGGTTCAAATCGTAGAAAGTGAGAGTGTCACTCCTCTTGTAGATAAGTCGGCATTGTGCCTTTTGTATTAAATTCGGATGCAATTTCTGTGTTTCATAGTCTATAAGAAGGTGCAAGATATACTGTAAACCTGAAGTGAAGCATCGGAATCTAAAACTGGACTCACAGGAGAGGTTCAAATCACAGAAAGTGAGAGTGTCAGTCCTCTTTTACTTAAATCGGCATTGTGCCTTTTGTATTCAATTCGGATGCAATTTCTGTGTTTCATCCTCAATAAGAAGGTCCAAGGGATACAGTAAACCTGAAGTGAAGCATCGGAATCTAAAACTGGGCTCACAGGAGAGGTTCAAATCATAGTAAGTTAGAGTGTGAGTCCTCTTGTACTTAAGTCGGCATTGTGCCTTTTGTATTAAATTCGGATGCAAACTCTGTGTTTCATCGTCAATAAGAAGGTCCAAGGGATACAGTAAACCTGAAGTGAAGCATCGGAATCTAAAACTGGACTCACAGGAGAGGTTCAAATCATAGAAAGAGAGAGTGTCAGTCATCTTGTAATTAAGTCGGCATTGTGATTTTTGTATTGAATTCGGATGCAATTTCTGTGTTTCATCGTCAATAAGAAGGTCCAAGGTATACTGTAAACCTGAAATGAAGCATCGTAATCTAAAACTGGACTCACAGGAGAGGTTCAAATCATAGAAAGTGAGGGTGTCAGTCCTCTTTTACTTAAGTCGGCATTGTGCCTTTTGAATTAAATTCGGATGCAATTTCTGTGTTTCATCGTCAATAAGAGGGTCCAAGGGATACAGTAAACCTGAAGTGAAGCATCGGAATCTAAAACTGGACTCACAGGAGAGGTAGAAATCATAGAAAGTTAAAGTGTCAGTCCTCTTGTACTTAAGTCGGCATTGTGCACTTTGTAATAAATTCGGATGCAATTTCTGTGTTTCATCGTCAATAAGAAGGTGCAAGGTATACAGTAAACCTGAAGTGAAGCATCGGAATCTAAAACTGGACTCACAGGAGAGGTTCAAAACGTAGAAAGTTAGACAGTCCTCTTGTACTTAAGTCGGAATTGTGCCTTTTGTATTCAATTCAGATGCAATTTCTGTGTTTCATCGTCAGTAAGAAGGTGCAAGGTATACAGTAAACCTGAAGTGAAGCATCGGAATCTAAAACTGGACTCACAGGAGAGGTTCAAATCGTAGAAAGTGAGAGTGTTAGTCCCCTTGTACTTAAGTCGGCATTGTGCCTTTTGTATTAAATTCGGATGCAATTTCTGTGTTTTATCGTCAATGAGGAGGTGCAAGGTATACAGTTAACCTGAAGTGAAGCATCGGAATCTAAAACTGGACTCACAGGAGAGGTTTAAATCGTAGAAATTGAGAGTGTCAATCCTCCTGTACTTTAGTCGACATTGTGCCTTTTGTATTCAATTTGGATGCAATTTCTGTGTTTCATCGTCAATAGGAAGGTGCAAGGTACACAGTAAACCTGAAGTGAAGCATCGGAATATAAAACTGGACTCACAGGAGAGGTTCAAATCGTAGAAAGTGAGAGTGTAACTCCTCTTGTACATAAGTCGGCATTGTGCCTTTTGTATTAAATTCGGATGCAATTTCTGTGTTTCATAGTCTATAAGAAGGTGCAAGATATACTGTAAACCTGAAGTGAAGCATCGGAATCTAAAACTGGACTCACAGGAGAGATTGAAATCACAGAAAGTGAGAGTGTCAGTCCTCTTTTACTTAAGTCGGCATTGTGCCTTTTTATTTATTTCGGATGCAATCCCTGTGTTTCATCGTCAATAAGAAGGTCCAAGGGATACAGTAAACCTGAAGTGAAGAATCGGAATCTAAAACTGGACTCACAGGAGAGGTTCAAATCATTGTAAGTTAGAGTGTGAGTCCTCTTGTACTTAAGTCGGCATTGTGCCTTTTGTATTAAATTTGGATGCAATCTCTGTGTTTCATCGTCAATAAGAAGGTCCAAGGGATACAGTAAACCTGAAGTGAAGCATCGGAATCAAAAACTGGACTCAGAGGAGAGGTTCAAATCATAGAAAGAGAGAGTGTCAGTCATCTTGTACTTAAGACGGCATTGTGATTTTTGTATTGAATTCGGATGCAATTTCTGTGTTTCATCGTCAATAAGAAGGTCCAAAGTATACAGTAAACCTGAAGTGAGGCATCGGAATCTAAAACTGGACTCACAGGAGAGGTTCAAATCATAGAAAGGTAGAGTGTCAGTCCTCTTGTACTTAAGTCGGCATTGTGCCTTTTGTATTAATTTCGGATGCAATTTCTGTGTTTCATCGTCAATAAGAAGGTGCAAGGTATACAGTAAACCTGAAGTGAAGCATCGGAATCTAAAACTAGACTCACAGGAGAGGTTCAAAACGTAGAACGTATAACAGTCCTCTTGTACGTAAGTCAGCATTGTGCCATTTGTATTCAATGCGGATGCAATTTCTGTGTTTCATCGTCAATAAGAAGGTGCAAGGTATACAGTAAACCTTTAGTGAAGCATCGGAATTTAAAACTGGACTCACAGGAGAGGTTCAAATCGAAGAAAGTGAGAGTGCCAATCTCCTTGAACTTAAGTCGGCATTGTGCCTTTTGTATTAAATTCGGATGCAATTTCTGTGTTTCATCATCTATAAGAAGATGCAAGGTATACAGTAAACCTGAAGTGAAGCATCGGAATCTAAGACTGGACTCACAGGAGAGGTTCAAATCGTAGAAAGTGAGAGCGTCAGTCCTCTTGTACTTAAGTCTGCGTTGTGCAATTTGTACTAAATTCGGATGCAATTTCTGTGTTTCATCGTCAATAGGAAGGTGGAAGGTATACAGTAAACCTGTAGTGAAGCATCGGAATCTGAAACTGGACTCACAGGAGAGGTTCAAATCGTAGAAAGTGAGAGTGTCTCTCCTCTTGTACTTAAGTCGGCATTGTGCAATTTGTATTGAATTCGGATGCAATTTCTGGGTTTCATCGTCAATAAAAAGGTGCTAGGTATAAAGTAAACCTGAAGTGAAGCATCGGAATCTAAAACTGGACTCACAGGAGAGGTTCAAATCGTATAAAGTGAGAGTGTCAGTCCTCCTGTACTTAAATCGGCATTGTGCCTTTTATACTAAATTCGGATGCAATTTCTGTGTTTCATCGTCAATAGGAAAGTGCAAGGTATACAGTAAACCTGAAGTGAAGCATCGGAATCTAAAACTGGACTCACAGGAGAGGTTCAAATCATAGAAAGTGAGATTGTCAGTCCTCTTGTACTTAAGTCGGCATTGTGCCTTTTGTATTAAATTCGGATGCAATTTCTGTGTTTCATCGTCAATAAGAATGTGCAAGGTATACAGTAATCTTGACGTGAAGCATCGGAATCTAAAACTGGACTCATAGCAGAGGTTCAAATCGTAGAATGTGAGAGTGTCAGTCCTCTTGTACTTAAGTCGGCAATGTGCCTTTTGTATTAAATGCGGATGCAATTTCTGTGTTTCATCATCAATACGGAGGTGCAAGGTATACAGTAAACCTGAAGTAAACCATCGGAATCTATAACTGGACTGAAAGGAGAGGTACAAATCATAGAAAGTGAGAGTGTCAGTCTACTTGTACTTACGTCGGCATTGCGTCTTTTCTATTAAATTCGGATGCAATTTCTGTGTTTCATCGTCATTAAGAATTTGCAAGGTGCACAGTAAACCTAAAGTGAAGCATCGGAATCTAAAACTGGACTCACAGGAGAGGTTCAAATCGTATAAAGTGAGCGTGTCAGTCCTCTTGTACCTAAATCGGCATTGTGCCTTTTGTACTAAATTCGGATGCAATTTCTGTGTTTCATCGTCAATAGGAAGGTGCAAGGTATACAGTAAACCTGAAGTGAAGCATCGGAATCTGAAACTGGCCTCACAGGAGAGGTTCAAATCACCGAAAGTGAGAGTGTCCGTCCTCTTGTACTTAAGTCGGCATGTGCCTTTTGCATTAAATTCGAATGCAATTTCTGAATTTCATCGTCAATAAGAATGTCCAAGGGATACAGTAAACCTGAAGTGAAGCATCAGAATCTAAAACTGGACTCACAGGAGAGGTTCAAATCATAGAAAGTTAGAGTGTCAGTCCTCTTGTACTTATGTCAACATTGTGCCTTTTGTATTAAATTCGGATGCAATTTCTGTGTTTCATCGTCAATAAGAAGGTGCAAGGTATACAGTAAACCTGAAGTGAAGCATCGGAATCCAAAACTGGACTCACAGGAGAGGATCAAATCGTAGACAGTAAGAGTGGCGGTCCTCTAGTACTTAAGTCGGCATTGTGCCTTTTGTATTAAATTTGGAAGCAGTTTCTGTGTTTCATCGTCATTAAGAAGGTGCAAGGTGCCCAGTAAACCCGAAGTGAAGCATCGGAATCTAAAACTGGACTCACAGGAGAGGTTCAAATCGTAGAAAGTGAGAGTGTCAGTCCTCTTGTACTTAAGTCGGCATTGTGCCTTTTGTATTAGTTCGGATGCAATTTCTGTGTTTCATAGTCAATAAGAAGGTGCAAGATATGGGAGAGTCTCAGTCCTCTTGTACTTAAGTCGGCAATGTGCCTTTTGTATTCAATTCGGATGCAATTTCTGTGTATCATCGTCAATAAGAAGGTGCAAGGTACACAGTAAACCTGAAGTGAAGCATCGGAATCTAAAACTGGACTCACAGGTGAGGTTCAAAGCATAGAAAGTTAGAGTGTCAGTCCTCTTGTACTTAAGTCGGCATTGTCCCTTTTGTATTAAATTCGGATGCAATTTCTGTGTTTCATCGTCAATAAGAAGGTGCAAGGTATACAGTTAACCTGAAGTGAAGCATCGGAATCTAAAACTGGACTCACAGGAGAGGTTCAAATCGTAGAAAGTGAGAGTGTCACTCCTCTTGTACGTAAGTCGGTATTGTGTCTTTTGTATTCAATTCGGATGCAATTTCTGTGTTTCATCGTCAATAAGAAGGTGCCAGGGAAACAGTAAACCTGAAGTGAAGCATCGGAATTTAAAACTGAACTCACAGGAGAGGTTCAAATCGTAGAAAGTGGGAGTGTCAGTCCTCTTGTACTTAAGTTGGCACTGTGCCTTTTGTATTAAATTTGGATGCAATTTCTGTGTTTTATCGTCAATGAGAAGGTGCAAGGTATACAGTAACCCTGAAGTGAAGCATAGGAATCTGAAACTGGACTCACAGGAGAGGTTCAAATCGTAGAAATTGAGAGTGTCAATCCTCTTGTACTTTAGTCGACATTGTGCCTTTTGTATTCAATTTGGATGCAATTTCTGTGTTTCATCGTCAATAAGAAGGTGCAAGGTACACAGTAAACCTGAAGTGAAGCATCGGAATCTAAAACTAGACTCACAGGAGAGGTTCAAATCGTAGAAAGTGAGAGTGTCAGTCCTCTTGTACTTAAGTCGGCATTGTGCCTTTTGTATTAAATTCGGATGCAATTTCTGTGTTTCATAGTCAATAAGAAGGTGCAAGATATACAGTAAACCTGAAGTGAAGCATCGGAATCTAAAATTTGACTCACAGGAGAGGTTCAAATCACAGAAAGTGAGAGTGTCAGTCCTCTTTTACTTAAGTCGGCATTGTGCCTTTTGTATTTAATTCGGATGCAATTTCTGTGTTTCATCGTCAATAAGAAGGTCCAAGGGATACAGTAAACCTGAAGTGAAGCATGAAGCATCGGAATCTAAAACTGGACTCACAGGAGAGGTTCAAATCGTAGTAAGTTAGAGTGTGAGTCCTCTTGTACTGAAGTCGGCATTATGCCTTTTGTATTAAATTCGGATGCAAACTCCGTGTTTCATTGTCAATAAGAAGGTCCAAGGGATACAGTAAACCTGAAGTGAAGCATCGGAATCAAAAAGTGGACTCACAGGAGAGGTTCAAATCATAGAAAAAGAGAGTGTCAGTCATCTTGTACTTAAGTCGGCATTGTGATTTTTGTATTGAATTCGGATGCAATTTCTGTGTTTCATCGTCAATAAGAAGGTCCAAGGTATACTGTAAACCTGAAAAGAAGCATCGGAATCTAAAACTGGACTCACAGGAGAGGTTCAAATCATAGAAAGTGAGAGTGTCAGTCCTCTTTTACTTAAGTCGGCATTGTGCCTTTTGAATTAAATTCGGATGCAATTTCTGTGTTTCATCGTCAATAAAAAGGTGCTAGGTATAAAGTAAACCTGAAGTGAAGCATCGGAATCAAAAACTGGACTCACAGGAGAGGTTCAAATCGTATAAAGTGAGAGTGTCAGTCCTCCTGTACTTAAATCGGCATTGTGCCTTTTGTACTAAATTCGGATGCAATTTGTGTGTTTCATCGTCAATAGGAAGGTGCAAGGTATACAGTAAACCTGAAGTGAATCATCGGAATCTAAAACTGGACTCACAGGAGAGGTTCAAATCATAGAAAGTGAGAGTGTCAGTCCTCTTGTACTTAAGTCGGCATTGTGCCTATTGTATTAAATTCGGATGCAATTTCAGTGTTTCATCGTCAATAAGAAGGTGCAAGGTATACGGTACACCTGAAGTGACGCATCGGAATCTAAAACTATACTCACAGGAGAAGTTCAAAACATAGAAAGGGAGAGTGTCAGTCCTCTTTTACTTAAGTCGGCATTGTGCCTTTTGTATTAAATTCGGATGCAATTTCTGTGTTTCATCGTCAATAAGAAGGTGCAAGGTATACAGTAAAACTGAAGTGAAGCATCGGAATCCAAAACTGGACTCACAGGAGAGGATCAAATCGTAGACAGTAAGAGTGTCGGTCCTCTTGTACTTAAGTCGGCATTGTGCCTTTTGTATTAAATTCGGATGCAATTTCTGTGCTTCATCGTCATTAAGAAGGTGCAAGGTGCACAGTAAACTTGAAGTGAAGCATCGGAATCTAAAACTGGACTCACAGGAGAGGTTCAAATCATAGAAAGTGAGAGTGTCAGTCCTCTTGTACTTAAGTCGGCATTGTGCCTTTTGTATTAAATTCGGATGCAATTTCTGTGTTTCATAGTCAATAAGAAGGTGCAAGATATGGGAGAATCTCAGTCCTCTTGTACTTAAGTCGGCAATGTGCCTTTTGTATTCAATTCGGATGCAATTTCTGTGTTTCATCGTCAATAAGAAGGTGCAAGGTACACAGTAAACCTGAAGTGAAGCATCGGAATCTAAAACTGGACTCACAGGTGAGGTTCAAAGCATAGAAAGTTAGAGTGTCAGTCCTCTTGTACTTAAGTCGGCATTGTCCCTTTTGTATTAAATTCGGATGCAATTTCTGTGTTTCATCGTCAATAAGAAGGTGCAAGGTATACAGTTAACCTGAAGTGAAGCATCGGAATCTAAAACTGGACTCACAGGAGAGGTTCAAATCGTAGAAAGTGAGAGTGTCACTCCTCTTGTACGTAAGTCGGTATTGTGTCTTTTGTATTCAATTCGGATGCAATTTCTGTGTTTCATCGTCAATAAGAAGGTGCCAGGGAAACAGTAAACCTGAAGTGAAGCATCGGAATTTAAAACTGAACTCACAGGAGAGGTTCAAATCGTAGAAAGTGGGAGTGTCAGTCCTCTTGTACTTAAGTTGGCACTGTGCCTTTTGTATTAAATTTGGATGCAATTTCTGTGTTTTATCGTCAATGAGAAGGTGCAAGGTATACAGTAACCCTGAAGTGAAGCATAGGAATCTGAAACTGGACTCACAGGAGAGGTTCAAATCGTAGAAATTGAGAGTGTCAATCCTCTTGTACTTTAGTCGACATTGTGCCTTTTGTATTCAATTTGGATGCAATTTCTGTGTTTCATCGTCAATAAGAAGGTGCAAGGTACACAGTAAACCTGAAGTGAAGCATCGGAATCTAAAACTAGACTCACAGGAGAGGTTCAAATCGTAGAAAGTGAGAGTGTCAGTCCTCTTGTACTTAAGTCGGCATTGTGCCTTTTGTATTAAATTCGGATGCAATTTCTGTGTTTCATAGTCAATAAGAAGGTGCAAGATATACAGTTAACCTGAAGTGAAGCATCGGAATCTAAAATTTGACTCACAGGAGAGGTTCAAATCACAGAAAGTGAGAGTGTCAGTCCTCTTTTACTTAAGTCGGCATTGTGCCTTTTGTATTTAATTCGGATGCAATTTCTGTGTTTCATCGTCAATAAGAAGGTCCAAGGGATACAGTAAACCTGAAGTGAAGCATGAAGCATCGGAATCTAAAACTGGACTCACAGGAGAGGATCAAATCGTAGTAAGTTAGAGTGTGAGTCCTCTTGTACTGAAGTCGGCATTATGCCTTTTGTATTAAATTCGGATGCAAACTCCGTGTTTCATTGTCAATAAGAAGGTCCAAGGGATACAGTAAACCTGAAGTGAAGCATCGGAATCAAAAAGTGGACTCACAGGAGAGGTTCAAATCATAGAAAAAGAGAGTGTCAGTCATCTTGTACTTAAGTCGGCATTGTGATTTTTGTATTGAATTCGGATGCAATTTCTGTGTTTCATCGTCAATAGGAAGGTCCAAGGTATACTGTAAACCTGAAAAGAAGCATCGGAATCTAAAACTGGACTCACAGGAGAGGTTCAAATCATAGAAAGTGAGAGTGTCAGTCCTCTTTTACTTAAGTCGGCATTGTGCCTTTTGAATTAAATTCGGATGCAATTTCTGTGTTTCATCGTCAATAAAAAGGTGCTAGGTATAAAGTAAACCTGACGTGAAGCATCGGAATCAAAAACTGGACTCACAGGAGAGGTTCAAATCGTATAAAGTGAGAGTGTCAGTCCTCCTGTACTTAAATCGGCATTGTGCCTTTTGTACTAAATTCGGATGCAATTTGTGTGTTTCATCGTCAATAGGAAGGTGCAAGGTATACAGTAAACCTGAAGTGAATCATCGGAATCTAAAACTGGACTCACAGGAGAGGTTCAAATCATAGAAAGTGAGAGTGTCAGTCCTCTTGTACTTAAGTCGGCATTGTGCCTTTTGTATTAAATTCGGATGCAATTTCAGTGTTTCATCGTCAATAAGAAGGTGCAAGGTATACGGTACACCTGAAGTGACGCATCGGAATCTAAAACTATACTCACAGGAGAAGTTCAAATCATAGAAAGGGAGAGTGTCAGTCCTCTTTTACTTAAGACGGCATTGTGCCTTTTGTATTAAATTCGGATGCAATTTCTGTGTTTCATCGTCAATAAGAAGGTGCAAGGTATACAGTAAAACTGAAGTGAAGCATCGGAATCCAAAACTGGACTCACAGGAGAGGATCAAATCGTAGACAGTAAGAGTGTCGGTCCTCTTGTACTTAAGTCGGCATTGTGCCTTTTGTATTAAATTCGGATGCAATTTCTGTGCTTCATCGTCATTAAGAAGGTGCAAGGTGCACAGTAAACCTGAAGTGAAGCATCGGAATCTAAAACTGGACTCACAGGAGAGGTTCAAATCATAGAAAGTGAGAGTGTCAGTCCTCTTTTACTTAAGTCGGCATTGTGCCTTTTGAATTAAATTCGGATGCAATTTCTGTGTTTCATCGTCAATAAGAGGGTCCAAGGGATACAGTAAACCTGAAGTGAAGCATCGGAATCTAAAACTGGACTCACAGGAGAGGTAGAAATCATAGAAAGTTAAAGTGTCAGTCCTCTTGTACTTAAGTCGGCATTGTGCTTTTTGTAATAAATTCGGATGCAATTTCTGTGTTTCATCGTCAATAAGAAGGTGCAAGGTATACAGTAAACCTGAAGTGAAGCATCGGAATCTAAAACTGGACTCACAGGAGAGGTTCAAAACGTAGAAAGTTAGACAGTCCTCTTGTACTTAAGTCGGAATTGTGCCTTTTGTATTCAATTCAGATGCAATTTCTGTGTTTCATCGTCAGTAAGAAGGTGCAAGGTATACAGTAAACCTGAAGTGAAGCATCGGAATCTAAAACTGGACTCACAGGAGAGGTTCAAATCGTAGAAAGTGAGAGTGTTAGTCCCCTTGTACTTAAGTCGGCATTGTGCCTTTTGTATTAAATTCGGATGCAATTTCTGTGTTTTATCGTCAATGAGGAGGTGCAAGGTATACAGTTAACCTGAAGTGAAGCATCGGAATCTAAAACTGGACTCACAGGAGAGGTTTAAATCGTAGAAATTGAGAGTGTCAATCCTCCTGTACTTTAGTCGACATTGTGCCTTTTGTATTCAATTTGGATGCAATTTCTGTGTTTCATCGTCAATAGGAAGGTGCAAGGTACACAGTAAACCTGAAGTGAAGCATCGGAATATAAAACTGGACTCACAGGAGAGGTTCAAATCGTAGAAAGTGAGAGTGTCACTCCTCTTGTACATAAGTCGGCATTGTGCCTTTTGTATTAAATTCGGATGCAATTTCTGTGTTTCATAGTCTATAAGAAGGTGCAAGATATACTGTAAACCTGAAGTGAAGCATCGGAATCTAAAACTGGACTCACAGGAGAGATTGAAATCACAGAAAGTGAGAGAGTCAGTCCTCTTTTACTTAAGTCGGCATTGTGCCTTTTTATTTAATTCGGATGCAATCTCTGTGTTTCATCGTCAATAAGAAGGTCCAAGGGATACAGTAAACCTGAAGTGAAGAATCGGAATCTAAAACTGGACTCACAGGAGAGGTTCAAATCATTGTAAGTTAGAGTGTGAGTCCTCTTGTACTTAAGTCGGCATTGTGCCTTTTGTATTAAATTTGGATGCAATCTCTGTGTTTCATCGTCAATAAGAAGGTCCAAGGGATACAGTAAACCTGAAGTGAAGCATCGGAATCAAAAACTGGACTCAGAGGAGAGGTTCAAATCATAGAAAGAGAGAGTGTCAGTCATCTTGTACTTAAGACGGCATTGTGATTTTTGTATTGAATTCGGATGCAATTTCTGTGTTTCATCGTCAATAAGAAGGTCCAAGGTATACAGTAAACCTGAAGTGAGGCATCGGAATCTAAAACTGGACTCACAGGAGAGGTTCGAATCATAGAAAGGTAGAGTGTCAGTCCTCTTGTACTTAAGTCGGCATTGTGCCTTTTGTATTAATTTCGGATGCAATTTCTGTGTTTCATCGTCAATAAGAAGGTGCAAGGTATACAGTAAACCTGAAGTGAAGCATCGGAATCTAAAACTAGACTCACAGGAGAGGTTCAAAACGTAGAACGTATAACAGTCCTCTTGTACGTAAGTCAGCATTGTGCCATTTGTATTCAATGCGGATGCAATTTCTGTGTTTCATCGTCAATAAGAAGGTGCAAGGTATACAGTAAACCTTTAGTGAAGCATCGGAATTTAAAACTGGACTCACAGGAGAGGTTCAAATCGAAGAAAGTGAGAGTGCCAATCTCCTTGAACTTAAGTCGGCATTGTGCCTTTTGTATTAAATTCGGATGCAATTTCTGTGTTTCATCATCTATAAGAAGATGCAAGGTATACAGTAAACCTGAAGTGAAGCATCGGAATCTAAGACTGGACTCACAGGAGAGGTTCAAATCGTAGAAAGTGAGAGCGTCAGTCCTCTTGTACTTAAGTCGGCGTTGTGCAATTTGTACTAAATTCGGATGCAATTTCTGTGTTTCATCGTCAATAGGAAGGTGGAAGGTATACAGTAAACCTGTAGTGAAGCATCGGAATCTGAAACTGGACTCACAGGAGAGGTTCAAATCGTAGAAAGTGAGAGTGTCTCTCCTCTTGTACTTAAGTCGGCATTGTGCAATTTGTATTGAATTCGGATGCAATTTCTGGGTTTCATCGTCAATAAAAAGGTGCTAGGTATAAAGTAAACCTGAAGTGAAGCATCGGAATCTAAAACTGGACTCACAGGAGAGGTTCAAATCGTATAAAGTGAGAGTGTCAGTCCTCCTGTACTTAAATCGGCATTGTGCCTTTTATACTAAATTCGGATGCAATTTCTGTGTTTCATCGTCAATAGGAAAGTGCAAGGTATACAGTAAACCTGAAGTGAAGCATCGGAATCTAAAACTGGACTCACAGGAGAGGTTCAAATCATAGAAAGTGAGATTGTCAGTCCTCTTGTACTTAAGTCGGCATTGTGCCTTTTGTATTAAATTCGGATGCAATTTCTGTGTTTCATCGTCAATAAGAATGTGCAAGGTATACAGTAATCTTGACGTGAAGCATCGGAATCTAAAACTGGACTCATAGCAGAGGTTCAAATCGTAGAATGTGAGAGTGTCAGTCCTCTTGTACTTAAGTCGGCAATGTGCCTTTTGTATTAAATGCGGATGCAATTTCTGTGTTTCATCATCAATACGGAGGTGCAAGGTATACAGTAAACCTGAAGTAAACCATCGGAATCTATAACTGGACTGAAAGGAGAGGTACAAATCATAGAAAGTGAGAGTGTCAGTCTACTTGTACTTACGTCGGCATTGCGTCTTTTCTATTAAATTCGGATGCAATTTCTGTGTTTCATCGTCATTAAGAATTAGCAAGGTGCACAGTAAACCTGAAGTGAAGCATCGGAATCTAAAACTGGACTCACAGGAGAGGTTCAAATCATAGAAAGTGAGAGTGTCAGTCCTCTTGTACTTAAGTCGGCATTGTGCCTTTTGTATTAAATTCGGATGCAATTTCTGTGTTTCATAGTCAATAAGAAGGTGCAAGATATACAGTAAACCTGAAGTGAAGCATCGGAATCTAAAACTGGACCCACAGGAGAGGTTCAAATTGTAGAAAGTGAGCGTGTCAGTCCTCCTGTACTTAAGTATGCATTGTGCATTTTGTATTAAATTCGGATGCAATTTCTGTGTTTTGTCGTTAATAAGAAGGTGCAAGGTATAGAGTAAACCTGAAGTGAAGCATCGGAATCTAAAACTGGACTCACAGGAGAGGTTCAAATCGTATAAAGTGAGCGTGTCAGTCCTCTTGTACCTAAATCGGCATTGTGCCTTTTGTACTAAATTCGGATGCAATTTCTGTGTTTCATCGTCAATAGGAAGGTGCAAGGTATACAGTAAACCTGAAGTGAAGCATCGGAATCTGAAACTGGCCTCACAGGAGAGGTTCAAATCACCGAAAGTGAGAGTGTCCGTCCTCTTGTACTTAAGTCGGCATGTGCCTTTTGCATTAAATTCGAATGCAATTTCTGAATTTCATCGTCAATAAGAATGTCCAAGGGATACAGTAAACCTGAAGTGAAGCATCAGAATCTAAAACTGGACTCACAGGAGAGGTTCAAATCATAGAAAGTTAGAGTGTCAGTCCTCTTGTACTTATGTCAACATTGTGCCTTTTGTATTAAATTCGGATGCAATTTCTGTGTTTCATCGTCAATAAGAAGGTGCAAGGTATACAGTAAACCTGAAGTGAAGCATCGGAATCCAAAACTGGACTCACAGGAGAGGATCAAATCGTAGACAGTAAGAGTGTCGGTCCTCTTGTACTTAAGTCGGCATTGTGCCTTTTGTATTAAATTTGGAAGCAGTTTCTGTGTTTCATCGTCATTAAGAAGGTGCAAGGTGCCCAGTAAACCCGAAGTGAAGCATCGGAATCTAAAACTGGACTCACAGGAGAGGTTCAAATCGTAGAAAGTGAGAGTGTCAGTCCTCTTGTACTTAAGTCGGCATTGTGCCTTTTGTATTAAATTCGGATGCAATTTCTGTGTTTCATAGTCAATAAGAAGGTGCAAGATATGGGAGAGTCTCAGTCCTCTTGTACTTAAGTCGGCAATGTGCCTTTTGTATTCAATTCGGATGCAATTTCTGTGTTTCATCGTCAATAAGAAGGTGCAAGGTACACAGTAAACCTGAAGTGAAGCATCGGAATCTAAAACTGGACTCACAGGTGAGGTTCAAAGCATAGAAAGTTAGAGTGTCAGTCCTCTTGTACTTAAGTCGGCATTGTCCCTTTTGTATTAAATTCGGATGCAATTTCTGTGTTTCATCGTCAATAAGAAGGTGCAAGGTATACAGTTAACCTGAAGTGAAGCATCGGAATCTAAAACTGGACTCACAGGAGAGGTTCAAATCGTAGAAAGTGAGAGTGTCACTCCTCTTGTACGTAAGTCGGTATTGTGTCTTTTGTATTCAATTCGGATGCAATTTCTGTGTTTCATCGTCAATAAGAAGGTGCCAGGGAAACAGTAAACCTGAAGTGAAGCATCGGAATTTAAAACTGAACTCACAGGAGAGGTTCAAATCGTAGAAAGTGGGAGTGTCTGTCCTCTTGTACTTAAGTTGGCACTGTGCCTTTTGTATTAAATTTGGATGCAATTTCTGTGTTTTATCGTCAATGAGAAGGTGCAAGGTATACAGTAACCCTGAAGTGAAGCATAGGAATCTGAAACTGGACTCACAGGAGAGGTTCAAATCGTAGAAATTGAGAGTGTCAATCCTCTTGTACTTTAGTCGACATTGTGCCTTTTGTATTCAATTTGGATGCAATTTCTGTGTTTCATCGTCAATAAGAAGGTGCAAGGTACACAGTAAACCTGAAGTGAAGCATCGGAATCTAAAACTAGACTCACAGGAGAGGTTCAAATCGTAGAAAGTGAGAGTGTCAGTCCTCTTGTACTTAAGTCGGCATTGTGCCTTTTGTATTAAATTCGGATGCAATTTCTGTGTTTCATAGTCAATAAGAAGGTGCAAGATATACAGTAAACCTGAAGTGAAGCATCTGAATCTAAAATTTGACTCACAGGAGAGGTTCAAATCACAGAAAGTAGAGTGTCAGTCCTCTTTTACTTAAGTCGGCATTGTGCCTTTTGTATTTAATTCGGATGCAATTTCTGTGTTTCATCGTCAATAAGAAGGTCCAAGGGATACAGTAAACCTGAAGTGAAGCATGAAGCATCGGAATCTAAAACTGGACTCACAGGAGAGGTTCAAATCGTAGTAAGTTAGAGTGTGAGTCCTCTTGTACTGAAGTCGGCATTATGCCTTTTGTATTAAATTCGGATGCAAACTCCGTGTTTCATTGTCAATAAGAAGGTCCAAGGGATACAGTAAACCTGAAGTGAAGCATCGGAATCAAAAAGTGGACTCACAGGAGAGGTTCAAATCATAGAAAAAGAGAGTGTCAGTCATCTTGTACTTAAGTCGGCATTGTGATTTTTGTATTGAATTCGGATGCAATTTCTGTGTTTCATCGTCAATAAGAAGGTCCAAGGTATACTGTAAACCTGAAAAGAAGCATCGGAATCTAAAACTGGACTCACAGGAGAGGTTCAAATCATAGAAAGTGAGAGTGTCAGTCCTCTTTTACTTAAGTCGGCATTGTGCCTTTTGAATTAAATTCGGATGCAATTTCTGTGTTTCATAGTCAATAAAAAGGTGCTAGGTATAAAGTAAACCTGAAGTGAAGCATCGGAATCAAAAACTGGACTCACAGGAGAGGTTCAAATCGTATAAAGTGAGAGTGTCAGTCCTCCTGTACTTAAATCGGCATTGTGCCTTTTGTACTAAATTCGGATGCAATTTGTGTGTTTCATCGTCAATAGGAAGGTGCAAGGTATACAGTAAACCTGAAGTGAATCATCGGAATCTAAAACTGGACTCACAGGAGAGGTTCAAATCATAGAAAGTGAGAGTGTCAGTCCTCTTGTACTTAAGTCGGCATTGTGCCTTTTGTATTAAATTCGGATGCAATTTCAGTGTTTCATCGTCAATAAGAAGGTGCAAGGTATACGGTACACCTGAAGTGACGCATCGGAATCTAAAACTATACTCACAGGAGAAGTTCAAATCATAGAAAGGGAGAGTGTCAGTCCTCTTTTACTTAAGTCGGCATTGTGCCTTTTGTATTAAATTCGGATGCAATTTCTGTGTTTCATCGTCAATAAGAAGGTGCAAGGTATACAGTAAACCTGAAGTGAAGCATCGGAATCCAAAACTGGACTCACAGGAGAGGATCAAATCGTAGACAGTAAGAGTGTCGGTCCTCTTGTACTTAAGTCGGCATTGTGCCTTTTGTATTAAATTCGGATGCAATTTCTGTGCTTCATCGTCATTAAGAAGGTGCAAGGTGCACAGTAAACCTGAAGTGAAGCATCGGAATCTAAAACTGGACTCACAGGAGAGGTTCAAATCGCAGAAAGTGAGAGTGTCAGTCCTCTTGTACTTAAGTCGGCATTGTGCCTCTTGTATTAAATTCGGATGCAATTTCTGTGTTTCATAGTCAATAAGAAGGTGCAAGATATGGGAGAGTCTCAGTCCTCTTGTACTTAAGTCGGCAATGTGTATTTTGTATTCAATTCGGATGCAATTTCTGTGTTTCATCGTCAATAAGAAGGTGCAAGGTACACAGTAAACCTCAAGTGAAGCATCGGAATCTAAAACTGGACTCACAGGAGAGGTTCAAAGCATAGAAAGTTAGAGTGTCAGTCCTCTTGCACTTAAGTCGGCATTGTCCCTTTTGTATTAAATTCGGATGCAATTTCTGTGTTTCATCGTCAATAAGAAGGTACAAGGTATACAGTAAACCTGAAGTGAAGCATCGGAATCTAAAACTGGACTCACAGGAGAGGTTCAAATCGTAGAAAGTGAGAGTGTCACTCCTCTTGTACGTAAGTCGGTATTGTGTCTTTTGTATTCAATTCGGATGCAATTTCTGTGTTTCATCGTCAATAAGAAGGTGCAAGGGAAACAGTAAACCTGAAGTGAAGCATCGGAATCTAAAACTGGACTCACAGGAGAGGTTCAAATCGTAGAAAGTGGGAGTGTCAGTCCTCTTGTACTTAAGTTGGCATTGTGTCTTTTGTATTAAATTCGGATGCAATTTCTGTGTTTAATCGCCAATGAGAAGGTGCAAGGTATACAGTAAACCTGAAGTGAAGCATAGGAATCTGAAACTGGACTCACAGGAGAGGTTCAAATCGTAGAAATTGAGAGTGTCAATCCTCTTGTACTTTAGTCGACATTGTGCATTTTGTATTCAATTTGGATGCAATTTCTGTGTTTCATCGTCAATAAGAAGGTGCAAGGTACACAGTAAACCTGATGTGAAGCATCGGAATCTAAAACTGGACTCACAGGAGAGGTTCAAATCGTAGAAAGTGAGAGTGTCAGTCATCTTGTACTTAAGTCGGCATTGTGCCTTTTGTATTAAATTCGGATGCAATTTCTGTGTTTCATATGAATAAGAAGGTGCAAGATATACAGTAAACCTGAAGTGAAGCATCGGAATCTAAAACTGGACTCACAGGAGAGGTTCAAATCATAGTAAGTTAGAGTGTGAGTCCTCTTGTACTTAAGTCGGCATTGTGCCTTTTGTATTAATTTCGGATGCATACTCCGTGTTTCATTGTCAATAAGAAGGTCCAAGGGATACAGTAAAAATGAAGTGAAGCATCGGAATCTAAAACTGGACTCACAGGAGAGGTTCAAATCATAGAAAGAGAGAGTGTCAGTCATCTTGTACTTAAGTCGGCATTGTGATTTTTGTATTGAATTCGGATGCAATTTCTGTGTTTCATCGTCAATAAGAAGGTCCAAGGTATACTGTAAACCTGAAAAGAAGCATCGGAATCTAAAACTGGACTCACAGGAGAGGTTCAAATCATAGAAAGTGAGAGTGTCAGTCCTCTTTTACTTAAGTCGGCATTGTGCCTTTTGAATTAAATTCGGATGCAATTTCTGTGTTTCATCGTCAATAAGAAGGCCCAAGGGATACAGTAAGCCTGAAGTGAAGCATCGGAATCTAAAACTGGACTCACAGGACAGGTTCAAATCATAGAAAGTTAAAGTGTCAGTCCTCTTGTACTTAAGTCGGCATTGTGCCTTTTCTAATACATTTGGATGCAATTTCTGTGTTTCATCGTCAATAAGAAGGTGCAAGGTATACAGTAAACCTGAAGAGAAGCATCTTAATCTAAAACTGGACTCACAGGAGAGGTTCAAAACGTAGAAAGTGAGAGTGTTCGTCCCCTTGTACTTAAGTCGGCATTGTGCCTTTTGTATTAAATTCGGATGCAATTTCTGTGTTTTATCGTCAATGAGAAGGTGCAAGGTATACAGTAAACCTGAAGTGAAGCATCGGAATCTAAAACTGGACTCACAAGAGAGGTTCAAATCGTAGAAAGTGAGAGTGTTAGTCCCCTTGTACTTAAGTTGGCATTGTGCCTTTTGTATTAAATTCGGATGCAATTTCTGTGTTTTATCGTCAATGAGAAGATGCAAGGTATACAGTAAACCTGAAGTGAAGCATCGGAATCTAGAACTGGACTCACAGGAGAGGTTTAAATCGTTGAAATTGAGAGTGTTAATCCTCCCGTACTGTAGTCGACATTGTGCCTTTTGTATTCAATTTGGATGCAATTTCTGTGTTTCATCGTCAATAAGAAGGTGCAAGGTACACAGTAAACCTGAAGTGAAGCATCGGAATCTAAAACTGGACTCACAGGAGAGGTTCAAATCGTAGAAAGTGAGAGTATCACTCCTCTTGTACATAAGTCGGCATTGTGCCTTTTGTATTAAATTCGGATGCAATTTCTGTGTTTCATAGTCTATAAGAAGGTGCAAGATATACTGTAAACCTGAAGTGAAGCATCGGAATCTAAAACTGGACTCACAGGAGAGGTTCAAATCACAGAAAGTGAGAGTGTCAGTCCTCTTTTACTTAAATCGGCATTGTGCCTTTTGTATTTAATTCCGATGCAATTTCTGTGTTTCATCCTCAATAAGAAGGTCCAAGGGATACAGTAAACCTGAAGTGAAGCATCGGAATCTAAAACTGGGCTCACAGGAGAGGTTCAAATCATAGTAAGTTAGAGTGTGAGTCCTCTTGTACTTAAGTCGGCATTGTGTCTTTTGTATTAAATTCGGATGCAAACTCTGTGTTTCATAGTCAATAAGAAGGTCCAAGGGATACAGTAAACCTGAAGTGAAGCATCGGAATCTAAAACTGGACTCACAGGGGAGGTTCAAATCATAGAAAGAGAGAGTGTCAGTCATCTTGTACTTAAGTCGGCATTGTGATTTTTGTATTGAATTCGGATGCAATTTCTGTGTTTCATCGTCAATAAGAAGGTCCAAGGTATACTGTAAACCTGAAATGAAGCATCGTAATCTAAAACTGGACTCACAGGAGAGGTTCAAATCATAGAAAGTGACAGTGTCAGTCCTCTTTTACTTAAGTCGGCATTGTGCCTTTTGAATTAAATTCGGATGCAATTTCTGTGTTTCATCGTCAATAAGAAGGTCCAAGGGATACAGTAAACCTGAAGTGAAGCATCGGAATCTAAAACTGGACTCACAGGAGAGGTACAAATCATAGAAAGTTAAAGTGTCAGTCCTCTTGTACTTAAGTCGGCATTGTGCCTTTTGTAATAAATTCGGATGCAATTTCTGTGTTTCATCGTCAATAAGAAGGTGCAAGGTATACAGTAAACCTGGAGTGAAGCCTCGGAATCTAAAACTGGACTCACAGGAGAGGTTCAAAACGTAGAAAGTTAGACAGTCCTCTTGTACTTAAGTCGGAATTGTGCCTTTTGTATTCAATTCAGATGCAATTTCTGTGTTTCATCGTCAATAAGAAGGTGCAAGGTATACAGTAAACCTGAAGTGAAGCATCGGAATCTAAAACTGGACTCACAGGAGAGGTTCAAATCGTAGAAACTGAGAGTGTTAGTCCCCTTGTACTTAAGTCGGCATTGTGCCTTTTGTATTAAATTCGGATGCAATTTCTGTGTTTTATCGTCAATGAGGAGGTGCAAGGTATACAGTTAACCTGAAGTGAAGCATCGGAATCTAAAACTGGATTCACAGGAGAGGTTTAAATCGTAGAAATTGAAAGTGTCAATCCTCCTGTACTTTAGTCGACATTGTGCCTTTTGTATTCAATTTGGATGCAATTTCTGTGTTTCATCGTCAATAGGAAGGTGCAAGGTGCACAGTAATCCTGAAGTGATGCATCGGAATATAAAACTGGACTCACAGGAGAGGTTCAAATCGTAGAAAGTGAGAGTGTCAGTCCTCTTGTACATAAGTCGGCATTGTGCCTTTTGTATTAAATTCGGATGCAATTTCTGTGTTTCATAGTCTATAAGAAGGTGCAAGATATACTGTAAACCTGATGTGAAGCATCGGAATCTAAAACTGGACTCACAGGAGAGGTTCAAATCACAGAAAGTGAGAGTGTCGGTCCTCTTTTACTTAAGTCGGCATTGTGCCTTTTGTATTTAATTCGGATGCAATTTCTGTGTTTCATCGTCAATAAGAAGGTCCAAGGGATACAGTAAATCTGAAGTGAAGCATCGGAATCTAAAACTGGACTCACAGGAGAGGTTCGAATCATAGTAAGTTAGAGTGTGAGTCCTCTTGTACTTAAGTCGGCATTGTGTCTTTTGTATTAAATTCGGATGCAAACTCTGTGTTTCATAGTCAATAAGAAGGTCCAAGGGATACAGTAAACCTGAAGTGAAGCATCGGAATCTAAAACTGGACTCACAGGGGAGGTTCAAATCATAGAAAGAGAGAGTGTCAGTCATCTTGTACTTAAGTCGGCATTGTGATTTTTGTATTGAATTCGGATGCAATTTCTGTGTTTCATCGTCAATAAGAAGGTCCAAGGTATACTGTAAACCTGAAATGAAGCATCGTAATCTAAAACTGGACTCACAGGAGAGGTTCAAATCATAGAAAGTGACAGTGGCAGTCCTCTTTTACTTAAGTCGGCATTGTGCCTTTTGAATTAAATTCGGATGCAATTTCTGTGTTTCATCGTCAATAAGAAGGTCCAAGGGATACAGTAAACCTGAAGTGAAGCATCGGAATCTAAAACTGGACTCACAGGAGAGGTACAAATCATAGAAAGTTAAAGTGTCAGTCCTCTTGTACTTAAGTGGGCATTGTGCCTTTTGTAATAAATTCGGATGCAATTTCTGTGTTTCATCGTCAATAAGAAGGTGCAAGGTATACAGTAAACCTGGAGTGAAGCCTCGGAATCTAAAACTGGACTCACAGGAGAGGTTCAAAACGTAGAAAGTTAGACAGTCCTCTTGTACTTAAGTCGGAATTGTGCCTTTTGTATTCAATTCAGATGCAATTTCTGTGTTTCATCGTCAATAAGAAGGTGCAAGGTATACAGTAAACCTGAAGTGAAGCATCGGAATCTAAAACTGGACTCACAGGAGAGGTTCAAATCGTAGAAACTGAGAGTGTTAGTCCCCTTGTACTTAAGTCGGCATTGTGCCTTTTGTATTAAATTCGGATGCAATTTCTGTGTTTTATCGTCAATGAGGAGGTGCAAGGTATACAGTTAACCTGAAGTGAAGCATCGGAATCTAAAACTGGACTCACAGGAGAGGTTTAAATCGTAGAAATCGAAAGTGTCAATCCTCCTGTACTTTAGTCGACATTGTGCCTTTTGTATTCAATTTGGATGCAATTTCTGTGTTTCATCGTCAATAGGAAGGTGCAAGGTGCACAGTAATCCTGAAGTGATGCATCGGAATATAAAACTGGACTCACAGGAGAGGTTCAAATCGTAGAAAGTGAGAGTGTCAGTCCTCTTGTACATAAGTCGGCATTGTGCCTTTTGTATTAAATTCGGATGCAATTTCTGTGTTTCATAGTCTATAAGAAGGTGCAAGATATACTGTAAACCTGAAGTGAAGCATCGGAATCTAAAACTGGACTCACAGGAGAGGTTCAAATCACAGAAAGTGAGAGTGTCGGTCCTCTTTTACTTAAGTCGGCATTGTGCCTTTTGTATTTAATTCGGATGCAATTTCTGTGTTTCATCGTCAATAAGAAGGTCCAAGGGATACAGTAAATCTGAAGTGAAGCATCGGAATCTAAAACTGGACTCACAGGAGAGGTTCAAATCATAGTAAGTTAGAGTGTGAGTCCTCTTGTACTTAAGTCGGCATTGTGCCTTTTGTATTAAATTCGGATGCAAACTCTGTGTTTCATCGTCAATAAGAAGGTCCAAGGGATACAGTAAACCTGAAGTGAAGCATCGGAATCAAAAACTGGACTCAGAGGAGAGGTTCAAATCATAGAAAGAGAGAGTGTCAGTCATCTTGTACTTAAGACGGCATTGTGATTTTTGTATTGAATTCGGATGCAATTTCTGTGTTTCATCGTCAATAAGAAGGTTCAAGGTATACAGTAAACCTGAAGTGAGGCATCCGAATCTAAAACTGGACTCACAGGAGAGGTTCAAATCATAGAAAGGTAGAGTGTCAGTCCTCTTGTACTTAAGTCGGCATTGTGCCTTTTGTATTAATTTCGGATGCAATTTCTGTGTTTCATCGTCAATAAGAAGGTGCAAGGTATACAGTAAACCTGAAGTGAAGCATCGGAATCTAAAACTGGACTCAAGGGAGAGGTTCAAAACGTAGAAAGTATAACAGTCCTCTTGTACGTAAGTCGGCATTGTGCCATTTGTATTCAATGCGGATGCAATTTCTGTGTTTCATCGTCAATAAGAAGGTGCAAGGTATACAGTAAACCTTTAGTGAAGCATCGGATTCTAAAACTGGACTCACAGGAGAGGTTCAAATCGTATAAAGTGAGAGTGCCAGTCCCCTTGTACTTAAGTCGGCATTGTGCCTTTTGTATTAAATTCGGATGCAATTTCTGTGTTTCATCGTCAATAAGAAGATGCAAGGTATACAGTAAACCTGAAGTGAAGCATCGGAATCTAAGACTGGACTCAAAGGAGAGGTTCAAATCGTAGAAAGTGAGAGTGTCAGTTCTCTTGTACTTAAGTCGGCGTTGTGCAATTTGTACTAAATTCGGATGCAATTTCTGTGTTTCATCGTCAATAGGAAGGTGGAAGGTATACAGTAAACTTGTAGTGAAGCATCGGAATCTGAAACTGGACTCACAGGAGAGGTTCAAATCGTAGAAAGTGAGAGTGTCTGTCCTCTTCTACTTAAGTCGGCATTGTGCAATTTGTATTGAATTCGGATGCAATTTCTGGGTTTCATCGTCAATAAAAAGGTTCTAGGTATAAAGTAAACCTGAAGTGAAGCATCGGAATCTAAAACTGGACTCACAGGAGAGGTTCAAATCGTATAAAGTGAGAGTGTCAGTCCTCCTGTACTTAAATCGGCATTGTGCCTTTTGTACTAAATTCGGATGCAATTTCTGTGTTTCATCGTCAATAAGAAGATGCAAGGTATACAGTAAACCTGAAGTGAAGCATCGGAATCTAAAACTGGACTCACAGGAGAGGTTCAAATCATAGAAAGTGAGATTGTCAGTCCTCTTGTACTTAAGTCGGCATTGTGCCTTTTGTATTAAATTCGGATTCAATTTCTGTGTTTCATCGTCAATAAGAAGGTGCAAGGTATACAGTAATCTTGACGTGAAGCATCGGAATCTAAAACTGGACTCATAGGAGAGGTTCAAATCGTAGAATGTGAGAGTGTCAGTCCTCTTGTACTTAAGTCGGCAATGTGCCTTTTGTATTAAAGTCGGATGCAATTTCTGAGTTTCATCATCAATACGGAGGTGCAAGGTATACAGTAAACCTGAAGTAAACCATCGGAATCTATAACTGAACTGAAAGGAGAGGTACAAATCATAGAAAATGAGAGTGTCAGTCTACTTAAACTTAAGTCGGCATTGCGTCTTTTCTATTAAATTCGGATGTAATTTCTGTGTTTCATCGTCAATAAGAAGGTGCAAGGTATACAGTAAACCTGAAGTGAAGCATCGGAATCCAAAACTGGACTCACAGGAGAGGATCAAATCGTAGACAGTAAGAGTGTCGGTCCTCTTGTACTTAAGTCGGCCTTGTGCCTTTTGTATTAAATTCGGATGCAATTTCTGTGTTTCATCGTCATTAAGAATTTGCAAGGTGCACAGTAAAGCTGAAGTGAAGCATCGGAATCTAAAACTGGACTCACAGGAGAGGTTCAAATCGTAGAAAGTGAGAGTGTCAGTCCACTTTTACTTAAGTCGGCATTGTGCCTTTTGTATTAAATTCGGACACAATTTCTGTGTTTCATCGTCAATAAGAAGGTGCAAGGTATACAGTAAACCTGAAGTGAAGCATCGGAATCTAAAACTGGACTCACAGGAGAGGTTCAAATCGTATAAAGTGAGCGTGTCAGTCCTCTTGTACCTAAATCGGCATTGTGCCTTTTGTACTAAATTCGGATGCAATTTCTGTGTTTCATCGTCAATAGGAAGGTGCAAGGTATACAGTAAACCTGAAGTGAAGCATCGGAATCTAAAACTGGCCTCACAGGAGAGGTTCAAATCATCGAAAGTGAGAGTGTCCGTCCTCTTGTACTTAAGTCGGCATTGTGCCTTTTGCATTAAATTCGAATGCAATTTCTGAATTTCATCGTCAATAAGAATGTCCAAGGAATACAGTAAACCTGAAGTGAAGCATCAGAATCTAAAACTGGACTCACAGGAGAGGTTCAAATCATAGAAAGTTAGAGTGTCAGTCCTCTTGTACTTATGTCGACATTGTGCCTTTTGTATTAAATTCGGATGCAAACTCTGTGTTTCATCGTCAATAAGAAGGTCCAAGGGATACACTAAACCTGAAGTGAACCATCGGAATCTAAAACTGGACTCACAGGAGAGGTTCAAATCATAGAAAGAGAGAGTGTCAGTCATCTTGTACTTAAGTCGGCATTGTGATTTTTGTATTGAATTCGGATGCAATTTCTGTGTTTCATCGTCAATAAGAAGGTGCAAGGTATACAGTAAACCTGAAGTGAAGCATCGGAATCTAAAACTGGACTCACAGGAGAGGTTCAAAAAGTAGAAAGTTAGACAGTCCTCTTGTACTCAAGTCGGCATTGTGCCTTTTGTATTCAATGCGGATGCAATTTCTGTGTTTCATCGTCAATAAGAAGGTGCAAGGTATACAGTAAACCTTTAGTGAAGCATCGGAATCTAAAACTGGACTCACAGGAGAGGTTCAAATCGTAGAAAGTGAGAGTGCCATTCCCCTTGTACTTAAGTCGGCATTGTGCCTTTGTATTAAATTCGGATGCAATTTCTGTGTTTCATCGTCAATAAGAAGATGCAAGGTATACTGTAAACCTGAAGTGAAGCATCGGAATCTAAAACTGGACTCACAGGAGAGGTTCAAATCGTAGAAAGTGAGAGTGTCAGTCCTATTGTACTTAAGTCGGCATTGTGCAATTTGTGTTGAATTCGGATGCAATTTCTGTGTTTCATCGTCAATAAAAAAGTGCTAGGTATAAAGTAAACCTGAAGTGAAGCATCGGAATCAAAAACTGGGCTCACAGGAGAGGTTCAAATCGTATAAAGTGAGAGTGTCAGTCCTCCTGTACTTAAATCGGCATTGTGCCTTTTGTACTAAATTCGGATGCAATTTGTGTGTTTCATCGTCAATAGGAAGGTGCAAGGTATACAGTAAACCTGAAGTGAAGCATCGGAATCTAAAACTGGACTCACAGGAGAGGTTTAAATCATAGAAAGTGAGAGTGTCAGTCCTCTTGTACTTAAGTCGGCATTGTGCCTTTTGTATTAAATTCGGATGCCATTTCTGTGTTTCATCGTCAATAAGAAGGTGCAAGGTATACGGTACACCTGAAGTGACGCATCGGAATCTAAAACTATACTCACAGGAGAAGTTCAAATCATAGAAAGGGAGAGTGTCAGTCCTCTTTTACTTAAGTCGGCATTGTGCCTTTTGTATTAAATTCGGATGCAATTTCTGTGTTTCATCGTCAATAAGAAGGTGCAAGGTATACAGTAAACCTGAAGTGAAGCATCGGAATCCAAAACTGGACTCACAGGAGAGGATCAAATCGTAGACAGTAAGAGTGTCGGTCCTCTTGTACTTAAGTCGGCATTGTGCCTTTTGTATTAAATTCGGATGCAATTTCTGTGTTTCATAGTCAATAAGAAGGTGCAAGATATACAGTAAACCTGAAGTGAAGCATCGGAATCTAAAACTGGACCCACAGGAGAGTTTCAAATTGTAGAAAGTGAGAGTGTCTGTCCTCCTGTACTTAAGTCGGCATTGTGCATTTTGTATTAAATTCGGATGCAATTTCTGTGTTTCGTCGTTAATAAGAAGGTGCAAGGTACAGAGTAAACCTGAAGTGAAGCATCCGAATCTAAAACTGGACTCACAGGAGAGGTTCAAATCGTATAAAGTGAGCGTGTCAGTCCTCTTGTACTTAAATCGGCATTGTGCCTTTTGTACTAAATTCGGATGCAATTTCTGTGTTTCATCGTCAATAGGAAGGTGCAAGGTATACAGAAAACCTGAAGTGAAGCATCGGAATCTGAAACTGGCCTCTCAGGAGAGGTTCAAATCATTGAAAGTGAGAGTGTCCGTCCTCTTGTACTTAAGTCGGCATTGGGCCTTTTGCATTAAATTCGAATGCAATTTCTAAATTTCATCGTCAATAAGAATGTCCAAGGGATACAGTAAACCTGAAGTGAAGCATCAGAATCTAAAACTGGACTCACAGGAGAGGTTCAAATCATAGAAAATTAGAGTGTCAGTCCTCTTGTACTTATGTCGGCATTGTGCCTTTGTATTAAATAAAGATGCAATTTCTGTGTTTCATCGTCAGTAAGAAGGTGCAAGGTATACGGTAGACCTGAAGTGACGCATCGGAATCTAAAACTATACTCACAGGAGAAGTTCAAATCACAGAAAGGGAGAGTGTCAGTCCTCTTTTACTTAAGTCGGCATTGTGCCTTTTGTATTAAATTCGGATGCAATTTCTGTGTTTCATCGTCAATAAGAAGATCCAAGGGATACAGTAAACCTGAAGTGAAGCATCGGAATCTAAAACTGGACTCACAGGAGAGGTTGAAATCCTAGAATGTTAGAGTGTCAGTCCTCTTGTACTTAAGTCGGCATTGTGCATTTTGTATTAAATTCGGATGCAATTCCTGTGTCTCATAGTCAATAAGAAGGTGCAAGGTATACAGTAAACCTGAAGTGAAGCATCGGAATCTAAAACTGGACTCACAGGAGAGGTACAAATCACAGAAAGTGAGAGTGTCAGTTCTCTTTTACTTAAGTTGGCATTATGCCTTTTGTATTTAATTCGGATGCAATTTCTGTGTTTCATCGTCAATAAGAAGGTCCAAGGGATACAGTAAACCTGAAGTGAAGCATCGGAATCTAAAACTGGACTCACAGGAGAGATTCAAATCATAGAAAGTAAGAGTGTCAGTCCTCTTGTACTTAAGTCGGCATTGTGCCATTTGTATTAAATTCGGATGTAATTTCTGTGCTTCATCGTCAATAAGAAGGTGCAAGGTATACAGTAAACCTGAAGTGAAGCATCGGAATCTAAAATTGGACTCACAGAAGAGGTACAAAACGTAGACAGTAAGAGTGTCGGTCCTCTTGTACTTAAGTCGGCATTGTGCCTTTTGTATTAAATTCGGATGCAATTTCTGTGTTTCATCGTCAATAAGAAGGTGCAAGGTATATAGTAAACCTGAAGTCAACCATCGGAATCTATAACTGGACTGAAAGGAGAGGTTCAAATCATAGAAAGTGAGAGTGTCAGTCCTCTAGTACTGAAGTCGGCATTGTGCCTTTTCTATTAAATTCGGATGCAATTTCTGTGTTTTATCGTCAATTAGAAGGTCCAAGGGATACAGTAAACCTGAAGTGAAGCATCGGAATCTAAAACTGGACTCACAGGAGAGGTTCAAATCATAGAAAGTAAGAATGTCAGTCCGCTTGTACTTATGTCGGCATTGTGCCTTTGTATTAAAATCCGATGCAATTTCTGTGTTTCATCGGCAATAAGAAGGTGCAAGGTATACGGTAGACCTGAAGTGACGCATCGGAATCTAAAACTATACTCACAGGAGAAGTTCAAATCATAGAAAGTGAGAGGGTGGGTCCTCTTTTACTTAAGTCGGTTTGTGCCTTTTGTATTAAATTCGGATGCAATTTCTGTGTTTCATCATCAATAAGAAGGTCCAAGGGATACAGTAAACCTGAAGTGAAGCATCGGAATCTAAAACTGGACTCACAGGAGAGGTTCAAATCATAGAGAGTTAGAGTGTCAGTCCTCTTGTACATAAGTCGGCATTGTGCCTTTTGTATTAAATTCAGATGCCATTTCTGTGTTTCATCATCAATAAGAAGGTCCAAGGGATACAGTAAACCTGAAGTAAAGCATCGGAATCTAAAAGTGGACTCACAGGAGAGGTTCAAAACGTAGACAGTAAGAGTGTCGGTCCTCTTGTACTTAAGTCGGCATTGTGCCTTTTGTATTAAATTCGGATGCAATTTCTGTGTCTCATCGTCAGTAAGAAGGTGCAAGGTATACAATAAACCTGAAGTAAAGTATCGGAAAGTAAAAATGGACTCACAGGAGAGGTTCAAATCACAGAAAGTGAGAGTGTCAGTCCTCTTGTACTTATGTCGGCATTGTGCCTTTGTATTAAATAAAGATGCAATATCTGTGTTTCATCGTCAGTAAGAAGGTGCAAGGTATACGGTAGACCTGAAGTGACGCATCGGAATCTAAAACTATACTCACAGGAGAAGTTCATATCATAGAAAGGGAGAGTGTCAGTCCTCTTCTACTTAAGTCGGCATTGTGCATTTTGTATTAAATTCGGATGCAATTTCTGTGTTTCATCGTCAATAAGAAGGTCCAAGGGATACAGTAAACCTGAAGTGAAGTATCGGAATCTAAATCTGGACTCACAGGAGAGGTTCATATCATAGAAAGTGAGAGTGTCAGTCCACTTTTACTTAAGTCAGCATTGTGCCTTTTGAATTAAATACGGATGCAATTTCTGTGTTGCATCGTCAATAAGAAGGTCCAAGGGATACAGTAAACCTGAAGTGAGGCATCGGAATCTAAAACTGGACTCACAGGAGAGATTCAAATCATAGAAAGTTAGAGTGTCAGTCCTCTTGTACTTAAGTCGGCATTGTGCCTTTTGTATTAAATTCGGATGCAATTTCTGTGCTTCATCGTCAATAAGAAGGTGCAAGGTATACAGTAAACCTGAAGTGAAGCATCGGAATCTAAAACTGGACTCACAGGCGAGGTTCAGTTAGTAGAAAGTGAGTCAGTCCTCTTGTACTTAAGTCGGTATTGTGCCTTTTGTATTAAATTCGGATGCAATTTCTGTGTTGCATCGTCAATAAGAAGGTCCAAGGGATACAGTAAACCTGAAGTGAAGCATCGGAATCTAAAATTGGACTCACAGGAGAGATTCAAATCATAGAAAGTTAGAGTGTCAGTCCTCTTGTACTTAAGTCGGCATTGTGCCTTTTGTATTAAATTCGGATGCAATATCTGTGTTTCATCGTCAATAGGAAGGTGCAAGGTATACAGTAAACCTGAAGCGAAGCATCGGAATATAGAACTGGACTCACAGGAGAGGTTCAAATCATAGAAAGTGAGAGTTCAGTCCTCTTGTACTTAAGTCTGCATTGTGCCTTTTGTATTAAGTTCCGATGCAATTTCTGTGTTTCATCGTCAATAAGAAGGTCCAAGGGATACAGTAAACCTGAGGTGAAGCAACGGAATCTAAACCTGGACTCACAGGAGAGGTTCAAATCATAGAAAGTTAGAATGTCGGTCCTCTTGCACTTATGTAGGCATTGTGCCTTTGTATTAAATTCCAATGCAATTTCTGTGTTTCATCGTCAATAAGAAGGTGCAAGGTATACAGTAAACCTGAAGTCAACCATCGGAATCTATAACTGGACTGAAACAGAGAGGTTCAAATCATAGAAAGTGAGAGTGTCAGTCCTCTAGTACGGAAGTCGGCATTGTGCCTTTTCTATTAAATTCGGATGCAATTTCTGTGTTTTATCGTCAATTAGAAGGTCCAAGGGATACAGTAAACCTGAGGTGAAGCATCGGAATCTAAAACTGGACTCACGGGAGAGGTTGAAATCATAGAAAGTAAGAATGTCAGTCCGCTTGTACTTATGTCAGCATTGTGCCTTTGTATTAAATTCCGATGCAATTTGTGCGTTTCATCGTCAATGAGAAGGTGCAAGGTATACGGTAGACCTGAAGTGACGCATCGGAATCTAAAACTATACTCACAGGAGAAGTTCAAATCATAGAAAGTGAGAGGGTGAGTCCTCTTTTACTTAAGTCGGCATTGTGCCTTTTGTATTAAATTCGGATGCAATTTCTGTGTTTCATCATCAATAAGAAGGTCCAAGAGATACAGTAAACCTGAAGTGAAGCATCGGAATCTAAAACTGGACTCACAGGAGAGGTTCAAATCATTGAAAGTTAGAGTGTCAGTCCTCATGTACATAGGTCGGTATTGTGCCTTTTGTATTAAATTCGGATGCAATTTCTGTGTTTCATCGTCAACAAGAAGGTCCAAGGGATACAGTAAACCTGAAGTGAAGCATTGGAATCTAAAAGTGAACTCACAGGAGAGGTTCAAATCGTAGAAAGTGAGAGTGTTAGTCCTCTTGTACTTAAGTCGGCATTGTGCCTTTTGTATTAAATTCGGATGTAATTTCTGTGTTTCATCGTCAATAAGATGGTATAAGGTATACAGTAAACGTGAAGTGAAGCATCGGAATCTAAGACTGGACTCACAGGAGAGGTTCAAATCGTAGAAAGTGAGAGTGTCAGTTCTCTTTTACTTAAGTTGGCATTATGCCTTTTGTATTTAATTCGGATGCAATTTCTGTGTTTCATCGTCAATAAGAAGGTCCAATGGATACAGTAAACCTGAAGTGAAGCATCGGAATCTAAAACTGGACTCACAGGAGAGGTTCAAATCATAAAAAGTTAGAGTGTGAGTCCTCTTGTACTTAAGTCGGCATTGTGCCTTTTGTATTAAATTCGGATGCAAACTCTGTGTTTCATCGTCAACAAGATGGTCCAAGGGATACAGTAAACCTGAAGTGAAGCAACGGAATCTAAAACTGGACTCACAGGAGAAGTCAAATCATAGAAAGAGAGAGTATCAGTCCTCTTGTACTTAAGTCGGCATTGTGATTTTTGTATTGAATTCGGATGCAATTTCTGTGTTTCATCGTCAATAAGAAGGTCCAAGGGATACAGTAAACCTGAAGTGAAGCATCGGAATCTAAAACTGGACTCACAGGAGAGATTCAAATCATAGAAAGTAAGAGTGTCAGTCCTCTTGTACTTAAGTCGGCATTGTGCCATTTGTATTAAATTCGGATGCAATTTCTGTGCATCATCGTCAATAAGAAGGTGCAAGGTATACAGTAAACCTGAAGTGAAGCATCGGAATCTAAAATTGGACTCACAGGAGAGGTTCAAAACGTAGACAGTAGGAGTGTCGGTCCTCTTGTACTTAAGTCGGCATTGTGCCTTTTGTATTAAATTCGGATGCAATTTCTGTGTTTCATCGTCAATAAGAAGGTGCAAGGTATATAGTAAACCTGAAGTCAACCATCGGAATCTATAACTGGACTGAAAGGAGAGGTTCAAATCATAGAAAGTGAGAGTGTCAGTCCTCTAGTACTGAAGTCGGCATTGTGCCTTTTCTATTAAATTCGGATGCAATTTCTGTGTTTTATCGTCAATTAGAAGGTCCAAGGGATACAGTAAACCTGAAGTGAAGCATCGGAATCTAAAACTGGACTCACAGGAGAGGTTCAAATCATAGAAAGTAAGAATGTCAGTCCGCTTGTACTTATGCCGGCATTGTGCCTTTTGTATTAAATTCGGATGCAATTTCTGTGTTTCATCGTCAATAAGAAGGTGCAAGGTATATAGTAAACCTGAAGTCAACCATCGGAATCTATAACTGGACTGAAAGGAGAGGTTCAAATCATAGAAAGTGAGAATGTCAGTCCTCTAGTACTGAAGTCGGCATTGTGCCTTTTCTATTAAATTCGGATGCAATTTCTGTGTTTTATCGTCAATTAGAAGGTCCAAGGGATACAGTAAACCTGAAGTGAAGCATCGGAATCTAAAACTGGACTCACAGGAGAGGTTCAAATCATAAAAAGTAAGAATGTCAGTCCGCTTGTACTTATGTCGGCATTGTGCCTTTGTATTAAAATCCGATGCAATTTCTGTGTTTCATCGGCAATAAGAAGGTGCAAGGTATACGGTAGACCTGAAGTGACGCATCGGAATCTAAAAATATACTCACAGGAGAAGTTCAAATCGTAGAAAGTGAGAGGGTGAGTCCTCTTTTACTTAAGTCGGCATTATGACTTTTGAATTACATTTGGATGCAATTTCTGTGTTTCATCATCAATAAGAAGGTCAAAGGGATACAGTAAACCTGAAGTGAAGCATCGGAATCTAAAACTGGACTCACAGAAGAGGTTCAAATCATAGAAAGTTAGAGTGTCAGTCCTCTTCTACATAAGTCGGCATTGCGCCTTTTGTATTAAATTCGGATGAAATTTCTGTGTTTCATCGTCAATAAGAAGGTCCAAGGGATACAGTAAACCTGAAGTGCAGCATCGGAATCTAAAAGTGGACTCACAGGAGAGGTTCAAAACGTAGACAGTAAGAGTGTCGGTCCCCTTGTACTTAAGTCGGCATTGTGCTTTTGTATTAAATTCGGAAGCAATTTCTGTGTTTCATCGTCAATAAGAAGGTGCAAGGTATACAGTAAACCTGAAGTCAACCATCGGAATCTATAACTGGACTGAAACAGAGAGGTTCAAATCATAGAAAGTGAGAGTGTCAGTCCTCTAGTACTGAAGTCGGCATTGTGCCTTTTCTATTAAATTCGGATGCAATTTCTGTGTTTTATCGTCAATTAGAAGGTCCAAGGGATACAGTAAACCTGAGGTGAAGCATCGGAATCTAAAACTGGACTCACAGGAGAGGTTGAAATCATAGAAAGTAAGAATGTCAGTCCGCTTGTACTTATGTCGGCATTGTGCCTTTGTATTAAATTCCGATGCAATTTCTGCGTTTCATCGTCAATGAGAAGGTGCAAGGTATACGGTAGACCTGAAGTGACGCATCGGAATCTAAAACTATACTCACAGGAGAAGTTCAAATCATAGAAAGTGAGAGGGTGAGTCCTCTTTTACTTAAGTCGGCATTGTGCCTTTTGTATTAAATTCGGATGCAATTTCTGTGTTTCATCATCAATAAGAAGGTCCAAGAGATACAGTAAACCTGAAGTGAAGCATCGGAATCTAAAACTGGACTCACAGGAGAGGTTCAAATCATTGAAAGTTAGAGTGTCAGTCCTCTTGTACATAGGTCGGCATTGTGCCTTTTGTATTAAATTCGGATGCAATTTCTGTGTTTCATCGTCAACAAGAAGGTCAAAGGGATACAGTAAACCTGAAGTGAAGCATTGGAATCTAAAAGTGGACTCACAGGAGAGGTTCAAATCGTAGAAAGTGAGAGTGTTAGTCCTCTTGTACTTAAGTCGGCATTGTGCCTTTTGTATTAAATTCGGATGTAATTTCTGTGTTTCATCGTCAATAAGATGGTATAAGGTATACAGTAAACGTGAAGTGAAGCATCGGAATCTAAGACTGGACTCACAGGAGAGGTTCAAATCGTAGAAAGTGAGAGTGTCAGTTCTCTTTTACTTAAGTTGGCATTATGCCTTTTGTATTTAATTCGGATGCAATTTCTGTGTTTCATCGTCAATAAGAAGGTCCAATGGATACAGTAAACCTGAAGTGAAGCATCGGAATCTAAAACTGGACTCACAGGAGAGGTTCAAATCATAAAAAGTTAGAGTGTGAGTCCTCTTGTACTTAAGTCGGCAATGTGCCTTTTGTATTAAATTCGGATGCAAACTCTGTGTTTCATCGTCAACAAGAAGGTCCAAGGGATACAGTAAACCTGAAGTGAAGCATCGGAATCTAAAACTGGACTCACAGGAGAAGTTCAAATCATAGAAAGAGAGAGTATCAGTCCTCTTGTACTTAAGTCGGCATTGTGATTTTTGTATTGAATTCGGATGCAATTTCTGTGTTTCATCGTCAATAAGAAGGTCCAAGGGATACAGTAAACCTGAAGTGAAGCATCGGAATCTAAAACTGGACTCACAGGAGAGATTCAAATCATAGAAAGTAAGAGTGTCAGTCCTCTTGTACTTAAGTCGGCATTGTGCCATTTGTATTAAATTCGGATGCAATTTCTGTGCATCATCGTCAATAAGAAGGTGCAAGGTATACAGTAAACCTGAAGTGAAGCATCGGAATCTAAAATTGGACTCACAGGAGAGGTTCAAAACGTAGACAGTAAGAGTGTCGGTCCTCTTGTACTTAAGTCGGCATTGTGCCTTTTGTATTAAATTCGGATGCAATTTCTGTGTTTCATCGTCAATAAGAAGGTGCAAGGTATATAGTAAACCTGAAGTCAACCATCGGAATCTATAACTGGACTGAAAGGAGAGGTTCAAATCATAGAAAGTGAGAGTGTCAGTCCTCTAGTACTGAAGTCGGCATTGTGCCTTTTCTATTAAATTCGGATGCAATTTCTGTGTTTTATCGTCAATTAGAAGGTCCAAGGGATACAGTAAACCTGAAGTGAAGCATCGGAATCTAAAACTGGACTCACAGGAGAGGTTCAAATCATAGAAAGTAAGAATGTCAGTCCGCTTGTACTTATGTCGGCATTGTGCCTTTTGTATTAAATTCGGATGCAATTTCTGTGTTTCATCGTCAATAAGAAGGTGCAAGGTATATAGTAAACCTGACGTCAACCATCGGAATCTATAACTGGACTGAAAGGAGAGGTTCAAAACATAGAAAGTGAGAGTGTCAGTCCTCTAGTACTGAAGTCGGCATTGTGCCTTTTCTATTAAATTCGGATGCAATTTCTGTGTTTTATCGTCAATTAGAAGGTCCAAGGGATACAGTAAACCTGAAGTGAAGCATCGGAATCTAAAACTGGACTCACAGGAGAGGTTCAAATCATAAAAAGTAAGAATGTCAGTCCGCTTGTACTTATGTCGGCATTGTGCCTTTGTATTAAAATCCGATGCAATTTCTGTGTTTCATCGGCAATAAGAAGGTGCAAGGTATACGGTAGACCTGAAGTGACGCATCGGAATCTAAAAATATACTCACAGGAGAAGTTCAAATCGTAGAAAGTGAGAGGGTGAGTCCTCTTTTACTTAAGTCGGCATTATGACTTTTGAATTACATTTGGATGCAATTTCTGTGTTTCATCATCAATAAGAAGGTCAAAGGGATACAGTAAACGTGAAGTGAAGCATCGGAATCTAAAACTGGACTCACAGAAGAGGTTCAAATCATAGAAAGTTAGAGTGTCAGTCCTCTTCTACATAAGTCGGCATTGCGCCTTATGTATTAAATTCGGATGAAATTTCTGTGTTTCATCGTCAATAAGAAGGTCCAAGGGATACAGTAAACCTGAAGTGCAGAATCGGAATCTAAAAGTGGACTCACAGGAGAGGTTCAAAACGTAGACAGTAAGAGTGTCGGTCCCCTTGTACTTAAGTCGGCATTGTGCTTTTGTATTAAATTCGGAAGCAATTTCTGTGTTTCATCGTCAATAAGAAGGTGCAAGGTATACAGTAAACCTGAAGTCAACCATCGGAATCTATAACTGGACTGAAACAGAGAGGTTCAAATCATAGAAAGTGAGAGTGTCAGTCCTCTAGTACTGAAGTCGGCATTGTGCCTTTTCTATTAAATTCGGATGCAATTTCTGTGTTTTATCGTCAATTAGAAGGTCCAAGGGATACAGTAAACCTGAGGTGAAGCATCGGAATCTAAAACTGGACTCACAGGAGAGGTTGAAATCATAGAAAGTAAGAATGTCAGTCCGCTTGTACTTATGTCGGCATTGTGCCTTTGTATTAAATTCCGATGCAATTTCTGCGTTTCATCGTCAATGAGAAGGTGCAAGGTATACGGTAGACCTGAAGTGACGCATCGGAATCTAAAACTATACTCACAGGAGAAGTTCAAATCATAGAAAGTGAGAGGGTGAGTCCTCTTTTACTTAAGTCGGCATTGTGCCTTTTGTATTAAATTCGGATGCAATTTCTGTGTTTCATCATCAATAAGAAGGTCCAAGAGATACAGTAAACCTGAAGTGAAGCATCGGAATCTAAAACTGGACTCACAGGAGAGGTTCAAATCATTGAAAGTTAGAGTGTCAGTCCTCTTGTACATAGGTCGGCATTGTGCCTTTTGTATTAAATTCGGATGCAATTTCTGTGTTTCATCGTCAACAAGTAGGTCCAAGGGATACAGTAAACCTGAAGTGAAGCATCGGAATCTAAAAGTGGTCTCACAGGAGAGGTTCAAATCGTAGAAAGTGAGAGTGTTAGTCCTCTTGTACTTAAGTCGGCATTGTGCCTTTTGTATTAAATTCGGATGTAATTTCTGTGTTTCATCGTCAATAAGATGGTACAAGGTATACAGTAAACGTGAAGTGAAGCATCGGAATCTAAGACTGGACTCACAGGAGAGGTTCAAATCGTAGAAAGTGAGAGTGTCAGTCCTCTTGTACTTAAGTCGGCATTGTGCATTTGGTATTAAATTCGGATGCAATTTCTGTGTTTCAACGTCAATAAGAAGGTGCTAGGTATACAGTAAACCTGAAGTGAAGCATCGGATTCTAAAACTGGACTCACAGGAGAGGTCCAAATCGTATAAAGTGAGAGTGTCAGTCCTCTTGTACTTAAATCGGCATTGTGCCTTTTGTACTAAATTCGGATGCAACTTCTGTGTTTCATCGTCAATAGGAAGGTGCAAGATATACATAAACCTGAAGTGAAGCATCGAAATCGAAAACTGGACTCACAGGAGAGGTTCAAATCATAGAAAGTGAGAGTGTCAGTCCTCTTGTACTTAAGTCGGCATTGTACCTTTTGTATTAAATTCGGATGCAATTTCTGTGTTTCATCGTCAATAAGAAGGTGCAAGGTATACAGTAATCTTGACGTGAAGCATCGGAATCTAAAACTAGACTCACAGGAGAGGTTCAAATCGTAGAAAGTGAGAGTGTCAGTCCTCTTGTACTTAAGTCGGCAATGTGCCTTTTGTATTAAATTCGGATGCAATTTCTGAGCTTCATCGTCAATACGGAGGTGCAAGGTGTGGTGTCACCGCCAGACACCACACTTGCTAGGTGGTAGCTTAAATCGGCCGCGGTCCAATTAGTACATGTCGGACCCGCGTGTCGCCACTGTGTAATCGCAGACCTAGCGCCACCACCAAGGCAGGTCTCGTGATACGAGAGAGCACTCGCCCCAGTTCTACGAGAACCTAGCTACCGCCCAGTTGTACGAGAACCTAGCTACCGACCAGATGTACGAAGCCTTTCTCTCTCATTAGCCGAGAGACAGAATAGCCATCAGCTAAGTTAATGGCTACGAACTAGCAAGGCGCCATTAGCCATACAGTGATTGTACTTAAAGTCTCCTGTGTATCGACAAGATCGATGTACCACAAAGGAATGAGTAAAGTTAAGTATTAAACCTGCTCCGTACTTTTCTTCCTAACATTAATTACGTATCCTGTTCCAGTACTTCACGCCCGTCTGCGTTAGTCTAGCGTGCATTTTCAGCCATCTCAACTTCACGGTGTCGGCCCAGCTACCGACACAACACAAGGTATACAGTAAACCTGAAGTGAAGCATCGGAATCTAAAACTGGACTCACAGGAGAGGTTCAAATCATAGAAAGTGAGAGTGTCAGTCTTCTTGAACTTAAGTCTGCATTGTGCCTTTTGTATTAAATTCGGATGCATACTCTGTGTTTCATCGTCAATAAGAAGGTCAAAGGGATACAGTAAAACTGAAGTGAAGCATCGGAATCTAAAACTGGACTCACAGGAGATGTTCAAATCGTAGAAAGTGAGAGTTTCAGTCCTCTTGTACGTAAGTCGGCATTGTGCTTTTGTATTAAATTCGGATGCAATTTCTGTGTTTCATCGTCAATAAGAAGGTGCAAGGTATACAGTTAACCTGAAGTGAAGCATCTGAATCTATAACTGGACTCACAGGAGAGGTTCAAATCGTAGAAAGTGAGAGTGTCAGTCCTCTTGTACTGAAGTCGGCATTGTGCCTTTTGTATTCAATTTGGATGCAATTTCTGTGTTTCATCATCAATAAAAAGGTGCAAGTTACACAGTAAACCTGAAGTGAAGCATCGGAATCTAAAACTGGACTCACAGGAGAGGTTCAAATCGTAGAAGGTGAGAGTGTCAGTCCTCTTGTACTTAAGTCGGCATTGTGCCTTTTGTATGAAATTCGGATGCAATTTCTGTGTTTCATAGTCAAAAAGAAGGTGCAAGATAAACAGTAAACCTTAAATGAAGCATCGGAATCTAAAACTGGACTCACAAAAGAGATTCAATTTGTAGAAAGTGAGAGTGTCCGTCCTCTTGTACTTAAATCGGCATAGTGCCTTTTGTACTAAATTCGGATGCAATTTCTGTGTTTCATCGTCAATAGGAAGGTGCAAGGTATACAGAAAACCAGAATTGAAGCATCGGAATCTAAAACTGGACTCACAGGAGGGGTTCAAATCATTGAAAGTGAGAGTGTCAGTCCTCTTGTACTTAAGTCGGCATTGTGCCTTTTGTATTAAATTCGAATGAAATTTCTGTATTTCATCGTCAATAAGAAGGTCCAAGGGATACAGTAAACCTGAAGTGAAGCATCGGAATCTAAAACCGGACTGACAGGAGAGGTTCAAATCATAGAAAGTAAGAATGTCAGTCCGCTTGTACTTATGTCGGCATTGTGCCTTTGTATTAAATTCCGATGCAATTTCTGTGTTTCATCGTCAATAACAAGGTGCAAGGTATACGGTAGACCTGAAGTGACGCATCGGAATCTAAAACTATACTCACAGGAGAAGTTCAAATCATAGAAAGTGAGAGGGTGGGTCCTCTTTTACTTAAGTCGGCATTGTGCCATTTGTATTAAATTCGGATGCAATTTCTGTGTTTCATCATCAATAAGAAGGTCCAAGGGATACAGTAAACCTGAAGTGAAGCATCGGAATCTAAAAGTGGACTCACAGGAGAGGTTGAAATCATAGAAGGTTAGAGTGTCAGTCCTCTTGTACATAAGTTGGCATTGTGCCTTTTGTATTAAATTCAGATGCAATTTCTGTGTTTCATCGTCAATAAGAAAGTCCAAGGGATACCGTAAACCTGAAGTGAAGCATCGGAATCTAAAAGTGGACTCACAGGAGAGGTTCAAAACGTAGACAGTAAGAGTGTCGGTCCTCTTGTACTTAAGTCGGCATTGTGCCTTTTGTATTAAATTCGGATGCAATTTCTGTGTCTCATCGTCAGTAAGAAGGTGCAAGGTATACAGTAAACCTGAAGTAAAGTATCGGAATGTAAAACTGGACTCACAGGAGAGGTTCAAATCACAGAAAGTGAGAGTGTCAGTCCTCTTGTACTTATGTCGGCATTGTGACTTTATATTAAATAAAGATGCAATTTCTGTGTTTGATCGTCAGTAAGAAGGTGCAAGGTATACGGTAGACCTGAAGTAACGCATCGGAATCTAAAACTATACTCACAGGAAACGTTCAAATCATAGAAAGGGAGAGTGTCAGTCCTCTTTTACTTAAGTCGGCATTGTGCCTTTTGTATTAAATTCGGATGCAATTTCTGTGTTTCATCGTCAATAAGAAGGTCCAAGGGATACAGTAAACCTGAAGTGAAGCATCGGAATCTAAAACTGGACTCACAGGAGAGATTCAAATCATAGAAAGTTAGAGTGTCAGTCCTCTTGTACTTAAGTCGGCATTGTGCCTTTTGTATTAAATTTGGAAGCAATTTCTGTGCTTCATTGTCAATTAGAAGGTGCAAGGTATACAGTAAACCTGAAGTGAAGCATCGGAATCTAAAACTGGACTCACAGGAGAGGTTCAAATAGTAGAAAGTGAGTCAGTCCACTTTTACTTAAGACGGCATTGTGCCTTTTGTATTAAATTCGGATGCAATTTCTGTATTGCATCGTCAATAAGACGGTCCAAGGGATACAGTAAACCTGAAGTGAAGCATCGGAATCTAAAACTGGACTCACAGGAGAGGTTCAAATCATAGAAATTTAGAGTGTCAGTCCTCTTGTACATAAGTCGGCATTGTGCATTTTGTATTAAATTCGGATGCATACTCTGTGTTTCATCGTCAATAAGAAGGTCCAAGGGATACAGTAAAACTGAAGTGAAGCATCGGAATCTAAAACTGGACTCACAGGAGATGTTCAAATCGTAGAAAGTGAGAGATTCAGTCCTCTTGTACGTAAGTCGGCATTGTGCTTTTGTATTAAATTCGGATGCAATTTCAGTGTTTCATCGTCAATAAGAAAGTGCAAGGTATACAGTTTACCTGAAGTGAAGCATCTGAATCTATAACTGGACTCACAGGAGAGGTTCAAATCATAGTAAGTTAGAGTGTCAGTCCTCTTGTACATAAGTCGGCATTGTGCCTTTGTATTAAATTCCGATGCAATTTCTGTGTTTCATCGTCAATAAGAAGGTGCAAGGTATACAGTAAACCTGAAGTGAAGCATCGGAATCTGAAACTGGACTCACAGGATTGGTTCAAATCGTATAAAGTGAGAGTGTCCGTCCTCTTGTACTTAAATCGGCATAGTGGCTTTTGTACTAAATTCGGATGCAATTTCTGTGTTTCATCGTCAATAGGAAGGTGCAAGGTATACAGTAAACCAGAATTGAAGCATCGGAACCTAAAACTGGACTCACAGGAGAGGTTCAAATCATTGAAAGTGAGAGTGTCAGTCCTGTTGTACTTAAGTCGGCATTGTGACTTTTGTATTAAATTCGAATGAAATTTCTGTATCTCATCGTCAATAAGAAGGTCCAAGGGATACAGTAAACCTGAAGTGAATCATCGGAATCTAAAACTGGACTGACAGGAGAGGTTCAAATCATAGCAAGTAAGAATGTCAGTCCGCTTGTACTTATGTTGGCATTGTGCCTTTGTATTAAATTCCGATGCAATTTCTGTGTTTCATCGTCAATAAGAAGGTGCAAGGTATACGGTAGACCTGATGTGACGCATCGGAATCTAAAACTATAATCACAGGAGAAGTTCAAATCATAGAAAGTGAGAGGGTGGGTCCTCTTTTACTTAAGTCGGCATTGTGCCTTTTGTATTAAATTCGGATGCAATTTCTGTGTTTCATCGTCAATAAGAAGGTCCAAGGGATACAGTAAACCTGAGCTGAAGCATCGGAATCTAAAACTGGACTCACAGGAGAGGTCCAAATCATAGAAAGTTAGAATGTCAGTACTCCTGTACTTATGTCGGCATTGTGCCTTTGTATTAAATTCCGATGAAATTTCTGTGTTTCATCGTCAATAAGAAGGTGCAAGGTATACGGTAGACCTGAAGTGACGCATCGGAATCTAAAACTATACTCACAGGTGAAGTTCAAAACATAGAAAGTGAGAGGGTGAGTCCTCTTTTACTAAAGTCGGCATTGTGCCTTTTGTATTAAATTCGGATGCAATTTCTGTGTTTCATCATCAATAAGAAGGTAAAGGGATACAGAAAAACTGAAGTGAAGCATCGGAATCTAAAACTGGACTCACAGGAGAGGTTCAAATCATAGAAATTTAGAGTGTCAGTCCTCTTGTACATAAGTCGGCATTGTGCATTTTGTATTAAATTCGGATGCATACTCTGTGTTTCATCGTCAATAAGAAGGTGCAAGGTATACAGTTAACCTGAAGTGAAGCATCTGAATCTATAACTGGACTCACAGTAGAGGTTCAAATCGTAGAAAGTGAGAGTGTCAGTCCTCTTGTACTGAAGTCGGCATTGTGCCTTTTGTATTAAATTCGGATGCAATTTCTGTGTTTCATAGTAAAAAGAAGGTGCAAGATATACAGTAAACCTTAAGTGAAGCATCGGAATCCAAAACTGGACTCACAAAAGAGATTCAAATTGTAGAAAGTGAGAGTGTCAGTCCTCCGGTAGTTGAGTCGGCATTGTGCATTTTGTATTAAATTCGGATGCAATTTCTGTGTTTCATCGTCAATAAGAAGGTGCAAGATATACAGTAAACCTGAAGTGAAGCATCGGAATCTGAAACTGGACTCACAGGAGAGCTTCAAATCGTATAAAGTGAGAGTGTCCGTCCTCTTGTACTTAAATCGGCATAGTGCCTTTTGTACTAAATTCGGATGCAATTTCTGTGGTTCATCGTCAATAGGAAGGTGCAAGGTATACAGTAAACCAGAATTGAAGCATCGGAATCTAAAACTGGACTCACAGGAGAGTTTCAAATCATTGAAAGTGAGAGTGTCAGTCCTCTTGTACTTAAGTCGGCATTGTGCCGTTTCTATTAAATTCGAATGAAATTTCTGTATTTCATCGTCAATAAGCAGGTCCAAGGGATACAGTAAACCTGAAGTGAAGCATCGGAATCTAAAACTGGACTGACAGGAGAGTTTCAAATCATAGAATGTTAGAGTGTGAGTCCTCTTGGACTTAAGTCGGCATTGTGCCTTTTGTATTATATTCGGAAGGAAACTCTGTGTTTCATCGTCAATACGAAGGTCCAAGGGATACAGTAAACCTGAAGTGAAGCATCGGAATCTAAAACTGGACTCACAGGAGAGGTTCAAATCATAGAAAGAGAGAGTGTCAGTCCTCTTGTACTTATGTCTGCATTGTAATTTTTGTATTGAATTCGGATGCAATTTCTGTGTTTCATCGTCAATAAGATGGTTCAAGGTATACAGTAAACCTGAAGTGAAGCATCGGAATCTAAAACTGGACTCACAGGAGAGGTTCAAATCGTAGAAAGTGAGTCAGTCCTCTTGTACTTAAGTCGGCATTGTGCCTTTTGTATTATATTCGGATGCAAACTCTGTGTTTCATCGTCAATAAGAAGGTCCAAGAGATACAGTAAACCTGAAGTGAAGCATCGGAATCTAAAACTGGACTCACAGGAGAGGGTCAAATCGTAGAAAGTGAGAGTGTCAGTCCTCTTGTACTTATGTCGGCATTGTGCCTTTTGTATTAAATTCGGATGCAATTTGTGTGTTTCATCGTCAATAAAAAGGTGCAAGGTATACAGTATACCTGAAGTGAAGCAACGGAATCTAAGACTGGACTCACAGGAGAGAATCAAATCGTAGAAAGTGAGAGTGTCAGTCCTCTTGTACTTTAGTCGGCATTGTGCATTTTGTATTAAATTCGGATCAATTTCTGTGTTTCATCGTCAATAAGAAGGTGCCAGGTATACAGTAAACCTGAAGTGAAGCATCGGAATCTAAAACTGGACTCACAGGAGAGATTCAAATCGTAGAAAGTGAGAGTGTCAGTCCTCTTGTACTTAAGTGGGCATTGTGCATTTTCTATTAAATTCGGATGTAATTTCTGTGTTTCGTCGTCAATTAGAAGGTCCAAGGGATACAGTAAACCTGAAGTGAAGCATCGGAATCTAAAACTGGACTCACAGGAGAGGAGCAAATCATAGGTAGTTAGAGTGTCGGTCCTCTTGTACTTAAGTCGGCATTGTGCCTTTTGAATATAATTCCGATGCAAATTCTGTGTTTCATCGTCAATAAGAAGGTGCAAGGTATACAGTAAACCTGAATTGAAGCATGGGAATCTAAAACTGAACTCACAGGAGAGGTTCAAATCGTTGAAAGTGAGAGTGTCAGTCCTCTTGTACTTAAGTCGGCATTGTGCCTTTTTTATTAAATTCGGACACAATTTCTGTGTTTCATCGTCAATAAGAAGGTGCAAGGTATACAGTAAACCTGAAGTGAAGCATCGGAATCTAAAACTGGACTCACAGGAGAGGTTCAATTAATATAAAGACTGAGTGTCAGTCCTCTTGTACTTAAGTCGCCATTGTGCATTTTGTATTAAATTGGGATGCAATTTCTGTGTTAATGGTCAATATTAAGGTCCAAGGGATACAGTAAACCTGAAGTGAAGCATCGGAATCTAAGACTGGACTCACAGGAGAGGTTCAAAACGTAGACAGTAAGAGTGTCGGTCCTCTTGTACTTAAGTCGGCATTGTGCCTTTTGTATGAAATTCGGATGCAATTTCTGTGTCAAATCGTCAATAAGAAGGTGCAAGGTATACAGTAAACCAGAAGTGAAGCATCGGAATCTAAAACTGGACTCACAGGAGAGGTTCAAATCATAGAAATTTAGAGTGTCAGTCCTCTTGTACATAAGTCGGCATTGTGCATTCTGTATTAAATTCGGATGCATACTCTGTGTTTCATCGTCAATAAGAAGGTGCAAGGTATACAGTTAACCTGAAGTGAAGCATCTGAATCTATAACTGGACTCACAGTAGAGGTTCAAATCGTAGAAAGTGAGAGTGTCAGTCCTCTTGTACTGAAGTCGGCATTGTGCCTTTTGTATTCAATTTGGATGCAATTTCTGTGTTTCATCATCAATAAAAAGGTGCAAGTTACACAGTAAACCTGAAGTGAAGCATCGGAATCTAAAACTGGACTCACAGGAGAGGTTCAAATGGTAGAAGGGGAGAGTGTCAGTCCTCTTGTACTTAAGTCGGCATTGTGCCTTTTGTATTAAATTCGGATGCAATTTCTGTGATTCATAGTCAAAAAGAAGGTGCAAGATATACAGTAAACCTTAAGTGAAGCATCGGAATCCAAAACTGGACTCACAAAAGAGATTCAAATTGTAGAAAGTGAGAGTGTCAGTCCTCCGGTAGTTGAGTCGGCATTGTGCATTTTGTATTAAATTCGGATGCAATTTCTGTGTTTCATCGTCAATAAGAAGGTGCAAGATATACAGTAAACCTGAAGTGAAGCATCGGAATCTGAAACTGGACTCACAGGAGAGCTTCAAATCGTATAAAGTGAGAGTGTCCGTCCTCTTGTACTTAAATCGGCATAGTGCCTTTTGTACTAAATTCGGATGCAATTTCTGTGGTTCATCGTCAATAGGAAGGTGCAAGGTATACAGTAAACCAGAATTGAAGCATCGGAATCTAAAACTGGACTCACAGGATAGAGTCAAATCATTGAAAGTGAGAGTGTCAGTCCTCTTGTACTTAAGTCGGCATTGTGCCGTTTCTATTAAATTCCAATTTAATTTCTGTATTTCATCGTCAATAAGAAGGTCCAAGGGATACAGTAAACCTGAAGTGAAGCATCGGAATCTAAAACTGGACTGACAGGAGAGTTTCAAATCATAGAAAGTTAGAGTGTGAGTCCTCTTGTACTTAAGTCGGCATTGTGCCTTTTGTATTATATTCGGATGGAAACTCTGTGTTTCATCGTCAATACGAAGGTCCAAGGGATACAGTAAACCTGAAGTGAAGCATCGGAATCTAAAACTGGACTCACAGGAGAGGTTCAAATCATAGAAAGAGAGAGTGTCAGTCCTCTTGTACTTATGTCGGCATTGTGATTTTTGTATTGAATTCGGATGCAATTTCTGTGTTTCATCGTCAATAACATGGTGCAAGGTATACAGTAAACCTGAAGTGAAGCATCGGAATCTAAAACTGGACTCACAGGAGAGGTTCAAATCGTAGAAAGTGAGTCAGTCCTCTTGTACTTAAGTCGGCATTGTGCCTTTTGTATTCAATTCCGATGCAATTTCTGTGTTTCATCGTCAATAAGAAGGTGCAAGGTATACAGTAAACCAGAAGTGAAGCATCGGAATCTAAAACTGGACTCACAGGAGAGGTTCAAATCGTAGAAAGTGAGAGTGTCAGTCCTCTTGTACTTAAGTCGGCATTGTGCCTTTTGTATTATATTCGGATGCAAACTCTGGGTTTCATCGTCAATAAGAAGGTCCAAGAGATACAGTAAACCTGAAGTGAAGCATCGGAATCTAAAACTGGACTCACAGGAGAGGGTCAAATCGTAGAAAGTGAGAGTGTCAGTCCTCTTGTACTTATGTCGGCATTGTGCCTTTTGTATTAAATTCGGATGCAATTTGTGTGTTTCATCGTCAATAAGAAGGTGCAAGGTATACAGTATACCTGAAGTGAAGCAACGGAATGTAAGACTGGACTCACAGGAGAGTTTCAAATCGTAGAAAGTGAGAGTGTCAGTCCTCTTGTACTTTAGTCGGCATTGTGCATTTTGTATTAAATTCGGATGCAATTTCTGTGTATCATCGTCAATAAGAAGGTGCCAGGTATACAGTAAACCTGAAGTGAAGCATCGGAATCTAAAACTGGACTCACAGGAGAAATTCAAATCGTAGAAAGTGAGAGTGTCAGTCCTCTTGTACTTAAGTGGGCATTGTGCATTTTCTATTAAATTCGGATGTAATTTCTGTGTTTCGTCGTCAATTAGAAGGTCCAAGGGATACAGTAAACCTGAAGTGAAGCATCGGAATCTAAAACTGGACTCACAGGAGAGGTGCAAATCATAGGTAGTTAGAGTGTCAGTCCTCTTGTACTTAAGTCGGCATTGTGCCTTTTGAATATAATTCCGATGCAAATTCTGTGTTTCATCGTCAATAAGAAGGTGCAAGGTATACAGTAAACCTGAATTGAAGCATCGGAATCTAAAACTGGACTCACAGGAGAGGTTCAAATCGTTGAAAGTGAGAGTGTCAGTCCTCTTGTACTTAAGTCGGCATTGTGCCTTTTTTATTAAATTCGGACACAATTTCTGTGTTTCATCGTCAATAAGAAGGTGCAAGGTATACAGTAAACCTGAAGTGAAGCATCGGAATCTAAAACTGGACTCACAGGAGAGGTTCAAATCATATAAAACTGAGTGTCAGTCCTCTTGTACTTAAGTCGCCATTGTGCATTTTGTATTAAATTCGGATGCAATTTCTGTGTTAATGGTCAATATTAAGGTCCAAGGGATACAGTAAACCTGAAGTGAAGCATCGGAATATAAGACTGGACTCACAGGAGAGGTTCAAAACGTAGACAGTAAGAGTGTCGGTCCTCTTGTACTTAAGTCGGCATTGTGCCTTTTGTATGAAATTCGGATGCAATTTCTGTGTCAAATCGTCAATAAGAAGGTGCAAGGTATACAGTAAACCTGATGTGAAGCATCGGAATCTAAAACTGGACTCACAGGAGAGGTTCAAATCACAGAAAGTGAGGGTGTCAGTCCTCTTTTACTTAAGTCGGCATTGTGCTTTTGTATTAAATTCGGTAGCAAATTCGGTGCTTCATCGTCAATAAGAAGGTGCAAGGTACACAGTAATCTTGACCTGAAGCATCGGAATCTAAAACAGGACTCACAGGAGAGGTTCAAATCGTAGTAAGTGAGAGTGTCAGTCCTCTTGTACATAAGTCGGCAATGTGCCTTTTGTATTACATTCGGATGCAATTTGTGTGTTTCATCGTCAATAAGAAGGTCCAAGGGAAACAGTAAACCCGAAGTGAAGCATCGGAATCTAAAACTGGACTCACAGGACAGGTTCAAATCATTGAAAGTGAGAGTGTCAGTTCTCTTGTACTTAAGTCGGCATTGTGCCTTTTGTATTAAATTCGGATGCAATTTCTGTGTTTCATCGTCAATAAGAAGGTGCAAGGTACACAGTAATCTTGACGTGAAGCATCGGAATCTAAAACTGGACTCACAGGAGAGGTTGAAATCGTAGAAAGTGAGAGTGTCAGTCCTCTTGTACATAAGTCGGCAATGTGCCTTTTCTATTAAAGTCGGATGCAATTTGTCTGTTTCATCGTCAAGAAGAAGGTCCAAGGTAAATAGTAAACCCGAAGTGAAGCATCGGAATCTAAAACTGGACTCACAGGAGAGGTTCAAATCGTAGAAAGTGAGTCAGTCCTCTTGTACTTAAGTCGGCATTGTGCCTTTTGTATTCAATTCGGATGCAATTTCTGTGTTTCATCGTCAATAAGAAGGTGCAAGGTATACAGTAAACCAGAAGTGAAGCATCGGAATCTAAAACTGGACTCACAGGAGAGGTTCAAATCGTAGAAAGTGAGAGTGTCAGTCCTCTTGTACTTAAGTCGGCATTGTGCCTTTTGAATATAATTCCGATGCAAATTCTGTGTTTCATCGTCAATAAGAAGGTGCAAGGTATACAGTAAACCTGAAGTGAAGCATCGGATTCTAAAACTGGACTCACAGGAGAGGTTCAAATCGTTGAAAGTGAGAGTGTCAGTCCTCTTGTACTTAAGTCGGCATTGTGCCATTTGAATTTAATTCCGATATAATTTCTATGTTTCATCGTCAATAAGAAGGTGCAAGGTATACAGTAAACCTGAAGTGAAGCATCGGAATCTAAAACTGGACTCACAGGAGAGGTTCAAATCTATAAAGACTGAGTGTCAGTCCTCTTGTACTTAAGTCGCCATTGTGCTTTTTGTATTAAATTCGGATGCAATTTCTGTGTTCATGGTCAATATTAAGGTCCAAGGGATACAGTAAACCTGAAGTGAAGCATCGGAATCTAAGACTGGACTCACAGGAGAGGTTCAAAACGTAGACAGTAAGAGTGTCGGTCCTCTTGTACTTAAGTCGGCATTGTGCCTTTTGTATGAAATTTGGATGCAATTTCTGTGTCAAATCGTCAATAAGAAGGTGCAAGGTATACAGTAAACCTGAAGTGAAGCATCGGAATCTAAAATTGGACTCACAGGAGAGGTTCAAATCACAGAAAGTGAGAGTGTCAGTCCTCTTTTACTTAAGTCGGCATTGTGCTTTTGTATTAAATTCGGATGCAATTTCTGTGCTTCATCGTCAATAAGAAGGTGCAAGGTACACAGTAATCTTGACGTGAAGCATCGGAATCTAAAACAGGACTCACAGGAGAGGTTCAAATCGTAGAAAGTGAGAGTGTCAGTCCTCTTGTAAATAAGTCGCCAATGTGCCTTTTGTATTAAATTCGGATGCAATTTCTGTGTTTCATCGTGAATAAGGAGGTGCAAGGTATACAATAAACCTGAAGTGAATCATCGGAATCTAAAACTGGACTGACAGGAGAGTTTCAAATCATAGAAAGTTAGAGTGTGAGTCCTCTTGTACTTAAGTCGGCATTGTGCCTTTTGTATTATATTCGGATGCAAACTCTGTGTTTCATCGTCAATACGAAGGACCAAGGGATAGAGTAAACCTGAAGTGAAGCATCGGAATCTAAAATTGGACTCACAGGAGAGTTTCAAATCATAGAAAGAGAGAGTGTCAGTCCTCTTGTACTTAAGTCGGCATTGTGATTTTTGTATTGAATTCGGATGCAATTTTTGTGTTTCTTCGTCAATAAGAAGGTCCAAGGGATACAGTAAACCTGAAGTGAAGCATCGGAATCTAAAACTGGACTCACAGGAGATGTTCAAATCATAGAAAATTAGAGTGTCAGTCCTCTTGTACTTAAGTCGGCATTATGCCTTTTGTATTAAATTCGGATGCAATTTCTGTGTTTCATCGTCAATAAGATGGTGCAAGGTATACAGTAAACCTGAAGTGAAGCATCGGAATCTAAAACTGGACTCACAGGAGGGGTTCAAATCGTAGAAAGTGAGAGTGTCAGTCCTCTTGTACTTAAGTCGGCATTGTGCCTTTTGTATTATATTCGGATGCAAACTCTGTGTTTCATCGTCAATAAGATGGTCCAAGGGATACAGTGAACCTGAAGTGAAGCATCGGAATCTAAAACTGGACTCACAGGAGAGGTTCAAATCGTAGAAAGTGAGAGGGTCAGTCCTCTTGTACTTATGTCGGCATTGTGCCTTTTGTATTAAATTCGGATGCAATTTGTGTGTTTCATCGTCAATAAGAAGGTGCAAGGTATACAGTATACCTGAAGTGAAGCAACGGAATCTAAGACTGGACTCACAGGAGAGGTTCAAATCGTAGAAAGTGAGAGTGTCAGTCCTCTTGTACTTTAGTCGGCATTGTGCATTTTGTATTAAATTCGGATGCAATTTCTGTGTTTCATCGTCAATAAGAAGGTGCCAGATATACAGTAAACCTGAAGTGAAGCATCGGAATCTAAAACTGGACTCACAGGAGAGATTCAAATCATAGAAAGTGAGAGTGTCAGTCCTCTTGTACTTAAGTCGGCATTGTGCCTTTTCTATTAAATTCGGATGTAATTTCTGTGTTTCGTCGTCAATTAGAAGGTCCAAGGGATACAGTAAACCTGAAGTGAAGCATCGGAATCTAAAACTGGACTCACAGGAGAGGTGCAAATCATAGGTAGTTAGAGTGTCAGTCCTCTTGTACTTAAGTCGGCATTGTGCCTTTTGAATATAATTCCGATGCAAATTCTGTGTTTCATCGTCAATAAGAAGGTGCAAGGTATACAGTAAACCTGAAGTGAAGCATCGGAATCTAAAACTGGACTCACAGGAGAGGTTCAAATCATATAAAGACTGAGTGTCAGTCCTCTTGTACTTAAGTCGCCATTGTGCATTTTGTATTAAATTCGGATGCAATTTCTGTGTTCATGGTCAATATTAAGGTCCAAGGGATTCAGTAAACCTGAAGTGAAGCATCAGAATCAAAGACTGGACTCACAGGAGAGGTTCAAAACGTAGACAGTAAGAGTGTCGGTCCTCTTGTACTTAAGTCGGCATTGTGCCTTTTGTATGAAATTCGGATGCAATTTCTGTTTCAAATCGTCAATAAGAACGTGCAAGGTATACAGTAAACCTGAAGTGTAGCATCGGAATCTAAAACTGGACTCACAGGAGAGGTTCAAATCATAGAAAGTGAGAGTATCAGTCCTCTTGTACATAAGTCTGCATTGTGCCTTTTGTATTAAATTCGGATGCTATTTCTGTGCTTCATCGTCAATAATAAGGTGCAAGGTATACAGTAAACCTAATGTGAACCATCGGAATCTAAAACTGGACTCACAGGAGAGGTTCAAATCATAAAAATTGAGTGTGTCAGTCCTCTTGTATTTAAGTCGGCTTTGTGCCTTTTGTATTAAATTCGGATGCAATTTCTGTGTTTCATCGTCAATTAGATGGTCCAAGAGATACACTAAACCTGATGTGAAGCATCGGAATCTAAAACTGGACTCACAGGTGAGGTTCAAATCATAGATAGTTAGAGTGTCAGTCCTCTTGTACTTAAGTCGGCATTGTGCCTTTTGAATTTAATTCCGATGCAATTTCTGTGTTTCATCGTCAATAAGAAGGTGCAACGGTATACAGTAAGCCTGAAGTGAAGCTTTCGGAATCTAAAACTGGTCTCACAGGAGAGGTTCAAATCATAGGGAGTTAGAATGTCAGTCCTCTTGTACTTAAGTCGGCATTGTGCCTTTTGTATTAATTTTGGATTCAATTTTTTTGTGTTTTATCGTCAATAAGAAGGTCCAAGGTGTACAGTATACTAGATGTGAAGCATCGGAATCTAAAACTGGACTCACAGGAGAGGTTCAAATCATTGAAAGTGAGAGTGTCAGTCCTCTTGTACATAAGTCGGCATTGTGCCTTTTGTATTAAATTCGGATGCAATTTCTGTGTTTCATCGTCAGTAAGAATGGCCAAGGTATACAGTACACCTGAAGTGAAGCATCGGAATCTAAAACTGGACCCACAGGAGAGGTTCAAATCACAGAAAGTGTGAGTGTCAGTCCTCTTTTACTTAAGTCGGCATTGTGCTTTTGTATTAAATTCGGTTGCAATTTCTATGTTTCATCGTCAATAAGAATGTCCAAGAGACACAGTAAACCTGAAGTGAAGCATTGGAATCTAAAACTGGACTCAAAGGAGAGGTTCCAATCATTGAAAGTTAGAGTGTCAGTCCTCTTGTACTTAAGACGGCATTGTGCCTTTTGTATTAAATTCGGATGCAAACTCTGTGTTTCATCGTCAATAACAAGGTCCAAGGGATACAATAAACCTGAAGTGAAGCAACGGAGTCTAAAACTGGACTCACAGGAGAGGTTCAAATCATAGAACGTGAGAGTGTCAGTCCTCTTGTAATTAAGTCGGCATTGTAATTTTTGTATTGAATTCGGCTGCAATTTCTGTAATTCATCGTCAATAAGAAGGTCCAAGGTATACAGTAAACCTGAAGTGTAGTATTGGAATCTAAAACTGGACTCACAGGAGAGGTTCAAATCATAGAAAGTGAGAGTGTCAGTCCTCCTATACTTAAGTCGGAATTGTGCATTTTGTATTAAATTCAGATGCAATTTCTGTGTTTCATCGTCAATAAGAAGGACCAAGGGATACAGTAAACCTGAAGTGAAGCATCGGAATCTAAAACTGGACTCACAGTAGAGGTTCAAATCATAGACAGTGAGAGTGTCAGTCCTCTTGTACTTAAATCGGCATTGTGCCTTTTGTACTAAATTCGGATGCAATTTCTGTGTTTCATCGTCAATAGGAAGGTGCAAGGTATACAGTAAACCTGAAGCGAAGCATCGGAATCTAAAACTGGACTCACAGGAGAGGTTCAAATCATAGAAAATGAGAGTGTCAGTCCTCCTATACTTAACTCGGAATTGTGCCTTTTGTATTAAATTCAGATGCAATTTCTGTGTTTCATCGTCAGTAAGAAGGGCCAAGGTATATAGTAAACCTGAAGTGAAGCATCGGAATCTAAAACTGGACTCCCAGGAGGGGTTTCTAATCTGAGAAAGTTAGAGTGTCCGTCCTCTTGTATTTAAGTCGGTATTGTGCCTTTTCAATTTAATTCCGATACAATTTCTGTGTTTCATCGGCAATAAGAAGGTGCCAAGTATACAGTAAACCTGAAGTGAAGCATCGGAATCTAAGACTGGACTCACAGGAGAGGTTCAAAACGTAGACAGTAAGAGTGTCGGTCCTCTTGTACTTAAGTCGGCATTGTGCCTTTTGTATGAAATTCGGATGCAATTTCTGTGTCAAATCGTCAATAAGAAGGTGCAAGGTATACAGTAAACCTGAAGTGAAGCATCGGAATCTAAAACTGGACTCACAGGAGAGGTTCAAATCACAGAAAGTGAGAGTGTCAGTCCTCTTTTACTTCAGTCGGCATTGTGCTTTTGTATTAAATTCGGATACAATTTCTGTGCTTCATCGTCAATAAGAAGGTGCAAGGTACACAGTAATCTTGACGTGAATCATCGGAATCTAAAACTGGACTCACAAGAGAGGTTCAAATCGTAGAAAGTGAGAGTGTCAGTCCTCTTGTACATAAGTCGGCAATGTGCCATTTGTATTAAATTCGGATGCAATTTGTGTGTTTCATCGTCAATAAGAAGGGCCAAGGGAAACAGTAAACCCGAAATGAAGCATCAGAATCTAAAACTGGACTCACAGGACAGGTTCAAATCATTGAAAGTGAGAGTGTCAGTTCTCTTGTACTTAAGTCGGCATTGTGCCTTTTGTATTAAATTCGGATGCAATTTCTGTGTTTCATCGTCAATAAGAAGGTGCAATGTACACAGTAATCTTGACGTGAAGCATCGGAATCTAAAACTGGACTCACAGGAGAGGTTCAAATCGTAGAGAGTGAGAGTGTCAGTCATCTTGTACTTAAGTCGGCAATGTGCCTTTTGTATTAAATTCGGATGCAATTTCTGTGTTTCAATGTGAATAAGGAGGTGCAAGGTATACAATAAACCTGAAGTGAAGCATCGGAATCTAAAACTGGACTCACAGGAGAGGTTCATATCATAGAAAGTGAGAGTATCAGTCCTCTTGTACATAAGTCTGCATTGTGCCTTTTGTATTAAATTCGGATGCAATTTCTGTGCTTCTTCGTCAATAAGAAGGTGCAAGGTATACAGTAAACCTAATGTGAAACATCGGAATCTAAAACTGGACTCACAGGAGAGGTTCAAATCATAAAAATTGAGAGTGTCAGTCCTCTTGTATTTAAGTCAGATTTGTGCCTTTTGTATTAAATTGGGATGCAATTTCTGTGTTTCATCGTCAATTAGAAGGTCCAAGGGATACACTAAACCTGAAGTGAAGCATCAGAATCTAAAACTGGACTCACAGGAGAGGTTCAAATCATAGATAGTTAGAGTGTCAGTCCTCTTGTACTTAAGTCGGCATTGTGCCTTTTGAATTTAATTCCGATGCAATTTCTGTGTTTCATCGTCAATAAGAAGGTGCAACGGTATACAGTAAACCTGAAGTGAAGCTTCGGAATCTAAAACGGGTCTCACAGGAGAGGTTCAAATCATAGGGAGTTAGAATGTCAGTCCTCTTGTACTTAAGTCGGCATTGTGCCTTTTGTATTAAATTCGGATGCAATTTCTGTGTTTCATCGTCAGTAAGAATGGCCAAGGTATACAGTACACCTGAAGTGAAGCATCGGAATCTAAAACTGGACTCACAGGAGAGGTACAAAACATAGATAGTTAGAGTGTCGGTCCTCTTGTACTTAAGTCGGCATTGCGCCTTTTGTATTAAATTCGGATGCAATTTCTGTGTCTCATCGTCGATATGAAGGTCCAAGGTATACAGTAAACCTGAGGTGAAGCATCGGAATCTAAAACTGGACTCACAGGAGAGGTTCAAATCACAGAAAGTGAGAGTGTCAGTCCTCTTTTACTTAAGTGGGCATTGTGCTTTTGTATTAAATTCGGATGCAATTTCTGTGTTTGATCGTCAATACGAATGTCCAAGAGACACAGTAAACCTGAAGTGAAGCATAGGAATCTAAAACTGAACTCAAAGGAGAGGTTCCAATCATTGAAAGTTAGAGTGTCAGTCCTCATATACTTAATTCGGAATTGTGCCTTTTGTATTAAATTCAGATGCAATTTCTGTGTCTCATCGTCGATATGAAGGTCCAAGGTATACAGTAAACCTGAAGTGAAGCATCGGAATCTAAAACTGGACTCACAGGAGAGGTTCAAATCTGAGAAAGTTAGAGTGTCCGTCCTCTGGTACTTAAGTCGGCATTGTGCTTTCTGAATTTAATTCCGATACAATTTCTGTGTTTCATCGTCAATCAGATGGTGCAAGATATACAGTAAACCTGAAATGATGCATCGGAATCTAAAACTGGACTCACAGCAGAGGTTCAAATCACAGAAAGTGAGAGTGTCAGTCCTCTTTTACTTCAGTCGGCATTGTGCCATTTGTATTAAATTCGAATGCTAACTCTGTGTTTCATCGTAAATAAGAAGGTCCAAGGGATACAGTAAACTTGAAGTGAAGTATCGGAATCTAAAACTGGACTCACTGGAGAGGTTCAAATCATAGACAGTTAAAGTGTCGGTCCTCTTGTACTTAAGTCGGCATTGTGCCTTTTGAATTTAATTCCGATACAATTTCTGTGTTTCATCGTCAATCAGATGGTGCAAGATATACAGTAAACCTGAAATGATGCATCGGAATCTAAAACTGGACTCACAGCAGAGGTTCAAATCACAGAAAGTGAAAGTGTCAGTCCTCTATTACTTAAGTCGGCATTGTGCCTTTTGTTTTAAACTCGGATTCAATTTCTGTGTTTCATCGTCAATAAGAAAGTCCAAGGGATACAGTAAACCTGAAGTGAAACATCGGAATCCAAAACTGGACTCACAGGAGAAGTTCAAATCATAGAAAGTGAGAGTGTCAGTCCTATTATACTTAAGTCGGCATTGTGCCATTTGTAATAAATTCGGATGCAATTTTTGTGTTTCATCGTCAATAAGATGGTTCAAGGTATACAGTAAACCTGAAGCGAAGCATCGGAATCTAAAACTGGACTCACAGGAGAGGTTCAAATCATAGAAAGTTAGAGTGTCAGTTCTCATGTACTGAAGTCGGCATTGTGCCTTTTGTTCTAAATTCGGATACAATTTCTGAGTTTCATCGTCAGTAAGAAGGTCCAAGGGATACAGTAAATCTGAAATGAAGCATCGGAATCTAAAACTGGACTCACAGGAGAGGTTCAAATCTGAGAAAGTTAGAATGTCCGTCCTCTTGTACTTAAGTCGGCATTGTGCCTTTTGAATTTAATTCCGATACAATTTCTGTGTTTCATCGTCAATCAGAAGGTGCAAGGTATACAGTAAACCTGAAATGATCCATCGGAATCTAAAACTGGACTCACAGCAGAGATTCAAATCACAGAAAGTGAGAGTGTCAGTCCTCTTTTACTTCAGTCGGCATTGGGCCTTTTGTATTTAATTCGGATGCAAACTCTGTGTTTCGTCGTAAATAAGAAGGTCAAAGGTATACAGTAAACCTGAAGTGAAGTATCGGTATCTAAAACTGGACTCACAGGAGAGGTTCAAAACATAGACAGTTAGAGTGTCGGTCCTCTTGTACTTAAGTCGGCATTGTGCCCTTTGTATTAAATTCGGAAGCAATTTCTGTGTCTCATCGTCAATAAGAAGGTCCAAGGTATACAGTAAACCTGAAGTGAAGCATCGGAATCTAAAACTGGACTCACAGGAGAGGTTCAAATCACAGAAAGTGAGAGTGTCAGTCCTCTTGTACTTAAGTCGGCATTCTGCCTTTTGTATTCAATTCGCATGCAATTTCTGTGTTTCATCGTCAATAAGAAGGTGCAAGGTATACAGTAAACCTGAAGTGAAGCATCGGAATCTTAAACTGGACTCACAGGGGAGGTTCAAATCGTAGAAAGTGAGAGTGTCAATCCTCTTGTACTTAAGTCGGCATTGTGCTTTCTGTATTAAATTCGGATGTAATTTCTGTGTTTCATCGTCAATAAGAAGGTGCAAGGTGTACAGTAAACCTGAAGTGAAGCATCGGAATCTAAAACTGTACTCACAGGAGAGGCTAAAATCGTAGAAAGTGAGTGTGTCAGTCCTCTTGTACTTAAGTCGGCATTCTGCCTTTTGTATTATATTCGGATGCAATTTCTGTGTTTCATCGTCAATAAGAAGGTGCAAGGTATACAGTAAACCTGAAGTGAAGCATCGGAATCTAAAACTGGACTCACAGGAGAGGTTCAAATCGTAGAATGTGAGAGTATCAGTCCTCTTAAACTTAAGTCGGCATTGTGCTGTTTGTATTAAATTCGGATGCAATTTCTGTGTTTCATCGTCAATAAGACGGTGCAATGTATACAGTAAACCTGAAGTGAAACATCGGAATCTAAAACTGGACTCACAGGAGAGGTTCAAGTCGTAGAAAGGGAGAGTGTCAGTCCTCTTGTACTTAAATCGGCATTGTGCATTTCGTACTAAATTCGGATGCAATTTCTGTGTTTCATCGTCAATAAGAAGGTGGAAGGTATACAGTAAACCTGAAGTGAAGCATCTGAATCCAAAACTGGACTCACAGGAGAGTTTCAAATCATAGAAAGGGAGAGTGTCAGTCCTCTTGTACCTATGTCGGCATTGAGCCTTTTCTATTAAATTCGGATGCAATTTCTGTGTTCCATCGTCAGTAAGAAGGTGCAAGGTATACGGTAAACCTGAAGGGAAGCATCGGAATCTAAAACAGGACTCACAGGAGAGGTTCAAATTGTAGAAAGTGAGAGTGTCAGTCCTCTTGTACTTAAGTCGGCATTGTGCCTTTCTTATTAAATTCGGATGCAATTTCTGTGTTTCATCGTCAATAAGATGGTGCAAGGTATACAGTAAACCTGAAGTGAAGCATCGGAATCTAAGACTGGACCCACAGGAGAGGCTCAAATCTTTGAAAGTGACAGAGTCAGTCCTATTGTACTTAAGTCGGCCTTGTGCCTTTTGTATTAAATTCGGATGCAATTTCTGTGTTTCATCGTCAATAAGAAGGTGCAAGGTATACAGTAAACCTGAAGTGAAGCATCGGAATCTAAGACTGGACTCACAGGAGAGGCTCAAATCTTTGAAAGTGACAGAGTCAGTCCTCTTGTACTTAAGTCGGCCTTGTGCCGTTTGTATTAAATTCGGATGCAATTTCTGTGTTTCATCGTCAATAAGAAGGTGCAAGGTATACAGTAAACCTGAAGTGAAGCATCGGGATCTAAAACTGGACTCAGAGGAGAGGTTCAAATCGTAGAAAGTGAGAGTGTCAGTCCACTTGTACTTAAGTCGGCATTGTGCCTTTTGTATTAAATGCGGATGCAATTTCTTTGTTTCATCGTCAGTAAGAATGGCCAAGGTATACAGTACACCTGAAGTGAAGCATCGGAATCTAAAACTGGACTCACAGGAGAGGTTCAAATCTGAGAAAGTTAGAGTGTCCGTCCTCTTGTATTTAAGTCGGCATTGTGCATTTTGTATTAATTTTGGATTCAATGTCTGTGTTTTATCGTCAATAAGATGGTCCAAGGTGTACAGTATACTTGATGTGAAGCATCGGAATCTAAAACTGGACTCACCGGAGAGGTTCAAATCATTGAAAGTGAGAGTGTCAGTCCTCTTGTACTTAAGTCGGCATTGTGCCTTTTGTATTAAATTCGGATGCAATTTCTGTGTTTCTTCGTCAATAAGAAGGTGCAAGGTATACAGTAATCTTGACGTGAAGCATCGGACCCTAAAACTGGACTCACAGGAGAGGTTCAAATCGTAGAAAGTGTCAGTGTCAGTCCTCTTGTACTTAAGTCGGCATTGTGCCTTTTGTTCTAAATTCGGATGCAAACTCTGTGTTTCATCGTCAATAAAAAGGGCCAAGGGATACAGTAAACCTGAAGTGAAACATCGGAATCTAAAACTAGACTCACAGGAGAGGTTCAAATCATAGAAAGTGAGAGTGTCAGTCTTCTTGTACTTAAGTCGGCATTGTGCCATTTGTATTAAATTCGGATGCAATTTCTGTGTTTCATCGTCAATAAGAACGTGCAAGGTTTACAGTAAACCTGAAGTGAAACATCGGAATCTAAAACTGGACTCACAGGAGAGGTTCAAATCATAGAAAGTTAGAGTGTCAGTCCTCTTGTACTTAAGTCGTCATTGTGCATTTTGTATTAAATTCGTATGCAATTTCTGTGTTTCATCGTCAATAAGAAGATGCAAGGTATACAGTAATCTTGACATGAAGCATCGGAAACTAAAACTGGACTCGCAGGAGAGGTTCAAATCGTAGATAGTGGGAGTGTCAGTCCTCTTGTACTTAAGTCAGCATTGTGCCTTTTGTATTTAATTCGGATGCAATCTCTGTGTTTCATCGTAAATAAGAAGGTCAAAGGTATACAGTAAACCTGAAGTGAAGTATCGGTATCTAAAACTGGACTCACAGGAGAGGTTCAAAACGTAGACAGAGTGTCGGTCCTCTTGTACTTAAGTCGGCATTGTGCCCTTTGTATTAAATTCGGATGCGATTTCTGTGTCTCATCGTCAATAAGAAGGTCCAAGGTATACAGTAAACCTGAAGTGAAGCATCGGAATCTAAAACTGGACTCACAGGAGAGGTTCAAATCACAGAAAGTGAGAGTGTCAGTCCTCTTGTACTTAAGTCGGCATTGTGCCTTTTGTATTATATTCGGATGCAATTTCTGTGTTTTATCGTCAATAAGAAGGTCCAAGTGATACAGTAAACCTGAAGTGAAGCATCGGAATCTAAAACTGGACTCATAGGAGAGGTTCAAATCATAGAAAGTTAGAGTGTCAGTCCTCTTGTACTTAAGTCGCCATTGTGCATTTTGTATTAAATTCGGATGCAATTTCTGTGTTTCATCGTCAATTAGTTGGTGCGAGGTATACAGTAATCTTGACGTGAAGCATCGGAATCTTAAACTGGACTCACAGGAGAGGTTCAAATCATAGAAAGTGAGAGTGTCAGTCCTCTTGTACTTAAGTCTGCATTGTGCCTTTTGTATTAATTTCGGATGCAATTTCTGTGCTTCATTGTCAATAAGAAGGGTCAAAGTATACAGTAAACCTGAAGTGAAGCATCGGAATCTATAACTGGACTCACAGGAGAGGTTCAAATCGTAGAAAGTGAGAGTGTCAGTCCTCTTGTACTTAAGTCGGCATTGTGCTTTCTGTATTACATTCGGATGTAATTTCTGTGTTTCATCGTCAATAAGAAGGTGCAAGTTGTACAGTAAACCTGAAGTGAAGTATCGGAATCTAAAACTGGACTCACAGGAGAGGCTAAAATCGTAGAAAGTGAGTGTGTCAGTCCTCTTGTACTTAAGTCGGCATTTTGTCTTTTGTATTATATTCGGATGCAATTTCTGTGTTTCATCGTCAATAAGAAGGTGCAAGGTATACAGTAAACCGGAAGTGAAGCATCGGAATCTAAAACTGGACTCACAGGAGAGGTTCAAATCGTAGAAAGTGAGAGTATCAGTCCTCTTGAACTTAAGTCGGCATTGTGCTTTTTGTATTAAATTCGGATGCAATTTCTATGTTTCAACGTCAATAAGACGGTGCAAGGTATACAGTAAACCTGAAGTGAAACATCGGAATCTAAAACTGGACTCACAGGAGAGGTTCAAATCATAGAAAGGGAGAGTGTCAGTCCTCTTGTACTTATGTCGGCATTGTGCCTTTTGTATTAAATTCGGATGCAATTTCTGTGTTTCATCGTCAGTAAGAAAGTGCAAGGTATACGGTAAACCTGAAGGGAAGCATCGGAATCTAAAACAGGACTCACAGGAGAGGTTCAAATTGTAGAAAGTGAGAGTGTCAGTCCTCTTGTACTTAAGTCGGCATTGTGCCTTTCTTATTAAATTCGGATGCAATTTCTGTGTTTCATCGTCAATAAGATGGTGCAAGGTATACAGTAAACCTGAAGTGAAGCATCGGAATCTAAGACTGGACTCACAGGAGAGGCTCAAATCTTTGAAAGTGTCAGAGTCAGTCCTCTTGTACTTAAGTCGGCATTGTGCCTTTTGTATTAAATTCGGATGCAATTTCTGTGTTTCATCGTCAATAAGAAGGTGCAAGGTATACAGTAAACCTGAAGTGAAGCATCGGAATCTAAAACTGGACTCACAGGAGAGGTTCAAATCGTAGAAAGTGAGAGTATCAGTCCTCTTGAACTTAAGTCGGCATTGTGTTTTTGTATTAAATTCGGATGCAATTTCTGTGTTTCAACGTCAATAAGACGGTGCAAGGTATACAGCAAACCTGAAGTGATACATCGGAATCTAAAACTGGACTCACAGGAGAGGTTCAAGTCGTAGAAAGTGAGAGTGTCAGTCCTCTTGTACTCAATTCGTCATTGTGCATTTTGTATTAAATTCGTATGCAATTTCTGTGTTTCATCGTCAATAAGAAGATGCAAGGTATACAGTAATCTTGACATGAAGCATCGGAAACTAAAACTGGACTCACAGGAGAGGTTCAAATCGTAGATTGTGGGAGTGTCAGTCCTCTTGTACTTAAGTCAGCATTGTGCATTTTGTATTCAATTCGGATGCAATCTCTGTGTTTCATCGTAAATAAGAAGGTCAAAGGTATACAGTAAACTGAAGTGAAGTATCGGTATCTAAAACTGGACTCACAGGAGAGGTTCAAAACGTAGACTGAGTGTCGGTCCTCTTGTACTTAAGTCGGCATTGTGCCCTTTGTATTAAATTCAGATGCAATTTCTGTGTCTCATCTTCAATAAGATGGTCCAAGGTATACAGTAAACCTGAAGTGAAGCATCGGAATCTAAAACTGGACTCACAGGAGAGGTTCAAATCGTAGAAAGTGAGGGTGTCAGTCCTCTTGTACTTAAGTCGGCATTCTGCCTTTTGTATTCAATTCGCATGCAATTTCTGTGTTTCATCGTCAATAAGAAGGTGCAAGGTATACAGTAAACCGGAAGTGAAGCATCGGAATCTAAAACTGGACTCACAGGAGAGGTTCAAATCGTAGAAAGTGAGAGTATCAGTCCTCTTGAACTTAAGTCGGCATTGTGCTTTTTGTATTAAAGTCGGATGCAATTTCTATGTTTCAACGTCAATAAGACGGTGCAAGGTATACAGTAAACCTGAAGTGAAACATCGGAATCTAAAACTGGACTCACAGGAGAGGTTCAAATCATAGAAAGGGAGAGTGTCAGTCCTCTTGTACTTATGTCGGCAATGTGCCTTTTGTATTAAATTCGGATGCAATTTCTGTGTTTCATCGTCAGTAAGAAAGTGCAAGGTATACGGTAAACCTGAAGGGAAGCATCGGAATCTAAAACAGGACTCACAGGAGAGGTTCAAATTGTAGAAAGTGAGAGTGTCAGTCCTCTTGTACTTAAGTCGGCATTGTGCCTTTCTTATTAAATTCGGATGCAATTTCTGTGTTTCATCGTCAATAAGATGGTGCAAGGTATACAGTAAACCTGAAGTGAAGCATCGGAATCTAAGACTGGACTCACAGGAGAGGCTCAAATCTTTGAAAGTGTCAGAGTCAGTCCTCTTGTACTTAAGTCGGCATTGTGCCTTTTGTATTAAATTCGGATGCAATTTCTGTGTTTCATCGTCAATAAGAAGGTGCAAGGTATACAGTAAACCTGAAGTGAAGCATCGAAATCTAAAACTGGACTCACAGGAGAGGTTCAAATCGTAGAAAAAGAGAGTGTCAGTCCACTTGTACTTAAGTCGGCATTGTGCCTTTTGTATTAAATTCGGATGCAATTTCATTGTTTCATCGTCAATAAGAAGGTGCAAGGTATACAGTAAACCTGAAGTGAAGCATCGGAATCTAAAACTGGACTCACAGGAGAGGTTCAAATCGTAGAAAGTGAGAGTGTCAGTCCTATTGTACCTAAGTCTTCATTGTGCCATTTGTATTAAATTCGGATGCAATTTCTGTGTTTCATCGTCAATAAGAAGGTGCAAGGTATAAAGTAAACCTGAAGTGAAGCATCGGAATCTAAAACTGGACTCACAGGAGAGGTTCAAATCGTAGAAAGTGAGAGTGTCAGTCCTCTTGTACTTAAGTCGGCATTGTGCTTTTTGTATTAAATTCGGCTGCAATTTCTGTGTTTCTTCGTCAATAAGAAGGTGCAATGTATACAGTAAACCTGAAGTGAAGCATCGGAATCTAAAACTGGACTCACAGGAGGGCTTCAAATCACAGAAAGTGAAAGTGTCTGCCCTCTTTTACTTGAGTCGGCATTGTGCCTTTTGTTTTAAACTCGGATTCAATTTCTGTGTTTCATCGTCAATAAGAAGGTGCAAGGTATACAGTAAACCTGACGTGAAGCATCGGAATCTAAAACTGGACTCACAGGAGAGGTTCAAATCATAGAAATTTAGAGTGTCAGTCCTCTTGTACTTAAGTCGGCATTGTGCATTTTGTTCTAAATTCGTATGCAATTTCTGTGTTACATCGTCAGTAAGAAGGTCCAAGTGATACAGTAAACCTAAAGTGAAGCATCGGAATCTAAAACTGGACTCACAGGAGAGGCTCAAATCTGAGAAAATTAGAGTGTCCGTCCTCTTGTACTTAAGGCGGCATTGTGCCTTTTGAATATAATTCCGATACAATATCTGTGTTTCATCGTCAATAAGAAGGTGCAAGGTATACAGTAAACCGGAAATGATGCATCGGAATCTAAAACTGGACTCACATCAGAGGTTCAAATCACAGGAAGTGAGAGTGTCAGTCCTCTTTCACTTCAGTCGGCATTGTGCCATTTGTATTAAATTCGGATGCAAACTCTGTGTTTCATCGTAAATAAGAAGGTCCAAGGGATACAGTAAACCTGAAGTGAAGCATCGGAATCTAAAACTGGACTCACAGGAGAGGTTAAAATCGTAGAATGTGAGAGTGTCAACCCTCTTGTACTAAAGTCGGCATTGTGCATTTTGTATTAAATTCAGATGCAATTTCTGTGTTTCATCGTCAATAAGAAGGTGCAAGGTATACAGTAAACCTGAAGTGAAGCATCGGAATCTAAAACTGGACTCGCAGGAGAGGCTCAAATCGTAGAAAGTGAGAGTGTCAGTCCTCTTGTACTTAAATCGGCATTGTGATTTTTGTACTAAATTCGGATGCAATTTCTGTGTTATATCGTCAATAAGAAGGTGCAAGGTATACAGTAAACCTGAAGTGAAGCATCGGAATCTAAAACTGGTCTCACAGGAGAGGTTCAAATCGTAGAAAGTGAGAGTGTCAGTCCTCTTGTACTTAAGTCGGCATTGTGCCTTTTGTATTAAATTCGGATGCAATTTCTGTGTTTCAACGTCAATAAGAAGGTACAAGTAATACAGTAAACCTGAAGTGAAGCATCGGAATCTAAAACTGGACTCACAGGAGAGGTTCAAATCATAGAAAGTGAGAGTGTCAGTCCTCTTGTACTTAAGTCTGCATTGTGCCTTTTGTATTAATTTCGGATGCAATTTCTGTGCTTCATTGTCAATAAGAAGGATCAAAGTATACAGTAAACCTGAAGTGAAGCATCGGTATCTATAACTGGACTCACAGGAGAGGTTCAAATCGTATAAAGTGAGAGTGTCAGTCCTCTTGTACTTAAGTCGGCATTGTGCTTTCTGTATTAAATTCGGATGTAATTTCTGTGTTTCATCGTCAATAAGAAGGTGCAAGTTATACAGTAAACCTGAAGTGATGCATCGGAATCTAAAACTGGACTCACAGGAGAGGCTAAAATCGTAGAAAGTGAGTGTGTCAGTCCTCTTGTACTTAAGTCGGCATTGTGTCTTTTGTATTAATTTCGGATGCAATTTCTGTGTTTCATCGTCAATAAGAAGGTGCAAGGTATACAGTAAACCTGAAGTGAAGCATCGGAATCTAAAACTGGACTCACAGGAGAGGTTCAAATCGTAGAAAGTGAGAGTATCAGTCCTCTTGAACTTAAGTCGGCATTGTGCTTTTTGAATTAAATTCGGATGCAATTTCTGTGTTTCAACGTCAATAAGACGGTGCAAGGTATACAGTAAACCTCAAGTGAAACATCGGAATCTAAAACTGGACTCACAGGAGAGGTTCAAGTCGTAGAAAGTGAGAGTGTCAGTCCTTTTGTACTTAAATCGGCATTGTGCATTTCGTACTAAATTCGGATGCAATTTCTGTGTTTCATCGTCAATAAGAAGGTGGAAGGTATACAGTAAACCTGAAGTGAAGCATCTAAATCTAAAACTGGACTCACAGGAGAGGTTCAAATCATAGAAAGGGAGAGTGTCAGTCCTCTTGTACTTCTGTCGGCATTGTGCCTTTTGTATTAAATTCGGATGCAATTTCTGTGTTTCATCGTCAGTAAGAAGGTGCAAGGTATACGGTAAACCTGAAGGGAAGCATCGGAATCTAAAACAGGACCAACAGGAGAGGTTCAAATTGTAGAAAGTGAGAGTGTCAGTCCTCTTGTACTTAAGTCGGCATTGTGCCTTTCTTATTAAATTCGGATGCAATTTCTGTGTTTCATCGTCAATAAGATGGTGCAAGGTATATTGTAAACCTGAAGTGAAGCATCGGAATCTAAGACTGGACTCACAGGAGAGGCTCAAATCTTTGAAAGTGTCAGAGTCAGTCCTCTTGTACTTAAGTCGGCATTGTGCTTTTTGTATTACATTCGGCTGCAATTTCTGTGTTTCTTCGTCAATAAGAAGGTGCAATGTATACAGTAAACCTGAAGTGAAGCATCGGAATCTAAAACTGGACTGACAGGAGAGGTTCAAATCACAGAAAGTGAAAGTGTCTGTCCGCTTTTAGTTGAGTCGGCATTGTGCCTTTTGTTTTAAACTCGGATTCAATTTCTGTGTTTCATCGTCAATACGTAGGTGCAAGGTATACAGTAAACCTGAAGTGAAGCATCGGAATCTAAAACTGGACTCACAGGAGAGGTTCAAATCATAGAAGTTTAGAGTGTCAGTCCTCTTGTACTTAAGTCGGCATTGTGCATTTTGTTCTAAATTCGGATGCAATTTCTGTGTTTCATCGTCAGTAAGAAGGTCCAAGGGATACAGTAAACCTAAAGTGAAGCATCGGAATCTAAAACTGGACTCACAGGAGATGCTCAAATCTGAGAAAGTTAGAGTGTTCGTCCACTTGTACTTAAGGCGGCATTGTGACTTTTGAATATAATTCCGATACAATATCTGTGTTTCATCGTCAATAAGAAGGTGCAAGGTATACAGTAAACCGGAAATGATGCATCGGAATCTGAAACTGGACCCACATCAGAGGTTCAAATCACAGGAAGTGAGAGTGTCAGTCCTCTTTCACTTCAGTCGGCATTGTGCCTTTTGTATTAAATTCGGATGCAAACTCTGTGTTTCATCGTAAATAAGAAGGTCCAAGGGATACAGTAAACCTGAAGTGAAGCATCGGAATCTAAAACTGGACTCACAGGAGAGGTTAAAATCGTAGAATGTGAGAGTGTCAACCCTCTTGTACTAAAGTCGGCATTGTGCCTTTTGTATTATATTCGGATGCAATTTCTGTGTTTCATCGTCAATAAGAAGGTGCAAGGTATACAGTAAACCTGAAGTGAATCATCGGAATCTAAAACTGGACTCACAGGAGAGGTTCAAATCGTAGAAAGTTAGAGTATCAGTCCTCTTGTACTTAAGTCGGCACTGTGCATTTTGTATTAAATTCGGATGCAATTTCTGTGTTTCATCGTCAATAAGAAGGTGCAAGGTATACAGTAAACCTGAAGGGAAGCATCGGAATCTAAAACTGGACTCGCAGGAGAGGCTCAATTCGTAGAAAGTGAGAGTGTCAGTCCTCTTGTACTTAAATCGGCATTGTGATTTTTGTACCAAATTCGGATGCAATTTCTGTGTTTCATCGTCAATAAGAAGGTGCAAGGTATACAGTAAACCTGAAGTGAAGCATCGGAATCTAAAACTGGTCTCACAGGAGAGGTTCAAATCGCAGAAAGTGAGAGTGTCAGTCCTCTTGTTCTTAAGTCGGCATTGTGCCTTTTGTATTAAAATCGGATGCAATTTCTGTGTTTCAACGTCAATAAGAAGGTACAAGGTATACAGTAAACCTGAAGTGAAGCATCGGAATCTAAAACTGGACTCATAGGAGAGGTTCAAATCGTTGAAAGTGAGAGTGTCAGTCCCCTTGTACTTAAGTCGGCATTGTGCCTTTTGTACTAAATGCGGATGAAATTTCTGTGTTTCATCGTCAATAAGAATATGCAAGGTATACAGTAAACCTGAAGTGAAGCATCTTAATCTAAAACTGGACTCACAGGAGAGGTTCAAATCATAGATAGGGAGAGTGTCAGTCCTCTTGTACTTATGTCGGCAATGTGCCATTTGTATTAAATTCGGATGCAATTTGTGTGTTTCATCGTCAATAAGAAGGGCCAAGGGAAACAGTAAACCCGAAATGAAGCATCAGAATCTAAAACTGGACTCACAGGACAGGTTCAAATCATTGAAAGTGAGAGTGTCAGTTCTCTTGTACTTAAGTCGGCATTGTGCCTTTTGTATTAAATTCGGATGCAATTTCTGTGTTTCATCGTCAATAAGAAGGTGCAATGTACACAGTAATCTTGACGTGAAGCATCGGAATCTAAAACTGGACTCACAGGAGAGGTTCAAATCGTAGAGAGTGAGAGTGTCAGTCATCTTGTACTTAAGTCGGCAATGTGCCTGTTGTATTATATTCGGATGCAATTTCTGTGTTTCAATGTGAATAAGGAGGTGCAAGGTATACAATAAACCTGAAGTGAAGCATCGGAATCTAAAACTGGACTCACAGGAGAGGTTCAAATCATAGAAAGTGAGAGTATCAGTCCTCTTGTACATAAGTCTGCATTGTGCCTTTTGTATTAAATTCGGATGCAATTTCTGTGCTTCATCGTCAATAAGAAGGTGCAAGGTATACAGTAAACCTAATGTGAAACATCGGAATCTAAAACTGGACTCACAGGAGAGGTTCAAATCATAAAAATTGAGAGTGTCAGTCCTCTTGTATTTAAGTCAGATTTGTGCCTTTTGTATTAAATTGGGATGCAATTTCTGTGTTTCATCGTCAATTAGAAGGTCCAAGGGATACACTAAACCTGAAGTGAAGCATCAGAATCTAAAACTGGACTCACAGGAGAGGTTCAAATCATAGATAGTTAGAGTGTCAGTCTTCTTGTACTTAAGTCGGCATTGTGCCTTTTGAATTTAATTCCGATGCAATTTCTGTGTTTCATCGTCAATAAGAAGGTGCAACGGTATACAGGAAACCTGAAGTGAAGCTTCGGAATCTAAAACGGGTCTCACAGGAGAGGTTCAAATCATAGGGAGTTAGAATGTCAGTCCTCTTGTACTTAAGTCGGCATTGTGCCTTTTGTATTAAATTCGGATGCAATTTCTGTGTTTCATCGTCAGTAAGAATGGCCAAGGTATACAGTACACCTGAAGTGAAGCATCGGAATCTAAAACTGGACTCACAGGAGAGGTACAAAACATAGACAGTTAGAGTGTCGGTCCTCTTGTACTTAAGTCGGCATTGCGCGTTTTGTATTAAATTCGGATGCAATTTCTGTGTCTCATCGTCGATATGAAGGTCCAAGGTATACAGTAAACCTGAGGTGAAGCATCGGAATCTAAAACTGGACTCACAGGAGAGGTTCAAATCACAGAAAGTGAGAGTGTCAGTCCTCTTTTACTTAAGTGGGCATTGTGCTTTTGTATTAAATTCGGATGCAATTTCTGTGTTTGATCGTCAATACGAATGTCCAAGAGACACAGTAAACCTGAAGTGAAGCATTGGAATCTAAAACTGAACTCAAAGGAGAGGTTCCAATCATTGAAAGTTAGAGTGTCAGTCCTCATATACTTAATTCGGAATTGTGCCTTTTGTATTAAATTCAGATGCAATTTCTGTGTCTCATCGTCGATATGAAGGTCCAAGGTATACAGTAAACCTGAAGTGAAGCATCGGAATCTAAAACTGGACTCACAGGAGAGGTTCAAATCTGAGAAAGTTAGAGTGTCCGTCCTCTGGTACTTAAGTCGGCATTGTGCTTTCTGAATTTAATTCCGATACAATTTCTGTGTTTCATCGTCAATCAGATGGTGCAAGATATACAGTAAACCTGAAATGATGCATCGGAATCTAAAACTGGACTCACAGCAGAGGTTCAAATCACAGAAAGTGAGAGTGTCAGTCCTCTTTTACTTCAGTCGGCATTGTGCCATTTGTATTAAATTCGAATGCTAACTCTGTGTTTCATCGTAAATAAGAAGGTCCAAGGGATACAGTAAACCTGAAGTGAAGTATCGGAATCTAAAACTGGACTCACTGGAGAGGTTCAAATCATAGACAGTTAAAGTGTCGGTCCTCTTGTACTTAAGTCGGCATTGTGCCTTTTGTATTAAACTCGGATGCAATTTCTGTGTCTCATCGTCAATAAGAAGGTCCAAGGTATACTGTAAACCGGAAGTGAAGCAACGGAATCTAAAACTGGATTCACAGGAGAGGTTCAAATCACAGAAAGTGAAAGTGTCAGTCCTCTATTACTTAAGTCGGCATTGTGCCTTTTGTTTTAAACTCGGATTCAATTCCTGTGTTTCATCGTCAATAAGAAAGTCCAAGGGATACAGTAAACCTGAAGTGAAACATCGGAATCCAAAACTGGACTCACAGGAGAAGTTCAAATCATAGAAAGTGAGAGTGTCAGTCCTATTATACTTAAGTCGGCATTATGCCATTTGTAATAAATTCGGATGCAATTTTTGTGTTTCATCGTCAATAAGATGGTTCAAGGTATACAGTAAACCTGAAGCGAAGCATCGGAATCTAAAACTGGACTCACAGGAGAGGTTCAAATCATAGAAAGTTAGAGTGTCAGTTCTCATGTACTGAAGTCGGCATTGTGCCTTTTGTTCTAAATTCGGATGCAATTTCTGAGTTTCATCGTCAGTAAGAAGGTCCAAGGGATACAGTAAATCTGAAATGAAGCATCGGAATCTAAAACTGGACTCACAGGAGAGGTTCAAATCTGAGAAAGTTAGAATGTCCGTCCTCTTGTACTTAAGTCGGCATTGTGCCTTTTGAATTTAATTCCGATACAATTTCTGTGTTTCATCGTCAATCAGAAGGTGCAAGGTATACAGTAAACCTGAAATGATCCATCGGAATCTAAAACTGGACTCACAGCAGAGATTCAAATCACAGAAAGTGAGAGTGTCAGTCCTCTTTTACTTCAGTCGGCATTGGGCCTTTTGTATTTAATTCGGATGCAAACTCTGTGTTTCGTCGTAAATAAGAAGGTCAAAGGTATACACTAAACCTGAAGTGAAGTATCGGTATCTAAAACTGGACTCACAGGAGAGGTTCAAAACATAGACAGTTAGAGTGTCGGTCCTCTTGTACTTAAGTCGGCATTGTGCCCTTTGTATTAAATTCGGAAGCAATTTCTGTGTCTCATCGTCAATAAGAAGGTCCAAGGTATACAGTAAACCTGAAGTGAAGCATCGGAATCTAAAACTGGACTCACAGGAGAGGTTCAAATCACAGAAAGTGAGAGTGTCAGTCCTCTTGTACTTAAGTCGGCATTCTGCCTTTTGTATTCAATTCGCATGCAATTTCTGTGTTTCATCGTCAATAAGAAGGTGCAAGGTATACAGTAAACCTGAAGTGAAGCATCGGAATCTTAAACTGGACTCACAGGGGAGGTTCAAATCGTAGAATGTGAGAGTGTCAGTCCTCTTGTACTTAAGTCGGCATTGTGCTTTCTGTATTAAATTCGGATGTAATTTCTGTGTTTCATCGTCAATAAGAAGGTGCAAGGTGTACAGTAAACCTGAAGTGAAGCATCGGAATCTAAAACTGGACTCACAGGAGAGGCTAAAATCGTAGAAAGTGAGTGTGTCAGTCCTCTTGTACTTAAGTCGGCATTCTGTCTTTTGTATTATATTCGGATGCAATTTCTGTGTTTCATCGTCAATAAGAAGGTGCAAGGTATACAGTAAACCTGAAGTGAAGCATCGGAATCTAAAACTGGACTCACAGGAGAGGTTCAAATCGTAGAATGTGAGAGTATCAGTCCTCTTAAACTTAAGTCGGCATTGTGCTTTTTGTATTAAATTCGGATGCAATTTCTGTGTTTCATCGTCAATAAGACGGTGCAATGTATACAGTAAACCTGAAGTGAAACATCGGAATCTAAAACTGGACTCACAGGAGAGGTTCAAGTCGTAGAAAGGGAGAGTGTCAGTCCTCTTGTACTTAAATCGGCATTGTGCATTTCGTACTAAATTCGGATGCAATTTCTGTGTTTCATCGTCAATAAGAAGGTGGAAGGTATACAGTAAACCTGAAGTGAAGCATCTGAATCCAAAACTGGACTCACAGGAGAGTTTCAAATCATAGAAATGGAGAGTGTCAGTCCTCTTGTACCTATGTCGGCATTGTGCCTTTTGTATTAAATTCGGATGCAATTTCTGTGTTTCATCGTCAGTAAGAAGGTGCAAGGTATACGGTAAACCTGAAGGGAAGCATCGGAATCTAAAACAGGACTCACAGGAGAGGTTCAAATTGTAGAAAGTGAGAGTGTCAGTCCTCTTGTACTTAAGTCGGCATTGTGCCTTTCTTATTAAATTCGGATGCAATTTCTGTGTTTCATCGACACTAAGATGGTGCAAGGTATACAGTAAACCTGAAGTGAAGCATCGGAATCTAAGACTGGACCCACAGGAGAGGCTCAAATCTTTGAAAGTGACAGAGTCAGTCCTCTTGTACTTAAGTCGGCCTTGTGCCTTTTGTATTAATTTCGGATGCAATTTCTGTGTTTCATCGTCAATAAGAAGGTGCAAGGTATACAGTAAACCTGAAGTGAAGCATCGGAATCTAAGACTGGACTCACAGGAGAGGCTCAAATCTTTGAAAGTGACAGAGTCAGTCCTCTTGTACTTAAGTCGGCCTTGTGCCTTTTGTATTACATTCGGATGCAATTTCTGTGTTTCATCGTCAATAAGAAGGTGCAAGGTATACAGTAAACCTGAAGTGAAGCATCGGGATCTAAAACTGGACTCAGAGGAGAGGTTCAAATCGTAGAAAGTGAGAGTGTCAGTCCACTTGTACTTAAGTCGGCATTGTGCCTTTTGTATTAAATGCGGATGCAGTTTCTTTGTTTCATCGTCAGTAAGAATGGCCAAGGTATACAGTACACCTGAAGTGAAGCATCGGAATCTAAAACTGGACTCACAGGAGAGGTTCAAATCTGAGAAAGTTAGAGTGTCCGTCCTCTTGTATTTGAGTCGGCATTGTGCATTTTGTATTAATTTTGGATTCAATGTCTGTGTTTTATCGTCAATAAGATGGTCCAAGGTGTACAGTATACTTGATGTGAAGCATCGGAATCTAAAACTGGACTCACCGGAGAGGTTCAAATCATTGAAAGTGAGAGTGTCAGTCCTCTTGTACTTAAGTCGGCATTGTGCCTTTTGTATTAAATTCGGATGCAATTTCTGTGTTTCTTCGTCAATAAGAAGGTGCAAGGTATACAGTAATCTTGACGTGAAGCATCGGACCCTAAAACTGGACTCACAGGAGAGGTTCAAATCGTAGAAAGTGTCAGTGTCAGTCCTCTTGTACTTAAGTCGGCATTGTGCCTTTTGTTCTAAATTCGGATGCAAACTCTGTGTTTCATCGTCAATAAAAAGGGCCAAGGGATACAGTAAACCTGAAGTGAAACATCGGAATCTAAAACTAGACTCACAGGAGAGGTTCAAATCATAGAAAGTGAGAGTGTCAGTCTTCTTGTACTTAAGTCGGCATTGTGCCATTTGTATTAAATTCGGATGCAATTTCTGTGTTTCATCGTCAATAAGAACGTGCAAGGTTTACAGTAAACCTGAAGTGAAACATCGGAATCTAAAACTGGACTCACAGGAGAGGTTCAAATCATAGAAAGTTAGAGTGTCAGTCCTCTTGTACTTAAGTCGTCATTGTGCATTTTGTATTAAATTCGTATGCAATTTCTGTGTTTCATCGTCAATAAGAAGATGCAAGGTATACAGTAATCTTGACATGAAGCATCGGAAACTAAAACTGGACTCACAGGAGAGGTTCAAATCGTAGATAGTGGGAGTGTCAGTCCTCTTGTACTTAAGTCAGCATTGTGCCTTTTGTATTTAATTCGGATGCAATCTCTGTGTTTCATCGTAAATAAGAAGGTCAAAGGTATACAGTAAACCTGAAGTGAAGTATCGGTATCTAAAACTGGACTCACAGGAGAGGTTCAAAACGTAGACAGAGTGTCGGTCCTCTTGTACTTAAGTCGGCATTGTGCCCTTTGTATTAAATTCGGATGCAATTTCTGTGTCTCATCGTCAATAAGAAGGTCCAAGGTATACAGTAAACCTGAAGTGAAGCATCGGAATCTAAAACTGGACTCACAGGAGAGGTTCAAATCACAGAAAGTGAGAGTGTCAGTCCTCTTGTACTTAAGTCGGCATTGTGCCTTTTGTATTATATTCGGATGCAATTTCTGTGTTTTATCGTCAATAAGAAGGTCCAAGTGATACAGTAAACCTGAAGTGAAGCATCGGAATCTAAAACTGGACTCATAGGAGAGGTTCAAATCATAGAAAGTTAGAGTATCAGTCCTCTTGTACTTAAGTCGCCATTGTGCATTTTGTATTAAATTCGGATGCAATTTCTGTGTTTCATCGTCAATAAGTTGGTGCGAGGTATACAGTAATCTTGACGTGAAGCATCGGAATCTTAAACTGGACTCACAGGAGAGGTTCAAATCATAGAAAGTGAGAGTGTCAGTCCTCTTGTACTTAAGTCTGCATTGTGCCTTTTGTATTAATTTCGGATGCAATTTCTGTGCTTCATTGTCAATAAGAAGGGTCAAAGTATACAGTAAACCTGAAGTGAAGCATCGGAATCTATAACTGGACTCACAGGAGAGGTTCAAATCGTAGAAAGTGAGAGTGTCAGTCCTCTTGTACTTAAGTCGGCATTGTGCTTTCTGTATTACATTCGGATGTAATTTCTGTGTTTCATCGTCAATAAGAAGGTGCAAGTTGTACAGTAAACCTGAAGTGAAGTATCGGAATCTAAAACTGGACTCACAGGAGAGGTTCAAATCGTAGAAAGTGAGAGTATCAGTCCTCTTGAACTTAAGTCGGCATTGTGCTTTTTGTATTAAATTCGGATGCAATTTCTATGTTTCAACGTCAATAAGACGGTGCAAGGTATACAGTAAACCTGAAGTGAAACATCGGAATCTAAAACTGGACTCACAGGAGAGGTTCAAATCATAGAAAGGGAGAGTGTCAGTCCTCTTGTACTTATGTCGGCATTGTGCCTTTTGTATTAAATTCGGATGCAATTTCTGTGTTTCATCGTCAGTAAGAAAGTGCAAGGTATACGGTAAACCTGAAGGGAAGCATCGGAATCTAAAACAGGACTCACAGGAGAGGTTCAAATTGTAGAAAGTGAGAGTGTCAGTCCTCTTGTACTTAAGTCGGCATTGTGCCTTTCTTATTAAATTCGGATGCAATTTCTGTGTTTCATCGTCAATAAGATGGTGCAAGGTATACAGTAAACCTGAAGTGAAGCATCGGAATCTAAGACTGGACTCACAGGAGAGGCTCAAATCTTTGAAAGTGTCAGAGTCAGTCCTCTTGTACTTAAGTCGGCATTGTGCCTTTTGTATTAAATTCGGATGCAATTTCTGTGTTTCATCGTCAATAAGAAGGTGCAAGGTATACAGTAAACCTGAAGTGAAGCATCGGAATCTAAAACTGGACTCACAGGAGAGGTTCAAATCGTAGAAAGTGAGAGTATCAGTCCTCTTGAACTTAAGTCGGCATTGTGTTTTTGTATTAAATTCGGATGCAATTTCTGTGTTTCAACGTCAATAAGACGGTGCAAGGTATACAGTAAACCTGAAGTGAAACATCGGAATCTAAAACTGGACTCACAGGAGAGGTTCAAGTCGTAGAAAGTGAGAGTGTCAGTCCTCTTGTACTCAAGTCGTCATTGTGCATTTTGTATTAAATTCGTATGCAATATCTGTGTTTCATCGTCAATAAGAAGATGCAAGGTATACAGTAATCTTGACATGAAGCATCGGAAACTAAAACTGGACTCACAGGAGAGGTTCAAATCGTAGATTGTGGGAGTGTCAGTCCTCTTGTACTTAAGTCAGCATTGTGCCTTTTGTATTCAATTCGGATGCAATCTCTGTGTTTCATCGTAAATAAGAAGGTCAAAGGTATACAGTAAACTGAAGTGAAGTATCGGTATCTAAAACTGGACTCACAGGAGAGGTTCAAAACGTAGACTGAGTGTCGGTCCTCTTGTACTTAAGTCGGCATTGTGCCCTTTGTATTAAATTCAGATGCAATTTCTGTGTCTCATCTTCAATAAGATGGTCCAAGGTATACAGTAAACCTGAAGTGAAGCATCGGAATCTAAAACTGGACTCACAGGAGAGGTTCAAATCGTAGAAAGTGAGGGTGTCAGTCCTCTTGTACTTAAGTCGGCATTCTGCCTTTTGTATTCAATTCGCATGCAATTTCTGTGTTTCATCGTCAATAAGAAGGTGCAAGGTATACAGTAAACCGGAAGTGAAGCATCGGAATCTAAAACTGGACTCACAGGAGAGGTTCAAATCGTAGAAAGTGAGAGTATCAGTCCTCTTGAACTTAAGTCGGCATTGTGCTTTTTGTATTAAATTCGGATGCAATTTCTATGTTTCAACGTCAATAAGACGGTGCAAGGTATACAGTAAACCTGAAGTGAAACATCGGAATCTAAAACTGGACTCACAGGAGAGGTTCAAATCATAGAAAGGGAGAGTGTCAGTCCTCTTGTACTTATGTCGGCAATGTGCCTTTTGTATTAAATTCGGATGCAATTTCTGTGTTTCATCGTCAGTAAGAAAGTGCAAGGTATACGGTAAACCTGAAGGGAAGCATCGGAATCTAAAACAGGACTCACAGGAGAGGTTCAAATTGTAGAAAGTGAGAGTGTCAGTCCTCTTGTACTTAAGTCGGCATTGTGCCTTTCTTATTAAATTCGGATGCAATTTCTGTGTTTCATCGTCAATAAGATGGTGCAAGGTATACAGTAAACCTGAAGTGAAGCATCGGAATCTAAGACTGGACTCACAGGAGAGGCTCAAATCTTTGAAAGTGTCAGAGTCAGTCCTCTTGTACTTAAGTCGGCATTGTGCCTTTTGTATTAAATTCGGATGCAATTTCTGTGTTTCAACGTCAATAAGAAGGTGCAAGGTATACAGTAAACCTGAAGTGAAGCATCGAAATCTAAAACTGGACTCACAGGAGAGGTTCAAATCGTAGAAAAAGAGAGTGTCAGTCCACTTGTACTTAAGTCGGCATTGTGCCTTTTGTATTAAATTCGGATGCAATTTCATTGTTTCATCGTCAATAAGAAGGTGCAAGGTATACAGTAAACCTGAAGTGAAGCATCGGAATCTAAAACTGGACTCACAGGAGAGGTTCAAATCGTAGAAAGTGAGAGTGTCAGTCCTATTGTACCTAAGTCTTCATTGTGCCTTTTGTATTAAATTCGGATGCAATTTCTGTGTTTCATCGTCAATAAGAAGGTGCAAGGTATAAAGTAAACCTGAAGTGAAGCATCGGAATCTAAAACTGGACTCACAGGAGAGGTTCAAATCGTAGAAAGTGAGAGTGTCAGTCCTCTTGTACTTAAGTCGGCATTGTGCTTTTTGTATTAAATTCGGCTGCAATTTCTGTGTTTCTTCGTCAATAAGAAGGTGCAATGTATACAGTAAACCTGAAGTGAAGCATCGGAATCTAAAACTGGACTCACAGGAGGGCTTCAAATCACAGAAAGTGAAAGTGTCTGTCCTCTTTTACTTGAGTCGGCATTGTGCCTTTTGTTTTAAACTCGGATTCAATTTCTGTGTTTCATCGTCAATAAGAAGGTGCAAGGTATACAGTAAACCTGACGTGAAGCATCGGAATCTAAAACTGGACTCACAGGAGAGGTTCAAATCATAGAAATTTAGAGCGTCAGCCTCTTGTACTTAAGTCGGCATTGTGCATTTTGTTCTAAATTCGTATGCAATTTCTGTGTTACATCGTCAGTAAGAAGGTCCAAGTGATACAGTAAACCTAAAGTGAAGCATCGGAATCTAAAACTGGACTCACAGGAGAGGCTCAAATCTGAGAAAATTAGAGTGTCCGTCCTCTTGTACTTAAGGCGGCATTGTGCCTTTTGAATATAATTCCGATACAATATCTGTGTTTCATCGTCAATAAGAAGGTGCAAGGTATACAGTAAACCGGAAATGATGCATCGGAATCTAAAACTGGACTCACATCAGAGGTTCAAATCACAGGAAGTGAGAGTGTCAGTCCTCTTTCACTTCAGTCGGCATTGTGCCATTTGTATTAAATTCGGATGCAAACTCTGTGTTTCATCGTAAATAAGAAGGTCCAAGGGATACAGTAAACCTGAAGTGAAGCATCGGAATCTAAAACTGGACTCACAGGAGAGGTTAAAATCGTAGAATGTGAGAGTGTCAACCCTCTTGTACTAAAGTCGGCATTGTGCATTTTGTATTAAATTCGGATGCAATTTCTGTGTTTCATCGTCAATAAGAAGGTGCAAGGTATACAGTAAACCTGAAGTGAAGCATCGGAATCTAAAACTGGACTCGCAGGAGAGGCTCAAATCGTAGAAAGTGAGAGTGTCAGTCCTCTTGTACTTAAATCGGCATTGTGATTTTTGTACTAAATTCGGATGCAATTTCTGTGTTTTATCGTCAATAAGAAGGTGCAAGGTATACAGTAAACCTGAAGTGAAGCATCGGAATCTAAAACTGGTCTCACAGGAGAGGTTCAAATCGTAGAAAGTGAGAGTGTCAGTCCTCTTGTACTTAAGTCGGCATTGTGCCTTTTGTATTAAATTCGGATGCAATTTCTGTGTTTCAACGTCAATAAGAAGGTACAAGGTATACAGTAAACCTGAAGTGAAGCATCGGAATCTAAAACTGGACTCACAGGAGAGGTTCAAATCATAGAAAGTGAGAGTGTCAGTCCTCTTGTACTTAAGTCTGCATTGTGCCTTTTGTATTAATTTCGGATGCAATTTCTGTGCTTCATTGTCAATAAGAAGGATCAAAGTATACAGTAAACCTGAAGTGAAGCATCGGTATCTATAACTGGACTCACAGGAGAGGTTCAAATCGTATAAAGTGAGAGTGTCAGTCCTCTTGTACTTAAGTCGGCATTGTGCTTTCTGTATTAAATTCGGATGTAATTTCTGTGTTTCATCGTCAATAAGAAGGTGCAAGTTATACAGTAAACCTGAAGTGATGCATCGGAATCTAAAACTGGACTCACAGGAGAGGCTAAAATCGTAGAAAGTGAGTGTGTCAGTCCTCTTGTACTTAAGTCGGCATTGTGCCTTTTGTATTATATTCGGATGCAATTTCTGTGTTTTATCGTCAATAAGAAGGTCCAAGTGATACAGTAAACCTGAAGTGAAGCATCGGAATCTAAAACTGGACTCATAGGAGAGGTTCAAATCATAGAAAGTTAGAGTGTCAGTCCTCTTGTACTTAAGTCGCCATTGTGCATTTTGTATTAAATTCGGATGCAATTTCTGTGTTTCATCGTCAATAAGTTGGTGCGAGGTATACAGTAATCTTGACGTGAAGCATCGGAATCTTAAACTGGACTCACAGGAGAGGTTCAAATCATAGAAAGTGAGAGTGTCAGTCCTCTTGTACTTAAGTCTGCATTGTGCCTTTTGTATTAATTTCGGATGCAATTTCTGTGCTTCATTGTCAATAAGAAGGGTCAAAGTATACAGTAAACCTGAAGTGAAGCATCGGAATCTATAACTGGACTCACAGGAGAGGTTCAAATCGTAGAAAGTGAGAGTGTCAGTCCTCTTGTACTTAAGTCGGCATTGTGCTTTCTGTATTACATTCGGATGTAATTTCTGTGTTTCATCGTCAATAAGAAGGTGCAAGTTGTACAGTAAACCTGAAGTGAAGTATCGGAATCTAAAACTGGACACACAGGAGAGGTTCAAATCGTAGAAAGTGAGAGTATCAGTCCTCTTGAACTTAAGTCGGCATTGTGCTTTTTGTATTAAATTCGGATGCAATTTCTATGTTTCAACGTCAATAAGACGGTGCAAGGTATACAGTAAACCTGAAGTGAAACATCGGAATCTAAAACTGGACTCACAGGAGAGGTTCAAATCATAGAAAGGGAGAGTGTCAGTCCTCTTGTACTTATGTCGGCATTGTGCCTTTTGTATTAAATTCGGATGCAATTTCTGTGTTTCATCGTCAGTAAGAAAGTGCAAGGTATACGGTAAACCTGAAGGGAAGCATCGGAATCTAAAACAGGACTCACAGGAGAGGTTCAAATTGTAGAAAGTGAGAGTGTCAGTCCTCTTGTACTTAAGTCGGCATTGTGCCTTTCTTATTAAATTCGGATGCAATTTCTGTGTTTCATCGTCAATAAGATGGTGCAAGGTATACAGTAAACCTGAAGTGAAGCATCGGAATCTAAGACTGGACTCACAGGAGAGGCTCAAATCTTTGAAAGTGTCAGAGTCAGTCCTCTTGTACTTAAGTCGGCATTGTGCCTTTTGTATTAAATTCGGATGCAATTTCTGTGTTTCATCGTCAATAAGAAGGTGCAAGGTATACAGTAAACCTGAAGTGAAGCATCGGAATCTAAAACTGGACTCACAGGAGAGGTTCAAATCGTAGAAAGTGAGAGTATCAGTCCTCTTGAACTTAAGTCGGCATTGTGTTTTTGTATTAAATTCGGATGCAATTTCTGTGTTTCAACGTCAATAAGACGGTGCAAGGTATACAGTAAACCTGAAGTGAAACATCGGAATCTAAAACTGGACTCACAGGAGAGGTTCAAGTCGTAGAAAGTGAGAGTGTCAGTCCTCTTGTACTCAAGTCGTCATTGTGCATTTTGTATTAAATTCGTATGCAATTTCTGTGTTTCATCGTCAATAAGAAGATGCAAGGTATACAGTAATCTTGACATGAAGCATCGGAAACTAAAACTTTACTCACAGGAGAGGTTCAAATCGTAGATTGTGGGAGTGTCAGTCCTCTTGTACTTAAGTCAGCATTGTGCCTTTTGTATTCAATTCGGATGCAATCTCTGTGTTTCATCGTAAATAAGAAGGTCAAAGGTATACAGTAAACTGAAGTGAAGTATCGGTATCTAAAACTGGACTCACAGGAGAGGTTCAAAACGTAGACTGAGTGTCGGTCCTCTTGTACTTAAGTCGGCATTGTGCCCTTTGTATTAAATTCAGATGCAATTTCTGTGTCTCATCTTCAATAAGATGGTCCAAGGTATACAGTAAACCTGAAGTGAAGCATCGGAATCTAAAACTGGACTCACAGGAGAGGTTCAAATCGTAGAAAGTGAGGGTGTCAGTCCTCTTGTACTTAAGTCGGCATTCTGCCTTTTGTATTCAATTCGCATGCAATTTCTGTGTTTCATCGTCAATAAGAAGGTGCAAGGTATACAGTAAACCGGAAGTGAAGCATCGGAATCTAAAACTGGACTCACAGGAGAGGTTCAAATCGTAGAAAGTGAGAGTATCAGTCCTCTTGAACTTAAGTCGGCATTGTGCTTTTTGTATTAAATTCGGATGCAATTTCTATGTTTCAACGTCAATAAGACGGTGCAAGGTATACAGTAAACCTGAAGTGAAACATCGGAATCTAAAACTGGACTCACAGGAGAGGTTCAAATCATAGAAAGGGAGAGTGTCAGTCCTCTTGTACTTATGTCGGCAATGTGCCTTTTGTATTAAATTCGGATGCAATTTCTGTGTTTCATCGTCAGTAAGAAAGTGCAAGGTATACGGTAAACCTGAAGGGAAGCATCGGAATCTAAAACAGGACTCACAGGAGAGGTTCAAATTGTAGAAAGTGAGAGTGTCAGTCCTCTTGTACTTAAGTCGGCATTGTGCCTTTCTTATTAAATTCGGATGCAATTTCTGTGTTTCATCGTCAATAAGATGGTGCAAGGTATACAGTAAACCTGAAGTGAAGCATCGGAATCTAAGACTGGACTCACAGGAGAGGCTCAAATCTTTGAAAGTGTCAGAGTCAGTCCTCTTGTACTTAAGTCGGCATTGTGCCTTTTGTATTAAATTCGGATGCAATTTCTGTGTTTCAACGTCAATAAGAAGGTGCAAGGTATACAGTAAACCTGATGTGAAGCATCGAAATCTAAAACTGGACTCACAGGAGAGGTTCAAATCGTAGAAAAAGAGAGTGTCAGTCCACTTGTACTTAAGTCGGCATTGTGCCTTTTGTATTAAATTCGGATGCAATTTCATTGTTTCATCGTCAATAAGAAGGTGCAAGGTATACAGTAAACCTGAAGTGAAGCATCGGAATCTAAAACTGGACTCACAGGAGAGGTTCAAATCGTAGAAAGTGAGAGTGTCAGTCCTATTGTACCTAAGTCTTCATTGTGCCTTTTGTATTAAATTCGGATGCAATTTCTGTGTTTCATCGTCAATAAGAAGGTGCAAGGTATAAAGTAAACCTGAAGTGAAGCATCGGAATCTAAAACTGGACTCACAGGAGAGGTTCAAATCGTAGAAAGTGAGAGTGTCAGTCCTCTTGTACTTAAGTCGGCATTGTGCTTTTTGTATTAAATTCGGCTGCAATTTCTGTGTTTCTTCGTCAATAAGAAGGTGCAATGTATACAGTAAACCTGAAGTGAAGCATCGGAATCTAAAACTGGACTCACAGGAGGGCTTCAAATCACAGAAAGTGAAAGTGTCTGTCCTCTTTTACTTGAGTCGGCATTGTGCCTTTTGTTTTAAACTCGGATTCAATTTCTGTGTTTCATCGTCAATAAGAAGGTGCAAGGTATACAGTAAACCTGACGTGAAGCATCGGAATCTAAAACTGGACTCACAGGAGAGGTTCAAATCATAGAAATTTAGAGCGTCAGCCTCTTGTACTTAAGTCGGCATTGTGCATTTTGTTCTAAATTCGTATGCAATTTCTGTGTTACATCGTCAGTAAGAAGGTCCAAGTGATACAGTAAACCTAAAGTGAAGCATCGGAATCTAAAACTGGACTCACAGGAGAGGCTCAAATCTGAGAAAATTAGAGTGTCCGTCCTCTTGTACTTAAGGCGGCATTGTGCCTTTTGAATATAATTCCGATACAATATCTGTGTTTCATCGTCAATAAGAAGGTGCAAGGTATACAGTAAACCGGAAATGATGCATCGGAATCTAAAACTGGACTCACATCAGAGGTTCAAATCACAGGAAGTGAGAGTGTCAGTCCTCTTTCACTTCAGTCGGCATTGTGCCATTTGTATTAAATTCGGATGCAAACTCTGTGTTTCATCGTAAATAAGAAGGTCCAAGGGATACAGTAAACCTGAAGTGAAGCATCGGAATCTAAAACTGGACTCACAGGAGAGGTTAAAATCGTAGAATGTGAGAGTGTCAACCCTCTTGTACTAAAGTCGGCATTGTGCATTTTGTATTAAATTCGGATGCAATTTCTGTTTCATCGTCAATAAGAAGGTGCAAGGTATACAGTAAACCTGAAGTGAAGCATCGGAATCCAAAACTGGACTCGCAGGAGAGGCTCAAATCGTAGAAAGTGAGAGTGTCAGTCCTCTTGTACTTAAATCGGCATTGTGATTTTTGTACTAAATTCGGATGCAATTTCTGTGTTTTATCGTCAATAAGAAGGTGCAAGGTATACAGTAAACCTGAAGTGAAGCATCGGAATCTAAAACTGGTCTCACAGGAGAGGTTCAAATCGTAGAAAGTGAGAGTGTCAGTCCTCTTGTACTTAAGTCGGCATTGTGCCTTTTGTATTAAATTCGGATGCAATTTCTGTGTTTCAACGTCAATAAGAAGGTACAAGGTATACAGTAAACCTGAAGTGAAGCATCGGAATCTAAAACTGGACTCACAGGAGAGGTTCAAATCATAGAAAGTGAGAGTGTCAGTCCTCTTGTACTTAAGTCTGCATTGTGCTTTTGTATTAATTTCGGATGCAATTTCTGTGCTTCATTGTCAATAAGAAGGATCAAAGTATACAGTAAACCTGAAGTGAAGCATCGGTATCTATAACTGGACTCACAGGAGAGGTTCAAATCGTATAAAGTGAGAGTGTCAGTCCTCTTGTACTTAAGTCGGCATTGTGCTTTCTGTATTAAATTCGGATGTAATTTCTGTGTTTCATCGTCAATAAGGAGGTGCAAGTTATACAGTAAACCTGAAGTGATGCATCGGAATCTAAAACTGGACTCACAGGAGAGGCTAAAATCGTAGAAAGTGAGTGTGTCAGTCCTCTTGTACTTAAGTCGGCATTGTGTCTTTTGTATTAATTTCGGATGCAATTTCTGTGTTTCATCGTCAATAAGAAGGTGCAAGGTATACAGTAAACCTGAAGTGAAGCATCGGAATCTAAAACTGGACTCACAGGAGAGGTTCAAATCGTAGAAAGTGAGAGTATCAGTCCTCTTGAACTTAAGTCGGCATTGTGCTTTTTGAATTAAATTCGGATGCAATTTCTGTGTTTCAACGTCAATAAGACGGTGCAAGGTATACAGTAAACCTGAAGTGAAACATCGGAATCTAAAACTGGACTCACAGGAGAGGTTCAAGTCGTAGAAAGTGAGAGTGTCAGTCCTTTTGTACTTAAATCGGCATTGTGCATTTCGTACTAAATTCGGATGCAATTTCTGTGTTTCATCGTCAATAAGAAGGTGGAAGGTATACAGTAAACCTGAAGTGAAGCATCTAAATCTAGAACTGGACTCACAGGAGAGGTTCAAATCATAGAAAGGGAGAGTGTCAGTCCTCTTGTACTTCTGTCGGCATTGTGCCTTTTGTATTAAATTCGGATGCAATTTCTGTGTTTCATCGTCAGTAAGAAGGTGCAAGGTATACGGTAAACCTGAAGGGAAGCATCGGAATCTAAAACAGGACCAACAGGAGAGGTTCAAATTGTAGAAAGTGAGAGTGTCAGTCCTCTTGTACTTAAGTCGGCATTGTGCCTTTCTTATTAAATTCGGATGCAATTTCTGTGTTTCATCGTCAATAAGATGTTGCAAGGTATACTGTAAACCTGAAGTGAAGCATCGGAATCTAAGACTGGACTCACAGGAGAGGCTCAAATCTTTGAAAGTATCAGAGTCAGTCCTCTTGTACTTAAGTCGGCATTGTGCTTTTTGTATTACATTCGGCTGCAATTTCTGTGTTTCTTCGTCAATAAGAAGGTGCAATGTATACAGTAAACCTGAAGTGAAGCATCGGAATCTAAAACTGGACTGACAGGAGAGGTTCAAATCACAGAAAGTGAAAGTGTCTGTCCGCTTTTAGTTGAGTCGGCATTGTGCCTTTTGTTTTAAACTCGGATTCAATTTCTGTGTTTCATCGTCAATACGAAGGTGCAAGGTATACAGTAAACCTGAAGTGAAGCATCGGAATCTAAAACTGGACTCACAGGAGAGGTTCAAATCATAGAAGTTTAGAGTGTCAGTCCTCTTGTACTTAAGTCGGCATTGTGCATTTTGTTCTAAATTCGGATGCAATTTCTGTGTTTCATCGTCAGTAAGAAGGTCCAAGGGATACAGTAAACCTAAAGTGAAGCATCGGAATCTAAAACTGGACTCACAGGAGATGCTCAAATCTGAGAAAGTTAGAGTGTTCGTCCACTTGTACTTAAGGCGGCATTGTGACTTTTGAATATAATTCCGATACAATATCTGTGTTTCATCGTCAATAAGAAGGTGCAAGGTATACAGTAAACCGGAAATGATGCATCGGAATCTGAAACTGGACTCACATCAGAGGTTCAAATCACAGGAAGTGAGAGTGTCAGTCCTCTTTCACTTCAGTCGGCATTGTGCCTTTTGTATTAAATTCGGATGCAAACTCTGTGTTTCATCGTAAATAAGAAGGTCCAAGGGATACAGTAAACCTGAAGTGAAGCATCGGAATCTAAAACTGGACTCACAGGAGAGGTTAAAATCGTAGAATGTGAGAGTGTCAACCCTCTTGTACTAAAGTCGGCATTGTGCCTTTTGTATTATATTCGGATGCAATTTCTGTGTTTCATCGTCAATAAGAAGGTACAAGGTATACAGTAAACCTGAAGTGAAGCATCGGAATCTAAAACTGGACTCACAGGAGAGGTTCAAATCGTAGAAAGTTAGAGTATCAGTCCTCTTGTACTTAAGTCGGCACTGTGCATTTTGTATTAAATTCGGATGCAATTTCTGTGTTTCATCGTCAATAAGAAGGTGCAAGGTATACAGTAAACCTGAAGTGAAGCATCGGAATCTAAAACTGGACTCGCAGGAGAGGCTCAATTCGTAGAAAGTGAGAGTGTCAGTCCTCTTGTACTTAAATCGGCATTGTGATTTTTGTACTAAATTCGGATGCAATTTCTGTGTTTCATCGTCAATAAGAAGGTGCAAGGTATACAGTAAACCTGAAGTGAAGCATCGGAATCTAAAACTGGTCTCACAGGAGAGGTTCAAATCGCAGAAAGTGAGAGTGTCAGTCCTCTTGTTCTTAAGTCGGCATTGTGCCTTTTGTATTAAAATCGGATGCCATTTCTGTGTTTCAACGTCAATAAGAAGGTACAAGGTATACAGTAAACCTGAAGTGAAGAATCGGAATCTAAAACTGGACTCATAGGAGAGGTTCAAATCGTTGAAAGTGAGAGTGTCAGTCCCCTTGTACTTAAGTCGGCATTGTGCCTTTTGTACTAAATTCGGATGAAATTTCTGTGTTTCATCGTCAATAAGAAGATGCAAGGTATACAGTAAACCTGAAGTGAAGCATCTTAATCTAAAACTGGACTCACAGGAGAGGTTCAAATCATAGATAGGGAGAGTGTCAGTCCTCTTGTACTTATGTCGGCATTGAGCCTTTTGTATTAAATTCGGATGCAATTTCTGTGTTTCATTGTCAGTAAGAAAGTGCAAGGTATACGGTAGACCTGAAGGGAAGCATCGGAATCTAAAACAGGACTCACACGAGAGGTTCAAATCGTAGAAAGTGAGAGTGTCAGTCCTCTTGTACTTAAGTCGGCATTGTGCTTTTTGTATTAAATTCGGACACAATTTCTGTGTTTCATCGTCAATAAGAAGGTGCAAGGTATACAGTAAACCTGAAGTGAAGCATCGGAATCTAAGACTGGACTCAGAGGAGAGGCTCAAATCGTAGAAAGTGAGAGTGTCAGTCCTCTTGTACTTAAGTCGGCATTGTGCTTTTTGTATTAAATTCGGATGCAATTTCTGTGTTTCTTCGTCAATAAGAAGGTGCAAGGTATACAGTAAACCTGAAGTGAAGCATCGGAATCTAAAACTGGACTCATAAGAGAGGTTCAAATCATAGAAAGTGAGAGTGTCAGTCCTCTTTTACTTAAGTCGGCATTGTGCCTTTTGTATTAAATTCGGATGCAATTATTGTGTTTCATCGTCAATAAGAAGGTTCAAGGGATATAGTAAACCTGAAGTGAAGCATCGGAATCTAAAACTGGACTCACAGGAGAGGTTCAAAGCATAGATAGTTAGAGTGTCGGTCCTCTTGTACTTAAATCGGCATTGTGCCTCTTGTATTAAATTCGGATGCAATTTCAGTGTTTCATCGTCAATAAGAAGGTCCAATGGACACAGTAAACCGGAAGTGAAGCATTGGAATCTAAAACTGGAGTCAAAGGAGAGGTTCAAATCGTAGAAAGTAATAGTGTCAGTCCTCTCGTACTTAAGACGGCATTGTGCCTTTTGTATTAAATTTGGATGCAAACTCTGTGTTTCTTCGTCAATAAGAAGGTCCAAGGGATACAGTAAACCTGAAGTGAAGCATCGGAGTCTAAAGCTGGACTCACAGGAGAGGTTCAAATCACAGAAAGTGATAGTGTCACTCCTCTTGTAATTAAGTCGGCATTGTGATTTTAGAATTGAATTCGGATGGAATTTCTGTGTTTCATCGTTAATAAGAATGTCCAAGGTATACAGTAAACCTGAAGTGAAGCATCGGAATCTAAAACTGGACTCACAGGAGAGGTTCAAATCATAGAAAGTGAGAGTGTCACTCTTCTTTTACTTAACTCGGCATTGTGCCTTTTGTATTAAATTCGGATGCAATTTCTGTGTTTCATCGTCAATAAGAAGGACCAAGGGATACAGTAAACCTGAAGTGAAGCATCGGAATCTAAAACTGGACTCACAGGAGTGGTTCAAATCACAGACATGAGAGTGTCAGTCCTCTTGTACTTAAGTCGGCATTGTGCCTTTTGTATTAAATTCGGATGCAATTTCTGTGTTTCATCATCAATAAGAAGGTGCAGGGTATACAGTAAACCTGAAGTGAAGCATCGGATTCTAAAAGTGGACTCACAGGAGAGGTTCAAATCGTAGAATGTGAGAGTGTCAGTCCTCTTCTTCTTAAGTCGGCATTGTGCATTTTGTATTATATTCGGATGCAATTTCTGAGTTTCATCGTCAATAAGAAGGTGCAAGGAATAGAGTACACCTGATGTGAAGCATCGGAATCTAAAACTGGACTCACAGGAGAGGTTCTAATCGTATATAGTGAGAGTGTCAGTCCTCTTGTACTTATATAGTTATTGTGCCTTTTGTACTAATTTCGGATGCAATATCTGTGTTTCATCGTCAATAGGAAGGTGCAAGGTATACAATATCCTGAAGTGAAGCATCGGAATCTAAAAGTGGACTCACAGGAGAGGTTCATATCATTGAAAGTGAGAGTGTCAGTCCTCTCGTACTTAAGTCGGCATTGTGCCTTTTGTATTAAATTCGGATGCAATTTCTGTGTCTCATCGTCAATAAGAAGGTCCAAGGTATATAGTTAACCGTAAGTGAAGCATCGGAATCTAAAACTGGACTCACAGGAGAGTTTCAAATCACAGAAAGTGAGAGTGTAGGTCCTCTCTTAGTTAAGTTGGCATTGTGCCTTTTGTTTTAAATTCGGATTCAATTTCTGTGTACAATCGCCAATAAGAAGGGCCAAGGGATACAGTAAACATGAAGTGAAACATCGGAATCTAAAACTATACTCACAGGAGAGGTTCAAATCATAGAAAGTGAGAGTGTCAGTCTTCTTGTACTTAAGTCGGCATTGTGCCATTTGTATTAAATTCGGATGCAATTTCTGTGTTTCATCGTCAATAAGAACGTGCAAGGTATACAGTAAACCTGAAGTGAAGCATCGGAATCGAAAACTGGACTCACTGGAGAGGTTCAAATCATAGAACGTTAGAGTGTCGGTCCTCTTGTACTTAAGTCGCCATAGTGCCTTTTGTATTAAATTCGGATGCAATTTTTGTGTTTCATCGTCAATAAGAAGGTGCAAGGTATACATTAATCGTGACATGAAGCATCGGAATCTAAAACTGGACTCACAGGAGAGGTTCAAATCTGAGAAAGTTAGAGTGTCCGTCCTCTGGTACTTAAGTCGGCATTGTGCTTTCTGAATTTAATTCTGATACAATTTCTGGGTTTCATCGTCAATAAGATGGTGCAAGTTATACGGTAAACCTGAAATGATGCATCGGAATCTAAAACAGGACTCACAGCAGAGGTTCAAATCACAGAAAGTGAGAGTGTCAGTCCTCTTTTACTTCAGTCGGCATTGTGCCATTTGTATTAAATTCGAATGCTAACTCTGTGTTTCATCGTAAATAAGAAGGTCCAAGGGATACAGTAAACCTGAAGTGAAGTGTCGGAATCTAAAACTGGACTCACTGGAGAGGTTCAAATCATAGACAGTTAAAGTGTCGGTCCTCTTGTACTTAAGTCGGCATTGTGCCTTTTGTATTAAACTCGGATGCAATTTCTGTGTCTCATCGTCAATAAGAAGGTCCAAGGTATACTGTAAACCTGAAGTGAAGCATCGGAATCTAAAACTGGACCCACAGGAGAGGTTCAAATCACAGAAAGTGAAAGTGTCAGTCCTCTATTACTTAGTCGGCATTCTGACTTTTGTATTCAATTCGCATGCAATTTCTGTGTTTCATCGTCAATAAGAAGGTGCGGGGTATACAGTAAACCTGAAGTGAAGCATCGGAATATAAAACTGGACTCACAGGAGAGGTTCAAATCATAGAAAGTGAGAGTGTCAGTCCTCTTGTACTTAAGTCTGCATTGTGCCTTTTGTATTATTTTCGGATGCAATTTCTGTGCTTCATTGTCAATAAGAAGGGTCGAAATTACTAGTAAACCTGATGTGAAGCATCGGAATCTATAACTGGACTCACAGGAGAGGTTCAAATCGTAGAAAGTGAGAGTGTTAGTCCTCTTGTACTTAAGTCGGCACTGTGCTTTCTGTATTAAATTCGGATGTAATTTCTGTGTTTCATCGTCAATAAGAAGGTGCAAGGTGCACAGTAAACCTTAAGTGAAGCATCGGAATCAAAAACTGGACTCACAGGAGAGGCTAAAATCGTAGAAAGTGAGTGTGTCAGTCCTCTTTTACTTAAGTCGGCATTGTGTCTTTTGTATTATATTCGGATGCAATTTCTGTGTTTCATCGTCAATAAGAAGGTGCAAGCTATACAGTAAACCTGAAGTGAAGCATCGGAATCTAAAACTGGACTCACAGGAGAGGTTCAAATCGTAGAAAGTAAGAGTATCAGTCCTCTTAAACTGAAGTCGGCATTGTGCTTTTTGTATTAAATTCGGATGCAATTTCTGGGTTTCATCGTCAATAAGACGGTGCAAGGTATACAGTAAATCTGAAGTGAAACATCGGAATCTAAAACTGGACTCACAGGAGAGGTTCAAATCATAGAAACTCAGAGTGTCAGTCCTCTTCTACTTAATTCGGCATTGTGCCTTTTGTATTAAACTCGGATGCAATTTCTGTGTCTCATCGTCAATAAGAAGGTCCAAGGTATACTGTAAACCTGAAGTGAAGCATCGGAATCTAAAACTGGACTCACAGGAGAGGTTCAAATCACAGAAATTGAAAGTGTCAGTCCTCTATTACTTAGTCGGCATTCTGCCTTTTGTATTCAATTCGCATGCAATTTCTGTGTTTCATCGTCAATAAGAAGGTGCGGGGTATACAGTAAACCTGAAGTGAAGCATCGGAATCTAAAACTGGACTCACAGGAGAGGTTCAAATCGTAGAAAGTGAGAGTGTCAGTCCTATTGTACCTAAGTCTTCATTGTGCCTTTTGTATTAAATTCGGATGCAATTTCTGTGTTTCATCGTCAATAAGAAGGTGCAAGGTATAAAGTAAACCTGAAGTGAAGCATCGGAATCTGAAACTGGACTCAAAGGAGAGGTTCAAATCGTAGAAAGTGAGAGTGTCAGTCCTCTTGTACTTGTTTCGGCATTGTGCTTTTTGTATTAAATTCGGATGCAATTTCTGTGTTTCTTCGTCAATAAGAAGGTGCAAGGTATACGGTAATCTTGAAGTGAAGGATCCGAATCTAAAACTGGACTCACAGGAGAGGTTCAAATCATAGAAACTCAGAGTGTCAGTCCTCTTCTACTTAAGTCTGCATTGTGCCTTTTGTATTAAATTCGGATGCAATTTCTGTGTTTCATCGTCAATAAGAAGGTCCAAGGGATATAGTAATCCTGAAGTGAGGCATCGGAATCTAAAACTGGACTCACAGGAGAGGTTCAAATCACAGAAATTGAAAGTGTCTGTCCTCTTTTACTTCAGTCGGCATTGTGCCTTTTGTTTTAAACTCGGATTCAATTTCTGTGTTTCATTGTCAATAAGAAGGTGCAAGGTATACAGTAAACCTGAAGTGAAGCATCGGAATCTAAAACTGGACTCACAGGAGAGGTTCAAATTAGAAATTTAGAGTGTCAGTCCTCTTGTACTTAAGTCGGCATTGTGCCTTTAGTTCTAAAATCGGATGCAATTTCTGTGTTTCATCGTCAGTAAGAAGGTCCAAGGGATACAGTAAACCTGAAGTGAAGCATCGGAATCTAAAACTGGACTCACAGGAGATGCTCAAATTTGAGAAAGTTAAAGTGTCCGTCCTCTTGTACTTAAGGCGGCATTGTGCCTTTTGAATTTATTTCCGATACAATTTCTGTGTTTCATCGTCAATAAGAAGGTGCAAGGTATACAGTAAACCTGAAATGATGCATCGGAATCTAAAACTGGACTCACATCAGAGGTTCAAATCACAGGAAGTGAGAGTGTCAGTCCTCTTTCACTTCAGTCGGCATTGTGCCTTTTGTACTAAATGCGGATGCAATTTCTGTGTTTCATCGTCAATATAAAGGTACAAGGTATACAGTAAACCTGAAGTGAAGCATCGGAATCTAAAACTGGACTCATAGGAGAGGTTCAGATCGTTGAAAGTGAGAGTGTCAGTCCCCTTGTACTCAAGTCGGCATTGTGCCTTTTGTACTAAATTCGGATGCAATTTCTGTGTTTCATCGTCAATAAGAAGGTGCAAGGTATACAGTAAACCTGAAGTGAAGCATCTTAATCTAGAACTGGACTCACAGGAGAGGTTCAAATCGTAGAAAGTGAGAGTTTCAGTCCACTTGTACTTAAGTCGGCATTGTGCCTTTTTTATTAAATTCGGACGCAATTTCTGTGTTTCATCGTCAATAAGAAGGTGCAAGGTATACAGTAAACCTGAAGTGAAGCATCGGAATCTAAGACTGGACTCACAGGAGAGGTTCAAATCGTAGAAAGTGAGAGTGTTAGTCCTCTTGTACTTAAGTCGGCATTGTGCCATTTGTATTAAATTCGGATGCAATTTCTGTGTTTCATCGTCAATATAAAGGTACAAGGTATACAGTAAACCTGAAGTGAAGCATCGGAATCTAAAACTGGACTCATAGGAGAGGTTCAAATCGTTGAAAGTGAGAGTGTCAGTCCCCTTGTACTTAAGTCGGCATTGTGCCTTTTGTACTAAATTCGGATGCAATTTCTGTGTTTCATCGTCAATAAGAAGGTGCAAGGTATACAGTAAACCTGAAGTGAAGCATCTTAATCTAGAACTGGACTCACAGGAGAGGTTCAAATCATAGATAGGGAGAGTGTCAGTCCTCTTGTACTTATGTCGGCATTGTGCCTTTTGTATTAAATTCGGATGCAATTTCTGTGTTTCCTCGTCAGTAAGAAGGTGCAAGGTATACGGTAAACCTGAAGGGAAGCATCGGAATCTAAAACAGGACTCACACGAGAGGTTCAAATCGTAGAAAGTGAGAGTTTCAGTCCACTTGTACTTAAGTCGGCATTGTGCCTTTTTTATTAAATTCGGACGCAATTTCTGTGTTTCATCGTCAATAAGAAGGTGCAAGGTATACAGTAAACCTGAAGTGAAGCATTGGAATCTAAGACTGGACTCACAGGAGAGGTTCAAATCGTAGAAAGTGACAGTGTCAGTCCTCTTGTACTTAAGTCGGCATTGTGCCTTATGTATTAAATTCGGATGCAATTTCTGTGTTTCATCGTCAATAAGAAGGTGCAAGGTATACAGTAAACCTGAAGTGAGGCATCGGAATCTAAAACTGGACTCACAGGAGAGGTTCAAATCGTAGAAAGTGAGAGTGTCAGTCCTCTTGTACTTAAGTCGGCATTGTGCTTTTTGTATTAAATTCGGATGCAATTTCTGTGTTTCTTCGTCAATAAGAAGGTGCAAGGTATACAGTAAACCTGAAGTGAAGCATCGGAATCTAAAACTGGACTCACAGGAGAGGTTCAAATAATAGAAAGTGAGAGTGTCAGTCCTCTTTTACTTAAGTCGGCATTGTGCTTTTTGTATTAAATTCGGATGCAATTTCTGTGTTTCTTCGTCAATAAGAAGGTGCAAGGTATACAGTAAACCTGAAGTGAAGCATCGGAATCTAAAACTGGACTCACAGGAGAGGTTCAAATCATAGAAACTCAGAGTGTCAGTCCTCTTCTACTTAAGTCTGCATTGTGCCTCTTGTATTAAATTCGGATGCAATTTCTGTGTTTCATCGTCAATAAGAAGGTCCAAGGGATATAGTAAACCTGAACTGAAGCATCGGAATCTAAAACTGGACTCACAGGAGAGGTTCAAATCACAGAAAGTGAAAGTGTCTGTCCTCTTTTACTTGAGTCGGCATTGTGCCTTTTGTTTTAAACTCGGATTCAATTTCTGTGTTTCATCGTCAATAAGAAGGTGCAAGGTATACAGTAAACCTGAAGTGAAGCATCGGAATCTAAAACTGGACTCACAGGAGAGGTTCAAATCATAGAAATTTAGAGTGTCAGTCCTCTTGTACCTAAGTCGGCATTGTGCCTTTTGTTCTAAATTCGGATGCAATTTCTGTGTTTCATCGTCAGTAAGAAGGTCCAAGGGATACAGTAAACCTGAAGTGAAGCATCGGAATCTAAAACTGGACTCACAGGAGAGGCTCAAATTTGAGAAAGTTAAAGTGTCCGTCCTCTTGTACTTAAGGCGGCATTGTGCCTTTTGAAATTATTTCCGATACAATTTCTGTGTTTCATCGTCAATAAGAAGGTGCAAGGTATACAGTAAACCTGAAATGATGCATCGGAATCTAAAACTGGACTCACATCAGAGGTTCAAATCACAGGAAGTGAGAGTGTCAGTCCTCTTTCACTTCAATCGGCATTGTGCCTTTTGTACTAAATTCGGATGCAATTTCTGTTTTTCATCGTCAATAAGAAGGTGCAAGGTATACAGTAAGCCTGAAGTGAAGCATCGGAATCTAAAACTGGTCTCACAGGAGAGGTTCAAATCGTAGAAAGTGAGAGTGTCAGTCCTCTTGTACTTAAGTCGGCATTGTGCCTTTTGTATTAATTCGGATGCAATTTCTGTGTTTCATCGTCAATATAAAGGTACAAGGTATACAGTAAACCTGAAGTGAAGCATCGGAATCTAAAACTGGACTCATAGGAGAGGTTCAGATCGTTGAAAGTGAGAGTGTCAGTCCCCTTGTACTTAAGTCGGCATTGTGCCTTTTGTACTAAATTCGGATGCAATTTCTGTGTTTCGTCGTCAATAAGAAGGTGCAAGGTATACAGTAAACCTGAAGTGAAGCATCGGAATCTAAGACTGGACTCACAGGAGAGGTTCAAATCGTAGAAAGTGACAGTGTCAGCCCTCTTGTACTTAAGTCGGCATTGTGCCTTTTGTATTAAATTCGGATGCAATTTCTGTGTTTATCGTTAATAAGAAGGTCCAAGGGATACAGTAAACCTGAAGTGAAACATCGGAATCTAAAACTGGACTCACAGGAGAGGTTCAAATCGTAGAAAGTGAGAGTGTCAGTCCTCTTGTACTTAAGTCGGCATTGTGCCTTTTGTATTAAATTCGGATGCAATTTCTGTGTTTCATCGTCAATATAAAGGTACAAGGTATACAGTAAACCTGAAGTGAAGCATCGGAATCTAAAACTGGACTCATAGGAGAGGTTCAAATCGTTGAAAGTGAGAGTGTCAGTCCCCTTGTACTTAAGTCGGCATTGTGCCTTTTGTACTAAATTCGGATGCAATTTCTGTGTTTCATCGTCAATAAGAAGGTGCAAGGTATACAGTAAACCTGAAGTGAAGCATCTTAATCTAGAACTGGACTCACAGGAGAGGTTCAAATCATAGATAGGGAGAGTGTCAGTCCTCTTGTACTTATGTCGGCATTGTGCCTTTTGAATTAAATTCGGATGCAATTTCTGTGTTTCCTCGTCAGTAAGAAGGTGCAACGTATACGGTAAACCTGAAGGGAAGCATCGGAATCTAAAACAGGACTCACACGAGAGGTTCAAATCGTAGAAAGTGAGAGTTTCAGTCCACTTGTACTTAAGTCGGCATTGTGCCTTTTTTATTAAATTCGGACGCAATTTCTGTGTTTCATCGTCAATAAGAAGGTGCAAGGTATACAGTAAACCTGAAGTGAAGCATTGGAATCTAAGACTGGACTCACAGGAGAGGTTCAAATCGTAGAAAGTGAGAGTGTCAGTCCTCTAGTACTTAAGTCGGCATTGTGCCTTATGTATTAAATTCGGATGCAAATCTGTGTTTCATCGTCAATAAGAAGGTGCAAGGTATACAGTAAACCTGAAGTGAAGCATCGGAATCTAAAACTGGACTCACAGGAGAGGTTCAAATCATAGAAAGTGAGAGTGTCAGTCCTCTAGTACTTACGACGGCATGGGCCTTTTGTATAAAATTCCAATGCAATTTCTGTGTTTCATCGTCAATAAGACGGTGCAAGGTATACAGTAAATCTGAAGTGAAGCATCGGAATCTAAAACTGGACTCACAGGAGAGGTTCAAATCGTTGAAAGTGAGAGTGTCAGTCCTCTTGTACTTAAGTCGGCATTGTGCCTTTTGTATTTAACTCCGATGCAATTTCTGTGTTTCATCGTCAATAAGAAGGTGCAAGGTATACAGTAAACCTGAAGGGAAGCATCGGAATCTAAAACTGGACTCACAGGAGAGGTTCAAATCATAGAAAGTGAGAGTGTCAGTCCTCTTGTACTTAAGTCGGCATTGTGCCTTTTGTATTAAATTCGGATGCAATATCTGTGGATCATCAACAATAAGAAGGTGCAAGGTATACAGTAAACCTGTAGTGAAGCATCGGAATCTAAAACTGGACTCACAGGAGAGGTTCAAATCGTAGAAAGTGAGAGTGTCAGTCCTCTTGTACTTAAGTCGGCATTGTGCGTTTTGTATTAAATTCGAATGCAAACTCTGTGTTTCATCGTCAATAAGAAGGTCCTAGGGATACAGAAATCCTGAAGTGAAGCATCGGAATCTAAAACTGGACTCACAGGAGAGGTCCAAATCATAGAAAGTGAGAGTGTAAGTCCTCTTTTACTTAAGTCGGGATTGTGCCTTTTGAATTAAATTCGGATGCAATTTATGTGTTTCATCGTCATTAAGAAGGCTTAAGGGACACAGTAAACCTGAAGTGAAGCAACGGAATCTAAAACTGTACTCACAGGAGAGGTTCAAAACATAGAAAGTTAGAGTGTCAGTCCTCTTGTACTTAAGTCGGCATTGTCCCTTTTGTATAAAATTCGGATGCAATTTCTGTGTTTCATCGTCAATTAGAAGGTGCAAGGTATACAGTAAACCTGAAGTGAAGCATCGGAATCTAAAACTGGACTCACAGGAGAGGTTGAAATCGTAGAAAGTGAGAGTGTCAGTCCTCTTGTACTTAAGTCGGCATTGTGCCTCTTGTATTAAATTCGGATGCAATTTCTGTGTTTCATCGTCAATAAGAAGGTGCGAGGTATACAGTAAACCTGAAGTGAAGCATCGGAATCTGAAACTGGACTCACAGGAGAGGTTCAAATCATAGAGAATGAGGGTGTCAGTCCGCTTGTACTTAAGTCGGCATTGTGCATTTTGTATTAAATTCGGATGCAATTTCTGTGTTTCATCATCAATAAGAAGGTGCAAGGTATACAGTAATCTTGAATTGATGCATTGGAATCTAAAACTGGACTCACAGGAGAGGTTCAAATCAAAGAAAGTGAGACTGTCAGTCCTCTTGTACTTAAGTCGGCATTGTGCATATTGTATTAAATACGTATGAAATTTCTGTGTTTCATCGTCAATAAGAAGGTGAAAGGTATACAGTAATCTTGAAGTGAAGCATCGGAATCCAAAACTGGACTCACAGGAGAGGTTCAAATCGTAGAAAGTGAGAGTGTCAGTCCTCTTGTACTTAAGTCGGCATTGTGCCTTTTGTATAAAATTCGGATACAATTTCTGTGTTTCATCATCAATAGGAAGGTGCAAGGTATACAGTAAACCTGAAGGGAAGCATCGGAATCTAAAACTGGACTCACAGGAGAGGTTCAAATCATAGAAAGTGAGAGTGTCAGTCCTCTTGTACTTAAGTCGGCATTGTGCCTTTTGTATTAAATTCGGATGCAATATCTGTGGATCATCGACAATAAGAAGGTGCAAGGTATACAGTAAACCTGAAGTGAAGCATCGGAATCTAAAACTGGACTCACAGGAGAGGTTCAAATCGTAGAAAGTGAGAGTGTCAGTCCTCTTGTACTTAAGTCTGCATTGTGCGTTTTGTATTAAATTCGGATGCAAACTCTGAGTTTCATCGTCAATAAGAAGGTCCTAGGGATACAGTAATCCTGAAGTGATGCATCGGAATCTAAAACTGGACTCACAGGAGAGGTCCAAATCATAGAGAGTGAGAGTGTAAGTCCTCTTTTACTTAAGTCGGGATTGTGCCTTTTGAATTAATTTCGGATGCAATTTATGTGTTTCATCGTCAATAAGAAGGCTTAAGGGACACAGTAAACCTGAAGTGAAGCAACGGAATCTAAAACTGTACTCACAGGAGAGGTTCAAAACATAGAAAGTTAGAGTGTCAGTCCTCTTGTACTTAAGTCGGCATTGTCCCTTTTGTATAAAATTCGGATGCAATTTCTGTGTTTCATCGTCAATTAGAAGGTGCAAGGTATACAGTAAACCTGAAGTGAAGCATCGGAATCTAAAACTGGACTCACAGGAGAGGTTGAAATCGTAGAAAGTGAGAGTGTCAGTCCTCTTGTACTTTAGTCGGCATTGTGCCTCTTGTATTAAATTCGGATGCAATTGCTGTGTTTCATCGTCAACACGAAGGTGCAAGGTATACAGTAAACCTGAAGAGATGCATCGGAATCTAAAACTGGACTCACAGGAGAGGTTCAAATCATAGAAAGTGAGAGTGTCAGTTCTCTTGTACTTAGGTCGGCATTGTGCCTTTTGTATTAAATTCGGACGCAAGTTCTGGGTTTCATCGTCAATAAGAAGGTACAAGGTATATAGTAATGTTGAAGTGAAGCATCGGAATCTAAAAGTGGACTCACAGGAGTGGTTCAAATCGTCGAAAGTGAGAGTGTCAGTCCTCTTGTACTTATGACGGCATTGTGCATTTTGTATTAAATTCGGATGCAATTTCTGTGTTTCATCGTCAATAAGAAGGTTCGAGGTATACAGTAATCTTGAAGTGAAGCATTTGAACCTGAAACTGGACTCACAGGAGAGGTTCAAATCGTAGAAAGTGAGAGTGTCAGTCCTCTTGTACTTAAGTCGGCATTGTGCCTTTTGTATTACAATCGGAGGCAATTTCTGTATTTCATCGTCAATAAGAACTTGCAAGGTATACAGTAATCTTGAAAATGATGTATCGGAATCTAAAACTTGACTCACAGGAGAGGTTCAAATCATATAAAGTAAGAGTGTCAGTCCTCTTGTACTTAAGTCGGCATTGTGCCTTTTGTATTAAATTCGGATGCAAACTCTGTGTTTCATCGTCAATAAGAAGGTCCAAAGGATACAGTAAACCTGAAGTGAAGCATCGGAATCTAAATCTGGACTCACAGAAGAGGTTCAAATCATAGAAAGTGAGAGTGTCAGTCCTCTTGTACTTAAGTCGGCATTGTGCCTTTTGTATTAAATTCGGATGCAATTTCTGTGTTTCATCGTCAATAAGAAGGTGCAAGGTATATAGTAAACCTGAAGTGAAGCATCGGAATCTAAAACTGGACTCATAGGAGAGGTTCAAATCGTAGAAAGTGAGAGTGTCAGTCCCCTAGTACTTGAGTCGGCATTGTGATTTTTTGTACTAAATTCGGATGCAATTTCTGTGTTTCATCGTCAATAAGAAGGTGCAAGGTATACAGTAAACCTGAAGTGGAGCATCTGAATCTAAAACTGGACTCTCAGGAGAGGTTCGAATCATAGAAAGGGAGAGTGTCAGTCCTCTTGTACTTATGTCGGCATTGTGCCTTTTGTATTAATTTCGGATGCAATTTCTGTGTTGCATCGTCAGTAAGAACGTGCAAGGTATACAGTAAACCGGAAGGGAAGCATCGGAATTTAAAGCAGGACTCACAGGAGAGTTTCAAATCGTTTGAAAGTGAGACTGTCAGTCCTCTTGTACATAAGCCGGCATTGTGCCTTTTGTATTAAATTAGGATGCAATTACTGTGTTTCATCGTCAATAAGATGGTGCAAGGTATACAGTAAACCTGAAGTGAAGCATCGGAATCTAAGACTGGACTCACAGGAGAGGTTCAAATCGTAGAAAGTGACAGTGTCAGTCCTCTTGTACTTAAGTCGGCATTGTGCCTTTTGTATTAAATTCGGATGCAATTTCTGTGTTTCATCGTCAATAAGAAGGTGCGAGGTATACAGTAAACCTGAAGTGAAGCATCGGAATCTGAAACTGGACTCACAGGAGAGGTTCAAATCGTGGAAAATGAGAGTGTCAGTCCTCTTGTACCTACGTCGGCATTGTGCTTATTGTATTAAATTCGGATGCAATTTCTGTGTTTCATCGTCAATAAGAAGGTGCAAGGTATACAGTAAAACTAAAGTGAAGCATTGGAATCTAAAACTGGACTCACAAGAGAAGTTCAAATCATAGAAAGTGAGAGATTCAGTCCTCTTGTACTTAGGTCGGCATTGTGACTTTTGTATTAAATTCGGATGTAATTTCTGAGTTTCATCGTCAATAAGTAGGTGCAAGGTATACAGTAATCTGGAAGTGAGGCATCGGAATCTGAAACTGGACTCACAGGAGCGGTTCTAATCGTAGAAAGTGAGAGTGTCAGTCCTCTTGTACTTAAGTCGGCATTGTGCCTTTTGTATTAAATTCGGATGCAATTTCTGTGTTTCATCGTCAATAAGAAGGTGCGAGGTATACAGTAAACCTGAAGTGAAGCATCGGAATCTGAAACTGGACTCACAGGAGAGGTTCAAATCATAGAAAATGAGGGTGTCAGTCCGCTTGTACTTAAGTCGGCATTGTGCATTTTGTATTAAATTCGGATGCAATTTCTGTGTTTCATCATCAATAAGAAGGTGCAAGGTATACATTAATCTTGAATTGATGCATTGGAATCTAAAACTGGACTCACAGGAGAGGTTCAAATCAAAGAAAGTGAGACTGTCAGTCCTCTTGTACTTAAGTCGGCATTGTGCATATTGTATTAAATACGTATGAAATTTCTGTGATTCATCGTCAATAAGAAGGTGAAAGGTATACAGTAATCTTGAAGTGAAGCATCGGAATCCAAAACTGGACTCACAGGAGAGGTTCAAATCGTAGAAAGTGAGAGTGTCAGTCCTCTTGTACTTAAGTCGGCATTGTGCCTTTTGTATAAAATTCGGATACAATTTCTGTGTTTCATCGTCAATAGGAAGGTGCAAGGTATACGGTAATCTTGAAGTGAAGGATCCGAATCTAAAACTGGACTCACAGGAGAGGTTTAAAACATAGAAAGTGATAGTGTCAGTCCTCTTGTACTTACGACGGCATGGGCCTTTTGTATAAAATTCCAATGCAATTTCTGTGTTTCATCGTCAATAAGACGGTGCAAGGTATACAGTAAATCTGAAGTGAAGCATCGGAATCTAAAACTGGACTCACAGGAGAGGTTCAAATCGTTGAAAGTGAGAGTGTCAATCCTCTTGTACTTAAGTCGGCATTGTGCCTTTTGTATTTAACTCCGATGCAATTTCTGTGTTTCATTGTCAATAAGAAGGTGCAAGGTATACAGTAAACCTGAAGGGAAGCATCGGAATCTAAAACTGGACCCACAGGAGAGGTTCAAATCATAGAAAGTGAGAGTGTCAGTCCTCTTGTACTTAAGTCGGCATTGTGCCTTTTGTATTAAATTCGGATGCAATATCTGTGGATCATCAACAATAAGAAGGTGCAAGGTATACAGTAAACCTGTAGTGAAGCATCGGAATCTAAAACTGGACTCACAGGAGAGGTTCAAATCGTAGAAAGTGAGAGTGTCAGTCCTCTTGTACTTAAGTCGGCATTGTGCGTTTTGTATTAAATTCGGATGCAAACTCTGTGTTTCATCGTCAATAAGAAGGTCCTAGGGATACAGTAATCCTGAAGTGAAGCATCGGAATCTAAAACTGGACTCACAGGAGAGGTCCAAATCATAGAAAGTGAGAGTGTAAGTCCTCTTTTACTTAAGTCGGGATTGTGCCTTTTGAATTAAATTCGGATGCAATTTATGTGTTTCATCGTCATTAAGAAGGCTTAAGGGACACAGTAAACCTGAAGTGAAGCAACGGAATCTAAAACTGTACTCACAGGAGAGGTTCAAAACATAGAAAGTTAGAGTGTCAGTCCTCTTGTACTTAAGTCGGCATTGTCCCTTTTGTATAAAATTCGGATGCAATTTCTGTGTTTCATCGTCAATTAGAAGGTGCAAGGTATACAGTAAACCTGAAGTGAAGCATCGGAATCTAAAACTGGACTCACAGGAGAGGTTGAAATCGTAGAAAGTGAGAGTGTCAGTCCTCTTGTACTTAAGTCGGCATTGTGCCTCTTGTATTAAATTCGGATGCAATTTCTGTGTTTCATCGTCAATAAGAAGGTGCGAGGTATACAGTAAACCTGAAGTGAAGCATCGGAATCTGAAACTGGACTCACAGGAGAGGTTCAAATCATAGAAAATGAGGGTGTCATTCCGCTTGTACTTAAGTCGGCATTGTGCATTTTGTATTAAATTCGGATGCAATTTCTGTGTTTCATCATCAATAAGAAGGTGCAAGGTATACAGTAATCTTGAATTGATGCATTGGAATCTAAAACTGGACTCACAGGAGAGGTTCAAATCAAAGAAAGTGAGACTGTCAGTCCTCTTGTACTTAAGTCGGCATTGTGCATATTGTATTAAATACGTATGAAATTTCTGTGTTTCATCGTCAATAAGAAGGTGAAAGGTATACAGTAATCTTGAAGTGAAGCATCGGAATCCAAAACTGGACTCACAGGAGAGGTTCAAATCGTAGAAAGTGAGAGTGTCAGTCCTCTTGTACTTAAGTCGGCATTGTGCCTTTTGTATAAAATTCGGATACAATTTCTGTGTTTCATCGTCAATAGGAAGGTGCAAGGTATACAGTAAACCTGAAGGGAAGCATCGGAATCTAAAACTGGACTCACAGGAGAGGTTCAAATCATAGAAAGTGAGAGTGTCAGTCCTCTTGTACTTAAGTCGGCATTGTGCCTTTTGTATTAAATTCGGATGCAATATCTGTGGATCATCGACAATAAGAAGGTGCAAGGTATACAGTAAACCTGAAGTGAAGCATCGGAATCTAAAACTGGACTCACAGGAGAGGTTCAAATCGTAGAAAGTGAGAGTGTCAGTCCTCTTGTACTTAAGTCTGCATTGTGCGTTTTGTATTAAATTCGGATGCAAACTCTGAGTTTCATCGTCAATAAGAAGGTCCTAGGGATACAGTAATCCTGAAGTGATGCATCGGAATCTAAAACTGGACTCACAGGAGAGGTCCAAATCATAGAGAGTGAGAGTGTAAGTCCTCTTTTACTTAAGTCGGGATTGTGCCTTTTGAATTAAATTCGGATGCAATTTATGTGTTTCATCGTCAATAAGAAGGCTTAAGGGACACAGTAAACCTGAAGTGAAGCAACGGAATCTAAAACTGTACTCACAGGAGAGGTTCAAAACATAGAAAGTTAGAGTGTCAGTCCTCTTGTACTTAAGTCGGCATTGTCCCTTTTGTATAAAATTCGGATGCAATTTCTGTGTTTCATCGTCAATTAGAAGGTGCAAGGTATACAGTAAACCTGAAGTGAAGCATCGGAATCTAAAACTGGACTCACAGGAGAGGTTGAAATCGTAGAAAGTGAGAGTGTCAGTCCTCTTGTACTTTAGTCGGCATTGTGCCTCTTGTATTAAATTCGGATGCAATTGCTGTGTTTCATCGTCAACACGAAGGTGCAAGGTATACAGTAAACCTGAAGAGATGCATCGGAATCTAAAACTGGACTCACAGGAGAGGTTCAAATCATAGAAAGTGAGAGTGTCAGTTCTCTTGTACTTAAGTCGGCATTGTGCCTTTTGTATTAAATTCGGACGCAAGTTCTGGGTTTCATCGTCAATAAGAAGGTACAAGGTATATAGTAATGTTGAAGTGAAGCATCGGAATCTAAAAGTGGACTCACAGGAGTGGTTCAAATCGTCGAAAGTGAGAGTGTCAGTCCTCTTGTACTTATGACGGCATTGTGCATTTTGTATTAAATTCGGATGCAATTTCTGTGTTTCATCGTCAATAAGAAGGTTCGAGGTATACAGTAATCTTGAAGTGAAGCATTTGAACCTGAAACTGGACTCACAGGAGAGGTTCAAATCGTAGAAAGTGAGAGTGTCAGTCCTCTTGTACTTAAGTCGGCATTGTGCCTTTTGTATTACAATCGGAGGCAATTTCTGTATTTCATCGTCAATAAGAACTTGCAAGGTATACAGTAATCTTGAAAATGATGTATCGGAATCTAAAACTTGACTCACAGGAGAGGTTCAAATCATATAAAGTAAGAGTGTCAGTCCTCTTGTACTTAAGTCGGCATTGTGCCTTTTGTATTAAATTCGGATGCAAACTCTGTGTTTCATCGTCAATAAGAAGGTCCAAAGGATACAGTAAACCTGAAGTGAAGCATCGGAATCTAAATCTGGACTCACAGAAGAGGTTCAAATCATAGAAAGTGAGAGTGTCAGTCCTCTTGTACTTAAGTCGGCATTGTGCCTTTTGTATTAAATTCGGATGCAATTTCTGTGTTTCATCGTCAATAAGAAGGTGCAAGGTATATAGTAAACCTGAAGTGAAGCATCGGAATCTAAAACTGGACTCATAGGAGAGGTTCAAATCGTAGAAAGTGAGAGTGTCAGTCCCCTAGTACTTGAGTCGGCATTGTGATTTTTTGTACTAAATTCGGATGCAATTTCTGTGTTTCATCGTCAATAAGAAGGTGCAAGGTATACAGTAAACCTGAAGTGGAGCATCTGAATCTAAAACTGGACTCTCAGGAGAGGTTCGAATCATAGAAAGGGAGAGTGTCAGTCCTCTTGTACTTATGTCGGCATTGTGCCTTTTGTATTAATTTCGGATGCAATTTCTGTGTTGCATCGTCAGTAAGAACGTGCAAGGTATACAGTAAACCGGAAGGGAAGCATCGGAATTTAAAGCAGGACTCACAGGAGAGTTTCAAATCGTTTGAAAGTGAGACTGTCAGTCCTCTTGTACATAAGCCGGCATTGTGCCTTTTGTATTAAATTAGGATGCAATTACTGTGTTTCATCGTCAATAAGATGGTGCAAGGTATACAGTAAACCTGAAGTGAAGCATCGGAATCTAAGACTGGACTCACAGGAGAGGTTCAAATCGTAGAAAGTGACAGTGTCAGTCCTCTTGTACTTAAGTCGGCATTGTGCCTTTTGTATTAAATTCGGATGCAATTTCTGTGTTTCATCGTCAATAAGAAGGTGCGAGGTATACAGTAAACCTGAAGTGAAGCATCGGAATCTGAAACTGGACTCACAGGAGAGGTTCAAATCGTGGAAAATGAGAGTGTCAGTCCTCTTGTACCTACGTCGGCATTGTGCTTTTTGTATTAAATTCGGATGCAATTTCTGTGTTTCATCGTCAATAAGAAGGTGCAAGGTATACAGTAAAACTAAAGTGAAGCATTGGAATCTAAAACTGGACTCACAAGAGAAGTTCAAATCATAGAAAGTGAGAGATTCAGTCCTCTTGTACTTAGGTCGGCATTGTGACTTTTGTATTAAATTCGGATGTAATTTCTGAGTTTCATCGTCAATAAGTAGGTGCAAGGTATACAGTAATCTGGAAGTGAGGCATCGGAATCTGAAACTGGACTCACAGGAGCGGTTCTAATCGTAGAAAGTGAGAGTGTCAGTCCTCTTGTACTTAAGTCGGCATTGTGCCTTTTGTATTAAATTCGGATGCAATTTCTGTGTTTCATCGTCAATAAGAAGGTGCGAGGTATACAGTAAACCTGAAGTGAAGCATCGGAATCTGAAACTGGACTCACAGGAGAGGTTCAAATCATAGAAAATGAGGGTGTCAAACCGCTTGTACTTAAGTCGGCATTGTGCATTTTGTATTAAATTCGGATGCAATTTCTGTGTTTCATCATCAATAAGAAGGTGCAAGGTATACAGTAATCTTGAATTGATGCATTGGAATCTAAAACTGGACTCACAGGAGAGGTTCAAATCAAAGAAAGTGAGACTGTCAGTCCTCTTGTACTTAAGTCGGCATTGTGCCTTTTGTATTTAACTCCGATGCAATTTCTGTGTTTCATTGTCAATAAGAAGGTGCAAGGTATACAGTAAACCTGAAGGGAAGCATCGGAATCTAAAACTGGACTCACAGGAGAGGTTCAAATCATAGAAAGTGAGAGTGTCAGTCCTCTTGTACTTAAGTCGGCATTGTGCCTTTTGTATTAAATTCGGATGCAATATCTGTGGATCATCAACAATAAGAAGGTGCAAGGTATACAGTAAACCTGTAGTGAAGCATCGGAATCTAAAACTGGACTCACAGGAGAGGTTCAAATCGTAGAAAGTGAGAGTGTCAGTCCTCTTGTACTTAAGTCGGCATTGTGCGTTTTGTATTAAATTCGGATGCAAACTCTGTGTTTCATCGTCAATAAGAAGGTCCTAGGGATACAGTAATCCTGAAGTGAAGCATCGGAATCTAAAACTGGACTCACAGGAGAGGTCCAAATCATAGAAAGTGAGAGTGTAAGTCCTCTTTTACTTAAGTCGGGATTGTGCCTTTTGAATTAAATTCGGATGCAATTTATGTGTTTCATCGTCATTAAGAAGGCTTAAGGGACACAGTAAACCTGAAGTGAAGCAACGGAATCTAAAACTGTACTCACAGGAGAGGTTCAAAACATAGAAAGTTAGAGTGTCAGTCCTCTTGTACTTAAGTCGGCATTGTCCCTTTTGTATAAAATTCGGATGCAATTTCTGTGTTTCATCGTCAATTAGAAGGTGCAAGGTATACAGTAAACCTGAAGTGAAGCATCGGAATCTAAAACTGGACTCACAGGAGAGGTTGAAATCGTAGAAAGTGAGAGTGTCAGTCCTCTTGTACTTAAGTCGGCATTGTGCCTCTTGTATTAAATTCGGATGCAATTTCTGTGTTTCATCGTCAATAAGAAGGTGCGAGGTATACAGTAAACCTGAAGTGAAGCATCGGAATCTGAAACTGGACTCACAGGAGAGGTTCAAATCATAGAAAATGAGGGTGTCAGTCCGCTTGTACTTAAGTCGGCATTGTGCCTTTTGTATAAAATTCGGATACAATTTCTGTGTTTCATCGTCAATAGGAAGGTGCAAGGTATACGGTAATCTTGAAGTGAAGGATCCGAATCTAAAACTGGACTCACAGGAGAGGTTTAAAACATAGAAAGTGATAGTGTCAGTCCTCTTGTACTTACGACGGCATGGGCCTTTTGTATAAAATTCCAATGCAATTTCTGTGTTTCATCGTCAATAAGACGGTGCAAGGTATACAGTAAATCTGAAGTGAAGCATCGGAATCTAAAACTGGACTCACAGGAGAGGTTCAAATCGTTGAAAGTGAGAGTGTCAGTCCTCTTGTACTTAAGTCGGCATTGTGCCTTTTGTATTTAACTCCGATGCAATTTCTGTGTTTCATTGTCAATAAGAAGGTGCAAGGTATACAGTAAACCTGAAGGGAAGCATCGGAATCTAAAACTGGACTCACAGGAGAGGTTCAAATCATAGAAAGTGAGAGTGTCAGTCCTCTTGTACTTAAGTCGGCATTGTGCCTTTTGTATTAAATTCGGATGCAATATCTGTGGATCATCAACAATAAGAAGGTGCAAGGTATACAGTAAACCTGTAGTGAAGCATCGGAATCTAAAACTGGACTCACAGGAGAGGTTCAAATCGTAGAAAGTGAGAGTGTCAGTCCTCTTGTACTTAAGTCGGCATTGTGCGTTTTGTATTAAATTCGGATGCAAACTCTGTGTTTCATCGTCAATAAGAAGGTCCTAGGGATACAGTAATCCTGAAGTGAAGCATCGGAATCTAAAACTGGACTCACAGGAGAGGTCCAAATCATAGAAAGTGAGAGTGTAAGTCCTCTTTTACTAAAGTCGGGATTGTGCCTTTTGAATTAAATTCGGATGCAATTTATGTGTTTCATCGTCATTAAGAAGGCTTAAGGGACACAGTAAACCTGAAGTGAAGCAACGGAATCTAAAACTGTACTCACAGGAGAGGTTCAAAACATAGAAAGTTAGAGTGTCAGTCCTCTTGTACTTAAGTCGGCATTGTCCCTTTTGTATAAAATTCGGATGCAATTTCTGTGTTTCATCGTCAATTAGAAGGTGCAAGGTATACAGTAAACCTGAAGTGAAGCATCGGAATCTAAAACTGGACTCACAGGAGAGGTTGAAATCGTAGAAAGTGAGAGTGTCAGTCCTCTTGTACTTAAGTCGGCATTGTGCCTCTTGTATTAAATTCGGATGCAATTTCTGTGTTTCATCGTCAATAAGAAGGTGCGAGGTATACAGTAAACCTGAAGTGAAGCATCGGAATCTGAAACTGGACTCACAGGAGAGGTTCAAATCATAGAAAATGAGGGTGTCAGTCCGCTTGTACTTAAGTCGGCATTGTGCATTTTGTATTAAATTCGGATGCAATTTCTGTGTTTCATCATCAATAAGAAGGTGCAAGGTATACAGTAATCTTGAATTGATGCATTGGAATCTAAAACTGGACTCACAGGAGAGGTTCAAATCAAAGAAAGTGAGACTGTCAGTCCTCTTGTACTTAAGTCGGCATTGTGCATATTGTATTAAATACGTATGAAATTTCTGTGTTTCATCGTCAATAAGAAGGTGAAAGGTATACAGTAATCTTGAAGTGAAGCATCGGAATCCAAAACTGGACTCACAGGAGAGGTTCAAATCGTAGAAAGTGAGAGTGTCAGTCCTCTTGTACTTAAGTCGGCATTGTGCCTTTTGTATAAAATTCGGATACAATTTCTGTGTTTCATCGTCAATAGGAAGGTGCAAGGTATACAGTAAACCTGAAGGGAAGCATCGGAATCTAAAACTGGACTCACAGGAGAGGTTCAAATCATAGAAAGGGACAGTGTCAGTCCTCTTGTACTTAAGTCGGCATTGTGCCTTTTGTATTAAATTCGGATGCAATATCTGTGGATCATCGACAATAAGAAGGTGCAAGGTATACAGTAAACCTGAAGTGAAGCATCGGAATCTAAAACTGGACTCACAGGAGAGGTTCAAATCGTAGAAAGTGAGAGTGTCAGTCCTCTTGTACTTAAGTCTGCATTGTGCGTTTTGTATTAAATTCGGATGCAAACTCTGAGTTTCATCGTCAATAAGAAGGTCCTAGGGATACAGTAATCCTGAAGTGATGCATCGGAATCTAAAACTGGACTCACAGGAGAGGTCCAAATCATAGAGAGTGAGAGTGTAAGTCCTCTTTTACTTAAGTCGGGATTGTGCCTTTTGAATTAAATTCGGATGCAATTTATGTGTTTCATCGTCAATAAGAAGGCTTAAGGGACACAGTAAACCTGAAGTGAAGCAACGGAATCTAAAACTGTACTCACAGGAGAGGTTCAAATCATAGAAAGTTAGAGTGTCAGTCCTCTTGTACTTAAGTCGGCATTGTCCCTTTTGTATAAAATTCGGATGCAATTTCTGTGTTTCATCGTCAATTAGAAGGTGCAAGGTATACAGTAAACCTGAAGTGAAGCATCGGAATCTAAAACTGGACTCACAGGAGAGGTTGAAATCGTAGAAAGTGAGAGTGTCAGTCCTCTTGTACTTTAGTCGGCATTGTGCCTCTTGTATTAAATTCGGATGCAATTGCTGTGTTTCATCGTCAACACGAAGGTGCAAGGTATACAGTAAACCTGAAGAGATGCATCGGAATCTAAAACTGGACTCACAGGAGAGGTTCAAATCATAGAAAGTGAGAGTGTCAGTTCTCTTGTACTTAAGTCGGCATTGTGCCTTTTGTATTAAATTCGGACGCAAGTTCTGGGTTTCATCGTCAATAAGAAGGTACAAGGTATATAGTAATGTTGAAGTGAAGCATCGGAATCTAAAAGTGGACTCACAGGAGTGGTTCAAATCGTCGAAAGTGAGAGTGTCAGTCCTCTTGTACTTATGACGGCATTGTGCATTTTGTATTAAATTCGGATGCAATTTCTGTGTTTCATCGTCAATAAGAAGGTTCAAGGTATACAGTAATCTTGAAGTGAAGCATTTGAACCTGAAACTGGACTCACAGGAGAGGTTCAAATCGTAGAAAGTGAGAGTGTCAGTCCTCTTGTACTTAAGTCGGCATTGTGCCTTTTGTATTACAATCGGAGGCAATTTCTGTATTTCATCGTCAATAAGAACTTGCAAGGTATACAGTAATCTTGAAAATGATGTATCGGAATCTAAAACTTGACTCACAGGAGAGGTTCAAATCATATAAAGTAAGAGTGTCAGTCCTCTTGTACTTAAGTCGGCATTGTGCCTTTTGTATTAAATTCGGATGCAAACTCTGTGTTTCATCGTCAATAAGAAGGTCCAAAGGATACAGTAAACCTGAAGTGAAGCATCGGAATCTAAATCTGGACTCACAGAAGAGGTTCAAAACATAGAAAGTTAGAGTGTCAGTCCTCTTGTACTTAAGTCGGCATTGTGCCTTTTGTATTAAATTCGGATGCAATTTCTGTGTTTCATCGTCAATAAGAAGGTGCAAGGTATATAGTAAACCTGAAGTGAAGCATCGGAATCTAAAACTGGACTCATAGGAGAGGTTCAAATCGTAGAAAGTGAGAGTGTCAGTCCCCTAGTACTTGAGTCGGCATTGTGATTTTTTGTACTAAATTCGGATGCAATTTCTGTGTTTCATCGTCAATAAGAAGGTGCAAGGTATACAGTAAACCTGAAGTGGAGCATCTGAATCTAAAACTGGACTCTCAGGAGAGGTTCGAATCATAGAAAGGGAGAGTGTCAGTCCTCTTGTACTTACGTCGGCATTGTGCCTTTTGTATTAATTTCGGATGCAATTTCTGTGTTGCATCGTCAGTAAGAAGGTGCAAGGTATACAGTAAACCGGAAGGGAAGCATCGGAATTTAAAGCAGGACTCACAGGAGAGTTTCAAATCGTTTGAAAGTGAGACTGTCAGTCCTCTTGTACATAAGCCGGCATTGTGCCTTTTGTATTAAATTAGGATGCAATTACTGTGTTTCATCGTCAATAAGATGGTGCAAGGTATACAGTAAACCTGAAGTGAAGCATCGGAATCTAAGACTGGACTCACAGGAGAGGTTCAAATCGTAGAAAGTGACAGTGTCAGTCCTCTTGTACTTAAGTCGGCATTGTGCCTTTTGTATTAAATTCGGATGCAATTTTTGTGTTTCATCGTCAATAAGAAGCTGCAAGGTATACAATAAACCTGAAGTGAAGCATCGGAATCTAAAACTGGTCTCACAGGAGAGGTTCAAATAGTAGAAAATGGGAGTGTCAGTCCACTTGTACTTAAGTCGGCATTGTTCCTTTTGTATTAAATTCAATGCAATTTCTGTGTATCATCGTCAATAAGAAGGTGCAAGGTATACAGTAAACCTGAAGTGAAGCATCGGAATCTAAAACTGGACTCACAGGAGAGGTTCAAATCGTAGAAAGTGAGAGTGTCAGTCCTAGTGTACTTAAGTCGACATTGTGTCTTTTGAATTAAATTCGGATGCAATTTCTGTGTTTCATCGTCAATAAGAAGGTGCAAGGTATACAGTAAACCTGAAGTGAAGCAACAGAATCTAAAACTGGACTCACGGGAGAGGTTTAAATCGTAGAAAGTGAGAGTGTCAGTCCTCTTGTACTTAAGTCGGCATTGTGCTTTTTGTATTAAATTCGGATGTAATTTCTGTGTCATCGTCAATAAGAGGGTGCAAGGTATACAGTAAACCTAAAGTGAAGCATCGGAATCTAAAACTGGACTCACAGGACAGGTTCAAATCAAAGAAAGTGAGAGTGTCAGTCCTCTTGTACTTAGGTCGGCATTGTGACTTTTGTATTAAATTCGGATGCAATTTCTGAGTTACATCGTCAATAAGTAGGTGCAAGGTATACAGTAATCTGGAAGTGAAGCATCGGAATCTGAAATTGGACTCACAGGAGAGGTTCAAATCGTAGAAAGTGAGAGTGTCAGTCCTCTTGTACTTAAGTCGGCATTGTGCCTTTTGTATTAAATTCGGATGCAATATCTGTGTTTCATCGTCAATAAGAAGGTACAAGTTGTACAGTAATCTTGAAGTGAAGCATCGGAATCTGAAACTGGACTCACAGGCGAGGTTCAATTCGTGCAAAGTGAGAGTGTCAGTCCTCTTGTACTTTAGACGGCATTGTGCCATTTGTAATAAATTCGGATGCAATTTCTGTGTTTCATCGTCAATAAGAAGGTGCAAGGTATACAGTAAACCTGAAGTGTAGCATTGGAATCTAAAACTGGACTCACAGGAGAGGTTTAAATCATAGAAAGTGAGACTGTCAGTCCTCTTGTACTTAAGTCGGCATTGTGCATATTGTATTATATACGTATTAAATTTCTGTGTTTCATCGTCAATAAGAAGGTGAAAGGTATACAGTAATCTTGAAGTGAAGCATCGGAATCCAAAACTGGACCCACAGGAGAGGTTCAAATCGTAGAAAGTGAGAGTGTCAGTCCTCTTGTACTTATGTCGGCATTGTGCCTTTTGTATTAAATTCGGATGCAATTTCTGTATTTCATCGTCAATAAGAAGGTACAAATTATACAATAAACCTGAAGTGAAGCATCGGTATCTAAAACTGAACTCACAGGAGAGGTCCAAATCATAGAAATTGAGAGTGTCGATCCTCTTTTACTTAAGTCGGGATTGTGCCTTTTGTATTAAATTCGGATGCAATTTCTGTTTTTCATCGTCGATACGAAGGTCCAAGGGATACAGTAATCCTGAAGTGAAGCAACGGAATCTAAGACTGGACCCACAGGAGAGGTTCAAATCATAGAATGTAAGAGTGTCAGTCCTCTTGTACTTAAGTCGGCATTGTGACTTTTGTATTAAATTCGGATGCAAACTCTGTGTTTCATCATCAATAAGGAGGTCCTAGGGATACAGTAATCCTGAAGTGAAGCATCGGAATCTAAAACTGGACTCACAGGAGAGGTTCAAATCATAGAAAGTGAGAGTGTCAGTCCTCTTGCACTTACGTCGGCATTGTGCCTTTTGTATTAATTTCGGATGCAAACTCTGTGTTTCGTCGTCAATAAGAAGGTCCGAGGGATACAGTAAAGCTGAAGTGAAGCATCGGAATCTAAAACTGGACTCACAGGAGAGGTTCAAATCATAGAAAGTGAGATAGTCGGTGCTCTTGTACTTAGGTCGGCATTGTGCCTTTTGTATTAAATTCGGATGCAATTTCTGAGTTTCATCGTCAATAAGTAGGTGCAAGGTATACAGTAATCTTGAAGTGAAGATTCGGAATCTAAAACTGGACTCACAGGAGAGGTTCAAATCGTAGAACGTGAGAGTGTCAGTCCTCTTGTACTTAAGTCGGCATTGTGCCCTTTGTATTAAATTCGGATGCAATTTCTGGGTTTCATCGTCAACAAGAAGTTGCAAGGTATACAGTAATCTTGAAGTAAAGCATCGGAATCTAAAACTGGACTCACAGGAGAGGTTCAAACCGTAGAAAGTGAGAGTGTCAGTCCTCTTGTACTTAAGTCGGCATTGTGAATTTTGTATTACAATTGGAGATAATTTCTGTGTTTCATCGTCAATAAGAAGGTGCAAGGTATACAGTAATCTTGAAAATGAAGCATCTGAATCTAAAACTGGACTCACAGGAGAGGTTCAAATCATAGAAAGTAAGAGTGTTAGTCCTCTTGTACTTAAGTCGGCATTGTGCCTTTTGTATTAAATTCGGATGCAAACTCTGTGTTTCATCGTCAATAAGAAGGTCCAAAGGATACAGTAATCCTGAAGTGAAGCATCGGATTCTAAATCTGGACTCACAGGAGAGGTTCAAATCATAGAAAGGGAGAGTGTCTGTCCTCTTGTACTTATGTCGGCATTGTGCTTTTTGTATTAATTTCGGATGCAATTTCTGTGTTGCATCGTCAGTAAGAAGGTGCAAGGTATACAGTAAACCTGAAGGGAAGCATCGGAATTTAAAAGAGGACTCACAGGAGAGGTTCAAATCGTTTGAAAGTGAGAGTGTCAGTCCTCTTATACTTAAGTCGGCTTTGTACTTCTTGTATTACATTCGGATGCAATTACTGTGTTTCATCGTCAATAAGATGGTGCAAGGTATACAGTTAACCTGAAGTGAAGCATCGGAATCTAAGACTGGACTCACAGGAGAGGTTCAAATCGTAGAAAGTGACAGTGTCAGTCCTCATGAACTTAAGTCGGCATTGTGCCTTTTGTATCAAATTCGGATGCAATTTTTGTGTTTCATCGTTAATAAGGAGGTGCAAGGTATACAGTAAACCTGAAGTGACGCATCGGAATCTAAAACTGGACTCACAGGAGAGGTTCAAATAGTAGAAAATGAGAGTGTCAGTCCACTTGTACTTAAGTCGGCATTGTGCCTTTTGTATTAAATTCAATGGAATTTCTGTGTATCATCGTCATTAAGAAGGTGCAAGGTATACAGTAAACCTGAAGTGAAGCATCGGAATCTAAAACTGGACTCACAGGAGAGGTTCAAATCGTAGAAAGTGAGAGTGTCAGTCCTCTTGTACTTAAGTCGGCATTGTGCTTTTTGTATTAAATTCGGATGCAATTTCTGTGTTTCATCGTCAATAAGAAGGTGCAAGGTATACAGTAAACCTAAAGTGAAGCATCGGAATCTAAAACTGGGCTCACAGGAGGGGTTCAAATAATAGAAAGTGAGAGTGTCAGTCCTCTTGTACTTAGGTCGGCATTGTCACTTTTGTATGAATTTCGGATGCAATTTCTGAGTTTCATCATCAATAAGTAGGTGCAAGGTATACAGTAATCTTGAAGTGAAGCATCGGAATCTGAAACTGGACTCACAGGAGAGGTTCAAATCGTACCAAGTGAGAGTGTCAGTCCCCTGGTACTTTAGGCGGCATTGTGCCATTTGTATTAAATTCAGATGCAATTTCTGTGTTTCATCGTCAATAAGAAGGTGCAAGGTATACAGTAAACCTCAAGTGTAGCATCGGAATCTAAAACTGGACTCACAGGAGAGGTTCAAATCATAGAAAGTGAGGGTGTCAGTCCGCTTGTACTTAAGTCGGCATTGTGCATTTTGTATTAAATTCGGATGCAATTTCTGTGTTTCATCATCAATAAGTAGGTGCAAGGTACACAGTAATATTGAAGTGATGCATTGGAATCTAAAACTGGACTCACAGGGGAGGTTCAAATCATAGAAAGTGAGACTGTCAGTCCTCTTGTACTTAAGTCGGCAATGTGCATATTGTATTAAATACGTATGAAATTTCTGTGTTTCATCGTCAATAAGAAGGTGAAAGGTATACAGTAATCTTGAAGTGAAGCATCGGAATCCAAAACTGGACCCACAGGAGAGATTCAAATCGTAGAAAGTGAGAGTGTCAGTCCTCTTGTACTTAAGTCGGCATTGTGCCTTTTGTATAAAATTCGGATGCAATTTCTGTGTTTCATCGTCAATAAGAAGGTGCTAGGTATACGGTAATCTTGAAGTGAAGGATCCGAATCTAAAACTGGACTCACAGGAGAGGTTCAAATCATAGAAAGCGAGAGTGTCAGTCCTCTTGTACTTAAGACGGCATGGGCCTTTTGTATAAAATTCCGATGCAATTTCTGTGTTTCATCGTCAATAAGACGGTGCTAGGTATACAGTGTACCTGAAGTGAAGCGTCGGAATCTAAAACTGGACTCACAGGAGAGGTTCAAATCGTTGAAAGTGAGAGTGTCAGTCCTCTTGTACTTAAGTCGGCATTGTGCCCTTTGTATTAAATTCGGATGCAAATTCTGGGTTTCATCGTCAACAAGAAGTTGCAAGGTATACAGTAATCTTGAATTGAAGCAACGTAATCTAAAACTGGACTCACAGGAGAGGTTCAAATCGTAGAAAGTGAGAGTGTCCGTCCTCTTGTACTTAAGTCGGCATTGTGACTTTTGTATTAAATTCGGATGCAATTTCTGTGTTTCATCGACAATAAGAAGGTACAAGGTATACAATAAACCTGAAGTGAAGCATCGGTGTCTAAAACTGTACTCACAGGAGAGGTTCAAATCATAGAAATTGAGTGTGTCAGTCCTCTTTTACTTAAGTCGGGATTGTGCCTTTTGTACTAAATTCGGATGCAATTTCTGTTTTTCATCGTCAATACGAAGGTCCAAGGGATACAGAAATCCTGATGTGAACCATCGGAATCTAAAACTGTACTCACAGGAGAGGTTCAAATCATAGAAAGTAAGAGTGTCAGTCCTCTTGTACTTAAGTCGGCATTGTGACTTTTGTATTAATTTCGGATGCAAACTCTGTGTTTCATCGTCTATAAGAAGGTCCTAGGGATACAGTAATCCTGAAGTGAAGCATCATAATCTTAAACTGGACTCACAGGACAGGTTCAAATCATAGAAAGTGAGAGTGTCAGTCCTCATGTACTTAGGTCGGCATTGTGACTTTTGTATTAATTTCGGATGCTATTTCTGAGTTTCATCATCAATAAGTAGGTGCAAGGTATACAGTAATCTCGAAGTGAAGCGTCAGAATCTGAATCTGGACTCACAGGAGAGGTTCAAATCGTAGAAAGTGAGAGTGTCAGTCCTCATGTACTTAAGTCGACATTGTGCCTTTTGTATTAAATTCGGATGCAAACTCTGCGTTTCGTCGTCAATAAGAAGGTCCGAGGGATACAGTAAACCTGAAGTGAAGCATCGGAATCTAAAACTGGACTCACAGGAGGGGTTCAAATAATAGAAAGTGAGAGTGTCAGTCCTCATGTACTTAGGTCGGCATTGTGACTTTTGACTTAATTTCGGATGCTATTTCTGAGTTTCATCATCAATAAGTAGGTGCAAGGTATACAGTAATCTCGAAGTGAAGCGTCAGAATCTGAATCTGGACTCACAGGAGAGGTTCAAATCGTAGAAAGTGAGAGTGTCAGTCCTCATGTACTTAAGTCGACATTGTGCCTTTTGTATTAAATTCGGATGCAATTTCTGTGTTTCATCGTCAATAAGAAGGTACAAATTATACAGTAATCTTGAAGTGAAGCATCGGAATCTGAAACTGGACTCACAGGAGAGGTTCAAATCGTACCAAGTGAGAGTGTCAGTTCTCTTGTACTTTAGGCGACAGTGTGCCATTTGTATTAAATTCGGATGCAATTTCTGTGTTTCATCGTCAATAAGAAGATGCAAGGTATACAGTAAACCTCAAGTGTAGCATCGGAATCTAAAACTGGACTCACAGGAGAGGTTCAAATCATAGAAAGTGAGGGTGTCAGTCCGCTTGTACTTAAGTCGGCAATGTGCATTTTGTATTAAATTCGGATGCAATTTCTGTGTTTCATCGTCAATAAGAAGGTGCTAGGTATACGGTAATCTTGAAGTGAAGGATCCGAATCTAAAACTGGACTCACAGTTGAGGTTCAAATCATACAAAGAGAGAGTGTCAGTCCTCTTGTACTTAAGACGGCATGGGCCTTTTGTATAAAATTCCGATGCAATTTCTGTGTTTCATCGTCAATAAGACGGTGCAAGGTATACTGTGTACCTGAAGTGAAGCGTCGGAATCTAAAACTGGACTCACAGGAGAGGTTCAAATCGTTGAAAGTGAGAGTGTCAGTCCTCTTGTACTTAAGTCGGCATTGTGCCCTTTGTATTAAATTCGGAGGCAAATTCTGGGTTTCATCGTCAACAAGAAGTTGCAAGGTATACAGTAATCTTGAAGTGAAGCATCGGAATCTAAAACTGGACTCACAGGAGAGGTTCAAATCGTAGAAAGTGAGAGTGTCAGTCCTCTTGTACTTAAGTTGGCATTGTGACTTTTGTATTAAATTCGGATGCAATTTCTGTGTTTCATCGACAATAAGAAGGTACAAGGTATACAATAAACCTGAAGTGAAGCATCGGTGTCTAAAACTGTACTCACATGAGAGGTTCAAATCATAGAAATTGATTGTGTCAGTCCTCTTTTATTTAAGTCGGGATTGTGCCTTTTGTATTAAATTCGGATGCAATTTCTGTTTTTCATCGTCAATACGAAGGTCCAAGGGATACAGAAATCCTGATGTGAAGCATCGGAATCTAAAACTGTACTCACAGGAGAGGTTCAAATCATAGAAAGTGAGAGTGTCAGTCCTCTTGTACTTAAGTCGGCATTGTGCATTTTGTATAAAATTCGGATGCAATTTCTGTGTTTCATCGTCAATAAGAAGGTGCTAGGTATATGGTAATCTTGAAGTGAAGGATCCGAATCTAAAACTGGACTCACAGGAGAGGTTCAAATCATAGAAAGAGAGAGTGTCAGTCCTCTTGTACTTAAGACGGCATGGGCTTTTTGTATAAAATTCCGATGCAAATTCTGTGTTTCATCGTCAATAAGACGGTGCAAGGTACACAATGTACCTGAAGTGAAGCGTCGGAATCTAAAACTGGACTCACTGGAGAGGTTCAAATCGTTGACAGTGAGAGTGTCAGTCCTCTTGTACTTAAGTCGGCATTGTGCCCTTTGTATTAAATTCGGATGCAAATTCTGGGTTTCATCGTCAACAAGAAGTTGCAAGGTATACAGTAATCTTGAAGTGAAGCATCGGAACCTAAAACTGGACTCACAGGAGAGGTTCAAATCGTAGAAAGTGAGAGTGTCAGTCCTCTTGTACTTAAGTCGGCATTGTGACTTTTGTATTAAATTCGGATGCAATTTCTGTGTTTCATCGACATTAAGAAGGTACAAGGTATACAATAAACCTGAAGTGAAGCATCGGTGTCTAAAACTGTACTCACAGGAGAGGTTCAAATCATAGAAATTGAGAGTGTCAGTCCTCTTTTACTTAAGTCGGGATTGTGCCTTTTGTATTAAATTCGGATGCAAACTCTGTGTTTCATCGTCAATAAGAAGGTCCTAGGGATACAGTAATCCTGAAGTGAAGCATCGGAATCTTAAACTGGACTCACAGGACAGGTTCAAATCATAGAAAGTGAGGGTGTCAGTCCTCTTCTACTTAAGTCGGCATTGTGCCTTTTGTATTAAATTCGGATGCAAACTCTGTGTTTCGTCGTCAATAAGAAGGTCCAAGGGATACAGTAAACCTGAAGTGAAGCATCGGAATCTAAAACTGGACTCACAGGAGAGGTTCAAATCGTAGAAAGTGAGAGTGTCAGTCCTCTTGTACTTAAGTCGGCATTGTGCTTTTTGTATTAAATTCGGATGCAATTTCTGTGTTTCATTGTCAATAAGAAGGTGCAAGGTATACAGTAAACCTAAAGTGAAGATCGGAATCTAAGACTGGACTCACCGGAGGGGTTCAAATAATAGAAAGTGAGAGTGTCAGTCCTCATGTACTTAGGTCGGCATTGTGACTTTTGTATTAATTTCGGATGCAATTTCTGAGTTTCATCATCAATAAGTAGGTGCAAGGTATACAGTAATCTCGAAGTGAAGCATCGGAATCTGAATCTGGACTCACAGGAGAGGTTCAAATCGTAGAAAGTGAGAGTGTCAGTCCTCATGTACTTAAGTCGACATTGTGCCTTTTGTATTAAATTCGGATGCAATTTCTGTGTTTCATCGTCAATAAGAAGGTACAAATTATACAGTAATCTTGAAGTGAAGCATCGGAATCTGAAACTGGATTCACAGCAGAGGTTCAAATCGTACCAAGTGAGAGTGTCAGTCCTCTTGTACTTTAGTCGACATTGTGCCATTTGTATAAAATTCGGATGCAATTTCTGTGTTTCATCGTCAATAAGAAGGTGCAAGGTATACAGTAAACCTCAAGTGTAGCATCGGAATCTAAAACTGGACTCACAGGAGAGGTTCAAATCATAGAAAGTGAGGGTGTCAGTCCGCTTGTACTTAAGTCGGCAATGTGCATTTTGTATTAAATTCGGATGCAATTTCTGTGTTTCATCGTCAATAAGAAGGTGCTAGGTATACGGTAATCTTGAAGTGAAGGATCCGAATCTAAAACTGGACTCACAGGAGAGGTTCAAATCATAGAAAGAGAGAGTGTCAGTCCTCTTGTACTTAAGACGGCATGGGCCTTTTGTATAAAATTCCGATGCAATTTCTGTGTTTCATCGTATATAAGAAGGTACAAGGTATACAATAAACCTGAAGTGAAGCATCGGTGTCTAAAACTGTACTCACAGGAGAGGTTCAAATCATAGAAATTGAGTGTGTCAGTCCTCTTTTACTTAAGTCGGGATTGTGCCTTTTGTATTAAATTCGGATGCAATTTCTGTTTTTCATCGTCAATACGAAGGTCCAAAGGATACAGAAATCCTGATGTGAAGCATCGGAATCTAAAACTGTACTCACAGGAGAGGTTCAAATCATAGAAAGTGAGAGTGTCAGTCCTCTTGTACTTAAGTCGGCATTGTGCCTTTTGTATAAAATTCGGATGCAATTTCTGTGTTTCATCGTCAATAAGAAGGTGCTAGGTATATGGTAATCTTGAAGTGAAGGATCCGAATCTAAAACTGGACTCACAGGAGAGGTTCAAATCATAGAAAGAGAGAGTGTCAGTCCTCTTGTACTTAAGACGGCATGGGCCTTTTGTATAAAATTCCGATGCAAATTCTGTGTTTCATCGTCAATAAGACGGTGCAAGGTATACAATGTACCTGAAGTGAAGCGTCGGAATCTAAAACTGGACTCACAGGAGAGGTTCAAATCGTTGAAAGTGAGAGTGTCAGTCCTCTTGTACTTAAGTCGGCATTGTGCCCTTTGTATTAAATTCGGATGCAAATTCTGGGTTTCATCGTCAACAAGAAGTTGCAAGGTATACAGTAATCTTGAAGTGAAGCATCGGAATCTAAAACTGGACTCACAGGAGAGGTTCAAATCGTAGAAAGTGAGAGTGTCAGTCCTCTTGTACTTAAGTCGGCATTGTGACTTTTGTATTAAATTCGGATGCAATTTCTGTGTTTCATCGACATTAAGAAGGTACAAGGTATACAATAAACCTGAAGTGAAGCATCGGTGTCTAAAACTGTACTCACAGGAGAGGTTCAAATCATAGAAATTGAGAGTGTCAGTCCTCTTTTACTTAAGTCGGGATTGTGCCTTTTGTATTAAATTCGGATGCAATTTCTGTTTTTCATCGTCAATACGAAGGTCCAAGGGATACAGAAATCCTGATGTGAAGCATCGGAATCTAAAACTGTACTCACAGGAGAGGTTCAAATCATAGAAAGTAAGAGTGTCAGTCCTCTTGTACTTAAGTCGGCATTGTGACTTTTGTATTAAATTCGGATGCAAACTCTGTGTTTCATCGTCAATAACAAGGTCCTAGGGATACAGTAATCCTGAAGTGAAGCATCGGAATCTTAAACTGGACTCACAGGACAGGTTCAAATCATAGAAAGTGAGAGTGTCAGTCCTCTTCTACTTAAGTCGGCATTGTGCCTTTTGTATTAAATTCGGATGCAAACTCTGTGTTTCGTCGTCAATAAGAAGGTCCGAGGGATACAGTAAACCTGAAGTGAAGCATCGGAATCTAAAACTGGACTCACAGGAGAGGTTCAAATCGTAGAAAGTGAGAGTGTCAGTCCTCTTGTACTTAAGTCGGCATTGTGCTTTTTGTATTAAATTCGGATGCAATTTCTGTGTTTCATCGTCAATAAGAAGGTGCAAGGTATACAGTAAACCTAAAGTGAAGATCGGAATCTAAAACTGGACTCACAGGAGTTGTTCAAATAATAGAAAGTGAGAGTGTCAGTCCTCATGTACTTAGGTCGGCATTGTGACTTTTGTATTAATTTCGGATGCAATTTCTGAGTTTCATCATCAATAAGTAGGTGCAAGGTATACAGTAATCTCGAAGTGAAGCATCGGAATCTGAATCTGGACTCACAGGAGAGGTTCAAATCGTAGAAAGTGAGAGTGTCAGTCCTCATGTACTTAAGTCGACATTGTGCCTTTTGTATTAAATTCGGGTGCAATTTCTGTGTTTCATCGTCAATAAGAAGGTACAAATTATACAGTAATCTTGAAGTGAAGCATCGGAATCTGAAACTGGACTCACAGGAGAGGTTCAAATCGTACCAAGTGAGAGTGTCAGTCCTCTTGTACTTTAGTCGACATTGTGCCATTTGTATTAAATTCGGATGCAATTTCTGTGTTTCATCGTCAATAAGAAGGTGCAAGGTATACAGTAAACCTCAAGTGTAGCATCGGAATCTAAAACTGGACTCACAGGAGAGTTTCAAATCATAGAAAGTGAGGGTGTCAGTCCGCTTGTACTTAAGTCGGCAATGTGCATTTTGTATTAAATTCGGATGCAATTTCTGTGTTTCATCGTCAATAAGAAGGTGCTAGGTATACGGTAATCTTGAAGTGAAGGATCCGAATCTAAAACTGGACTCACAGGAGAGGTTCAAATCATAGAAAGAGAGAGTGTCAGTCCTCTTATACTTAAGACGGCATGGGCCTTTTGTATAAAATTCCGATGCAATTTCTGTGTTTCATCGTCAATAGGACGGTGCAAGGTATACAGTGTACCTGAAGTGAAGCGTCGGAATCTAAAACTGGACTCACAGGAGAGGTTCAAATCGTTGAAAGTGAGAGTGTCAGTCCTCTTGTACTTAAGTCGGCATTGTGCCCTTTGTATTAAATTCGGAGGCAAATTCTGGGTTTCATCGTCAACAAGAAGTTGCAAGGTACACAGTAATCTTGAAGTGAAGCATCGGAACCTAAAACTGGACTCACAGGAGAGGTTCAAATCGTAGAAAGTGAGAGTGTCAGTCCTCTTGTACTTAAGTCGGCATTGTGACTTTTGTATTAAATTCGGATGCAATTTCTGTGTTTCATCGACAATAAGAAGGTACAAGGTATACAATAAACCTGAAGTGAAGCATCGGTGTCTAAAACTGTACTCACAGGAGAGGTTCAAATCATAGAAATTGAGTGTGTCAGTCCTGTTTTACTTGAGTCGGGATTGTGCCTTTTGTATTAAATTCGGATGCAATTTCTGTTTTTCATCGTCAATACGAAGGTCCAAGGGATACAGAAATCCTGATGTGAAGCATCGGAATCTAAAACTGTACTCACAGGAGAGGTTCAAATCATAGAAAGTGAGAGTGTCAGTCCTCTTGTACTTAAGTCGGCATTGTGCCTTTTGTATAAAATTCGGATGCAATTTCTGTGTTTCATCGTCAATAAGAAGGTGCTAGGTATATGGTAATCTTGAAGTGAAGGATCCGAATCTAAAACTGGACTCACAGGAGAGGTTCAAATCATAGAAAGAGAGAGTGTCAGTCCTCTTGTACTTAAGACGGCATGTGCCTTTTGTATAAAATTCCGATGCAAATTCTGTGTTTCATCATCAATAAGACGGTGCAAGGTATACAATGTACCTGAAATGAAGCGTCGGAATCTAAAACTGGACTCACAGGAGAGGTTCAAATCGTAGAAAGTGAGAGTGTCAGTCCTCTTGTACTTAAGTCGGCATTGTGACTTTTGTATTAAATTCGGATGCAATTTCTGTGTTTCATCGACATTAAGAAGGTACAAGGTATACAATAAACCTGAAGTGAAGCATCGGTGTCTAAAACTGTACTCACAGGAGAGGTTCAAATCATAGAAATTGAGAGTGTCAGTCCTCTTTTACTTAAGTCGGGATTGTGCCTTTTGTATTAAATTCGGATGCAATTTCTGTTTTTCATCGTCAATACGAAGGTCCAAGGGATACAGAAATCCTGATGTGAAGCATCGGAATCTAAAACTGTACTCACAGGAGAGGTTCAAATCATAGAAAGTAAGAGTGTCAGTCCTCTTGTACTTAAGTCGGCATTGTGACTTTTGTATTAAATTCGGATGCAAACTCTGTGTTTCATCGTCAATAACAAGGTCCTAGGGATACAGTAATCCTGAAGTGAAGCATCGGAATCTTAAACTGGACTCACAGGACAGGTTCAAATCATAGAAAGTGAGAGTGTCAGTCCTCTTCTACTTAAGTCGGCATTGTGCCTTTTGTATTAAATTCGGATGCAAACTCTGTGTTTCGTCGTCAATAAGAAGGTCCGAGGGATACAGTAAACCTGAAGTGAAGCATCGGAATCTAAAACTGGACTCACAGGAGAGGTTCAAATCGTAGAAAGTGAGAGTGTCAGTCCTCTTGTACTTAAGTCGGCATTGTGCTTTTTGTATTAAATTCGGATGCAATTTCTGTGTTTCATCGTCAATAAGAAGGTGCAAGGTATACAGTAAACCTAAAGTGAAGATCGGAATCTAAAACTGGACTCACAGGAGTTGTTCAAATAATAGAAAGTGAGAGTGTCAGTCCTCATGTACTTAGGTCGGCATTGTGACTTTTGTATTAATTTCGGATGCAATTTCTGAGTTTCATCATCAATAAGTAGGTGCAAGGTATACAGTAATCTCGAAGTGAAGCATCGGAATCTGAATCTGGACTCACAGGAGAGGTTCAAATCGTAGAAAGTGAGAGTGTCAGTCCTCATGTACTTAAGTCGACATTGTGCCTTTTGTATTAAATTCGGGTGCAATTTCTGTGTTTCATCGTCAATAAGAAGGTACAAATTATACAGTAATCTTGAAGTGAAGCATCGGAATCTGAAACTGGACTCACAGGAGAGGTTCAAATCGTACCAAGTGAGAGTGTCAGTCCTCTTGTACTTTAGTCGACATTGTGCCATTTGTATTAAATTCGAATGCAATTTCTGTGTTTCATCGTCAATAAGAAGGTGCAAGTTATACAGTAAACCTCAAGTGTAGCATCGGAATCTAAAACTGGACTCACAGGAGAGTTTCAAATCATAGAAAGTGAGGGTGTCAGTCCGCTTGTACTTAAGTCGGCAATGTGCATTTTGTATTAAATTCGGATGCAATTTCTGTGTTTCATCGTCAATAAGAAGGTGCTAGGTATACGGTAATCTTGAAGTGAAGGATCCGAATCTAAAACTGGACTCACAGGAGAGGTTCAAATCATAGAAAGAGAGAGTGTCAGTCCTCTTATACTTAAGACGGCATGGGCCTTTTGTATAAAATTCCGATGCAATTTCTGTGTTTCATCGTCAATAGGACGGTGCAAGGTATACAGTGTACCTGAAGTGAAGCGTCGGAATCTAAAACTGGACTCACAGGAGAGGTTCAAATCGTTGAAAGTGAGAGTGTCAGTCCTCTTGTACTTAAGTCGGCATTGTGCCCTTTGTATTAAATTCGGAGGCAAATTCTGGGTTTCATCGTCAACAAGAAGTTGCAAGGTACACAGTAATCTTGAAGTGAAGCATCGGAATCTAAAACTGGACTCACAGGAGAGGTTCAAATCGTAGAAAGTGAGAGTGTCAGTCCTCTTGTACTTAAGTCGGCATTGTGACTTTTGTATTAAATTCGGATGCAATTTCTGTGTTTCATCGACAATAAGAAGGTACAAGGTATACAATAAACCTGAAGTGAAGCATCGGTGTCTAAAACTGTACTCACAGGAGAGGTTCAAATCATAGAAATTGAGTGTGTCAGTCCTGTTTTACTTGAGTCGGGATTGTGCCTTTTGTATTAAATTCGGATGCAATTTCTGTTTTTCATCGTCAATACGAAGGTCCAAGGGATACAGAAATCCTGATGTGAAGCATCGGAATCTAAAACTGTACTCACAGGAGAGGTTCAAATCATAGAAAGTGAGAGTGTCAGTCCTCTTGTACTTAAGTCGGCATTGTGCCTTTTGTATAAAATTCGGATGCAATTTCTGTGTTTCATCGTCAATAAGAAGGTGCTAGGTATATGGTAATCTTGAAGTGAAGGATCCGAATCTAAAACTGGACTCACAGGAGAGGTTCAAATCATAGAAAGAGAGAGTGTCAGTCCTCTTGTACTTAAGACGGCATGTGCCTTTTGTATAAAATTCCGATGCAAATTCTGTGTTTCATCGTCAATAAGACGGTGCAAGGTATACAATGTACCTGAAATGAAGCGTCGGAATCTAAAACTGGACTCACAGGAGAGGTTCAAATCGTAGAAAGTGAGAGTGTCAGTCCTCTTGTACTTAAGTCGGCATTGTGACTTTTGTATTAAATTCGGATGCAATTTCTGTGTTTCATCGACAATAAGAAGGTACAAGGTATACAATAAACCTGAAGTGAAGCATCGGTGTCTAAAACTGTACTCACAGGAGAGGTTCAAATCATAGAAATTGAGAGTGTCAGTCCTCTTTTACTTAAGTCGGGATTGTGCCTTTTGTATTAAATTCGGATGCAATTTCTGTTTTTCATCGTCAATACGAAGGTCCAAGGGATACAGAAATCCTGATGTGAAGCATCGGAATCTAAAACTGTACTCACAGGAGAGGTTCAAATCATAGAAAGTAAGAGCGTCAGTCCTCTTGTACTTAAGTCGGCATTGTGACTTTTGTATTAAATTCGGATGCAAACTCTGTGTTTCATCGTCAATAAGAAGGTCCTAGGGATACAGTAATCCTGAAGTGAAGCATCGGAATCTTAAACTGGACTCACAGGACAGGTTCAAATCATAGAAAGTGAGAGTGTCAGTCCTCTTCTACTTAAGTCGGCATTGTGCCTTTTGTATTAAATTCGGATGCAAACTCTGTGTTTCGTCGTCAATAAGAAGGTCCGAGGGATACAGTAAACCTGAAGTGAAGCATCGGAATCTAAAACTGGACTCACAGGAGAGGTTCAAATCATAGAAAGTGAGATAGTCGGTGCTCTTGTACTTAGGTCGGCATTGTGCGTTTTGTATTAAATTCGGATGCAATTTCTGAGTTTCATTGTCAATAAGTAGGTGCAAGGTATACAGTAATCTTGAAGTGAAGATTCGGAATCTAAAACTGGACTCACAGGAGAGGTTCAAATCGTAGAAAGTGAGAGTGTGAGTCCTCTTGTACTTAAGTCGGCATTGTGCCCTTTGTATTAAATTCGGTTGCAATTTCTGGGTTTCATCGTCAATAAGAAAATCCAAGGGATACAGTAAACCTGAAGAGAAGCATTGGAATCTGCGACTGGACTCACAGGAGGGGTTCAAATCATAGAATGTGAGAGTGTCAGTCCTCTTGTACTTAAGTCGGCATTGTGCCTTTTGTATTAAATTCGGACGCAATTTCTGTGTTTCATCGTCAATAAGAAGGTACAAGGTATATAGTAATCTTGAAGTGAAGCATCGGAATCTAAAACTGGACTCACAGGAGAGCTTCAAATCGTAGAAAGTGAGAGTGTCAGTCATCTTGTACTTAAGTAGGCATTGAGCATTTTGTATTAAATTCGGATGCAATTTCTGTGTTTCATCGTCAATGGGAAGGTGCAAGGTATACAGTAAACCTGAAGTGAAGCATCGGAATCTAGAACTGGACTCACAGGAGAGGTTCAAATCGTAGAAAGTGAGAGTGTCAGTCCTCTTGTACTTAAGTCGCCATTGTGCGTTTTGTATTAAATTCGGATGCAATTTCTGTGTTTCATCGTCAATAAGAAGGTGCAAGGTATACAGTAAACCTGAAGTGATGCATCAGAATCTAAAACTGGACTCACAGGACAGGTTCAAATCGTAGAAAGTGAGAGTGTCAGTCCTCTTGTACTTAAGTCGGCATTGTGCATTTTGTATTAAATTCGGATGCAATTTCTATGTTTCATCGTCAACAAGAAGGTGCAAGGTATACAGTAATCTTGATGTGAAGCATCGTAATCTAAAACTGTACTCCCAGGAGAGGTTCAAATCGTCGAAAGTGAGAGTGTCAGTCATCTTGTACTTATGTCGGCATTGTGCATTTTGTATTAAATTCGGATGCAATTTCTCTGTTTCATCGTCAATAAGAAGGTGCAAGGTATACAGTAATCTTGAAGTGAAGCATCGGAATCTAAAACTGGACCCACAGGAGAGGTTCAAATCGTAGAAAGTGAGACTGTCGGTCCTCTTGTACTTAAGTCGGCATTGTGCCTTTTGTATTAAATTCGGATGCAATTTCTGTGTTTCATCGTCAATAGGAAGTACCAAGGGATACAGTAATCCTGAAGTGATGCATCGGAATCTAAAACAGACTCACAGGAGAGGTTCAATTCATAGAAAGTAAGAGAGTCAGTCCTCTTGTACTTAAGTCGGCATTGTGCCTTTAGTATTAAATTCGGATGCAATTTCTGTGTTTCATCGTGAATAAGAAGGTGCAAGGTATACAGTAAACCTGAAGTGAAGCATCGGAATCTAAAACTGGACTCACAGGAGAGGTTCAAATTGTTGAAAGTGAGAGGGTCAGTCCTCTTGTACTTAAGTCGGCATTGTGCCTTTTGTATTAAATTCGGATGCAATTTCTGTGTTTCATCGTCAATAAGAAGGTGCAAGTTATAAAGTATACCTGAAGTGAAACTTCGGAATCTAAAACTGGACTCACAGGAGAGGTTCAAATCATAGAAAGTGAGAGTGTCACTCCTCTTGTACTTAACTCGGAATTGTGCATTTTGTATTAAATTCGGATGCAATTTCTGTGTTTCATCGTGAATAAGAAGGTGCAAGGTATACAGTAAACCTGAAGTGAAGCATCGGAATCTAAAACTGGACTCACAGGAGAGGTTCAAATTGTTGAAAGTGAGAGGGTCAGTCCTCTTGTACTTAAGTCGGCATTGTGCCTTTTGTATTAAATTCGGATGCAATTTCTGTGTTTCATCGTCAATAAGAAGGTGCAAGTTATAAAGTATACCTGAAGTGAAACTTCGGAATCTAAAACTGGACTCACAGGAGAGGTTCAAATCATAGAAAGTGAGAGTGTCACTCCTCTTGTACTTAACTCGGAATTGTGCATTTTGTATTAAATTCGGATGCAAATTCTGTGATTCATCGTCAATAAGAAGGTGCAAGGTAAACAGTAAACCTGAAGTGAAGCATCGGAATCTAAAACTGGACTCACAGGAGATGTTCAAATCGTAGAAAGTGAGAGTGTCAGTCCTCTTTTACTTAAGTCGGAATTGTGCCTTTTGTATTAAATTCGGATGCAATTTCTTTGTTTCATCGTCAATAAGAAGGTCCAAGGGATACAGTAAACCTGAAGTGAAGCATCGGAATCTAAAATTGGACTCACAGGAGGGGTTCAAATCATAGAAAGTTAGAGTGTCAGTCCTCTTGTACTTAAGTCGTCATTGTGCCTTTTGTATTAAATTCGGATGCAAACTCTGTGTTTCATCGTCAATAAGAAGGTCCAAGGGATACAGTAAACCTGAAGTGAAGCATCGGAATCTAAAACTGGACTCACAGGAGAGGTTCAAATCATAGATAGTTAGAGTGTCAGTCCTCTTGTACTTATGTCGTCATTGTGCCTTTTGTATTAAATGTGGATGCAAACCCTATGCTTCATCGTCAATAGGAAGGTCCAAGTGATACAGTAAACCTGAAGCGAAGCATCGGAATCTAAAACTGGACTCACAGGAGAGGTTCAAAGCATAGACAGTTAGAGTGTCAGACCTCTTGTACTTAGGTCGGCCTTGTGCCTTTTGTATTAAATTCGGATGCAATCTCTGTGTCTCCTCGTCAATAAAATGCTCCAAGGTATACAGTAAACCTGAAGTGAAGCATCGATATCTATAACTGGACTCACAGGAGAGGTTCAAATCACAGAAAGTGAGAGTGTCAGTCCTCTTTTACTTAAGTCGGCATTGTGCCTTTTGTACTAAATTCCGATGCAATTTCTGTGTTTCATCGTCAATAAGAAGGTCACAGGGATACAGTAAACCTGAAGTGAAGCATCGGAATCTAAAACTGGACTCACAGGAGAGGTCCAAATCATAGAAAGGGAGAGTGTCAGTCCTCTTGTACATACGTTGGCATTGTGCCTTTTGTATTAAATTCAGATTCAATGTCTGTGTTTCATCGTCAATAAGAAGGTGCAAGGTATACAGTAAACCTGAAGTGAAGCATCGGAATCTAAAACTGGACTCACAGGAGAGGTTCAAATCATAGGAAGGGAGAGTGTCAGTCGTCTTGTACTTAAGTCGGCATTGTGCCTTTTGTATTAGACTCAAATGCAATTTCTGTGTTTCATGGTCAATAAGAAGGTGCAAGGTACACAGTAAAACTGAAGTGAAGTATCGGAATCTAAAACTGGACTCACAGGAGAGGTTCAAATCATAGAAAACGTGAGTGTCAGTCCTCTCGTACTTAAGTTGGCATTGTGCATTTGTATTAAATTCGGATTGCAATTTCTGTGTTTCAACGTCAATAATAAGGTCCAAGGGATACAGTAAACCTGAAGTGAAGCATCGGAAACTTAAACTGGAGTCACAGGACAGGTTCAAATCATAGATAGTTAGAGTGTCAGTCCTCTTGTACTTAAGTCGGCATTGTGCCTTATCAATTTAATTCCGATGCAATATCTGAGTTTCATCGTCAATAAGAAGGTCCAAGGGATACAGTAAACCTGAAGTGAAGCATCGGAATCTAAAACTGGACTCACAGGAGGGGTTCAAATCACTGATAGTTAGAGTGTCAGTTCTCTTGTACTTAAGTCGGCATTGTGCCTTTTGAATTTAATTCCGATGCAATTTCTGTGTATCATCGTCAATAAGAAGGTCCAAGGGATACAGTAAACCGGAAGAGAAGTATCGGAATATAAATTGGACTCACAGGAGAGGGTCAAATCATAGAAAGTTAGATTGTCAGTCCTTTTGTACTTTAGTCGGCACTGTGCCTTTTGTATTAAATTCGGATGCAATTTCTGTGTTTCATCGTCATTAAGAAGGTCCAAGGGATACAGTAAACCTGAAGTGAAGCATCGGAATCTAAAAGTGGACTCACAGGACAGGTTCTAATCATAGATAGTTAGAGTGTCTGTCCTCTTGTACTTAAGTCGGCATTGTGCCTTTTGAATTTAATTCCGATGCAATTTCTGTGTTTCATCGTCAATAATAAGGTCCAAGGGATACAGTAAACCTGAAGAGAAGCATCGGCATCTAAAACTTGGCTGACAGGAGAGGTTCAAATCATAGAAAGTTAGAGTGTCAGTCCTTTTGTACTTAAGTCGGCATTGTGCCTTTTGCATTAAATGCGGATGCAATTTCTGTGCTTCATCGTCAATAAGAAGGTCAAAGGGATAGAGTAAACCTGATGTGAAGCATCGGAATCTAAAACTGGACTCACAGGAGGGGTTCAAATCATTGATAGTTAGAGTTTCAGTCCTCTTGTACTTAAGTCGTCATTGTGCCTTTTGAAAAAAAATGGTTCAAATGGCTCTGAGCTGTATGGGCCTCAACTGCTGAGGTCATTAGTCACCTAGATCTTAGAACTAGTTAAACCTAACTAACCTAAGGACATCACAAACATCCATGCCCCAGGCAGGTGTGCCTTTTGAATGTAATTCCGATGCAAGCCTGTGTTTCATCGTCAATAAGAAGGTGCAAGGTACACAGTAAAACTGAAGTGAAGCATCGGAATCTAATACTGGACTCACATGAGAGGTTCAAATCGTAGAAAGTGAGAGTGGCAGTCCTCTTGTACTTAAGTCGGCATTGTGCCTTTTGTATTAAATTCGGATACAATTTCTCTGTTTCATCGTCAATAAGAAGGTGCAAGATATATAGTAAACCTGATGTGAAGCATCGGAATCTAAAACTGGACTCATAGGAGATGTTCAAATCATAGAAAGGGAGAGTGTCAGTACTCTAGTACTTATGTCGGAATTGTGCCTTTTGTATTAAATTCGGATGCAATTTCTGTTTTTCATCGTCGATAAGAAAGTCCAAGGGATACAGTAAACCTGAAGAGAAGCATCGGAATCTGCGACTGGACTCACAGGAGGGGTTCAAATCATAGAAAGTTAGATTGTCAGTCCTTTTGTACTTAAGTCGGCATTGTGCCTTTTGTATTAAATTCGGATGCAATTTCTGTGTTTCATCGTCAATAAGAAGGTGCAAGGTATACAGTAAACCTGAAGGGAAGCATCGGAATCTAAAACAGGACTCACAGGAGAGGTTCAAATCGTAGAAAGTGACAGTGTCAGTCCTCTTGTACTTAAGTCGGCATTGTGCCTTTTGTATTAAATTCGGATGCAATTTCTGTTTTTCATCGTCAATAAGAAGGTCCAAGGGATAGAGTAAACCTGAAGTGAAGGATCGGAATCTAAAACTGGACTCAGAGCAAAGGTTCAAATTATAGATAGTTAGAGTGTCAGTCCTCTTGTACTTAAGTCGGCATTGTGTCTTTTGAATTTAATTCCGATGCAATTTCTGTGTTTCATCGTCAATAAGAAGGTGCAAGGTATACTTTAAACCTGAAGTGAAGCATCGGAATCTAAAACTGGACTCACAGGAGGGGTTCAAATCATAGGAAGAGAGAGTGTCAATCCTCTTTTACTTAAGTCGACATTGTGCCTTTTGAATTAAATTCCGATGCAATTTCTGTGTTTCATAGTCAATAAGAACGTCCAAGGGATCCAGTAAACCTGAAGTGAAGCATCGGAATCTAAAACTGGACTCACAGCAGAGGTTCAAATCATTGATAGTTAGAGTATCAGTCCTCTTGTACTTAAGTCGGCATTGTGCTTTTGAATTTAATTCCGATTCAATTTCTGTGTTCCATCGTCAATAAGAAGGGCCAAGGGATACAGTAAACCTGAAGTGAAGCATCGGAATCTAAAACTGGACTCACAGGAGGGGTTCAAATCATGGATAGTGAGAGTGTCAGTCCTCTTGTACTTAAGTCGGCCTTGTGCCTTTTGAATTTAATTCCGATGCAATTTCTGTGTTTCATCGTCAATAAGAAAGTCCAAGGGATACAGTAAACCTGAAGAGAAGCATCGGAATCAGCGACTGGACTCACAGGAGGGGTTCAAATCATAGAAAGTTAGATTGTCAGTCCTTTTGTACTTAAGTCGGCATTGTGCCTTTTGTATTAAATTCGGATGCAATTTCTGTGTTTCTTCGTCAATAAGAAGGTCCAAGGGATACAGTAAACCTGAAGTGAAGCATCGTAGTCTAAAACTGGACTCACAGGACAGGTTCTAATCTTAGATAGTTAGAGTGTCAGTCCTCTTGTACTTAAGTCGGCATTATGCCTTATTAAATTCGGATGCAATTTCGGTGTTTCATCGTCAATAAGAAGGTCCAAGGGATACAGTAAACCTGAAGTGAAGCATCGGAATCTAAAACTGGACTCACAGGAGAGGTTCAAATCATAGAAAGTTAGAGTGTCAGTCCTCTTGTATTTAAGTCCTCATTGTGCCTTTTGTATTAAATTCGGATGCAAACTCTGTGTTTCATCGTCAATAAGAAGGTCCAAGGGATACAGTAAACCTGAAGTGAAGCATCGGAATCTAAAACTGGACTCACAGGAGAGGTTAAAAGCATAGACAGTTAGAGTGTCAGTCCTCTTGTACTTAGGTCGGCCTTGTGCCTTTTGTATTAAATTCGGATGCAATTTCTGTGTCTCCTCGTCAATAAAATGGTCCAAGGTATACAGTAAACTTGAAGTGAAGCATCGATATCTATAACTGGACTCACAGGAGAGGTTCAAATCACAGAAAGTGAGAGTGTCAGTCCTCTTTTACTTAAGTCGGCATTGTGCCTTTTGTATTAAATTCGGATGCAGTTTCTGTGTTTCATCGTCAATAAGAAGGTTCAAGGGATACAGTAAACCTGAAGTGAAGCATCGGAATCTAAAACTGGACTCACAGGAGAGGTTTAAATCATAGACAGTTAGAGTGTCAGTCCTCTTGTACTTAAGTCGGATTTGTGCCTTTTGAATTTAATTCCGATGCAATTTTTGTGTTTCATCGTCAATAAGACGGTGCTAGGTATACAGAAAACCTGAAGTGAAGCATCGGAATCTAAAACTGGACTCACAGGAGAGGTTAAAATCAAATAAAGTGAGAGTGTCAGTCCTCTTGTACTTAAGTCGGCATTGTGCCTTTTTTACTAAATTCCGATGCAATTTCTTTGTTTCATCGTCAATACGAAGGTCCAAGGGATTCAGTAAACCTGAGGTGAAGCATCGGAATCTAAAACTGGACTCACAGGAGAGCTCCAAATCATAGAGAGGGAGAGTGTCAGTCCTCTTGTACTTACGTCGGAATTGTGCCTTTTGTATTAAATTCAGATTCAATTTCTGTTTTTCATCGTCAATAAGAAGGTGCAAGGTATACAGTAAACCTGAAGTGAAGCGTCGGAATCTAAAGCTGGACTGACAGGAGAGGTTCAAATCATAGAAAGAGAGTGAGACAGTACTCTTTTACATAAGTCGGCAATGTGACTTTAGTAATTAAATTCGAATGCAATTTCTGTGTTTCATCGTCATTATGAAGATCCAAGGGATACAGTAAACCTGAAGTGAAGCATCGGAATCTAAAACTGGACTCACAGGACAGGTTCTAATCATAGATAGTTAGAGTGTCTGTCCTCTTGTACTTAAGTCGGCATTGTGCCTTTTGAATTTAATTCCGATGCAATTTCTGTGTTTCATCGTCAATAAGTAGGTCCAAGGGATACAGTAAACCTGAAGAGAAGCATCGGCATCTAAAACTTGGCACACAGGAGAGGCTCAAATCATAGAAAGTTAGATTGTCAGTCCTTTTGTACTTAAGTCGGCAGTGTGCCTTTTGAATTAAATGCGGATGCAATTTCTGTGCTTCATCGTCAATAAGAAGGTCCAAGCGATACAGTAAACCTGAAGTGAAGCATCGGAAACTAAAACTGGACTCACAGGAGAGGTTCAAATTATAGATAGATAGAGTGTCAGTCCTCTTGTACTTAAGTCGGCATTGTGCCTTTTGAATTTAATTCCGATGCAATATCTGTGTTTCATCGTCAATAAGAAGGTCCAAAGGATACAGTAAACCTGAAGTGAAGCATCGGAATCTAAAACTGGACTCACAGGAGGGGTTCAAATCACTGATAGTTATAGTGTCAGTCCACTTGTACTTATGTCGGCATTGTGCCTTTTGTATTAAATTGGGATGCAATTTCTGTGTTTCATCGTCAATAAGAAGGTCCAAGGGATACAGTAAACCTGAAGTGAAGCATCGTAATCTAAAACTGGACTCACAGGAGGGGTTCAAATCATTGATAGTTAGAGTGTCAATCCTCTTAGACTTAAGTCGGCATTGTGCCTTTTGTATTAATTTCGGATGCAGTTTCTGTGTTTCATCGTCAATAAGAAGGTCCAAGGTATTCAGTAAACCTGAAGTGAAGAATCGGAATCTAAAACTGGGCTCACATGAGAGGTTCAAATCATAGAGAGTTAGAGTGTCAGTCCTCTTGTACTTAAGTCGGCATTGTGCCTTTTGAATTTAATTCCGATGCAATTTCTGTGTTTCATCGTCAATAAGAAGGTGCAAGGTATACATTAAACCTGCAGTGAAGCATCGGAATCTAAAACTGGACTCACAGGAGGGGTTCAAATCATAGGAAGAGAGAGTGTCAATCCTCTTTTACTTAAGTCGGCATTGTGCCTTTTGTATTAAATTCCGATGCAATTTCTGTGTTTCATCGTCAATAAGAAGGTCCAAGGGATCCAGTAAACCTGAAGTGAAGCATTGGAATCTAAAACTGGACTCACAGCAGAGGTTCAAATCATTGATAGTTAGATTGTCAGTCCTCTTGTACTTAAGTCGGCATTGTGCTTTTGAATTTAATTCCGATTCAATTTCTGTGTTCCATCGTCAATAAGAAGGTCCAAGGGATACAGTAAACCTGAAGTGAAGCATCGGAATCTAAAACTGGACTCACAGGAGGGGTTCAAATCATTGATAGATAGAGTGTCAGTCCTCTTGTACTTAAGTCGGCATTGTGCCTTTTGAATTTAATTCCGATGCAAATTCTGTGTTTTATCGTCAATAAGAAAATCCAAGGGATACAGTAAACCTGAAGAGAAGCATCGGAATCTGCGACTGGACTCACAGGAGGGGTTCAAATCATAGAAAGTTAGATAGTCAGTCCTTTTGTACTTAAGTCGGCATTGTGCCTTTTGTATTAAATTCGGATGCAATTTCTGTGTTTCATCGACAATAAGAAGGTCCAAGGGATACAGTAAACCTGAAGTGAAGCATCGTAATCTAAAACTGGACTCACAGGACAGGTTCAAATCATAGATAGTTAGAGTCTCAGTCCTCTTGTACTTAAGTCGGCATTGTGCCTTTTGTATTAAATTCGGATGCAATTTCTGTTTTTCATCGTCAATAAGAAGGTCCAAGGGATACAGTAAACCTGAAGTGAAGAATCAAAATCTAAGACTGGACTCACGGGAGAGGTTCAAATCATAGATAGTTAGAGTGTCAGTCCTCATGTACTTAAGTCGGCATTGTGTCTTTTCAATTTAATTCCGATGCAATTTCTGTGTTTCATCGTCAATCAGAAGGTGCAAGGTATACAGTAAACCTGCAGTGAAGCATCGGAATCTAAAACTGGAATCACAGGAGAGGTTCAAATCATAGAGAGTTAGTGTGTCAGTCCTCTTGTACTTAAGTCGGCATTGTGCCTTTTGAATTTAATTCCGATGCAATTTCTGTGTTTCATCGTCAATAAGAAGGTGCAAGGTATACAGTAAACCTGAAGTGAAGCACCGGAATCTAAAACTGGACTCACAGGAGAGGTTCAAATAATAGAAAGTTAGATTGTCAGTCCTTTTGTACTTAAGTCGGCATTGTGCCTTTTGTATTAAATTCGGATGTAATTTCTGTGTTTCATCATCGATAACAAGGTCCAAGGGATACAGTAAACCTGAAGTGAAGCATCGGAATCTAAAACTGGACTCACAGGAGGGGTTCAAGTCATTGATATTTAGAGCGTCAGTCCTCTTATACTTAAGTCGGCATTGTGCCTTTTGTATTAAATTCGGATGCAATTTCTGTGTTTCATCGTCAATTAGAAGGTCCAAGGGATACAGCAAATCTGAAGTGAAGCATCTGAATCTAAAACTGGACTCACAGGAGGGGTTCAATTCATTGATAGTTTGAGTGTCAGTCCTCTTGTACTTAAGTCGGCATTGTGCCTTTTGAATTTAATTCCGATGCAATTTCTGTGTTTCATCGCCAATAAGAAGGTGCAAGGTATACAGTAAACCTGAAGTGAAGCATCGGAATCTAAAACTGGACTCACAGGAGAGGTTCAAATCATAGATAGTTAAAGAGTCAGTCCTCTTGTACTTAAGTCGGCATTGTGTCTTTTGAATTTAATTCCGATGCTATTTCTGTGTTTCATCGTCAATAAGAAGGTGCAAGGTATACAGTAAACCTGAAGAGAAGCATCGGAATCTACAACTGGACTCACAGGAGAGGTTCAAATAATAGAAAGTTAGATTGTAAGTCCTTTTGTACTTAAGTTGGCATTGTGCCTTTTGTATTAAATTCGGATGCAATTTCTGTGATTCATCGTCAATAAGAAGGACCAAGGGATACAGTAAACCTGAAGTGAAGCATCGTAATCTAAAACTGGACTCACAGGAGGGGTTCAAATCATTGATAGTTGGAGTGTCAGTCCTCTGATACTTAAGTCGGCATTGTGTCTTTTGTATTAAATTCGGATGCAATTTCTGTGATTCATCGTCAATAAGAAGGACCAAGAGATACAGTAAATCTGAAGTGAAGCATCTGAATCTAAAACTGGACTCACAGGAGGGGTTCAAATCATTGATTGTTTGAGTGTCAGTCCTCTTGTACTTAAGTCGGCATTGAGCCTTTTGAATTTAATTCCGATGCAATTTCTGTGTTTCGTCGACAATTAGAAGGTCCAAGGGATACAGCGTACCTGAAGTGAAGCATCGGAATCTAGAACTGGACTCACAGGAGGGGTTCAAATCATTGATAGTTAGAGTGTCAGTCCTCTTGTACTTAAGTCGGCATTGTGCCTCTTGAATTTAATTCCGATGCAATTTCTGTGTTTCATCGTCAATAAGAAAGTCCAAGGGATACAGTAAACCTGAAGAGAAGCATCGTAATCGAAAACTGGACTCACAGGAGAGGTTCAAATCATAGAAAGTTAGATTGTCAGTCCTTTTGTACTTAAGTCGGCATTGTGCCTTTTGTATTAAATTGGGATGCAATTTCTGTGTTTCATCGTCAATAAGAAGGTCCAAGGGATACAGTAAACCTGAAGTGAAGCATCGGAATCTAAAACTGGACTCACAGGACAGGTTCTAATCATAGATAGTTAGAGTGTCAGTCCTCTTGTACTTAAGTCGGCATTGTGCCTTTTGAATTTAATTCCGATGCAATTTCTGTGTTTCATCGTCAATAAGAAAGACCAAGGGATACAGTAAACCTGAAGAGAAGCATCGGCATCTATAACTTGGCTCACAGGAGAGGTTCAAATCATAGAAAGTTAGATTGTCAGTCCTTTTGTACTTAATTCAGCATTGTGCCTTTTGCATTAAATGCGGATGCAATTTCTGTGCTTCATCGCCAATAAGAAGGTATAAGGGATAGAGTAAACCTGAAGTGAAGCATCGGAATCTAAAACTGGACTCACAGGAGGGGTTCAAATCATAGGAAGAGAGAGTGTCAATCCCCTTTTACTTAAGTCGGCATTGTGCCTTTTGTATTAAATTCCGATGCAATTTCTGTGTTTCATCGTCAATAAGAAGGTCCAAGGGATCCAGTAAACCTGAAGTGAAGCATTGGAATCTAAAACTGGACTCACAGCAGAGGTTCAAATCATTGATAGTTAGATTGTCAGTCCTCTTGTACTTAAGTCGGCATTGTGCTTTTGAATTTAATTCCGATTCAATTTCTGTGTTCCATCGTCAATAAGAAGGTCCAAGGGATACAGTAAACCTGAAGTGAAGCATCGGAATCTAAAACTGGACTCACAGGAGGGGTTCAAATCATTGATAGATAGAATGTCAGTCCTCTTGTACTTAAGTCGGCATTGTGCTTTTTGAATTTAATTCCGATGCAATTTCTGTGTTTTATCGTCAATAAGAAAATCCAAGGGATACAGTAAACCTGAAGAGAAGCATCGGAATCTGCGACTGGACTCACAGGAGGGGTTCAAATCATAGAAAGTTAGATAGTCAGTCCTTTTGTACTTAAGTCGGCATTGTGCCTTTTGTATTAAATTCGGATGCAATTTCTGTGTTTCATCGTCAATAAGAAGGTCCAAGGGATACAGTAAACCTGAAGTGAAGCATCGTAATCTAAAACTGGACTCACAGGACAGGTTCAAATCATAGATAGTTAGAGTGTCAATCCTCTTGTACTTAAGTCGGCATTGTGCCTTTTGTATTAAATTCGGATGCAATTTCTGTTTTTCATCGTCAATAAGAAGGTCCAAGGGATACAGTAAACCTGAAGTGAAGAATCAAAATCTAAGACTGGACTCACGGGAGAGGTTCAAATCATAGATAGTTAGAGTGTCAGTCCTCTTGTACTTAAGTCGGCATTGTGTCTTTTGAATTTAATTCCGATGCAATTTCTGTGTTTCATCGTCAATCAGAAGGTGCAAGGTATACAGTAAACCTGCAGTGAAGCATCGGAATCTAAAACTGGAATCACAGGAGAGGTTCAAATCATAGAGAGTTAGTGTGTCAGTCCTCTTGTACTTAAGTCGGCATTGTGCCTTTTGAATTTAATTCCGATGCAATTTCTGTGTTTCATCGTCAATAAGAAGGTGCAAGGTATACAGTAAACCTGAAGTGAAGCACCGGAATCTAAAACTGGACTCACAGGAGAGGTTCAAATAATAGAAAGTTAGATTGTCAGTACTTTTGTACTTAAGTCGGCATTGTGCCTTTTGTATTAAATTCGGATGTAATTTCTGTGTTTCATCATCGATAACAAGGTCCAAATGATACAGTAAACCTGAAGTGAAGCATCGGAATCTAAAACTGGACTCACAGGAGGGGTTCAAGTCATTGATATTTAGAGCGTCAGTCCTCTTATACTTAAGTCGGCATTGTGCCTTTTGTATTAAATTCGGATGCAATTTCTGTGTTTCATCGTCAATTAGAAGGTCCAAGGGATACAGCAAATCTGAAGTGAAGCATCTGAATCTAAAACTGGACTCACAGGAGGGGATCAAATCATTGATAGTTTGAGTGTCAGTCCTCTTGTACTTAAGTCGGCATTGTGCCTTTTGAATTTAATTCCGATGCAATTTCTGTGTTTCATCGCCAATAAGAAGGTGCAAGGTATACAGTAAACCTGAAGTGAAGCATCGGAATCTAAAACTGGACTCACAGGAGAGGTTCAAATCATAGATAGTTAAAGTGTCAGTCCTCTTGTACTTAAGTCGGCATTGTGTCTTTTGAATTTAATTCCGATGCTATTTCTGTGTTTCATCGTCAATAAGAAGGTGCAAGGTATACAGTAAACCTGAAGAGAAGCATCGGAATCTACAACTGGACTCACAGGAATGGTTCAAATAATAGAAAGTTAGATTGTAAGTCCTTTTGTACTTAAGTTGGCATTGTGCCATTTGTATTAAATTCGGATGCAATTTCTGTGATTCATCGTCAATAAGAAGGACCAAGGGATACAGTAAACCTGAAGTGAAGCATCGTAATCTAAAACTGGACTCACAGGAGGGGTTCAAATCATTGATAGTTAGAGTGTCAGTCCTCTGATACTTAAGTCGGCATTGTGCCTTTTGTATTAAATTCGGATGCAATTTCTGTGTTTCATCGTCAATAAGAAGTTCCAAGAGATACAGTAAATCTGAAGTGAAGCATCTGAATCTAAAACTGGACTCACAGGAGGGGTTCAAATCATTGATTGTTTGAGTGTCATTCCTCTTGTACTTAAGTCGGCATTGAGGCTTTTGAATTTAATTCCGATGCAATTTCTGTGTTTCGTCGACAATTAGAAGGTCCAAGGGATACAGTGTACCTGAAGTGAAGCATCGGAATCTAGAACTGGACTCACAGGAGGGGTTCAAATCATTGATAGTTAGAGTGTCAGTCCTCTTGTACTTAAGTCGGCATTGTGCCTCTTGAATTTAATTCCGATGCAATTTCTGTGTTTCATCGTCAATAAGAAAGTCCAAGGGATACAGTAAACCTGAAGAGAAGCATCGTAATCTAAAACTGGACTCACATGAGAGGTTCAAATCATAGAAAGTTAGATTGTCAGTCCTTTTGTACTTAAGTCGGCATTGTGCCTTTTGTATTAAATTCGGATGCAATTTCTGTGTTTCATCGTCAATAAGAAGGTCCAAGGGATACAGTAAACCTGAAGTGAAGCATCGGAATCTAAAACTGAACTCACTGGAGAAGTTCAAATCATAGATAGTTAGAGTGTTAGTCCTCTTGTACTTAAGTCGGCATTGTGCCTTTTGTATTAAATTCGGATGCAATTTGTGTGTTTCATCGTCAATAAGAAGGTCCAACAGATACAGTAAACCTGAAGTGAAGCATCGGAATCTAAAACTGGACTCACACAAGGGGTTCAAATCATTGATAGTTAGAGTGTCACTCCTCTTATACTTAAGTCGGCATTGTGCCTTTTGTATTAAATTCGGATGCAGTTTCTGTGTTTCATCGTCAATAAGAAGGTCCAAGGTATTGAGTAAACCTGAAGTGAAGAATCGGAATCTAAAACTGGGCTCACATGAGAGGTTCAAATCATAGAGAGTTAGAGTGTCAGTCCTCTTGTACTTAAGTTGGCATTGTGCCTTTTGAATTTAATTCCGATGCAATTTCTGTGTTTCATCGTCAATAAGAAGGTGCAAGGTATACATTAAACCTGAAGTGAAGCATCGGAATCTAAAACTGGACTCACAGGAGGGGTTCAAATCATTGGAAGACAGAGTGTCAATCGTCTTTTACTTAAGTCGGCATTGTGCCTTTTGTATTAAATTCCGATGCAATTTCTGTGTTTCATCGTCAATAAGAAGGTCCAAGGGATCCAGTAAACCTGAAGTGAAGCATCGGAATCTAAAACTGGACTCACAGCAGAGGTTCAAATCATTGATAGTTAGATTGTCAGTCCTCTTGTACTTAAGTCGGCATTGTGCTTTTGAATTTAATTCCGATTCAATTTCTGTGTTCCATCGTCGATAAGAAGGTCGAAGGGATACAGTAAACCTGAAGTGAAGCATCGGAATCTAAAACTGGACTCACAGGAGGGGTTCAAATCATTGATAGATAGAGTGTCAGTCCTCTTGTACTTAAGTCGGCATTGTGCATTTTGAATTTAATTCCGATGCAATTTCTGTGTTTTATCGTCAATAAGAAAATCCAAGGGATACAGTAAACCTGAAGAGAAGCATCGGAATCTGCGACTGGACTCACAGGAGGGGTTCAAATCATAGAAAGTTAGATTGTCAGTCCTTTTGTACTTAAGTCGGCATTGTGCCTTTTGTTTTAAATTCGGATGCAATTTCTGTGTTTCATCGTCAATAAGAAGGTCCAAGGGATACAGTAAACCTGAAGTGAAGCATCGGAATCTAAAACTGGACTCACAGGAGGGGTTCAAATCATTCATAGTTAGAATGTCAGTCCTTTTGTACTTAAGTCGGCATTGTGCCTTTTGTATTAAATACGGATGCAATCTCTGTGTTTCATCGTCAATAAGAAGGTCCAAGGGATACAGTAAACCTGAAGTGAAGCATCGGGATCTAAAATTGAACTCACTGGAGAAGTTCAAATCATAGATAGTTAGAGTGTCAGTCCTCTTGTACTTAAGTCGGCATTGTGCCTTTTGCATTAAATTCGGATGCAATTTCTGTGTTTCATCGTCAATAAGAAGGTCCAAGGGATACAGTAAACCTGAAGTGAAGCATCGTAGTCTAAAACTGGACTCACAGGACAGGTTCTAATCATAGATAGTTAGAGTGTCAGTCCTCTTGTAGTTAAGTCGGCATTATGCCTTATTAAATTCGGATGCAATTTCGGTGTTTCATCGTCAATAAGAAGGTCCAAGGGATACAGTAAACCTGAAGTGAAGCATCGGAATCTAAAACTGGACTCACAGGAGAGGTTCAAATCATAGAAAGTTAGAGTGTCAGTCCTCTTGTATTTAAGTCCTCATTGTGCCTTTTGTATTAAATTCGGATGCAAACTCTGTGTTTCATCGTCAATAAGAAGGTCCAAGGGATACAGTAAACCTGAAGTGAAGCATCGGAATCTAAAACTGGACTCACAGGAGAGGTTATAAGCATAGACAGTTAGAGTGTCAGTCCTCTTGTACTTAGGTCGGCCTTGTGCCTTTTGTATTAAATTCGGATGCAATTTCTGTGTCTCCTCGTCAATAAAATGGTCCAAGGGATACAGTAAACCTGAAGTGAAGCATCGGAATCTAAAACTGGACTCACAGGAGAGGTTAAAAGCATAGACAGTTAGAGTGTCAGTCCTCTTGTACTTAAGTCGGATTTGTGCCTTTTGAATTTAATTCCGATGCAATTTTTGTGTTTCATCGTCAATAAGACGGTGCTAGGTATACAGAAAACCTGAAGTGAAGCATCGGAATCTAAAACTGGACTCACAGGAGAGGTTAAAATCAAATAAAGTGAGAGTGTCAGTCCTCTTGTACTTAAGTCGGCATTGTGCCTTTTTTACTAAATTCCGATGCAATTTCTTTGTTTCATCGTCAATACGAAGGTCCAAGGGATTCAGTAAACCTGAGGTGAAGCATCGGATTCTAAAACTGGACTCACAGGAGAGCTCCAAATCATAGAGAGGGAGAGTGTCAGTCCTCTTGTACTTACGTCGGAATTGTGCCTTTTGTATTAAATTCAGATTCAATTTCTGTTTTTCATCGTCAATAAGAAGGTGCAAGGTATACAGTAAACCTGAAGTGAAGCGTCGGAATCTAAAGCTGGACTGACAGGAGAGGTTCAAATCATAGAAAGAGAGTGTGACAGTACTCTTTTACATAAGTCGGCAATGTGACTTTAGTAATTAAATTCGAATGCAATTTCTGTGTGTCATCGTCATTATGAAGATCCAAGGGATACAGTAAACCTGAAGTGAAGCATCGGAATCTAAAACTGGACTCACAGGACAGGTTCTAATCATAGATAGTTAGAGTGTCTGTCCTCTTGTACTTAAGTCGGCATTGTGCCTTTTGAATTTAATTCCGATGCAATTTCTGTGTTTCATCGTCAATAAGTAGGTCCAAGGGATACAGTAAACCTGAAGAGAAGCATCGGCATCTAAAACTTGGCACACAGGAGAGGTTCAAATCATAGAAAGTTAGATTGTCAGTCCTTTTGTACTTAAGTCGGCATTGTGCCTTTTGAATTAAATGCGGATGCAATTTCTGTGCTTCATCGTCAATAAGAAGGTCCAAGCGATACAGTAAACCTGAAGTGAAGCATCGGAAACTAAAACTGGACTCGCAGGAGAGGTTCAAATTATAGATAGATAGAGTGTCAGTCCTCTTGTACTTAAGTCGGCATTGTGCCTTTTGAATTTAATTCCGATGCAATATCTGTGTTTCATCGTCAATAAGAAGGTCCAAAGGATACAGTAAACCTGAAGTGAAGCATCGGAATCTAAAACTGGACTCACAGGAGGGGTTCAAATCACTGATAGTTATAGTGTCAGTCCACTTGTACTTATGTCGGCATTGTGCCTTTTGTATTAAATTGGGATGCAATTTCTGTGTTTCATCGTCAATAAGAAGGTCCAAGGGATACAGTAAACCTGAAGTGAAGCATCGGAATCTAAAACTGGACTCACAGGACAGGTTCTAATCATAGATAGTTAGAGTGTCAGTCCTCTTGTACTTAAGTCGGCATTGTGCCTTTTGAATTTAATTCCGATGCAATTTCTGTGTTTCATCGTCAATAAGAAAGACCAAGGGATACAGTAAACCTGAAGAGAAGCATCGGCATCTATAACTTGGCTCACAGGAGAGGTTCAAATCATAGAAAGTTAGATTGTCAGTCCTTTTGTACTTAATTCAGCATTGTGCCTTTTGCATTAAATGCGGATGCAATTTCTGTGCTTCATCGTCAATAAGAAGGTATAAGGGATAGAGTAAACCTGAAGTGAAGCATCGGAATCTAAAACTGGACTCACAGGAGGGGTTCAAATCATTGATAGTTAGAGTGTCAGTCCTCTTATACTTAAGTCGGCATTGTGCCTTTTGTATTAATTTCGGATGCAGTTTCTGTGTTTCATCGTCAATAAGAAGGTCCAAGGTATTCAGTAAACCTGAAGTGAAGAATCGGAATCTAAAACTGGGCTCACATGAGAGGTTCAAATCATAGAGAGTTAGAGTGTCAGTCCTCTTGTACTTAAGTCGGCATTGTGCCTTTTGAATTTAATTCCGATGCAATTTCTGTGTTTCATCGTCAATAAGAAGGTGCAAGGTATACATTAAACCTGAAGTGAAGCAACGGAATCTAAAACTGGACTCACAGGAGGGGTTCAAATCATAGGAAGAGAGAGTGTCAATCCTCTTTTACTTAAGTCGGCATTGTGCCTTTTGTATTAAATTCCGATGCAATTTCTGTGTTTCATCGTCAATAAGAAGGTCCAAGGGATCCAGTAAACCTGAAGTGAAGCATTGGAATCTAAAACTGGGCTCACAGCAGAGGTTCAAATCATTGATAGTTAGATTGTCAGTCCTCTTGTACTTAAGTCGGCATTGTGCTTTTGAATTTAATTCCGATTCAATTTCTGTGTTCCATCGTCAATAAGAAGGTCCAAGGGATACAGTAAACCTGAAGTGAAGCAACGGAATCTAAAACTGGACTCACAGGACAGGTTCTAATCATAGATAGATAGAGTGTCAGTCCTCTTGTACTTAAGTCGGCATTGTGCCTTTTGAATTTAATTCCGATGCAATTTCTGTGTTTTATCGTCAATAAGAAAATCCAAGGGATACAGTAAACCTGAAGAGAAGCATCGGAATCTGCGACTGGACTCACAGGAGGGGTTCAAATCATAGAAAGTTAGAGAGTCAGTCCTTTTGTACTTAAGTCGGCATTGTGCCTTTTGTATTAAATTCGGATGCAATTTCTGTGTTTCATCGTCAATAAGAAGGTCCAAGGGATACAGTAAACCTGAAGTGAAGCATCGTAATCTAAAACTGGACTCACAGGACAGGTTCAAATCATAGATAGTTAGAGTGTCAGTCCTCTTGTACTTAAGTCGGCATTGTGCCTTTTGTATTAAATTCGGATGCAATTTCTGTTTTTCATCGTCAATAAGAAGGTCCAAGGGATACAGTAAACCTGAAGTGAAGAATCAAAATCTAAGACTGGACTCACGGGAGAGGTTCAAATCATAGATAGTTAGAGTGTCAGTCCTCTTGTACTTAAGTCGGCATTGTGTCTTTTGAATTTAATTCCGATGCAATTTCTGTGTTTCATCGTCAATCAGAAGGTGCAAGGTATACAGTAAACCTGCAGTGAAGCATCGGAATCTAAAACTGGAATCACAGGAGAGGTTCAAATCATAGAGAGTTAGTGTGTCAGTCCTCTTGTACTTAAGTCGGCATTGTGCCTTTTGAATTTAATTCCGATGCAATTTCTGTGTTTCATCGTCAATAAGAAGGTGCAAGGTATACAGTAAACCTGAAGTGAAGCACCGGAATCTAAAACTGGACTCACAGGAGAGGTTCAAATAATAGAAAGTTAGATTGTCAGTCCTTTTGTACTTAAGTCGGCATTGTGCCTTTTGTATTAAATTCGGATGTAATTTCTGTGTTTCATCATCGATAACAAGGTCCAAGGGATACAGTAAACCTGAAGTGAAGCATCGGAATCTAAAACTGGACTCACAGGAGGGGTTCAAGTCATTGATATTTAGAGCGTCAGTCCTCTTATACTTAAGTCGGCATTGTGCCTTTTGTATTAAATTCGGATGCAATTTCTGTGTTTCATCGTCAATTAGAAGGTCCAAGGGATACAGCAAATCTGAAGTGAAGCATCTGAATCTAAAACTGGACTCACAGGAGGGGTTCAATTCATTGATAGTTTGAGTGTCAGTCCTCTTGTACTTAAGTCGACATTGTGCCTTTTGAATTTAATTCCGATGCAATTTCTGTGTTTCATCGCCAATAAGAAGGTGCAAGGTATACAGTAAACCTGAAGTGAAGCATCGGAATCTAAAACTGGACTCACAGGAGAGGTTCAAATCATAGATAGTTAAAGTGTCAGTCCTCTTGTACTTAAGTCGGCATTGTGTCTTTTGAATTTAATTCCGATGCTATTACTGTGTTTCATCGTCAATAAGAAGGTGCAAGGTATACAGTAAACCTGAAGAGAAGCATCGGAATCTACAACTGGACTCACAGGAGAGGTTCAAATAATAGAAAGTTAGATTGTAAGTCCTTTTGTACTTAAGTTGGCATTGTGCCTTTTGTATTAAATTCGGATGCAATTTCTGTGATTCATCGTCAATATGAAGGACCAAGGGATACAGTAAACCTGAAGTGAAGCATCGTAATCTAAAACTGGACTCACAGGAGGGGTTCAAATCATTGATAGTTAGAGTGTCAGTCCTCTGATACTTAAGTCGGCATTGTGCCTTTTGTATTAAATTCGGATGCAATTTCTGTGTTTCATCGTCAATAAGAAGGTCCAAGAGATACAGTAAATCTGAAGTGAAGCATCTGAATCTAAAACTGGACTCACAGGAGGGGTTCAAATCATTGATTGTTTGAGTGTCAGTCCTCTTGTACTTAAGTCGGCATTGAGCCTTTTGAATTTAATTCCGATGCAATTTCTGTGTTTCGTCGACAATTAGAAGGTCCAAGGGATCCAGCGTACCTGAAGTGAAGCATCGGAATCTAGAACTGGACTCACAGGAGGGGTTCAAATCATTGATTGTTAGAGTGTCAGTCCTCTTGTACTTAAGTCGGCATTGTGCCTCTTGAATTTAATTCCGATGCAATTTCTGTGTTTCATCGTCAATAAGAAAGTCCAAGGGATACAGTAAACCTGAAGAGAAGCATCGTAATCGAAAACTGGACTCACAGGAGAGGTTCAAATCATAGAAAGTTAGATTGTCAGTCCTTTTGTACTTAAGTCGGCATTGTGCCTTTTGTATTAAATTGGGATGCAATTTCTGTGTTTCATCGTCAATAAGAAGGTCCAAGGGATACAGTAAACCTGAAGTGAAGCATCGGAATCTAAAACTGGACTCACAGGACAGGTTCTAATCATAGATAGTTAGATTGTCAGTCCTCTTGTACTTAAGTCGGCATTGTGCCTTTTGAATTTAATTCCGATGCAATTTCTGTGTTTCATCGTCAATAAGAAAGACCAAGGGATACAGTAAACCTGAAGAGAAGCATCGGCATCTATAACTTGGCTCTCAGGAGAGGTTCAAATCATAGAAAGTTAGATTGTCAGTCCTTTTGTACTTAATTCAGCATTGTGCCTTTTGCATTAAATGCGGATGCAATTTCTGTGCTTCATCGTCAATAAGAAGGTATAAGGGATACAGTAAACCTGAAGTGAAGCATCGGAATCTAAAACTGAACTCACTGGAGAAGTTCAAATCATAGATAGTTAGAGTGTTAGTCCTCTTGTACTTAAGTCGGCATTGTGCCTTTTGTATTAAATTCGGATGCAATTTGTGTGTTTCATCGTCAATAAGAAGGTCCAACAGATACAGTAAACCTGAAGTGAAGCATCGGAATCTAAAACTGGACTCACACAAGGGGTTCAAATCATTGATAGTTAGAGTGTCACTCCTCTTATACTTAAGTCGGCATTGTGCCTTTTGTATTAAATTCGGATGCAGTTTCTGTGTTTCATCGTCAATAAGAAGGTCCAAGGTATTCAGTAAACCTGAAGTGAAGAATCGGAATCTAAAACTGGGCTCACATGAGAGGTTCAAATCATAGAGAGTTAGAGTGTCAGTCCTCTTGTACTTAAGTTGGCATTGTGCCTTTTGAATTTAATTCCGATGCAATTTCTGTGTTTCATCGTCAATAAGAAGGTGCAAGGTATACATTAAACCTGAAGTGAAGCATCGGAATCTAAAACTGGACTCACAGGAGGGGTTCAAATCATAGGAAGACAGAGTGTCAATCGTCTTTTACTTAAGTCGGCATTGTGCCTTTTGTATTAAATTCCGATGCAATTTCTGTGTTTCATCGTCAATAAGAAGGTCCAAGGGATCCAGTAAACCTGAAGTGAAGCATCGGAATCTAAAACTGGACTCACAGCAGAGGTTCAAATCATTGATAGTTAGATTGTCAGTCCCCTTGTACTTAAGTCGGCATTGTGCTTTTAAATTTAATTCCGATTCAATTTCTGTGTTCCATCGTCGATAAGAAGGTCGAAGGGATACAGTAAACCTGAAGTGAAGCATCGGAATCTAAAACTGGACTCACAGGAGGGGTTCAAATCATTGATAGATAGAGTGTCAGTCCTCTTGTACTTAAGTCGGCATTGTGCATTTTGAATTTAATTCCGATGCAATTTCTGTGTTTTATCGTCAATAAGAAAATCCAAGGGATACAGTAAACCTGAAGAGAAGCATCGGAATCTGCGACTGGACTCACAGGAGGGGTTCAAATCATAGAAAGTTAGATTGTCAGTCCTTTTGTACTTAAGTCGGCATTGTGCCTTTTGTTTTAAATTCGGATGCAATTTCTGTGTTTCATCGTCAATAAGAAGGTCCAAGGGATACAGTAAACCTGAAGTGAAGCATCGGAATCTAAAACTGGACTCACAGGAGGGGTTCAAATCATTCATAGTTAGAATGTCAGTCCTTTTGTACTTAAGTCGGCATTGTGCCTTTTGTATTAAATTCGGATGCAATCTCTGTGTTTCATCGTCAATAAGAAGGTCCAAGGGATACAGTAAACCTGAAGTGAAGCATCGGATTCTAAAATTGAACTCACTGGAGAAGTTCAAATCATAGATAGTTAGAGTGTCAGTCCTCTTGTACTTAAGTCGGCATTGTGCATTTGCATTAAATTCGGATGCAATTTCTGTGTTTCATCGTCAATAAGAAGGTCCAAGGGATACACTAAACCTGAAGTGAAGCATCGGAATCTAAAACTGGACTCACAGGAAGGGTTCAAATCATTGATAGTTAGAGTGTCAGTCCTCTTATACTTAAGTCGGCATTGTGCCTTTTGTATTAAACTCGGATGCAATTTCTGTGTTTCATCGTCAATAAGAAGGTCCAAGGTATTCAGTAAACCTGAAGTGAAGAATCGGAATCTAAAACTGGGCTCATATGAGAAGTTCAAATCATAGAGAGTTAGAGTGTCAGTCCTCTTGTACTTATGTCGGCAATGTGCCTTTTGAATTTAATTCCGATGCAATTTCTGTGTTTCATCGTCAATAAGAAGGTGCAAGGTATACATTAAACCTGAAGTGAAGCATCGGAATCTAAAACTGGACTCACAGGAGGGGTTCAAATCATAGGAAGAGAGAGTGTCAACCCTCTTTTACTTAAGTCGGCATTGTGCCTTTTGTATTAAATTCCGATGCAATTTCTGTGTTTCATCGTCAATAAGAAGGTCCAAGGCATCCAGTAAATCTGAAGTGAAGCATCGGAATCTAAAACTGGACTCACAGCAGACGTTCAAATCATTGATAGTTAGATTGTCAGTCCTCTTGTACTTAAGTCGGCATTGTGCTTTTGAATTTGATTCCGATTCAATTTCTGTGTTCCATCGACAATAAGAAGGTCCAAGGGATACAGTAAACCTGAAGTGAAGCATCGGAATCTACAACTGGACTCACAGGAGGGGTTCAAATCATTGATAGATAGAGTGTCGGTCCTCTTGTACTTAAGTCGGCATTGTGCCTTTTGAATTTAATTCCGATGCAATTTCTGTGTTTTATCGTCAATAAGAAAATCCAAGGGATACAGTAAACCTGAAGAGAAGCATCGGAATCTGCGACTGGACTCACAGGAGGGGTTCAAATCATAGAAAGTTAGATTGTCAGTCCTTTTGTACTTAAGTCGGCATTGTGCCTTTTGAATTTAATTAAGATGTAATTTCTGTGTTTCATCGTCAATAAGAATGTGCAAGGTATACAGTAAACCTGAAGTGAATCATCGGAATCTAAAACTGGACTCACAGGAGAGGTTCAAATCATAGATAGTTATAGTGTCAGTCCTCTTGTACTTAAGTCGGCATTGTGTCTTTTGAATTTAATTCCGATGCTATTTCTGTGTTTCGTCGTCAATAAGAAGGTGCAAGGTATACAGTAAACCTGAAGAGAAGCATCGGAATCTACAACTGGACTCACAGGAGAGGTTCAAATAATAGAAAGTTAGATTGTAAGTCCTTTTGTACTTAAGTTGGCATTGTGCCTTTTGTATTCAATTCGGATGCAATATCTGTGTTTCATCGTCAATAAGAAGGCCAAGGGAAACAGTAAACCTGAAGTGAAGCATCGTAATCTAAAACTGGACTCACAGGAGGGGTTCAAATCATTGATAGTTAGAGTGTCAGTCCTCTGATACTTAAGTCGGCATTGTGCCTTTTGTATTAAATTCGGATGCAATTTCTGTGTTTCATCGTCAATAAGAAGGTCCAAGGGATACAGTAAACCTGAAGAGAAGCATCGGAATCTAAAACTGGACTCACAGGAGGGGTTCAAATCATAGATTGTTTGTGTGTCAGTCCTCTTGTACTTAAGTCGGCATTGAGCCTTTTGAATTTACTTCCGAAGCAATTTCTGTGTTTCGTCGACAATTAGAAGGTCCAAGGGATACAGTATACCTGAAGTGAAGCATTGGAATCTAGAACTGGACTCACAGGAGGGGTTCAAATCATTGATAGTTAGAGTGTCGGTCCTCTTGTACTTAAGTCGGCATTGTGCCTCTTGAATTTAATTCTGATGCAATTTCTGTGTTTCATCGTCAATAAGAAGGTCCAAGGGATACAGTAAACCTGAAGAGAAGCATCGGAAACTAAAACTGGACACACAGGAGAGGTTCAAATCATAGAAAGTTAGATTGTCAGTCCTTTTGTACTTAAGTCGGCATTGTGCCTTTTGTATTAAATTCGGATGCAATTTCTATGTTTCATCGTCAATAAGAAGGTCCAAGGGATACAGTAAACCTGAAGTGAAGCATCGGAATCTAAAACTGAACTCACTGGAGAAGTTCAAATCATAGATAGTTAGAGTGTCAGTCCTCTTGTACTTAAGTCGGCATTGTGCCTTTTGTATTAAATTCGGATGCAATTTCTGTGTTTTATCGTCAATAAGAAGGTCCAAGGGATACAGTAAACCTGAAGTGAAGCATCGGATTCTAAAACTGGACTCACAGGAGGGGTTCAAATCATTGACAGTTAGAGTGTCAGTCCTCTTATACTTAAGTCGGCATTGTGCCTTTTGTATTAAATTCGGATGCAATTTCTGTGTTTCATCGTCAATAAGAATGTCCAAGGGATACAGTAAACCGGAAGAGAAGCATCGGAATCTAAATTGGACTCACAGGAGAGGTTCAAAAAATAGAAAGTTAGATTGTCAGTCCTTTTGTACTTAAGTCGGCATTGTGCCTTTTGTATTAAATTCGGATGCAATTTCTGTGTTCCATCGTCAATAAGAAGGTCCCAGGGATACAGTAAACCTGAAGAGAAGCATCGGAATCTAAAACTGGACTCACAGGAGAGGTTCAAATCATAGAAAGAAAGAGTGACAGGTCTCTTCTACTTAAGTCGGCATTGTGACTTTTGTATTAAATTAATATGCAATATCGGTGTTTCATCGTCAATAAGAAGATCCAAGGGATACAGTAAACCTGAAATGAAGCATCGGAATCTAAAACTGGACTCACACGAGAGGTTCAAATCATAGAAAGGGAGAGTGTCATTCCTCTTGTACTTATGTCGGCATTGTCCTTTTTGTATTAATTTCGGATGCAGTATCTGTGTTTCATCGTCAATAAGAAGGTGCAAGGTACACAGTAAACTTGAAGTTGAGCATCGGAATCTAAAACTGGACTCACAGGAGAGGTTCAAATCATAGAAAACGAGAGTGTCAGTCCTCTTGTACTTAAGTCAGCATTGTACTTTTGTATTAAATTCGGATGCAATTTCTGTGTTTCATCGTCAATAAGAAGGTGCAAGGTATACAGTAAACCTGAAGTGAAGCATCGGAATCTAAAATTGGACTCACAGGAGAGGTTCAAATCATAGATAGTTAAAGTGTCAGTCCTCTTGTACTTAAGTCGGCATTGTGTCTTTTGATTTTAATTCCGATGCTATTTCTGTGTTTCATCGTCAATAAGAAGGTGCAAGGTACACAGTAAACCTGAAGAGAAGCATCGGAATCTACAACTGGACTCACAGGAGAGGTTCAAATAATAGAAAGTTAGATTGTAAGTCCTTTTGTACTTAAGTTGGCATTGTGCCTTTTGTATTAAATTCGGATGCAATTTCTGTGTTTCATCGTCAATAAGAAGGACCAAGGGATACAGTAAACCTGAAGTGAAGCATCGTAATCTAAAACTGGACTCACAGGAGGGGTTCAAATCATTGATAGTTAGAGTGTCAGTCCTCTGATACTTAAGTCGGCATTGTGCCTTTTGTATTAAATTCGGATGCAATTTCTGTGTTTCATCGTCCATAAGAAGGTCCAAGAGATACAGTAAATCTGAAGTGAAGCATCTGAATCTAAAACTGGACTCACAGGAGGGGTTCAAATCATTGATTGTTTGAGTGTCAGTCCTCTTGTACTTAAGTCGGCATTGAGCCTGTTGAATTTAATTCCGATGCAATTTCTGTGTTTCGTCGACAATTAGAAGGTCCAAGGGATACAGTATACCTGAAGTGAAGCATCGGAATCTAGAACTGGACTCACAGGAGGGGTTCAAATCATTGATAGTTAGAGTGTCAGTCCTCTTGTACTTAAGTCGGCATTGTGCCTCTTGAATTTAATTCCGATGCAATTTCTGTGTTTCATCGTCAATAAACAGGACCAAGGGATACAGTAAACCTGAAGTGAAGCATCGGAATGTAAAACTGGACTCACAGGAGAGGTTCAAATCATAGATAGTTAGAGTGTCAGTCCTCTTGTACTTAAGTTGGCATTGTGTCTTTTGAATTTAATTCTGATGCAATTTCTGTGTTTCATCGTCAATAAGAAGGTGCAAGGAATACAGAAAACCTGAAGTGAAGAATCGGAATCTAAAACTGGACTCACAGGACAGGTTCAATTCATAAAAAGAGAGAGCGACAGTCCTCTTTTACTTAAGTCGGCATTGTGCCTTTTGTATTAAATTCGTATGCAATTTCTGAATTTCATCGTCAATAAGAAGGTCCAAGGGATACAGTAAACCTGAAGTGAAGCCCGTAATCTAAAACTGGACTCACACGACAGGTTCTAATCATAGATAATTGGAGTGTCAGTCCTCTTGGACTTAAGTCGGCATTGTGCCCTTTAAATTTAATTCCGATGCAATTTCTGTGTTTCATCGTCGATAAGAAGGTCCAAGCGATACAGTAAACCTGAAGTGTAGCATCGGAATCTAAAACTGGACTCACAGGAGGGGTTCAAATCATTGATAGAGTGTCAGTCCTCTTATACTTAAGTCGGCATTGTGCCTTTTATATTAAATTCGGATGCAATTTCTGTGTTTCATCGTCAATAAGAAGGTCCAAGGGATACAGTAAGCCTGAAGAGAAGCATCGGAATCTAAAACTGGACTCACAGGAGAGGTTCAAATCATAGAAAATTAGAGTGTCAGTCCTCTTGTACTTAAGTCGGCATTGTGACATTTGTATTAAATTCGGATGCAATATCTGTGTTTCGTCGTCAATAAGATGATCCAAGGGATACAGTAAACCTGAAATGAAGCATCGGAATCTAAAACTGGACTGACACGAGAGGTTCAAATCATAGAAAGGGAGAGTGTCAGTCCTCTTGTACTTAAGTCGGCATTGTGCTTTTTGTATTAAATTCGGATGCAATTTCTGTGTTTCATCGTCAATAAGAAGGTGCAAGGTACACAGTAAACCTGAAATTGAGCATCGGAATCTAAAACAGGACTCACAGGAGAGGTTCAAATCATAGAAAACGAAAGTGTCAGTCCATTTGTACTTAAGTCAGCATTGTACTTTTGTATCAAATTCGAATGCAATTTCTGTGTTTCATCGTCAATAAGAAGGTCCAAGGGATACAGTAAACCTGAAGTGAAGGATCGGAATGTAAAACTGGACTCACAGGAGGGGATCAAATCATAGGAAGTTAGAGTGTCAGATCTTTATTACTTAAGTCTTCATTGTGACTTTTGTATTAAATTCGGATGCAATTTCTGTGTTTCCTCGTCAATAAGAAGGTGCAAGGTATACAGTAAACCTGAAGTGTAGCATCGGAATCTAAAACAGGAATCACGGGAGGGGTTCAAGTCATTGATATTTAGAGCGTCAGTCCTCTTATACTTAAGTCGGCATTGTGCCTTTTGTATTAAATTCGCATGCAATTTCTGTGTTCCATCGTCAATTAGAAGGTCCAAGGGATACAGTTAATCTGAAGTGAAGCATCAGATTCTAAAACTGGACTCACCGGAGGGGTTCAATTCATTGATAGTTTGAGTGTCAGTCCTCTTGTACTTAAGTCGGCATTGTGCCTTTTGTATTAAATTCGGATGCAATTTCTGTGTTTCATCGTCCATAAGAAGGTCCAAGAGAGACGGTAAATCTAAAGTGAAGCATCTGAATCTAAAACTGGACTCACAGGAGGGGTTCAAATCATTGATTGTTTGAGTGTCAGTCCTCTTGTACTTAAGTCGGCATTGAGCCTTTTGAATTTAATTCCGATGCAATTTCTGTGTTTCGTCGACAATTAGAAGGTCCAAGGGATACAGTATACCTGAAGTGAAGCATCGGAATCTAGAACTGGACTCACAGGAGGGGTTCAAATCATTGATAGTTAGAGTGTCAGTCCTCTTGTACTTAAGTCGGCATTGTGCCTCTTGAATTTAATTCCGATGCAATTTCTGTGTTTCATCGTCAATAAGAAGGTCCAAGGGATACAGTAAACCTGAAGAGAAGCATCGGAATCTAAAACTGAACTCACAGGAGAGGTTCAAATCATAGAAAGTTAGATTGTCAGTCCTTTTGTACTTAAGTCGGCATTGTGCCTTTTGTATTAAATTCGGATGCAATGTCTGTGTTTCATCGTCAATAAGAAGGTTCAAGGGATACAGTAAACCTGAAGTGAAGCATCGGAATCTAAAACTGAACTCACTGGAGAAGTTCAAATCATAGATAGTTAGAGTGTCAGTCCTCTTGTACTTAAGTCGGCATTGTGCCTTTTGTATTAAATTCGGATGCAATTTCTGTGTTTCATCGTCAATAAGAAGGTCCAACAGATACAGTAAACCTGAAGTGAAGCATCGGAATCTAAAACTGGACTCACAGAAGGGGTTCAAATCATTGATAGTTAGAGTGTCAGTCCCCATATACTTAAGTCGGCATTGTGCCTTTTGTATTAAATTCGGATGCAGTTTCTGCTTTTCATCGTCAATAAGAAGGTACAAGGTATTCAGTAAACCTGAAGTGAAGAATCGGAATCTAAAACTGGGCTCACATGAGAGGTTCAAATCATAGAGAGTTAGAGTGTCAGTCCTCTTGTACTTAAGTCGGCATTGTGCCTTTTGAATTTAATTCCGATTCAATTTCCGTGTTCCATCGTCGATAAGAAGGTCGAAGGGATACATTAAACCTGAAGTGAAGCATCGGAATCTAAAACTGGACTCACAGGAGGGGTTCAAATCATTGATAGTTAGAGTGTCGGTCCTCTTGTACTTAAGTCGGCATTGTGCCTTATGTGTTAAATTCGGATGCAATTTCTGTGTTTCATCGTCAATAAGAAGGTCCAAGGGATACAGTAAACCTGAAGTGAAGCATCGGAATCTAAAACTGGACTCACAGGAGGGGTTCAAATCATTCATAGTTAGATTGTCAGTCCTTTTGTACTTAAGTCGGCATTGTGCCTTTTGTATTAAATTCGGATGCAATTTCTGTGTTTCATCGTCAATAAGAAGGACCAAGGGATACAGTAAACCTGAAGTGAAGCATCGTAATCTAAAACTGGACTCACAGGAGGGGTTCAAATCATTGATAGTTAGAGTGTCAGTCCTCTGATACTTAAGTCGGGATTGTGCCTTTTGTATTAAATTCGGATGCAATTTCTGTGTTTCATCGTCAATAAGAAGGTCCAAGAGATACAGTAAATCTGAAGTGAAGCATCTGAATCTAGAACTGGACTCACAGGAGGGGTTCAAATCATTGATTGTTTGAGTGTCAGTCCTCTTGTACTTAAGTCGGCATTGAGCCTTTTGAATTTAATTCCGATGCAATTTCTGTGTTTCGTCGACAATTAGAAGGTCCAAGGTATTCAGTAAACCTAAGGTGAAGAATCGGAATCTAAAACTGGGCTCACATGAGAAGTTCAAATCATAGAGAGTTAGAGTGTCAGTCCTCTTGTACTTATGTCGGCATTGTGCCTTTTGAATTTAATTCCGATGCAATTTCTGTGTTTCATCGTCAATAAGAAGGTGCAAGGTATACATTAAACCTGAAGTGAAGCATCGGAAACTAAAACTGGACTCACAGGAGGGGTTCAAATCATAGGAAGGGAGAGTGTCAATCCTCTTTTACTTAAGTCGGCATTGTGCCTTTTGTATTAAATTCCGATGCAATTTCTGTGTTTCATCGTCAATAAGAAGGTCCAAGGGATCCAGTAAACCTGAAGTGAAGCATCGGAATCTAAAACTGGACTCACAGCAGAGGTTCAAATCATTGATAGTTAGATTGTCAGTCCTCTTGTACTTAAGTCGGCATTGTGCTTTTGAATTTAATTCCGATTCAATTTCTGTGTTCCATCGTCAATAAGAAGGTCAAAGGGATACAGTAAACCTGAAGTGAAGCATCGGAATCTAAAACTGGACTCACAGGAGGGGTTCAAATCATTGATAGAGTGTCAGTCCTCTTGTACTTAAGTCGGCATTGTGCCTTTTGAATTTAATTCCGATGCAATTTCTGTGTTTTATCGTCAATAAGAAAATCCAAGGGATACAGTAAACCTGAAGAGAAGCATCGGAATCTGCGACTGGACTCACAGGAGGTGTTCAAATCATTGAAAGTTAGATTGTCAGTCCTTTTGTACTTAAGTCGGCATTGTGCCTTTTGTATTAAATTCGGATGCAATTTCTGTGTTTCATCGTCAATAAGAAGGTCCAAGGGATACAGTAAACCTGAAGTGAAGCATCGTAATCTAAAACTGGACTCACAGGACAGGTTCAAATCATAGAAAGTTAGAGTTTCAGTCCTCTTGTACTTAAGTCGGCATTGTGCCTTTTGTATTAAATTCGGATGCAATTTCTGTGTTTCATCATCGATAAAAGGTCCAAGGGATACAGTAAACCTGAAGGGAAGCATCGGAATCTAAAACTGGACTCACAGGAGGGGATCAAGTCATTGATATTTAGAGCTTCAGTCCTCTTATACTTAAGTCGGCATTGTGCCTTTTGTATTAAATTCGGATGCAATTTCTGTGTTTCATCGTCAATTAGAAGGTCCAAGAGATACAGTAAATCTGAAGTGAAGCATCTGAATCTAAAACAGGACTCACAGGAGGGGTTCAAATCATTGATAGTTTGAGTGTCAGTCCTCTTGTACTTAAGTCGGCATTGTGCCTTTTGAATTTAATTCCGATGCAATTTCTGTGTTTCATCGTCAATAAGAATGTGCAAGGTATACAGTAAACCTGAAGTGAAGCATCGGAATCTAAAACTGGACTCACAGGAGAGGTTCAAATCATAGATAGTTAGAGTGTCAGTCCTCTTGTACTTAAGTCGGCATTGTGTCTTTTGAATTTAATTCCGATGCTATTTCTGTGTTTCGTCGTCAATAAGAAGGTGCAAGGTATGCAGTAAACCTGAAGAGAAGCATCGGAATCTACAACTGGACTCACAGGAGAAGTTCAAATAATAGAAAGTTAGATTGTAAGTCCTTTTGTACTTAAGTTGGCATTGTGCCTTTTGTATTCAATTCGGATGCAATTTCTGTGTTTCATCGTCAATAAGAAGGCCAAGGGATACAGTAAACCTGAAGTGAAGCATCGTAATCTAAAACTGGACTCACAGGAGGGGTTCAAATCATTGATAGTTAGAGTGTCAGTCCTCTGATACTTAATTCGGCATTGTGCCTTTTGTATTAAATTCGGATGCAATTTCTGTGTTTCATCGTCAATAAGAAGGTCCAAGAGATACAGTAAATCTGAAGTGAAGCATCTGAATATAACACTGGACTCACAGGAGGGGTTCAAATCATTGATTGGTTGTGTGTCAGTCCTCTTGTACTTAAGTCGGCATTGAGCCTTTTGAATTTAATTCCGATGCAATTTCTGTGTTTCATCGACAATTAGAAGGTCCAAGGGATACAGTATACCTGAAATGAAGCATTGGAATCTAGAACTGGACTCACAGGAAGGGTTCAAATCATTGATAGTTAGAGTGTCAGTCCTCTTGTACTTAAGTCTGCATTGTGCCTTTTGTATTAAATTCGGATGCAATTTCTGTGTTTCATCGTCAATAAGAAGGTCCAAGGGATACAGTAAACCTGAAGTGAAGCATCGGATTCTAAAACTGGACTCACAGGAGGGGTTCAAATCATTGATAGTTAGAGTGTCAGTCCTCTTATACTTAAGTCGGCATTGTGCCTTTTGTATTAAATTCGGATGCAATTTCTGTGTTTCATCGTCAATAAGAATGTCCAAGGGATACAGTAAACCGGAAGAGAAGCATCGGAATCTAAATTGGACTCACAGGAGAGGTTCAAATCATAGAAAGTTAGATTGTCAGTCCTTTTGTACTTAAGTCGGCATTGTGCCTTTTGTATTAAATTCGGATGCAATTTCTGTGTTCCGTCGTCAATAAGAAGGTCCAAGGGATACAGTAAACCTGAAGAGAAGCATCGGAATCTAAAACTGGACTCACAGGAGAGGTTCAAATCATAGAAAGTTAGAGTGTCAGTCCTCTTGTACTTAAGTCGGCATTGTGCCTTTTCAATTTAATTCCGATGCAATATCTGTGATTCATCGTCAATATGAGGGTGCAAGGTATACAGTAAACCTGAAGTGAAGCATCGTAATTCAAAACTGGACTCACAGGAGAGGTTCAAATCATAGAAAGAGAGAGTGACAGGTCTCTTCTACTTAAGTCGGCATTGTGACTTTTGTATTAAATTCGGATGCAATATCGGTGTTTCATCGTCAATAAGAAGATCCAAGGGATACAGTAAACCTGAAATGAAGCATCGGAATCTAAAACTGGACTCACACGAGAGGTTCAAATCATAGAAAGGGAGAGTGTCAGTCCTCTTGTACTTATGTCGGCATTGTGCTTTTTGTATTAATTTCGGATGCAGTATCTGTGTTTCATCGTCAATAAGAAGGTGCAAGGTACAAAGTAAACTTGAAGTTGAGCATCGGAATCTAAAACTGGACTCACAGGAGAGGTTCAAATCATAGAAAACGAGAGTGTCAGTCCTCTTGTACTTAAGTCAGCATTGTACTTTTGTATTAAATTCGGATGCAATTTCTGTGTTTCATCGTCAATAAAAAGGTCCAAGGGATACAGTAAACCTGAAGTGTAGCATCGGAATCTAAAACTGGACTCACAGGAGGGGTTCAAATCATTGATAGAGTGTCAGTCCTCTTATACTTAAGTCGGCATTGTGCCTTTTATATTAAATTCGGATGCAATTTCTGTGTTTCATCGTCAATAAGAAGGTCCAAGGGATACAGTAAGCCTGAAGAGAAGCATCGGAATCTAAAACTGGACTCACAGGAGAGGTTCAAATCATAGAAAGTTAGAGTGTCAGTCCTCTTGTACTTAAGTCGGCATTGTGATATTTGTATTAAATTCGGATGCAATATCTGTGTTTCATCGTCAATAAGAAGGTCCAAGGGATACAGTAAACCTGAAATGAAGCATCGGAATCTAAAACTGGACTCACACGAGAGGTTCAAATCATAGAAAGGGAGACTGTCAGTCCTCTTGTACTTAAGTCGGCATTGTGCTTTTTGCATTAAATTCGGATGCAATTTCTGTGTTTCATCGTCAATAAGAAGGTGCAAGGTACACAGTAAACCTGAAGTGAAGCATCGGAATCTAAAACTGGACTCACAGGAGAGGTTCTAATCATAGATAGTTAGAGTGTCAGTCCTCTTGTACTTAAGTCGGCATTGTGTCTTTTGAATTTAATTCCGATGCTATTTCTGTGTTTCGTCGTCAATAAGAAGGTGCAAGGTATACAGTAAACCTGAAGAGAAGCATCGGAATCTACAACTGGACTCACAGGAGAGGTTCAAATAATAGAAAGTTAGATTGTAAGTCCTTTTGTACTTAAGTTGGCATTGTGCCTTTTGTATTCAATTCGGATGCAATTTCTGTGTTTCATCGTCAATAAGAAGGCCAAGGGATACAGTAAACCTGAAGTGAAGCATCGTAATCTAAAACTGGACTCACAGGAGGGGTTCAAATCATTGATAGTTAGAGTGTCAGTCCTCTGATACTTAAGTCGGCATTGTGCCTTTTGTATTAAATTCGGATGCAATTTCTGTGTTTCATCGTCAATAAGAAGGTCCAAGAGATACAGTAAATCTGAAGTGAAGCATCTGAATCTAAAACTGGACTCACAGGAGGGGTTCAAATCATTGATTGTTTGTGTGTCAGTCCTCTTGTACTTAAGTCGGCATTGAGCCCTTTGAATTTAATTCCGATGCAATTTCTGTGTTTCATCGTCAATTAGAAGGTCCAAGGGATACAGTATACCTGAAGTGAAGCATTGGAATCTAGAACTGGACTCACAGGAAGGGTTCAAATCATTGATAGTTAGAGTGTCAGTCCTCTTGTACTTAAGTCGGCATTGTGCCTTTTGTATTAAATTCGGATGCAATTTCTGTGTTTCATCGTCAATAAGATGGTCCAAGGGATACAGTAAACCTGAAGTGAAGCATCGGATTCTAAAACTGGACTCACAGGAGGGGTTCAAATCATTGATAGTTAGAGTGTCAGTCCTCTTATACTTAAGTCGGCATTGTGCCTTTTGTATTAAATTCGGATGCAATTTCTGTGTTTCATCGTCAATAAGAATGTCCAAGGGATACAGTAAACCGGAAGAGAAGCATCGGAATCTAAATAGGACTCACAGGAGAGGTTCAAATCATAGAAAGTTAGATTGTCAGTCCTTTTGTACTTAAGTCGGCATTGTGCCTTTTGTATTAAATTCGGATGCAATTTCTGTGTTCCGTCGTCAATAAGAAGGTCCAAGGGATACAGTAAACCTGAAGAGAAGCATTGGAATCTAAAACTGGACTCACAGGAGAGGTTCAAATCATAGAAAGTTAGAGTGTCAGTCCTCTTGTACTTAAGTCGGCATTGTGCCTTTTCAATTTAATTCCGATGCAATATCTGTGATTCATCGTCAATATGAGGGTGCAAGGTATACAGTAAACCTGAAGTGAAGCATCGTAATTCAAAACTGGACTCACAGGAGAGGTTCAAATCATAGAAAGAGAGAGTGACAGGTCTCTTCTACTTAAGTCGGCATTGTGACTTTTGTATTAAATTCGGATGCAATATCGGTGTTTCATCGTCAATAAGAAGATCCAAGGGATACAGTAAACCTGAAATGAGGCATCGGAATCTAAAACTGGACTCACACGAGAGGTTCAAATCATAGAAAGGCAGAGTGTCAGTCCTCTTGTACTTATGTCGTCATTGTGCTTTTTGTATTAATTTCGGATGCAGTATCTGTGTTTTATCGTCAAAAAGAAGGTGCAAGGTACAAAGTAAACTTGAAGTTGAGCATCGGAATCTAAAACTGGACTCACAGGAGAGGTTCAAATCATAGAAAACGAGAGTGTCAGTCCTCTTGTACTTAAGTCAGCATTGTACTTTTGTATTAAATTCGGATGCAATTTCTGTGTTTCATCGTCAATAAAAAGGTCCAAGGGATACAGTAAACCTGAAGTGTAGCATCGGAATCTAAAACTGGACTCACAGGAGGGGTTCAAATCATTGATAGAGTGTCAGTCCTCTTATACTTAAGTCGGCATTGTGCCTTTTATATTAAATTCGGATGCAATTTCTGTGTTTCATCGTCAATAAGAAGGTCCAAGGGATACAGTAAGCCTGAAGAGAAGCATCGGAATCTAAAACTGGACTCACAGGAGAGGTTCAAATCATAGAAAGTTAGAGTGTCAGTCCTCTTGTACTTAAGTCGGCATTGTGATATTTGTATTAAATTCGGATGCAATATCTGTGTTTCATCGTCAATAAGAAGGTCCAAGGGATACAGTAAACCTGAAATGAAGCATCGGAATCTAAAACTGGACTCACACGAGAGGTTCAAATCATAGAAAGGGAGAGTGTCAGTCCTCTTGTACTTAAGTCGGCATTGTGCTTTTTGCATTAAATTCGGATGCAATTTCTGTGTTTCATCGTCAATAAGAAGGTGCAAGGTACACAGTAAACCTGAAGTTGAGCATCGGAATCCAAAACAGGACTCACAGGAGAGGTTCAAATCATAGAAAACGAGAGTGTCAGTCCATTTGTACTTAAGTCAGCATTGTACTTTTGTATTAAATTCGGATGCAATTTCTGTGTTTCATCGTCAATAAAAAGGTCCAAGGTATACAGTAAACCTGAAGTGAAGCATCGGAATCTAAAACTGGACTCACAGGAGAGGATCAAATCATTGATAGTTAGAGTGTCAGTCCTCTTATACTTAAGTCGGCATTGTGTCTTTTGAATTTAATTCCGATGTAATTTCTGTGTTTCATCGTCAATAAGAAGGTGCAAGGTATACAGTAAACCTGAAGTGTAGCATCGGAATCTAAAACAGGAGTCACAGGACAGGTTCAAATCATAGAAAGAGAGAGTGACAGGCCTCTTCTACTTAAGTCGGCATTGTGACTTTTGTATTAAATTCGGATGCAATATCTGTGTTTCATCGTCAATAAGAAGATCCAAGGGATACAGTAAACCTGAAATGAAGCATCGGAATCTAAAACTGGACTCACACGAGAGGTTCAAATCATAGAAAGGGAGAGTGTCAGTCCTCTTGTACTTAAGTCGGCATTGTGCTTTTTGTATTAAATTTGGATGCAATTTCTGTGTTTCATCGTCAATAAGAAGGTGCAAGGTACACAGGAAACCTGAAGTTGAGCATCGGAATCTAAAACTGGACTCACAGGAGAGGTTCAAATCATAGAAAACGAGAGTGTCAGTCCTCTTGTACTTAAGTCAGCATTGTACTTTTGTATTAAATTCGCATGCAATTTCTGTGGTTCATCGTCAATAAAAAGGTCCAAGGGATACAGTAAACCTGAAGTGAAGCATCGGAATCTAAAACTGAACTCACAGGAGAGGTTCAAATCGTAGATAGTTAGAGTGTCAGTCCTCTTAAGTCGGCATTGTGTCTATTGAATATAATTCCGATGCAATTTCTGTGTTTCATCGTCAATAAGAAGGTCCAAGGGATACAGTAATCCTGAAGAGAAGCATCGGAATCTAAAACTGGACTCACAGGAGAGGTTCATATCATAGAAAGTTAGAGTGTTAGTCCTATTGTACTTAAGTCGGCATTGTGCCTTTTGAATTTAATTCCGATGCAATTTCTGTGTTTCATCGTCAATAAGAAGGTGCAAGGAATACGGTAAACCTGAAGTGAAGAATCGGAATCTAAAACTGGACTCACAGGACAGGTTCAATTCATAGAAAGAGAGAGTGACAGTCCTCTTTTACTCAAGTCGGCATTGTGCCTTTTGTATTAAATTCGTATGCAATTTCTGTATTTCATCGTCAATAAGAAGGTCCAAGGGATACAGTAAACCTGAAGTGAAGCATCGGAATGTAAAACTGGACTCACAGGAGAGGTTCAAATCATAGAAAGTTAGAATGTCAGTCCTCTGGTACTTACGTCGGCATTGTGCCTTTTGAATTTGATTCCGAAGCAATTTTTATGTTTCATAGTCAATAACTCGGTGCAAGGTATACAGTAAACCTGAAGTGAAGCATCGGAATCTAAAACTGGACTCACAGGAGGTTTTCAAATCATAGATACTTAGAGTGTCAGTCCTCGTATGCCGAAGGCGGCATTGTGTCGTTTGAATTTAATCCCGATGCAATTTCTGTGTATCATCGTCAATAAGATGGTGCAAAGTATACAGTAAACCTGATGTGAAGCATCGGAATCTAAAACTGGACTCACAGGAGAGGTTCAAATCATAGAGAGTTAGAGGGTCAGTCCTCTTGTACTTAAGTCGGCATTGTGCTTTTTGAATTTAATACCGATGCTATTTCTCTGTTTCATCGTCTATACGGAGGTGCAAGGTATACAGTAAACCTGATGTGAAGCATCGGAATCTAAAACTGGACTCACAGGACAGGTTCAATTCATAAAAAGAGAGAGTGACAGTCCTCTTTTACTTAAGTCGGCATTGTGCCCTTTAAATTTAATTCCGATGCAATTTCTGTGTTTCATCGTCGATAAGAAGGTCCAAGGGATACAGTAAACCTGAAGAGAAGCATCGGAATCTAAAACTGGACTCACAGGAGAGGTTCAAATCATAGAAAGTTAGAGTGTCAGTCCTCTTGTACTTAAGTCGGCATTGTGACACTTGTATTATATTCGGATGCAATATCTGTGTTTCATCGTCAATAAGATGATCCAAGGGATACAGTAAACCTGAAATGAAGCATCGGAATCTAAAATTGGACTCACACGAGAGGTTCAAATCATAGAAAGGGAGAGTGTCAGTCCTCTTGTACTTAAGTCGGCATTGTGCTTTTTGTATTAAATTAGGATGCAATTTCTGTGTTTCATCGTCAATAAGAAGGTGCAAGGTACACAGTAAACCTGTAGTTGAGCATCGGAATCTAAAACTGGACTCACAGGAGAGGTTCAAATCATAGAAAACGAGAGTGTCAGTCCTCTTGTACTTAAGTCAGCATTGTACTTTTGTATTAAATTCGCATGCAATTTCTGTGTTTCATCGTCAATAAAAAGGTCCATGGGATACAGTAAACCTGAAGTGAAGCATCGGAATCTAAAACTGGACTCACAGGAGAGGTACAAATCATAGATAGTTAGTGTGTCAGTCCTCTTGTACTTAAGTCGGCATTGTGTCTATTGAATATAATTCCGATGCAATTTCTGTGTTTCATCGTCAATAAGAAGGTCCAAGGGATACAGTAATCCTGAAGAGAAGCATCGGAATCTAAAACTGGACTCACAGGAGAGGTTCAAATCATAGAAAGTTTGAGTGTTAGTCCTCTTGTACTTAAGTCGGCATTGTGCCTTTTGAATTTAATTCCGATGCAATTTCTGTGTTTCATCGTCAATAAGAAGGTGCAAGGAATACAGTAAACCTGAAGTGAAGAATCGGAATCTAAAACTGGACTCACAGGACAGGTTCAATTCATAGAAAGAGAGAGTGACAGTCCTCTTTTACTCAAGTCGGCATTGTGCCTTTTGTATTAAATTCGTATGCAATTTCTGTATTTCATCGTCCATAAGAAGGTCCAAGGGATACAGTAAACCTGAAGTGAAGCATCGGAATGTAAAACTGGACTCACAGGAGAGGTTCAAATCATAGATAGTTAGAGTGTCAGTCCTATTGTACTTAAGTTGGCATTGTGTCTTTTGAATTTAATTCCGATGCAATTTCTGTGTTTCATCGTCAATAAGAAGGTGCAAGGTACACAGTAAAACTGAAGTGAAGCATCGGAATCCAAAACTGGACTCACAGGTAGGGTTCAAATCATAGAGAGTTAGAGTGTCAGTAATCTTGTACTTAAGTCGGCATTGTGCCTTTTGAATTTAATTCCGATGCAATTTCTGTGTTTCATCGTCAATAAGAAGGTGCAAGGTATACAGTAAACCTGAAGTGAAGCATCAGAATCTAATACTGGATCACAGGAGAGGTTCAAATCATAGAAAGTTAGAATGTCAGTCCTCTGGTACTTACGTCGGCATTGTGCCTTTTGAATTTAATTCCGAAGCAATTTTTATGTTTCATAGTCAATAACACGGTGCAAGGTATACAGTAAACCTGAAGTGAATCATCGGAATGTAAAACTGGACTCACAGGAGGGGTTCAAATCATAGATAGTTAGAGTGTCAGTCCTTGTATGCCGAAGGCGGCATTGTGTCGTTTGAATTTAATCCCGATGCCATTTCTGTGTATCATCGTCATTAAGAAGGTGCAAGGTATACAGTAAACCTGATGTGAAGCATCGGAATCTAAAACTGGACTCTCAGGAGAGGTTCAAATCATAGAGAGTTAGAGGGTCAGTCCTCTTGTACTTAAGTCGGCATTGTGCCTTTTGAATTTAATACCGATGCTATTTCTCTGTTTCATCGTCAATACGGAGGTGCAAGGTATACAGTAAACCTGATGTGAAGCATCGGAATCTAAAACTGGACTCACAGGACAGGTTCAATTCATAAAAAGAGAGAGTGACAGTCCTCTTTTACTTAAGACGGCATTGTGCCTTTTGTATTAAATTCGTATGCAATTTCGGTATTTCATCGTCAATAAGAAGGTCCAAGGGATACAGTAAACCTGAAGTGAAGCACCGTAATCTAAAACTGGACTCACAGGACAGGTTCTAATCATAGATAGTTAGAGTGTCAGTCCTCTTGTACTTAAGTCGGCATTGTGCCCTTTAAATTTTATTCCGATGCAATTTCTGTGTTTCATCGTCGATAAGAAGGTCCAAGGGATACAGTAAACCTGAAGAGAAGCATCGGAATCTAAAACTGGACTCACAGGAGAGGTTCAAATCATAGAAAGGGAGAGTGTCAGTCCTCTTGTACTTAAGTCAGCATTGTGCTTTTTGTTTCAAATTAGGATGCAATTTCTGTGTTTCATCGTCAATAAGAAGATGCAAGGTACACAGTAAACCTGAAATTGAGCATCGGAATCTAAAACTGTACTCACAGGAGAGGTTCAAATCATAGAAAACGAGAGTGTCAGTCCTCTTGAACTTAAGTCAGCATGGTACTTTTGTATTAAATTCGCATGCAATTTCTGTGTTTCATCGTCAATAAAAAGGTCCATGGGATACAGTAAACCTGAAGTGAAGCATCGGAATCTAAAACTGGACTCACAGGAGAGGTTCAAATCATAGATAGTTAGTGTGTCAGTCATCTTGTACTTAAGTCGGCATTGTGTCTATTGAATATAATTCCGATGCAATTTCTGTGTTTCATCGTCAATAAGAAGGTCCAAGGGATACAGTAATCATGAAGAGAAGCATCGGAATCTAAAACTGGACTCACAGGAGAGGTTCAAATCATAGAAAGTTAGAGTGTTAGTCCTCTTGTACTTAAGTAGGCATTGTGTCTTTTGAATTTAATTCCGATGCAATTTCTGTGTTTCATCGTCAATAAGAAGGTGCAAGGAATACAGTAAACCTGAAGTGAAGTATCGGAATCTAAAACTGGACTCACAGGACTGGTTCAATTCATAGAAAGAGAGAGTGACAGTCCTCTTTTACTCAAGTCGGTATTGTGCCTTTTGTATTAAATTCGTATGCAATTTCTGTATTTCATTGTCAATAAGAAGGTCCAAGGGATACAGTAAACCTGAAGTGAAGCATCGGAATGTAAAACTGGACTCACAGGAGAGGTTCAAATTATAGATAGTTAGAGTGTCAGTCCTCTTGTACTTAAGTTGGCATTGTGTCTTTTGAATTTAATTCCGATGCAATTTCTGTGTTTCATCGTCAATAAGAAGGTGCAAGGTACACAGTAAACCTGAAGTGAAGCATCGGAATCCAAAACTGGACTCACAGGTAGGGTTCAAATCATAGAGAGTTAGAGTGTCAGTCCTCTTGTACTTAAGTCGGCATAGTGCCTGTTGAATTTAATTCCGATGCAATTTCTGTGTTTCATCGTCAATAAGAAGGTGCAAGGTATACAGTAAACCTGAAGAGAAGCATCGGAATCTAAATCTGGACTCACAGGAGAGGTTCTAATCATAGAAAGTTAGAGTGTCAGTCCTCTTGTACTTGTCGGCATTGTGCATTTTGAATTTAATTCGGATGCAATTTCTGTGTTTCATCGTCAATAAGATGGTGCAAGATATACAGTAAACCTGAAGTGAAGCATCAGAATCTAATACTGGACTCACAGGAATGGTTCAAATCATAGAAAGTTAGAATGTCAGTCCTCTTGTACTTACATCGGCATTGTGCCTTTTGAATTTAATTCCGAAGCAATTTTTATGTTTCATAGTCAATAACACGGTGCAAGGTATACAGTAAACCTGAAGTGAAGCATCGGAATCTAAAACTGGACTCACAGGAGGGGTTCAAATCATAGATAGTGAGAGTGTCAGTCCTCGTATGCCGAAGGCGGCATTGTGTCGTTTGAATTTAATTGCGATGCAATTTCTGTGTTTCATCGTCAGTAAGAAGGTGTAAGGTATACAGTAAACCTGAAGTGAAGCATCGGAATCTTACACTGGACTCACAGGAGAGATTCAAATCATAGAGAGTTAGAGGGTCAGTCCTCTTGTACTTAAGTCGGCATTGTGCCTTTTGAATTTAATACCGATGCTATTTCTCTGTTTCATCGTCAATACGGAGGTGCAAGGTGTAGAGTAAACCTGATGTGAAGCATCGGAATCTAAAACTGGGCTCACAGGAGAGGTTCAAACCATAGAAAGAGAGAGTGTCAGTCCACTTTTACTTAAGTCGGCATTGTGCGTTTTGTATTAAATTCGGATGAAATTTCTGTATTTCATCGTCAATAAGAAGGTCCAAGGGATACAGTAAACCTGAAGTGAAGCATCGGAATCTAAGACTGGACTCACAGGAGAGGTTCAAATCGTAGATAGTTAGAGGGTCAGTCCTCTTGTACTTAAGAAGCCATTGTGCCTTTTGAATTAAATTCCGATGCAATTTCTGTGTTTCATCGTCAATAAGAAGGTCCAAAGGATACAGTAAACCTGAAGAGAAACATCGGAATCTAAAACTGGACTCACAGGAGAGGTTCAAATCATAGAAAGTTTGAGTGTTAGTCCTCTTGTACTTAAGTCGGCATTGTGCCTTTTGAATTTAATTCCGATGCAATTTCTGTGTTTCATCGTCAATAAGAAGGTGCAAGGAATACAGTAAACCTGAAGTGAAGAATCGGAATCTAAAACTGGACTCACAGGACAGGTTCAATTCATAGAAAGAGAGAGTGACAGTCCTCTTTTACTCAAGTCGGCATTGTGCCTTTTGTATTAAATTCGTATGCAATTTCTGTATTTCATCGTCCATAAGAAGGTCCAAGGGATACAGTAAACCTGAAGTGAAGCATCGGAATGTAAAACTGGACTCACAGGAGAGGTTCAAATCATAGATAGTTAGAGTGTCAGTCCTATTGTACTTAAGTTGGCATTGTGTCTTTTGAATTTAATTCCGATGCAATTTCTGTGTTTCATCGTCAATAAGAAGGTGCAAGGTACACAGTAAAACTGAAGTGAAGCATCGGAATCCAAAACTGGACTCACAGGTAGGGTTCAAATCATAGAGAGTTAGAGTGTCAGTAATCTTGTACTTAAGTCGGCATTGTGCCTTTTGAATTTAATTCCGATGCAATTTCTGTGTTTCATCGTCAATAAGAAGGTGCAAGGTATACAGTAAAGCTGAAGTGAAGCATCAGAATCTAATACTGGACTCACAGGAGAGGTTCAAATCATAGAAAGTTAGAATGTCAGTCCTCTGGTACTTACGTCGGCATTGTGCCTTTTGAATTTAATTCCGAAGCAATTTTTATGTTTCATAGTCAATAACACGGTGCAAGGTATTCAGTAAACCTGAAGTGAATCATCGGAATGTAAAACTGGACTCACAGGAGGGGTTCAAATCATAGATAGTTAGAGTGTCAGTCCTCGTATGCCGAAGGCGGCATTGTGTCGTTTGAATTTAATCCCGATGCAATTTCTGTGTATCATCGTCAATAAGAAGGTGCAAGGTATACAGTAAACCTGATGTGAAGCATGGGAATCTAAAACTGGACTCACAGGAGAGGTTCAAATCATAGAGAGTTAGAGGGTCAGTCCTCTTGTACTTAAGTCGGCATTGTGCCTTTTGAATTTAATACCGATGCTATTTCTCTGTTTCATCGTCAATACGGAGGTGCAAGGTATACAGTAAACCAGATGTGAAGCATCGGAATCTAAAACTGGACTCACAGGACAGGTTCAATTAATAAAAAGAGAGAGTGTCAGTCCTCTTGTACTTAAGTCGGCATTGTGCCCTTTAAATTTTATTCCGATGCAATTTCTGTGTTTCATCGTCGATAAGAAGGTCCAAGGGATACAGTAAACCTGAAGAGAAGCATCGGAATCTAAAACTGGACTCACAGCAGAGGTTCAAATCATAGAAAGTTAGAGTGTCAGTCCTCTTGTACTTAAGTCGGCATTGTGACATTTGTATTATATTCGGATGCAATATCTGTGTTTCATCGTCAATAAGATGATCCAAGGGATACATTAACCCTGAAATGAAGCATCGGAATCTAAAACTGGACTCACACGAGAGGTTCAAATCATAGAAAGGGAGAGTGTCAGTCCTCTTGTACTTAAGTCGGCATTGTGCTTTTTGTTTCAAATTAGGATGCAATTTCTGTGTTTCATCGTCAATAAGAAGATGCAAGGTACACAGTAAACCTGAAGTTGAGCATCGGAATCTAAAACTGTACTCACAGGAGAGGTTCAAATCATAGAAAACGAGAGTGTCAGTCCTCTTGAACTTAAGTCAGCATGGTACTTTTGTATTAAATTCGCATGCAATTTCTGTGTTTCATCGTCAATAAAAAGGTCCATGGGATACAGTAAACCTGAAGTGAAGCATCGGAATCTAAAACTGGACTCACAGGAGAGGTTCAAATCATAGATAGTTAGTGTGTCAGTCATCTTGTACTTAAGTCGGCATTGTGTCTATTGAATATAATTCCGATGCAATTTCTGTGTTTCATCGTCAATAAGAAGGTCCAAGGGATACAGTAATCCTGAAGAGAAGCATCGGAATCTAAAACTGGACTCACAGGAGAGGTTCAAATCATAGAAAGTTAGAGTGTTAGTCCTCTTGTACTTAAGTAGGCATTGTGTCTTTTGAATTTAATTCCGATGCAATTTCTGTGTTTCATCGTCAATAAGAAGGTGCAAGGAATACAGTAAACCTGAAGTGAAGTATCGGAATCTAAAACTGGACTCACAGGACAGGTTCAATTCATAGAAAGAGAGAGTGACAGTCCTCTTTTACTCAAGTCGGTATTGTGCCTTTTGTATTAAATTCGTATGCAATTTCTGTATTTCATTGTCAATAAGAAGGTCCAAGGGATACAGTAAACCTGAAGTGAAGCATCGGAATGTAAAACTGGACTCACAGGAGAGGCTCAAACCATAGAAAGTGAGAGTGTCAGTCCTCTTGTACTTATGTCGGCATTGTGCCTTTTGTATTAAATTCCGATGATATTTCTGTGTTTCATCGTCAATAAGAAGGTCCAAGGGATACAGTAAACCTGAAGTGAAGCATCGGAATCTAAAACTGGACTCACAGGAAGGGTTCAACTCATAGATTGTTACAAAGTCAGTCCTATTATACCTAAGTCAGCATTGTGTCGTTTGAATTTAATTCCGATGCAATTTCTGTGTTTCATCGTCAATAACAAGGTTCAAGGTATACAGTAAACCTGAAGTGAAGCATCGGAATCTAAAACTGGACGACCCAGGAGAGGTTCAAATCATAGAGTGTTAGACTGTTAGTCCTCTTGTACTTAAGTCGGCATTGTGCCTTTTGGATTTAATACCGATGCTATTTCTGTATTTCATCGTCAATACGAAGGTGCAAGGTATACAGTAAACCTGAAGTGAAGCTTCGGAATCTAAAACTGGACTCACAGGAGAAGTTCAAATCATAGAAATTAGAGTGTCAGTCCTCTTGCACTTAAGTCGGCATTGTGCCTTTTGCATTAAATTCGGATACAATTTCTGTGTTTCATCGTCAATAAGAAGGTCCAAGGTATACAGTAAACCTGAAGTGAAGCATCGGAATCCAAAACTGGACTGACAGGAGAGGTTCAAATCACAGAAAGTGAGAGTGTCAGTCCACTTTTACTTAAGTCGGCATTGTACTTTTTGTATTAAATTCGGATGCAATTTCTGTGTTTCAACATCAATAAGAAGGTTCAAGGTATACAGTAAACCTGAAGTGAAGCATCGGATACTAAAACTGGACTCACAGAAGTGGTTCAAATCATAGAAAGTTAGAGTGTCAGTCCTCTTGTACTTAAGTCGTCATTGTGCCTTTTGTATTAAATTCGGATGCAAACTCTATGATTCATCGTCAATAAGAAGGTCCAAGTTATATAGTAAACCTGAAGTGAAGTTTCGGAATCTAAAACTGGACTCACAGGAGAGGTTCAAATCATAGACGGTTAGAGTGTCAGTCATCATGCACTTAAGACAGGATTGTGCCTTTTGTATTAAATTCGGATGCAATTTCTGTGTCTCATCGTCAATAAGAAGGTCCAAGGTATACAGTAAACCGGAATTCAAGCATCGGAATCTGAAACCGGACCCACAGGAGAGGTTCAAATCACAGAAAGTGAGAGTGTCAGTACTCTTTTACTTAAGTCGGCATTGTGCCTTTTGTATTAAATTCGGACGCAATTTCTGTGTTTCATCGTCAATAAGAAGGTCCAAGGGATACAGTAAAAATGAAGTGAAGCATCGGCATCTAAAAGTAGACTCACAGGAGCGGGTCAAATCATAGAAAGTTAGAGTGTCAGTCCTCGTGTACTTAAGAAGGCATTGTGCCTTTTGAATTGAATTCCGATTGAATTTATGTGTTTCATCGTCAATAAGAAGGTCCAAAGGATACAGTAAACCTGAAGAGATGCATCGGAATCTAAAACTGGACTCACAGGAGAGGTTCTAATCAAAGAAAGTTAGAGTGTCAGTCCTCTTGTACTTACGTCGGCATTGTGCCCTTTGAATTTAATTTCGGTGCAAATTTTATGTTTCATCGTCAATAAGACGGTGCAAGGTATACAGTAAACCTGAAGAGAAGCATCGGAATCTAAATCTGGACTCTCAGGAGGGGTTCAAATCATAGAGAGTTAGAGTGTTAGTCCTCTTGTACTTAAGTCGGCATTGTGCCTATTGAATTTAATACCGATGCTATTTCTGTGTTTCATCGTCAATAAGAAGGTGCAAGGTATAAAGTAAACCTGAATTAAAGCATCGGAAACTGAAACTGGACTCACAGGAGAGATTCAAATCATAGAAAGAGAAAGTGTCAGTCCTCTTTTACTTAAGTCGGCATTGTGGCTTTTGTATTAAATTCGGATGCAATTACTGTATTTCATCGTCAATAAGAAGGTCCAAGGGATACAGTAAACCTGAAGAGAAGAATCGGAATCTAAAACAGGACTCACAGGAGAGGTTCAAATCATAGGAAATTAGAGTGTCAGTCCTCTTGTACTTAAGTCGGCAATGTGCCTTTTGAATTTAATTCCTATGCAATTTCTGTGTTTCATCGTCAATAAGTAGGTGGAAGGTATACAGTAAACCTGAAGTGAAGCATCGGAATCCTAAACTGGACCCACAGGAGAGGTTCAAATCATGGAGAGTTAGAGTGTCAGTCCTCTTATACTTAAGTCGGCATTGTGCTTTTTGAATGTAATTCCGATGCAATTTCTGTGTTTCATCGTCAATAAGAAGGTGCAAGGTATAAAGTAAACCTGAAGCGAAGCATCGGAATCTAAAACTGGACTCCTAGGAGAGGTTAAAATCATTGAAAGTTAGAGTGTCAGTCCTCTTGTACTTAAGTCGGCATTGTGCATTTTGTATTAAATGCGGATGCAATTTCTGTATTTCATCGTCAATAAGAAGGTCCAAGGGATACAGTAAACCTGAAGTGAAGCATCGGAATCTAAAACTGGACTCACAGGAGAGGTTCAAATCATAGAAAGGGAGAGTGTCAGTCCACTTGTACTTAAGTCGGTATTGTGCCTTTTGTATTAAATTCGGATGAAATTTCTGTATTTCATCATCAATAAGAAGGTCCAAGGGATACAGTAAAACTGAATTGAAGCATCGGAATCTAAAACTGGACTCACAGGACAGGTTCAAATCACAGAAAGTTAGAGTGTCAGTCCTCTTGTACTTAAGTCGGCATTGTGCCTTTTGAATTTAATTCCGATGCAATTTCTGTTTTTCATCGTCAATAAGATGGTGCAAGGTATACAGTAAACCTGAAGTGATGCATCGGAATCCTAAACTGGACTCACAGGAGAGGTTCAAATCATGGAGAGTTAGAGTGTCAGTCCTCTTATACTTAAGTCGGCATTGGTACTTTTGAATTTAATTCCGATGCAATTTCTGTGTTTCATCGTCAATAAGAAGGTGTAAGGTATACATTAAACCTGAAGTGAAGCATCGGAATCTAAAACTGGACTCATAGGAGGGGTTAAAATCATTGAAAGTTAGAGTGTCAGTCCACTTGTACTTAAGTCGGCATTGTGCCTTTTGAATTTAATTCCGATGCAATTTCTGTATTTCATCGTCAATAAGACGGTGCAATGTATACAGTAAACCTGAAGTGAAGCATCGGAATCTAAAACTGGAATCACAGGAGAGGTTCAGACCATAGAAAGTGAGAGTGTCCGTCCTCTTGTACTTAAGTTGGCATTGTGACTTTTGTATTAAATTCCGATGCAATTTATGTATTTCATCGTCAATAAGAAGGTGCAATGTATACAGTAAACCTGAAGTGAAGCATTGGAATCTAAAACTGGACTCACAGGAGAGGTTCAAATCATAGACAGAGAGAGTGACAGTCCTCTTTTACATAAGTCGGCATTGTGCCTTTTGTATTAAATTCCGATGAAATTTCTGTGTTTCAGCGTCAATAAGAAGGTCCAAGGGATACAGTGAACCTGAAGTGAAGCATCGGAAACTAAAACTGGACTCACAGGAGAGGTTCAAATCATAGAAAGGGAGAGTGTCAGTCCTCTTGTACTTAAGTCGGTATTTTGCTTTTTGTATTAAATTCCGATGCAATTTCTGTATTTCATCGTCAATAAGAAGATCCAAGGGATACAGTAAACCTGAAGTGAAGCATCGGAGTCTAAAACTGGACTCACAGGAAAGGTTCATTTCTGTGTTTCATCGTCAATAAGAAGGTGCAGGGTATACAGTAAACCTGAAGTGATGCATTGGAATCTAAAACTGGACGCACCGGAGAGGTTCAAATCAGAGAAAGAGAGAGTGACAGTCCTCTTTTACTTAAGTCGGCATTGTGCCTTTTGTATTAAATTCCGATGAGATTTCTCTGTTTCATCGTCAATAAGATGGGTCAAGGCATACAGTAAACCTGAAGTGAAGCATCGGAATCTAAACCTGGACTCACAGGAGAGGTTCAAATCATAGAAAGTGATAGTGTCAGTCCTCTTGTACTTAAGGAAGCATTGTGCCGTTTGTATTAAATTCAGATTCAATTTCTGTGTTTCATCGTCAATAAGAATGTGCAAGGTATACAGTAAACCTGAAGTGAAGCATTGGAATCTAAAACTGAACTCACATGAGAGGTACAAATCATAGAAAGTGAGAGTGCCAGTCCACTTGTACTTAAGTCGGCATTGTGCCTTTTGTATTAAATTCGGATGCAATTTCTGTGTTTCATCGTCAATAAGAAGGAAAAAGGAATACAGTAAACCTGAAGTGATGCATCGGAATCTAAAACTGGACCCACAGGAGAGGTTCAACTCATACATAGTTAGAGTGACAGTCCTCTTGTACTTAAGTCGGCATTGTGTCTTTTGAATTTAATTCCGATGCAATTTCTGTGTATCATCGTCAATAAGAAGGTGCAAGGTATACAGTAAACGAGAAGTGTAGCATCGCAATCTAAAACTGGACTCACAGGAGAAGTTCAAACCATAGAGAGTTAGAGTGTCAGTCCTCTTGTACTTATGTCGGCATTGTGCCTTTTAAAATTAATTCCGATGCAATTTCTGTGTTTCATCGTCAATAAGAAGGTGCAAGGTATACAGTGAACCTGAAGTGAAGCATCGGAATCTAAAACTGGACTGACAGGAGAGGTTCAAATCACAGAAAGTGAGAGTGTCAGTCCACTTTTACTTAAGTCGGCATTGTGCTTTTTGTATTATATTCGGATGCAATTTCTGTGTTTCAACATCAATAAGAAGGTTCAAGGTATACAGTAAACCTGAAGTGAAGCATCGGAATCTAAAACTGGACTCACAGAAGTGGTTCAAATCATAGGAAATTAGAGTGTCAGTCCTCTTGTACTTAAGTCGGCAATGTGCCTTTTGAATTTAATTCCTATGCAATTTCTGTGTTTCATCGTCAATAAGTAGGTGGAAGGTATACAGTAAACCTGAAGTGAAGCATCGGAATCCTAAACTGGACCCACAGGAGAGGTTCAAATCATGGAGAGTTAGAGTGTCAGTCCTCTTATACTTAAGTCGGCATTGTGCTTTTTGAATGTAATTCCGATGCAATTTCTGTGTTTCATCGTCAATAAGAAGGTGCAAGGTATAAAGTAAACCTGAAGCGAAGCATCGGAATCTAAAACTGGACTCCTAGGAGAGGTTAAAATCATTGAAAGTTAGAGTGTCAGTCCTCTTGTACTTAAGTCGGCATTGTGCATTTTGTATTAAATGCGGATGCAATTTCTGTATTTCATCGTCAATAAGAAGGTCCAAGGGATACAGTAAACCTGAAGTGAAGCATCGGAATCTAAAACTGAACTCACAGGAGAGGTTCAAGTCATAGAAAGTGAGAGTGTCAGTCCTAATGTACTTAAGTTGGCATTGTGCCTTTTGTATTAAATTCCGACGCAATTTCTGTGTTTCATCGTCAATAAGAAGGTGCAAGGTTTACAGTAAACCTGAAGTGAAGCATCGGAATCTAAAACTGGACTCACAGGAGAGGTTCAAATCATAGAAAGGGAGAGTGTCAGTCCACTTGTACTTAAGTCGGTATTGTGCCTTTTGTATTAAATTCGGATGAAATTTCTGTATTTCATCATCAATAAGAAGGTCCAAGGGATACAGTAAAACTGAATTGAAGCATCGGAATCTAAAACTGGACTCACAGGACAGGTTCAAATCACAGAAAGTTAGAGTGTCAGTCCTCTTGTACTTAAGTCGGCATTGTGCCTTTTGAATTTAATTCCGATGCAATTTCTGTTTTTCATCGTCAATAAGATGGTGCAAGGTATACAGTAAACCTGAAGTGATGCATCGGAATCCTAAACTGGACTCACAGGAGAGGTTCAAATCATGGAGAGTTAGAGTGTCAGTCCTCTTATACTTAAGTCGGCATTGGTACTTTTGAATTTAATTCCGATGCAATTTCTGTGTTTCATCGTCAATAAGAAAGTGTAAGGTATACATTAAACCTGAAGTGAAGCATCGGAATCTAAAACTGGACTCATAGGAGGGGTTAAAATCATTGAAAGTTAGAGTGTCAGTCCACTTGTACTTAAGTCGGCATTGTGCCTTTTGAATTTAATTCCGATGCAATTTCTGTATTTCATCGTCAATAAGACGGTGCAATGTATACAGTAAACCTGAAGTGAAGCATCGGAATCTAAAACTGGAATCACAGGAGAGGTTCAGACCATAGAAAGTGAGAGTGTCCGTCCTCTTGTACTTAAGTTGGCATTGTGACTTTTGTATTAAATTCCGATGCAATTTATGTATTTCATCGTCAATAAGAAGGTGCAATGTATACAGTAAACCTGAAGTGAAGCATTGGAATCTAAAACTGGACTCACAGGAGAGGTTCAAATCATAGACAGAGAGAGTGACAGTCCTCTTTTACATAAGTCGGCATTGTGCCTTTTGTATTAAATTCCGATGAAATTTCTGTGTTTCAGCGTCAATAAGAAGGTCCAAGGGATACAGTGAACCTGAAGTGAAGCATCGGAAACTAAAACTGGACTCACAGGAGAGGTTCAAATCATAGAAAGGGAGAGTGTCAGTCCTCTTGTACTTAAGTCGGTATTTTGCTTTTTGTATTAAATTCCGATGCAATTTCTGTATTTCATCGTCAATAAGAAGATCCAAGGGATACAGTAAACCTGAAGTGAAGCATCGGAGTCTAAAACTGGACTCACAGGAAAGGTTCATTTCTGTGTTTCATCGTCAATAAGAAGGTGCAGGGTATACAGTAAACCTGAAGTGATGCATTGGAATCTAAAACTGGACGCACCGGAGAGGTTCAAATCAGAGAAAGAGAGAGTGACAGTCCTCTTTTACTTAAGTCGGCATTGTGCCTTTTGTATTAAATTCCGATGAGATTTCTCTGTTTCATCGTCAATAAGATGGGTCAAGGCATACAGTAAACCTGAAGTGAAGCATCGGAATCTAAACCTGGACTCACAGGAGAGGTTCAAATCATAGAAAGTGATAGTGTCAGTCCTCTTGTACTTAAGGAAGCATTGTGCCGTTTGTATTAAATTCGGATTCAATTTCTGTGTTTCATCGTCAATAAGAATGTGCAAGGTATACAGTAAACCTGAAGTGAAGCATCGGAATCTAAAACTGAACTCACATGAGAGGTACAAATCATAGAAAGTGAGAGTGCCAGTCCACTTGTACTTAAGTCGGCATTGTGCCTTTTGTATTAAATTCGGATGCAATTTCTGTGTTTCATCATCAATAAGAAGGAAAAAGGAATACAGTAAACCTGAAGTGAAGCATCGGAATCTAAAACTGGACCCACAGGAGAGGTTCAACTCATACATAGTTAGAGTGTCAGTCCTCTTGTACTTAAGTCGGCATTGTGTCTTTTGAATTTAATTCCGATGCAATTTCTGTGTATCATCGTCAATAAGAAGGTGCAAGGTATTCAGTAAACGAGAAGTGTAGCATCGCAATCTAAAACTGGACTCACAGGAGAAGTTCAAACCATAGAGAGTTAGAGTGTCAGTCCTCTTGTACTTATGTCGGCATTGTGCCTTTTAAAATTAATTCCGATGCAATTTCTGTGTTTCATCGTCAATAAGAAGGTGCAAGGTATACAGTGAACCTGAAGTGAAGCATCGGAATCTAAAACTGGACTGACAGGAGAGGTTCAAATCACAGAAAGTGAGAGTGTCAGTCCACTTTTACTTAAGTCGGCATTGTGCTTTTTGTATTATATTCGGATGCAATTTCTGTGTTTCAACATCAATAAGAAGGTTCAAGGTATACAGTAAACCTGAAGTGAAGCATCGGAATCTAAAACTGGACTCACAGAAGTGGTTCAAATCATAGAAAGTTAGAGTGTCAGTCCTCTTGTACTTAAGTCGTCATTGTGCCTTTTGTATTAAATTCGGATGCAAACTCTATGATTCATCGTCAATCAGAAGGTCCAAGTTATATAGTAAACCTGAAGTGAAGTTTCGGAATCTAAAACTGGACTCACAGGAGAGGTTCAAATCATAGACGGTTAGAGTGTCAGTCCTCATGTACTTAAGACAGGATTGTGCCTTTTGTATTAAATTCGGATGCAATTTCTGTGTCTCATCGTCAATAAGAAGGTCCAAGGTATACAGTAAACCAGAATTGAAGCATCGGAATCTGAAACTGGACTCTCAGGAGAGGTTCAAATCACAGAAAGTGAGAGTGTCAGTACTCTTTTACTTAAGTCGGCATTGTGCCTTTTGTATTAAATTCGGACGCAATTTCTGTGTTGCATCGTCAATAAGAAGGTCCAAGGGATACAGTAAAAATGAAGTGAAGCATCGGCATCTAAAAGTAGACTCACAGGAGCGGGTCAAATCATAGAAAGTTAGTGTGTCAGTCCTCGTGTACTTAGGAAGGCATTGTGCCTTTTGAATTGAATTCCGATGCAATTTATGTGTTTCATCGTCAATAAGAAGGTCCAAAGGATACAGTAAACCTGAAGAGATGCATCGGAATCTAAAACTGGACTCACAGGAGAGGTTCAAATCAAAGAAAGTTAGAGTGTCAGTCCTCTTGTACTTACGTCGGCATTGTGCCCTTTGAATTTAATTTCGGTGCAAGTTTTATGTTTCATCGTCAATAAGACGGTGCAAGGTATACAGTAAACCTGAAGAGAAGCATCGGAATCTAAATCTGGACTCTCAGGAGGGGTTCAAATCATAGATAGTTAGAGTGTCAGTCCTCTTATACCTAAGTCGGCATTGTGTCGTTTGAATTTAATTCCGATGCAATCTCTGTGTTTCATCGCCTATAAGAAGGTGCAAGGTATACAGTAAACCTGAAGGGAAGCTTCGGAATCTAAAACTGGACTCACAGGAGAGGTACAAATCATAGAGAGTTAGAGTGTTAGTCCTCTTGTACTTAAGTCGGCATTGTGCCTATTGAATTTAATAACGATGCTATTTCTGTGTTTCATCGTCAATAAGAAGGTGCAAGGTATAAAGTAAACCTGAAGTAAAGCATAGGAAACTGAAACTGGACTCACAGGAGAGATTCAAATCATAGAAAGAGAGAGTGTCAGTCCTCTTTTACTTAAGTCGGCATTGTGGCTTTTGTATTAAATTCGGAAGCAATTACTGTATTTCATCGTCAATAAGAAGGTCCAAGGGATGCAGTAAACCTGAAGTGAAGAATCGGAATCTAAAACTGGACTGACAGGAGAGGTTCAAATCATAGGAAATTAGAGTGTCAGTCCTCTTGTACTTAAGTCGGCAATGTGCCTTTTGAATTTAATTCCTATGCAATTTCTTTGTTTCATCGTCAATAAGTAGGTGGAAGGTATACAGTATACCTGAAGTGAAGCATCGGAATCCAAAACTGGACTCACAGGAGAGGTTCAAATCATGGAGAGTTAGAGTGTCAGTCCTCTTATACTTAAGTCGGCATTGTGCTTTTTGAATTTAATTCCGATGCAATTTCTGTGTTTCATCGTCAATAAGAAGGTGCAAGGTATACAGTAAACCTGAAGCGAAGCATCGGAATCTAAAACTGGACTCCTAGGAGAGGTTAAAATCATTTAAAAAGTTAGAGTGTCAGTCCTCTTGTACTTAAGTCGGCATTGTGCATTTTGTATTAAATGCGGATGCAATTTCTGTATTTCATCGTCAATAAGAAGGTCCAAGGGATACAGTAAACCTGAAGTGAAGCATCGGAATCTAAAACTGAACTCACAGGAGAGGTTCAAGTCATAGAAAGTGAGAGTGTCAGTCCTCTTGTACTTAAGTTGGCATTGTGCCTTTTGTATTAAATTCCGACGCAATTTCTGTGTTTCATCGTCAATAAGAAGGTGCAAGGTTTACAGTAAACCTGAAGTGAAGCATCGGAATCTAAAACTGGACTCACAGGAGAGGTTCAAATCATAGAATGGGAGAGTGTCAGTCCACTTGTACTTAAGTCGGTATTGCGCCTTTTGTATTAAATTCGGATGCAATTTCTGTATTTCATCATCAATAAGAAGGTAAAAGGGATACAGTAAAACTGAATTGAAGCATCGGAATCTAAAACTGGACTCACAGGACAGGTTCAAATCACAGAAAGTTAGAGTGTCAGTCCTCTTGTACTTAAGTCGGCATTGTGCCTTTTGAATTTAATTCCGATGCAATTTCTGTTTTTCATCGTCAATATGAAGGTGCAAGGTATACAGTAAACCTGAAGTGATGCATCGGAATCCAAAACTGGTTTCACAGGAGAGGTTCAAATCATGGAGAGTGAGAGTGTCAGTCCTCTTATACTTAAGTCGGCATTGGTCCTTTTGAATTTAATTCCGATGCAATTTCTGTGTTTCATCGTCAATAAGAAGGTGCAAGGTATACATTAAACCTGAAGTGAAGCATCGGAGTCTAAAACTGGACTCATAGGAGAGGTTAAAATCATTGAAAGGTAGAGTGTCAGTCCACTTGTTCTTAAGTCGGCACTGTGCCTTTTGAATTTAATTCCGATGCAATTTCTGTGTTTCATCGTCAATAAGACGGTGCAATGTATACAGTAAACCTGAAGTGAAGCATCGGAATCTAAAACTGGACTCACAGGAGAGGTTCAAATCATAGAAAGAGAGAGTGACAGTCCTCTTTTACATAAGTCGGCATTGTGCCTTTTGTATTAAATTCCGATGAAAATTCTGTGTTTCATCGTCAATAAGAAGGTCCAAGGGATACAGTGAACCTGAAGTGAAGCATCGGAATCTAAAACTGGACTCACAGGAGAGGTTCAATTCATAGAAAGGGAGAGTGTCAGTCCTCTTGTACAAGTCGGTATTTTGCCTTTTGTATTAAATTCGGATGCAATTTATGTATTTCATCGTCAATAAGAAGGTCCAAGGGATACAGTAAACCTGAAGTGAAGCATCGGAATCTAAAACTGGACTCACAGGAAAGGTTCATTTCTGTGTTTCATCGTCAATAAGAAGGTGCAGGGTATACAGTAAACCTGAAGTGATGCATTGGAATCTAAAACTGGACGCACAGGAGAGGTTCAAATCAGAGAAAGAGAGAGTGACAGTCCTCTTTTACTTAAGTCGGCATTGTGCCTTTTGTATTAAATTCCGATGAGATTTCTCTGTTGCATCGTCAATAAGATGGGTCAAGGCATACAGTAAACCTGAAGTGAAGCATCGGAATCTAAACCTGGACTCACAGGAGAGGTTCATATCATAGAAAGTGAGAGTGCCAGTCCACTTGTACTTAAGTCGGCATTGTGCCTTTTGTATTAAATTCGGATGCAATTTCTGTGTTTCATCGTCAATAAGAAGGAAAAAGGAATACAGTAAACCTGAAGTGAAGCATCGGAATCTAAAACTGGACCCACAGGAGAGGTTCAACTCATACATAGTTAGAGTGTCAGTCCTCTTGTACTTAAGTCGGCATTGTGTCTTTTGAATTTAATTCCGATGCAATTTCTGTGTATCATCGTCAATAAGAAGGTGCAAGGTATACAGTAAACGAGAAGTGTAGCATCGCAATCTAAAACTGGACTCACAGGAGAAGTTCAAACCATAGAGAGTTAGAGTGTCAGTCCTCTTGTACTTATGTCGGCATTGTGCCTTTTAAAATTAATTCCGATGCAATTTCTGTGTTTCATCGTCAATAAGAAGGTGCAAGGTATACAGTGAACCGAAATGAAGCATCGGAATGTAAAACTGGCCTCACAGGAGAGGTTCAAATCATAGAAAGAGAGAGTGTCAGTCCTCTTTTACTTAAGTCGGCATTGTGTCTTTTGTATTAAATTCGGATGGAATTTCTGTATTTCATCGTCAATAAGAAGGTCCAAGGTATACAGTAAACCTGAAGTGAACCATCGGAATCTAAAACTGGACTCACAGGAGAGGTTCAAATCCTAGAAAGTGAGAGTGTCAGTCCTCTTGTACTTAAGTCGGCATTGTGCCTTTTGTATTAAATTCGGATGCAATTTCTGTGTTTCATCGTCAATAAGAAGGAAAAAGGAATACAGTAAACCTGAAGTGAAGCATCGGAACCTAAAACTGGACCCACAGGAGAGGTTCAACTCATACATAGTTAGAGTGTCAGTCCTCTTGTACTTAAGTCGGCATTGTGTCTTTTGAATTTAATTCCGATGCAATTTCTGTGTTTCATCGTCAATAAGAAGGTGCAAGGTATACAGTAAACCAGAAGTGAAGCATCGCAATCTTAAACTGGACTCACAGGAGAAGTTCAAATCATAGAGAGTTGGAGCGTCAGTCCTCTTGTACTTAAGTCGGCATTATGCCTTTCAAATTTAATTCCGATGCAATTTCTGTGTTTCATCGTCAATAAGAAGGTGCAAGGTATACAGTGAACCTGAAGTGAAGCATCGGAATGTAAAACTGGACTCACAGGAGAGGTTCAAATCATAGAAAGTGAGAGTGTTAGTCCTCTTGTAATTAAGTCGGCATTGTGCCTTTTGTATTAAACTCCCATGAAATTTCTGTGTTTCATCGTCAATAAGAAGGTCCAAGGGATACAGTAAGCCTTAAGTGAAGCATCGGAATCTAAAACTGGACACACAGGAGAGATTCAAATCATAGAAAGTGAGAGTGACAGTCCTCCTGTACTTAAGTCGGTATTGTGTCTTTTGTATTAAATACGGATGCAATTTCTGTATTTCATCGTCAATAAGAAGGTCCAAGGGATACAGTAAACCTGAAGTGAAGCATCGGAATCTAAAACTGGACTCATAGGAGAGGTTAAAATCATTGAAAGTTAGAGTGTCAGTCCACTTGTACTTAAGTCGGCATTGGGCCTTTTGAATTTAATTGCGATGCAATTTCTGTGTTTCATCGTCAATAAGACGGTGCAATGTATACAGTAAACTTGAAGTGAAGCATCGGAATCTAAAACTGGAATCACAGGAGAGGTTCAGATCATAGATAGTGAGAGTGTCCGTCCTCTTGTACTTAAGTTGGCATTGTGACTTTTGTATTAAATTCCGATGCAATTTCTGTATTTCATCGTCAATAAGAAGGTGCAATGTATACAGTAAACCTGAAGTGAAGCATCGGAATCTAAAACTGGACTCACAGGAGAGGTTCAAATCATAGAACGGGAGAGTGTCAGTCCTCTTGTACTTAAGTCGGTATTTTGCCTTTTGTATTAAATTCCGATGCAATTTCTATATTTCATCGTCAATAAGAAGGTCCAAGGGATACAGTAAACCTGAAGTGAAGCATCGGAATCTAAAACTGGACTTACAGGAAAGGTTCATTTCTGTGTTTCATCGTCAATAAGAAGGTGCAAAGTATACAGTAAACCTGAAGTGATGCATTGGAATCTAAAACTGGACGCACTGGAGAGGTTCAAATCAGAGAAAGAGAGAGTGACAGTCCTCTTTTACTTAAGTCGGCATTGTGCCTTTTGTATTAAATTCCCATGAGATTTCTCTGTTTCATCGTCTATAAGATGGTCCAAGGCATACAGTAAACCTGAAGTGAAGCATCGGAATCTAAACCTGGACTCACAGGAGAGGTTCAAATCATAGAAAGTGATAGTGTCAGTCCTCTTGTAGTTAAGTCGGCATTGTGCCGTTGGTATTAAATTCGGATTCAATTTCTGTGTTTCATCGTCAATAAGAAGGTGCAAGGTATACAGTAAACCTGAAGTGAAGCATCGGAATCTAAAACTGGACTCACATGAGAGGTTCAAATCATAGAAAGTGAGAGTGTCAGTCCTCTTGTACTTAAGTCGGCATTGTGCCTTTTGTATTAAATTCGGATGCAATTTCTGTGTTTCATCGTCAATAAGAAGGAAAAAGGAATACAGTAAACCTGAAGTGAAGCATCGGAATCTAAAACTGGACCCACAGGAGAGGTTCAACTCATACATAGTTAGAGTGTCAGTCCTCTTGTACTTAAGTCGGCATTGTGTCTTTTGAATTTAATTCCGATGCAATTTCTGTGTATCATCGTCAATAAGAAGGTGCAAGGTATACAGTAAACGAGAAGTGTAGCATCGCAATCTAAAACTGGACTCACAGGAGAAGTTCAAACCATAGAGAGTTAGAGTGTCAGTCCTCTAGTACTTAAGTCGGCATTGTGCCTTTTAAAATTAATTCCGATGCAATTTCTGTGTTTCAACGTCAATAAGAGGGTGCAAGGTATTCAGTAAACCTGAAGTGAAGCATCGGAATCTAAAACTGGACTCATAGGAGAGGTTAATATCATTGAAAGTTAGAGTGTCAGTCCACCTGTACTTAAGTCGGCATTGCGCCTTTTGTATTAAATGCGGATGCAATTTCTGTATTTCATCGTCAATAAGAAGGTCCAAGGGATACAGTAAACCTGAAGTGAAGAATCGGAATCTAAAACTGGACTCACAGGAGAGGTTCAAATCATAGATATTTAGAGTGTCAGTCCTCTTGTACTTAAGTCGGCATTGTGCCTTTTGAATTTAATTCCGATGCAATTTCTGTGTTTCATCGTCAATAAGACGGTGCAAGGTATACAGTAAACCTGAAGTGAAGAATCGGAATCTAAAACTGGAATCACAGGAGAGGTTCAGATCATAGAAAGTGAGAGTGTCAGTCCTCTTGTACTTAAGTTGGCATTGTGCCTTTTGTATTAAATTCCGATGGAATTTCTGTATTTCATCGTCAATAAGAAGGTGCAAGGTATACAGTAAACCTGAAGTGAAGCATCGGAATCTAAAACTGGACTCACAGGAGAGGTTCAAATCATAGAAAGGGAGAGTGTCAGTCCTCTTGTACTTAAGTCGGTATTTTGCCTTTTGTATTAAGATCCGATGCAATTTCTGTATTTCATCGTCAATAAGAAGGTCCAAGGGATACCGTAAACCTGAAGTGAGGAATCGGAATCTAAAACTGGGCTCACAGGAGAGGTTCAAATCATAGAAAGTTAGAGTGTTAGTCCTGGTGTACTTAAGTCGGCATTGTGCCTTTTGTATTAAATTCGGATGCAATTTCTGTGTTTCATCGTCAATAAGAAGGAAAAAGGAATACAGTAAACCTGAAGTGAAGCATCGGAATCTAAAACTGGACCCACAGGAGAGGTTCAACTCATACATAGTTAGAGTGTCAGTCCTCTTGTACTTAAGTCGGCATTGTGTCTTTTGAATTTAATTCCGATGCAATTTCTGTGTTTCATCGTCAATAAGAAGGTGCAAGGTATACAGTAAACCAGAAGTGAAGCATCGCAATCTTAAACTGGACTCACAGGAGAAGTTCAAATCATAGAGAGTTGGAGCGTCAGTCCTCTTGTACTTAAGTCGGCATTATGCCTTTCAAATTTAATTCCGATGCAATTTCTGTGTTTCATCGTCAATAAGAAGGTGCAAGGTATACAGTGAACCTGAAGTGAAGCATCGGAATGTAAAACTGGACTCACAATAGAGGTTCAAATCATAGAAAGTGAGAGTGTTAGTCCTCTTGTAATTAAGTCGGCATTGTGCCTTTTGTATTAAACTCCCATGAGATTTCTCTGTTTCATCGTCTATAAGATGGTCCAAGGCATACAGTAAACCTGAAGTGAAGCATCGGAATCTAAACCTGGACTCACATGAGAGGTTCAAATCATAGAAAGTGAGAGTGTCAGTCCTCTTGTACTTAAGTCGGCATTGTGCCTTTTGTATTAAAATCGGATGCAATTTCTGTGTTTCATCGTCAATAAGAAGGAAAAAGGAATACAGTAAACCTGAAGTGAAGCATCGGAATCTAAAACTGGACCCACAGGAGAGGTTCAACTCATACATAGTTAGAGTGTCAGTCCTCTTGTACTTAAGTCGGCATTGTGTCTTTTGAATTTAATTCCGATGCAATTTCTGTGTATCATCGTCAATAAGAAGGTGCAAGGTATACGGTAAACGAGAAGTGTAGCATCGCAATCCAAAACTGGACTCACAGGAGAAGTTCAAACCATAGAGAGTTAGAGTGTCAGTCCTCTTGTACTTAAGTCGGCATTGTGCCTTTTAAAATTAATTCCGATGCAATTTCTGTGTTTCAACGTCAATAAGAAGGTGCAAGGTATACAGTAAACCTGAAGTGAAGCATCGGAATCTAAAACTGGACTCATAGGAGAGGTTAATATCATTGAAAGTTAGAGTGTCAGTCCACCTGTACTTAAGTCGGCATTGTGCCTTTTGTATTAAATGCGGATGCAATTTCTGTATTTCATCGTCAATAAGAAGGTCCAAGGGATACAGTAAACCTGAAGTGAAGAATCGGAATCTAAAACTGGACTCACAGGAGAGGTTCAAATCATAGATATTTAGAGTGTCAGTCCTCTTGTACTTAAGTCGGCATTGTGCCTTTTGAATTTAATTCCGATGCAATTTCTGTGTTTCATCGTCAATAAGACGGTCCAAGGGATACCGTAAACCTGAAGTGAAGCATCGGAATCTAAAACTGGGCTCACAGGAGAGGTTCAAATCATAGAAAGGGAGAGTGTCAGTCCTCTTGTACTTAAGTCGGTATTTTGCCTTTTGTATTAAGATCCGATGCAATTTCTGTATTTCATCGTCAATAAGAAGGTCCAAGGGATACCGTAAACCTGAAGTGAAGCATCGGAATCTAAAACTGGGCTCACAGGAGAGGTTCAAATCATAGAAAGTTAGAGTGTTAGTCCTGTTGTACTTAAGTCGGCATTGTGCATTTTGAATTTAATTCCGATGCAATTTCTGTGTTTCATGGTCAATAAGAAGGTGGAAGGTATACAGTAAACCTGAAGTGATGCATTGCAATCTAAAACTGGACTCACAGGAGAGGTTCAAATCATAGAAAGGGATAGTGTCAGTCCTCTTGTACTTAAGTCGGCATTGTGAAGTTTGTATTAAATTCGGATTCAATTTCTGTGTTTCATCGTCAATAAGAAGGTGCAAAGTATACAGTAAACCTGAAGTGAAGCATCGGAAACTACAACTGGACTCACAGGAGAGGTTCAAATCATAGAAAATGAGAGTGTCAGTCCTCTTGTACTTAGGTCAGCATTGTGCCTTTTGTATTAAATTCGGATGCAATTTCTGTGTTTAATCGTCAATAAGAGGGACCAAGGGATACAGTAAACCTGAAGTGAAGCATCGGAATCTAAAACTGGACCCACAGGAGAGGTTCAACTCATACATAGTTGGAGTGTCAGTCCTCTTGTACTTAAGTCGGCATTGTGTCTTTTGAATTTAATTCCGATGCAATTTCTGTGTTTCATCGTCAATAAGAAGGTGCAAGGTATACAGTAAACGAGAAGTGAAGCATCGCAATCTTAAACTGGACTCACAGGAGAAGTTCAAATCATAGAGAGTTGGAGCGTCAGTCCTCTTGTACTTAAGTCGGCATTATGCCTTTCAAATTAAATTCCGATGCAATTTCTGTGTTTCATCGTCAATAAGAAGGTGCAAGGTATACAGTGAACCTGAAGTGAAGCATCGGAATGTAAAACTGGACTCACAATAGAGGTTCAAATCATAGAAAGTGAGAGTGTTAGTCCTCTTGTAATTAAGTCGGCATTGTGCCTTTTGTATTAAACTCCCATGAGATTTCTCTGTTTCATCGTCTATAAGATGGTCCAAGGCATACAGTAAACCTGAAGTGAAGCATCGGAATCTAAACCTGGACTCACATGAGAGGTTCAAATCATAGAAAGTGAGAGTGTCAGTCCTCTTGTACTTAAGTCGGCATTGTGCCTTTTGTATTAAATTCGGATGCAATTTCTGTGTTTCATCGTCAATAAGAAGGAAAAAGGAATACAGTAAACCTGAAGTGAAGCATCGGAATCTAAAACTGGACCCACAGGAGAGGTTCAACTCATACATAGTTAGAGTGTCAGTCCTCTTGTACTTAAGTCGGCATTGTGTCTTTTGAATTTAATTCCGATGCAATTTCTGTGTATCATCGTCAATAAGAAGGTGCAAGGTATACGGTAAACGAGAAGTGTAGCATCGCAATCCAAAACTGGACTCACAGGAGAAGTTCAAACCATAGAGAGTTAGAGTGTCAGTCCTCTTGTACTTAAGTCGGCATTGTGCCTTTTAAAATTAATTCCGATGCAATTTCTGTGTTTCAACATCAATAAGAAGGTGCAAGGTATACAGTAAACCTGAAGTGAAGCATCGGAATCTAAAACTGGACTCATAGGAGAGGTTAATATCATTGAAAGTTAGAGTGTCAGTCCACCTGTACTTAAGTCGGCATTGTGCCTTTTGTATTAAATGCGGATGCAATTTCTGTATTTCATCGTCAATAAGAAGGTCCAAGGGATACAGTAAACCTGAAGTGAAGAATCGGAATCTAAAACTGGACTCACAGGAGAGGTTCAAATCATAGATATTTAGAGTGTCAGTCCTCTTGTACTTAAGTCGGCATTGTGCCTTTTGAATTTAATTCCGATGCAATTTCTGTGTATCATCGTCAATAAGAAGGTGCAAGGTATACGGTAAACGAGAAGTGTAGCATCGCAATCCAAAACTGGACTCACAGGAGAAGTTCAAACCATAGAGAGTTAGAGTGTCAGTCCTCTTGCACTTAAGTCGGCATTGTGCCTTTTAAAATTAATTCCGATGCAATTTCTGTGTTTCAACGTCAATAAGAAGGTGCAAGGTATACAGTAAACCTGAAGTGAAGCATCGGAATCTAAAACTGGACTCATAGGAGAGGTTAATATCATTGAAAGTTAGAGTGTCAGTCCACCTGTACTTAAGTCGGCATTGTGCCTTTTGTATTAAATGCGGATGCAATTTCTGTATTTCATCGTCAATAAGAAGGTCCAAGGGATACAGTAAACCTGAAGTGAAGAATCGGAATCTAAAACTGGACTCACAGGAGAGGTTCAAATCATAGATATTTAGAGTGTCAGTCCTCTTGTACTTAAGTCGGCATTGTGCCTTTTGAATTTAATTCCGATGCAATTTCTGTGTTTCATCGTCAATAAGACGGTCCAAGGGATACCGTAAACCTGAAGTGAAGCATCGGAATCTAAAACTGGGCTCACAGGAGAGGTTCGAATCATAGAAAGGGTGAGTGTCAGTCCTCTTGTACTTAAGTCGGTATTTTGCCTTTTGTATTAAGATCCGATGCAATTTCTGTATTTCATCGTCAATAAGAAGGTCCAAGGGATACCGTAAACCTGAAGTGAAGCATCGGAATCTAAAACTGGGCTCACAGGAGAGGTTCAAATCATAGAAAGTTAGAGTGTTAGTCCTGTTGTACTTAAGTCGGCATTGTGCATTTTGAATTTAATTCCGATGCAATTTCTGTGTTTCATGGTCAATAAGAAGGTGGAAGGTATACAGTAAACCTGAAGTGATGCATTGCAATCTAAAACTGGACTCACAGGAGAGGTTCAAATCATAGAAAGGGATAGTGTCAGTCCTCTTGTACTTAAGTCGGCATTGTGAAGTTTGTATTAAATTCGGATTCAATTTCTGTGTTTCATCGTCAATAAGAAGGTGCAAAGTATACAGTAAACCTGAAGTGAAGCATCGGAAACTACAACTGGACTCACAGGAGAGGTTCAAATCATAGAAAATGAGAGTGTCAGTCCTCTTGTACTTAGGTCAGCATTGTGCCTTTTGTATTAAATTCGGATGCAATTTCTGTGTTTAATCGTCAATAAGAGGGACCAAGGGATACAGTAAACCTGAAGTGAAGCATCGGAATCTAAAACTGGACCAACAGGAGAGGTTCAACTCATACATAGTTGGAGTGTCAGTCCTCTTGTACTTAAGTCGGCATTGTGTCTTTTGAATTTAATTCCGATGCAATTTCTGTGTTTCATCGTCAATAAGAAGGTGCAAGGTATACAGTAAACGAGAAGTGAAGCATCGCAATCTTAAACTGGACTCACAGGAGAAGTTCAAATCATAGAGAGTTAGAGTGTCAGTCCTCTTGTACTTAAGTCGGCATTATGCCTTTCAAATTTAATTCCGATGCAATTTCTGTGATTCATCGTCAATAAGAAGGTGCAAGGTATACAGTGAACCTGAAGTGAAGCATCGGAATGTAAAACTGGACTCACAGGAGAGGTTCAAATCATAGAAAGTGAGAGTGTTAGTCCTCTTGTAATTACGTCGGCATTGTGCCTTTTGTATTAAACTCCGATGAAATTTCTGTATTTCATCGTCAATACGAAGGTGCAAGGTATACAGTAAACCTGAAGTGAAGCATCGGAATCTAAAACTGGACTCACAGGAGGAGTTCAAATCATAGAAGTTAGAGTGTCAGTCCTCTTGTACTTAAGTCGGCATTGTGATTTTTGTATTAAATTCGGATACAATTTCTGTGTTTCATCGTCAATAAGAAGGTCCAAGGTATACAGTAAACCTGAAGTGAAGCATCGGAATCCAAAACTGGACTGACAGGAGAGGTTCAAATCACAGAAAGTGAGAGTGTCAGTACACTTTTACTTACGTCGGCATTGTACTTTTTGTATTAAATTCGGATGCAATTTCTGTGTTACAACATCAATAAGAAGGTTCAAGGTATACAGTAAACCTGAAGTGAAGCATCGGAATCTAAAACTGGACTCACAGAAGTGGTTCAAATCATAGAAAGTTAGAGTGTCAGTCCTCTTGTACTTAAGTCGTCATTGTGCCTTTTGTATTAAATTCGGATGCAAACTCTATGATTCATCGTCAATAAGAAGGTCCAAGTTATATACTAAACCTGAAGTGAAGTTTCGGAATCTAAAACTGGACTCACAGGAGAGGTTCAAATCATAGACGGTTAGAGTGTCAGTCCTCATGTACTTAAGACAGGATTGTGCCTTTTGTATTAAATTCGGATGCAATTTCTGTGTCTCATCGTCAATAAGAAGGTCCAAGGTATACAGTAAACCAGAATTGAAGCATCGGAATCTGAAACCGGACTCACAGGAGAGGTTCAAATCACAGAAAGTGAGAGTGTCAGTACTCTTTTACTTAAGTCGGCATTGTGCCTTTTGTATTAAATTCGGACGCAATTTCTGTGTTTCATCGTCAATAAGAAGGTCCAAGGGATACAGTAAAAATGAAGTGAAGCATCGGCATCTAAAAGTAGACTCACAGGAGCGGGTCAAATCATTGAAAGTTAGAGTGTCAGTCCTCGTGTACTTAAGAAGGCATTGTGCCTTTTGAATTGAATTCCGATGGAATTTATGTGTTTCATCGTCAATAAGAAGGTCCAAAGGATACAGTAAACCTGAAGAGATGCATCGGAATCTAAAACTGGACTCACAGGAGAGGTTCTAAACAAAGAAAGTTAGAGTGTCAGTCCTCTTGTACTTACGTCGGCATTTTGCCCTTTGAATTTAATTTCGGTGCAAATTTTATGTTTCATCGTCAATAAGACGGTGCAAGGTATACAGTAAACCTGAAGAGAAGCATCGGAATCTAAATCTGGACTCTCAGGAGGGGTTCAAGTCATAGAAAGTGAGAGTGTCAGTCCTAATGTACTTAAGTTGGCATTGTGCCTATTGAATTTAATACCGATGCTATTTCTGTGTTTCATCGTCAATAAGAAGGTGCAAGGTATAAAGTAAACCTGAAGTAAAGCATCGGAAACTGAAACTGGACTCACAGGAGAGATTCAAATCATAGAAAGAGAGAGTGTCAGTCCTCTTTTACTTAAGTCGGCATTGTGGCTTTTGTATTAAATTCGGATGCAATTACTGTATTTCATCGTCAATAAGAAGGTCCAAGGGATACAGTAAAACTGTATTGAAGCATCGGAATCTAAAACTGGACTCACAGGACAGGTTCAAATCACAGAAAGTTAGAGTGTCAGTCCTCTTGTACTTAAGTCGGCAATGTGCCTTTTGAATTTAATTCCTATGCAATTTCTGTGTTTCATCGTCAATAAGTAGGTGGAAGGTATACAGTAAACCTGAAGTGAAGCATCGGAATCCTAAACTGGACCCACAGGAGAGGTTCAAATCATGGAGAGTTAGAGTGTCAGTCCTCTTATACTTAAGTCGGCATTGTGCTTTTTGAATTTAATTCCGATGCAATTTCTGTGTTTCATCGTCAATAAGAAGGTGCAAGGTATAAAGTAAACCTGAAGCGAAGCATCGGAATCTAAAACTGGACTCCTAGGAGAGGTTAAAATCATTGAAAGTTAGAGTGTCAGTCCTCTTGTACTTAAGTCGGCATTGTGCATTTTGTATTATATGCGGATGCAATTTCTGTATTTCATCGTCAATAAGAAGGTCCAAGGGATACAGTAAACCTCAAGTGAAGCATCGGAATCTAAAACTGAACTCACAGGAGAGGTTCAAGTCATAGAAAGTGAGAGTGTCAGTCCTAATGTACTTAAGTTGGCATTGTGCCTTTTGTATTAAATTCCGACGCAATTTCTGTGTTTCATCGTCAATAAGAAGGTGTAAGGTTTACAGTAAACCTGAAGTGAAGCATCGGAATCTAAAACTGGACTCACAGGAGAGGTTCAAATCATAGAAAGGGAGAGTATCAGTCCACTTGTACTTAAGTCGGTATTGTGCCTTTTGTATTAAATTCGGATGCAATTTCTGTATTTCATCATCAATAAGAAGGTCCAAGGGATACAGTAAAACTGAATTGAAGCATCGGAATCTAAAACTGGACTCACAGGACAGGTTCAAATCACAGAAAGTTAGAGTGTCAGTCCTCTTGTACTTAAGTCGGCATTGTGCCTTTTGAATTTAATTCCGATGCAATTTCTGTTTTTCATCGTCAATAAGAAGGTGCAAGGTATACAGTAAACCTGAAGTGATGCATCGGAATCCTAAACTGGACTCACAGGAGAGGTTCAAATCATGGAGAGTTAGAGTGTCAGTCCTCTTATACTTAAGTCGGCATTGGTCCTTTTGAATATAATTCCGATGCAATTTCTGTGTTTCATCGTCAATAAGAAGGTGCAAGGTATACATTAAACCTGAAGTGAAGCATCGGAATCTAAAACTGGACTCATAGGAGAGGTTAAAATCATTGAAAGTTAGAGTGTCAGTCCACTTGTACTTAAGTCGCCATTGTGCCTTTTGAATTTAATTCGGATGCAATTTCTGTGTTTCATCGTCAATAAGATGGTGCAATGTATACAGTAAACCTGAAGTGAAGCATCGGAATCTAAAACTGGAATCACAGGAGAGGTTCAGACCATAGAAAGTGAGAGTGTCCGTCCTCTTGTACTTAAGTTGGCATTGTGACTTTTGTATTAAATTGCGATGCAATTTATGTATTTCATCATCAATAAGAAGGTGCAATGTATACAGTAAACCTGAAGTGAAGCATCGGAATCTAAAACTGGACTCACAGGAGAGGTTCAAATCATAGACAGAGAGAGTGACAGTCCTCTTTTACATAAGTCGGCATTGTGCCGTTTGTATTAAATTCGGATTCAATTTCTGTGTTTCATCGTCAATAATAATGTGCAAGGTATACAGTAAACCTGAAGTGAAGCATCGGAATCTAAAACTGGACTCACATGAGAGGTAAAAATCATAGAAAGTGAGAGTGCCAGTCCACTTGTACTTAAGTCGGCATTGTGCCTTTTGTATTAAATTCGGATGCAATTTCTGTGTTTCATCGTCAATAAGAAGGAAAAAGGAATACAGTAAACCTGAAGTGAAGCATCGGAATCTAAAACTGGACCCACAGGAGAGGTTCAACTCATACATAGTTAGAGTGTCAGTCCTCTTGTACTTAAGTCGGCATTGTGTCTTTTGAATTTAATTCCGATGCAATTTCTGTGTATCATCGTCAATAAGAAGGTGCAAGGTATACAGTAAACGAGAAGTGTAGCATCGCAATCTAAAACTGGACTCACAGGAGAAGTTCAAACCATAGAGAGTTAGAGTGTCAGTCCTCTTGTACTTATGTCGGCATTGTGCCTTTTAAAATTAATTCCGACGCAATTTCTGTGTTTCATCGTCAATAAGAAGGTGCAAGGTATACAGTGAACCTGAAGTGAAGCATCGGAATCTAAAACTGGACTGACAGGAGAGGTTCAAATCACAGAAAGTGAGAGTGTCAGTCCACTTTTACTTAAGTCGGCATTGTGCTTTTTGTATTAAATTCGGATGCAATTTCTGTGTTTCAACATCAATAAGAAGGTTCAAGGTATACAGTAAACCTGAAGTGAAGCATCGGAATCTAAAACTGGACTCACAGAAGTGGTTCAAATCATAGAAAGTTAGAGTGTCAGTCCTCTTGTACTTAAGTCGTCATTGTGCCTTTTGTATTAAATTCGGATGCAAACTCTATGATTCATCGTCAATAAGAAGGTCCAAGTTATATAGTAAACCTGAAGTGAAGTTTCGGAATCTAAAACTGGACTCACAGGAGAGGTTCAAATCATAGACGATTAGAGTGTCAGTCCTCATGTACTTAAGACAGGATTGTGCCTTTTGTATTAAATTCGGATGCAATTTCTGTGTCTCATCGTCAATAAGAAGGTCCAAGGTATACAGTAAACCAGAATTGAAGCATCGGAATCTGAAACCGGACTCACAGGAGAGGTTCAAATCACAGAAAGTGAGAGTGTCAGTACTCTTTTACTTAAGTCGGCATTGTGCCTTTTGAATTTAATTCCGATGCAATTTCTGTTTTACATCGTCAATAAGAAGGTGCAAGGTATACAGTAAACCAGAAGTGATGCATCGGAATCAAAAACTGGACTCACAGGAGAGGTTCAAATCATGGAGAGTTAGAGTGTCAGTCCTCTTATACTTAAGTCCTCATTGGTCCTTTTGAATTTAATTCCGATGCAATTTCTGTGTTTCATCGTCAATAAGAAGGTGCAAGGTATACATTAAACCTGAAGTGAAGCATCGGAATCTAAAACTGGACTCATAGGAGAGGTTAAAATCATTGAAAGGTAGAGTGTCAGTCCACTTGTACTTAAGTCGGCATTGTGCCTTTTGAATTTAATTCCGATGCAATTTCTGTGTTTCATCGTCAATAAGACGGTGCAATGTATACAGTAAACCTGAAGTGAAGCATCGGAATCTAAAACTGGAATCACAGGAGAGGTTCAGACCATAGAAAGTGAGAGTGTCCGTCCTCTTGTACTTAAGTTGGCATTGTGACTTTTGTATTAAATTCCGATGCAATTTATGTATTTCATCGTCAATAAGAAGGTGCAATGTATACAGTAAACCTGAAGTGAAGCATCGGAATCTAAAACTGGACTCACAGGAAAGGTTCATTTCTGTGTTTCATCGTCAATAAGAAGGTGCAGGGTATACAGTAAACCTGAAGTGATGCATTGGAATCTAAAACTGGACGCACAGGAGAGGTTCAAATCAGAGAAAGAGAGAGTGACAGTCCTCTTTTACTTAAGTCGGGATTGTGCCTTTTGTATTAAATTCCGATGAGATTTCTCTGTTGCATCGTCAATAAGATGGGTCAAGGCATACAGTAAACCTGAAGTGAAGCATCGGAATCTAAACCTGGACTCACAGGAGAGGTTCATATCATAGAAAGTGATAGTGTCAGTCCTCTTGTACTTAAGTCGGCATTGTGCCGTTTGTATTAAATTCGGATTCAATTTCTGTGTTTCATCGTCAATAAGAATGTGCAAGGTATACAGTAAACCTGAAGTGAAGCATCGGAATCTAAAACTGGACTCACATGAGAGGTACAAATCATAGAAAGTGAGAGTGCCAGTCCACTTGTACTTAAGTCGGCATTGTGCCTTTTGTATTAAATTCGGATGCAATTTCTGTGTTTCATCGTCAACAAGAAGGAAAAAGGAATACAGTAAACCTGAAGTGAAGCATCGGAATCTAAAACTGGACCCACAGGAGAGGTTCAACTCATACATAGTTAGAGTGTCAGTCCTCTTGTACTTAAGTCGGCATTGTGTCTTTTGAATTTAATTCCGATGCAATTTCTGTGTATCATCGTCAATAAGAAGGTGCAAGGTATACAGTAAACGAGAAGTGTAGCATCGCAATCTAAAACTGGACTCACAGGAGAAGTTCAAACCATAGAGAGTTAGAGTGTCAGTCCTCTTGTACTTATGTCGGCATTGTGCCTTTTAAAATTAATTCCGATGCAATTTCTGTGTTTCATCGTCAATAAGAAGGTGCAAGGTATACAGTGAACCGAAATGAAGCATCGGAATGTAAAACAGGCCTCACAGGAGAGGTTCAAATCATAGAAAGAGAGAGTGTCAGTCCTCTTTTACTTAACTCGGCATTGTGTCTTTTGTATTAAATTCGGATGGAATTTCTGTATTTCATCGTCAATAAGAAGGTCCAAGGTATACAGTAAACCTGAAGTGAACCATCGGAATCTAAAACTGGACTCACAGGAGAGGTTCAAATCATAGAAAGTGAGAGTGTCAGTCCTCTTGTACTTAAGTCGGCATTGTGCCTTTTGAATTTAATTCCGATGCAATTTCTGTGTTTCATCGTCAATAGGAAGGTGCAAGGTATACAGTATACCTGAAGTGAAGCATCGGAATGTAAAACTGGACTCACAGGAGAGGTTCAAATCATAGAAAGTGAGAGTGTTAGTCCTCTTATACTTAAGTCGGCATTGTGCCTTTTGAATTTAATTCCGATGCAATTTCTGTGTTTCATCGTCAATAGGAAGGTGCAAGGTATACAGTATACCTGAAGTGAAGCATCGGAATGTAAAACTGGACTCACAGGAGAGGTTCAAATCATGGAGAGTGAGAGTGTCAGTCCTCTTATACTTAAGTCGGCATTGTGCCTTTTGAATTTAATTCCGATGCAATTTCTGTGTTTCATCGTCAATAAGAAGGTGCAAGGTATACAGTAAACCAGAAGTGAAGCATCGCAATCTTAAACTGGACTCACAGGAGAAGTTCAAATCATAGAGAGTTGGAGCGTCAGTCCTCTTTTACTTAAGTCGGCATTATGCCTTTCAAATTTAATTCCGATGCAATTTCTGTGTTTCATCGTCAATAAGAAGGTGCAAGGTATACAGTGAACCTGAAGTGAAGCATCGGAATGTAAAACTGGACTCACAGGAGAGGTTCAAATCATAGAAAGTGAGAGTGTTAGTCCTCTTGTAATTAAGTCGGCATTGTGCCTTTTGTATTAAACTCCGATGAAATTTCTGTGTTTCATCGTCAATAAGAAGGTCCAAGGGATACAGTAAGCCTGAAGTGAAGCATCGGAATCTAAAACTGGACACACAGGAGAGATTCAAATCATAGAAAGTGAGAGTGTCAGTCCTCCTGTACTTAAGTTGGTATTGTGCCTTTTGTATTAAATACGGATGCAATTTCTGTATTTCATCGTCAATAAGAAGGTCCAAGGGATACAGTAAACCTGAAGTGAAGCATCGGAATCTAAAACTGGACTCATAGGAGAGGTTAAAATCATTGAAAGTTAGAGTGTCAGTCCACTTGTACTTAAGTCGGCATTGTGCCTTTTGAATTTAATTCCGATGCAATTTCTGTGTTTCATCGTCAATAAGACGGTGCAATGTATACAGTAAACTTGAAGTGGAGCATCGGAAACTAAAACTGGAATCACAGGAGAGGTTCAGATCATAGATAGTGAGAGTGTCCGTCCTCTTGTACTTAAGTTGGCATTGTGACTTTTGTATTAAATTCCGATGCAATTTCTGTATTTCATCGTCAATAAGAAGGTGCAATGTATACAGTAAACCTGAAGTGAAGCATCGGAATCTAAAACTGGACTGATAGGAGAGGTTCAAATCATAGAAAGGGAGAGTGTCAGTCCTCTTGTACTTAAGTCGGTATTTTGCCTTTTGTATTAAATTCCGATGCAATTTCTATATTTCATCGTCAATAAGAAGGTCCAAGGGATACAGTAAACCTGAAGTGAAGCTTCGGAATCTAAAACTGGACTCACAGGAAAGGTTCATTTCTGTGTTTCATCGTCAATAAGAAGGTGCAAAGTATACAGTAAACCTGAAGTGATGCATTGGAATCTAAAACTGGACGCACAGGAGAGGTTCAAATCAGAGAAAGAGAGAGTGACAGTCCTCTTTTACTTAAGTCGGCATTGTGCCTTTTGTATTAAATTCCCATGAGATTTCTCTGTTTCATCGTCTATAAGATGGTCCAAGGCATACAGTAAACCTGAAGTGAAGCATCGGAATCGAAACCTGCACTCACAGGAGAGGTTCAAATCACAGAAAGTGATAGTGTCAGTCCTCTTGTACTTAAGTCGGCATTGTGCCGTTTGTATTAAATTCGGATTCAATTTCTGTGTTTCATCGTCAATAAGAAGGTGCAAGGTATACAGTAAACCTGAAGTGAAGCATCGGAATCTAAAACTGGACTCACATGAGAGGTTCAAATCATAGAAAGTGAGAGTGTCAGTCCTCTTGTACTTAAGTCGGCATTGTGCCTTTTGTATTAAAATCGGATGCAATTTCTGTGTTTCATCGTCAATAAGAAGGAAAAAGGAATACAGTAAACCTGAAGTGAAGCATCGGAATCTAAAACTGGACCCACAGGAGAGGTTCAACTCATACATAGTTAGAGTGTCAGTCCTCTTGTACTTAAGTCGGCATTGTGTCTTTTGAATTTAATTCCGATGCAATTTCTGTGTATCATCGTCAATAAGAAGGTGCAAGGTATACAGTAAACGAGAAGTGTAGCATCACAATCTAAAACTGGACTCACAGGAGAAGTTCAAACCATAGAGAGTTAGAGTGTCAGTCCTCTTGTACTTAAGTCGGCATTGTGCATTTTAAAATTAATTCCGATGCAATTTCTGTGTTTCATCGTCAATAAGAAGGTGCAAAGTATACAGTAAACCTGAAGTGAAGCTTCGGAATCTAAAACTGGACTCATAGGAGAGGTTAATATCATTGAAAGTTAGAGTGTCAGTCCACCTGTACTTAAGTCGGCATTGTGCCTTTTGTATTAAATGCGGATGCAATTTCTGTATTTCATCGTCAATAAGAAGGTCCAAGGGATACAGTAAACCTGAAGTGAAGAATCGGAATCTAAAACTGGACTCACAGGAGAGGTTCAAATCATAGATATTTAGAGTGTCAGTCCTCTTGTACTTAAGTCGGCATTGTGCCATTTGAATTTAATTCCGATGCAATTTCTATGTTTCATCGTCAATAAGACGGTGCAAGGTATACAGTAAACCTGAAGTGAAGCATCGGAATCTAAAACTGGAATCACAGGAGAGGTTCAGATCATAGAAAGTGAGAGTGTCAGTCCTCTTGTACTTAAGTTGGCATTGTGCCTTTTGTATTAAATTCCGATGGAATTTCTGTATTTCATCGTCAATAAGAAGGTGCAAGGTATACAGTAAACCCGAAGTGAAGCATCGGAATCTAAAACTGGACTCACAGGAGAGGTTCAAATCATAGAAAGGGAGAGTGTCAGTCCTCTTGTACTTAAGTCGGTATTTTGCCATTTGTATTAAGATCCGATGCAATTTCTGTATTTCATCGTCAATAAGAAGGTCCAAGGGATACCGTAAACCTGAAGTGAAGCATCGGAATCTAAAACTGGGCTCACAGGAGAGGTTCAAATCATAGAAAGTTAGAGTGTTAGTCCTGTTGTACTTAAGTCGGCATTGTGCATTTTGAATTTAATTCCGATGCAATTTCTGTGTTTCATGGTCAATAAGAAGGTGGAAGGTATACAGTAAACCTGAAGTGATGCATTGCAATCTAAAACTGGACTCACAGGAGAGGTTCAAATCATAGAAAGGGATAGTGTCAGTCCTCTTGTACTTAAGTCGGCATTGTGAAGTTTGTATTCAATTCGGATTCAATTTCTGTGTTTCATCGTCAATAAGAAGGTGCAAAGAATACAGTAAACCTGAAGTGAAGCATCGGAAACTACAACTGGACTCACAGGAGAGGTTCAAATCATAGAAAATGAGAGTGTCAGTCCTCTTGTACTTAGGTCAGCATTGTGCCTTTTGTATTAAATTCGGATGCAATTTCTGTGTTTAATCGTCAATAAGAGGGACCAAGGGATACAGTAAACCTGAAGTGAAGCATCGGAATCTAAAACTGGACATACAGGAGAGGTTCAACTCATACATAGTTGGAGTGTCAGTCCTCTTGTACTTAAGTCGGCATTGTGTCTTTTGAATTTAATTCCGATGCAATTTCTGTGTTTCATCGTCAATAACAAGGTGCAAGGTATACAGTAAACGAGAAGTGAAGCATCGCAATCTTAAACTGGACTCACAGGAGAAGTTCAAATCATAGAGAGTTAGAGTGTCAGTCCTCTTGTACTTAAGTCGGCATTATGCCTTTCAAATTTAATTCCGATGCAATTTCTGTGTTTCATCGTCAATAACAAGGTGCAAGGTATACAGTAAACCTGAAGTGAATCATCGGAATCTAAAACTGGACTCACAGGAGAGGTTCAAATCATAGAAAGTGAGAGTGTTAGTCCTCTTGTAATTAAGTCGGCATTGTGACTTTTGTATTAAATTCCGATGCAATTTCTGTGTTTCATCGTCAATAAGAAGGTGCAAGGTATACAGTAAACCTGAAGTGAAGCATCAGAATCCAAAACTGGACTCACAGGAGAGGTTCAAATCATAGGGAGTTAGAGTGTCAGTCCTCTTGTACTTAACTCGGCATTGTGCCTTTGAATTTAATTCCGATGCAATTTCTGTGTTTCATCGTCGATAAGAAGGTGCAAGGTATACAGTAAACCTGACGTGAAACATCGGAATCTAAAACTGGACTCATAGGAGAGGTTCAAATCATTGAAAGTTAGAGTGTCAGTCCTCTTGTACTTAAGTCGGCATTGTGCCTTTTGTATTAAATGCGGATCCAATTTCAGTAATTCATCGTCAATAAGAAGGTCCAAGGGATACAGTAAACCTGAAGTGTGGAATCGGAATCTAAAACTGGACTCACAGGAGAGGTTCACATCATAGAAAGTTAGAGTGTCAGTCCTCCTGTACTTAAGTCGGCATTGTGCCTTTTGAATATAATTCCGATGCAATTTTTGTGTTTCATCGTCAATAAGACGGTGCAAGGTATGAACCGGAAGTGAAGCATCGGAATCTATAACTGGAATCACAGGAGAGGTTCAAATCATAGAAAGTGAGAGTGTCAGTCCTCTTGTACTTAAGTCGGCATTGTGCCTTTTGTATTAAATTCGGATGCAATTTCTGTGTTTCATCGTCAATAAGAAGAACCAAGGGATACAGTAAACCTGAAGTGACGCATCGGAATCTAAAACTGGACCCACAGGGGAGGTTCAAATCATAGATAGAGTGTCAGCCCTGTTGTACTTAAGTCGGCATTGTGTCTTTTGATTTTAATTCCGATGCAATTTCTGTGTTTCATCGTCAATAAGAAGGTCCAAGGGATACAGTAAACCAGAAATGAAGCATCCGAATCTAAAACTGGACTCACAGGAGAGGATCAAATCATAGAAAGTGAGAGTGTCAGTCCTCTTGTACTTAAGTCGGCATTGTGCTTTTTGAATTTAATTCCGATGCTATATCTGTGTTTCATCGTCAATACGAAGGTGCAAGGTATACAGTAAACCTGAAGTGAAGCATCGGAAACTGAAACTGGACTCACAGGAGAGGTTCAAATCATAGAAAGAGAGAGTGTCACTCCTCTTTTACTTAAGTCGGCATTGTGGCTTTTGTATTAAATTCGGATGCAATTTCTGTATTTCATCGTCAATAAGAAGGTCCAAGGGATACAGTAAACCTGAAGTGAAGAATCGGAATCTAAAACTGGACTCACAGGAGAGGTTCGAATCATAGAAAGTTAGAGTTTCAGTCCTCTTGTACTTAAGTCGGCATTGTGCCTTTTGAAATTAATTCCGATGCAATTTCTGCGTTACATCGTCAATAAGACGGTGCAAGGTATACAGTAAATCTGAAGTGAAGCATCGGAACCTAAAACTGGAATCACAGGAGAGGTTCAGATCATAGAAAGTGAGAATGTCTGTCCTCTTGTACTTAAGTTGGCATTGTGCTTTTTGTATTAAATTCCGATCAATTTCTGTGTTTCATCGTCAATAAGACGGTCCAAGGGATACAGTAAACCTGAAGTGAAGCATCGGAATCTAAAACTGGACTCACAGGAGAGGTTCAAATCATAGAAAGGGAGAGTGTCAGTCCTCTTGTACTTAAGTCGGTATTGTGCCTTTTGTAATAAATTCGGATGCAATTTCTGTATTTCATCATCAATAAGATGGTCCAAGGGATACAGTAAACCTGAAGTGAAGCATCAGAATCTAAAACTGGACTCACAGGAGAGGATCAAACCATAGGAAGTTAGAGTGTCATTCCTCTTGTACTTAAGTCGGCATTGTGCCTTTTGAATTTAATTCCGATGCAATTTCTGTGTTTCATCGTCAATAAGAAGGTGCAAGGTATACAGTAAACCAGAAGTGAAGCATCCGAATCTAAAACTGGACTCACAGGAGAGGATCAAATCATAGAGAGTTAGAGTGTCAGTCCTCTTGTACTTAAGTCGGCATTGTGCTTTTTGAATTTAATTCCGATGCTATTTCTGTGTTTCATCGTCAATACGAAGGTGCAAGGTATACAGTAAACCTGAAGTGAAGCATCAGAAACTGAAACTGGACTCACAGGAGAGGTTCAAATCATAGAAAGACAGAGTGTCACTCCTCTTTTACTTAAGTTGGCATTGTGGCTATTGTATTAAATTCGGATGCAATTTCTGTATTTCATCGTCAATAAGAAGGTCCAAGGGATACAGTAAACCTGAAGTGAAGAATCGGAATCTAAAACTGGAATCACAGGAGAGGTTCAAATCATAGAAAGTTAGAGTGTCAGTCCTCTTGTACTTAAGTCGGCATTGTGCCTTTTGAAATTAATTCCGATCCAATTTCTGCGTTACATCGTCAATAAGACGGTGCAAGGAATACAGTAAACCTGAAGTGAATCATAGGAATCTTAAACTGGAATCACAGGAGAGGTTCAGATCATAGAAAGTGAGAGTGTCTGTCCTCTTGTACTTAAGTTGGCATTGTGCCTTTTGTATTAACTTCCGATGCAATTTCTGTGTTTCATCGTCAATAAGACGGTCCAAGGGATACAGTAAACCTGAAGTGAAGCATCGGAATCTAAAACTGGACTCACAGGAGAGGTTCAAATCATGGAAAGGGAGAGTGTCAGTCCTCTTGTACTTAAGTCAGTATTGTGCCTTTTGTATTAAATTCGGATGCAATTTCTGTGTTTCATCGTCGATAAGAAGGTGCAAGGTATACAGTAAACCTGACGTGAAACATCGGAATCTAAAACTGGACTCATAGGAGAGGTTCAAATCATAGAAAGACAGAGTGTCACTCCTCTTTTACTTAAGTCGGCATTGTGGCTATTGTATTAAATTCGGATGCAATTTCTGTATTTCATCGTCAATAAGAAGGTCCAAGGGATACAGTAAACTTGATGTGAAGCATCAGAATCTAAAACTGGACTCACAGGAGAGGACAAAACCATAGGAAGTTAGAGTGTCATTCCTGTTGTACTTAAGTCGGCATTGTGCCTTTTGAACTTAATTCCGATGCTATTTCTGTGTTTCATCGTCAATAAGAAGGTGCAAGGTATACAGTAAACCTGAAGCGAAGCATCGGAATCTAAAACTGGACTCATAGGAGAGGTTAAAATCATTGAAAGTTAGAGTGTCAGCCCTCTTGTACTTAAGTCGGCAATGTGCCTTTTGTATTAAATGCGGATGCAATTTCTGTATTTCATCGTCAATAAGAAGGTGCAAGGGATACAGTAAACCTGAAGTGAAGAATCGGAATCTACAACTGGATTCACAGGAGAGGTTCAAATCATAGAAAGTTAGAGTGTCAGTCCTCTTGTACTTAAGTCGGCTTTGTGCCTTTTGAATTTAATTCCGATGCAATTTCTGTGTGTCATCGTCAATAAGACGGTGCAAGGTATACAGTAAACCTGAAGTGAAGCATCGGAATCAAAAACTGGAATCACAGGAGAGGTTCAGATCATAGAAAGTGAGAGTGTCCGTCCTCTTGTACTTAAGTTGGCATTGTGCCTTTTGTATTAAATTCCGATGCAATTTCTGTATTTCATCGTCAATAAGAAGGTGCAAGGTAAACAGTAAACCTGAAGTGAAGCATCGGAATGTAAAACTGGACTCACAGGAGAGGTTCAAAACATAGAAAGAGAGAGTGACAGTCCTCTTTTACATAAGTCGGTATTGTGCCTTTTGTATTAAATTCCGATGAAATTTCTGTGTTTCATCGTCAATAAGAAGGTCCAAGGGATACAGTGAACCTGAAGTGAAGCATCGGAAACTAAAACTGGACTCACAGGAGAGGTTCAAATCATAGAAAGGGAGAGTGTCAGTCCTCTTGTACTTAAGTCAGTATTTTTCTTTTGTATTAATTTTCGATGCAATTTCTGTATTTCATCGTCAATAAGAAGGTGCAAGGGATACAGTAAACCTGAAGTGAAGAATCGGAATCTACAACTGGATTCACAGGAGAGGTTCAAATCATAGAAAGTTAGAGTGTCAGTCCTCTTGTACTTAAGTCGGCACTGTGCCTTTCAAATTTAATTCCGATGCAATTTCTGTGTTTAATCGTCAATAAGAAGGTGCAAGGTATACAGTGAACCTGAAGTGAAGCATCGGAATGTAAAACTGGACTCACAGGAGAGGTTCAAATCATAGAAAGTGAGAGTGATAGGCCTCTTGTAATTAAGTCGGCATTGTGCCTTTTGTATTAAAATCCGATGAAATTTCTGTGTTTCATCGTCCATAAGAAGGTCCAAGGGATACAGTAAGCCTGAAGTGAAGCATCGGAATCTAAAACTGGACACACAGGAGAGATTCAAATCATGGAAAGTGAGAGTGTCAGTCCTCCTGTACTTAAGTCGGTATTGTGCCTTTTGTATTAAATTCGGATGCAATTTCTGTATTTCATAGTCAATAAGAAGGTCCAAGGGATACAGTAAAACTGAAGTAAAGCATCGGAATGTAAAACTGGACTCGCAGGAGAGGTTCAAATCATAGAAAGTGAGAGTGTTAGTCCTCTTGTAATTAAGTCGGCATTGTGACTTTTGTATTAAATTCCGATGCAATTTCTGTGTTTCATCGTCAATAAGAAGGTGCAAGGTATACAGTAAACCTGAAGTGAAGCATCAGAATCCAAAACTGGGCTCACAGGAGAGGTTCAAGTCATAGAGAGTTAGAGTGTCAGTCCTCTTGTACTTAAGTCGGCATTGTGCCTTTTGAATTTAATTCCGATGCAATTTCTGTGTTTCATCGTCAATAACAAGGTGCAAGGTATACAGTAAACCTGAAGTGAAACATCGGAGTCTAAACCTGGACTCATAGGAGAGGTTCAAATCATTGAAAGTTATAGTGTCAGTCCTCTTGTACTTAAGTCGGCATTGTGCCTTTTGAATATAATTCCGATGCAATTTTTGTGTTTCATCGTCAATAAGAAGAACCAAGGGATACAGTAAACCTGAAGTGAAGCATCGGAATCTAAAACTGGACTCACAGGAGAGGTTCAAATCATAGAAAGGGAGAGTGTCAGTCCTCTTGTACTTAAGTCGGTATTGTGCCTTTTGTATTAATTTCGGATGCAATTTCTGTATTTCATCATCAATAAGAAGGTCCAAGGGATACAGTAAACCTGAAGTGAAGCATCAGAATCTAAAACTGGACTCACAGGAGTGGATCAACCCATAGGAAGTTAGAGTGTGATTCCTCTTGTACTTAAGTCGGCATTGTGCCTTTTGAATTTAATTCCGATGCAATTTCTGTGTTTCATCGTCAATAAGAAGGTGTAGGGTATACAGTAAACCTGAAATGAAGCATCGGAATCCAAAACTGGACTCACAGGAGAGGTTCAAATCATGGAGAGTTAGAGTGTCAGTCCTCATATACTTAAGTCGGCATTGTGCCTATTGAACTTAATTCCGATGCTATTTCTGTGTGTCATCGTCAATAAGAAGGTGCAAGGTATACAGTAAACCTGAAGCGAAGCATCGGAATCTAAAACTGGACTCATAGGAGAGGTTCAAATCATAGACAGTTAGAGTGTCAGTCCTCATGTACTTAAGTCAGCATTGTGCCTTTAGTATTAAATTCGGATGCAATTTCGGTGTCTCATCGTCAATAAGAAGGCCAAGGTATACAGTAAACCTGAAGTGAAGCATCGGAATCTGAAACCGGACTCACAGGAGAGGTTCAAATCACAGAAAGTGAGAGTGTCAGTCCTCTTTTACTTAAGTCGGCATTGTGCCTTTTGTATTAAATTCGGATGCAATTTATGTGTTTCATCGTCAATAAGAAGGTCCAAGGGATACAGTAAACCAGAAGTTAAGAATCGGATCTAAAACTGGACTCACAGAAGAGGTTCAAATCATAGAAAGTTAGAGTGTGAGTCCTCTTGTACTTAAGTCGTCATTGTGCCTTTTGTATTAAATTCGGATGCTAACTCTTTTTTTCATCGTCAATAAGAAGGTGAAAGGGATACAGTAAACCGGAAGTGAAGCATCGGAATCTAAAACTGGACTCACAGGAGTGGTTCAAATCATAGACAGTTAGAGTGTCAGTCCTCATGTACTTAAGTCAGCATTGTGCCTTTAGTATTAAATTCGGATGCAATTTCGGTGTCTCATCGTGAATAAGAAGGCCAAGGTATACAGTAAACCTAAAGTGAAGCATCGGAATCTGAAACCGGACTCACAGGAGAGGTTCAAATCACAGAAAGTGAGAGTGTCAGTCCTCTTTTACTTAAGTCGGCATTGTGCCTTTTGTATTAAATTCGGATGCAATTTATGTGTTTCATCGTCAATAAGAAGGTCCAAAGGAAACAGTAAACCTGAAGAGATGCATCGGAATCTAAAACTGGATTCACAGGAGAGGTTCAAACCATAGAAAGTTAGAGTGTCAGTCCTCTTGTACTTGTCGGCATTGTGTCTTTTGAATTTAATTCGGATGCTATTTCTATGTTTCATCGTCAATAAGACGGTGCCAGGTATTCAGTAAACCTGAAGTGAAACATCAGAATCTAAAACTGGACCCACAGGAGAGGTTCAAATCATAAAAAGTTAGAGTGTCAGTCCTCTTGTACTTACGTCGGCATTGTGCCCTTTGAATTTAATTCCGGTGCAAATTTTATGGTTCATCGTCAATGAGACGGTGCAAGGTATACAGTAAACCTGAAGTGAAGCATCGGAATCTAAAACTGGACTCACAGGAGAGGTTCAAATCATAGAAAGTGAGAGTGTCAGACCTCTTCTACTTAAGTCGGCATTGTGCCTTTTGTATTAAATTCCGATGCAATTTCTGTGTTTCATCGTCAATAAGAAGGTCCAAGGGATACAGTAAACCTGAAGTGAAGCATCGGAATCTAAAACTGAACTCACAGGGGAGGTTCAAATCATAGAAATTTCGTGTGTTAGTCCTCTTGTACTTCTCGGCATTGTGCCTCTTGAATTTAATATGGATGCAATTTCTGTGTTTCATCGTCAATAAGACGGTGCAAGGTATACAGTAAACCTGAAGTGCAGCATCGGAATCTAAAACTGCACTCACAGGAGAGGTTCAAATCATAGAAAGTGAGAGTGTCAGTCCTCTTGTACCTAAGTCGGCATTGTGCCTTTTGTTCTAAATTCCGATGCAATTTCTGTGTTTCATCGTCAATAAGAAGGTCCAAGGGATACAGTAAACCTGCAGAGAAGCATCGGAATCTAAAACTGAACTCACAGGAGAGGTTCAAATCATAGAAAGTTAGAGTGTCAGTCCTCTTGTACTTAAGTCGGCATTGTGCCTTTTGAATATAATTGCGATGCAATTTTTGTGTTTCATCGTCAATAAGACGGTGCTAGGTATGAACCTGAAGTGAAGCATCGGAATCTAAAACTGGAATCATAGGAGAGGTTCAAATCATTGAAAGTTAGAGTGTCAGTCCTCTTGTACTTAAGTCGGCATTGTGCCTTTTGTATAAAATTCGGATGCAATTTCTGTGTTTCATCGTCAATAAGAGGAACCAAGGGATACAGTAAACCTGAAGTGACGCATCGGAATCTAAAACTGGACCCACAGGGGAGGTTCAAATGATAGATAGAGTGTCAGTCCTGTTGTACTTAAGTCGGCATTGTGTCATTTGATTTTAATTCCGATGCAATTTCTGTGTTTCATCGTCAAAAGAAGGTGGAAGATATACAGTAAACCTGAAGTGAAGCATCGGAAACTGAAACTGGACTCACAGGAGAGGTTCAAATCATAGAAAGAGAGAGTGTCACTCCTCTTTTACTTAAGTCGGCATTGTGGCTTTTGTATTAAATTCGGATGCAATTTCTGTATTTCATCGTCAATAAGAAGGTCCAAGGGATACAGTAAACCTGAAGTGAAGAATCGGAATCTAAAACTGGACTCACAGGAGAGGTTCAAATCATAGAAAGTTAGAGTGTCAGTCCTCTTGTACTGAAGTCGGCATTGTGCCTTTTGTATTAAATGCGGATGCAATTTCTGTAATTCATCGTCATTAAGATGGTCCAAGGGATACAGTAAACCAGAAGTGAAGCATCCGAATCTAAAACTGGACTCACAGGAGAGGATCAAATCATAGAGAGTTAGAGTGTCAGTCCTCTTGTACTTAAGTCGGCATTATGCTTTTTGAATATAATTCCGATGCTATCTCTGTGTTTCATCGTCAATACGAAGGTGGAAGATATACAGTAAACCTAAAGTGAAGCATCGGAAACTGAAACTGGACTCACAGGAGAGGTTCAAATCATAGAAAGAGAGAGTGTCACTCCTCTTTTACTTAAGTCGGCATTGTGGCTTTTGTATTAAATTCGGATGCAATTTCTGTATTTCATCGTCAATAAGAAGGTCCAAGGGATACAGTAAACCTGAAGTGAAGAATCGGAATCTAAAACTGGACTCACAGGAGAGGTTCAAATCATAGAAAGTTAGAGTGTCAGTCCTCTTGTACTTAAGTCGGCATTGTGCCTTTTGTATTAAATGCGGATGCAATTTCTGTAATTCATCGTCAATAAGAAGGTCCAAGGGATACAGTAAACCTGAAGTGAGGAATCGGAATCTAAAACTGGACTCACAGGAGAGGCTCACATCATAGAAAGTTAGAGTGTCAGTCCTCTTGTACCTAAGTCGGCATTGTGCCTTTTGAATATAATTCCGATGCAATTTTTGTGTTTCATCGTCAATAAGACGGTGCAAGTTATGAACCTGAAGTGAAGCATCGGAATCTATAACTGGAATCACAGGAGAGGTTCAAATCATAGAAAGTGAGAGTGTCAGTCCTCTTGTACTTAAGTCGGCATTGTGCCTTTTGTATTAAATTCGGATGCAATTTCTGTGTTTCATCGTCAATAAGAAGAACCAAGGGATACAGTAAACCTGAAGTGAAGCATCGGAATCTAAAACTGGACTCACAGGAGGGGTTCAAATCATAGAAAGGGAGAGTGTCAGTCCTCTTGTACCTAAGTCGGTATTGTGAATTTTGTATTAAATTCGGATGCAATTTCTGTATTTCATCATCAATAAGAAGATCCAAGGGATACAGTAAACCTGAAGTGAAGCATCAGAATCTAAAACTGGACTCACAGGAGAGGATCAAACCATAGGAAGTTAGAGTGTCATTCCTCTTGTACTTAAGTCGGCATTGTGCCTTTTGAATTTAATTCCGATGCAATTTCTGTGTTTCATCGTCAATAAGAAGGTGTAAGGTATACAGTAAACCTGAAATGAAGCATCGGAATCCAAAACTGGACTCACAGGAGAGGTTCAAATCATGGAGAGTTAGAGTGTCAGTCCTCATATACTTAAGTCGGCATTGTGCCTATTGAACTTAATTCCGATGCTATTTCTGTGTTTCATCGTCAATAAGAAGGTGCAAGGTATACAGTAAACCTGAAGCGAAGCATCGGAATCTAAAACTGGACTCATAGGAGAGGTTAGAATCATTGAAAGCTAGAGTGTCAGCCCTCTTGTACTTAAGTCGGCATTGTGCGATTTGTATTAAATGCGGATGCAATTTCTGTATTTCATCGTCAATAAGAAGGTCCAAGGGATACAGTAAACCTGAAGTTAAGAATCGGATCTAAAACTGGACTCACAGAAGAGTTTAAAATCATAGAAAGTTAGAGTGTGAGTCCTCTTGTACTTAAGTCGTCATTGTGCCTTTTGTATTAAATTCGGATGCAATTTATGTGTTTCATCGTCAATAAGACGGTGCAAGGTATACAGTAAACCTGAAGTGCAGCATCGGAATCTAAAACTGGACTCACAGGAGAGGTTCAAATCATAGAAAGTTAGAGTGTCAGTCCTCTTGTACTTACATCAGCATTGTGCCTTTTGAATTTAATTCCGATGCAATTTTTATGCTTCATCGTCAATAAGACGGTGCAAGGTATACAGTAAACCTGAAGTGAAGCATCGGAATCTAAAACTGGACTCACAGGAGAGGTTCAAATCATAGAAAGTGAAAGTGTCAGTCCTCTTGTACTTAAGTCGGCATTGTGCCTTTTGTATTAAATTCCGATGCAATTTCTGTGTTTCATCGTCCATAAGAAGGTCCAACGGATACAGTAAACCTAAAGTGAAGAATCGGAATCTAAAACTGGACTCACAGGAGAGGTTCAAATCATAGAAAGTGAGAGTGTCAGTCCTCTTGTACTTAAGTCGGCATTGTCCCTTTTGTTCTAAATTCCGATGCAATTTCTGTGTTTCATCGTCAATAAGAAGGTCCAAGGGATACAGTAAATCTGCAGAGAAGCATCGGAATCTAAAACTAAACTCACAGGAGAGGTTCAAATCATAGAAATTTAGAGTGTCAGTCCTCTTGTACTTCTCGGCATTGTGCCTTTTGAATTTAATTCGGATGCAATTTCTGTGTTTCATCGTCAATAAGACGGTGCAAGTTATACAGTAAACCTGAAGTGCAGCATTGGAATCTAAAACTGAACTCACAGGAGAGGTTCAAATCATAGAAAGTGAGAGTGTCAGTCCTCTTGTACTTAAGTCGGCATTCTGCCTTTTGTATTAAATTCCGATGCAATTTCTGTGTTTCATCGTCAATAAGAAGGTCCAAGGGATACAGTAAACCTGAAATGAAGCATTGGAATCTATATCTGGACTCACAGGAGATGTTCAAATCATAGATAGTTAGAGTGTCAGTCCTCCTTTACTTAAGTCGGCATTGTGCCTATTGAATTTAATTCCGATGCAATTTCTGTGTTTCATCGTCAATAAGAAGTTGCAAGGTATACAGTAAACCTGAAGTGAGAGATCGGAATCTAAAGCTGGACTCATAGGAGAGGTTCAAATCATTGAAAGTTAGAGTGTCAGTCCTCTTGTACTTAAGTCGGCATTGTGCCTTTTGTATTAAATGCGGATGCAATTTCAGTAATTCATCGTCAATAAGAAGGTCCAAGGGATACAGTAAACCTGAAGTGAAGAATCGGAATCTAAAACTGGACTCATAGGAGAGGTTCACAACACAGAAAGTTAGAGTGTCAGTCCTCTTGTACTTAAGTCGGCATTGTGCCTTTTGAATATAATTGCGATGCAATTTTTGTGTCTCATCGTCAATAAGACGGTGCAAGGTATGAACCTGAAGTGAAGCATCGGAATCTAAAACTGGAATCATAGGAGAGGTTCAAATCATTGAAAGTTAGAGTGTCAGTCCTCTTGTACTTAAGTCGGCATTGTGCCTTTTGTATTAAATGCGGATGCAATTTCTGTAAATCATCGTCAGTAAGAAGGTCCAAGGGATACAGTAAACCTGAAGTGAAGAATCGGAATCTAAAACTGGACTCACACGAGAGGTTCACATCATAGAAAGTTAGAGTGTCAGTCCTCTTGTACTTAAGTCGGCATTGTGCCTTTTGAATATAATTGCGATGCAATTTTTGTGTCTCATCGTCAATAAGACGGTGCAAGGTATGAACCTGAAGTGAAGCATCGGAATCTAAAACTGGAATCACTGGAAAGGTTCAAATCATAGAAAGTGAGAGTGTCAGTCTTTTTGTACTTAAGTCGGCATTGTGCCTATTGTAGTAAATTCGGATGCAATATCTGTGTTTCATCGTCAATAAGAAGGACCAAGGGATACAGTAAACCTGAAGTGAAGCATCGGAATCTAAAACTAAACCCACAGGGTCGGTTCAAATCATAGATAGTTAGAGTGTCAGTCCTGTTGTACTTAAGTCGCCATTGTGTCTTTTGAATTTAATTCCGATGCAATTTCTGTGTTTCATCGTGAATAAGAAGGTCCAAGGGATACAGTAAACCTGAGGTGAAGCATCGGATTCTAAAACTGGACTCACAGGAGAGGTTCAAATCATAGAAATTTAGAGTGTCAGTCCTCTTGTACTTCTCGGCATTGTGCCTTTTGAATTTAATTCGGATGCAATTTCTGTGTTTCATCGTCAATAAGACGGTGCAAGATATACAGTAAACCTGAAGTGCAGCATTGGAATCTAAAACTGGACTCACAGGAGAGGTTCAAATCATAGAAAGTGAGAGTGTCAGTCCTCTTGTACTTAAGTCGGCATTCTGCCTTTTGTATTAAATTCCGATGCAATTTCTGTGTTTCATCGTCAATAAGAAGGTCCAAGGGATACAGTAAACCTGAAATGAAGCATTGGAATCTATATCTGGACTAACAGGAGATGTTCAAATCATAGATAGTTAGAGTGTCAGTCCTCCTTTACTTAAGTCGGCATTGTGCCTATTGAATTTAATTCCGATGCAATTTCTGTGTTTCATCGTCAATAAGAAGGTGCAAGGTATACAGTAAACCTGAACTGAAAGATCGGAATCTATAGCTTGACTCATAGGAGAGGTTCAAATCATTGAAAGTTAGAGTGTCAGTCCTCTTGTACTTAAGTCGGCATTGTGCCTTTTGTATTAAATGCGGATGCAATTTCAGTAATTCATCGTCTATAAGAAGGTCCAAGGGATACAGTAAACCTGAAGTGAAGAATCGGAATCTAAAACTGGACTCACAGGAGAGGTTCACATCACAGAAAGTTAGAGTGTCAGTCCTCTTGTACTTAAGTCGGCATTGTGCCTTTTGAATATAATTGCGATGCAATTTTTGTGTTTCATCGTCAATAAGACGGTGCAAGTTATGAACCTGAAGTGAAGCATCGGAATCTAAAACTGGAATCACTGGATAGGTTCAAATCATAGAAAGTGAGAGTGTCAGTCTTTTTGTACTTAAGTCGGCATTGTGCCTATTGTAGTAAATTCGGATGCAATTTCTGTGTTTCATCGTCAATAAGAAGGACCAAGGGATACAGTAAACCTGAAGTGAAGCATCGGAATCTAAAACTGGACCCACAGGGGCGGCTCAAATCATAGATAGTTAGACTGTCAGTCCTGTTGTACTTAAGTCGCCATTGTGTCTTTTGAAGTTAATTCCGATGCAATTTCTGTGTTTCATCGTCAATAAGAAGGTCCAGGGGATACAGTAAACCTGAGGTGAAGCATCGGATTCTAAAACTGGACTCACAGGAGAGGTTAAAATCATAGAAAGGGAGAGTGTCAGTCCTCTTGTACTTAAGTCGGTAATTTGCCTTTTGTATTAAATTCGGATGCAATTTCTGTATTTCATCGTCCATAAGAAGGTCCAAGGGATACAGCAAAACCTGAATTGAAGCATCGCAATCTAAAACTGGACTCACAGGAGAGGTTCAAATCATAGAAAGTGAGAGTGTCAGTCCTCTTGTACTTAAGTTGGCATTGTGCCTTTTGTATTAAATTCCAATGCAATTTCTGTGTTTCATCGTCAATAAGAAGGTGCAAGGTATACAGTAATCCTGAAGTGAAGCATCGGAATCTAAAACTGGACTCACAGGAGAGGTTCAAATCATAGAAAGCAAGAGTGTCAGTCCTCTTGTACTTCAGTCGGCATTATGGTTTTTCTATTAAATTCGGATGCAATTTCTATGTTTCATCGTCAATAAGAAAGTCCAAGGGATACAGTAAACCTGAAGTGAAGCATCGGAATCTAAAACTGGACTCACAGGAGAAGTTCAAATCATAGAAAGTTAGAGTGTCAGTCCACTTGTACTTAAGTCGGCATTGTGCCTTTTGTATTAAATTCGGATAATATTTCTGTGTATCATCGTCAATAAGAAGGTCCAAGGTATACAGTTAACCTGAAGTGAAGCATCGGAATCTAAAACTGGACTCACAGGAGGGGTTCAAATCATAGAAAGTGAGAGTGTCAGTCCTCTTGTACTTAAGTCGGAATTGTGCCTTTTGTATTAAATTCCGATGCAATTTATGTGTTTCATCGTCAATAAGAAGGTCCAAGGGATACAGTAAACCTGAAGTGAAGCAATGGAATCTATATCTGGACTCATAGGAGATGTTCAAATCATAGATAGTTAGAGTGTCAGTCCTCTTTTACTTAAGTCGGCGATGTGCCTATTGAATTAAATTCCGATGCAATTTCTGTGTTTCATCGTCAATAAGAAGGTGCAAGGTATACAGTAAACCTGAAGTGAAAGATCGGAATCTAAAGCTGGACTCATAGGAGAGGTTCAAATCATTGAAAGTTAGAGTGTCAGTCATCTTGTACTTAAGTCGGCATTGTGCCTTTTGTATTAAATGCGGATGCAATTTCTGTAATTCATCGTCAATAAGAAGGTCCAAGGGATACAGTAAACATGAAGTGAAGAATCGGAATCTAAAACTGGACTCACAGGAGAGGTTCACATCACAGAAAGTTAGAGTGTCAGTCCTCTTGTACTTAAATCGGCATTGTGCCTTTTGAATATAATTCCGATGCAATTTTTGTGTTTCATCGTCAATAAGACGGTGCAAGGTATGAACCTGAAGTGAAGCATCGGAATCGAAAACTGGAATCATACGAGAGGTTCAAATCATTGAAAGTTAGAGTGTCAGTCCTCTTGTACTTAAGTCGGCATTGTGCCTTTTGTATTAAATGCGGATGCAATTTCTGTAATTCATCGTCAATAAGAAGGTCCAAGGGTTACAGTAAACCTGAAGTGAAGAATCGGAATCTAAAACTGGACTCACAGGAGAGGTTCACATCATAGAAAGTTGGAGTGTCAGTCTTCTTGTACTTAAGTCGGCATTGTGCCTTTTGAATATAATTCCGATGCAATTTTTGTGTTTCTTCGTCAATAAGACGGTGCAAGGTATGAACCTGAAGTGAAGCTTCGGAATCTAAAACTGGAATCACTGGAAAGGTTCAAATCATAGAAAGTGAGAGTGTCAATCTTTTTGTACTTAAGTCGGCATTGTGCCTATTGTATTAAATTCGGATGCAATTTCTGTGTTTCATCGTCAATTAGAAGGACCAAGGGATACAGTAAACCTGAAGTGAAGCATCGGAATCTAAAACTGGACCCACAGGTTCGGTTCAAATCATAGATAGTTAGAGTGTCAGTCCTGTTGTACTTAAGTCGCCATTGTGTCTTTTGAATTTAATTACGATGCAATTTCTGTGTTTCATCGTCAATAAGATGGTCCAAGGGATACAGTAAACCTGAGGTGAAGCATCGGATTCTAAAACTGGACTCACAGGAGAGGTTAAAATCATAGAAAGGGAGAGTGTCAGTCCTCCTGTACTTAAGTCGGTAATTTGCCTTTTGTATTAATTTCGGATGCAATTTCTGTATCTCATCGTCAATAAGAAGGTCCAAGGGATACAGTAAACCTGAAGTGAAGCATCGGAATCTAAAACTGGCCTCACAGGAGAGGTTCAAATCATAGAAAGTGAGAGTGTCAGTCCTCTTGTACTTAAGTTGGCATTGTGCCTTTTGTATTAAATTCTAATGCAATTTCTGTGTTTCATCGTCAATAAGAAGGTGCAAGGTATACAGTAATCCTGAAGTGAAGCATCGGAATCTAAAACTGGACTCACAGGAGAGGTTAAAATCATAGAAAGCGAGAGTGTCAGTCCTCTTGTACTTCAGTCGGCATTATGGTTTTTCTATTAAATTCGGATGCAATTTCTATGTTTCATCGTCAATAAGAAAGTCCAAGGGATACAGTAAACCTGAAGTGAAGCATCGGAATCTAAAACTGGACTCACAGGAGAAGTTCAAATCATAGAAAGTTAGAGTGTCAGTCCACTTGTACTTAAGTCGGCATTGTGCCTTTTGTATTAAATTCGGATAATATTTCTGTGTTTCATCGTCAATAAGAAGGTCCAAGGTATACAGTAAACCTGAAGTGAAGCATCGGAATCTATAACTGGACTGGCAGGAGAGGTTCAAATATTAGAAAGTGAGAGTGTCAGTCCGGTTTTACTTAAGTCGGCATTGTGCTTTTAGTATTTAATTCGGATGCAATTTCTGTGTTTGAAAGTCAATAAGAAGGTCCAAGGTATACAGTAAACCTGAAGTGAAGCATCGGAATCTAAAACTGGACTTACAGGAGAGGTTCAAATAATAGAAAGTGAGAGGGTCAGTCTTCTTATACTTATGTCGGCATTGTGCCTTTTGTATTAAATTCGGATGCAATTTCTGTGTTTCATCGTTACTGAGATGGTCCAAGGGATACAGTAAACCTGAAGTGAAGCATCGGAACCTAAAACTGGACTCACAGAAGAGGTTCAAATCATAGAAAGTTAGAGTGTGAGTCCTCTTGTACTTAAGTCGTCATTGTGCCTTTTGTATTAAATTCGGATGCTAACTCTATTTTTCATCGTCAATAAGAAGGTGAAAGGGATACAGTAAACCGGAAGTGAAGCATCGGAATCTAAAACTGGACTCACAGGAGAGGTTCAAATCATAGACAGTTAGAGTGTCAGTCCTCATGTACTTTAGTCAGCATTGTGCCTTTAGTATTAAATTCGGATGCAATTTCTGTGTCTCATCGTCAATAAGAAGGCCAAGGTATACAGTAAACCTGAAGTGAAGCATCGGAATCAGAAACCGGACTCACAGGAGAGGTTCAAATCACAGAGAGTGAGAGTGTCAGTCCTCTTTTACTTAAGTCGGCATTGTGCCTTTTGTATTAAATTCGGATGCAATTTACGTGTTTCATCGTCAATAAGAAGGTCCAAAGGATACAGTAAACCTGAAGAGATGCATCGGAATCTAAAACTGGATTCACAGGAGAGGTTCAAACCATAGAAAGTTAGAGTGTCAGTCCTCTTGTACTTGTCGGCATTGTGTCTTTTGAATTTAATTCGGATGCTATTTCTATGTTTCATCGTCAATAACACGGTGCAAGGTATTCAGTAAACCTGAAGTGAAACATCGGATTCTAAAACTGGACCTACAGGAGAGGTTCAAATCATAGAAAGTTAGAGTGTCAGTCCTCATGTACTTACGTCGGCATTGTGCCCTTTGAATTTAATTCCGGTGCAAATTTTATGGTTCATCGTCAATGAGACGGTGCAAGGTGTACAGTAAACCTGAAGTGAAGCATCGGAATCCAAAACTGGACTCACAGGAGAGTTTCAAATCATAGAAAATGAGAGTGTCAGTCCTCTTGTACTTAAGTCGGCATTGTGCCTTTTGTATTAAATTCCGAGGCTATTTCTGTGTTTCATCGTCAATAAGAAGGTCCAAGGGATACAGTAAACCTGAAGTGAAGCATCGGAATCTATAACTGGACTGACAGGAGAGGTTCAAATATTAGAAAGTGAGAGTGTCAGTCCAGTTTTACTTAAGTCGGCATTGTGCTTTTAGTATTTAATTCGGATGCAATTTCTGTGTTTCAAAGTCAATAAGAAGGTCCAAGGTATACAGTAAACCTGAAGTGTAGCATCGGAATCTAAAACTGGACTTACAGGAGAGGTTCAAATAATAGAAAGTGAGAGGGTCAGTCTTCTTATACTTAAGTCGGCATTGTGCCTTTTGTATTAAATTGGGATGCAATTTCTGTGTTTCATCGTTACTGAGATGGTCCAAGGGATACAGTAAACCTGAAGTGAAGCATCGGAACCTAAAACTGGACTCACAGAAGAGAATCAAATCATAGAAAGTTAGAGCGTGAGTCCTCTTGTACTTAAGTCGTCATTGTGCCTTTTGTATTAAATTCGAATGCTAATTCTATTTTTCATCGTCAATAAGAAGGTGAAAGGGATACAGTAAACCGGAAGTGAAGCATCGCAATCTAAAACTGGACTCACAGGAGAGGTTCAAATCATAGACAGTTAGAGTGTCAGTCCTCATGTACTTTAGTCAGCATTGTGCCTTTAGTATGAAATTCGGATGCAATTTCTGTGTCTCATCGTCATTAAGAAGGCCAAGGTATACAGTAAACCTGAAGTGAAGCATCGGAATCTGAAACCGGACTCACAGGAGAGGTTCAAATCACAGAAAGTGAGAGTGTCAGTCCTCTTTTACTTAAGTCGGCATTGTGCCTTTTGTATTAAATTCGGATGCAATTTATGTGTTTCATCGTCAATAAGAAGGTCCAAAGGATACAATAAACCTGAAGAGATGCATCGGAATCTAAAACTGGATTCACAGGAGAGGTTCAAACCATAGAAAGTTAGAGTGTCAGTCCTCTTGTACTTGTCGGCATTGTGTCTTTTGAATTTAATTCGGATGCTATTTCTATGTTTCATCGTCAATAAGACGGTGCAAGGTATTCAGTAAAAATGAAGTGAAACATCGGAATCTAAAACTGGACCCACAGGAGAGGTTCAAATCATAGAAAGTTAGAGTGTCAGTCCTCTTGTACTTACGTCGGCATTGTGCCCTTTGAATTTAATTCCGGTGCAAATTTTATGGTTCATCGTCAATGAGACGGTGCCAGGTATACAGTAAACCTGAAGTGAAGCATCGGAATCTAAAACTGGACTCACAGGAGAGGTTCAAATCATAGAAAGTGAGAGTGTCAGTCCTCTTGTACTTAAGTCGGCATTGTGCCTTTTGTATTAAATTCCGAGGCAATTTCTGTGTTTCATCGTCAATAAGAAGGTCCAAGGGATACAGTAAACCTGAAGTGAAGCATTGGAACCTAAAACTGGACTCACAGGAGAGGTTCAAATCATAGAAAGTGAGAGTGTCAGTCCTCTTGTACTTAAGTCGGCATTGTGCCTTTTGTTCTAAATTCCGATGCAATTTCTGTGTTTCATCGTCAATAAGAAGGTCCAAGGGATACAGTACACCTGCAGAGAAGCATCGGAATCTAAAACTGAACTCACAGGAGAGGTTCAAATCATAGAAATTTAGAGTGTCAGTCCCCTTGTACTTCTCGGCATTGTGCCTTTTGAATTTATTATGGATGCTATTTCTGTGTTTCATCGTCAATAAGACGGTGCAAGGTATACAGTAAACCTGAAGTGCAGCATCGGAATCTAAAACTGGACTCACAGGAGAGGTTCAAATCATAGAAAGTTAGAGTGTCAGTCCTCTTGTACTTACATCAGCATTGTGCCTTTTGAATTTAATTCCGATGCAATTTTTATGCTTCATCGTCAATAAGACGGTGCAAGGTATACAGTAAACGTGAAGTGAAGCATCGGAATCTTAAACTGGACTCACAGGAGAGGTTCAAATCATAGAAAGTGAGAGTGTCAGTCCTCTTGTACTTAAGTCGGCATTGTGCATTTTGTATTAAATTCCGATGCAATTTCTGTGTTTCATCGTCAATAAGAAGGTCCAACGTATACAGTAAACCTAAAGTGAAGAATCGGAATCTAAAACAGGACTCACAGGAGAGGTTTTAATCATAGAAAGAGAGTGTCAGTCCTCTTATACCTAAGTAGGCATTGTGTCGTTTGAATTTAATTCCGATGCAATTTCTGTGTTTCATCATGTATAAGAAGGTGCAAGGTATACTGTATACCTGAAGTGAAGCATCTGAATCTAAAACTGGACTCACAGGAAAGGTCCAAATCATAGAGAGTTGGAGTGTTAGTCCTCTTGTACTTAAGTCGGCATTGTGCCTTTTGAATTTAATACCGATGCTATTTCTGTGTTTCATCGTCAATACGAAGATGCAAGGTATACAGTAAACCTGAAGTGAAGCTTCGGAAACTGAAACTGGACTCACAGGAGAGGTTCAAATCATAGAAAATTAGAGTGTCAGTCCTCTTATACTTTAGTCGGCATTGTGCCTTTTGAATTTAATTCCGATGCAATTTCTGCGTTTCATCGTCAACAAGACGGTGCAAGGTATACAGTAAACCTGAAGTGAAGCATCGGAATCTAAAACTGGAATCACAGGAGAGGTTCAGATCATAGAAAGTGAGAGTGTCTGTCCTCTTGTACTTAAGTTGGCATTGTGCCTTTTGTATTAAATTCCGATGCAATTTCTATGTTTCATCGTCAATAAGAAGGTCCAAGGCATACAGTAAACCTGGAGTGAAGCATCGGAATATAAATCTGGACTCACAAGAGGGGTTCAAATCATATATAGTTAGAGTGTCAGTCCTCTTATACCTATGTCGGCATTGTGTCGTTTGAATTTAATTCCGATGCAATTTCTGTGTATCATCGTCTATAAGAAGGTGCAAGGTATACAGTAAACCTGAAGTGAAGCATCGGAATCTAAAACTGGACTCACAGGAGAGGTTCAAATCATAGAGAGTTAGAGTGTTAGTCCTCTTGTACTTAAGTCGGCATTGTGCCTTTTGAATTTAATACCGATGCTATTTCTGTGTTTCATCGTCAATACGAAGATGCAAGGTATACAGCAAACCTGAAGTGAAGCATCGGAAACTGAAACTGGACTCACAGGAGAGGTTCAAATCATAGAATGAGAGAGTGTCAGTCCTATTTTACTTAAGTCGGCTTTGTGGCTTTTGTATTAAATTCGGATGCAATTTCTGTATTTCATCTTCAATAAGAAGGTCCAAGGTATACAGTAAATCTGAAGTGAAGCATCGGAATCCAAAACTGGACGCACGGGAGAGGTTCAAATCATGGAGAGTTAGAGTGTCAGTCCTCTTATACTTAAGTCGGCATTGTGTCTTTTGAATTTAATTCCTATGCAATTTCTGTGTTTCATCGTCAATAAGAAGGTGCAAGGTATACTGTAAACCTGAAGCGATGCATCGGAATCTAAAACTGGACTCATAGGAGAGGTTCAAATCATTGAAAGTTAGAGTGTCAGTCCTCTTGTACTTAAGTCGGCATTGTGCCATTTGTATTAAATGCAGATGCAATTTCTGTAATTCATCGTCAATAAGAAGGTCCAAGGGATACAGTAAACCTGAAGTGAAGCATCGGAATCTTAAACTGGACTCACAGGAGAGGTTCAAATCATAGAAAATTGGAGCATCAGTCCTCTTGTACTTTAGTCGGCATTGTGCCTTTTGAATTTAATTCCGATGCAATTTCTGTGTTTCATCGTCAATAAGTAGGTGCAAGGTATACAGTAAACCTGAAGCGAAGCATCGGAATCTAAAACTGGACTCATAGGAGAGGTTCAATTCATAGAAAGAGAGAGTGACAGTCCTCTTTTACTTAAGTCGGCATTGTGCCTTTTGTATTGAATTCCGATGTAATTTCTGTGTTTCATCGTCAATAAGAAGGTCCAAGGGATACAGTAAACCTGAGGTGAAGCATCGGAATCTAAAACAGGACTCACAGGAGAGGTTAAAATCATAGAAAGGGAGAGTGTCAGTACTCTTGTACTTAAGTCGGAATATACCTTTTGAATTACATTCGGATGCAATTTATGTATTTCATCGTCAATAAGAAGGTCCAAGGGATACAGTAAACCTGAAGTGAAGCATCGGAATCTAAAACTGGACTCACAAGAGAGGTTCAAATCATAGAAAGTGAGAGTGTCAGTCCTCTTGTACTTAAGTTGGCATTGTGCCTTTTGTATTAAATTCCGATGCAATTTCTGTGTTTCATCGTCAATAAGAAGATGCAAGGTATACAGTAAACCTGAAGTGAAGCATCGGAATCTAAAACTGGACTTACAGGAGAGGTTCAAATAATAGAAAGTGAGAGGGTCAGTCCTCTTGTACTTAAGTCGGCATTGTGCCTTTTGTATTAAATTCAGATGCAATTTCTGTGTTTCATCGTTACTGAGATGGTGCAAGGAATACAGTAAACCTGAAGTGAAGCATCGGAACCATAAACTGGACTCACAGTAGAGGTTCAAATCATAGAAAGTTAGAGTGTCAGTCCTCTTGTACTTGTTGGCATTGTGTCTTTTGAATTTAATTAGGATGCAATTTCTATGATTCATCGTCAATAAGGCGGTGCATGGTATACAGTAAACCTGAAGTGAAACATCGGAATCTAAAACTGAACTCACAGGAGAGGTTCAAATCTTAGAAAGTTAGAGTGTCAGTCCTCTTGTACTTACGTCGGCATTGTGCCCTTTGAAATTAATTCCGGTGCAAATTTTATGTTTCATCGTCAATAAGACGGTGCAAGGTATACAGTAAACCTGAAGTGAAGCATCGGAATCTAAAACTGGACTCACAGGAGAGGTTCAAATCATAGAAATTTAGAGTGTCAGTCCTCTTGTACTCAAGTCGGCATTGTGGCTTTTGTATTAAATTCCGATGCAATTTCTGTGTCTCATCGTCAATAAGAAGGTCCAAGGGATACAGTAAACCTGAAGCGAAGCATCGGAATCTAAAACTGGACTCACAGGAGGGGTTCAAATCATAGATAGTTAGAGTGTCAGTCCTCTTATACCTAAGTCGGCATTGTGTCGTTTGATTTTAATTCCGATGCAATTTCTGTGTTTCATCGTCAATAAGAAGGTGCAAGGTATACAGTAAACCTGAAGTGAAGCATCGGAATCTTAAACTGGACTCACAGGAGAGGTTCGAATCATAGATAGTTAGAGTGTCAGTCCTCTTGTACTTAAGAAGGCATTGTGCCTTTTGAATTTAATTCTGATGCAATTTTTATTGTTCATCGTCAATAAGACGGTGCAAGGTATACAGTAAACCAGAAGTGAAGCATCGGAATCTAAAACTGGACTCACAGGAGAGGTTCAAATCATAGAAAGTTAGAGTGTCAGTCCTCTTGTACTTCTCGGCATTGTGCCTTTTGAATTTAATTCGGATGCAATTTCTGTGTTCCATCGTCAATAAGACGGTGCAAGGTATACAGTAAACCTGAAGTGAAGCATCGGAATCTAAAACTGGACTCACAGGAGAGGTTCAAATCATAGAAAGTTAGAGTGTCAGTCCTCTTGTACTTACATCAGCATTGTGCCTTTTGAATTTAATTCTGATGCAATTTTAATGCTTCATCGTCAATAAGACGGTGCATGGTATACTGTAAACCTGAAGTGAAGCATCGGAATCTAAAACTGGACTCACAGGAGAGGTTCAAATCATAGAAAGTGAGAGTGTCAGTCCTCTTGTACTTAAGTCGGCATTGTGCCTTTTGTATTAAATTCCGATGCAATTTCTATGTTTCATCGTCAATAAGAAGGTCCAAGGCATACAGTAAACCTGGAGTGAAGCATTGGAATATAAATCTGGACTCACAAGAGCGGTTCAAATCATATATAGTTAGAGTGTCAGTCCTCTTATACCTATGTCGGCATTGTGTCGTTTGAATTTAATTCCGATGCAATTTCTGTGTATCATCGTCTATAAGAATGTGCAAGGTATACAGTAAACCTGAAGTGAAGCATCGGAATCTAAAACTGGACTCACAGGAGAGGTTCAAATCATAGAGAGTTAGAGTGTTAGTCCTCTTGTACTTGAGTCGGCATTGTGCCTTTTGAATTTAATACCGATGCTATTTCTGTGTTTCAGCGTCAATACGAAGATGCAAGGTATACAGCAAACCTGAAGTGAAGCATCGGAAACTGAAACTGGACTCACAGGAGAGGTTCAAATCATAGAAAGAGAGAGTGTCAGTCCTATTTTACTTAAGTCGGCTTTGTGGCTTTTGTATTAAATTCGGATGCAATTTCTGTATTTCATCTTCAATAAGAAGGTCCAAGGTATACAGTAAATCTGAAGTGAAGCATCGAAATCCAAAACTGGACTCACGGGAGAGGTTCAAATCATGGAGAGTTAGAGTGTCAGTCCTCTTATACTTAAGTCGGCATTGTGTCTTTTGAATTTAATTCCGATGCAATTTCTGTGTTTCATCGTCAATAAGAAGGTGCAAGGTATACTGTAAACCTGAAGCGATGCATCGGAATCTAAAACTGGACTCATAGGAGAGGTTCAATTCATTGAAAGTTAGAGTGTCAGTCCTCTTGTACTTAAGTCGGCATTGTGCCATTTGTATTAAATGCGGATGCAATTTCTGTAATTCATCGTCAATAAGAAGGTCCAAGGGATACAGTAAACCTGAAGTGAAGGATCGGAATCTAAAACTGCTCTCACAGGAGAGGTTCACATCATAGAAAGTTAGTGTCAGTCCTGTTGTACTTAAGTCGGCATTGTGTCTTCTGAATTTAATTCCGATGCAATTTCTGTGTTTCATCGTCAATAAGAAGGTGCAAGGTATACAGTAAACCAGAAGTGAAGCATCCGAATCTAAAACTAGACTCACAGGAGAGGATCAAATCATAGAGAGTTAGAGTGTCAGTCCTCTTGTACTTAAGTCGGCATTGTGCCTTTTAAATTTAATTCCGATGCAATTTCTGTGTGTCATCGTCAATAAGACGGTGCAAGGTATACAGTAAACCTGAAGTGAAGCATCGGAATCTAAAACTGGAATCTCAGGAGAGGTTCAGATCATAGAAAGTGAGAGTGTCAGTACTCTTGTACTTAAGGTGGCATTGTGGCTTTTGTATTAAATTCCGATGCAATTTCTGTGTTTCATCGTCAATAAGAAGGTGCAAGGTATACAGTAAACCTGAAGTGAAGCGTCGGAATCTAAAACTGGACTCACAGGAGAGGTTAAAATCATAGAAAGAGAGAGTGACAGTCCTCTTTTACTTAAGTCGGCATTGTGCCTTTTGTATTACATTCCGATGAAATTTCTGTGTTTCATCGTCAATAAGAAGGTCCAAGGGATACAGTAAACCTGAGGTGAAGCATAGGAATCTAAAACTGGACTCACAGGAGAGTTTCAAATCATAGAAAACGAGAGTGTCAGTCCTCTTGTACTTAAGTCGGTATTTTGCCTTTTGTATTAAATTCAGATTAAATTTCTGTATTTCGTCGTCAATAAGAAGGTCCAAGCGATACAGTAAACCTGAAGTGAAGCATCGGAATCTAATTCTGGATTCACAGGAGAAGTTCAAATCATAGAAAGTGAGAGTGTCAGTCCTCTTGTACTTAAGTTGGCATTGTGCCTTTTGTATTAAGTTTCGATGCAATTTCTGTGTTTCATCGTCAATAAGAGGGTGCAAGGGATACAGTAAACCTGAAGTGAAGCATCGGAATTTAAAACTGGACTCATTGGAGAGGTTAAAATCATTGAAAGTTAGTGGGTCAGTGCACTTGTACTTAAGTCGGCATTGTGCCTTTTGTATTAAATGCGGATCAATTTCTGTATTTCATCGTCAATAAGAAGGTCCAAGGGATACAGTAAACCTGAAGTGAAGCATCTGAATCTAAAACTGGAATCACAGGAGAGGTTCAAATCATAGAGAGTTAGAGTGTCAGTCCACTTGTACTTAAGTCGGCATTGTGCCTTTTAAATTTAATTCCGATGCAATTTCTGTGTTACGTCGTCAATAAGAAGGTGCAAGGTATACAGTAAACCTAAAGTGAAGCATCGGAATCAAAAACTGGACCCACAGGAGAGGTTCAAATCATAGAAAGAGAGAGTGTCAGTCCTTTTTTACTTAAGTCGGCATTGTGCCTTTTGTCATAAATTCCGATGAAATTTCTGTGTTTCATCGTCAATAAGAAGGTCCACGTTATTCAGTAAACCTGAAGTGAAGCATCGGAATCTAAAACTGGACTCAAAGGAGAGGATCAATTCATAGAAATGGAGAGTGTCAGTCCTCTTCTACTTAATTCGGAATTGGGCCTTTTGTATTAAATTCGGATTCAATTTCTGTGTTTCTCCGTCAATAAGAAGGTGCAAGGTATACAGTAAACCTGAAGTGAAGCATTCGAATCTAAAACTGGACTCACAGGAGAGGTTCAAATCATAGAAAGGGAGAGTGTCAGTCCTCATTTACTTAAGTCGACATTGTGCCTTTGGTATTAAATTCGGAAGCAATATCTGTGTTTCATCGTCAATAAAAAGGTGCAAGGTATACAGTAAACCAGAAGTGAAGCATCGGAATCTTAAACTGGACTCACAGGAGAGGTTCAAATCATAGGGAGTTAGAGTGTCAGTCCACTTGCACTTAAGTCGGCATTTTGCCTTTCAAATTTAATTCCGATGCAATTTCTGTGTTACGTCATCAATAAGAAGGTGCAAGGTATACAGTAAACCTGAAGTGAAACATCGGAATCTAAAACTGGAACCACAGGAGAGGTTCAAATCATAGAAAGAGAGAGTGTCAGTCCTCTTTTACTTAAGACGGTATTGTGCCTTTTGTATTAAATTCGGATGCAATTTCTGTATTTCATCGTCAATAAGAAGGTACAAGGTATACAGTAAACCAGAAATGAAGCATCTGAATCTAAAACTGGACTCACAGGAGGGGTTCAAATCTCATATAGTTTCAGTGTCAGTCCTCTTATACCTAAGTCGGCATTGTGTCGTTTGAATTTAATTCCGATGCAATTTCTGTGTTTCATCGTCTATAAGAAGGTGCAAGGTATACAGTAAACCTGATGTGAAGCGTCGGCATCTAAAACTGGACTCACAGGAGAGGTTCAAATCATAGAGAGTTAGAGTGTTAGTCCTCTTGTACTTAAGTCGGCATTGTGCCTTTTGAATTTAATACCGATTCTATTTCTGTGTTTCATCGTCAATACAAAGATGCAAGGTATACAGCAAACCTGAAGTGAAGCATCGGAAACTGAAACTGGTCTCACAGGAGAGGTTCAAATCATAGAAAGAGAGAGTGTCAGTCCTATTTTACTTAAGTCGGCTTTGTGGCTTTTGTATTCAATTCGGATGCAATTTCTGTATTTCATCGTCAATAAGAAGGTCCAAGGGATGCAGTAAACCTGAAGTGAAGAATCGGAATCTAAAACTGGAATCACAGGAGGGGTCAAATCATAGAAAATTAGAGTGTCAGTCCTCTTGTTTTTAAGTCGGCATTGTGCCTTTTGAATTTAATTCCGATGCAATTTCTGCGTTTCATCGTCAATAAGACAGTGCAAGGTATACAGTAAACCTGAAGTGAAGCATCGGAATCTAAAACTGGACTCACAGGAGAGGTTCAAATCATAGAAAGGGAGAGTGTCAGTCCTCTTGTACTTAAGTCGGTATTGTGCCTTTTGTATTAAATTCGGATGCAATTTCTGTATTTCATCTTCAATAAGAAGGTCCAAGGAATACAGTAAACCTGAAGTGAAGCATCGGAATCCAAAAGTGGACTCACAGGAGAGATTCAAATCATGGAGAGTTAGAGTGTCAGTCCTCTTATACTTAAGTCGGCATTGTGTCTTTTGAATTTAATTCCGAAGCAATTTCTGTGTTTCATCGTCAATAAGAAGGTGCAAGGTATACTGTAAACCTGAAGCGAAGCATCGGAATCTAAAACTGGACTAATAGGAGAGGTTCAAATCATTGAAAGTTAGAGTGTCAGTCCTCTTGTACTTAAGTCGGCATTGTGCCATTTGAATTAAATGCGGATGCAGTTTCTGTAATTCATCGTCAATAAGAAGGTCCAAGGGATACAGTAAACCTGAAGTGAAGCATCTGAATCTAAAACTGGAATCGCAGGAGAGGTTCAGATCATAGAAAGGGAGAGTGACAGTCCTCTTGTACTTAAGTTGGCATTGTGCCTTTTGTACTAAATTCCGTTGCAATTTCTGTATTTCATCGTCAATAAGAAGGTGCAAGGTATACAGTAAACCTGAAGTGCAGCATCGGAATCTAAAACTGGACTCATAGGAGAGGTTCAAATCATTGAAAGTTAGAGTGTCAGTGCTCTTGTACCTAAGTCGGCATTGTGCCTTTTGTATTAAATGCGGATGCTACTTCTGTAATTCATCGTCAATAAGCAGGTCCAAGGGATACAGTAAAACTGAAGTGAAGAATCGGAATCAAAAACTGGTCTCACAGGAGAGGTTCACATCATAGAAAGTTAGTGTCAGTCCTGTTGTACTTAAGTCGGCATTGTGTCTTTTGAATTTAATTCCGATGCAATTTCTGTGTTTCATCGTCAATAAGAAGGTGCAAGGTATACAGTAAACCAGAAGTGAAGCATCCGAATCTAAAACTAGACTCACAGGAGAGGATCAGATCATAGAGAGTTAGAGTGTCAGTCCTCCTGTACTTAAGTCGGCATTGTGCCTTTTAAATTTAATTCCGATGCAATTTCTGTGTTTCATCGTCAATAAGAAGGTGCAAGGTATACAGTAAACCTGAAGTCAAGGATCGGAATCTAAAACTGGACTCACAGGAGAGGTTCAAATCATTGAAAGAGAGAGTGTCAGTCCTGTTTTACTTAAGTCGGCATTGTGCCTTTTGAATTTAATTCCGATGCAATTTCTGTGTTTCATCGTCAATAAGAAGGTGCAAGGTATACAGTAAACCTGAAGTGAAGCACCGGAACCCAAAACTGGACTCGCAGGAGATGTTCAAATCAGAGTGTCAGTCGTCTTGTACTTAAGTCGGCATTGTGCCTTTTGAATTTAGTTCCGTTGCAATTTCTGTGTTACATCGTCAATAAGAAGGTGCAAGGTATACAGCAAACCTGAAGTGAAGCATCGGAATCCAAAACTGGACTCACAGGAGAGGTTCAAATCATAGAAAGGGAGAGTGTCAGTCGTCTTGTACTTAAGTCCGTATTGTGCCTTTTGTATTAAATTCGGATGCAATTTCTGTATTTCATCGTCAATAAGAAGGTGCAAGGTATACAGTAAACCTGAAGTGAAGCATCGGAATCTAAAACTGGACCCACAGGAGAGGTTCAAATCATAGAAAGAGAGAGTGTCAGTCCTCTTTTACTTAAGTCGGCATTGTGCCTTTTGTATTAAATTCGGATGCAATTTCTGTATTTCATCGTCAATAAGAAGGTGCAAGGTATACAGTAAACCTGAAGTGAAGCATCGGAATCTAAAACTGGACCCACAGGAGAGGTTCAAATCATAGAAAGAGAGAGTGTCAGTCCTCTTTTACTTAAGTCGGCATTGTGCCTTTTGTATTAAATTCGGATGCAATTTCTGTATTTCATCGTCAATAAGAAGGTCCACGTTATTCAGTAATTCTGAAGTGAAGCATCGGAATCTAAAACTGGACTCAAAGGAGATGTTCAAATCATAGAAATGGAGAGTGTCAGTCCTCTTCGACTTAATTCGGAATTGTGCCTTTTGTATTAAATTCGGATTCAATTTCTGTGTTTCTTCGTCAATAAGAAGGTGCAAGGTATACAGTAAACCTGAAGTGAAGCATTCGAATCTAAAACTGGACTCACAGGAGAGGTTCAAATCATAGAAATGGAGAGTGTCAGTCCTCATTTACTTAAGTCGACATTGTGCCTTTGGTATTAAATTCGGATGCAATATCTGTGTATCATCGTCAATAAGAAGGATAAAGGGATACCGTAAACCTTAAGTGAAGCATCGGGATCTAAAACTGGACCCGCAGGAGAGGTTCAAATCATAGATAGTTAGAGTGTCAGTCCTGTTGTACTTCAGTCCGGATTGTGTCTTTTAAATTTAATTCCGATGCAATTTCTGTGTATCATCGTCAATAAGAAGGTGCAAGGTATACAGTAAACCAGAAGTGAAGCTTCGGAATCTAAAACTGGACTCACAGGAGAGGTTCAAATCATAGGGAGTTAGAGTGTCAGTCCACTTGCACTTAAGTCGGCATTTTGCCTTTTAAATTTAATTCCGATGCAATTTCTGTGTTACGTCGTCAATAAGAAGGTGCAAGGTATACAGTAAACCTGAAGTGAAGCATCGGAATCTAAAACTGGAACCACAGGAGAGGTTCAAATCATAGAAAGAGAGAGTGTCAGTCCTCTTTTACTTAAGACGGTATTGTGCCTTTTGTATTAAATTCGGATGCAATTTCTGTATTTCATCGTCAATAAGAAGGTACAAGGTATACAGTAAACCAGAAATGAAGCATCGGAATCTAAAACTGGACTCACAGGAGAGGTTCAAATCATAGAAAGTGAGAGTGTCAGTCCTCTTGTACTTAAGTCGGCATTGTGCCTTTTGTATTAAATTCCGATGCAATTTCTGTGTTTCATCGTCAATAAGAAGGTCCAACGGATACAGTAAACCTAAAGTGAAGAATCGGAATCTAAAACAGGACTCACAGGAGAGGTTTTAATCATAGAAAGAGAGAGTGTCAGTCCTCTTATACCTAAGTCGGCATTGTGTCGTTTGAATTTAATTCCGATGCAATTTCTGTGTTTCATCATGTATAAGAAGGTGCAAGGTATACTGTATACCTGAAGTGAAGCATCTGAATCTAAAACTGGACTCACAGGAAAGGTCCAAATCATAGAGAGTTGGAGTGTTAGTCCTCTTGTACTTAAGTCGGCATTGTGCCTTTTGAATTTAATACCGATGCTATTTCTGTGTTTTATCGTCAATACGAAGATGCAAGGTATACAGTAAACCTGAAGTGAAGCTTCGGAAACTGAAGCTGGACTCACAGGAGAGGTTCAAATCATAGAAAATTAGAGTGTCAGTCCTCTTATACTTTAGTCGGCATTGTGCCTTTTGAATTTAATTCCGATGCAATTTCTGCGTTTCATCGTCAACAAGACGGTGCAAGGTATACAGTAAACCTGAAGTGACGCATCGGAATCTAAAACTGGAATCACAGGAGAGGTTCAGATCATAGAAAGTGAGAGTGTCTGTCCTCTTGTACTTAAGTTGGCATTGTGCCTTTTGTATTAAATTCCGATGCAATTTCTATGTTTCATCGTCAATAAGAAGGTCCAAGGCATACAGTAAACCTGGAGTGAAGCATCGGAATATAAATCTGGACTCACAAGAGGGGTTCAAATCATATATAGTTAGAGTGTCAGTCCTCTTATACCTATGTCGGCATTGTGTCGTTTGAATTTAATTCCGATGCAATTTCTGTGTATCATCGTCTATAAGAAGGTGCAAGGTATACAGTAAACCTGAAGTGAAGCATCGGAATCTAAAACTGGACTCACAGGAGAGGTTCAAATCATAGAGAGTTAGAGTGTTAGTCCTCTTGTACTTAAGTCGGCATTGTGCCTTTTGAATTTAATACCGATGCTATTTCTGTGTTTCATCGTCAATACGAAGATGCAAGGTATACAGCAAACCTGAAGTGAAGCATCGGAAACTGAAACTGGACTCACAGGAGAGGTTCAAATCATAGAAAGAGAGAGTGTCAGTCCTATTTTACTTAAGTCGGCTTTGTGGCTTTTGTATTAAATTCGGATGCAATTTCTGTATTTCATCTTCAATAAGAAGGTCCAAGGTATACAGTAAATCTGAAGTGACGCATTGGAATCCAAAACTGGACTCACGGGAGAGGTTCAAATCATGGAGAGTTAGAGTGTCAGTCCTCTTATACTTAAGTCGGCATTGTGTCTTTTGAATTTAATTCCGATGCAATTTCTGTGTTTCATCGTCAATAAGAAGGGGCAAGGTATACTGTAAACCTGAAGCGATGCATCGGAATCTAAAACTTGACTCATAGGAGAGGTTCAAATCATTGAAAGTTAGAGTGTCAGTCCTCTTGTACTTAAGTCGGCATTGTGCCATTTGTATTAAATGCGGATGCAATTTCGGTAATTCATCGTCAATAAGAAGGTCCAAGGGATACAGTAAACCTGAAGTGAAGCATCGGAATCTTAAACTGGACTCACAGGAGAGGTTCAAATCATAGAAAATTGGAGCGTCAGTCCTCTTGTACTTTAGTCGGCATTGTGCCTTTTGAATTTAATTCCGATGCAATTTCTGTGTTTCATCGTCAATAAGTAGGTGCAAGGTATACAGTAAACCTGAAGCGAAGCATCAGAATCTAAAACTGGACTCATAGGAGAGGTTCAATTCATAGAAAGAGAGAGTGACAGTCCTCTTTTACTTAAGTCGGCATTGTGCCTTTTGTATTGAATTCCGATGTAATTTCTGAGTTTCATCGTCAATAAGAAGGTCCAAGGGATACAGTAAACCTGAGGTGAAGCATCGGAATCTAAAACAGGACTCACAGGAGAGGTTAAAATCATAGAAAGGGAGAGTGTCAGTACTCTTGTACTTAAGTCGGAATATACCTTTTGTATTACATTCGGATGCAATTTATGTATTTCATCGTCAATAAGAAGGTCCAAGGGATACAGTAAACCTGAAGTGAAGCATCGGAATCTAAAACTGGACTCACAAGAGAGGTTCAAATCATAGAAAGTGAGAGTGTCAGTCCTCTTGTACTTAAGTTGGCATTGTGCCTTTTGTATTAAATTCCCATGCAATTTCTGTGTTTCATCGTCAATAAGAAGATGCAAGGTATACAGTAAACCTAAAGTGAAGCATCGGAATCTAAAACTGGACTTACAGGAGAGGTTCAAATAATAGAAAGTGAGAGGGTCAGTCCTCTTGTACTTAAGTCGGCATTGTGCCTTTTGTATTAAATTCAGATGCAATTTCTGTGTTTCATCGTTACTGAGATGGTGCAAGGGATACAGTAAACCTGAAGTGAAGCATCGGAACCATAAACTGGACTCACAGTAGAGGTTCAAATCATAGAAAGTTAGAGTGTCAGTCCTCTTGTACTTGTTGGCATTGTGTCTTTTGAATTTAATTAGGATGCAATTTCTATGATTCATCGTCAATAAGGCGGTGCATGGTATACAGTAAACCTGAAGTGAAACATTGGAATCTAAAACTGAACTCACAGGAGAGGTTCAAATCTTAGAAAGTTAGAGTGTCAGTCCTCTTGTACTTAAGAAGGCATTGTGCCTTTTGAATTTAATTCTGATGCAATTTTTATGCTTCATCGTCAATAAGACGGTGCATGGTATACTGTAAACCTGAAGTGAAGCATCGGAATCTAAAACTGGACTCACAGGAGAGGTTCAAATCATAGAAAGTGAGAGTGTCAGTCCTCTTGTACTTAAGTCGGCATTGTGCCTTTTGTATTAAATTCCGATGCAATTTCTATGTTTCATCGTCAATAAGAAGGTCCAAGGCATACAGTAAACCTGGAGTGAAGCATCGGAATATAAATCTGGACTCACAAGAGCGGTTCAAATCATATATAGTTAGAGTGTCAGTCCTCTTATACCTATGTCGGCATTGTGTCGTTTGAATTTAATTCCGATGCAATTTCTGTGTATCATCGTCTATAAGAAGGTGCAAGGTATACAGTAAACCTGAAGTGAAGCATCGGAATCTAAAACTGGACCCACAGGAGAGGTTCAAATCATAGAAAGAGAGAGTGTCAGTCCTATTTTACTTAAGTCGGCTTTGTGGCTTTTGTATTCAATTCGGATGCAATTTCTGTATTTCATCGTCAATAAGAAGGTCCAAGGGATGCAGTAAACCTGAAGTGAAGAATCGGAATCTAAAACTGGAATCACAGGAGGGGTCAAATCATAGAAAATTAGAGTGTCAGTCCTCTTGTTTTTAAGTCGGCATTGTGCCTTTTGAATTTAATTCCGATGCAATTTCTGCGTTTCATCGTCAATAAGACAGTGCAAGGTATACAGTAAACCTGAAGTGAAGCATCGGAATCTAAAACTGGACTCACAGGAGAGGTTCAAATCATAGAAAGGGAGAGTGTCAGTCCTCTTGTACTTAAGTCGGTATTGTGCCTTTTGTAATAAATTCGGATGCAATTTCTGTATTTCATCTTCAATAAGAAGGTCCAAGGAATACAGTAAACCTGAAGTGAAGCATCGGAATCCAAAAGTGGACTCACAGGAGAGATTCAAATCATGGAGAGTTAGAGTGTCAGTCCTCTTATACTTAAGTCGGCATTGTGTCTTTTGAATTTAGTTCCGTTGCAATTTCTGTGTTACATCGTCAATAAGAAGGTGCAAGGTATACTGTAAACCTGAAGCGAAGCATCGGAATCTAAAACTGGACTAATAGGAGAGGTTCAAATCATTGAAAGTTAGAGTGTCAGTCCTCTTGTACTTAAGTCGGCATTGTGCCATTTGTATTAAATGCGGATGCAGTTTCTGTAATTCATCGTCAATAAGAGGGTGCAAGGGATACAGTAACCCTGAAGTGAAGCATCGGAATCTAAACTGGACTCATAGGAGAGGTTAAAATCATTGAAAGTTAGAGGGTCAGTGCACTTGTACTTAAGTCGGCATTGTGCCTTTTGTATTATATGCGGGTCAATTTCTGTATTTCATCGTCAATAAGAAGGTCCAAGGGATACAGTAAAACTGAAGTGAAGAATCGGAATCAAAAACTGGACCCACAGGAGAGGTTCAAATCATAGAAAGAGAGAGTGTCAGTCCTCTTTTACTTAAGTCGGCATTGTGCCTTTTGTATTAAATTCGGATGCAATTTCTGTATTTCATCGTCGATAAGAAGGTCCACGTTATTCAGTAATTCTGAAGTGAAGCATCGGAATCTAAAACTGGACTCAAAGGAGATGTTCAAATCATAGAAATGGAGAGTGTCAGTCCTCTTCTACTTAATTCGGAATTGTGCCTTTTGTATTAAATTCGGATTCAATTTCTGTGTTTCTTCGTCAATAAGAAGGTGCAAGGTATACAGTAAACCTGAAGTGAAGCATTCGAATCTAAAACTGGACTCACAGGAGAGGTTCAAATCATAGAAATGGAGAGTGTCAGTCCTCATTTACTTAAGTCGACATTGTGCCTTTGGTATTAAATTCAGATGCAATATCTGTGTTTCATCGTCAATAAGAAGGACCAAGGGATACAGTAAACCTTAAGTGAAGCATCGGGATCTAAAACTGGACCCGCAGGAGAGGTTCAAATCATAGATAGTTAGAGTGTCAGTCCTGTTGTACTTCAGTCGGCATTGTGTCTTTTAAATTTAATTCCGATGCAATTTCTGTGTTTCATCATCAATAAGAAGGTGCAAGGTATACAGTAAACCAGAAGTGAAGCTTCGGAATCTAAAACTGGACTCACAGGAGAGGTTCAAATCATAGGGAGTTAGAGTGTCAGTCCACTTGCACTTAAGTCGGCATTTTGCCTTTTAAATTTAATTCCGATGCAATTTCTGTGTTACGTCGTCAATAAGAAGGTGCAAGGTATACAGTAAACCTGAAGTGAAGCATCGGAATCTAAAACTGGAACCACAGGAGAGGTTCAAATCATAGAAAGAGAGAGTGTCAGTCCTCTTTTACTTAAGACTGTATTGTGCCTTTTGTATTAAATTCGGATGCAATTTCTGTATTTCATCGTCAATAAGAAGGTACAAGGTATACAGTAAACCAGAAATGAAGCATCTGAATCTAAAACTGGACTCACAGGAGGGGTTCAAATCATATATAGTTAGAGTGTCAGTCCTCTTATACCTAAGTCGGCATTGTGTCGTTTGAATTAGTTCCGATGCAATTTCTGTATTTCATCGTCTATAAGAAGGTGCAAGGTATACAGTAAACCTGAAGTGAAGCGTCGGAATCTAAAACTGGACTCACAGGAGGGGTTCAAATCATAGAGAGTTAGAGTGTTAGTCCTCTTGTACTTAAGTCGGCATTGTGCCTTTTCAATTTAATACCGATGCTATTTCTGTGTTTCATCGTCAATACGAAGATGCAAGGTATACAGCAAACCTGAAGTGAAGCATCGGAAACTGAAACTGGACTCACAGGAGAGGTTCAAATCATAGAAAGAGAGAGTGTCAGTCCTATTTTACTTAAAAAGGCTTTATGGCTTTTGTATTAAATTCGGACGCAATTTCTGTATTTCATCGTCAATAAGAAGGTCCAAGGGATGCAGTAAACCTGAGGTGAAGAATCGGAATCTAAAACTGGACTCACAGGAGAGGTTCAAATCATAGAAAATTAGAGTGTCAGTCCTCTTGTACTTAAGTCGGCATTGTGTCTTTTGTATTTAATTCCGATGCAATTTCTGCCTTTCATCGTCAATAAGACAGTGCAAGGTATACAGTAAACCTGAAGTGAAGCATCGGAATCTAAAACTGGACTCACAGGAGAGGTTCAAATCATAGAAAGGGAGAGTGTCAGTCCTCTTGTACTTAAGTCGGTATTGTGCCTTTTGTATTAAATTCGGATGCAATTTCTGTATTTCATCTTCAATAAGAAGGTCCAAGGTATACAGTAAACCTGAAGTGAAGCATCGGAATCCAAAACTGGACTCACAGGAGAGGTTCAAATCATGGAGAGTTAGAGTGTCAGTCCTCTTATACTTAAGTCGGCATTGTGTCTTTTGAATTTAATTCCGATGCAATTTCTGTGTTTCATCGTCAATAAGAAGGTGCAAGGTATACTGTAAACCTGAAGCGCAGCATCGGAGTCCAAAACTGGACTCACAGGAGAGGTTCAAATCATGGGGAGTTAGAGTGTCAGTCCTCTTATACTTAAGTCGGCATTGTGTCTTTTGAATTTAATTCCGATGCAATTTCTGTGTTTCATCGTCAATAAGAAGGTGCAAGGTATACAGTAAACCAGAAGTGAAGCATCCGAAACTAAAACTAGACTCACAGGAGAGGATCAAATCATAGAGAGTTAGAGTGTCAGTCCTCTTGTACTTAAGTCGGCATTGTGCCTTTTAAATTTAATTCCGATGCAATTTCTGTGTTTCATCGTCAATAAGACGGTGCAAGGTATACAGTAAACCTGAAGTGAAGCATCGGAATCTAAAACTGGAATCTCAGGAGAGGTTCAGATCATAGAAAGTGAGAGTGTCAGTACTCTTGTACTTAAGGTGGCATTGTGGCTTTTGTATTAAATTTCGATGCAATTTCTGTGTTTCATCGTCAATAAGAAGGTGCAAGGTATACAGTAAACCTGAAGTGAAGCATCGGAATCTAAAACTGGAACCACAGGAGAGGTTCAAATCATAGAAAGAGAGAGTGTCAGTCCTCTTTTACTTAAGACTGTATTGTGCCTTTTGTATTAAATTCGGATGCAATTTCTGTATTTCATCGTCAATAAGAAGGTACAAGGTATACAGTAAACCAGAAATGAAGCATCTGAATCTAAAACTGGACTCACAGGAGGGGTTCAAATCATATATAGTTAGAGTGTCAGTCCTCTTATACCTAAGTCGGCATTGTGTCGTTTGAATTAGTTCCGATGCAATTTCTGTATTTCATCGTCTATAAGAAGGTGCAAGGTATACAGTAAACCTGAAGTGAAGCGTCGGAATCTAAAACTGGACTCACAGGAGGGGTTCAAATCATAGAGAGTTAGAGTGTTAGTCCTCTTGTACTTAAGTCGGCATTGTGCCTTTTGAATTTAATACCGATGCTATTTCTGTGTTTCATCGTCAATACGAAGATGCAAGGTATACAGCAAACCTGAAGTGAAGCATCGGAAACTGAAACTGGACTCACAGGAGAGGTTCAAATCATAGAAAGAGAGAGTGTCAGTCCTATTTTACTTAAGTAGGCTTTATGGCTTTTGTATTAAATTCGGACGCAATTTCTGTATTTCATCGTCAATAAGAAGGTCCAAGGGATGCAGTAAACCTGAGGTGAAGAATCGGAATCTAAAACTGGACTCACAGGAGAGGTTCAAATCATAGAAAATTAGAGTGTCAGTCCTCTTGTACTTAAGTCGGCATTGTGTCTTTTGTATTTAATTCCGATGCAATTTCTGCCTTTCATCGTCAATAAGACAGTGCAAGGTATACAGTAAACCTGAAGTGAAGCATCGGAATCTAAAACTGGACTCACAGGAGAGGTTCAAATCATAGAAAGGGAGAGTGTCAGTCCTCTTGTACTTAAGTCGGTATTGTGCCTTTTGTATTAAATTCGGATGCAATTTCTGTATTTCATCTTCAATAAGAAGGTCCAAGGTATACAGTAAACCTGAAGTGAAGCATCGGAATCCAAAACTGGACTCACAGGAGAGGTTCAAATCATGGAGAGTTAGAGTGTCAGTCCTCTTATACTTAAGTCGGCATTGTGTCTTTTGAATTTAATTCCGATGCAATTTCTGTGTTTCATCGTCAATAAGAAGGTGCAAGGTATACTGTAAACCTGAAGCGCAGCATCGGAGTCCAAAACTGGACTCACAGGAGAGGTTCAAATCATGGGGAGTTAGAGTGTCAGTCCTCTTATACTTAAGTCGGCATTGTGCCTTTTGAATTTAATTCCGATGCAATTTCTGTGTTTCATCGTCAATAAGAAGGTGCAAGGTATACAGTAAACCAGAAGTGAAGCATCCGAAACTAAAACTAGACTCACAGGAGAGGATCAAATCATAGAGAGTTAGAGTGTCAGTCCTCTTGTACTTAAGTCGGCATTGTGCCTTTTAAATTTAATTCCGATGCAATTTCTGTGTTTCATCGTCAATAAGACGGTGCAAGGTATACAGTAAACCTGAAGTGAAGCATCGGAATCTAAAACTGGAATCTCAGGAGAGGTTCAGATCATAGAAAGTGAGAGTGTCAGTACTCTTGTACTTAAGGTGGCATTGTGGCTTTTGTATTAAATTTCGATGCAATTTCTGTGTTTCATCGTCAATAAGAAGGTGCAAGGTATACAGTAAACCTGAAGTGAAGCGTCGGAATCTAAAACTGGACTCACAGGAGAGGTTAAAATCATAGAAAGAGAGAGTGACAGTCCTCTTTTACTTAAGTCGGCATTGTGCCTTTTGTATTAAATTACGATGAAATTTCTGTGTTTCATCGTCAATAAGAAGGTCCAAGGGATACAGTAAACCTGAGGTGAAGCATAGGAATCTAAAACTGGACTCACAGGAGAGTTTCAAATCATAGAAAACGAGAGTGTCAGTCCTCTTGTACTTAAGTCGGTATTTTGCCTTTTGCATTAAATTCAGATTCAATTTCTGTATTTCGTCGTCAATAAGAAGGTCCAAGGGATACAGTAAACCTGAAGTGAAGCATCGGAATCTAATTCTTGATTCAAGGGAGAGATTCAAATCATAGAAAGTGAGAGTGTCAGTCCTCTTGTACTTAAGTTGGCATTGTGCCTTTTGTATTAAGTTCCGATGCAATTTCTGTGTTTCATCGTCAATAAGAGGGTGCAAGGGATACAGTAAACCTGAAGTGAAGCATCGGAATCTAAAACTGGACTCATAGGAGAGGTTAAAATCATTGAAAGTTAGAGGGTCAGTGCACTTGTACTTAAGTCGGCATTGTGACTTTTGTATTAAATGCGGATCAATTTCTGTATTTCATCGTCAATAAGAAGGTCCAAGGGATACAGTAAACCTGAAGTGAAGCATCTGAATCTAAAACTGGAATCACAGGAGAGGTTCAGATCATAGAAAGGGAGAGTGTCAGTCCTCTTGTACTTAAGTTGGCATTGTGCCTTTTGTACTAAATTCCGTTGCAATTTCTGTATTTCATCGTCAATAAGAAGGTGCAAGGTATACAGTAAACCTGAAGTGCAGCATCGGAATCTAAAACTGGACTCATAGGAGAGGTTCAAATCATTGAAAGTTAGAGTGTCAGTGCTCTTGTACTTAAGTCGGCATTGTGCCTTTTGTATTAAATGCGGATGCTATTTCTGTAATTCATCGTCAATAAGCAGGTCCAAGGGATACAGTAAAACTGTAGTGAGGAATCGGAATCTAAAACTGGTCTCACAGGAGAGGTTCACATCATAGAAAGTTAGTGTCAGTCCTGTTGTACTTAAGTCGGCATTGTGTCTTTTGAATTTAATTCCGATGCAATTTCTGTGTTTCATCGTCAATAAGAAGGTGCAAGGTATACAGTAAACCAGAAGTGAAGCATCCGAATCTAAAACTAGACTCACAGGAGAGGATCAGATCATAGAGAGTTAGAGTGTCAGTCTTCTTGTACTTAAGTCGGCATTGTGCCTTTTAAATTTAATTCCGATGCAATTTCTGTGTTTCATCGTCAATAAGAAGGTGCAAGGTATACAGTAAACCTGAAGTCAAGGATCGGAATCTAAAACTGGACTCACAGGAGAGGTTCAAATCATTGAAAGAGAGAGTGTCAGTCCTGTTATACTTAAGTCAGCATTGTGCCTTTTGAATTTAATTCCGATGCAATTTCTGTGTTTCATCGTCAATAAGAAGGTGCAAGGTATACAGTAAACCTGAAGTGAAGCATCGGAATTCAAAACTGGACTCACAGGAGATGTTCAAATCAGAGTGTCAGTCGTCTTGTACTTAAGTCGGCATTGTGCCTTTTGAATTTAGTTCCGTTGCAATTTCTGTGTTTCATCGTCAATAAGAAGGTGCAAGGTATACAGTAAACCTGAAGTGAAGCATCGGAATCCAAAACTGGACTCACAGGAGAGGTTCAAATCATAGAAAGGGAGAGTGTCAGTCGTCTTGTACTTAAGTCCGTATTGTGCCTTTTGTATTAAATTCGGAAGCAATTTCTGTATTTCATCGTCAATAAGAAGGTACAAGGGATACAGTAAACCTGAAGTGAAGCATCGGAATCTAAAACTGGACTCACAGGAGAGGTTCAAATCATAGAAATTTAGAGTGTCAGTCCTCTTGTATATAAGTCGGCATTGTGCCTTTTGAATTCATTTCCGATGCAATTTCTGTGTTTCATCGTCAATAAGAAGGTGCAAGGTATACAGTAAACCTGAAGTGAAGCATCAGAATCCAAAACTGGACTCACAGGAGAGGTTCAAATCATAAAGAGTTAGAGTGTCAGTCCTCTTGTACTTAAGTCGGCATTGTGCTTTTGAATTTAATTCCAATGCAATTTCTGTGTTTCATCGTCAATAAGAAGGTGCAAGGTATACAGTAAACCTGCAGTGAAACATCGGAATTTAAAACAGGACTCATAGGAGAGGTTCCAATCATAGAAAGTTAGAGTGTCAGTCCTCTTGTACTTAAGTCGGCATTGTGCCTTTTGTATTAAATGCGGATGCAATTTCTCTATTTCATCGTCAATAAGAAGGTCCAAGGGATACAGTAAACCTGAAGTGAAGAATCGGAATCTAAAACTGGACTCACAGGAGAGGTTCAAATCATAGAAATTTAGAGTGTCAGTCCTCTTGTATATAAGTCGGCATTGTGCCTTTTGAATTTAATTCCGATGCAATTTCTGTGTTTCATCATCAATAAGAAGGTGCAAGGTATACAGTAAAACTGAAGTGAAGCATCAGAATCCATAACTGGACTCACAGGAGGGGTTCAAATCATAGAGAGTTAGAGTGTCAGTCCTCTTGAACTGAAGGCGGCATTGTGCCTTTTGAATTTAATTCCGACGCAATTTCTGTGTTTCACCGTCAATAAGAAGGTACAAGGTATACAGTAAACCAGAAGTGAAGCATCGGAATCTAAAATTGGACTCATAGGAGAGGTTCAAATCATAGAAAGTTAGTGTCAGTCCTCTTGTACTTCAGTCGGCATTGTGCCTTTTGTATTAAATGTGGATGCAATTTCTGTATTTCATCGTCAATAAGAAGATCCCAGGGATACAGTAAACCTGAAGTGAAGAATCGGAATCTAAAACTGGACTCACTGGAGAAGTCCAAATCATAGAAAGTTAGAGTGTCAGCCCTCTGGTACTTAAGTCGGCATTGTGCCTTTTGAATTTCATTCCGATGCAATTTTTGTGTTTCATCGTCAATAAGACAGTGCAAGGTATAAACCTGAAATGAAGCATCGGAATCTAAAACTGGAATCACAGGAGAGGTTCAAATCATTGAAAGTGAGAGTGTCAGTCCTCTTGTACTTAAGTCAGCATTGTGCCAATTGTATTAAATTCCGATGCAATTTCTGTCATTCATTGTCAATAAGAAGGTGCAAGGTATACAGTAAACCTGAAGTGAAGCATCGGAATCTAAAACTGGACTCACAGGAGAGGTTCAAATAATAGAAAGAGAGAGTGTCAGTCCTCTTTTACTTAAGTCGGCATTGTGCCTTTAATATTAAATTCGGATGCAGTTGCTGTATTTCATCGTCAATAAGAAGGTCCAAGGTATACAGTAAACCTGAAGTGAAGCATCGGAATCTAAAACTGGACTCACAGGAGAGGTTCAAATCATAGAAAGAGCGAGTGTTTGTCCTCTTGTACTTTAGTCGGCATTGTGCCTTTTGTATTAAATTCCGATGAAATTTCTGTGTTTCATCGTCAATAAGAAGGTCTAAGGGATACAGTAAACCTGAAGTGAAGCATCGGAATCTAAAACTAGACTTACAGGAGAGGTTCAAATCATAGAAAGGGAGAGTGTCAGTACTCTTGTACTTAAGTCGGTATTGTGCCTTTTGTATTAAATTCGGATTCAATTTCTGTGTTTCTTCGTCAATAAGAAGGTGCAAGGTATACAGTAAACCTGAAGTGAAGCATTCGAATCTAAAACTGGACTCACAGGAGAGGTTCAAATCATAGAAAGAGCGAGTGTTTGTCCTCTTGTACTTTAGTCGGCATTGTGCCTTTTGTATTAAATTCCGATGAAATTTCTGTGTTTAATCGTCAATAAGAAGGACCAAGGGATACAGTAAACCTTAAGTGAAGCATCGGGATCTAAAACTGGACCCGCAGGAGAGGTTCAAATCATAGATAGTTAGAGTGTCAGTCCTGTAGTACTTAAGTCGGCATTGTGTCTTTTAAATTTAATTCCGATGCAATTTCTGTGTTTCATCGTCAATAAGAAGGTGCAAGGTATACAGTAAACCAGAAGTGAGGCATCGGAATCTAAAACTGGACTCACAGGAGAGGTTCAAATCATAGGGAGTTAGAGTGTCAGTCCACTTGCACTTAAGTCGGCATTGTGCCTTTTAAATTTAATTCCGATGCAATTTCTGTGTTACGTCGTCAATAAGAAGGTGCAAGGTATACAGTAAACCTGAAGTGAAGCATCGGAATCTAAAACTGGAACCACAGGAGAGGTTCAAATCATAGAAAGAGAGAGTGTCAGTCCTCTTTTACTTAAGACGGTAATGTGCCTTTTGTATTAAATTCGGATGCAATTTCTGTATTTCATCGTCAATAAGAAGGTACAAGGTATACAGTAAACCAGAAGTGAAGCATCTGAATCTAAAACTGGACTCACAGCAGAGGTTCAAATCATAGAAAGTTAGAGTGTCGGTCCTCTTGTACTTAAGTCGGCATTGTGCCTTTTGAATTTAATTACGATGCAATATCTGTGTTTCATCGTCACTAAGAAGGTGCAAGGTATACAGTAAACCTGAAGTGAAGCATCGGAATCCAAAACTGGACTCACAGGTGAGGTTCAAATCATAGGGAGTTAGAGTGTCAGTCGATTTGTACTTAAGTCGGCTTTGTGCTTTTGAATTTAATTCCGGTGCAATTTCTGTGTTTCATCGTCAATATGAAGGTGCAAGGTATACAGTAAACCTGAAGTGAAGCATCGGAATCCAAAACTGGACTCACAGGAGAGGTTCAAATCATAGAAAGTTAGAGTGTCAGTCCTCTTGTACTTAAGTCGGCATTGTGCGTTTTGTATTAAATTCGGATGCAATTTCTGTATTTCATAGTCAATTAGAAGCTTCAAGGGATACAGTAAAGCTGAAGTGAAGCATCGGAATCTAAAACTGGACTCACAAGACACGTTCATATTATAGAAAGTTAGAGCGTCAGTCCTCTTGTACGTAAGTCGGCATTGTGCCTTTTGAATTTAATTCCGATGAAATTTTTGAGTTTCATCGTCAATAAGACGGTGCAATGTATAAACCTGAAGTGAAGCATCGGAATCTAAAACTGGAATCACAGAAGAGGATCAAATAATGGAAAGTGAGAGTGTCAGTCCTCTTGTACTTAAGTCGGCATTGTGCCTTTTGTATTAAATTCGGATGCAATTTCTGTGTTTTATCGTCAATTAGAAGGTGCAAGGTATACAGTAAACCTGAAGTGTAGCATCGGAATCTCAAACTGGACTCAAAGGAGAGGTTCAAATCAGAAAGAGAGAGTGACACCCCTCTTTTACATAAGTCGGCATTGTGCCTTTGTATTAAATTCCGATGAAATATCTGTGTTTCATCGTCAATAAGAAGGTCCAAGGGATACGGTAAACCTGAAGTGAAGCATCGGAATCTAGAACTGGACTCACAAGAGAGGTTCAAATCATAGAGAGTTAGAGTGTCAGTCCTCTTGTACTTAAGTCGGCATTGTGCCTTTTGAATTTAATTCCGATGCTCTTTCTGTGTTTCATCGTCAATACGAAGGTGCAAGGTATACAGTAAACCTGAAGTGAAGCATCGGAATCTAAAACTAGACTCACAGGAGGGGATCTAATCATAGATAGTTAGAGTGTCAGTCCTGTTATACCTAAGTCGGCTAAGTGTCGTTTGAATCTAATTCCGATGCAATTTCTGTGTTTCATCGTCAATAAGAAGGTGCAAGGTATACAGTATATCTGAAGTGAAGCATCGGAATCTAAAACTGGACTCACTGGAGAGGTTCAGATCATAGAGTGTCAGTCCACTTGTACTTAAAAAGGCATTGTGCCTTTTGAATTTAATTCCGATGCAATTTCTGTGCTTCATCGTCAATAAGAAGGTTCAAAGGATACAGTAAACCTGAAGAGAAGCATCGGAATCTAAAGCTGGACTCACAGGAGAGGTTCAAATCATAGAATGTGGGAGTGTCAGTCCTCTTGTACTTAAGTCGGCATTGTGCCATTTGTATTAATTTCCGTTGCCATTTCTGTGTTTCATCGTCAATAAGAAGGTCCAAGGTATACAGTAAACCTGAAGTGAAGCTTCGGAATCTAAAACTGGACTCACAGGAGAGGTTCAAATTATAGAAAGTTAGAGTGGCAGTCGTCTTGTACTTACGTCGGCATTGTGCCTTTTCTATTAAATCTGGATGCAATTTCGGTATTTCATCGTCAATAAGAAGGTCCAAGGGATACAGTAAACCAGAAGTGATGCATCGGAATCTAAAACTGGACTCACAGGAGAGGTTCAAATCATAGATTGTTAGAGTGTCAGTCCTCTGCTACTTAAATCGGCATTGTGCCTTTTGAATTTAATTCCGATGCAATTTCTGAGTTTCATTGTCAATTAGACGGTGCAAGGTATACAGTAAACCTGAAGTGAAGCATCGGACTCTAAAACTCGAATCACAGGAGAGGTTCAGATCATAGGAAGTGAGAGTGTCAGTCCTCTGGTACTTAAGTCGGCATTGTGCCTTTTGAATTTCATTCCGATGCAATTTTTGTGTTTCATCGTCAATAAGACAGTGCAAGGTATAAACCTGAAATGAAGCATCGGAATCTAAAACTGGAATCACAGGAGAGGTTCAAATCATAGAAAGAGAGAGTGTCAGTCCTCTTTTACTTAAGTCGGCATTGTGCCTTTTATATTAAATTCGGATGCAGTTGCTGTATTTCATCGTCAATAAGAAGGTCCAAGGTATACAGTAAACCTGAAGTGAAGCATCGGAATCTAAAACTGGACTCACAGGAGAGGTTCAAATCATAGAGAGTTAGAGTGTAGGTCCTCTTGTACTTAAGTCGGCATTGTGCCTTTTGAATTTAATTCCGATGCAATTTCTGTGTTTCATCGTCAATAAGAAGGTGCAAGGTATACAGTAAACCTGAAGTAAAGCATCGGAATCTAAAACAGGACTCATAGGAGAGGTTCAAATCATAGAAAGTTAGAGTGTCAGTCCTCTTGTATTTAAGTCGGCATTGTGCTTTTTGAATTTCATTCCGATGCAATATTTGTGTTTCATCATCCATAAGACGGTGCAAGGTATAAGCCTGAAGTGAAGCAATAGATTCTAAAACTTGAATCACAGGAGAGGTTCAAATCATAGAAAGTGAGAGTGTCAGTCCTCTTGTACTTAAGTCGACGTTGTGCCTAATGTATTAAATTTCGATGCAATTTCTGTGTTTCATCGTCAATAAGAAGGTGCAAGGTATACAGTAAACCTGAAGAGAAGCATCGGAATCTAAAACTGGACTCACAGGAGAGGTTCAAATCATAGAAAGAGAGAGTGAAAGTCTTCTTTTACTTAAGTCGGCATTGTGCCTTTTGTATTAAAATCCGATGAAATTTCTGTGTTTCATCGTCAATAAGAAGGTGCAAGGTATACAGTAAACCTGAAGTGAAGCATCGGAATCTAAAACTGGACTCACAGGAGAGGTTCAAATCATAGAAAGTGAGAGTGTCAGTCCTCTTGTACTTAAATCGGCATTGTGCCTTTTGTATTAAATTCGGATGCAATTTCTGTGTTTCATCGTCAATAAGAAGGACCAAGGGATACAGTAAACCTGAAGTGAAGCATTGGAATCTAAAACTGGACCGACAGGAGAGGTTCAAATCATAGATAGTTAGAGTGTCTGTCCTCTTGTACTTAAGTCGGCGTTGTGTCTTTTGAATTTAATTCCGATGCAATTTCTGTGTTTCATCGTCTATAAGAAGGTGCAAGGTATACAGTAAACCAGAAGTGAAGCATCGGAATATAAAATTGGACTCACAGGAGAGGTTCAAATCATAGAGAGTTAGAATGTCAGTACTCTTGTACTTATGTCGGCATTGTGCCTTTTGAATTTAATTCCGATGCAATTTTTGTGTTTCTTCGTCAATAAGACAGTGCAAGGTATAAACCTGAAATGAAGCATCGCAATCTAAAACTGGAATCACAGGAGAGGTTCAAAGCATAGAAAGAGAGAGTGACAGTCCTCTTTAATTAAGTCGGCATTGTGCCTTTTGTATTAAATTCCAATGAAATTACTGTGTTTCATCGTCAATAAGAAGGTCCAAGTGATTCAGTAAACCAGAAGTGAAGCATCGGAATCTAAAACTGGGCTCACAGGAGAGGTTCAAATCATAGTTAGTTAGAGTGTCAGTCCTCTTGTACTTAAGTCGGCATTGTGCCTTTTAAATTTAATTCCCATGCAATTTCTCTGTTTCATCGTCAATAAGAAGGTGCAAGGTATACAGTACACCTGAAGTAAAGCATCGGAATCTGAAACTGGACTCACAGGAGAGGTTCAAATCATAGAAAGAGAGAGTGTCTGTCCTCTTTTACTTAAGTCGGCATTGTGCCTTTTGTATTAAATTCGGATGCAATTTCTGTATTTTATCGCCAATAAGAATGTCCAAGGTATACAGTAAACCTGAAGTGAAGCATCGGAATGTAAAACTGGACAAACAGGAGAGATTCAAATCATAGAAAGTGAGAGTGTTAGTCCTCTTGTACTTAAGTCGGCATTGTGCCCTTTGTATTAAATTCCGATGAATTTCTCTGTGTTTCATCGTAAATAAGAAGGTCTAAGGGATACAGTAAACCTGAAGTGAAGCATCAGAATCTAAAACTGGACTCAGAGGAGAGGTTCAAATCATAGAAAGGGAGAGTGTCAGTCCTCTTGTACTCTAGTCGGTATTGTGCCTTTTTGTATTAAATTCGGATGCAATATCTGTATTTCATCGTCAATAAGACGGTCCAAGGGTTACAGTAAACCTGAAGTGAAGCATCAGAATCTAAAACTGGACTCACAGGAGAGGTTCAAATCATAGAAAGTGAGAGTGTCAGTCCTCTTGTACTTAAGTCGGCATTGTGCCTTTTGTATTAAATTCTGATGCAATTTCTGTGTTTCATCGTCAATAAGATGGTGCAAGGTATACAGTAAACCTGAAGAGAAGCATCGGAATCTAAATCTGGACTCACAGGATAAGTTCAAATCATAGAAAGAGAGAGTGACAGTCCTCTTTTACTTAAGTCGGCATTTTGCTTTTTGTATTAAATTCCGATGAAATTTCTGTGTTTCATCGACAATAAGAAGGTGCAAGGTATACAGTAAACCTGAAGTGAGGCATCGGAATCCAAAACTGGACTCACAGGAGAGGTTCAAATCATAGAGAGTTAGAGTGTCAGTCCTCTTGTACTTAAGTCGGCATTGTGCCTTTTGTATTAAATGCGGATGCAATTTCTGTATTTCATCGTCAATGAGAAGGTCCAAGGGATACAGTAAAACTAAAGAGAAGAATCGGATTCTAAAACTGGACACACAGGAGAGGTTCAAATCATAGAAAGTTATGGTGTCAGTCCTCTTGTACTTAAGTCGGCATTGTGCCTTTTGAATATAATTCCGATGCAATTTTTGTGTTTCATCGTCCATAAGACGGTGCAAGGTATAAACCTGAAGTGAAGCATCAGAATCTAAAACTGGAATCACAGGAGAGGTTCAAATCATAGAAAGTGAGAGTGTCAGTCCTCTTGTACTTAAGTCGGCATTGTGCCTTTTGTATTAAATTCTGATGCAATTTCTGTGTTTCATCGTCAATAAGATGGTGCAAGGTATACAGTAAACCTGAAGAGAAGCATCGGAATCTAAATCTGGACTCACAGGATAAGTTCAAATCATAGAAAGAGAGAGTGACAGTCTTCTTTTACTTATGTCGGCATTTTGCTTTTTGTATTAAATTGCGATGAAATTTCTGTGTTTCATCGACAGTAAGAAGGTGCAAGGTATACAGTAAACCTGAAGTGAGGCATCGGAATCCAAAACTGGACTCACAGGAGAGGTTCAAATCATAGAGAGTTAGAGTGTCAGTCCTCTTGTACTTAAGTCGGCATTGTGCCTTTTGTATTAAATGCGGATGCAATTTCTGTATTTCATCGTCAATGAGAAGGTCCAAGGGATACAGTAAAACTAAAGAGAAGAATCGGATTCTAAAACTGGACTCACAGGAGAGGTTCAAATCATAGAAAGTTAGAGTGTCAGTCCTCTTGTACTTAAGTCGGCATTGTGCCTTTTGAATATAATTCCGATGCAATTTTTGTGTTTCATCGTCCAAAAGACGGTGCAAGGTATAAACCTGAAGTGAAGCATCAGAATCTAAAACTGGAATCACAGGAGAGGTTCAAATCATAGAAAGTGAGAGTGTCAGTCCTCTTGTACTTAAGTCGGCATTGTGCCTTTTGTATTAAATTCTGATGCAATTTCTGTGTTTCATCGTCAATAAGATGGTGCAAGGTATACAGTAAACCTGAAGAGAAGCATCGGAATCTAAATCTGGACTCACAGGATAAGTTCAAATCATAGAAAGAGAGAGTGACAGTCCTCTTTTACTTAAGTCGGCATTTTGCTTTTTGTATTAAATTCCGATGAAATTTCTGTGTTTCATCGACAATAAGAAGGTGCAAGGTATACAGTAAACCTGAAGTGAGGCATCGGAATCCAAAACTGGACTCACAGGAGAGGTTCAAATCATAGAGAGTTAGAGTGTCAGTTCTCTTGTACTTAAGTCGGCATTGTGCCTTTTGTATTAGATGCGGATGCAATTTCTGTATTTCATCGTCAATGAGAAGGTCCAAGGGATACAGTAAAACTAAAGAGAAGAATCGGATTCTAAAACTGGACTCACAGGAGAGGTTCAAATCATAGAAAGTTAGAGTGTCAGTCCTCTTGTACTTAAGTCGGCATTGTGCCTTTTGAATATAATTCCGATGCAATTTTTGTGTTTCATCGTCCATAAAACGGTGCAAGGTATAAACCTGAAGTGAAGCATCAGAATCTAAAACTGGAATCACAGGAGAGGTTCAAATCATAGAAAGTGAGAGTGTCAGTCCTCTTGTACTTAAGTCGGCATTGTGCCTTTTGTATTAAATTCCGATGCAATTTCTGTGTTTCATCGTCAATAAGATGGTGCATGGTATACAGTAAACCTGAAGTAAAGCATCGGAATCTGAAACTGGACTCACAGGAGAAGTTCAAATCATAGAAAGAGAGTGTGTCAGTCCTCTTTTACTTAAGTCGGCATTGTGCCTTTTGTATTAAATTCGGATGCAATTTCTGTATTTCATCGCCAATAAGAATGTCCAAGGTATACAGTAAACCTGAAGGGAAGCATCGGAATGTAAAACTGGACAAACAGGAGAGATTCACATCATAGAAAGTGAGAGTGTTAGTCCTCTTGTACTTAAGTCGGCATTGTGCCTTTTGTATTAAATTCCGATGAATTTCTCTGTGTTTCATCGTAAATAGGAAGGTCTAAGGGATACAGTAAACCTGAAGTGAAGCATCGGAATCTAAAACTGGACTCACAGGAGAGGTTCAAATCATAGAAAGGGAGAGTGTCAGTCCTCTTGTACTCTAGTCGGTATTGTGCCTTTTGTATTAAATTCGGCTGCAATATCTGGATTTCATCGTCAATAAGAAGGTCCAAGGGTTACAGCAAACCTGAAGTGAAGCATCGGAATCTAAAACTGGACTCACAGGAGACGTTCAAATCATAGAAAGTTAGAGTGTCAGTCCTCTTGTACTTAAGTCGGCATTGTGCTTTTGAATTTAATTCCGATGAAATTTCTGTGTTTCATCGTCAATAAGAAGGTCCTAGGTATACAATAAACCTGAAGTGAAGCATCGGAATCTAAAACTGGACTCACAGGAGAGGTTCAAATCATAGAAAGTTAGAGTGTCAGTCTTCTTGTACTTAAGTCGGCATTGTGCCATTTGAATTTAATTCCGATGCAATTTTTGTGTTTCATCGTCAATAAGACGGTGCAAGGTAGATAGTAAACCTGAAGTGAAGCATCGGAATCCAAAACTGGCCTCACAGGAGAGGTTCAAATCATAGAGAGTTAGAGTTTCAGTCCTCTTGTACTTAAGTCGGCATTGTGCCTTTTGAATTTAATTCCGATGCAATTTCTGTGTTCATCGTCAATAAGAAGGTGCAAGGTATACGGTAAACCTGAAGTGAACCATCGGAATCTAAAAGTGGACCCACAGGAGAGGTTCAAATCATAGAAAGTTAGAGTGTCAGTCCTCTTGTACTTAAGTCGGCATTGTATCTTTTGTATTAAATGCGGATGTAATTTCTGTATTTAATCGTCAATTAGAAGGTCAAAGGGATACAGTAAAGCATCGGAATCTAAAACTGGACTCACAGGAGCGGTTCAAATCATAGAAAGTTAGAGTGTCAGTCTTCTTGTACTTAAGTCGGCATTGTGCCTTTTGAATTTAATTCCGATGCAATTTCTGTGTTTCATCGTCAATAAGAAGTTGCAAGGTATGCAGTAAACTTGAAGTGAAGCATCGGAATCCAAAACTGGACTCACAGGAGAGGTTCAAATCATACCGAGTTAAAGTGTCAGTCCTCTTGTACTTAAGTCGGCATTGTGCCTTTTGAATTTATTTCCGATGCAATTTCTGTGTTTCATCGTCAATAAGAAGGTCCTAGGTATACAGTAAACCTGAAGTGAAGCATCGGAATCTAAAACTGGACTCACAGGAGAGGTTGAAATCATAGTAAGTTAGAGTGTCAGTCTTCTTGTACTTAAGTCGGCATTGTGCCTTTTGAATTTAATTCCGATGCAATTTTTGTGTTTCATCGTCAATAAGACGGTGCAAGGGATACAGTAAACCTGAAGTGAAGCATCGGAATCCAAAACTGGACTCACAGGAGAGGTTCAAATCATAGAGAGTTAGAGTTTCAGTCCTCTTGTACTTAAGTAGGCATTGTGCCTTTTGAATTTAATTCCGATGCAATTTCTGTGTTTCATCGTCAATAAGACCGTGCAAGGTATACAGTAAACCTGAAGTGAAGCATCGGAATCCAAAACTGGACTCACAGGAGAGGTTCAAATCATAGAGAGATAGAGTTTCAGTCCTCTTGTACTTAAGTCGGCATTGTGCCTTTTGAATTTAATTCCGATGCAATTTCTGTGTTTCATCGTCAATAAGAAGGTGCAAGATATACTGTAAACCTGAAGTGAAGCATCGGAATCTAAAACAGGACTCACAGGAGAGGTTCAAATCATAGAGAGTTAGAGTATCAGCCCTGTTGTACTTAAGTCGGCATTGTGCCTTTTGTATTAAATGCGGATGCAATTTCTTATTTCATCGTCAATAAGAAGGTCCAAGGGATACAGTAAACCTGAAGTGAAGAATCGGATTCTAAACTGGACTCACAGGAGAGGTTCTAATCATAGAAAGTTAGAGTGTCAGTCCTCTTGTACTTAAGTCGGCATTGTGCCTTTTAAATTTAATTCCCATGCAATTTCTCTGTTTCATCGTCAATAAGAAGGTGCAAGGTATACAGTAAACCAGAAGTAAAGCATCGGAATCTGAAACTGGACTCACAGGAGAGGTTCAAATCATAGAAAGAGAGAGTGTCAGTCCTCTTTTACTTAAGTCGGCATTGTGCCTTTTGTATTAAATTCGGATGCAATTTCTGTATTTCATCGCCAATAAGAATGTCCAAGGTATACAGTAAACCTGAAGAGAAGCATCGGAATGTAAAACTGGACAAACAGGAGAGATTCAAATCATAGAAAGTGAGAGTGTTAGTCCTCTTGTACTTAAGTCGGCATTGTGCCTTTTGCATTAAATTCCGATGAATTTCTCTGTGTTTCATCGCAAATAAGAAGGTCTAAGGGATACAGTAAACCTGAAGTGAAGCATCGGAATCTAAAACTGGACTCACAGGAGAGGTTCAAATCATAGAAAGGGAGAGTGTCAGTCCTCTTGTACTCTAGTCGGTATTGTGCCTTTTGTATTAAATTCGGATGCAATATCTGGATATCATCGTCAATAAGAAGGTCCAAGGGTAACAGCAAACCTGAAGTGAAGCATCGGAATCTAAAACTGGACTCACAGGAGACGTTCAAATCATAGTAAGTTAAAGTGTCAGTCTTCTTGTACTTAAGTCGGCATTGTGCCATTTGAATTTAATTCCGATGCAATTTTTGTGTTTCATCGTCAATAAGACGGTGCAAGGTATACAGTAAACCTGAAGTGAAGCATCGGAATCCAAAACCGGCCTCACAGGAGAGGTTCAAATCATAGAGAGTTAGAGTTTCAGTCCTCTTGTACTTAAGTCGGCATTGTGCCTTTTGAATTTAATTCCGATGCAATTTCTGTGTTCATCGTCAATAAGAAGGTGCAAGGTATATGGTAAACCTGAAGTGAACCATCGGAATCTAAAAGTGGACCCACAGGAGAGGTTCAAATCATAGAAAGTTAGAGTGTCAGTCCTCTTGTACTTAAGTCGGCATTGTATCTTTTGTATTAAATGCGGATGTAATTTCAGTATTTCATCGTCAATAAGAAGGTCAAAGGGATACAGTAAAGCTTCGGAATCTAAAACTGGACTCACAGGAGAGGTTCGAATCATAGAAAGTTAGAGTGTCAGTCCTCTTGCACTTAAGTCGGCATTGTGCCTTTTGAATTTAATTCCGATGCAATTTCTGTGTTTCATCGTCAATAAGAAGGTGCAAGGTATGCAGTAAACATGAAGTGAAGCATCGGAATCCAAAACTGGACTCACAGGAGAGGTTCAAATCATATTGAGTTAAAGTGTCAGTCCTCTTGTACTTAAGTCGGCATTGTGCCTTTTGAATTTATTTCCGATGCAATTTCTGTGTTTCATCGTCAATAAGAAGGTGCAAGGTATACAGTAAACCTGAAGTGATGCATCGGAATCTAAAACTGGACTCACAGGATAGGTTCAAATCATAGAAAGAGAGAGTGACAGTCCTCTTTTACTTAAGTCGGCGTTGTGCCTTCTGTATTAAATTCCGATGAAATTTCTGTGTTTCATCGTCAATAAGAAGGTCCTAGGTATACAGTAAACCTGAAGTGAAGCATCGGAATCTAAAACTGGACTCACTGGAGAGGTTGAAATCATAGTAAGTTAGAGTGTCAGTCTTCTTGTACTTAAGTCGGCATTGTGCCTTTTGAATTTAATTCCGATGCAATTTCTGTGTTTCATCGTCAATAAGAAGGTGCAAGATATACTGTATACATGAAGTGAAGCATCGGAGTCTAAAACTGGACTCACAGGAGAGGTGCAAATCATAGAGAGTTAGAGTGTCAGCCCTGTTGTACTTAAGTCGGCATTGTGCCTTTTGTATTAAATGCGGATGCAATTTCTGTATTTCATCGTCAATAAGAAGGTCCAAGGGATACAGTAAACCTGAAGTGAAGAATCGGATTCTAAAACTGGACTCACAGGAGAGGTTCAAATCATTGAAAGTTAGAGTGTCAGTCCTCTTGTACTTAAGTCAGTATTGTGCCTTTTGAATATAATTCCGATGCAATTTTTGTGTTTCATCGTCCATAAGACTGTGCAAGGTATACACCTGAAGTGAAGCATCAGAATCTAAAACTGGAATCACAGGAGAGGTTCTAATCATAGAAAGTGAGAGTGTCAGTCCTCTTGTACTTAAGTCGGCATTGTGCCTTTTGTATTAAATTCCGATGCAATTTCTGTGTTTCATCGACAAAAAGATGGTGCAAGGTATACAGTAAACCTGAAGAGAAGCATCGGAATCTAAATCTGGACTCACAGGATAGGTTCAAATCATAGAAAGAGAGAGTGACAGTCCTCTTTTACTAAAGTCGGCATTGTGCCTTTTGCATTAAATTCCGATGAAATTTCTGTATTTCATCGTCAATAAGAAGGTCTTAGGTATACAGTAAACCTGAAGTGAAGCACCCGAATGTAAAACTTGACTCACAGGAGAGGTTGAAATCATAGAAAGTTAGAGCGTCAGTCCTCTTGTACGTAAGTCGGCATTGTGCCTTTTGAATATAATTCCGATGCAATTTTTGTGTTTCATCGTCCATAAGACGGTGCAAGGTATAAACCTGAAGTGAAGCATCAGAATCTAAAACTGGAATCACAGGAGAGGTTCAAATCATAGAAAGTGAGAGTGTCAGTCCTCTTGTACTTAAGTCGGCATTGTGCCTTTTGTATTAAATTCCGATGCAATTTCTATGGTTCATCGTCAATAAGAAGGTGCAAGGTATACAGTAAACCTGAAGAGAATCATCGGAATCTAAAACTGGACTCACAGGAGAGGTTCAAATCATAGAAAGAGTGACAGTCCTCTTTTACTTAAGTCGGCATTTTGCTTTTTGTATTAAATTCCGATGAAATTTCTGTGTTTCATCGTCAATAAGAAGGTGCAAGGTATACAGTAAACCTGAAGAGTAGCATCGGAATCAAAAACTGGACTCACAGGAGAGGTTCAAATCATAGAAAGAGTGAGTGACAGTCCTCTTTAATTAAGTCGGCATTGTGCCTTTTGTATTAAATTCCGATGAAATTACTGTGTTTCATCGTCACTAAGAAGGTCCAAGGGATTCTGTATACCAGAAGTGAAGCATCGGAATCTAAAACTGGGCTCACAGGAGAGGTTCAAATCGTAGTTAGTTAGAGTGTCAGTCCTCTTGTACTTAAGTCGGCATTGTATCTTTTGTATTAAATGCGGATGTAATTTCTGTATTTCAGCGTTAATAAGAAGGTCCAAGGGATACAGTAAAGCATCGGAATTTAAAACTGGACTCACAGGAGAGGTTCAAATCATAGAGAGTTAGAGTTTCAGTCCTCTTGTACTTAAGTCGGCATTGTGCCTTTTGAATTTATTTCCGATGCAATTTCTGTGTTTCATCGTCAATAAGAAGGTGCAAGGTATACAGTAAACCTGAAGTGATGCATCGGAATCTAAAACTGGACTCAGAGGATAGGTTCAAAACATAGAAAGAGAGAGTGACAGTCCTCTTTTACTTAAGTCGGCATTGTGCCTTTTGTATTACATTCCGATGAAATTGCTGTGTTTCATCGTCAATAAGAAGGTCCTAGGTATACAGTAAACCTGAAGTGAAGCATCGGAATCTAAAACTGGACTCACAGGAGAGGTTCAAATCATAGAGAGTTAGAGTTTCAGTCCTCTTGTACTTAAGTCGGCATTGTGCCTTTTGAATTTCATTCCGATGCAATTTCTGTGTTTCATCGTCAATAAGAAGGTGCAAGGTATACAGTAAACGTGACGAGAAGCATCGGAATCAAAAACTGGACTCACAGGAGAGGTTCAAATCATAGAAAGAAAGAGTGACAGTCATCTTTTACTTAAGTCGGCATTTTGCCTTTTGTATTAAATTCCGATGAAATTACTGTGTTTCATCGTCAATAAGAAGGTCCTAGGTATACAGTAAACCAGAAGTGAAGCATCGGAATCTAAAACTGGACTCACAGGAGAGGTTCAAATCATAGAAAGTTAGAGTGTCAGTCTTCTTGTACTTAAGTCGGCATTGTGCCATTTGAATTTAATTCCGATGCAATTTTTGTGTTTCATCGTCAATAAGACGGTGCAAGGTAGACAGTAAACCTGAAGTGAAGCATCGGAATCCAAAACTGGCCTCACAGGAGAGGTTCAAATCATAGAGAGTTAGAGTTTCATTCCTCTTGTACTTAAGTCGGCATTGTGCCTTTTGAATTTAATTCCGATGCAATTTCTGTGTTCATCGTCAATAAGAAGGTGCAAGGTATACGGTAAACCTGAAGTGAACCATCGGAATCTAAAAGTGGACCCACAGGAGAGGTTCAAATCATAGAAAGTTAGAGCGTCAGTCCTCTTGTACTTAAGTCGGCATTGTATCTTTTGTATTAAATGCGGATGTAATTTCTGTATTTCATCGTCAATAAGAAGGTCAAAGGGATACAGTAAAGCATCGGAATCTAAAACTGGACTCACAGGAGGGGTTCAAATCATAGAAAGTTAGAGTGTCAGTCTTCTTGTACTTAAGTCGGCATTGTGCCTTTTGAATTTAATTCCGATGCAATTTCTGTGTTTCATCGTCAATAAGAAGTTGCAAGGTATGCAGTAAACTTGAAGTGAAGCATCGGAATCCAAAACTGGACTCACAGGAGAGGTTCAAATCATACCGAGTTGAAGTGTCAGTCCTCTTGTACTTAAGTCGGCATTGTGCCTTTTGAATTTATTTCCGATGCAATTTCTGTGTTTCATCGTCAATAAGAAGGTGCAAGGTATACAGTAAACCTGAAGTGATGCATCGGAATCTAAAACTGGACTCACAGGATAGATTCAAATCATAGAAAGAGAGAGTGACAGTCCTCTTTTACTTAAGTCGGCATTGTGCCTTTTGTATTAAATTCCGATGAAATTTCTGTGTTTCATCGTCAATAAGAAGGTCCTAGGTATACAGTAAACCTGAAGTGAAGCATCGGAATCTAAAACTGGACTCACAGGAGAGGTTGAAATCATAGTAAGTTGGAGTGTCAGTCTTCTTGTACTTAAGTCGGCATTGTGCCTTTTGAATTTAATTCCGATGCAATTTTTGTGTTTCATCGTCAATAAGACGGTGCAAGGGATACAGTAAACCTGAAGTGAAGCATCGGAATCCAAAACTGGACTCACAGGAGAGGTTCAAATCATAGAGAGTTAGAGTTTCAGTCCTCTTGTACTTAAGTAGGCATTGTGCCTTTTGAATTTAATTCCGATGCAATTTCTGTGTTTCATCTTCAATAAGACCGTGCAAGGTATACAGTAAACCTGAAGTGAAGCATCGGAATCCAAAACTGGACTCACAGGGGAGGTTCAAATCATAGAGAGATAGAGTTTCAGTCCTCTTGTACTTAAGTCGGCATTGTGCCTTTTGAATTAAATTCCGATGAAATTTCTGTGTTTCATCGTCAATAAGAAGGTGCAAGGTATACAGTAAACCTGAAGAGTAGCATCGGAATCAAAAACTGGACTCACAGGAGAGGTTCAAATCATAGAAAGGGTGAGTGACAGTCCTCTTTAATTAAGTCGGCATTGTGCCTTTTGTATTAAATTCCGATGAAATTACTGTGTTTCATCGTCACTAAGAAGGTCCAAGGGATTCTGTATACCAGAAGTGAAGCATCGGAATCTAAAACTGGGCTCACAGGAGAGGTTCAAATCGTAGTTAGTTAGAGTGTCAGTCCTCTTGTACTTAAGTCGGCATTGTATCTTTTGTATTAAATGCGGATGTAATTTCTGTATTTCAGCGTTAATAAGAAGGTCCAAGGGATACAGTAAAGCATCGGAATTTAAAACTGGACTCACAGGAGAAGTTCAAATCATAGAAAGTTAGAGTGTCAGTCCTCTTGTACTTTAGTCGGCATTGTGCCTTTTGAATTTAATTCCGATGCAATTTTTGTGTTTCATCGTCAATAAGAAGGTGCAAGGTATACAGTAAACCTGAAGTGATGCATCGGAATCTAAAACTGGACTCAGAGGATAGGTTCAAAACATAGAAAGAGAGAGTGACAGTCCTCTTTTACTTAAGTCGGCATTGTGCCTTTTGTATTACATTCCGATGAAATTGCTGTGTTTCATCGTCAATAAGAAGGTCCTAGGTATACAGTAAACCTGAAGTGAAGCATCGGAATCTAAACCTGGACTCACAGGAGAGGTTCAAATCATAGAGAGTTAGAGTTTCAGTCCTCTTGTACTTAAGTCGGCATTGTGCCTTTTGAATTTCATTCCGATGCAATTTCTGTGTTTCATCGTCAATAAGAAGGTGCAAGGTATACAGTAAACGTGACGAGAAGCATCGGAATCAAAAACTGGACTCACAGGAGAGGTTCAAATCATAGAAAGAGAGAGTGACAGTCATCTTTTACTTAAGTCGGCATTTTGCCTTTTGTATTAAATTCCGATGAAATTACTGTGTTTCATCGTCAATAAGAAGGTGCAAGGTATACAGTAAACCAGAAGTGAAGCATCGGAATCTAAAACTGGACTCACAGGAGAGGTTCAAATCATAGAAAGTTAGAGTGTCAGTCTTCTTGTACTTAAGTCGGCATTGTGCCATTTGAATTTAATTCCGATGCAATTTTTGTGTTTCATCGTCAATAAGACGGTGCAAGGTAGACAGTAAACCCGAAGTGAAGCATCGGAATCCAAAACTGGCCTCAAAGGAGAGGTTCAAATCATAGAGAGTTAGAGTTTCAGTCCTCTTGTACTTAAGTCGGCATTGTGCCTTTTGAATTTAATTCCGATGAAATTTCTGTGTTTCATCGTCAATAAGAAGGTCCTAGGTATACAGTAAACCTGAAGTGAACCATCGGAATCTAAAACTGGACTCACAGGAGAGGTTCAAATCATAGAAAGTTAGAGCGTCAGTCCTCTTGTACTTAAGTCGGCATTGTATCTTTTGTATTAAATGCGGATGTAATTTCTGTATTTCATCGTCAATAAGAAGGTCAAAGGGATACAGTAAAGCATCGGAATCTAAAACTGGACTCACAGGAGAGGTTCAAATCATAGAAAGTTAGAGTGTCAGTCTTCTTGTACTTAAGTCGGCATTGTGCCTTTTGAATTTAATTCCGATGCAATTTCTGTGTTTCATCGTCAATAAGAAGTTGCAAGGTATGCAGTAAACTTGAAGTGAAGCATCGGAATCCAAAACTGGACTCACAGGAGAGGTTCAAATCATACCGAGTTAAAGTGTCAGTCCTCTTGTACTTAAGTCGGCATTGTGCCTTTTGAATTTATTTCCGATGCAATTTCTGTGTTTCATCGTCAATAAGAAGGTGCAAGGTATACAGTAAACCTGAAGTGATGCATCGGAATCTAAAACTGGACTCACAGGATAGACTCAAATCATAGAAAGAGAGAGTGACAGTCCTCTTTTACTTAAGTCGGCATTGTGCCTTTTGTATTAAATTCCGATGAAATTTCTGTGTTTCATCGTCAATAAGAAGGTCCTAGGTATACAGTAAACCTGAAGTGAAGCATCGGAATCTAAAACTGGACTCACAGGAGAGGTTGAAATCATAGTAAGTTAGAGTGTCAGTCTTCTTGTACTTAAGTCGGCATTGTGCCTTTTGAATTTAATTCCGATGCAATTTTTGTGTTTCATCGTCAATAAGACGGTGCAAGGGATACAGTAAACCTGAAGTGAAGCATCGGAATCCAAAACTGGACTCACAGGAGAGGTTCAAATCATAGAGAGTTAGAGTTTCAGTCCTCTTGTACTTAAGTAGGCATTGTGCCTTTTGAATTTAATTCCGATGCAATTTCTGTGTTTCATCGTCAATAAGACCGTGCAAGGTATACAGTAAACCTGAAGTGAAGCATCGGAATCCAAAACTGGACTCACAGGGGAGGTTCAAATCATAGAGAGATAGAGTTTCAGTCCTCTTGTACTTAAGTCGGCATTGTGCCTTTTGAATTTAATTCCGATGCAATTTCTGTGTTTCATCGTCAATAAGAAGGTGCAAGATATACTGTAAACCTGAAGTGAAGCATCGGAATCTAAAACTGGACTCACAGGAGAGGTTCAAATCATAGAGAGTTAGAGTGTCAGCCCTGTTGTACTTAAGTCGGCATTGTGCCTTTTGTATTAAATGCGGATGCAATTTCTTATTTCATCGTCAATAAGAAGGTCCAAGGGATATAGTAAACCTGAAGTGAAGAATCGGATTCTAAAACTGGACTCACAGGAGAGGTTCTAATCATACAAGGTTAGAGTGTCAGTCCTCTTGTACTTAAGTCGGCATTGTGCCTTTTGAATATAATCCCGATGCAATTTTTGTGTTTCATCGTCCATAAGACGGTGCAAGGTATAAACCTGAAGTGAAGCATCAGAATCTAAAACTGGAATCACAGGAGAGGTTCAAATCATAGAAAGTGAGAGTGTCAGTCCTCTTGTACTTAAGTCGGCATTGTGCCTTTTGTATTAAATTCTGATGCAATTTCTGTGTTTCACCGTCAATAAGATGGTGCAAGGTATACAGTAAACCTGAAGAGAAGCATCGGAATCTAAATCTGGACTCACAGGATAAGTTCAAATCATAGAAAGAGAGAGTGACAATCCTCTTTTACTTAAGTCGGCATTTTGCTTTTTGTATTAAATTCCGATGAAATTTCTGTGTTTCATCGTCAATAAGAAGGTCCAAGGGATTCGGTAAACCAGAAGTGAAGCATCGGAATCTAAAACTGGGCTCACAGGAGAGGTTCAAATCATAGTTAGTTAGAGTGTCAATCCTCTTGTACTTAAGTCGGCATTGTGCCTTTTAAATTTAATTCCCATGCAATTTTTGTGTTTCATCGTCAATAAGAAGGTGCAAGGTATACAGTAAACCTGAAGTAAAACATCGGAATCTGAAACTGGACTCACAGGAGAGGTTCAAATCATAGAAAGAGAGAGTGTCAGTCCTCTTTTACTTAAGTCGGCATTGTGCCTTTTGTATTAAATTCGGATGCAATTTCTGTATTTCATCGCCAATAAGAATGTCCAAGGTATACAGTAAACCTGAAGAGAAGCATCGGAATGTAAAACTGGACAAACAGGAGAGATTCAAATCATAGAAAGTGAGAGTGTTAGTCCTCTTGTACTTAAGTCGGCATTGTGCCTTTTGCATTAAATTCCGATGAATTTCTCTGTGTTTCATCGTAAATAAGAAGGTCTAAGGGATACAGTAAACCTGAAGTGAAGCATCGGAATATAAAACTTGACTCACAGGAGAGGTTCAAATCATAGAAAGGGAGAGTGTCAGTCCTCTTGTACTCTAGTCGGTATTGTGCCTTTTGTATTAAATTCGGATGCAATATCTGGATTTCATCGTCAATAAGAAGGTCCAAGGGTTACAGCAAACCTGAAGTGAAGCATCGGAATCTAAAACTGGACTCACAGGAGACGTTCAAATCATAGAAAGTTAGAGTGTCAGTCCTCTTGTACTTAAGTCGGCATTGTGCCTTTTGAATTTAATTCCGATGAAATTTCTCTGTTTGATCGTCAATAAGAAGGTCCTAGGTATACAGTAAACCTGAAGTGAAGCATCGGAATCTAAAACTGGACTCACAGGAGAGGTTCAAATCATAGAAAGTTAGAGTGTCAGTCTTCTTGTACTTAAGTCGGCATTGTGCCATTTGAATTTAATTCCGATGCAATTTTTGTGTTTCATCGTCAATAAGACGGTGCAAGGTATACAGTAAACCTGAAGTGAAGCATCGGAATCCAAAACTGGCCTCACAGGAGAGGTTCAAATCATAGAGAGTTAGAGTTTCAGTCCTCTTGTACTTAAGTCGGCATTGTGCCTTTTGAATTTAATTCCGATGCAATTTCTGTGTTCATCGTCAATAAGAAGTTGCAAGATATACTGTAAACCTGAAGTGAACCATCGGAATCTAAAAGTGGACCCACAGGAGAGGTTCAAATCATAGAAAGTTAGAGTGTCAGTCCTCTTGTACTTAAGTCGGCATTGTATCTTTTGTATTAAATGCGGATGTAATTTCTGTATTTCATCGTCAATAAGAAGGTCCAAGGGATACAGTAAAGCATCGGAATCTAAAACTGGACTCACAGGAGAGGTTCAAATCATAGAAAGTTAGAGTGTCAGTCCTCTTGTACTTAAGTCGGCATTGTGCCTTTTGAATTTAATTCCGATGCAATTTCTGTGTTTCATCGTCAATAAGAAGATGCAAGGTATGCAGTAAACATGAAGTGAAGCATCGGAATCCAAAACTGGACTCACAGGAGAGGTTCAAATCATATTGAGTTAAAGTGTCAGTCCTCTTGTACTTAAGTCGGCATTGTGCCTTTTGAATTTATTTCCGATGCAATTTCTGTGTTTCATCGTCAATAAGAAGGTGCAAGGTATACAGTAAACCTGAAGTGATGCATCGGAATCTAAAACTGGACTCACAGGATTGGTTCAAATCATAGAAAGAGAGAGTGACAGTCCTCTTTTACTTAAGTCGGCATTGTGCCTTCTGTATTAAATTCCGATGAAATTTCTGTGTTTCATCGTCAATAAGAAGGTCCTAGGTATACAGTAAACCTGAAGTGAAGCATCGGAATCTAAAACTGGACTCACAGGAGAGGTTGAAATCATAGTAAGTTAGAGTGTCAGTCTTCTTGTACTTAAGTCGGCATTGTGCTTTTTGAATTTAATTCCGATGCAATTTTTGTGTTTCATCGTCAATAAGACGGTGCAAGGGATACAGTAAACCTGAAGTGAAGCATCGGAATCCAAAACTGGACTCACAGGAGAGGTTCAAATCATAGAGACTTAGAGTTTCAGTCCTCTTGTACTTAAGTAGGCATTGTGCCTTTTGAATTTAATTCCGATGCAATTTCTGTGTTTCATCGTCAATAAGAAGGTGCAAGATATACTGTAAACCTGAAGTGAAGCATCGGAATCTAAAACTGGACTCACAGGAGAGGTTCAAATCATAGAGAGTTAGAGTGACAGTCCTCTTTTACTAAAGTCGGCATTGTGCCTTTTGAATTAAATTCCGATGAAATTTCTGTATTTCATCGTCAATAAGAAGGTCCTAGGTATACAGTAAACCTGAAGTGAAGCACCGGAATCTAAAACTTGACTCACAGGAGAGGTTGAAATCATAGAAAGTTAGAGCGTCAGTCCTCTTGTACGTAAGTCGGCATTGTGCCTTTTGAATATAATTCCGATGCAATTTTTGTGTTTCATCGTCCATAAGACGGTGCAAGGTATAAACCTGAAGTGAAGCATCAGAATCTAAAACTGGAATCACAGGAGAGGTTCAAATCATAGAAAGTGAGAGTGTCAGTCCTCTTGTACTTAAGTCGGCATTGTGCCTTTTGTATTAAATTCCGATGCAATTTCTATGGTTCATCGTCAATAAGAAGGTGCAAGGTATACAGTAAACCTGAAGAGAAGCATCGGAATCTAAAACTGGACTCACAGGAGAGGTTCAAATCATAGAAAGAGTGACAGTCCTCTTTTACTTAAGTCGGCATTTTGCTTTTTGTATTAAATTCCGATGAAATTTCTGTGTTTCATCGTCAATAAGAAGGTGCAAGGTATACAGTAAACCTGAAGAGTAGCATCGGAATCAAAAACTGGACTCACAGGAGAGGTTCAAATCATAGAAAGAGAGAGTGACAGTCCTCTTTAATTAAGTCGGCATTGTGCCTTTTGTATTAAATTCCGATGAAATTACTGTGTTTCATCGTCACTAAGAAGGTCCAAGGGATTCAGTATACCAGAAGTGAAGCATCGGAATCTAAAACTGGGCTCACAGGAGAGGTTCAAATCGTAGTTAGTTAGAGTGTCAGTCCTCTTGTACTTAAGTCGGCATTGTATCTTTTGTATTAAATGCGGATGTAATTTCTGTATTTCAGCGTTAATAAGAAGGTCCAAGGGATACAGTAAAGCATCGGAATTTAAAACTGGACTCACAGGAGAGGTTCAAATCATAGAAAGTTAGAGTGTCAGTCCTCTTGTACTTTAGTCGGCATTGTGCCTTTTGAATTTAATTCCGATGCAATTTCTGTGTTTCTTCGTCAATAAGAAGGTGCAAGGTATACAGTAAGCATGAAGTGAAGCATCGGAATCTAAAACTGGACTCACAGGAGAGGTTTAAATCATACAGAGTTAAAGTGTCAGTCCTCTTGTACTTAAGTCGGCATTGTGCCTTTTGAATTTATTTCCGATGCAATTTCTGTGTTTCATCGTCAATAAGAAGGTGCAAGGTATACAGTAAACCTGAAGTGATGCATCGGAATCTAAAACTGGACTCACAGGATAGGTTCAAATCATAGAAAGAGAGAGTGACAGTCCTCTTTTACTTAAGTCGGCATTGTGCCTTTTGTATTAAATTCCGATGAAATTGCTGTGTTTCATCGTCAATAAGAAGGTCCTAGGTATACAGTAAACCTGAAGTGAAGCATCGGAATCTAAAACTGGACTCACAGGAGAGGTTCAAATCATAGAGAGTTAGAGTTTCAGTCCTCTTGTACTTAAGTCGGCATTGTGCCTTTTGAATTTCATTCCGATGCAATTTCTGTGTTTCATCGTCAATAAGAAGGTGCAAGGTATACAGTAAACGTGAAGAGAAGCATCGGAATCAAAAACTGGACTCACAGGAGAGGTTCAAATCATAGAAAGAGAGAGTGACAGTCATCTTTTACTTAAGTCGGCATTTTGCCTTTTGTATTAAATTCCGATGAAATTACTGTGTTTCATCGTCAATAAGAAGGTGTAAGATATACAGTAAACCAGAAGTGAAGCATCGGAATCTAAAACTGGACTCACAGGAGAGGTTCAAATCATAGAGAGTTAGAGTGTCAGTCCTCTTGTACTTACGTCGGCATTGTGCCTTTTAAATTTAATTCCCATGAAATTTCTGTGTTTCATCGTCAATAAGAAGGTGCAAGGTATACAGTAAACCTGAAGTGTAGCATCGGAATCTGAAACTGGACTCACAGGAGAGGTTCAAATCATAGAAAGAGAGAGTGTCAGTCCTCTTTTACTTAAGTCGGCATTGTGCCTTTTGTATTACATTCGGATGCAATTTCTGTATTTCATCGCCAATAAGAAGGTCCAAGGTATACAGTAACCCTGAAGTGAAGCATCGGAATCTAAAACTGGACAAACAGGAGAGGTTCAAAAGCATAGAAAGTGAGAGTGTTAGTCCTCTTGTACTTAAGTCGGCATTGTGCCTTTTGTATTAAATACCGATGAATTTTCTGTGTTTCATCGTCAATAAGAAGGTCTAAGGGATACAGTAAACCTGAAGTGAAGCATCGGAATCTAAAACTGGACTCACAGGAGAAGTTCAAATCATAGAAAGGGAGAGTGTCAGTCCTCTTGTACTCTAGTCGGTATTGTGCCTTTTGTATTAAATTCGGATGAAATTTCTGTATTTCATCGTCAATAAGAAGGTCCAAGGGTTACAGTTAACCTGAAGTGAAGCATCGGAATCTAACACTGGACTCACAGGAGAAGTTCAAATCATAGAAAGTTAGAGTGTCAGTCCTCTTGTACTTAAGTCGGCATTGTGCCTTTTGAACTTAATTCCGATGCAATTTCTGTGTTTCATCGTCAATAAGAAGGTGCAAGGTATACAGTAAACCTGAAGTGAGGCATCGGAATCCAAAACTGGACTCACAGGAGAGGTTCAAATCATAGAGAGTTAGAGTGTCAGTCCTCTTGTACTTAAGTCGGCATTGTGCTTTTTGAATATAATTCCGATGCAATTTTTGTGTTTCATCGTCCATAAGACGATGCAAGGTATAAACCTGTAGTGAAGCATCTGAATCTAAAACTGGGATCACAGGAGAGGTTCAAATCATCGAAAGTGAGAGTGTCAGTCCTCTAGTAATTAAGTCGGCATTTTGCCTTTTGTACTAAATTCCGATGCAATTTCTGTGTTTCATCATCAATAAGATGGTGCAAGGTATACAGGAAGCCTGAAGAGAAGCATCGGAATCTAAAACTGGACTCACAGGATAGGTTCAAACCACAGTAAGAGAGAGTGACAGTCCTCTTTTACTTAAGTCGGCATTGTGCCTTTTGTATTAAATTCCGATGAAATTTCTGTGTTTCATCGTCAATAATAAGGTCCTAGGTATACAGTAAACCTGAAGTGAAGCATCGGAATCTAAAATTGGACTCACAGGAGAGGTTCAATTCATAGAAAGTTAGAGTGTCAGTCTTCTTGTACTTAAGGAGGCATTGTGCCTTTTGAATTTAATTCCGATGCAATTTTTGTGTTTCATCGTCAATAAGACGGTGCAATGTATACAGCAAACCTGAAGTGAAGCATCGGAATGCAAAACTGGACTCACAGGAGAGGTTCAAATCATAGAAAGTTAGAGTGTCAGTCCTCTTGTACTTAAGTCGGCATTGTATCTTTTATATTAAATGCGGATGTAATTTCTGTATTTCATCGTCAATAAGAAGGTCCAAGGGATACAGTAAAGCATTCGAATCTAAAACTGGACTCAGAGGAGAGGTTCAAATCATAGAAAGATAGAGTGTCAGTCCTCTTGTACTTAAGTCGGCATTGTGCCTTTTGAATTTAATTCCGATGCAATTTCTGTGTTTCATCGTCATGAAGAAGGTGCAAGGTATACAGTAAACCTGAAGAGAAGCATCGGAATCAAAAACTGGACTCACAGGAGAGGTTCAAATCATAGAAAGAGAGAGTGACAGTCCTCTTTAATTGAGTCGGCATTGTGCCTTTTGTATTAAATTCCGATGAAATTACTGTGTTTCATCGTCATTAAGAGGGTCCAAGGGATTCAGTAAACCAGAAGTGAAGCATCGGAATCTAAAACTGGGCTACAGGAGAGGTTCAAATCACAGTTAGTTAGAGTGTCAGTCCTCTTGTACTTAAGTCGGCACTGTGCCTTTTAAATTTAATTCCGATGCAATTTCTGTGTTTCATCGTCAATAAGAAGGTGCAAGGTATACAGTAAACCTGAAGTGAGGCATCGGAATCCAAAACTGGACTCACAGGAGAGGTTCAAATCATAGAGAATTAGAGTGTCAGTCCTCTTGTACTTAAGTCGGCATTGTGCCTTTTGTATTAAATGCGGATGCTATTTCTGTATTTCATCGTCAATAAGAAGGTCCAAGGGATACAGTAAACCTGAAGTGAAGAATCGGATTCTAAAAGTGGCCTCACAGGACCGGTTCAAATCATAGAAAGTTAGAGTGTCAGTCCTCTTGTACTTAAGTCGGCATTGTGCCTTTTGAATATAATTCCGATGCAATTTTTGTGTTTCATCGTCCATAAGACGGTGCAAGGTATAAACCTGAAGTGTAGCATCAGAATCTAAAACTGGAATCACAGGAGAGGTTCAAATGATAGAAAGTGAGAGTGTCAGTCCTCTTGTACTTAAGTCGGCATTGTGCCTTTTGTATTAAAATTCCGATGCAATTTCTGTGTTTCATCGTCAATAAGATGGTGAAAGGTAAACAGTAAACCTGAAGAGAAGTATTGGAATCTAAATCTGGACTCACAGGATAGGTTCAAATCATAGAAAGAGAGAGTGACAGTCCTCTTTTACTTAAGTCGGCATTGTGCCTTTTGTATTAAATTCCGATGAAATTTCTGTGTTTCATCGTCAATAAGAAGGCCCTAGGTATACAGTAAACCTGAAGTGAAGCATAGGAATCTAAAACTGGACTCACAGGAGAGGTTCAAATCGTAGAAAGTGTCAGTGTCAGTCTTCTTGTACTTAAGTCGGCATTGTGCCTTTTGAATTTAATTCCGATGCAATTCCTGTCTTTCATCGTCAATAAGAAGGTGCAAGGTATACAGTAAACCTGAAGTGAAGCATCGGATTCTAAAACTGGAATCACAGGAGAGGTACAGATCATAGGAAGTGAGAGTGTCAGTCCTCTTGTACTTAAGTTGGTCTTGTGCCTTTTGTATTAAATTCCGATGCAATTTCTGAGTCTCATCGTCAATTAGAAGGTGCAAGGTATACAGTAAACCTGAAGTGAAGCATCGGAAACTAAAACTGGACTCACAGGAGAGGTTCAAACCATAGAAAGAGAGAGTGACAGTCCTCTTTTACTTAAGTCGGCATTGTTCCTTTTGTATTAAATTCCGATGAAATTTCAGTGTTTCATCGTCAATAAGAAGGTCCAAGGGATACAGTAAACCTGATCTGAAGCATCGGAATCTAAAACTGGACACACAGGAGAGGTTCAAATCATAGAAATTTAAAGTGTCAGTCCTCTTTTACTTAAGTCGGCATTGTGCCTTTTGAATTTAATTCCGATGCAATTTCTGTGTTTCATCGTCAATAAGAAGGTGCAAGGTATACAGTAAACCTGAAGTGAAGCATCAGAATCCATAACTGGACTCACAGGAGGGGTTCAAATCATAGAGAGTCAGAGTGTCAGTCCTCTTGAACTGAAGTCGGCATTGCGCCTATTGAATTTAATTCCGACGCAATTTCTGTGTTTCACCGTCAATAAGAAAGTACAAGGTATACAGTAAACCAGAAGTGAAGCATCGGAATCTAAAACTGGACTCATAGGAGAGGTTCAAATCATAGAAAGTTAGTGTCAGTCCTCTTGTACTTTAGTCGGCATTGTGCCTTTTGTATTAAATGCGGATGCAATTTTTGTATTTCATCGTCAATAAGAAGGTCCCAGGGATACAGTAAACCTGAAGTGAAGAAACGGAATCTAAAACTGGACTCACTGGAGAAGTCCAAATCATAGAAAGTTAGAGTGTCAGTCCTCTGGTACTTAAGTCGGCATTGTGCCTTTTGAATTTCATTCCGATGCAATTTTTGTGTTTCATCGTCAATAAGACAGTGCAATGTATAAACCTGAAATGAAGCATCGGAATCTAAAACTGGAATCACAGGAGAGGTTCAAATCATTGAAAGTGAGAGTGTCAGTCCTCTTGTACTTAAGTCAGCATTGTGCCTATTGTATTAAATTCCGATGCAATTTCTGTCATTCATTGTCAATAAGAAGGTGCAAGGTATACAGTAAACCTGAAGTGAAGCATCGGAATCTAAAACTGGACTCACAGGAGAGGTTCAAATCATAGAAAGAGAGAGTGTCAGTCCTCTTGTACTTAAGTTGGCATTGTGCCTTTTGTATTAAACTGGGATTCAATTTCTGTGTTTCATCGTCAATAAGAAGGTGCAAGGTATACAGTAAACCAGAAGTAAAGCATCGGAATCTAAAACAGGACTCATAGGAGATGTTCAAATCATAGAAAGTTAGAGTGTCAGTCCTCTTGTACTTAAGTCGGCATTGTGCCTTTTGAATTTCATTCCGATGCAATATTTGTGTTTCATCATCCATAAGACGGTGCAAGGTATAAGCCTGATGTGATGCAATAGAATCTAAAACTGGAATCACAGGAGAGGTTCAAATCATAGAAAGTGAGAATGTCAGTCCTCTTGTACTTAAGTCGACATTGTGCCTTATGTATTAAATTTCGATGCAATTTCTGTGTTTCATCGTCAATAAGAAGGTCCAAGGTATACAGTAAACCTGAAGGGAAGCATCGGTATCTAAAACTGGACTCACAGGAGAGGTTGAAATCATAGAAAGAGAGAGTGAAAGTCCTCTTTTACTTAAGTCGGCATTGTGCCTTTTGTATTAAATTCCGATGAAATTTCTGTGTTTCATTGTCAATAAGATGGTGCAACGTATACAGTAAACCTGAAGTGAAGCATCGGAATCTAAAACTGGACTCACAGGAGAGGTTCAAATCATAGAAAGTGAGAGTGTCAGTCCTCTTGTACTTAAATCGGCATTGTGCCTTTTGTATTAAATTCGGATGCTATTTCTGTGTTTCATCGTCAATAAGAAGGACCAAGGGATACAGTAAACATGAAGTGAAGCATTGGAATCTAAAACTGGACCGACAGGAGAGGTTCAAATCATAGATAGTTAGAGTGTCTGTCCTCTTGTACTTAAGTCGGCTTTGTGTCTTTTGAATTTAATTCCGATGCAATTTCTGTGTTTCATCGTCTATAAGAAGGTGCAAGGTATACAGTAAACCAGAAGTGAAGCATCGGAATCTAAAATTGGACTCACAGGAGAGGTTCAAATCATAGAGAGTTAGAATGTCAGTACTCTTGTACTTAAGTCGGCATTGTGCCTTTTAAATTTAATTCCCATGAAATTTCTGTGTTTCATCGTTAATAAGAAGGTGCAAGGTATACAGTAAACCTGAAGTGAAGCTTCGGAATCTAAAACTGGACTCACAGGAGAGGTTCAAATCATAGAAAGAGGGAGTGTCAGTCCTCTTTTACTTAAGTCGGTATTGTGCATTTTGTATTAAATTCGGATGCAATTTTTTGTATTTTATCGTCAATAAGGAGTTCCAAGGGTTACAGTAAACCTGAAGTGAAACATCGGAATCTAAAACTGGACTCACAGGTGAGGTTCAAATCATAGAAAGTTAGAGTATCAGTCCTCTTGTACTTAAGTCGGCATTGTACCTTTTGAACTTAATTCCGATGCAATTTCTGTGTTTCATCGTCAATAAGAAGGTGCAAGGTATACAGTAAACCTGAAGTGAAGCATCGGAATCCAAAACTGGACTCACAGGAGAGGTTCAAACCATAGAGAGTTAGAGTGTCAGTCCTCTTGTACTTAAGTCGGCATTGTGCCTTTTGAATTTAATTCAGATGCAATTTCTATGGTTCATCGTCAATAAGAAGGTGCAAGTTATATAGTAAATCTGAAGTGAAGCATCGGAATCTAAAACCGGACTCATAGGAGGGGTTCAAATCATAGAAAGTTGGAGTGTCAGTCCTCTTGTACATAAGTCGGCATTGTGCCTTTTGTATTAAATGCGGATGCAATTTCTGTATTTCATCGTCAATAAGAAGGTCCAAGGGATACAGTAAACCTGAAGTGAAGAATCGGATTCTAAAACTGGACTCACAGGAGAGGTTCAAATCATAGAAAGTTAGAGTGTCAGTCCTCTTGTACTTAAGTCGGCATTGTGCCTTTTGAATATAATTCCGATGCAATTTTTGTGTTTCATCGTCCATAAGACGGTGCAAGGTATAATCCTGAAGTGAAGCATCAGAATCTAAAACTGGAATCACAGGAGAGGTTCAAATCATAGAAAGACTGACCGTCCTCTTTTACTTAAGTCGGCATTTTGCTTTTTGTATTAAATTCCGATGAAATTTCTGTGTTTCATCGTCAATAAGAAGGTGCAAGATATACAGTAAACCTGAAGAGAAGCATCGGAATCAAAAACTGGACTCACAGGAGAGGTTCAAATCATAGAAAATGAGAGTACAGTCCTCTTTAATTAAGACGGCATTGTGCCTTTTGTACTAAATTCCGATGAAATTACTGTGTTTCATCGTCAATAAGAAGGTCTAAGGGATTCAGTAAACCAGAAGTGAAGCATCGGAATCTAAAACTGGGCTCACAGGAGAGGTTCAAATCATAGTTAGTTAGAGTGTCAGTCCTCTTGTACTTAAGTCGGCATTGTGCCTTTTAAATTTAATTCCCATGCAATTTCTCTGTTTCATCGTCAATAAGAAGGTGCAAGGTATACAGTACACCTGAAGTAAAGCATCGGAATCTGAAACTGGACTCACAGGAGAGGTTCAAATCATAGAAAGAGAGAGTGTCAGTCCTCTTTTACTTAAGTCGGCATTGTGCCTTTTGTATTAAATTCGGATGCAATTTCTGTATTTCATCGCCAATAAGAATGTCCAAGGTATACAGTAAACCTGAAGTGTAGCATCGGAATGTAAAACTGGACAAACAGGAGGGATTCAAATCATAGAAAGTGAGAGTATTAGTCCTCTTGTACTTAAGTCGGCATTGTGCCCTTTGTATTAAATTCCGATGAATTTCTCTGTGTTTCATCGTAAATAAGAATGTCTAAGGGATACAGTAAACCTGAAGTGAAGCATCAGAATCTAAAACTGGACTCACAGGAGAGGTTCAAATCATAGAAAGGGAGAGTGTCAGTCCTCTTATACTCTAGTCGGTATTGTGCCTTTTGTATTAAATTCGGATGCAATATCTGTATTTCATCGTCAATAAGACGGTCCAAGGGTTACAGTAACCCTGAAGTGAAGCATCGGAATCTAAAACTGGACTCACAGGAGACGTTCAAATCATAGAAAGTTAGAGTGTCAGTCCTCTTGTACTTAAGTCGGCATTGTGCCTTTTGAACTTAATTCCGATGCAATTTCTGTGTTTCATCGTCAATAAGAATGTGCAAGGTATACAGTAAACCTGAAGTGAGGCATCGGAATCCAAAACTGGACTCACAGGAGAGGTTCAAATCATAGAGAGTTAGAGTGTCAGTCCTCTTGTACATAAGTCAGCATTGTGCCTTTTGTATTAAATGCGGATGCAATTTCTTATTTCATCGTCAATAAGAAGGTCCAAGGGATACAGTAAACCTGAAGTGAAGAATCGGATTCTAAAACGGGACTTACAGGAGAGGTTCTAATCATAGAAAGTTAGAGTGTCAGTCCTCTTGTACATAAGTCGGCATTGTGCCTTTTGAATATAATTCCGATGCAATTTTTGTGTTTCATCGTCCATAAGACGGTGCAAGGTATAAACCTGAAGGAAGCATCAGAATCTAAAACTGGAATCACAGGAGAGGTTCAAATAATAGAAAGTGAGAGTGTCAGTCCTCTTGTACTTAAGTCGGCATTGTGCCTTTTGTATTAAATTCTGATGCAATTTCTGTGTTTCATCGTCAATAAGATGGTGCAAGGTATACAGTAAACCTGAAGAGAAGCATCAGAATCTAAATCTGAACTCACAGGATAGGTTCAAATCATAGAAAGAGAGAGTGTCAGTCCTCTTGTACTTAAGTCGGCATTGTGCCTTTTGTATTAAATTCCGATGCAATATCTGTGTTTCATCGTCAATAAGATGGTGCATGGTATACAGTAAACCTGAAGAGAAGCATCGGAAATTAAATCTGGACTCACAGGATAAGTTCAAATCATAGAAAGAGAGAGTGACAGTCCTCTTTAATTAAGTCGGCATTGTGCCTTTTGTATTAAATTCCGATGAAATTACTGTGTTTCATCGTCAATTAGAAGGTCCAAGGGTTTCAGTAAACCAGAAGTGAAGCATCGGAATCTAAAACTGGGCTCACAGGAGAGGTTCAAATCATAGTTAGTTAGAGTGTCAGTCCTCTTGTACTTAAGTCGGCATTGTGCCTTTTAAATTTAATTCCCATGCAATTTCTCTGTTTCATCGTCAATAAGAAGGTGCAAGGTATACAGAAAACCTGAAGTAAAGCATCGGAATCTGAAACTGGACTCACAGGAGAGGTTCAAATCATAGAAAGAGAGAGTGTCAGTCCTCTTTTACTTAAGTCGGCATTGTGCCTTTTGTATTAAATTCGGATGCAATTTCTGTATTTCATCGCCAATAAGAATGTCCAAGGTATACAGTAAACCTGAAAAGAAGCATCGGAATGTAAAACTGGACAAACAGGAGAGATTCAAATCATAGAAAGTGAGAGTGTTAGTCCTCTTGTACTTAAGTCGGCATTGTGCCTTTTGTATTAAATTCCGATGAATTTCTCTGTGTTTCATCGTAAATAAGAAGGTCTAAGGGATACAGTAAACCTGAAGTGAAGCATCGGAATCTAAAACTGGACTCACAGGAGAGGTTCAAATCATAGAAAGGGAGAGTGTCAGTCCTCTTGTACTCTAGTCGGTATTGTGCCTTTTGTATTAAATTCGGATGCAATATCTGGATTTCATCGTCAATAAGAAGGTCCAAGGGTTACAGCAAACCTGAAGTGAAGCATCGGAATCTAAAACTGGACTCACAGGAGACGTTCAAATCATAGAAAGTTAGAGTGTCAGTCCTCTTGTACTTAAGTCGGCATTGTGCCTTTTCAATTTAATTCCGATGCAATTTCTGTGTTTCATCGTCAACAAGAACGTGCAAGGTATACAGTAAACCTGAAGTGTGGCATCGGAATCCAAAACTGGACTCACAGGAGAGGTTCATATCATAGAGAGTTAGAGTGTCAGTCCTCTTGTACTTAAGTCGGCATTGTGCCTTTTGTATTAAATGCGGATGCAATTTCTGTATTTCATCGTCAATAAGAAGGTCCAAGGGATACAGTAAAGCATCGGAATCTAAAACTGGACTCACAGGAGAGGTTCAAATCATAGAAAGTTAGAGTGTCAGTCCTCTTGTACTTAAGTCGGCATTGTGCATTTTGAATTTAATTCCGATGCGATTTCTGTGTTTCATCGTCAATAAGAAGGTGCAAGGTATACAGTAAACATGAAGTGAAGCATCGGAATCCAAAACTGGACTCACAGGAGAGGTTCAAATCATACCGAGTTAAAGTGTCAGTCCTCTTGTACTTAAGTCGGCATTGTGCCTTTTGTATTAAATGCGGATGCAATTTCTGTGTTTCATCGTCAATAAGACGGTGCAAGGTATACAGTAAACCTGAAGTGAAGCATCGGAATCCAAAACTGGACTCACAGGAGAGGTTCAAATCATAGAGAGTTAGAGTTTCAGTCCTCTTGTACTTAAGTCCGTATTGTGCCTTTTGAATTTAATTCCGATGCAATTTCTGTGTTCATCGTCAATAAGAAGGTGCAAGGTATACGGTAAACCTGAAGTGAACCATCGGAATCTAAAAGTGGACCCACAGGAGAGGTTCAAATCATAGAAAGTTAGAGTGTCAGTCCTCTTGTACGTAAGTCGGCATTGTATCTTTTGTATTAAATGCGGATGTAATTTCTGTATTTCATCGTCAATAAGAAGGTCCAAGGGATACAGTAAAGCATCGGAATCTAAAACTGGACTCACAGGAGAGGTTCAAATCATAGAAAGTTAGAGTGTCAGTCCTCTTGACTTAAGTAGGCATTGTGCCTTTTGAATTTAATTCCGATGCGATTTCTGTGTTTCATCGTCAATAAGAAGGTGCAAGGTATACAGTAAACATGAAGTGAAGCATCGGAATCCAAAACTGGACTCACAGGAGAGGTTCAAATCATACCGAGTTAAAGTGTCAGTCCTCTTGTTCTTAAGTCGGCATTGTGCCTTTTGTATTAAATGCGGATGCAATTCCTGTATTTCATCGTCAATAAGAAGGTCCAAGGGATACAGTAAACCTGAAGTGAAGAATCGGATTCTAAAACTGGACTCACAGGAGAGGTTCAAATCATAGAAAGTTAGAGTGTCAGTCCTCCTGTACTTAAGTCAGCATTGTGCCTTTTGAATATAATTCCGATGCAATTTTTGTGTTTCATCGTCCATAAGACGGTGCAAGGTATAAACCTGAAGTGAAGCATCAGAATCTAAAACTGGAATCACAGGAGAGGTTCAAATCATAGAAAGTGAGAGTGTCAGTCCTCTTGTACTTATGTCGGCATTGTGCCTTTTGTATTAAATTCCGATGCAATTTCTGTGTTTCATCGTCAATAAGATGGTGCAAGGTATACAGTAAACCTGAAGAGAAGCATCGGAATCTAAATCTGGACTCACAGGATAGGTTCAAAACATAGAAAGAGAGAGTGACAGTCCTCTTTTACTTAAGTCGGCATTGTGCCTTTTGTATTAAATTCCGATGAAATTTCTGTGTTTCATCGTCAATAAGAAGGTGCAAGGTATACAGTAAACCTGATGAGTAGCATCGGAATCAAAAACTGGACTCACAGGAGAGGTTCAAATCATAGAAAGAGAGAGTGACAGTCCTCTTTAATTAAGTCGGCATTGTGCCTTTTGTATTAAATTCCGATGAAATTACTGTGTTTCATCGTCACTAAGAAGGTCCAAGGGATTCAGTATACCAGAAGTGATGCATCGGAATCTAAAACTGGGCTCACAGGAGAGGTTCATATCATAGTTAGTTAGAGTGTCAGTCCTCTTGTACTTAAGTCGGCATTGTATCTTTTGTATTAAATGCGGATGTAATTTCTGTATTTCATCGTCAATAAGAAGGTCCAAGGGATACAGTAAAGCATCGGAATCTAAAACTGGACTCACAGGAGAGGTTCAAATCATAGAAAGTTAGAGTGTCAGTCCTCTTGTACTTAAGTCGGCATTGTGCCTTTTGAATTTAATTCCGATGCAATTTCTGTGTTTCATCGTCAATAAGAAGGTGCAAGTTATACAGTAATCATGAAGTGAAGCATCGGAATCTAAAACTGGACTCACAGGAGAGGTTTAAATCATACAGAGTTAAAGTGTCAGTCCTCTTGTACTTAAGTCGGCATTGTGCCTTTTGAATTTATTTCCGATGCAATTTCTGTGTTTCATCGTCAATAAGAAGGGCAAGGTATACAGTAAACATGAAGTGATGCATCGGAATCTAAAACTGGACTCACAGGATAGGTTCAAATCATAGAAAGAGAGAGTGACAGTCCTCTTTTACTTAAGTCGGCATTGTGCCTTTTGTATTAAATTCCGATGCAATTTCTGTGTTTCATCGTCAATAAGATGGTGCATGGTATACAGTAAACCTGAAGAGAAGCATCGGAATCTAAATCTGGACTCACAGGATAAGTTCAAATCATAGAAAGAGAGAGTGACAGTCCTCTTTAATTAAGTCGGCATTGTGCCTTTTGTATTAAATTCCGATGAAATTACTGTGTTTCATCGTCAATAAGAAGGTCCAACGGTTTCAGTAAACCAGAAGTGAAGCATCGGAATCTAAAACTGGGCTCACAGGAGAGGTTCAAATCATAGTTAGTTAGAGTGTCAGTCCTCTTGTACTTAAGTCGGCATTGTGCCATTTAAATTTAACTCCCATGCAATTTCTCTGTTTCATCGTCAATAACAAGGTGCAAGGTATACAGAAAACCTGAAGTAAAGCATCGGAATCTGAAACTGGACTCACAGGGGAGGTTCAAATCATAGAATGAGAGAGTGACAGTCCTCTTTTACTTAAGTCGGCATTGTGCCTTTTGTATTAAATTCCGATGCAATTTCTGTGTTTCATCGTCAATAAGATGGTGCATGGTATACAGTAAACCTGAAGAGAAGCATCGGAATCTAAATCTGGACTCACAGGATAAGTTCAAATCATAGAAAGAGAGAGTGACAGTCCTCTTTAATTAAGTCGGCATTGTGCCTTTTGTATTAAATTCGGATGCAATTTCTGTATTTCATCGCCAATAAGAATGTCCAAGGTATACAGTAAACCTGAAGAGAAGCATCGGAATGTAAAACTGGACAAACAGGAGAGATTCAAATCATAGAAAGTGAGAGTGTTAGTCCTCTTGTACTTAATTCGGCATTGTGCCTTTTGTATTAAATTCCGATGAATTTCTCTGTTTTTCATCGTAAATAAGAAGGTCTAAGGGATACAGTAAACCTGAAGTGAAGCATCGGAATCTAAAACTGGACTCACAGGAGAGGTTCAAATCATAGAAAGGGAGAGTGTCAGTCCTCTTGTACTCTAGTCGGTATTGTGCCTTTTGTATTAAATTCGGATGCAATATCTGGATTTCATCGTCAATAAGAAGGTCCAAGGGTTACAGCAAACCTGAAGTGAAGCATCGGAATCTAAAACTGGACTCACAGGAGACGTTCAAATCATAGAAAGTTAGAGTGTCAGTCCTCTTGTACTTAAGTCGGCATTGTGCCTTTTGAATTTAATTCCGATGCAATTTCTGTGTTTCATCGTCAACAAGAAGGTGCAAGGTATACAGTAAACCTGAAGTGTGGCATCGGAATCCAAAACTGGACTCACAGGAGAGGTTCAAATCATAGAGAGTTAGAGTGTCAGTCCTCTTGTACTTAAGTCGGCATTGTGTCTTTTGTATTAAATGCGGATGCAATTTCTGTATTTCATCGTCAATAAGAAGGTCCAAGGGATACAGTAAAGCATCGGAATCTAAAACTGGACTCACAGGAGAGGTTCAAATCATAGAAAGTTAGAGTGTCAGTCCTCTTGTACTTAAGTCGGCATTGTGCCTTTTGAATTTAATTCCGATGCGATTTCTGTGTTTCATCGTCAATAAGAAGGTGCAAGGTATACAGTGAACATGAAGTGAAGCATCGGAATCCAAAACTGGACTCACAGGAGAGGTTCAAATCATACCGAGTTAAAGTGTCAGTCCTCTTGTACTTAAGTCGGCATTGTGCCTTTTGTATTAAATGCGGATGCAATTTCTGTATCTCATCGTCAATAAGAAGGTCCAAGGGATACAGTAAACCTGAAGTGAAGAATCGGATTCTAAAACTGGACTCACAGGAGAGGTTCAAATCATAGAAAGTGAGAGTGTCAGTCCTCTTGTACTTAAGTCGGCATTGTGCCTTTTGTATTAAATTCCGATGCAATTTCTGTGTTTCATCGTCAATAAGATGGTGCGAGGTATACAGTAAACCTGAAGAGAAGCATCGGAATCTAAATCTGGACTCACAGGATAGGTTCAAATCATAGAAAGAGAGAGTGACAGTCCTCTTTTACTTAAGTCGGCATTGTGCCTTTTGTATTAAATTCCGATGAAATTTCTGTGTTTCATCGTAAATAAGAAGGTCCTAGGTATACAGTAAACCTGAAGTGAAGCATCGGAATCTAAAACTTGACTCACAGGAGAGGTTGAAATCATAGAAAGTTAGAGCGTCAGTCCGCTTGTACCTAAGTCGGCATTGTGCCTTTTGATAATAATTCCGATGCAATTTTTGTGTTTCATCGTCCATAAGACGGTGCAAGGTATAAACCTGAAGTGAAGCATCAGAATCTAAAGCTGGAATCACAGGAGAGGTTCATATCATAGAAAGTGAGAGTGTCAGTCCTCTTGTACTTAAGTCGGCATTGTGCCTTTTGTATTAAATTCCGATGAAATTACTGTGTTTCATCGTCAATAAGAAGGTCCAACGGTTTCAGTAAACCAGAAGTGAAGCATCGGAATCTAAAACTGGGCTCACAGGAGAGGTTCAAATCATAGTTAGTTAGAGTGTCAGTCCTCTTGTACTTAAGTCGGCATTGTGCCTTTCAAATTTAACTCCCATGCAATTTCTCTGTTTCATCGTCAATAAGAAGGTGCAAGGTATACAGAAAACCTGAAGTAAAGCATCGGAATCTGAAACTGGACTCACAGGGGAGGTTCAAATCATAGAATGAGAGAGTGTCAGTCCTCTTTTACTTAAGTCGGCATTGTGCCTTTTGTATTAAATTCGGATGCAATTTCTGTATTTCATCGCCAATAAGAATGTCCAAGGTATACAGTAAACCTGAAGAGAAGCATCGGAATGTAAAACTGGACAAACAGGAGAGATTCAAATCATAGAAAGTGAGAGTGTTAGTCCTCTTGTACTTAAGTCGGCATTGTGCCTTTTGTATTAAATTCCGATGAATTTCTCTGTTTTTCATCGTAAATAAGAAGGTCTAAGGGATACAGTAAACCTGAAGTGAAGCATCGGAATCTAAAACTGGACTCACAGGAGAGGTTCAAATCATAGAAAGGGAGAGTGTCAGTCCTCTTGTACTCTAGTCGGTATTGTGCCTTTTGTATTAAATTCGGATGCAATATCTGGATTTCATCGTCAATAAGAAGGTCCAAGGGTTACAGCAAACCTGAAGTGAAGCATCGGAATCTAAAACTGGACTCACAGGAGACGTTCAAATCATAGAAAGTTAGAGTGTCAGTCCTCTTGTACTTAAGTCGGCATTGTGCCTTTTGAATTTAATTCCGATGCAATTTCTGTGTTTCATCGTCAACAAGAAGGTGCAAGGTATACAGTAAACCTGAAGTGTGGCATCGGAATCCAAAACTGGACTCACAGGAGAGGTTCAAATCATAGAGAGTTAGAGTGTCAGTCCTCTTGTACTTAAGTCGGCATTGTGTCTTTTGTATTAAATGCGGATGCAATTTCTGTATTTCATCGTCAATAAGAAGGTCCAAGGGATACAGTAAAGCATCGGAATCTAAAACTGGACTCACAGGAGAGGTTCAAATCATAGAAAGTTAGAGTGTCAGTCCCCTTGTACTTAAGTCGGCATTGTGCCTTTTGAATTTAATTCCGATGCGATTTCTGTGTTTCATCGTCAATAAGAAGGTGCAAGGTATACAGTGAACATGAAGTGAAGCATCGGAATCCAAAACTGGACTCACAGGAGAGGTTCAAATCATACCGAGTTAAAGTGTCAGTCCTCTTGTACTTAAGTCGGCATTGTGCCTTTTGTATTAAATGCGGATGCAATTTCTGTATTTCATCGTCAATAAGAAGGTCCAAGGGATACAGTAAACCTGAAGTGAAGAATCGGATTCTAAAACTGGACTCACAGGAGAGGTTCAAATGATAGAAAGTGAGAGTGTCAGTCCTCTTGTACTTAAGTCGGCATTGTGCCTTTTGTATTAAATTCCGATGCAATTTCTGTGTTTCATCGTCAATAAGATGGTGCAAGGTATACAGTAAACCTGAAGAGAAGCATCGGAATCTAAATCTGGACTCACAGGATAGGTTCAAATCATAGAAAGAGAGAGTGACAGTCCTCTTTTACTTAAGTCGGCATTGTGCCTTTTGTATTAAATTCCGATGAAATTTCTGTGTTTCATCGTCAATAAGAAGGTCCTAGGTATACAGTAAACCTGAAGTGAAGCATCGGAATCTAAAACTTGACTCACAGGAGAGGTTGAAATCATAGAAAGTTAGAGCGTCAGTCCGCTTGTACCTAAGTCGGCACTGTGCCTTTTGAATATAATTCCGATGCAATTTTTGTGTTTCATCGTCCATAAGACGGTGCAAGGTATAAACCTGAAGTGAAGCATCAGAATCTAAAGCTGGAATCACAGGAGAGGTTCAAATCATAGAGAGTGAGAGTGTCAGTCCTCTTGTACTTAAGTCGGCATTGTGCCTTTTGTATTAAATTCCGATGCAATTTCTGTGGTTCATCGTGAATAAGAAGGTGCAAGGTATACAGTAAACCTGAAGAGAAGCATCGGAATCTAAAACTGGACTCACAGGAGAGGTTCAAATCATAGAAAGAGTGACAGTCCTCTTTTACTTAAGTCGGCATTTTGCTTTTTGTATTAAATTCCGATGAAATTTCTGTGTTTCATCGTCAATAAGAAGGTGCAAGTTATACAGTATACCTGATGAGTAGCATCGGAATCAAAAACTGGACTCAAAGGAGAGGTTCAAATCATAGAAAGAGAGAGTGACAGTCCTCTTTAATTAAGTCGGCATTGTGCCTTTTGTATTAAATTCCGATGAAATTACTGTGTTTCATCGTCACTAAGAAGGTCCAAGGGATTCAGTATACCAGAAGTGAAGCATCGGAATCTAAAACTGGGCTCACAGGAGAGGTTCAAATCATAGTTAGTTAGAGTGTCAGTCCTCTTGTACTTAAGTCGGCATTGTATCTTTTGTATTAAATGCGGATGTAATTTCTGTATTTCATCGTCAATAAGAAGGTCCAAGGGATACAGTAAAGCATCGGAATCTAAAACTGGACTCACAGGAGAGGTTCAAATCATAGAAAGTTAGAGTGTCAGTCCTCTTGTACTTAAGTCGGCATTGTGCCTTTTGAATTTAATTCCGATGCAATTTCTGTGTTTCATCGTCAATAAGAAGGTGCAAGTTATACAGTAAACATGAAGTGAAGCATCGGAATCTAAAACTGGACTCACAGGAGAGGTTTAAATCATTCAGAGTTAAAGTGTCAGTCCTCTTGTACTTAAGTCGGCATTGTGCCTTTTGAATTTATTTCCGATGCAATTTCTGTATTTCATCGTCAATAAGAAGGGCAAGGTATACAGTAAACTTGAAGTGATGCATCGGAATCTAAAACTGGACTCACAGGATAGGTTCAAATCATAGAAAGAGAGAGTGACAGTATCTTTTACTTAAGTCGGCATTGTGCCTTTTGTATTAAATTCCGATGCAATTTCTGTGTTTCATCGTCAATAAGATGGTGCATGGTATACAGTAAAAATGAAGAGAAGCATCGGAATCTAAATCTGGACTCACAGGATAAGTTCAAATCATAGAAAGAGAGAGTGCCAGTCCTTTTAATTAAGTCGGCATTGTGCCTTTTGTATTAAATTCCGATGAAATTACTGTGTTTCATCGTCAATAAGAAGGTCCAAGGGTTTCAGTAAACCAGAAGTGAAGCATCGGAATCTAAAACTGGGCTCACAGGTGAGGTTCAAATCATAGTTAGTTAGAGTGTCAGTCCTCTTGTACTTAAGTCGGCATTGTGCCTTTTAAATTTAATTCCCATGCAATTTCTCTGTTTCATCGTCAATAAGAAGGTGCAAGGTATACAGAAAACCTGAAGTAAAGCATCGGAATCTGAAACTGGACTCACAGGAGAGGTTCAAATCATAGAATGAGAGAGTGTCAGTCCTCTTTTACTTAAGTCGGCATTGTGCCTTTTGTATTAAATTCGGATGCAATTTCTGTATTTCATCGCCAATAAGAATGTCCAAGGTATACAGTGAACCTGAAGAGAAGCATCGGAATGTAAAACTGGACAAACAGGAGAGATTCAAATCATAGAAAGTGAGAGTGTTAGTCCTCTTGTACTTAAGTCGGCATTGTGCCTTTTGTATTAAATTCCGATGAATTTCTCTGTTTTTCATCGTAAATAAGAAGGTCTAAGGGATACAGTAAACCTGAAGTGAAGCATCGGAATCTAAAACTGGACTCACAGGAGAGGTTCAAATCATAGAAAGGGAGAGTGTCAGTCCTCTTGTACTCTAGTCGGTATTGTGCCTTTTGTATTAAATTCGGATGCAATATCTGGATTTCATCGTCAATAAGAAGGTCCAAGGGTTACAGCAAACCTGAAGTGAAGCATCGGAATCTAAAACTGGACTCACAGGAGACGTTCAAATCATAGAAAGTTAGAGTGTCAGTCCTCTTGTACTTAAGTCGGCATTGTGCCTTTTGAATTTAATTCCGATTCAATTTCTGTGTTTCATCGTCAACAAGAAGGTGCAAGGTATACAGTAAACCTGAAGTGTGGCATCGGAATCCAAAACTGGACTCACAGGAGAGGTTCAAATCATAGAGAGTTAGAGTGTCAGTCCTCTTGTACTTAAGTCGGCATTGTGTCTTTTGTATTAAATGCGGATGCAATTTCTGTATTTCATCGTCAATAAGAAGGTCCAAGGGATACAGTAAAGCATCGGAATCTAAAACTGGACTCACAGGAGAGGTTCAAATCATAGAAAGTTAGAGTGTCAGTCCTCTTGTACTTAAGTCGGCATTGTGCCTTTTGAATTTAATTCCGATGCGATTTCTGTGTTTCATCGTCAATAAGAAGGTGCAAGGCATACAGTAAACATGAAGTGAAGCATCGGAATCCAAAACTGGACTCACAGGAGAGGTTCAAATCATACCGAGTTAAAGTGTCAGTCCTCTTGTACTTAAGTCGGCATTGTGCCTTTTGTATTAAATGCGGATGCAATTTCTGTATTTCATCGTCAATAAGAAGGTCCAAGGGATACAGTAAACCTGAAGTGAAGAATCGGATTCTAAAACTGGACTCACAGGAGAGGTTCAAATCATAGAAAGTGAGAGTGTCAGTCCTCTTGTACTTAAGTCGGCATTGTGCCTTTTGTATTAAATTCCGATGCAATTTCTGTGTTTCATCGTCAATAAGATGGTGCAAGGTATACAGTAAACCTGAAGAGAAGCATCGGAATCTAAATCTGGACTCACAGGATAGGTTCAAATCATAGAAAGAGAGAGTGACAGTCCTCTTTTACTTAAGTCGGCATTGTGCCTTTTGTATTAAATTCCGATGAAATTTCTGTGTTTCATCGTCAATAAGAAGGTCCTAGGTATACAGTAAACCTGAAGTGAAGCATCGGAATCTAAAACTTGACTCACAGGAGAGGTTGAAATCATAGAAAGTTAGAGCGTCAGTCCGCTTGTACCTAAGTCGGCATTGTGCCTTTTGAATATAATTCCGATGCAATTTTTGTGTTTCATCGTCCATAAGACGGTGCAAGGTATAAACCTGAAGTGAAGCATCAGAATCTAAAGCTGGAATCACAGGAGAGGTTCAAATCATAGAAAGTGAGAGTGTCAGTCCTCTTGTACTTAAGTCGGCATTGTGCCTTTTGTATTAAATTCCGATGCAATTTCTGTGGTTCATCGTCAATAAGAAGGTGCAAGGTATACAGTAAACCTGAAGAGAAGCATCGGAATCTAAAACTGGACTCACAGGAGAGGTTCAAATCATAGAAAGAGTGACAGTCCTCTTTTACTTAAGTCGGCATTTTGCTTTTTGTATTAAATTCCGATGAAATTTCTGTGTTTCATCGTCAATAAGAAGGTGCAAGGTATACAGTATACCTGATGAGTAGCATCGGAATCAAAAACTGGACTCACAGGAGAGGTTCAAATCATAGAAAGAGAGAGTGACAGTCCTCTTTAATTAAGTCGGCATTGTGCCTTTTGTATTAAATTCCGATGAAATTACTGTGTTTCATCGTCACTAAGAAGGTCCAAGGGATTCAGTATACCAGAAGTGAAGCATCGGAATCTAAAACTGGGCTCACAGGAGAGGTTCAAATCATAGTTAGTTAGAGTGTCAGTCCTCTTGTACTTAAGTCGGCATTGTATCTTTTGTATTAAATGCGGATGTAATTTCTGTATTTCATCGTCAATAAGAAGGTCCAAGGGATACAGTAAAGCATCGGAATCTAAAACTGGACTCACAGGAGAGGTTCAAATCATAGAAAGTTAGAGTGTCAGTCCTCTTGTACTTAAGTAGGCATTGTGCCTTTTGAATTTAATTCCGATGCGATTTCTGTGTTTCATCGTCAATAAGAAGGTGCAAGGTATACAGTAAACATGAAGTGAAGCATCGGAATCCAAAACTGGACTCAAAGGAGAGGTTCAAATCATACCGAGTTAAAGTGTCAGTCCTCTTGTACTTAAGTCGGCATTGTGCCTTTTGTATTAAATGCGGATGCAATTTCTGTATTTCATCGTCAATAAGAAGGTCCAAGGGATACAGTAAACCTGAAGTGAAGAATCGGATTCTAAAACTGGACTCACAGGAGAGGTTCAAATCATAGAAAGTTAGAGTGTCAGTCCTCCTGTACTTAAGTCAGCATTGTGCCTTTTGAATATAATTCCGATGCAATTTTTGTGTTTCATCGTCCATAAGACGGTGCAAGGTATAAACCTGAAGTGAAGCATCAGAATCTAAAAGTGGACCCACAGGAGAGGTTCAAATCATAGAAAGTTAGAGTGTCAGTCCTCTTGTACGTAAGTCGGCATTGTATCTTTTGTATTAAATGCGGATGTAATTTCTGTATTTCATCGTCAATAAGAAGGTCCAAGGGATACAGTAAAGCATCGGAATCTAAAACTGGACTCACAGGAGAGGTTCAAATCATAGAAAGTTAGAGTGTCAGTCCTCTTGTACTTAAGTAGGCATTGTGCCTTTTGAATTTAATTCCGATGCGATTTCTGTGTTTCATCGTCAATAAGAAGGTGCAAGGTATACAGTAAACATGAAGTGAAGCATCGGAATCCAAAACTGGACTCAAAGGAGAGGTTCAAATCATACCGAGTTAAAGTGTCAGTCCTCTTGTACTTAAGTCGGCATTGTGCCTTTTGTATTAAATGCGGATGCAATTTCTGTATTTCATCGTCAATAAGAAGGTCCAAGGGATACAGTAAACCTGAAGTGAAGAATCGGATTCTAAAACTGGACTCACAGGAGAGGTTCAAATCATAGAAAGTTAGAGTGTCAGTCCTCCTGTACTTAAGTCAGCATTGTGCCTTTTGAATATAATTCCGATGCAATTTTTGTGTTTCATCGTCCATAAGACGGTGCAAGGTATAAACCTGAAGTGAAGCATCAGAATCTAAAACTGGAATCACAGGAGAGGTTCAAATCATAGAAAGTGAGAGTGTCAGTCCTCTTGTACTTATGTCAGCATTGTGCCTTTTGTATTAAATTCCGATGCAATTTCTGTGTTTCATCGTCAATAAGATGGTGCAAGGTATACAGTAAACCTGAAGAGAAGCATCGGAATCTAAATCTGGACTCACAGGATAGGTTCAAATCATAGAAAGAGAGAGTGACAGTCCTCTTTTACTTAAGTCGGCATTGTGCCTTTTGTATTAAATTCCGATGAAATTTCTGTGTTTCATCGTCAATAAGAAGGTCCTAGGTATACAGTAAACCTGAAGTGAAGCATCGGAATCTAAAACTTGACTCACAGGAGAGGTTGAAATCATAGAAAGTTAGAGCGTCAGTCCGCTTGTACTTAAGTCGGCATTGTGCCTTTTGAATATAATTCCGATGCAATTTTTGTGTTTCATCGTCCTTAAGACTGTGCAAGGTATAAACCTGAAGTGAAGCATCAGAATCTAAAGCTGGAATCACAGGAGAGGTTCAAATCATAGAAAGTGAGAGTGTCAGACCTCTTGTACTTAAGTCGGCATTGTGCCTTTTGTATTAAATTCCGATGCAATTTCTGTGGTTCATCGTCAATAAGAAGGTGCAAGGTATACAGTAAACCTGAAGAGAAGCATCGGAATCTAAAACTGGACTCACAGGAGAGGTTCAAATCATAGAAAGAGTGACAGTCCTCTTTTACTTAAGTCGGCATTTTGCTTTTTGTATTAAATTCCGATGAAATTTCTGTGTTTCATCGTCAATAAGAAGGTGCAAGGTATACAGTAAACCTGATGAGTAGCATCGGAATCAAAAACTGGACTCACAGGAGAGGTTCAAATCATAGAAAGTTAGAGTGTCAGTCCTCTTGTACTTAAGTCGGCATTGTGCCTTTTGAATTTAATTCCGATGCAATTTCTGTGTTTCATCGTCAATAAGAAGGTGCAAGTTATACAGTAATCATGAAGTGAAGCATCGGAATCTAAAACTGGACTCACAGGAGAGGTTTAAATCATACAGAGTTAAAGTGTCAGTCCTCTTGTACTTAAGTCGGCATTGTGCCTTTTGAATTTATTTCCGATGCAATTTCTGTATTTCATCGTCAATAAGAAGGGCAAGGTATACAGTAAACTTGAAGTGATGCATCGGAATCTAAAACTGGACTCACAGGATAGGTTCAAATCATAGAAAGAGAGAGTGACAGTCCTCTTTTACTTAAGTCGGCATTGTGCCTTTTGTATCAAATTCCGATGAAATTTCTGTGTTTCATCGTCAATAAGAAGGTCCTAGGTATACAGTAAACCTGAAGTGAAGCATCGGAATCTAAAACTGGACTCACAGGAGAGGTTCAAATCATAGAGAGTTAGAGTTTCAGTCCTCTTGTACTTAAGTCGGCATTGTGCCTTTTGAATTTCATTCCCATGCAATTTCTGTGTTTCATCGTCAACAAGAAGGTGCAAGGTATACAGTAAACGTGAAGAGAAGCATCGGATTCAAAAACTGGACTCACAGGAGAGGTTCAAATTATAGAAAGAGAGAGTGACAGTCATCTTTTACTTAAGTCGGCATTGTGCCTTTTGTATTAAATTCCGATGAAATTACTGTGTTTCATCGTCAATAAGAAGGTCCAAGGGATTCAGTAAACCAGAAGTGAAGCATCGGAATCTAAAACTGGACTCACAGGAGAGGTTCAAATCATAGAGAGTTAGAGTGTCAGTCCTCTTGTACTTACGTCGGCATTGTGCCTTTTAAATTTAATTCCCATGAAATTTCTGTGTTTCATCGTCAATAAGAAGGTGCAAGGTATACAGTAAACCTGAAGTGTAGCATCAGAATCTGAAACTGGACTCACAGGAGAGGTTCAAATCATAGAAAGAGAGAGTGTCAGTCCTCTTTTACTTAAGTCGGCATTGTGCCTTTTGTATTATATTCGAATGCAATTTCTGTATTTCATCGCCAATAAGGAGGTCCAAGGTATACAGTAACCCTGAAGTGAAGCATCGGAATCTAAAACTGGACAAACAGGAGAGGTTCAAAAGCATAGAAAGTGAGAGTGTTAGTCCTCTTGTACTTAAGTCGGCATTGTGCCTTTTGCATTAAATACCGATGAATTTTCTGCGTTTCATCGTCAATAAGAAGGTCTAAGGGATACAGTAAACCTGAAGTGAAGCATCGGAATCTAAAACTGGACTCACAGGAGAAGTTGAAATCATAGAAAGGGAGAGTGTCAGTCCTCTTGTACTCTAGTCGGTATTGTGCCTTTTGTATTAAATTAGGATGCAATTTCTGTATTTCATCGTCAATAAGAAGGTCCAAGGGTTACAGTTAACCTGAAGTGAAGCATCGGAATCTAAAACTGGACTCACAGGAGAAGTTCAAATCATAGAAAGTTAGAGTGTCAGTCCTCTTGTACTTAAGTCGGCATTGTGCCTTTTGAACTTAATTCCGATGCAATTTCTGTGTTTCATCGTCAATAAGAAGGTGCAAGGTATACAGTAAACCTGAAGTGAGGCATCGGAATCCAAAACTGGACTCACAGGAGAGGTTCAAATCATAGGGAGTTAGAGTGTCAGTTCTCTTGTACTTAAGTCGTCATTATGCCTTTTGAATATAATTCCGATGCAATCTCTGTGTTTCATCGTCAATAAGATGGTGGAAGGTATACAGGAAACCTGAAGAGAAGCATCGGAATCTAAAACTGGACTCACAGGATAGGTTCAAACCACAGTAAGAGAGAGTGTCAGTCCTCTTTTACTTAAGTCGGCATTGTGCCTTTTGTATTAAATTCCGATGAAATTTCTGTGTTTCATCGTCAATAATAAGGTCCTAGGTATACAGTAAACCTGAAGTGAAGCATCGGAATCTAAAATTGGACTCACAGGAGAGGTTCAAATCATAGAAAGTTAGAGTGTCAGTCTTCTTGTACTTAAGTCGGCATTGTGCCTTTTGAATTTAATTCCGATGCACTTTTTGTGTTTCATCGTCAATAAGACGGTGCAATGTATACAGTAAACCTGAAGTGAAGCATCGGAATCCAAAACTGGACTCACAGGCCAGGTTCAAATCATAGAGAGTTAGAGTTTCAGTCCTCTTGTACTTAAGTCGGCATTGTGCCTTTTGAATTTAATTCCGATGCAATTTCTGTGTTTCATCGTCAGTAAGAAGGTGCAAGGTATACAGTAAACCTGAAGTGAACCATCGGAATCTAAAACTGGACCCACAGGAGAGGTTCAAATCATAGAAAGTTAGAGTGTCAGTCCTCTTGTACTTAAGTCGGCATTGTATCTTTTATATTAAATGCGGATGTAATTTCTGTATTTCATCGTCAATATGAAGGTCCAAGGGATACAGTAAAGCATTGGAATCTAAAACTGGACTCACAGGAGAGGTTCAAATCATAGAAAGATAGAGTGTCAGTCCACTTGTACTTAAGTGGGCATTGTGCATTTTGAATTTAATTCCGATGCAATTTCTGTGTTTCAGCGTCAATAAGAAGGTGCAAGATATACAGTAAACCTGAAGTGATGCATCGGAATCCAAAACTGGACTTACAGGAGAGGTTCAAATCATACAGAGTTAAAGTGTCAGTCCTCTTGTACTTAAGTCGGCATTGTGCCTTTTGAATTTAATTCCGATGCAATTTCTGTGTTTCATCGTCAGTAAGAAGGTGCAAGGTATACAGTAAACCTGAAGAGAAGCATCGGAATCAAAAACTGGACTCACAGGAGAGGTTCAAATCATAGAAAGAGAGAGTGACAGTCCTCCTTAATTAAATCGGCATTGTGCCTTTTGTATTAAATTCCGATGAAATTACTGTGTTTCATCGTCAAAAAGAGGGTCCAAGGGATTCAGTAAACCAGAAGTGAAGCATCGGAATCTAAAACTGGGCTCACAGGAGAGGTTCAAATCATAGAGAGTTAGAGTGTCAGCCCTGTTGTACTTAAGTCGGCATTGTGCCTTTTGTATTAAATGCGGATGCAATTTCTGTATTTCATCGTCAATAAGAAGGTCCAAGGGATACAGTAAACCTGAAGTGAAGAATCGGATTCTAAAACTGGACTCACAGGAGAGGTTCAAATCATAGAAAGTTAGAGTGTCAGTCCTCTCGTACTTAAGTCGGCATTGTGCCTTTTGAATATAATTCCGATGCAATTTTTGTGTTTCATCGTCCATAAGACGGTGCAAGGTATAAACCTGAAGTGAAGCATCAGAATCTAAAACTGGAATCACAGGAGAGGTTCAAATCATAGAAAGTGAGAGTGTCAGTCCTCTTGTACTTAAGTCGGCATTGTGCCTTTTGTATTAAATTCCGATGCAATTTCTGTGTTTCATCGTCAATAAGATGGTGCAAGGTATACAGTAAACCTGAAGAGAAGTATCGGAATCTAAATCTGGACTCACAGGATAGATTCAAATCATAGAAAGAGAGAGTGACAGTCCTCTTTTACTTAAGTCGGCATTGACCTTTTGTATTAAATTCCGATGAAATTTCTGTTTTTCATCGTCAATAAGAAGGTTCTAGGTATACAGTAAACCTGAAGTGAAGCATCGGAATCTAAAACTGGACTCACAGGGGAGGTTCAAATCATAGAATGAGTGACAGTACTCTTTTACTTAAGTCGGCATTTTCCTTTTTGTATTAAATTCCGATGAAATTTCTGTGTTTCATCGTCAATAAGAAGGTGCAAGGTATATAGTAAACCTGAAGAGAAGCATCGGAATCAAAACTGGACTCACAGGAGAGGTTCAAGTCATAGAAAGAGAGAGTGACAGTCCTCTTAAATTAAGTCGGCATTGTGCATTTTGTATTAAATTCCGATGAAATTACTGTGTTTCATCGTCACTAAGAAGGTCCAAGGGATTCAGTAAACCAGAAGTGAAGCATCGGAATCTAAAACTGGGCTCACAGGAGAGGTTCAAATCATAGTTTGTTAGAGTGTCAGTCCTCTTGTACTTAAGCCGGCATTGTGCCTTTTAAATTTAATTCCCATGCAATTTCTCTGTTTCATCGTCAATAAGAAGGTGCAAGGTATACAGTAAACCTGAAGTAAAGCATCGGAATCTGAAACTGGACTCACAGGAGAGGTTCAAATCATAGAAAGAGAGAGTGTCAGTTCTCTTTTACTTAAGTCGGCATTGTGCCTTTTGTATTAAATTCGGATGCAATTTCTGTATTTCATCGCCAATAAGAATGTCCAAGGTATACAGTAAACCTGAAGTGAAGCATCGGAATGTAAAACTGGTCAAAACGGAGAGATTCAAATCATAGAAAGTGAGAGTGTTAGTCCTCTTGTACTTAAGTCGGCATTGTGCCTTTTGTATTAAATTCCGATGAATTTTCTGTGTTTCATCGTAAATAAGAAGGTCTAAGGGATACAGTAAACCTGAAGTGAAGTATCGGAATCTAATACTGGACTCACAGGGGAGGTACAAATCATAGAAAGGGAGAGTGTCAGTCCTCTTGTACTCTAGTAGGTATTGTGCATTTTGTATTAAATTCGGATGCAATTTCTGTATTTCATCGTCAATAAGAAGGTCCAAGGGTTACAGTAAACCTGAAGTGAAGCATCGGAATCTAAAACTGGACTCACAGGAGACATTCAAATCATAGAAAGTTATAGTGTCAGTCCTCTTGTACTTATGTCGGCATTGTGCCTTTTGAACTTAATTCCGATGCAATTTCTGTGTTTCATCGTCAATAAGAAGGTGCAAGGTATACAGTAAATCTGAAGTGAGGCATCGGAATCCAAAACTGGACTCACAGGAGACGTTCAAATCATAGAGAGTTAGAGTGTCAGTCCTCTTGTACTTAAGTCGGCATTGTGCCTTTTGAATATAATTCCGATGCAATTTTTGTGTTTCATCGTCCATAAGACGGTGCAAGGTATAAACCTGAAGTGTAGCATCAGAATCTAAATCTGGAATCACAGGAGAGGTTCAAATCATAGAATGTGAGAGTGTCAGTCCTCCTGTACTTAAGTCGGCATTGTGCCTTTCGTATTAAATTCCGATGCAATTTCGATGTTTCATCGTCAATAAGATGGTGCAAGGTAAACAGTAAACCTGAAGAGAAGCATCGGAATCTAAATCTGGACTCACAGGATAGGTTCAAATCATAGAAAGAGAGAGTGACAGTCCTCTTTTACTTAAGTCGGCATTGTGCCTTTTGTATTAAATTCCGATGAAATTTCTGTGTTTCATCGTCAATAAGAAGGTCCTAGGTATACAGTAAACCTGAAGTGAAGCATCGGAATCTAAAACTGGACTCACAGGAGAGGTTCAAATCATAGAAAGTTAGAGTTTCAGTCCTCTTGTACTTAAGTCGGCATTGTGCCTTTTGAATTTAATTCCGATGCAATTTTTGTGTTTCATCGTCAATAAGACGGTGCAAGGGATACAGTAAACCTGAAGTGAAGCATCGGAATTCAAAACTGGACTCACAGGAGAGGTTCAAATCATAGAGAGTTAGAGTTTCAGTCCTCTTGTACTTAAGTCGGCATTGTGCCTTTTGAATTTAATTCCGATGCAATTTCTGTGTTTCATCGTCTTTAAGACGGTGCAAGGTATACAGTAAACCTGAAGTGAAGCATCGGAATCCAAAACTGGACTCACAGGAGAGGTTCAAATCATAGAGAGTTAGAGTTTCAGTCCTCTTGTACTTAAGTCGGCATTGTGCATTTTGAATTTAATTCCGATGCAACTTCTGTATTTCATCGTCAATAAGAAGTCGCAAGGTATACAGTAAACCTGAAGAGAAGCATCGGAATCAAAAACTGGACTCACAGGAGAGGTTCAAATCATAGAAAGATAGAGTGTCAGTCCTCTTTCACTTAAGTCGGCATTGTGCCTTTTGTATTATATTCGGATGCAATTTCTGTATTTCATCGCCAATAAGAAGGTCCAAGGTATACAGTAACCCTGAAGTGAAGCATCGGAATCTAAAACTGGACAAACAGGAGAGGTTCAAAAGCATAGAAAGTGTGAGTGTTAGTCCTCTTGTACTTAAGTCGGCATTGTGCCTTTTGTATTAAATACCGATGAATTTTCGGTGTTTCATCGTCAATAAGAAGGTCTAAGGGATACAGTAAACCTGAAGTGAAGCATCGGAATCTAAAACTGGACTCACAGGAGAAGTTCAAATCATAGAAAGGGAGAGTGTCAGTCCTCTTGTACTCTAGTCGGTATTGTGCCTTTTGTATTAAATTAGGATGCAATTTCTGTATTTCATCGTCAATAAGAAGGTCCAAGGGTTACAGTTAACCTGAAGTGAAGCATCGGAATCTAAAACTGGACTCACAGGAGAAGTTCAAATCATAGAAAGTTAGAGCGTCAGTCCTCTTGTACTTAAGTCGGCATTGTGCCTTTTGAACTTAATTCCGATGCAATTTCTGTGTTTCATCGTCAATAAGAAGGTGCAAGGTATACAGTAAACCTGAAGTGAGGCATCGGAATCAAAAACTGGACTCACAGGAGAGGTTCAAATCATAGAGAGTTAGAGTGTCAGTCCTCTTGTACTTAAGTCGGCATTATGCCTTTTGAATATAATTCCGATGCAATCTCTGTGTTTCATCGTCAATAAGATGGTGCAAGGTATACAGGAAACCTGAAGAGAAGCATCGGAATCTAAAACTGGACTCACAGGATAGGTTCAAACCACAGTAAGAGAGAGTGACAGTCCTCTTTTACTTAAGTCGGCATTGTGCCTTTTATATTAAATTCCGATGAAATTTCTGTGTTTCATCGTCAATAATAAGGTCCTAGGTATACAGTAAACCTGAAGTGAAGCATCGGAATCTAAAATTGGACTCACAGGATAGGTTCAAATCATAGAAAGTTAGAGTGTCAGTCTTCTTGTACTTAAGTCGGCATTGTGCCTTTTGAATTTAATTCCGATGCAATTTCTGTGTTTCATCGTCAATAAGAAGGTGCAAGGTATTCAGTAAACCTGAAGTAAAGCTTCGGAATCTGAAACTGGACTCACAGGAGAGGTTCTAATCATAGAAAGAGAGAGTGTCAGTCCTCTTTTACTTAAGTCGGCATTGTGCCTTTTGTATTAAATTCGGATGCAATTTCTGTACTTCATCGTCAATAAGAAGGTCCAAGGGATACAGTAAAGCATTGGAATCTAAAACTGGACTCACAGGAGGGGTTCAAATCATAGAAAGATAGAGTGTCAGTCCTCTTGTACTTAAGTGGGCATTGTGCATTTTGAATTTAATTCCGATGCAATTTCTGTGTTTCATCGTCAATAAGAAGGTGCAAGGTATACAGTAAACCTGAAGTGATGCATCGGAATCCAAAACTGGACTTACAGGAGAGGTTCAAATCATACAGAGTTAAAGTGTCAGTCCTCTTGTACTTAAGTCGGCATTGTGCCTTTTGAATTTAATTCCGATGCAATTTCTGTGTTTCATCGTCAATAAGAAGGTGCAAGGTATTCAGTAAACCTGAAGTAAAGCTTCGGAATCTGAAACTGGACTCACAGGAGAGGTTCTAATCATAGAAAGAGAGAGTGTCAGTCCTCTTTTACTTAAGTCGGCATTGTGCCTTTTGTATTAAATTCGGATGCAATTTCTGTATTTCATCGCCAATAAGAATGTCCAAGGTATACAGTAAACCTGAAGTGAAGCATCGGAATGTAAAACTGGTCAAACAGGAGAGATTCAAATCATAGAAAGTGAGAGTGTTAGTCCTCTTGTACTTAAGTCGGCATTGTGCCTTTTGTATTAAATTCCGATGAATTTTCTGTGTTTCATCGTAAATAAGAAGGTCTAAGGGATACAGTAAACCTGAAGTGAAGCATCGGAATCTAAAACTGGACTCACAGGAGAGGTACAAATCATAGAAAGGGAGAGTGTCAGTCCTCTTGTACTCTAGTAGGTATTGTGCATTTTGTATTAAATTCGGATGCAATTTCTGTATTTCATCGTCAATAAGAAGTTCCAAGGGTTACAGTAAACCTGAAGTGAAGCATCGGAATCTAAAACTGGACTCACAGGAGACGTTCAAAACATAGAAAGTTAGAGTGTCAGTCCTCTTGTACTTATGACGGCATTGTGCCTTTTGAACTTAATTCCGATGCAATTTCTGTGTTTCATCGTCAATAAGAAGGTGCAAGGTATACAGTAAACCTGAAGTGAGGCATCGGAATCCAAAACTGGACTCACAGGAGAGGTTCAAATCATAGAGAGTTAGAGTGTCAGTCCTCTTGTACTTAAGTCGGCATTGTGCCTTTTGAATATAATTCTGATGCAATTTTTGTGTTTCATCGTCCATAAGACGGTGCAAGGTATAAACCTGAAGTGTAGCATAAGAATCTAAAACTGGAATCACAGGAGAGGTTCAAATCATAGAAAGTGAGAGTGTCAGTCCTCTTGTACTTAAGTCGGCATTGTGCCTTTTGTATTAAATTCCGATGCAATTTCTGTGTTTCATCGTCAATAAGATGGTGCAAGGTAAACAGTAAACCTGAAGAGAAGCATCGGAATCTAAATCTGGACTCACAGGATAGGTTCAAATCATAGAAAGAGAGAGTGACAGTCCTCTTTTACTTATGTCGGCATTGTGCCTTTTGTATTAAATTCCGATGAAATTTCTGTGTTTCATCGTCAATAAGAAGGTCCTAGGTATACAGTAAACCTGAAGTGAAGCATCGGAATCTAAAACTGGACTCACAGGAGAGGTTCAAATCATAGAAAGTTAGAGTTTCAGTCCTCTTGTACTTAAGTCGGCATTGTGCCTTTTGAATTTAATTCCGATGCAATTTCTGTGTTTCATCGTCAATAAGAAGGTGCAAGGTATACGGTAAACCTGAAGTGAACCATCGGAATCTAAAAGTGGACCCACAGGAGAGGTTCAAATCATAGAAAGTTAGAGTGTCAGTACTCTTGTACTTAAGTCGACATTGTATCTTTTGTATTAAATGCGGATGTAATTTTTGTATTTCATCGTCAATAAGAAGGTCCAAGGGATACAGTAAAGCATCGGAAACTAAAACTGGTCTCACAGGATAGGTTCAAATCATAGAAAGAGAGAGTGACAGTCCTCTTTTACTTAAGTCGGCATTGTGCCTTTTGTATTAAATTCCGATGAAATTTCTGTGTTTCATCGTCAATAAGAAGGTCCTAGGTATACAGTAAACCTGAAGTGAAGCATCGGAATCTAAAACTGGACTCACAGGAGAGGTTCAAATCATAGAAAGTTAGAGTGTCAGTCTTCTTGTACTTAAGTCGGCATTGTGCCTTTTGAATTTAATTCCGATGCAATTTTTGTGTTTCATCGTCAATAAGACGGTGCAAGGGATACAGTAAACCTGAAGTGAAGCATCGGAATCCAAAACTGGGCTCACAGGAGAGGTTCAAATCATAGAGAGTAAGAGTTTCAGTCCTCTTGTACTTAAGTCGGCATTGTGCCTTTTGAATTTAATTCCGATGCAATTTCTGTGTTTCATCGTCAATAAGACGGTGCAAGGTATACAGTAAACCTGAAGTGAAGCATCGGAATCCAAAACTGGACTCACAGGAGAGGTTCAAATCATAGAGAGTTAGAGTTTCAGTCCTCTTGTACTTAAGTCGGCATTGTGCATTTTGAATTTAATTCCGATGCAATTTCTGTATTTCATCGTCAATAAGAAGGTGCAAGGTATACAGTAAACCAGAAGAGAAGCATCGGAATCAAAAACTGGATTCACAGGAGAGGTTCAAATCATAGAGAGTTAGAGTGTCAGTCCTCTTGTACTTACGTCGGCATTGTGCCTTTTAAATTTAATTCCCATGCAATTTCTGTGTTTCATCGTCAATAAGAAGGTGCAAGGTATACAGTAAACCTGAAGTGTAGCATCGGAATCTGAAAGTGGACTCACAGGAGATGTTCAAATCATAGAAAGAGAGAGTAACAGACCTCTTTTACTTAAGTCGGCATTGTGCCTTTTGTATTATATTCGGATGCAATTTCTGTATTTCATCGCCAATAAGAAGGTCCAAGGTATTCAGTAAACCTGAAGTGAAGCATCGGAATCTAAAAGTGGACAAACAGGAGAGGTTCAAAACATAGAAAGTGAGAGTGTTAGTCCTCTTTTACTTAAGTCGGCATTGTGCCTTTTGTATTAAATACCGATGAATTTTCTGTGTTTCATCGTCAATAAGAAGGTCTAAGGGATACAGTAAACCTGAAGTGAAGCATCGGAATCTAAAACTGGACTCACAGGAGAAGTTCAAATCATAGAAAGGGAGAGTGTCAGTCCTCTTTTACTCTAGTCGGTATTGCGCCTTTTGTATTAAATTCCGATGCAATTTCTGTATTTCATCGTCAATAAGAAGGTCCAAGGATTACAGTAAACCTGAAGTGAAGCATCGGAATCTAAAACTGGACTCACAGGAGAAGTTCAAATCATAGAAAGTTAGAGTGTCAGTCCTCTTGTACTTAAGTCGGCATTGTGCCTTTTGAACTTAATTCCGATGCAATTTCTGTGTTTCATCGTCAATAATAAGGTGCAAGGTATACAGTAAACCTGAAGTGAGGCATCGGAATCCAAAACTATACTCACAGGAGAGGTTCAAATCATAGAGAGGTAGAGTGTCAGTCCTCTTGTACTTAAGTCGGCATTGTGCCTTTTGAATATAAATCCGATGCAATTATTGTGTTTCATCGTCCATAAGACTGTGCAAGGTATACAGGAAACCTGAAGAGAATCATCGGAATCTAAATCTGGACTCACAGGATAGGTTCAAATCATAGTAAGAGAGAGTGACAGTCCTCTTTTACTTAAGTCGGCATTGTGCCTTTTGTATTAAATTCTGATGAAATTTCTGTGTTTCATCGTCAATAAGAAGGTCCTAGGTATACAGTAAACCTGAAGTGAAGCATCGGAATCTAAAATTATACTCACATGAGAGGTTCAAATCATAGAATGTTAGAGTGTCAGTCTTCTTGTACTTAAGTCGGCATTGTGCCTTTTGAATTTAATTCCGATGCAATTTTTATGTTTCATCGTCAATAAGACGGTGCAATGTATACAGTAAACCTGAAGTGAAGCATCGGAATCCAAAACTGGACTCACAGGAGAGGTTCAAATCATAGAGAGTTAGAGTTCCAGTCCTCTTGTACTTAAGTCGTCATTGTGCACTTTGAATTTAATTCCGATGCAATTTCTGTGTTTCATCGTCAATACGAAGGTGCAAGGTATAAAGTAAACCTGAAGTGATGCATCGGAATCCAAAACTGGACTCACAGGAGATGTTCAAATCATACAGAGTTAAAGTGTCAGTCCTCTTGTACTTAAGTCGGCATTGTGCATTTTGACTTTAATTCCGATGCAATTTCTGTGTTTCATCGTGAATAAGAAGGTGCAAGGTATACAGTAAACCTGAAGAGAAGCATCGGAATCAAAAACTGGACTCACAGGAGTGTTCAAATCATAGAAAGAGAAAGTGACAGTCCTCTTTAATTAAGTCGGCATTGTGCCTTTTGTATCAAATACCGATGAAATTACTGTGTTTCATCGTCAATAAGAAGGTCCAAGGGATTCAGTAAACCAGAAGTGAAGCATCGGAATCTAAAACTGGGCTCACAGGAGAGGTTCAAATCATAGTTAGTTAAAGTGTCAGTCCTCTTGTACTTAAGTCGGCATTGTGCCTTTTAAATTTAATTCCCATGCAATTTCTCTGTTTCATCGTCAATAAGAAGGTGCAAGGTATACAGTAAACCTGAAGTAAGGCATCGGAATCCAAAACTGGACTCACAGGAGACGTTCAAATCATAGAAAGTTAGAGTGTCAGTCCTCTTGTACTTAAGTCGGCATTGTTCCTTTTGAATATAATTCCGATGCAATTTTTGTGTTTCATCGTCCATAAGACGGTGCAAGGTATAAACGCGAAGTGAAGGATCAGAATCTAAAACTGGAATCACAGGAGAGGTTCAAATCATAGAAAGCGAGAGTGTCAGTCCTCTTGTACTTAAGTCGGCATTGTTCCTTTTGAATATAATTCCGATGCAATATTTGTGTTTCATCGTCCATAAGACGGTGCAAGGTATAAACCTGAAGTGAAGCATCAGAATCTAAAACTGGAATCACAGGAGAGGTTCAAATCATAGAAAGTTAGAGTGTCAGTCCTCTTGTACTTAAGTCGGCATTGTGCCTTTTGAACTTAATTCCGATGCAATTTCTGTGTTTCATCGTTAATAAGATGGTGCAAGGTATACAGTAAACCTGAAGAGAAGTATCGGAATCTAAATCTGGACTCACAGGATAGGTTCAAATCATAGAAAGAGAGAGTGACAGTCCTCTTTTACTTAAGTCGGCATTGACCTTTTGTATTAAATTCCGATGAAATTTCTGTGTTTCATCGTCAATAAGAAGGTCCTAGGTATACAGAAAACCTGAAGTGAAGCATCGGAATCTAAAACTGGACTCACAGGAGAGGTTCAAACCATAGAAAGTTAGAGTGTCAGTCCTCTTGTACTTAAGTAGGCATTTTGCCTTTTGAATATAATTCCGATGCAATTTTTGTGTTTCATCGTCCATAAGACGGTGCAAGGTATAAACGCGAAGTGAAGGATCAGAATCTAAAACTGGAATCACAGGAGAGGTTCAAATCATAGAAAGCGAGAGTGTCAGTCCTCTTGTACTTAAGTCGGCATTGTGCCTTTTGTATTAAATTCCGATGCAATTTCTGTGTTTCATCGTCAATAAGAAGGTGCAAGGTATACAGTAAACCTGAAGACAAGCATCGGAATCAAAACCTGGACTCACAGGAGAGGTTCAAATCATAGAAAGTGTGACAGTCCTCTTTTACTTAAGTCGGCATTTTGCTTTTTGTATTAAATTCCGATGAAATTTCTGTGTTTCATCGTCACTAAGAAGGTGCAAGGTATACAGTAAACTTGAAGAGAAGCATCGGAATCAAAAACTGGACTCACAGGAGAGGTTCAAATCATAGAAAGTGAGAGTGTCAGTCCTTTTGTACTCTAGTAGGTATTGTGCATTTTGTATTAAATTCGGATGCAATTTCTGTATTTCATCGTCAATAAGAAGGTCCAAGGGTTACAGTAAACCTGAAGTGAAGCATCGGAATCTAAAACTGGACTCACAGGAGACGTTCAAATCATAGAAAGTTAGAGTGTCAGTCCTCTTGTACTTAAGTCGGCATTGTGCCTTTTGTGTTAAATTCGGATGCAATTTCTGTATTTCATCGCCAATAAGAATGTCCAAGGTATACAGTATACCTGAAGTGAAGCATCGGAATGTAAAACTGGTCAAACAAGAGAGATTCAAATCATAGAGAGTGAGAGTGTTAGTCCTCTTGTACTTAAGTCGGCATTGTGCCTTTTGTATTAAATTCCGATGAATTTTCTGTGTTTCATCGTAAATAAGAATGTCTAAGGGATACAGTAAACCTGAAGAGAAGCATCGGAATCTAAAACTGGACTCACAGGAGAGGTTCAAATCATAGAAAGGGAGAGTGTCAGTCCTCTTGTACTCTAGTAGGTATTGTGCATTTTGTATTAAATTCGGATGCAATTTCTGTATTTCATCGTCAATAAGAAGGTCCAAGGGTTACAGTAAACCTGAAGTGAAGCATCGGAATCTAAAATTGGACTCACATGAGAGGTTCAAATCATAGAATGTTAGAGTGTCAGTCTTCTTGTACTTAAGTCGGCATTGTGCCTTTTGAATTTAATTCCGATGCAATTATTGTGTTTCATCGTCCATAAGACTGTGCAAGGTATACAGGAAACCTGAAGAGAATCATCGGAATCTAAATCTGGACTCACAGGATAGGTTCAAATCATAGTAAGAGAGAGTGACAGTCCTCTTTTACTTAAGTCGGCATTGTGCCTTTTGTATTAAATTCTGATGAAGTTTCTGTGTTTCATCGTCAATAAGAAGGTCCTAGGTATACAGTAAACCTGAAGTGAAGCATCGGAATCTAAAATTGGACTCACATGAGAGGTTCAAATCATAGAATGTTAGAGTGTCAGTCTTCTTGTACTTAAGTCGGCATTGTGCCTTTTGAATTTAATTCCGATGCAATTTTTATGTTTCATCGTCAATAAGACGGTGCAATGTATACAGTAAACCTGAAGTGAAGCATCGGAATCCAAAACTGGACTCACAGGAGAGGTTCAAATCATAGAGAGTTAGAGTTCCAGTCCTCTTGTACTTAAGTCGTCATTGTGCCCTTTGAATTTAATTAAGATGCAATATCTGTGTTTCATCGACAATACGAAGGAGCAAGGTATACAGTAAACCTGAAGTGATGCATCGGAATCCAAAACTGGACTCACAGGAGATGTTCAAATCATACAGAGTTAAAGTGTCAGTCCTCTTGTACTTAAGTCGGCATTGTGCCTTTAGAATTTAATTCCGATGCAATTTCTGTGTTTCATCGTGAATAAGAAGGTGCAAGGTATACAGTAAACCTGAAGAGAAGCATCGGAATCAAAAACTGGACTCACAGGAGTGGTTCAAATCATAGAAAGAGAAAGTGACAGTCCTCTTTAATTAAGTCGGCATTGTGCCTTTTGTATCAAATACCGATGAAATTACTGTGTTTCATCGTCAATAAGAAGGTCCAAGGGATTCAGTAAACCAGAAGTGAAGCATCGGAATCTAAAACTGGGCTCACAGGAGAGGTTCAAATCATAGTTAGTTAGAGTGTCAGTCCTCTTGTACTTAAGTCGGCATTGTGCCTTTTAAATTTAATACCGATGCAATTTCTCTGTTTCATCGTCAATAAGAAGGTGCAAGGTATACAGTAAACCAGAAGTAAGGCATCGGAATCCAAAACTGGACTCACAGGAGACGTTCAAATCATAGAAAGTTAGAGTGTCAGTCCTCTTGTACTTAAGTCGGCATTGTTCCTTTTGAATATAATTCCGATGCAATATTTGTGTTTCATCGTCCATAAGACGGTGCAAGGTATAAACCTGAAGTGAAGCATCAGAATCTAAAACTGGAATCACAGGAGAGGTTCAAATCATAGAAAGTTAGAGTGTCAGTCCTCTTGTACTTAAGTCGGCATTGTGCCTTTTGAACTTAATTCCGATGCAATTTCTGTGTTTCATCGTTAATAAGATGGTGCAAGGTATACAGTAAACCTGAAGAGAAGTATCGGAATCTAAATCTGGACTCACAGGATAGGTTCAAATCATAGAAAGAGAGAGTGACAGTCCTCTTTTACTTAAGTCGGCATTGACCTTTTGTATTAATTTCCGATGAAATTTCTGTGTTTCATCGTCAATAAGAAGGTCCTAGGTATACAGTAAACCTGAAGTGAAGCATCGGAATCTAAAACTGGACTCACAGGAGAGGTTCAAACCATAGAAAGTTAGAGTGTCAGTCCTCTTGTACTTAAGTAGGCATTTTGCCTTTTGAATATAATTCCGATGCAATTTTTGTGTTTCATCGTCCATAAGACGGTGCAAGGTATAAACGCGAAGTGAAGGATCAGAATCTAAAACTGGAATCACAGGAGAGGTTCAAATCATAGAAAGCGAGAGTGTCAGTCCTCTTGTACTTAAGTCGGCATTGTGCCTTTTGTATTAAATTCCGATGCAATTTCTGTGTTTCATCGTCAATAAGAAGGTGCAAGGTATACAGTAAACCTGAAGACAAGCATCGGAATCAAAACCTGGACTCACAGGAGAGGTTCAAATCATAGAAAGTGTGACAGTCCTCTTTTACTTAAGTCGGCATTTTGCTTTTTGTATTAAATTCCGATGAAATTTTGTGTTTCATCGTCACTAAGAAGGTGCAAGGTATACAGTAAACCTGAAGAGAAGCATCGGAATCAAAAACTGGACTCACAGGAGAGGTTCAAATCATAGAAAGTGAGAGTGTCAGTCCTCTTGTACTCTAGTAGGTATTGTGCATTTTGTATTAAATTCGGATGCAATTTCTGTATTTCATCGTCAATAAGAAGGTCCAAGGGTTACAGTAAACCTGAAGTGAAGCATCGGAATCTAAAACTGGACTCACAGGAGACGTTCAAATCATAGAAAGTTAGAGTGTCAGTCCTCTTGTACTTATGTCGGCATTGTGCCTTTTGAACTTAATTCCGATGCAATTTCTGTGTTTCATCGTCAATAATAAGGTGCAAGGTATACAGTAAACCTGAAGTGAGGCATCAGAATCCAAAACTGGACTCACAGGAGAGGTTCAAATCATAGAGAGGTAGAGTGTCAGTCCTCTTGTACTTAAGTCGGCATTGTGCCTTTTGAATATAAATCCGATGCAATTATTGTGTTTCATCGTCCATAAGACTGTGCAAGGTATACAGGAAACCTGAAGAGAATCATCGGAATCTAAATCTGGACTCACAGGATAGGTTCAAATCATAGTAAGAGAGAGTGACAGTCCTCTTTTACTTAAGTCGGCATTGTGCCTTTTGTATTAAATTCTGATGAAGTTTCTGTGTTTCATCGTCAATAAGAAGGTCCTAGGTATACAGTAAACCTGAAGTGAAGCATCGGAATCTAAAATTGGACTCACATGAGAGGTTCAAATCATAGAATGTTAGAGTGTCAGTCTTCTTGTACTTAAGTCGGCATTGTGCCTTTTGAATTTAATTCCGATGCAATTTTTATGTTTCATCGTCAATAAGACGGTGCAATGTATACAGTAAACCTGAAGTGAAGCATCGGAATCCAAAACTGGACTCACAGGAGAGGTTCAAATCATAGAGAGTTAGAGTTCCAGTCCTCTTGTACTTAAGTCGTCATTGTGCCCTTTGAATTTAATTCCGATGCAATTTCTGTGTTTCATCGTCAATACGAAGGTGCAAGGTATACAGTAAACCTGAAGTGATGCATCGGAATCCAAAACTGGACTCACAGGAGATGTTCAAATCATACAGAGTTAAAGTGTCAGTCCTCTTGTACTTAAGTCGGCATTGTGCCTTTTGAATTTAATTCCGATGCAATTTCTGTGTTTCATCGTCAATAAGAAGGTGCAAGGTATACAGTAAACCTGAAGAGAAGCATCGGAATCAAAAACTGGACTCACAGGAGTGGTTCAAATCATAGAAAGAGGAAGTGACAGTCCTCTTTAATTAAGTCGGCATTGTGCCTTTTGTATCAAATACCGATGAAATTACTGTGTTTCATCGTCAATAAGAAGGTGCAAGGTATACAGTAAACCTGAAGTAAGGCATCGGAATCCAAAACTGGACTCACAGGAGACGTTCAAATCATAGAAAGTTAGAGTGTCAGTCCTCTTGTACTTAAGTCGGCATTGTTCCTTTTGAATATAATTCCGATGCCATTTTTGTGTTTCATCGTCCATAAGACGGTGCAAGGTATAAACCTGAAGTGAAGCATCAGAATCTAAAACTGGAATCACAGGAGAGGTTCAAATCATAGAAAGTTAGAGTGTCAGTCTTCTTGTACTTAAGTCGGCATTGTGCCTTTTGAACTTAATTCCGATGCAATTTCTGTGTTTCATCGTTAATAAGATGGTGCAAGGTATACAGTAAACCTGAAGAGAAGTATCGGAATCTAAATCTGGACTCACAGGATAGGTTCAAATCACAGAAAGAGAGAGTGACAGTCCTCTTTTACTTAAGTCGGCATTGACCTTTTGTATTAAATTCCGATGAAATTTCTGTGTTTCATCGTCAATAAGAAGGTCCTAGGTATACAGTAAACCTGAAGTGAAGCATCGGAATCTAAAACTGGACTCACAGGAGAGGTTCAAATCATAGAAAGTTAGAGTGTCAGTCCTCTTGTACTTAAGTCGGCATTGTGACTTTTGAATATAATTCCGATGCAATTTTTGTGTTTCATCGTCCATAAGACGGTGCAAGGTATAAACGCGAAGTGAAGGATCAGAATCTAAAACTGGAATCACAGGAGAGGTTCAAATCATAGAAAGCGAGAGTGTCAGTCCTCTTGTACTTAAGTCGGCATTGTGCCTTTTGTATTAAATTCCGATGCAATTTCTGTGTTTCATCGTCAATAAGAAGGTGCAAGGTATACAGTAAACCTGAAGACAAGCATCGGAATAAAAAACTGGACTCACAGGAAAGGTTCAAATCATAGAAAGTGTGACAGTCCTCTTTTACTTAAGTCGGCATTTTGCTTTTTGTATTAAATTCCGATGAAATTTCTGTGTTTCATCGTCAATAAGAAGGTGCAAGGTATACAGTAAACCTGAAGTGAAGCATCGGAATGTAAAACTGGTCAAACAGGAGAGATTCAAATCATAGAAAGTGAGTGTGTTAGTCCCCTTGTACTTAAGTCGGCATTGTGCCTTTTGTATTAAATTCCGATGAATTTTCTGTGTTTCATCGTAAATAAGAAGGTCTAAGGGATACAGTAAACCTGAAGTGAAGCATCGGAATCTAAAACTGGACTCACAGGAGAGGTTCAAATCATAGAAAGGGAGAGTGTCAGTCCTCTTGTACTCTAGTAGGTATTGTGCATTTTGTATTAAATTCGGATGCAATTTCTGTATTTCATCGTCAATAAGAAGGTCCAAGGGTTACAGTAAACCTGAAGTGAAGCATCGGAATCTAAAACTGGACTCACAGGAGACGTTCACATCATAGAAAGTTAGAGTGTCAGTCCTCTTGTACTTAAGCCGGCATTGTGCCTTTTGAACTTAATTCCGATGCAATTTCTGTGTTTCATCGTCAATAATAAGGTGCAAGGTATACAGTAAACCTGAAGTGAGGCATCAGAATCCAAAACTGGACTCACAGGAGAGGTTCAAATCATAGAGAGGTAGAGTGTCAGTCCTCTTGTACTTAAGTCGGCATTGTGCCTTTTGAATATAAATCCGATGCAATTATTGTGTTTCATCGTCCATAAGACAGTGCAAGGTATACAGGAAACCTGAAGAGAATCATCGGAATCTAAATCTGGACTCACAGGATAGGTTCAAATCATAGTAAGAGAGAGGGACAGTCCTCTTTTACTTAAGTCGGCATTGTGCCTTTTGTATTAAATTCTGATGAAATTTCTGTGTTTCATCGTCAATAAGAAGGTCCTAGGTATACAGTAAACCTGAAGTGAAGCATCGGAATCTAAAATTGGACTCACATGAGAGGTTCAAATCATAGAATGTTAGAGTGTCAGTCTTCTTGTACTTAAGTCGGCATTGTGCCTTTTGAATTTAATTCCGATGCAATTTTTATGTTTCATCGTCAATAAGACGGTGCAATGTATACAGTAAACCTGAAGTGAAGCATCGGAATCCAAAACTGGACTCACAGGAGAGGTTCAAATCATAGAGAGTTAGAGTTCCAGTCCTCTTGTACTTAAGTCGTCATTGTGCCCTTTGAATTTAATTCCGATGCAATTTCTGTGATTCATCGTCAATACGAAGGTGCAAGGTATACAGTAAACCTGAAGTGATGCATCGGAATCCAAAACTGGACTCACAGGAGATGTTCAACTCATACAGAGTTAAAGTGTCAGTCCTCTTGTACTTAAGTCGGCATTGTGCCTTTTGAATTTAATTCCGATGCAATTTCTGTGTTTCATGGTCAATAAGAAGGTGCAAGGTAGACAGTAAACCTGAAGAGAAGCATCGGAATCAAAAACTGGACTCACAGGAGTGGTTCAAATCATAGAAAGAGAAAGTGACAGTCCTCTTTAATTAAGTCGGCATTGTGCCTTTTGTATCAAATACCGATGAAATTACTGTGTTTCATCGTCAATAAGAAGGTCCAAGGGATTCAGTAAACCAGAAGTGAAGCATCGGAATCTAAAACTGGGCTCACAGGAGAGGTTCAAATCATAGTTAGTTAGAGTGTCAGTCCTCTTGTACTTAAGTCGGCATTGTGCCTTTTAAATTTAATTCCCATGCAATTTCTCTGTTTCATCGTCAATAAGAAGGTGCAAGGTATACAGTAAACCTGAAGTAAGGCATCGGAATCCAAAACTGGACTCACAGGAGACGTCAAATCATAGAAAGTTAGAGTGTCAGTCCTCTTGTACCTAAGTCGGCATTGTTCCTTTTGAATATAATTCCGATGCAATTTTTGTGTTTCATCGTCCATAAGACGGTGCAAGGTATAAACCTGAAGTGAAGCATCAGAATCTAAAACTGGAATCACAGGAGAGGTTCAAATCATAGAAAGTTAGAGTGTCAGTCCTCTTGTACTTAAGTCGGCATTGTGCCTTTTGAACTTAATTGCGATGCAATTTCTGTGTTTCATCGTTAATAAGATGGTGCAAGGTATACAGTAAACCTGAAGAGAAGTATCGGAATCTAAATCTGGACTCACAGGATAGGTTCAAATCATAGAAAGAAAGAGTGACAGTCCTCTTTTACTTAAGTCGGCATTGACCTTTTGTATTAAATTCCGATGAAATTTCTGTGTTTCATCGTCAATAAGAAGGTCCTAGGTATACAGTAAACCTGAAGTGAAGCATCGGAATCTAAAACTGGACTCACAGGAGAGGTTCAAATCATAGAAACTTAGAGTGTCAGTCCTCTTGTACTTAAGTCGGCATTGTGCCTTTTGAATATAATTCTGATGCAATTTTTGTGTTTCATCGTCCATAAGACGGTGCAAGGTATAAACGCGAAGTGAAGGATCAGAATCTAAAACTGGAATCACAGGAGAGGTTCAAATCATAGAAAGCGAGAGTGTCAGTCCTCTTGTACTTAAGTCGGCATTGTGCCTTTTGTATTAAATTCCGATGCAATTTCTGTGTTTCATCGTCAATAAGAAGGTGCAAGGTATACAGTAAACCTGAAGACAAGCATCGGAATCTAAAACTGGACTCACAGGAGAGGTTCAAATCATAGAAAGTGTGACAGTCCTCTTTTACTTAAGTCGGCATTTTGCTTTTTGTATTAAATTCCGATGAAATTTCTGTGTTTCATCGTCAATAAGAAGGTGCAAGGTATACAGTAAACCTGAAGAGAAGCATCGGAATCAAAAACTGGACTCACAGGAGAGGTTCAAATCATAGAAAGTTAGAGTGTCAGTCCTCTTGTACTTAAGTCGGCATTGTGCCTTTTGTGTTAAATTCGGATGCAATTTCTGTATTTCATCGCCATTAAGAATGTCCAAGGTATACAGTAAACCTGAAGTGAAGCATTGGAATGTAAAACTGGTCAAACAGGAGAGATTCAAATCATAGAAAGTGAGAGTGTCAGTCCTCTTGTACTCTAGTAGGTATTGTGCATTTTGTATTAAATTCGGATGCAATTTCTGTATTTCATCGTCAATAAGAAGGTCCAAGGGTTACAGTAAACCTGAAGTGAAGCATCGGAATCTAAAACTGGACTCACAGGAGACGTTCAAATCATAGAAAGTTAGAGTGTCAGTCCTCTTGTACTTAAGTCGGCATTGTGCCTTTTGAACTTAATTTCGATGCAATTTCTGTGTTTCATCGTCAATAAGAAGGTGCAAGGATTACAGTAAACCTGAAGTGAAGCATCGGAATCTAAAACTGGACTCACAGGAGAAGTTCAAATCATAGAAAGTTAGAGTGTCAGTCCTCTTGTACTTAAGTCGGCATTGTGCCTTTTGAACTTAATTCCGATGCAATTTCTGTGTTTCATCGTCAATAATAAGGTGCAAGGTATACAGTAAACCTGAAGTGAGGCATCGGAATCAAAAACTGGACTCACAGGAGAGGTTCAAATCATAGAAAGTGAGAGTGTCAGTCCTCTTGTACTTAAGTCGGCATTGTGCCTTTTGTATTAAATTCCGATGCAATTTCTGTGTTTCATCGTCAATAAGAAGGTGCAAGGTATACAGTAAACCTGAAGACAAGCATTGGAATCAAAACCTGGACTCACAGGAGAGGTTCAAATCATAGAAAGTGTGACAGTCCTCTTTTACTTAAGTCGGCATTTTGCTTTTTGTATTAAATTCCGATGAAATTTCTGTGTTTCATCGTCACTAAGAAGGTGCAAGGTATACAGTAAACCTGAAGAGAAGCATCGGAATCAAAAACTGGAATCACAGGAGAGGTTCAAATCATAGAAAGTGAGAGTGTCAGTCCTCTTGTACTCTAGTAGGTATTGTGCATTTTGTATTAAATTCGGATGCAATTTCTGTATTTCATCGTCAATAAGAAGGTCCAAGGGTTACAGTAAACCTGAAGTGAAGCATCGGAATCTAAAACTGGACTCACAGGAGACGTTCAAATCATAGAAAGTTAGAGTGTCAGTCCTCTTGTACTTAAGTCGGCATTATGCCTTTTGTGTTAAATTCGGATGCAATTTCTGTATTTCATCGCCAATAAGAATGTCCAAGGTATACAGTAAACCTGAAGTGAAGCATCGGAATGTAAAACTGGTCAGACAAGAGAGATTCAAATCATAGAAAGTGAGAGTGTTAGTCCTCTTGTACTTAAGTCGGCATTGTGCCTTTTGTATTAAATTCCGATGAATTTTCTGTGTTTCATCGTAAATAAGAAGGTCTAAGGGATACAGTAAACCTGAAGAGAAGCATCGGAATCTAAAACTGGACCCACAGGAGAGGTTCAAATCATAGAAAGGGAGAGTGTCAGTCCTCTTGTACTCTAGTAGGTATTGTGCATTTTGTATTAAATTCGGATGCAATTTCTGTATTTCATCGTCAATAAGAAGGTCCAAGGGTTACAGTAAACCTGAAGTGAAGCATCGGAATCTAAAACTGGACTCACAGGAGACGTTCAAATCATAGAAAGTTAGAGTGTCAGTCCTCTTGTACTTAAGTCGGCATTGTGCCTTTTGAACTTAATTCCGATGCAATTTCTGTGTTTCATCGTCAATAATAAGGTGCAAGGTATACAGTAAACCTGAAGTGAGGCATCGGAATCCAAAACTGGACTCACAGGACAGGTTCAAATCATAGAGAGGTAGAGTGTCAGTCCTCTTGTACTTAAGTCGGCATTGTGCCTTTTGAATATAAATCCGATGCAATTATTGTGTTTCATCGTCCATAAGACTGTGCAAGGTATACAGGAAACCTGAAGAGAATCATCGGAATCTAAATCTGGACTCACAGGATAGGTTCAAATCATAGTAAGAGAGAGTGACAGTCCTCTTTTACTTAAGTCGGCATTGTGCCTTTTGTATTAAATTCTGATGAAGTTTCTGTGTTTCATCGTCAATAAGAAGGTCCTAGGTATACAGTAAACCTGAAGTGAAGCATCGGAATCTAAAATTGGACTCACATGAGAGGTTCAAATCATAGAATGTTATAGTGTCAGTCTTCTTGTACTTAAGTCGGCATTGTGCCTTTTGAATTTAATTCCGATGCAATTTTTATGTTTCATCGTCAATAAGACGGTGCAATGTATACAGTAAACCTGAAGTGAAGCATCGGAATCCAAAACTGGACTCACAGGAGAGGTTCAAATCATAGAGAGTTAGAGTTCCAGTCCTCTTGTACTTAAGTCGTCATTGTGCCCTTTGAATTTAATTCCGATGCAATTTCTGTGTTTCATCGTCAATACGAAGGTGCAAGGTATACAGTAAACCTGAAGTGATGCATCGGAATCCAAAACTGGACTCACAGGAGATGTTCAAATCATACAGAGTTAAAGTGTCAGTCCTCTTGTACTTAAGTCGGCATTGTGCCTTTTGAATTTAATTCCGATGCAATTTCTGTGTTTCATCGTCAATAAGAAGGTGCAAGGTATACAGTAAACCTGAAGAGAAGCATCGGAATCAAAAACTGGACTCACAGGAGTGGTTCAAATCATAGAAAGAGAAAGTGACAGTCCTCTTTAATTAAGTCGGCATTGTGCCTTTTGTATCAAATACCGATGAAATTACTGTGTTTCATCGTCAATAAGAAGGTGCAAGGTATACAGTAAACCTGAAGTAAGGCATCGGAATCCAAAACTGGACTCACAGGAGACGTTCAAATCATAGAAAGTTAGAGTGTCAGTCCTCTTGTACTTAAGTCGGCATTGTTCCTTTTGAATATAATTCCGATGCAATTTTTGTGTTTCATCGTCCATAAGACGGTGCAAGGTATAAACCTGAAGTGGAGCATCAGAATCTAAAACTGGAATCACAGGAGAGGTTCAAATCATAGAAAGTTAGAGTGTCAGTCCTCTTGTACTTAAGTCGGCATTGTGCCTTTTGAACTTAATTCCGATGCAATTTCTGTGTTTCATCGTTAATAAGATGGTGCAAGGTATACAGTAAACCTGAAGAGAAGTATCGGAATCTAAATCTGGACTCACAGGATAGGTTCAAATCACAGAAAGAGAGAGTGACAGTCCTCTTTTACTTAAGTCGGCATTGACCTTTTGTATTAAATTCCGATGAAATTTCTGTGTTTCATCGTCAATAAGAAGGTCCTAGGTATACAGTAAACCTGAAGTGAAGCATCGGAATCTAAAACTGGACTCACAGGAGAGGTTCAAATCATAGAAAGTTAGAGAGTCAGTCCTCTTGTACTTAAGTCGGCATTGTGACTTTTGAATATAATTCCGATGCAATTTTTGTGTTTCATCGTCCATAAGACGGTGCAAGGTATAAACGCGAAGTGAAGGATCAGAATCTAAAACTGGAATCACAGGAGAGGTTCAAATCATAGAAAGCGAGAGTGTCAGTCCTCTTGTACTTAAGTCGGCATTGTGCCTTTTGTATTAAATTCCGATGCAATTTCTGTGTTTCATCGTCAATAAGAAGGTGCAAGGTATACAGTAAACCTGAAGACAAGCATCGGAATCTAAAACTGGACTCACAGGAGAGGTTCAAATCATAGAAAGTGTGACAGTCCTCTTTTACTTAAGTCGGCATTTTGCTTTTTGTATTAAATTCCGATGAAATTTCTGTGTTTCATCGTCAATAAGAAGGTGCAAGGTATACAGTAAACCTGAAGAGAAGCATCGGAATCAAAAACTGGACTCACAGGAGAGGTTCAAATCATAGAAAGTTAGAGTGTCAGTCCTCTTGTACTTAAGTCGGCATTGTGCCTTTTGTGTTAAATTCGGATGCAATTTCTGTATTTCATCGCCATTAAGAATGTCCAAGGTATACAGTAAACCTGAAGTGAAGCATTGGAATGTAAAACTGGTCAAACAGGAGAGATTCAAATCATAGAAAGTGAGAGTGTCAGTCCTCTTGTACTCTAGTAGGTATTGTGCATTTTGTATTAAATTCGGATGCAATTTCTGTATTTCATCGTCAATAAGAAGGTCCAAGGGTTACAGTAAACCTGAAGTGAAGCATCGGAATCTAAAACTGGACTCACAGGAGACGTTCAAATCATAGAAAGTTAGAGTGTCAGTCCCCTTGTACTTAAGTCGGCATTGTGCCTTTTGAACTTAATTTCGATGCAATTTCTGTGTTTCATCGTCAATAAGAAGGTGCAAGGATTACAGTAAACCTGAAGTGAAGCATCGGAATCTAAAACTGGACTCACAGGAGAAGTTCAAATCGTAGAAAGTTAGAGTGTCAGTCCTCTTGTACTTAAGTCGGCATTGTGCCTTTTGAACTTAATTCCGATGCAATTTCTGTGTTTCATCGTCAATAATAAGGTGCAAGGTATACAGTAAACCTGAAGTGAGGCATCGGAATCAAAAACTGGACTCACAGGAGAGGTTCAAATCATAGAAAGTGAGAGTGTCAGTCCTCTTGTACTTAAGTCGGCATTGTGCCTTTTGTATTAAATTCCGATGCAATTTCTGTGTTTCATCGTCAATAAGAAGGTGCAAGGTATACAGTAAACCTGAAGACAAGCATCGGAATCAAAACCTGGACTCACAGGAGAGGTTCAAATCATAGAAAGTGTGACAGTCCTCTTTTACTTAAGTCGGCATTTTGCTTTTTGTATTAAATTCCGATGAAATTTCTGTGTTTCATCGTCACTAAGAAGGTGCAAGGTATACAGTAAACCTGAAGAGAAGCATCGGAATCAAAAACTGGAATCACAGGAGAGGTTCAAATCATAGAAAGTGAGAGTGTCAGTCCTCTTGTACTCTAGTAGGTATTGTGCATTTTGTATTAAATTCGGATGCAATTTCTGTATTTCATCGTCAATAAGAAGGTCCAAGGGTTACAGTAAACCTGAAGTGAAGCATCGGAATCTAAAACTGGACTCACAGGAGACGTTCAAATCATAGAAAGTTAGAGTGTCAGTCCTCTTGTACTTAAGTCGGCATTATGCCTTTTGTGTTAAATTCGGATGCAATTTCTGTATTTCATCGCCAATAAGAATGTCCAAGGTATACAGTAAACCTGAAGTGAAGCATCGGAATGTAAAACTGGTCAGACAAGAGAGATTCAAATCATAGAAAGTGAGAGTGTTAGTCCTCTTGTACTTAAGTCGGCATTGTGCCTTTTGTATTAAATTCCGATGAATTTTCTGTGTTTCATCGTAAATAAGAAGGTCTAAGGGATACAGTAAACCTGAAGAGAAGCATCGGAATCTAAAACTGGACTCACAGGAGAGGTTCAAATCATAGAAAGGGAGAGTGTCAGTCCTCTTGTACTCTAGTAGGTATTGTGCATTTTGTATTAAATTCGGATGCAATTTCTGTATTTCATCGTCAATAAGAAGGTCCAAGGGTTACAGTAAACCTGAAGTGAAGCATCGGAATCTAAAACTGGACTCACAGGAGACGTTCAAATCATAGAAAGTTAGAGTGTCAGTCCTCTTGTACTTAAGTCGGCATTGTGCCTTTTGAACTTAATTCCGATGCAATTTCTGTGTTTCATCGTCAATAATAAGGTGCAAGGTATACAGTAAACCTGAAGTGAGGCATCGGAATCCAAAACTGGACTCACAGGAGAGGTTCAAATCATAGAGAGGTAGAGTGTCAGTCCTCTTGTACTTAAGTCGGCATTGTGCCTTTTGAATATAAATCCGATGCAATTATTGTGTTTCATCGTCCATAAGACTGTGCAAGGTATACAGGAAACCTGAAGAGAATCATCGGAATCTAAATCTGGACTCACAGGATAGGTTCAAATCATAGTAAGAGAGAGTGACAGTCCTCTTTTACTTAAGTCGGCATTGTGCCTTTTGTATTAAATTCTGATGAAGTTTCTGTGTTTCATCGTCAATAAGAAGGTCCTAGGTATACAGTAAACCTGAAGTGAAGCATCGGAATCTAAAATTGGACTCACATGAGAGGTTCAAATCATAGAATGTTATAGTGTCAGTCTTCTTGTACTTAAGTCGGCATTGTGCCTTTTGAATTTAATTCCGATGCAATTTTTATGTTTCATCGTCAATAAGACGGTGCAATGTATACAGTAAACCTGAAGTGAAGCATCGGAATCCAAAACTGGACTCACAGGAGAGGTTCAAATCATAGAGAGTTAGAGTTCCAGTCCTCTTGTACTTAAGTCGTCATTGTGCCCTTTGAATTTAATTCCGATGCAATTTCTGTGTTTCATCGTCAATACGAAGGTGCAAGGTATACAGTAAACCTGAAGTGATGCATCGGAATCCAAAACTGGACTCACAGGAGATGTTCAAATCATACAGAGTTAAAGTGTCAGTCCTCTTGTACTTAAGTCGGCATTGTGCCTTTTGAATTTAATTCCGATGCAATTTCTGTGTTTCATCGTCAATAAGAAGGTGCAAGGTATACAGTAAACCTGAAGAGAAGCATCGGAATCAAAAACTGGACTCACAGGAGTGGTTCAAATCATTGAAAGAGAAAGTGACAGTCCTCTTTAATTAAGTCGGCATTGTGCCTTTTGTATCAAATACCGATGAAATTACTGTGTTTCATCGTCAATAAGAAGGTGCAAGGTATACAGTAAACCTGAAGTAAGGCATCGGAATCCAAAACTGGACTCACAGGAGACGTTCAAATCATAGAAAGTTAGAGTGTCAGTCCTCTTGTACTTAAGTCGGCATTGTTCCTTTTGAATATAATTCCGATGCAATTTTTGTGTTTCATCGTCCATAAGACGGTGCAAGGTATAAACCTGAAGTGAAGCATCAGAATCTAAAACTGGAATCACAGGAGAGGTTCAAATCATAGAAAGTTAGAGTGTCAGTCCTCTTGTACTTAAGTCGGCATTGTGCCTTTTGAACTTAATTCCGATGCAATTTCTGTGTTTCATCGTTAATAAGATGGTGCAAGGTATACAGTAAACCTGAAGAGAAGTATCGGAATCTAAATCTGGACTCACAGGATAGGTTCAAATCACAGAAAGAGAGAGTGACAGTCCTCTTTTACTTAAGTCGGCATTGACCTTTTGTATTAAATTCCGATGAAATTTCTGTGTTTCATCGTCAATAAGAAGGTCCTAGGTATACAGTAAACCTGAAGTGAAGCATCGGAATCTAAAACTGGACTCACAGGAGAGGTTCAAATCATAGAAAGTTAGAGTGTCAGTCCTCTTGTACTTAAGTCGGCATTGTGACTTTTGAATATAATTCCGATGCAATTTTTGTGTTTCATCGTCCATAAGACGGTGCAAGGTATAAACGCGAAGTGAAGGATCAGAATCTAAAACTGGAATCACAGGAGAGGTTCAAATCATAGAAAGCGAGAGTGTCAGTCCTCTTGTACTTAAGTCGGCATTGTGCCTTTTGTATTAAATTCCGATGCAATTTCTGTGTTTCATCGTCAATAAGAAGGTGCAAGGTATACAGTAAACCTGAAGACAAGCATCGGAATAAAAAACTGGACTCACAGGAAAGGTTCAAATCATAGAAAGTGTGACAGTCCTCTTTTACTTAAGTCGGCATTTTGCTTTTTGTATTAAATTCCGATGAAATTTCTGTGTTTCATCGTCAATAAGAAGGTGCAAGGTATACAGTAAACCTGAAGTGAAGCATCGGAATGTAAAACTGGTCAAACAGGAGAGATTCAAATCATAGAAAGTGAGTGTGTTAGTCCTCTTGTACTTAAGTCGGCATTGTGCCTTTTGTATTAAATTCCGATGAATTTTCTGTGTTTCATCGTAAATAAGAAGGTCTAAGGGATACAGTAAACCTGAAGTGAAGCATCGGAATCTAAAACTGGACTCACAGGAGAGGTTCAAATCATAGAGAGGTAGAGTGTCAGTCCTCTTGTACTTAAGTCGGCATTGTGCCTTTTGAATATAAATCCGATGCAATTATTGTGTTTCATCGTCCATAAGACAGTGCAAGGTATACAGGAAACCTGAAGAGAATCATCGGAATCTAAATCTGGACTCACAGGATAGGTTCAAATCATAGTAAGAGAGAGTGACAGTCCTCTTTTACTTAAGTCGGCATTGTGCCTTTTGTATTAAATTCTGATGAAATTTCTGTGTTTCATCGTCAATAAGAAGGTCCTAGGTATACAGTAAACCTGAAGTGAAGCATCGGAATCTAAAATTGGACTCACATGAGAGGTTCAAATCATAGAATGTTAGAGTGTCAGTCTTCTTGTACTTAAGTCGGCATTGTGCCTTTTGAATTTAATTCCGATGCAATTTTTATGTTTCATCGTCAATAAGACGGTGCAATGTATACAGTAAACCTGAAGTGAAGCATCGGAATCCAAAACTGGACTCACAGGAGAGGTTCAAATCATAGAGAGTTAGAGTTCCAGTCCTCTTGTACTTAAGTCGTCATTGTGCCCTTTGAATTTAATTCCGATGCAATTTCTGTGATTCATCGTCAATACGAAGGTGCAAGGTATACAGTAAACCTGAAGTGATGCATCGGAATCCAAAACTGGACTCACAGGAGATGTTCAACTCATACAGAGTTAAAGTGTCAGTCCTCTTGTACTTAAGTCGGCATTGTGCCTTTTGAATTTAATTCCGATGCAATTTCTGTGTTTCATGGTCAATAAGAAGGTGCAAGGTAGACAGTAAACCTGAAGAGAAGCATCGGAATCAAAAACTGGACTCACAGGAGTGGTTCAAATCATAGAAAGAGAAAGTGACAGTCCTCTTTAATTAAGTCGGCATTGTGCCTTTTGTATCAAATACCGATGAAATTACTGTGTTTCATCGTCAATAAGAAGGTCCAAGGGATTCAGTAAACCAGAAGTGAAGCATCGGAATCTAAAACTGGTCTCACAGGAGAGGTTCAAATCATAGTTAGTTAGAGTGTCAGTCCTCTTGTACTTAAGTCGGCATTGTGCCTTTTAAATTTAATTCCCATGCAATTTCTCTGTTTCATCGTCAATAAGAAGGTGCAAGGTATACAGTAAACCTGAAGTAAGGCATCGGAATCCAAAACTGGACTCACAGGAGACGTCAAATCATAGAAAGTTAGAGTGTCAGTCCTCTTGTACTTAAGTCGGCATTGTTCCTTTTGAATATAATTCCGATGCAATTTTTGTGTTTCATCGTCCATAAGACGGTGCAAGGTATAAACCTGAAGTGAAGCATCAGAATCTAAAACTGGAATCACAGGAGAGGTTCAAATCATAGAAAGTTAGAGTGTCAGTCCTCTTGTACTTAAGTCGGCATTGTGCCTTTTGAACTTAATTGCGATGCAATTTCTGTGTTTCATCGTTAATAAGATGGTGCAAGGTATACAGTAAACCTGAAGAGAAGTATCGGAATCTAAATCTGGACTCACAGGATAGGTTCAAATCATAGAAAGAAAGAGTGACAGTCCTCTTTTACTTAAGTCGGCATTGACCTTTTGTATTAAATTCCGATGAAATTTCTGTATTTCATCGTCAATAAGAAGGTCCTAGGTATACAGTAAACCTGAAGTGAAGCATCGGAATCTAAAACTGGACTCACAGGAGAGGTTCAAATCATAGAAAGTTAGAGTGTCAGTCCTCTTGTACTTAAGTCGGCATTGTGCCTTTTGAATATAATTCTGATGCAATTTTTGTGTTTCATCGTCCATAAGACGGTGCAAGGTATAAACGCGAAGTGAAGGATCAGAATCTAAAACTGGAATCACAGGAGAGGTTCAAATCATAGAAAGCGAGAGTGTCAGTCCTCTTGTACTTAAGTCGGCATTGTGCCTTTTGTATTAAATTCCGATGCAATTTCTGTGTTTCATCGTCAATAAGAAGGTGCAAGGTATACAGTAAACCTGAAGACAAGCATCGGAATTTAAAACTGGACTCACAGGAGAGGTTCAAATCATAGAAAGTGTGACAGTCCTCTTTTACTTAAGTCGGCATTTTGCTTTTTGTATTAAATTACGATGAAATTTCTGTGTTTCATCGTCAATAAGAAGGTGCAAGGTATACAGTAAACCTGAAGAGAAGCATCGGAATCAAAAACTGGACTCACAGGAGAGGTTCAAATCATAGAAAGTTAGAGTGTCAGTCCTCTTGTACTTAAGTCGGCATTGTGCCTTTTGTGTTAAATTCGGATGCAATTTCTGTATTTCATCGCCATTAAGAATGTCCAAGGTATACAGTAAACCTGAAGTGAAGCATTGGAATGTAAAACTGGTCAAACAGGAGAGATTCAAATCATAGAAAGTGAGAGTGTCAGTCCTCTTGTACTCTAGTAGGTATTGTGCATTTTGTATTAAATTCGGATGCAATTTCTGTATTTCATCGTCAATAATAAGGTCCAAGGGTTACAGTAAACCTGAAGTGAAGCATCGGAATCTAAAACTGGACTCACAGGAGACGTTCAAATCATAGAAAGTTAGAGTGTCAGTCCTCTTGTACTTAAGTCGGCATTGTGCCTTTTGAACTTAATTTCGATGCAATTTCTGTGTTTCATCGTCAATAAGAAGGTGCAAGGGTTACAGTAAACCTGAAGTGAAGCATCGGAATCTAAAACTGGACTCACAGGAGAAGTTCAAATCATAGAAAGTTAGAGTGTCAGTCCTCTTGTACTTAAGTCGGCATTGTGCCTTTTGAACTTAATTCCGATGCAATTTCTGTGTTTCATCGTCAATAATAAGGTGCAAGGTATACAGTAAACCTGAAGTGAGGCATCGGAATCCAAAACTGGACTCACAGGAGAGGTTCAAATCATAGAGAGGTAGAGTGTCAGTCCTCTTGTACTTAAGTCGGCATTGTGCCTTTTGAATATAAATCCGATGCAATTATTGTGTTTCATCGTCCATAAGACTGTGCAAGGTATACAGGGAACCTGAAGAGAATCATCGGAATCTAAATCTGGACTCACAGGATAGGTTCAAATCATAGTAAGAGAGAGTGACTGTCCTCTTTTACTTATGTCGGCATTGTGCCTTTTGTATTAAATTCTGATGAAATTTCTGTGTTTCATCGTCAATAAGAAGGTCCTAGGTATACAGTAAACCTGAAGTGAAGCATCGGAATCTAAAATTGGACTCACATGAGAGGTTCAAATCATAGAATGTTAGAGTGTCAGTCTTCTTGTACTTAAGTCGGCATTGTGCCTTTTGAATTTAATTCCGATGCAATTTTTATGTTTCATCGTCAATAAGACGGTGCAATGTATACAGTAAACCTGAAGTGAAGCATCGGAATCCAAAACTGGACTCACAGGAGAGGTTCAAATCATAGAGAGTTAGAGTTCCAGTCCTCTTGTACTTAAGTCGTCATTGTGCCCTTTGAATTTAATTCCGATGCAATTTCTGTGATTCATCGTCAATACGAAGGTGCAAGGTATACAGTAAACCTGAAGTGATGCATCGGAATCCAAAACTGGACTCACAGGAGATGTTCAACTCATACAGAGTTAAAGTGTCAGTCCTCTTGTACTTAAGTCGGCATTGTGCCTTTTGAATTTAATTCCGATGCAATTTCTGTGTTTCATGGTCAATAAGAAGGTGCAAGGTAGACAGTAAACCTGAAGAGAAGCATCGGAATCAAAAACTGGACTCACAGGAGTGGTTCAAATCATAGAAAGAGAAAGTGACAGTCCTCTTTAATTAAGTCGGCATTGTGCCTTTTGTATCAAATACCGATGAAATTACTGTGTTTCATCGTCAATAAGAAGGTCCAAGGGATTCAGTAAACCAGAAGTGAAGCATCGGAATCTAAAACTGGTCTCACAGGAGAGGTTCAAATCATAGTTAGTTAGAGTGTCAGTCCTCTTGTACTTAAGTCGGCATTGTGCCTTTTAAATTTAATTCCCATGCAATTTCTCTGTTTCATCGTCAATAAGAAGGTGCAAGGTATACAGTAAACCTGAAGTAAGGCATCGGAATCCAAAACTGGACTCACAGGAGACGTCAAATCATAGAAAGTTAGAGTGTCAGTCCTCTTGTACTTAAGTCGGCATTGTTCCTTTTGAATATAATTCCGATGCAATTTTTGTGTTTCATCGTCCATAAGACGGTGCAAGGTATAAACCTGAAGTGAAGCATCAGAATCTAAAACTGGAATCACAGGAGAGGTTCAAATCATAGAAAGTTAGAGTGTCAGTCCTCTTGTACTTAAGTCGGCATTGTGCCTTTTGAACTTAATTGCGATGCAATTTCTGTGTTTCATCGTTAATAAGATGGTGCAAGGTATACAGTAAACCTGAAGAGAAGTATCGGAATCTAAATCTGGACTCACAGGATAGGTTCAAATCATAGAAAGAAAGAGTGACAGTCCTCTTTTACTTAAGTCGGCATTGACCTTTTGTATTAAATTCCGATGAAATTTCTGTATTTCATCGTCAATAAGAAGGTCCTAGGTATACAGTAAACCTGAAGTGAAGCATCGGAATCTAAAACTGGACTCACAGGAGAGGTTCAAATCATAGAAAGTTAGAGTGTCAGTCCTCTTGTACTTAAGTCGGCATTGTGCCTTTTGAATATAATTCTGATGCAATTTTTGTGTTTCATCGTCCATAAGACGGTGCAAGGTATAAACGCGAAGTGAAGGATCAGAATCTAAAACTGGAATCACAGGAGAGGTTCAAATCATAGAAAGCGAGAGTGTCAGTCCTCTTGTACTTAAGTCGGCATTGTGCCTTTTGTATTAAATTCCGATGCAATTTCTGTGTTTCATCGTCAATAAGAAGGTGCAAGGTATACAGTAAACCTGAAGACAAGCATCGGAATTTAAAACTGGACTCACAGGAGAGGTTCAAATCATAGAAAGTGTGACAGTCCTCTTTTACTTAAGTCGGCATTTTGCTTTTTGTATTAAATTACGATGAAATTTCTGTGTTTCATCGTCAATAAGAAGGTGCAAGGTATACAGTAAACCTGAAGAGAAGCATCGGAATCAAAAACTGGACTCACAGGAGAGGTTCAAATCATAGAAAGTTAGAGTGTCAGTCCTCTTGTACTTAAGTCGGCATTGTGCCTTTTGTGTTAAATTCGGATGCAATTTCTGTATTTCATCGCCATTAAGAATGTCCAAGGTATACAGTAAACCTGAAGTGAAGCATTGGAATGTAAAACTGGTCAAACAGGAGAGATTCAAATCATAGAAAGTGAGAGTGTCAGTCCTCTTGTACTCTAGTAGGTATTGTGCATTTTGTATTAAATTCGGATGCAATTTCTGTATTTCATCGTCAATAAGAAGGTCCAAGGGTTACAGTAAACCTGAAGTGAAGCATCGGAATCTAAAACTGGACTCACAGGAGACGTTCAAATCATAGAAAGTTAGAGTGTCAGTCCTCTTGTACTTAAGTCGGCATTGTGCCTTTTGAACTTAATTTCGATGCAATTTCTGTGTTTCATCGTCAATAAGAAGGTGCAAGGATTACAGTAAACCTGAAGTGAAGCATCGGAATCTAAAACTGGACTCACAGGAGAAGTTCAAATCATAGAAAGTTAGAGTGTCAGTCCTCTTGTACTTAAGTCGGCATTGTGCCTTTTGAACTTAATTCCGATGCAATTTCTGTGTTTCATCGTCAATAATAAGGTGCAAGGTATACAGTAAACCTGAAGTGAGGCATCGGAATCCAAAACTGGACTCACAGGAGAGGTTCAAATCATAGAGAGGTAGAGTGTCAGTCCTCTTGTACTTAAGTCGGCATTGTGCCTTTTGAATATAAATCCGATGCAATTATTGTGTTTCATCGTCCATAAGACTGTGCAAGGTATACAGGGAACCTGAAGAGAATCATCGGAATCTAAATCTGGACTCACAGGATAGGTTCAAATCATAGTAAGAGAGAGTGACTGTCCTCTTTTACTTATGTCGGCATTGTGCCTTTTGTATTAAATTCTGATGAAATTTCTGTGTTTCATCGTCAATAAGAAGGTCCTAGGTATACAGTAAACCTGAAGTGAAGCATCGGAATCTAAAATTGGACTCACATGAGAGGTTCAAATCATAGAATGTTAGAGTGTCAGTCTTCTTGTACTTAAGTCGGCATTGTGCCTTTTGAATTTAATTCCGATGCAATTTTTATGTTTCATCGTCAATAAGACGGTGCAATGTATACAGTAAACCTGAAGTGAAGCATCGGAATCCAAAACTGGACTCACAGGAGAGGTTCAAATCATAGAGAGTTAGAGTTCCAGTCCTCTTGTACTTAAGTCGTCATTGTGCCCTTTGAATTTAATTCCGATGCAATTTCTGTGTTTCATCGTCAATACGAAGGTGCAAGGTATACAGTAAACCTGAAGTGATGCATCGGAATCCAAATCTGGTCTCACAGGAGATGTTCAAATCATACAGAGTTAAAGTGTCAGTCCTCTTGTACTTAAGTCGGCATTGTGCCTTTTGAATTTAATTCCGATGCAATTTCTGTGTTTCATGGTCAATAAGAAGGTGCAAGGTATACAGTAAACCTGAAGAGAAGCATCGGAATCAAAAACTGGACTCACAGGAGTGGTTCAAATCATAGAAAGAGAAAGTGACAGTCCTCTTTAATTAAGTCGGCATTGTGCCTTTTGTATCAAATACCGATGAAATTACTGTGTTTCATCGTCAATAAGAAGGTCCAAGGGATTCAGTAAACCAGAAGTGAAGCATCGGAATCTAAAACTGGTCTCACAGGAGAGGTTCAAATCATAGTTAGTTAGAGTGTCAGTCCTCTTGTACTTAAGTCGGCATTGTGCCTTTTAAATTTAATTCCCATGCAATTTCTCTGTTTCATCGTCAATAAGAAGGTGCAAGGTATACAGTAAACCTGAAGTAAAGCATCGGAATCCAAAACTGGACTCACAGGAGACGTTCAAATCATAGAAAGTTAGAGTGTCAGTCCTCTTGTACTTAAGTCGGCATTGTGCCTTTTGAACTTAATTCCGATGCAATTTCTGTGTTTCATCGTTAATAAGATGGTGCAAGGTATACAGTAAACCTGAAGAGAAGTATCGGAATCTAAATCTGGACTCACAGGATAGGTTCAAATCATAGAAAGAGAGAGTGACTGTCCTCTTTTACTTAAGTCGGCATTGACCTTTTGTATTAAATTCCGATGAAATTTCTGTGTTTCATCGTCAATAAGAAGGTCCTAGGTATACAGTAAACCTGAAGTGAAGCATCGGAATCTAAAACTGGACTCACAGGAGAGGTTCAAATCATAGAAAGTTAGAGTGTCAGTCCTCTTGTACTTAAGTCGGCATTGTGCCTTTTGAACTTAATTCCGATGCAATTTCTGTGTTTCATCGTTAATAAGATGGTGCAAGGTATACAGTAAACCTGAAGAGAAGTATCGGAATCTAAATCTGGACTCACAGGATAGGTTCAAATCATAGAAAGAGAGAGTGACAGTCCTCTTTTACTTAAGTCGGCATTGACCTTTTGTATTAAATTCCGATGAAATTTCTGTGTTTCATCGTCAATAAGAAGGTCCTAGGTATACAGTAAACCTGAAGTGAAGCATCGGAATCTAAAACTGGACTCACAGGAGAGGTTCAAATCATAGAAAGTTAGAGTGTCAGTCCTCTTGTACTTAAGTCGGCATTGTGCCTTTTGAATATAATTCCGATGCAATTTTTGTGTTTCATCGTCCATAAGACGGTGCAAGGTATAAACGCGAAGTGAAGGATCAGAATCTAAAACTGGAATCACAGGAGAGGTTCAAATCATAGAAAGCGAGAGTGTCAGTCCTCTTGTACTTAAGTCGGCATTGTGCCTTTTGTATTAAATTCCGATGCAATTTCTGTGTTTCATCGTCAAAAAGAAGGTGCAAGGTATACAGTAAACCTGAAGACAAGCATCGGAATCTAAAACTGGACTCACAGGAGAGGTTCAAATCATAGAAAGAGTGACAGTCCTCTTTTACTTAAGTCGGCATTTTGCTTTTTGTATTAAATTCCGATGAAATTTCTGTGTTTCATCGTCAATAAGAAGGTGCAAGGTATACAGTAAACCTGAAGAGAAGCATCGGAATCAAAAACTGGACTCACAGGAGAGGTTCAAATCATAGAAAGTGAGAGTGTCAGTCCTCTTGTACTCTAGTAGGTATTGTGCATTTTGTATTAAATTCGGATGCAATTTCTGTATTTCATCGTCAATAAGAAGGTCCAAGGGTTACAGTAAACCTGAAGTGAAGCATCGGAATCTAAAACTGGACTCACAGGAGACGTTCAAATCATAGAAAGTTAGAGTGTCAGTCCTCTTGTACTTAAGTCGGCATTGTGCCTTTTGTGTTAAATTCGGATGCAATTTCTGTATTTCATCGCCAATAAGAATGTCCAAGGTACACAGTAAACCTGAAGTGAAGCATCGGAATGTAAAACTGGTCAAACAGGAGAGATTCAAATCATAGAAAGTGAGAGTGTTATTCCTCTTGTACTTAAGTCGGCATTGTGCCTTTTGTATTAAATTCCGATGAATTTTCTGTGTTTCATCGTAAATAAGAAGGTCTAAGGGATACAGTAAACCTGAAGTGAAGCATCGGAATCTAAAACTGGACTCACAGGAGAGGTTCAAATCATTGAAAGGGAGAGTGTCAGTCCTCTTGTACTCTAGTAGGTATTGTGCATTTTGTATTAAATTCGGATGCAATTTCTGTATTTCATCGTCAATAGGAAGGTCCAAGGGTTACAGTAAACCTGAAGTGAAGCATCATAATCTAAAACTGGACTCACAGGAGACGTTCAAATCATAGAAAGTTAGAGTGTCAGTCCTCTTGTACTTAAGTCGGCATTGTGCCTTTTGAACTTAATTTCGATGCAATTTCTGTGTTTCATCGTCAATAAGAAGGTGCAAGGTATACAGTAAACCTGAAGTAAGGCATCGGAATCCGAAACTGGACTCACAGGAGATGTTCAAATCATAGAGAGTTAGAGTGTCAGTCCTCTTGTACTTATGTCGGCATTGTGCCTTTTGTATTAAATGCGGATGCAATTTCTGTATTTCATCGTCAATAAGAAGGTCCAAGGGATACAGTAAACCTGAAGTGAAGAATCGGATTCTAAAACTGGACTCACAGGAGAGGTTCAAATCATAGGAAGTTAGAGTGTTAGTCCTCTTGTACTTAAGTCGGCATTGTGCCTTTTGAATATAATTCCGATGCAATTTTTGTGTTTCATCGTCCATAAGACGGTGCAAGGTATAAACCTGAAGTGTAGCATCAGAATCTAAAACTGGAATCACAGGAGAGGTTCAAATCATAGAAAGTGAGAGTGTCAGTCCTCTTGTACTTAAGGCGGCATTGTGCCTTTTGTATTAAATTCCGATGCAATTTCTGTGTTTCATCGTCAATAAGATGGTGCAAGGTAAACAGTAAACCTGAAGAGAAGCATCGGAATCTAAATCTGGACTCACAGGATAGGTTCAAATCATAGAAAGAGAGAGTGACAGCCCTCTTTTACTTAAGTCGGCATTGTGCCTTTTGTATTAAATTCCGATGAGATTTCTGTGTTTCATCGTCCATAAGAAGGTCCTAGGTATACAGTAAACCTGAAGTGAAGCATCGGAATCTAAAACTGGACTCACCGGAGAGGTTCAAATCATAGAAAGTTAGAGTGTCAGTCTTCTTGTACTTAAGTCGGCATTGTGCCTTTTGAATTTAATTCCGATGCAATTTTTGTGTTTCATCGTCAATAAGACGGTGCTAGGTATACAGTAAACCTGAAGTGAAGCATAGGAATCCAAAACTGGACTCACAGGAGAGGTTCAAATCATAGAGAGTTAGAGTTTCAGTCCTCTTGTACTTAAGTCGGCATTGTGCCTTTTGCATTTAATTCCGATGCAATTTCTGTGTTTCATCGTCAATAAGAAGGTGCAAGGTATACGGTAAACCTGAAGTGAACCATCGGATTCTAAAAGTGGACCCACAGGAGAGGTTCAAATCATAGAAAGTTAGAGTGTCAGTCTTCTTGTACTTAAGTCGGCATTGTGCCTTTTGAATTTAATTCCGATGCAATTTTTGTGTTTCATCGTCAATAAGACTGTGCAAGGGATACAGTAAACCTGAAGTGAAGCATCGGAATCCAAAACTGGACTCACAGGAGAGGTTCAAATCATAGAGAGTTAGAGTTTCAGTCCTCTTGTACTTAAGTCGGCATTGTGCCTTTTGAATTTAATTCCGATGCAATTTCTGTGTTTCATCGTCAATAAGACGGTTCAAGGTATACAGTAAACCTGAAGTGAAGCATCGGAATCCAAAACTGGACTCACAGGAGAGGTTCAAATCATAGAGAGTTAGAGTTTCACTCCTCTTGTACTTAAGTCGGCATTGTGCTTTTTAATTTTATTCCGATGCAATTTCTGTGTTTCATCGTCAATAAGAAGGTGCAAGGTATACAGTAAACCTGAAGAGAAGCATCGGAATCTAAAACTGGACTCACAGGAGAGGTTCAAATCATAGAGAGATAGAGTGTCAGTCATCTTGTACTTACGTCGGCATTGTGCCTTTTAAATTTAATTCCCATGCAATTTCTGTGTTTCATCGTCAATAAGAAGGTGCAAGGTATACAGTAAACCTGCAGTGTAGCATCGGAATCTGAAACTGGACTCACAGGAGAGGTTCAAATCATAGAAAGGGAGAGTGTCAGTCCTCTTTTACTTAAGTCGGCATTGTGCCTTTTGTATTATATTCGGATGCAATTTCTGTATTTCATCGCCAATAAGAAGGTCCAAGGTATTCAGTAAACCTGAAGTGAAGCATCGGAATCTAAAACTGGACGAACAGGAGAGGTTCAAAACATAGAAAGTGAGAGTGTTAGTCCTCTTGTACTTAAGTCGGCATTGTGCCTTTTGTATTAAATACCGATGAATCTTCTGTGTTTCATCGTCAATAAGAAGGTCTAAGGGATACAATAAACCTGAAGTGAAGCATCGGAATCTAAAACTGGACTCACAGGAGAAGTTGAAATCATAGAAAGGGAGAGTGTCAGTCCTCTTGTACTCTAGTCGGTATTGTGCCTTTTGTATTAAATTCGGATGCAATTTCTGTATTTCATCGTCAATAAGAAGGTCCAAGGGTTACAGTAAACCTGAAGTGAAGCATTTGAATCTAAAACTGGACTCACAGGAGAAGTTCAAATCATAGAAAGTTAGAGTGTCAGTCCTCTTGTACTTAAGTCAGCATTGTGCCTTTTGAACTTAATTCCGATGCAATTTCTGTGTTTCATCGTCAATAATAAGGTGCAAGGTATACAGTAAACCTGAAGTGAGGCATCGGAATCCAAAACTGGACTCACAGGAGAGGTTCAAAACATAGAGAGGTATAGTGTCAGTCCTCTTGTACTTAAGTCGGCATTGTGCCTTTTGAATATAATTCCGATGCAATTTTTGTGTTTCATCGTCCATAAGACGGTGCAAGGTATACAGGAAACCTGAAGAGAAGCATCGGAATCTAAAACTGGACTCACAGGATAGGTTCAAATCATAGTAAGAGAGAGTGGCAGTCCTCCTTTACTTAAGTCGGCATTGTGCCTTTTGTATTAAATTCCGATGAAATTTCTGTGTTTCATCGTCAATAAGAAGGTCCTAGGTATACAGAAAACCTGAAGTGAAGCATCGGAATCTAAAATTGGACTCACAGGAGAGGTTCAAATCATAGAATGTTAGAGTGTCAGTCTTCTTGTACTTAAGTCGGCATTGTGCCTTTTGAATTTAATTCCGATGCAATTTTTATGTTTCATCGTCAATAAGACGGTAAATATGTATACAGTAAACCTGAAGTGAAGCATCGGAATCCAAAACTGGACTCACTTGAGAGGTTCAAATCATAGAGAGTTAGAGTTTCAGTCCTCTTGTACTTAAGTCGTCATTGTGCCCTTTGAATTTAATCCCAATGTAATTTCTGTGTTTCATCGTCAATAAGAAGGTGCAAGGTGTACAGTAAACCTGAAGTGAACCATCGGAATCTAAAACTGGACCCACAGGAGAGGTTCAAATCATAGAAAGTTAGAGTGTCAGTCCTCTTGTACTTAAGTCGGCATTGTATCTTTTATATTAAATGCGGAAGTAATTTCTGTATTTCATCGTCAATAAGAAGGTCCAAGGGATACAGTAAAGCATCGGAATCTAAAACTGGACTCACAGGAGAGGATCAAATCATAGAAAGATAGAGTGTCAGTCCTCTTGTACTTAAGTCGGCATTGTGCCTTTTGAATTTAATTCCGACGCAATTTCTGTGTTTCATCGTCAATAAGAAGGTGCAAGGTATACAGTAAACCTGAGGTGATGCATCGGAATCCAAAACTGGACTCACAGGAGAGGTTCAAATCATACAGAGTTAAAGTGTCAGTCCTCTAGTACTTAAGTCAGCATTGTGCCTTTTGAATTTAATTCCGATGCAATTTCTGTGTTTCATCGTCAATAAGAAGGTTCAAGGTATACAGTAAACCTGAAGAGAAGCATCGGAATCAAAAACTGGACTCACAGGAGTGGTTCAAATCATAGAAAGAGAAAGTGACAGTCCTCTTTAATTAAGTCGGCATTGTGCCTTTTGTATCAAATTCCGATGAAATTACTGTGTTTCATCGTCAATAAGAAGGTCCAAGGGATTCAGTAAACCAGAAGTGATGCATCGGAATCTAAAACTGGGCTCACAGGAGAGGTTCAAATCATAGTTAGTTAGAGTGTCAGTCCTCATGTACTTAAGTCGGCATTGTGCCTTTTAAATTTAATTCCCATGCAATATCTCTGTTTCATCGTCAATAAGAAGGTGCAAGGTATACAGTAAACCTGAAGTAAAGCATCGGAATCTGAAGCTGGACTCACAGGAGAGGTTCAAATCATAGAAAGAGAGAGTGTCAGTCCTCTTTTACTTAAGTCGGCATTTTGCCTTTTGTATTATATTCGGATGCAATTTCTGTATTTCATCGCCAATAAGAATGTTCAAGGTATACAGTAAACCTGAAGTGAAGCATCGGAATGTAAAACTGGACAAACAGGAGAGATTCAAATCATAGAAAGTGAGAGTGTTAGTCCTCTTGTACTTAAGTCGGCATTGTGCCTTTTGTATTAAATTCTAATGAATTTTCTGTGTTTCATCGTAAATAAGAAGGTCTAAGGGATACAGTAAACCTGAAGTGAAGCATCGGAATCTAAAACTGGACTCACAGGAGAGGTTCAAATCATTGAAAGGGAGAGTGTCAGTCCTCTTGTACTCTAGTAGGTATTGTGCATTTTGTATTAAATTCGGATGCAATTTCTGCATTTCATCGTCAATAAGAAGGTCCAAGGGTTACAGTAAACCTGAAGTGAAGCATCATAATCTAAAACTGGACTCACAGGAGACGTTCAAATCATAGAAAGTTAGAGTGTCAGTCCTCTTGTACTTAAGTCGGCATTGTGCCTTTTGAACTTAATTTCGATGCAATTTCTGTGTTTCATCGTCAATAAGAAGGTGCAAGGTATACAGTAAACCTGAAGTAAGGCATCGGAATCCGAAACTGGACTCACAGGAGATGTTCAAATCATAGAGAGTTAGAGTGTCAGTCCTCTTGTACTTATGTCGGCATTGTGCCTTTTGTATTAAATGCGGATGCAATTTCTGTATTTCATCGTCAATAAGAAGGTCCAAGGGATACAGTAAACCTGAAGTGAAGAATCGGATTCTAAAACTGGACTCACAGGAGAGGTTCAAATCATAGGAAGTTAGAGTGTTAGTCCTCTTGTACTTAAGTCGGCATTGTGCCTTTTGAATATAATTCCGATGCAATTTTTGTGTTTCATCGTCCATAAGACGGTGCAAGGTATAAACCTGAAGTGTAGCATCAGAATCTAAAACTGGAATCACAGGAGAGGTTCAAATCATAGAAAGTGAGAGTGTCAGTCCTCTTGTACTTAAGGCGGTATTGTGCCTTTTGTATTAAATTCCGATGCAATTTCTGTGTTTCATCGTCAATAAGATGGTGCAAGGTAAACAGTAAACCTGAAGAGAAGCATCGGAATCTAAATCTGGACTCACAGGATAGGTTCAAATCATAGAAAGAGAGAGTGACAGCCCTCTTTTACTTAAGTCGGCATTGTGCCTTTTGTATTAAATTCCGATGAGATTTCTGTGTTTCATCGTCCATAAGAAGGTCCTAGGTATACAGTAAACCTGAAGTGAAGCATCGGAATCTAAAACTGGACTCACCGGAGAGGTTCAAATCATAGAAAGTTAGAGTGTCAGTCTTCTTGTACTTAAGTCGGCATTGTGCCTTTTGAATTTAATTCCGATGCAATTTTTGTGTTTCATCGTCAATAAGACGGTGCTAGGTATACAGTAAACCTGAAGTGAAGCATAGGAATCCAAAACTGGACTCACAGGAGAGGTTCAAATTATAGAGAGTTAGAGTTTCAGTCCTCTTGTACTTAAGTCGGCATTGTGCCTTTTGCATTTAATTCCGATGCAATTTCTGTGTTTCATCGTCAATAAGAAGGTGCAAGGTATACGGTAAACCTGAAGTGAACCATCGGATTCTAAAAGTGGACCCACAGGAGAGGTTCAAATCATAGAAAGTTAGAGTGTCAGTCTTCTTGTACTTAGGTCGGCATTGTGCCTTTTGAATTTAATTCCGATGCAATTTTTGTGTTTCATCGTCAATAAGACTGTGCAAGGGATACAGTAAACCTGAAGTGAAGCATCGGAATCCAAAACTGGACTCACAGGAGAGGTTCAAATCATAGAGAGTTAGAGTTTCAGTCCTCTTGTACTTAAGTCGGCATTGTGCCTTTTGAATTTAATTCCGATGCAATTTCTGTGTTTCATCGTCAATAAGACGGTTCAAGGTATACAGTAAACCTGAAGTGAAGCATCGGAATCCAAAACTGGACTCACAGGAGAGGTTCAAATCATAGAGAGTTAGAGTTTCAGTCCTCTTGTACTTAAGTCGGCATTGTGCCTTTTGAATTTAATTCCGATGCAATTTCTGTGTTTCATCGTCAATAAGAAGGTGCAAGGTATACAGTAAACCTGAAGAGAAGCATCGGAATCTAAAACTGGACTCACAGGAGAGGTTCAAATCATAGAGAGATAGAGTGTCAGTCCTCTTGTACTTACGTCGGCATTGTGCCTTTTAAATTTAATTCCCATGCAATTTCTGTGTTTCATCGTCAATAAGAAGGTGCAAGGTATACAGTAAACCTGCAGTGTAGCATCGGAATCTGAAACTGGACTCACAGGAGAGGTTCAAATCATAGAAAGGGAGAGTGTCAGTCCTCTTTTACTTAAGTCGGCATTGTGCCTTTTGTATTATATTCGGATGCAATTTCTGTATTTCATCGCCAATAAGAAGGTCCAAGGTATTCAGTAAACCTGAAGTGAAGCATCAGAATCTAAAACTGGACGAACAGGAGAGGTTCAAAACATAGAAAGTGAGAGTGTTAGTCCTCTTGTACTTAAGTCGGCATTGTGCCTTTTGTATTAAATACCGATGAATTTTCTGTGTTTCATCGTCAATAAGAAGGTCTAAGGGATACAATAAACCTGAAGTGAAGCATCGGAATCTAAAACTGGACTCACAGGAGAAGTTGAAATCATAGAAAGGGAGAGTGTCAGTCCTCTTGTACTCTAGTCGGTATTGTGCCTTTTGTATTAAATTCGGATGCAATTTCTGTATTTCATCGTCAATAAGAAGGTCCAAGGGTTACAGTAAACCTGAAGTGAAGCATTTGAATCTAAAACTGGACTCACAGGAGAAGTTCAAATCATAGAAAGTTAGAGTGTCAGTCCTCTTGTACTTAAGTCTGCATTGTGCCTTTTGAACTTAATTCCGATGCAATTTCTGTGTTTCATCGTCAATAATAAGGTGCAAGGTATACAGTAAACCTGAAGTGAGGCATCGGAATCCAAAACTGGACTCACAGGTGAGGTTCAAATCATAGAGAGGTATAGTGTCAGTCCTCTTGTACTTAAGTCGGCATTGTGCCTTTTGAATATAATTCCGATGCAATTTTTGTGTTTCATCGTCCATAAGACGGTGCAAGGTATACAGGAAACCTGAAGAGAAGCATCGGAATCTAAAACTGGACTCACAGGATAGGTTCAAATCATAGTAAGAGAGAGTGGCAGTCCTCCTTTACTTAAGTCGGCATTGTGCCTTTTGTATTAAATTCCGATGAAATTTCTGTGTTTCATCGTCAATAAGAAGGTCCTAGGTATACAGAAAACCTGAAGTGAAGCATCGGAATCTAAAACTGGACTCACAGGAGAAGTTGAAATCATAGGAAGGGAGAGTGTCAGTCCTCTTGTACTCTAGTCGGTATTGTGCCTTTTGTATTATATTCGGATGCAATTTCTGTATTTCATCGCCAATAAGAATGTTCAAGGTATACAGTAAACCTGAAGTGAAGCATCGGAATGTAAAACTGGACAAACAGGAGAGATTCAAATCATAGAAAGTGAGAGTGTTAGTCCTCTTGTACTTAAGTCGGCATTGTGCCTTTTGTATTAAATTCTAATGAATTTTCTGTGTTTCATCGTAAATAAGAAGGTCTAAGGGATACAGTAAACCTGAAGTGAAGCATCGGAATCCAAAACTGGACTCACAGGAGAGGTTCAAATCATAGAAAGGGAGAGTGTCAGTCCTCTTGTACTCTAGTCGGTATTGTGCCTTTTGTATTAAATTCGGATGCAATTTCTGTATTTCATCGTCAATAAGAAGGTGCAAGGTATACAGTAAACCTGAAGTGATGCATCGGAATCCAAAACTGGACTCACAGGAGAGGTTCAAATCATAGAGAGTTAGCATTTCAGTCCTCTTGTACTTAAGTCGTCATTGTGCACTTTGAATTTAATTCCAATGCAATTTCTGTGTTTCATCGTCAATAAGAAGGTGCAAGGTATACAATAAACATGAAGTGAACCATCGGAATCTAAAACTGGACCCACAGGAGAGGTTCAAATCATAGAAAGTTAGAGTGTCAGCCCTCTTGTACTTAAGTCGGCATTGTATCTTTTATATTAAATGCGGATGTAATTTCTGTATTTCATCGTCAATAAGAAGGTCCATGGGATACAGTAAAACATAGGAATGTAAAACTGGACTCACAGGAGAGGTTCAAATCATAGAAAGATAGAGTGTCAGTCCTCTTGTACTTAAGTCGGCATTGTGCCTTTTGAATTTAATTCCGATGCAATTTCTGTGTTTCATCGTCAATAAGAAGGTGCAAGGTATACAGTAAACCTGAAGTGATGCATCGGAATCCAAAACTGGACTCACAGGAGAGGTTCTAATCATACAGAGTTGAGGTGTCAGTCCTCTAGTACTTAAGTCGGCTTTGTGCCTTTTGAATTTAATTCCGATGCAATTTCTGTGTTTCATCGTCAATAAGAAGGTTCAAGGTATACAGTAAACCTGAAGAGAAGCATCGGAATCAAAAACTGGACTCACAGGAGTGGTTCAAATCATAGAAAGAGAAAGTGACAGTCCTCTTTAATTAAGTCGGCATTGTGCCTTTTGTATCAAATTCCGATGAAATTACTGTGTTTCATCGTCAATAAGAAAGTCCAAGGGTTTCAGTAAACCAGAAGTTAAGCATCGGAATCTAAAACTGGGCTCACAGGAGAGGTTCAAATCATAGTTAGTTAGAGTGTCAGTCCTCATGTACTTAAGTCGGCATTGTGCCTTTTAAATTTAATTCCAATGCAATTTCTCTGTTTCATCGTCAATAAGCAGGTGCAAGGTATACAGTAAACCTGAAGTGAGGCATCGGAATCCAAAACTGGACTCACAGGAGAGGTTCAAATCATAGAGAGTTAGAGTGTCATTCCTCTTGTACTTAAGTCGGCATTGTGCCTTTTGTATTAAATGCGGATGCAATTTCTGTATTTTATCGTCAATAAGAAGGTCCAAAAGATACAGTAAACCTGAAGTGAAGAATCGGATTCTAAAACTGGACTTACAGGAGAGGTTCAAATCATAGAAAGTGAGAGTGTCAGTCCTCTTGTACTTAAGTCGGCATTGTGCCTTTTGAATATAATTCCGATGCAATTTTTGTGTTTCATCGTCCATAAGACGGTGCAAGGTATAAACCTGAAGTGAAGCATCAGAATCTAAAACTGGAATCACAGGAGAGGTTCAAATCATAGAAAGTGAGAGTGTCAGTCCTCTTGTACTTAAGTCGATATTGTGACTTTTGTATTAAATTCCGATGCAATTTCTGTGTTTCATCGTCAATAAGATGGTGCAAGGTATACAGTAAACCTGAAGAGAAGCATCGGAATCTAAATCTGGACTCACAGGATAGGTTCACATCATAGAAAGAGAGAGTGACTGTCCTCTTTTACTTAAGTCGGCATTGTGCCTTTTGTATTAAATTCCGATGAAACTTCTGTGTTTCATCGTCAATAAGAAGGTCCTAGGTATACAGTAAAATTGAAGTGAAGCATCGGAATCTAAAACTGGACTCACAGGAGAGGTTCAAGTCATAGAAAGTTAGAGAGTCAGTCTTCTTGTACTTAAGTCGGCATTGTGCCTTTTGAATTTAATTCCGATGCAATTTTTGTGTTACATCGTCAATAAGACGGTGCAAGGTATACAGTAAACCTGAAGTGAAGCATCGGAATCCAAAACTGGACTCACAGGAGAGGTTCAGATCATAGAGAGTTAGATTTTCAGTCCTCTTGTACTTAAGTCGGCATTGTGCCTTTTGAATTTAATTCCGATGCAATTTCTGTGTTTCATCGTCAATAAGAAGGTGCAAGGTATACGGTAAACCTGAAGTGAACCATCGGAATCTAAAAGTGGACCCACAGGAGAGGTTCAAATCATAGAAAGTTAGAGTGTCATTCCTCTTGTACTTAAGTCGGCATTGTATCTTTCGTATTAAATGCGGATGTAATTTCTGTATTTCATCGTCAATAAGAAGGTCGAAGGGATACAGTAAAGCATCGGAATCTAAAACTGGACTCACAGGAGAGGTTCATATCATAGAAAGTTAGAGTGTCAGTCCTCTTGTACTTAAGTCGGCATTGTGCCTATTGAATTTGATTCCGTTGCAATTTCTATGTTTCATCGTCAATAACAAGGTGCAAGGTATTCAGTAAACATGAAGTGAAGCATCGGAATCCAAAACTGGACTCACAGGAGAGGTTCAAATCATACAGAGTTAAAGTGTCAGTCCTCTTGTACTTAAGTCGGCATTGTGCCTTTTGAATTAATTTGCGATGCAATTTCTGTGTTTCCTCGTCAATAAGAAGGTGCAAGGTATACAGTAAACCTGAAGTGATACATCGGAATCTAAAAGTGGACACACAGGATAGGTTCAAATCTTAGAAAGAGACAGTGTCAGTCTTCTTGTACTTAAGTCGTCATTGTGCTTTTTGTATTAAATTCCGATGAAATTACTGTGTTTCATCGTCAATAAGAAGGTCTAAGGTATACAGTAAACCTGAAGTGAAGCATCGGAATCTAAAACTGGACTCACAGGAGAAGTTCAAATCATAGAAAGGGAGAGTGTCAGTCCTCTTGTACTCTAGTCGGTATTGTGCCTTTTGTATTAAATTCGGATGCAATTTCTGTATTTCATCGTCAATAAGAAGGTCCAAGGGTTACAGTAAACCTGAAGTGAAGCATCGGAATCTAAAACTGGACTCACAGGAGAAGTTCAAATCATAGAGAGTTAGAGTGTCAGTCCTCTTGTACTTAAGTCGGCATTGTGCCTTTTGAACTTAATTCCGATGCAATTTCTGTGTTTCATCGTCAATAAGAAGGTGCAAGGTATACAGTAAACCTGAAGTGAGGCATCGGAATCTAAAACTGGACTCACAGGAGAGGTTCAAATCATAGAGAGTTAGAGTGTCAGTCCTCTTGTACTTAAGTCGGCATTGTGCCTGTTGAATATAATTCCGATGCAATTTTTGTGTTTCATCGTCCATAAGACGGTGCAAGGTATAAACCTGAAGTGAAGCATCAGAATCTAAAACTGGAATCACAGGAGAGGTTCAAATCATAGAAAGTGAGAGTGTCAGTCCTCTTGTACTTAAGTCGGCATTGTGCCTTTTGTATTAAATTCCGATGCAATTTCTGTGTTTCATCGTCAATAAGATGGTGCAAGGTATACAGGAAACCTGAAGAGAAGCATCGGAATATAAAACTGGACTCACAGGATAAGTTCAAATCATAGTAAGATAGAGTGACAGTCCTCTTTTACTTAAGTCGGCATTGTGCCTTTTGAATTTAATTCCGATGCAATTTCTGTGTTTCATCGCCAATAAGAAGGTGCAAGGTATACAGTAAACCTGAAGTGAACCATCGGAATCTAAATCTGGACCCACAGGAGAGGTTCGAATCATAGAAAGTTAGAGTGTCAGTCCTCTTGTACATAAGTCGGCATAGTATCTTTTAAATTAAATGCGGATGTAATTTCTGTATTTCATCGTCAATAAGAAGGTCCAAGGGATACAGTAAAGCATCGGAATCTAAAACTGGACTCACAGGAGAGGTTCAAATCATAGAAAGTTAGAGTGTCAGTCCTCTTGTACTTAAGTCGGCATTGTGCCTTTTGAACTTAATTCCGATGCAATTTCTGTGTTTCATCGTCTATAAGAAGGTCTAAGGGATACAGTAAACCTGAAGTGAAGCATCGGAATCTAAAACTGGACTCACAGGAGAGGTTCAAATCATAGAAAGGGAGAGTGTCAGTCCTCTTGTACTCTAGTCGGTATTGTGCCTTAGGTATTAAAATCGGATGCAATTTCTATATTTCATCGTCAATAAGAAGGTCCAAGGGTTACAGTACACCTGAAGTGAAGCATCGGAATCTAAAACTGGACAAACAGGAGAGGTTCAAATCATAGAAAGTGAGAGTGTTAGTCCTCTTGTACTTAAGTCGGCATTGTGCCTTTTGTATTAAATACCGATGAATTTTCTGTGTTTCTCGTCAATAAGAAGGTCTAAGGGATACAGTAAACCTGAAGTGAAGCATCGGAATCTAAAACTGGACTCACAGGAGAGGTTCAAATCATCGAAAGGGAGAGTGTCAGTCCTCTTGTACTCTAGTCGGTATTGTGCCTTATGTATTAAATTCGGATGCAATTTCTATATTTCATCGTCAATAAGAAGGTCCAAGGGTTACAGTAGACCTGAAGTGAAGCATCGGAATCCAAAACTGGACTCACAGGAGAAGTTCAAATCATAGAAATTTAGAGTGTCAGTCCTCTTGTACTTAAGTCGGCATTGTGCCTTTTGAACTTAATTCCGATGCAATTTCTGTGTTTCATCGTCAATAAGAAGGTGCAAGGTATACAGTAAACCTGTAGTGAGGCATCGGAATCCAAAACTGGACTCACAGGAGAGGTTCAAATCATAGAGAGTTAGAGTGTCAGTCCTCTTGTACTTAAGTCGGCATTGTGCCTTTTGTATTAAATGCGGATGCCATTTCTGTATTTCATCGTCAATAAGAGGGTCCAAGGGATACAGTAAACCTGAAGTGAACCATCAGAATCTAAAACTGGACCCACAGGAGAGGTTCAAATCATAGAAAGTTAGAGAGTCAGTCCTATTGTACTTAAGTCGGCATTGTATCTTTTGTATTAAATGCGGATGCAATTTCTGTATTTCATCGTCAATAAGAAGGTCCAAGGGATACAGTAAAGTATCGGAATCTAAAACTGGACTCACAGGAGAGGTTCAAATCATAGAAAGAGAGAGTGTCAGTCCTCTTTTACTTAAGTCGGCATTGTGCCTTATGTATAAAATTCGGATGCAATTTCTGTATTTCATCGTCAATAAGAAGGTCCAAGGGATACAGTAAACCTGAAGTGAAGCATCCGAATCTAAAACTGGACTCACAGGAGAGGTTCAAATCATAGAAAGTGAGAGTGTTAGTTCTCTTGTACCTAAGTCTGCATTGTGCCTTTTGTATTAAATTCCGATGTAATTTCTGTGTTTCATCGTCAATAAGAAGGTGCAAGGTATACAGCAAACCTGAAGTGAAGCATCGGAATCTAAAACTGGACTCACAGGAGAGGTTCAAATCATAGAAAGTGAGAGTTTCAGTCCTCCTTTACTTAAGTCGGCATTGTGCCTTTTGTATTAAATTCGGATGCAATTTCTGAATTTCATCGTCAATAAGAAGGTCCAAGGGATACAGTAAACCTGAAGTGAAGCATCAGAATCTAAAACTGGACTCACAGGAGAGGTTCAAATGATAGTAAGTGAGAGTGTCAGTCCTCTTGTACTTAAGTCGGCATTGTGCCTTTTGAACTTAATTCCGATGCAATTTCTGTGTTTCATCGTCAATAAGAAGGTGCAAGGTATACAGTAAACCTGAAGTGAGGCATCAGAATCCAAAACTGGACTCACAGGAGAGGTTCAAATCATAGAGAGTTAGAGTGTCAGTCCTCTTGTACTTAAGTCGGCTTTGTGCCTTTTGAATATAATTCCGATGCAATTTTTGTGGTTCATCGTCCATAAGACGGTGCAAGGTATAAACCTGAAGTGAAGCATCAGAATCTAAAACTGGAATCACAGGAGAGGTTCAAATCATAGAAAGTGAGAGTGTCAGTCCTCTTGTACTTAAGTCGGCATTGTGCCTTTTGTATTAAATTCCGATGCAATTTCTGTGTTTCATCGTCAATAAGATGGTGCAAGGTATACAGGAAACCTGAAGAGAAGCATCGGAATATAAAACTGGACTCACAGGATAAGTTCAAATCATAGTAAGAGAGAGTGACAGTCCTCTTTTACTTAAGTCGGCATTGTGCCTTTTGAATTTAATTCCGATGCAATTTCTGTGTTTCATCGTCAATAAGAAGGTGCAAGGTATACAGTAAACCTGAAGTGAACCATCGGAATCTAAAACTGGACCCACAGGAGAGGTTCAAATCATAGAAAGTTAGAGTGTCAGTCCTCTTGTACATAAGTCGGCATTGTATCTTTTATATTAAATGCGGATGTAATTTCTGTATTTCATCGTCAATAAGAAGGTCCAAGGGATACAGTAAAGCATCGGAATCTAAAAATGGACTCACAGGAGAGGTTCAAATCATAGAAAGGGAGAGTGTCAGTCCTCTTGTACTCTAGTCGGTATTGTGCCTTATGTATTAAATTCGGATGCAATTTCTATATTTCATCGTCAATAAGAAGGTCCAAGGGTTACAGTACACCTGAAGTGAAGCATCGGAATCTAAAACTGGACAAACAGGAGAGGTTCAAAACATAGAAAGTGAGAGTGTTAGTCCTCTTGTACTTAAGTCGGCATTGTGCCTTTTGTATTAAATACCGATGAATTTTCTGTGTTTCATCGTCAATAAGAAGGTCTAAGGGATACAATAAACCTGAAGTGAAGCATCGGAATCTAAAACTGGACTCACCGGAGAAGTTGAAATCATAGAAATGGAGAGTGTCAGTCCTCTTGTGCTCTAGTCGGTATTGTGCCTTTTGTATTAAATTCGGATGCAATTTCTGTATTTCATCGTCAATAAGAAGGTCCAAGGGTTACAGTAAATCTGAAGTGAAGCATCGGAATCTAAAACTGGACTCACAGGAGAAGTTCAAATCATAGAAAGTTAGAGTGTCAGTCTTCTTGTACTTAAGTCGGCATTGTGCCTTTTGAATTTAATTCCGATGCAATTCTTATGTTTCATCGTCAATAAGACGGTGCAATGTATACAGTAAACCTGACGTGAAGCATCGGAATCCAAAACTGGACTCACAGGAGAGGTTCAAATCATAGAGAGTTAGAGTTTCAGTCCTCTTGTACATAAGTCGTCATTGTGCCCTTTGAATTTAATTCCAATGCAATTTCTGTGTTTCATCGTCAATAAGAAGGTGCAAGGTATACAATAAACCTGAAGTGAACCATCGGAATCTAAAACTGGAGCCGCAGGAGAGGTTCAAATCATAGAAAGTTAGAGTGTCAGTCCTGTTGTACTTAAGTCGGCATTGTATCTTTTATATTAAATGCGGATGTAATTTCTGTATTTCATCGTCAATAAGAAGGTCCATGGGATACAGTAAAACATCGGAATCGAAATCTGGACTCACAGGAGAGGTTCAAATCATAGAAAGATAGAGTGTCAGTCCTCTTGTACTTAAGTCGGCATTGTGCCTTTTGAATTTAATTCCGATGCAATTTCTGTGTTTCATCGTCAATAAGAAGGTGCAAGGTATACAGTAAACCTGAAGTGATGCATCGGAATCCAAAACTGGACTCACAGGAGAGGTTCAAATCATACAGAGTTAAAGTGTCAGTCCTCTAGTACTTAAGTCGGCTTTGTGCCTTTTGAATTTAATTCCGATGCAATTTCTGTGTTTCATCGTCAATAAGAAGGTTCAAGGTATACAGTAAACCTAAAGAGAAGCATCGGAATCAAAAACTGGACTCACAGGAGTGGTTCAAATCATAGAAAGAGAAAGTGACAGTCCTCTTTAATTAAGTCGGCATTGTGCCTTTTGTATCAAATTCCGATGAAATTACTGTGTTTCATCGTCAATAAGAAGGTCTAAGGTATACAGTAAACCAGAAGTTAAGCATCGGAATCTAAAACTGGGCTCACAGGAGAGGTTCAAATCATAGTTAGTTAGAGTGTCAGTCCTCATGTACTTAAGTCGGCATTGTGCCTTTTAAATTTAATTCCAATGCAATTTCTCTGTTTCATCGTCAATAAGAAGGTGCAAGGTATACAGTAAACCTGAAGTGAGGCATCGGAATCCGAAACTGGACTCACAGGAGAGGTTCAAATCATAGAGAGTTAGAGTGTCATTCCTCTTGTACTTAAGTCGGCATTGTGCCTTTTGTATTAAATGCTGATGCAATTTCTGTATTTTATCGTCAATAAGAAGGTCCAAAAGATACAGTAAACCTGAAGTGAAGAATCGGATTCTAAAACTGGACTTACAGGAGAGATTCAAATCATAGAAAGTTAGAGTGTCAGTCCTCTTGTACTTAAGTCGGCATTGTGCCTTTTGAATATAATTCCGATGCAATTTTTGTGTTTCATCGTCCATAAGACGGTGCAAGGTATAAACCTGAAGTGAAGCATCAGAATCTAAAACTGGAATCACAGGAGAGGTTCAAATCATAGAAAGTGAGAGTGTCAGTCCACTTGTACTTAAGTCGGCATTGTGCCTTTTGTATTAAATTCCGATGCAATTTCTGTGTTTCATCGTCAATAAGATGGTGCAAGGTATACAGTAAACCTGAAGAGAAGCATCGGAATCTAAATCTGGACTCACAGGATAGGTTCAAATCATAGAAAGAGAGAGTGACAGTCCTCTTTTACTTAAGTCGGCATTGTGCCTTTTGTATTAAATTCCGATGAAATTTCTGTGTTTCATCGTCAATAAGAAGGTCCTAGGTATACAGTAAAATTGAAGTGAAGCATCGGAATCTAAAACTGGACTCACAGGAGAGGTTCAAATCATAGAAAGTTAGAGTGTCAGTCTTCTTGTACTTAAGTCGGCATTGTGTCTTTTGAATTTAATTCCGATGCAATTTTTGAGTTACATCGTCAATAAGACGGTGCAAGGTATACAGTAAACCTGATGTGAAGCATCGGAATCCAAAACTGGACTCACAGGAGAGGTTCAAATCATAGAGAGTTAGATTTTCAGTCCTCTTGTACTTAAGTCGGCATTGTGCCTTTTGAATTTAATTCCGATGCAATTTCTGTGTTTCATCGTCAATAAGAAGGTGCAAGGTATACGGTAAACCTGAAGTGAACCATCGGAATCTAAAAGTGGACCCACAGGAGAGGTTCAAATCATAGAAAGTTAGAGTGTCATTCCTCTTGTACTTAAGTCGGCATTGTATCTTATGTATTAAATGCGGATGTAATTTCTGTATTTCATCGTCAATAAGAAGGTCGAAGGGATACAGTAAAGCATCGGAATCTAAAACTGGACTCACAGGAGAGGTTCATATCATAGAAAGTTAGAGTGTCAGTCCTCTTGTACTTAAGTCGGCATTGTGCCTTTTGAATTTAATTCCGTTGCAATTTCTATGTTACATCGTCAATAAGAAGGTGCAAGGTATACAGTAAACATGAAGTGAAGCATCGGAATCCAAAACTGGACTCACAGGAAAGGTTCAAATCATACAGAGTTAAAGTGTCAGTCCTCTTGTACTTAAGTCGGCATTGTGCCTTTTGAATTAATTTGCGATGCAATTTCTGTGTTTCATCGTCAATAAGAAGGTGCAAGGTATACAGTAAACCTGAAGTGATACATCGGAATCTAAAACTGGACACACAGGATAGGTTCAAATCTTAGAAAGAGACAGTGTCAGTCTTCTTGTACTCTAGTCGGTATTGTGCCTTTTGTATTAAATTCCGATGAAATTACTGTGTTTCATCGTCAATAAGAAGGTCTAAGGTATACAGTAAACCTGAAGTGAAGCATCGGAATCTAAAACTGGACTCACAGGAGAAGTTCAAATCATAGAAAGGGAGAGTGTCAGTCCTCTTGTACTCTAGTCGGTATTGTGCCTTTTGTATTAAATTCGGATGCAATTTCTGTATTTCATCGTCAATAAGAAGGTCCAAGGGTTACAGTAAACCTGAAGTGAAGCATCGGAATCTAAAACTGGACTCACAGGAGAAGTTCAAATCATAGAAAGTTAGAGTGTCAGTCCTCTTGTACTTAAGTCGGCATTGTGCCTTTTGAACTTAATTCCGATGCAATTTCTGTGTTTCATCGTCAATAAGAAAGTGCAAGGTATACAGTAAACCTGAAGTGAGGCATCGGAATCCTAAACTGGACTCACAGGAGAGGTTCAAATCATAGAGAGTTAGAGTGTCAGTCCTCTTGTAGTTAAGTCGGCATTGTGCCTTTTGAATATAATTCCGATGCAATTTTTGTGTTTCATCGTCCATAAGACGGTGCAAGGTATAAACCTGAAGTGAAGCATCAGAATCTAAAACTGGAATCACAGGAGAGGTTCAAATCATAGAAAGTGAGAGTGTCAGTCCTCTTGTACTTAAGTCGGCATTGTGCCTTTTGTATTAAATTCCGATGCAATTTCTGTGTTTCATCGTCAATAAGATGGTGCAAGGTATACAGGAAACCTGAAGAGAAGCATCGGAATATAAAACTGGACTCACAGGATAAGTTCAAATCATAGTAAGAGAGAGTGACAGTCCTCTTTTACTTAAGTCGGCATTGTGCCTTTTGAATTTAATTCCGATGCAATTTCTGTGTTTCATCGTCAATAAGAAGGTGCAAGGTATACAGTAAACCTGAAGTGAACCATCGGAATCTAAAACTGGACCCACAGGAGAGGTTCGAATCATAGAAAGTTAGAGTGTCAGTCCTCTTGTACATAAGTCGGCATTGTATCTTTTATATTAAATGCGGATGTAATTTCTGTATTTCATCGTCAATAAGAAGGTCCAAGGGATACAGTAAAGCATCGGAATCTAAAACTGGACTCACAGGAGAGGTTCAAATCATAGAAAGTTAGAGTATCAGTCCTCTTGTACTTAAGTCGGCATTGTGCCTTTTGAACTTAATTCCGATGCAATTTCTGTGTTTCATCGTCTATAAGAAGGTCTGAGGGATACAGTAAACCTGAAGTGAAGCATCGGAATCTAAAACTGGACTCACAGGAGAGGTTCAAATCATAGAAAGAGAGAGTGTCAGTCCTCTTGTACTCTAGTCGGTATTGTGCCTTATGTATTAAAATCGGATGCAATTTCTATATTTCATCGTCAATAAGAAGGTCCAAGGGTTACAGTACACCTGAAGTGAAGCATCGGAATCTAAAACTGGACAAACAGGAGAGGTTCAAATCATAGAAAGTGAGAGTGTTAGTCCTCTTGTACTTAAGTCGGCATTGTGCCTTTTGTATTAAATACCGATGAATTTTCTGTGTTTCTCGTCAATAAGAAGGTCTAAGGGATACAGTAAACCTGAAGTGAAGCATCGGAATCTAAAACTGGACTCACAGGAGAGGTTCAAATCATCGAAAGGGAGAGTGTCAGTCCTCTTGTACTCTAGTCGGTATTGTGCCTTATGTATTAAATTCGGATGCAATTTCTATATTTCATCGTCAATAAGAAGGTCCAAGGGTTACAGTAGACCTGAAGTGAAGCATCGGAATCTAAAACTGGACTCACAGGAGAAGTTCAAATCATAGAAATTTAGAGTGTCAGTCCTCTTGTACTTAAGTCGGCATTGTGCCTTTTGAACTTAATTCCGATGCAATTTCTGTGTTTCATCGTCAATAAGAAGGTGCAAGGTATACAGTAAACCTGTAGTGAGGCATCGGAATCCAAAACTGGACTCACAGGAGAGGTTCAAATCATAGAGAGTTAGAGTGTCAGTCCTCTTGTACTTAAGTCGGCATTGTGCCTTTTGTATTACATGCGGATGCCATTTCTGTATTTCATCGTCAATAAGAGGGTCCAAGGGATACAGTAAACCTGAAGTGAACCATCGGAATCTAAAACTGGACCCACAGGAGAGGTTCAAATCATAGAAAGTTAGAGAGTCAGTCCTATTGTACTTAAGTCGGCATTGTATCTTTTGTATTAAATGCGGATGCAATTTCTGTATTTCATCGTCAATAAGAAGGTCCAAGGGATACAGTAAAGTATCGGAATCTAAAACTGGACTCACAGGAGAGGTTCAAATCATAGAAAGAGAGAGTGTCAGTCCTCTTTTACTTAAGTCGGCATTGTGCCTTATGTATAAAATTCGGATGCAATTTCTGTATTTCATCGTCAATAAGAAGGTCCAAGGGATACAGTAAACCTGAAGTGAAGCATCGGAATCTAAAACTGGACTCACAGGAGAGGTTCAAATCATAGAAAGTGAGAGTGTTAGTTCTCTTGTACCTAAGTCTGCATTGTGCCTTTTGTATTAAATTCCGATGTAATTTCTGTGTGTCAGCGTCAATAAGAAGGTGCAAGGTATACAGTAAACCTGAAGTGAAGCATCGGAATCTAAAACTGGACTCACAGGAGATGTTCAAATCATAGAAAGTGAGAGTTTCAGTCCTCCTTTACTTAAGTCGGCATTGTGCCTTTTGTATTAAATTCGGATGCAATTTCTGAATTTCATCGTCTATAAGAAGGTCCAAGGGATACAGTAAACCTGAAGTGAAGCATCAGAATCTAAAACTGGACTCACAGGAGAGGTTCAAATCATAGTAAGTGAGAGTGTCAGTCCTCTTGTACTTAAGTCGGTATTGTGCCTTTTGAATTAAATTTGGATGCAATTTCTGTATTTCATCGTCAATAAGAAGGTCTAAGATATACAGTAAACCTGAAGTGAAGCATCGGAATCTAAAACTGGACTCACAGGAGAGGTTCAAATCATAGATAGTTAGAGTGTCAGTCATCTTGTACTTAAGTCGGCATTGCGCCTTTTGAATTTAATTCCGATGCAATTTCTGTGTTTCATCGTCAATAAGAATGTGCAAGGTATACAGTAAACCTAAAGTGAAGCATCGGAATCCAAAACTGGACTCACAGGAGAGGTTCAAATCATAGAGAGTTAGAGCGTCAGACCTCTTGTACTTAAGCCGGCATTGTGCCTTTTGAATTTAATTCCGATGCAATTTCTGTGTTTCATCGTCAATAAGATGGTGCAAGGTATACAGGAAACCTGAAGAGAAGCATCGGAATATTAAACTGGACTCACAGGATAAGTTCAAATCATAGTAAGAGAGAGTGACAGTCCTCTTTTACTTCAGTCAGCATTGTGCCTTTTGTATTAAATTCCGATGAAATTTCTGTGTTTCATCGTCAATAAGAAGGTCCTAGGTATACAGTAAACCTGAAGTGAAGCATCGGAATCTAAAATTGGACTCACAGGAGAGGTTCAAGTCATAGAAAGTTAGAGTGTCAGTCTTCTTGGACTTAAGTCGGCATTGTGCCTTTTGAATTTAATTCCGATGCAATTTTTGTGTTTCATCGTCAATAAGACGGTGCAATGTATACAGTAAACCTAAAGTGAAGCATCGGAATCCAAAACTGGACTCACAGAGAGGTTCAAATCATAGAGAGTTAGAGCGTCATCCCTCTTGTACTTAAGTCGGCATTGTGCCTTTTGAATTTAATTCCGATGCAATTTCTGTGTTTCATCGTCAATAAGAAGGTGCAAGGTATACAGTAAACCTGAAGTGAACCATCGGAATCTAAAACTGGACCCACAGGAGAGGTTCAAATCATAGAAAGTTAGAGTGTCAGTCCTCTTGTACATAAGTCGGCATTGTATCTTTTATATTAAATGCGGATGTAATTTCTGTATTTCATCGTCAATAAGATGGTCCAAGGGATACAGTAAAGCATCGGAATCTAAAACTGGACTCACAGGAGAGGTTCAAATCATAGAAAGGGAGAGTGTCAGTCCTCTTGTACTCTAGTCGGTAATGTGCCTTATGTATTAAATTCGGATGCAATTTCTATATTTCATCGTCAATAAGAAAGTCCAAGGGTTACAGTACACCTGAAGTGAAGCATCGGAATCTAAAACTGGACAAACAGGAGAGGTTCAAATCATAGAAAGTGAGAGTGTTAGTCCTCTTGTACTTAAGTCGGCATTGTGCCTTTTGTATTAAATACCGATGAATTTTCTGTGTTTCATCGTCAATAAGAAGGTCTAAGTGATACAGTAAACCTGAAGTGAAGCATCAGAATCTAAAACTGGACTCACAGGAGAGGTTCAAATCATCGAAAGGGAGAGTGTCAGTCCTCTTGTACTCTAGTCGGTATTCTGCCTTATGTATTAAATTCGGATGCAATTTCTATATTTCATCGTCAATAAGAAGGTCCAAGGGTTACAGTAGACCTGAAGTGAAGCATCGGAATCTAAAACTGAACTCACAGGAGAAGTTCAAATCATAGAAAGTTAGAGTGTCAGTCCTCTTGTACTTAAGTCGGCATTGTGCCTTTTGAACTTAATTCCGATGCAATTTCTGTGTTTCATCGTCAATAAGTAGGTCTAAGGGATACAGCAAACCTGAAGTGAAGCATCGGAATCTAAAACTGGACTCACAGGAGAGGTTCAAATCATAGAAAGGGAGAGTGTCAGTCCTCTTGTACTCTAGTCGGTATTGTGCCTTATGTATTAAATTCGGATGCAATTTCTATATTTCATCGTCAATAAGAAGGTCCAAGGGTTACAGTACACCTGAAGTGAAGCATCGGAATCTAAAACTGGACAAACAGGAGAGGTTCAAATCATAGAAAGTGAGAGTGTTAGTTCTCTTGTACTTAAGTTGGCATTGTGCCTTTTGTATTAAATACCGATGAATTTTCTGTGTTTCATCGTCAATAAGAACGTCTAAGGTATACAGTAAACCTGAAGTGAAGCATCGGAATCTAAAACTGGACTCACAGGAGAGATTCAAATCATCGAAAGGGAGAGTGTCAGTCCTCTTGTACTCTAGTCGGTATTGTGCCTTATGTATTAAATTCGGATGCAATTTCTATATTTCATCGTCAATAAGAAGGTCCAAGGGTTACAGTAGACCTGAAGTGAAGCATCGGAATCTAAAACTGGACTCACAGGAGAGGTTCAAATCATAGAGAGTTAGAGTGTCAGTCCTCTTGTACTTAAGTCGGCATTGTGCCTTTTGTATTAAATGCGGATGCAATTTCTGTATTTCATCGTCAATAAGAAGGTCCAAGGGATACAGTAAACCTGAAGTGAACCATCGGAATCTAAAACTGGACCCACAGGAGAGGTTCAAATCATAGAAAATTAGAGAGTCAGTCCTATTGTACTTAAGTCGGCATTGTATCTTTTGTATTAAATGCGGATGCAATTTCTGTATTTCATCGTCAATAAGAAGGTCCAAGGGATACAGTAAAGTATCGGAATCTAAAACTGGACTCACAGGAGAGGTTCAAATCATAGAAAGAGAGAGTGTCAGTCCTCTTTTACTTAAGTCGGCATTGTGCCTTATGTATAAAATTCGGATGCAATTTCTGTATTTCATCGTCAATAAGAAGGTCCAAGGGATACAGTAAACCTGAAGTGAAGCATCGGAATCTAAAACTGGACTCACAGGAGAGGTTCAAATCATAGATAGTTAGAGTGTCAGTCCTCTTGTACTTAAGTCGGCATTGCGCCTTTTGAATTTAATTCCGATGCAATTTCTGTGTTTCATCGTCAATAAGAATGTGCAAGGTATACAGTAAACCTAAAGTGAAGCATCGGAATCCAAAACTGGACTCACAGGAGAGGTTCAAATCATAGAGAGTTAGAGCATCAGTCCTCTTGTACTTAAGCCGGCATTGTGCCTTTTGAATTTAATTCCGATGCAATTTCTGTGTTTCATCGTCAATAAGAAGGTGCAAGGTATACAGGAAACCTGAAGAGAAGCATCGGAATATAAAACTGGACTCACAGGATAAGTTCAAATCATAGTAAGAGAGAGTGACAGTCCTCTTTTACTTCAGTCGGCATTGTGCCTTTTGTATTAAATTCCGATGAAATTTCTGTGTTACATCGTCAATAAGAAGGTCCTAGGTATACAGTAAACCTGAAGTGAAGCATCGGAATCTAAAATTGGACTCACAGGAGAGGTTCAAGTCATAGAAAGTTAGAGTGTCAGTCTTCTTGGACTTAAGTCGGCAGTGTGCCTTTTGAATTTAATTCCGATGCAATTTTTGTGTTTCATCGTCAATAAGACGGTGCAATGTATACAGTAAACCTAAAGTGAAGCATCGGAATCCAAAACTGGACTCACAGAGAGGTTCAAATCATAGGGAGTTAGAGCGTCATCCCTCTTGTACTTAAGTCGGCATTGTGCCTTTTGAATTTAATTCCGATGCAATTTCTGTGTTTCATCGTCAATAAGAAGGTGCAAGGTATACAGTAAACCTGAAGTGAACCATCGGAATCTAAAACTGGACCCACAGGAGAGGTTCAAATCATAGAAAGTTAGAGTGTCAGTCCTCTTGTACATAAGTCGGCATTGTATCTTTTATATTAAATGCGGATGTAATTTCTGTATTTCATCGTCAATAAGATGGTCCAAGGGATACAGTAAAGCATCGGAATCTAAAACTGGACTCACAGGAGAGGTTCAAATCATAGAAAGGGAGAGTGTCAGTCCTCTTGTACTCTAGTCGGTATTGTGCCTTATGTATTAAATTCGGATGCAATTTCTATATTTCATCGTCAATAAGAAAGTCCAAGGGTTACAGTACACCTGAAGTGAAGCATCGGAATCTAAAACTGGACAAACAGGAGAGGTTCAAATCATAGAAAGTGAGAGTGTTAGTCCTCTTGTACTTAAGTCGGCATTGTGCCTTTTGTATTAAATACCGATGAATTTTCTGTGTTTCATCGTCAATAAGAAGGTCTAACTGATACAGTAAACCTGAAGTGAGGCATCAGAATCTAAAACTGGACTCACAGGAGAGGTTCAAAGCATCGAAAGGGAGAGTGTCAGTCCTCTTGTACTCTAGTCGGTATTGTGCCTTATGTATTAAATTCGGATGCAATTTCTATATTTCATCGTCAATAAGAAGGTCCAAGGGTTACAGTAAACCTGAAGTGAAGCATCGGAATCTAAAACTGAACTCACAGGAGAAGTTCAAATCATAGAAAGTTAGAGTGTCAGTCCTCTTGTACTTAAGTCGGCATTGTGCCTTTTGTATTAAATGCGGATGCAATTTCTGTATTTCATCGTCAATAAGAAGGTCCAAGGGATACAGTAAACCTGAAGTGAACCACCGGAATCTAAAACTGGACCCACAGGAGAGGTTCAAATCATAGAAAATTAGAGAGTCAGTCCTATTGTACTTAAGTCGGCATTGTATCTTTTGTATTAAATGCGGATGCAATTTCTGTATTTCATCGTCAATAAGAAGGTCCAAGGGATACAGTAAAGTATCGGAATCTAAAACTGGACTCACAGGAGTGGTTCAAATCATAGAAAGAGGGAGTGTCAGTCCTCTTTTACTTAAGTCGGCATTGTGCCTTATGTATAAAATTCGGATGCAATTTCTGTATTTCATCGTCAATAAGAAGGTCCAAGGGATACAGTAAACCTGAAGTGAAGCATCGGAATCTAAAACTGGACTCACAGGAGAGGTTCAAATCATAGGAAATGAGAGTGTTGTTCTCTTGTACCTAAGTCGGCATTGTGCCTTTTGTATTAAATTCCGATGTAATTTCTGTGTTTCATCGTCAATAAGAAGGTGCAAGGTATACAGTAAACCTGAAGTGAAGCATCGGAATCTAAAACTGGACTCACAGGAGAGGTTCAAATCATAGAAAGTGAGAGTTTCAGTCCTCCTTTACTTAAGTCGGCATTGTGCCTTTTGTATTAAATTCGGATGCAATTTCTGAATTTCATCGTCAATAAGAAGGTCCAAGGGATACAGTAAACCTGAAGAGAAGCATCGGAATCTAAAACTGGACTCACAGGAGAGGTTCAAATCATAGTAAGTGAGAGTGTCAGTCCTCTTGAACTTAGGTCGGTATTGTGCCTTTTGAATTAAATTTGGATGCAATTTCTGTATTTTATCGTCAATAAGAAGGTCTAGGATATACAGTAAACCTGAAGTGAAGCATCGGAATCTAAAACTGGACTCACAGGAGAGGTTCAAATCATAGATAGATAGAGTGTCAGTCCTCTTGTACTTAAGTCGGCATTGCGCCTTTTGAATTTAATTCCGATGCAATTTCTGTGTTTCATCGTCAATAAGAATGTGCAAGGTATACAGTAAACCTAAAGTGAAGCATCGGAATCCAAAACTGGACTCACAGGAGAGGTTCAAATCATACAGAGATAGAGTGTCAGTCCTCTTGTACTTTAGTCGTCATTGTGCCTTTTGTATTAAATTCCGATGTAATTTTTGTGTTTCATCGTCAATAAGAAGGTGCAAGGTATACAGTAAACTGGAAGTAAAGCATTGGAATCTAAAACTGGCCTCACAGGAGAGGTTCAAATCATGGAAACAGAGAGTGTCAGTCCTCTTTTACTTAAGTCGGCATTGTGCCTTATGTATTAAATTCTGATGCAATTTCTGTATTTCATCGTCAATAAGAAGGTCTAAGATATACAGTAAACCTGAAGTGAAGCATCGGAATCTAAAACTGGACTCACAGGAGAGGTTCAAATCATAGATAGTTAGAGTGTCAGTCCTCTTGTACTTAAGTCGGCATTGTGCCTTTTGTATTAAATTCGGATGCAATTTCTTTGTTTCATCGTCAATAAGAAGGTCCAAGGGATACAGTAAACCTGAAGTGAAGCACCGGAATCTAAAACTGGACTCACAGGAGAGGTTCAAATCATAGATAGAGTGTCAGTCCTCTTGTACTTAAGTCGGCATTGTGTCTTTTGAATTTAATTCCGATGCAATTTCTGTGTTTCATCGTCAATAAGAAGGTGCAAGGTATACAGTAAACCAGAAGTGAAGCATCGGAATCTAAAACTGGACTCACAGGAGAGGTTCAAATCATAGAAAGAGAGACGGTCAGTCCTCTTTTACTTAAGTCGGAATTGTGACTTATGTATTAAATTCGGACATAATTTCTGTATATCGTCGTCAATAAGACGGTCCAAGCGATACAGTAAACCTGAAGTGAAGCATCGGAATCTAAAACTGGACTCACAGGAGAGGTTCAAATCGTAGAAAGTGAGAGTGTTAGTCCTCTTTTACTTAAGTCGGCATTGTGCCTTTTGTATTAAATTTGGAAGCAATCTCTGTGTTTCATCGTCAATAAGAAGGTGCAAGGTATACAGTACACCTGAAGCGAAGCATCGGAATCTAAAACTGGACTCACAGGCGAGGTTCAAATCATAGAAAGTGAGAGTGTCAGTCCTCTTGTACTTAAGTCGGCACTGTGCATTTTTAATTTAACTCCGAAACAATTTCTGTGTTTCATCGTCAATAAGAAGGTGCAAGGTATACAGTAAACCTGAAGTGAAGCATTGGAATCTTAAACTGGACTCACAGGAGAGGTTCGAATAATAGAAAGACAGAGTGTCAGTCCTCTTTTACTTAAGTCGGCATTCTACTTTTGTATTAAATTCGGATGCAATTTCTGTGTTTCATCGTCAATAAGAAGGTCCAAGGTATACAGTAAACCTGAAGTGAAGCATCGGAATCTAAAACTGGACTCACAGGCGAGGTTCAAAACACAGAAAGTGACAGTGTCAGTCCTCTTGTACTTAAGTCGGCACTGTGCATTTTAAATTTTACTCCGAAACAATATCTGTGTTTCATCGTCAATAAGAAGGTGCAAGGTATACAGTAAACCTGAAAAGAAGCATTGGAATCTTCAACTGGACTCACAGGAGAGGTTCAAATAATAGAAAGAGAGAGTGTCAGTCCTCTTTTACTTAGGTCGGCATTGTGCCTTTTGAATTTAATTCCGATGCAATTTCTGTGTTTCATCGTCAATAAGAATGTGCAAGGTATACAGTAAACCTGAAGTGAAGCATCGGAATCTAAAACTGGACTCACAGGAGAGGTTCAAATCATAGAGAGTTAGAGTGTCAGTCCTCTTGTACTTAAGTCGGCATTGTGCCTTTTGTATTAAATGCGGATGCAATTTCTGTATTTCATCGTCAATAAGAAGGTCCAAGGGATACAGTAAACCTGAAGTGAACCATCGGAATCTAAAACTGGACCCACAGGAGAGGTTCAAATCATAGAAAATTAGAGAGTCAGTCCTATTGTACTTAAGTCGGCATTGTATCTTTTGTATTAAATGCGGATGCAATTTCTGTATTTCATCGTCAATAAGAAGGTCCAAGGGATACAGTAAAGTATCGGAATTTAAAACTGGACTCACAGGAGAGGTTCAAATCATAGAAAGAGAGAGTGTCAGTCCTCTTTTACTTAAGTCGGCATTGTGCCTTATGTATAAAATTCGGATGCAATTTCTGTATTTCATTGTCAATAAGAAGGTCCAAGGGATACAGTAAACCTGAAGTGAAGCATCGGAATCTAAAACTGGACTCACAGGAGAGGTTCAAATCATAGAAAGTGAGAGTGTTGTTCTCTTGTACCTAAGTCGGCATTGTGCCTTTTGTATTAAATTCCGATGTAATTTCTGTGTTTCATCGTCAATAAGAAGGTGCAAGGTATACAGTAAACCTGAAGTGAAGCATCGGAATCTAAAACTGGACTCACAGGAGAGGTTCAAATCATAGAAAGTGAGAGTTTCAGTCCTCCTTTAATTAAGTCGGCATTGTGCCTTTTGTATTAAATTCGGATGCAATTTCTGAATTTCATCGTCAATAAGAAGGTCCAAGGGATAAAGTAAACCTGAAGTGAAGCATCGGAATCTAAAACTGGACTCACAGGAGAGGTTCAAATCATAGTAAGTGAGAGTGTCAGTCCTCTTGTACTTAAGTCGGTATTGTGCCATTTGAATTAAATTTGGATGCAATTTCTGTATTTTATCGTCAATAAGAAGGACTAGGATATACAGTAAACCTGAAGTGAAGCATCGGAATCTAAAACTGGACTCACAGGAGAGGTTCAAATCATAGATAATTAGAGTGTCAGTCCTCTTGTACTTAAGTCGGCATTGCGCCTTTTGAATTTAATTCCGATGTAATTTCTATGTTTCATCGTCAATAAGAAGGTGCAAGGTATACAGTAAACCGGAAGTGAAGCATTGGAATCTAAAACTGGCCTCACAGGAGAGGTTCAAATCATGGAAACAGAGAGTGTCAGTCCTCTTTTACTTAAGTCGGCATTGTGCCTTATGTATTAAATTCGGATGCAATTTCTGTATTTCATCGTCAATAAGAAGGTCTAAGATATACAGTAAACCTGCAGTGAAGCATCGGAAACTAAAACTGGACTCACAGGAGAGGTTCAAATCAAAGATAGTTAGAGTGTCAGTCCTCTTGTACTTAAGTCGGCATTGTGCCTTTTGTATTAAAATCGGATGCAATTTCTTTGTTTCATCGTCAATAAGAAGGTCCAAGGGATACAGTAAACCTGAAGTGAAGCACCGGAATCTAAAACTGGACTCACAGGAGAGGTTCAAATCATAGATAGAGTGTCAGTCCTCTTGTACTTAAGTCGGCATTGTGTCTTTTGAATTTAATTCCGATGCAATTTCTGTGTTTCATGGTCAATAAGAAGGTTCAAGGTATACAGTAAACCAGAAGTGAAGCATCGGAATCTAAAACTGGACTCACAGGAGAGGTTCAAATCATAGGAAGAGAGACGGTCAGTCCTCTTTTACTTAAGTCGGAATTGTGACTTATGTATTAAATTCGGACGCAATTTCTGTATATCGTTGTCAATAAGACGGTCCAAGGGATACAGTAAACCTGAAGTGAAGCATCGGAATCTAAAACTGGACTCACAGGAGAGGTTCAAATCGTAGAAAGTGAGAGTGTTAGTCCTCTTTTACTTAAGTCGGCATTGTGCCTTTTGTATTAAATTTGGAAGCAATCTCTTTGTTTCATCGTCAATAAGAAGGTGCAAGGTATACAGTACACCTGAAGTGAAGCATCGGAATCTAAAACTGGACTCACAGGCGAGGTTCAAATCATAGAAAGTGAGAGTGTCAGTCCTCTTGTACTTAAGTCGGCACTGTGCATTTTAAATGTAACTCCGAAACAATTTCTGTGTTTCATCGTCAATAAGAAGGTGCAAGGTATACAGTAAACCTGAAGTGAAGCATTGGAATCTTAAACTGGACTCACAGGAGAGGTTCGAATAATAGAAAGAGAGAGTGTCAGTCCTCTTTTACTTAAGTCGGCATTGTACCTTTTGTATTAAATTCGGATGCAATTTCTGTGTTTCATCGTCAATAAGAAGGTCCAAGGTATACAGTAAACCTGAAGTGAAGCATCGGAATCTAAAACTGGACTCACAGGCGAGGTTCAAAACACAGAAAGTGACAGTGTCAGTCCTCTTGTACTTAAGTCGGCACTGTGCATTTTAAATTTTACTCCGAAACAATTTCTGTGTTTCATCGTCAATAAGAAGGTGCAAGGTTTACAGTAAACTTGAAGTGAAGCATTGGAATCTTCAACTGGACTCACAGGAGAGGTTCAAATAATAGAAAGAGAGAGTGTCAGTCCTCTTTTACTTAGGTCGGCATTGTACCTTTTGTATTAAATTCTGATGCGATTTCTGTATTTCATCATCAATAAGAAGGTCCTAGGGATACAGTAAACCTGAAGTGAAGCATCGGAATCTAAAACTGGACTCACAGGATAGGTTCACATCATAGTAAGTGAGAGTGTCAGTCGTCTTGTACTTAAGTCGGCATTGTGCCTTTTGAATTTAATTCCGATGCAATTTCTGTGTTTCATCGTCAATAAGAATGTGCAAGGTATACAGTAAACCTGAAGTGAAGCATCGGAATCTAAAACTGGACTCACAGGAGAGGTTCAAATCATAGAGAGTTAGAGTGTCAGTCCTCTTGTACTTAAGTCGGCATTGTGCCTTTTGTATAAAATGCGGATGCAATTTCTGTATTTCATCGTCAATAAGAAGGTCCAAGGGATACAGTAAACCTGAAGTGAACCATCGGAATCTAAAACTGGACCCACAGGAGAGGTTCAAATCATAGGAAATTAGAGAGTCAGTCCTATTGTACTTAAGTCGGCATTGTATCTTTTGTATTAAATGCGGATGCAATTTCTGTATTTCATCGTCAATAAGAAGGTCCAAGGGATACAGTAAAGTATCGGAATTTAAAACTGGACTCACAGGAGAGGTTCAAATCATAGAAAGAGAGAGTGTCAGTCCTCTTTTACTTAAGTCGGCATTGTGCCTTATGTATAAAATTCGGATGCAATTTCTGTATTTCATCGTCAATAAGAAGGTCCAAGGGATACAGTAAACCTGAAGTGAAGCATCGGAATCTAAAACTGGACTCACAGGAGAGGTTCAAATCATAGAAAGTGAGAGTGTTGTTCTCTTGTACCTAAGTCGGCATTGTGCCTTTTGTATTAAATTCCGATGTAATTTCTGTGTTTCATCGTCAATAAGAAGGTGCAAGGTATACAGTAAACCTGAAGTGAAGCATCGGAATCTAAAACTGGACTCACAGGAGAGGTTCAAATCATAGAAAGTGAGAGTTTCAGTCCTCCTTTACTTAAGTCGGCATTGTGCCTTTTGTATTAAATTCGGATGCAATTTCTGAATTTCATCGTCAATAAGAAGGTCCAAGGGATAAAGTAAACCTGAAGTGAAGCATCGGAATCTAAAACTGGACTCACAGGAGAGGTTCAAATCATAGTAAGTGAGAGTGTCAGTCCTCTTGTACTTAAGTCGGTATTGTGCCATTTGAATTAAATTTGGATGCAATTTCTGTATTTTATCGTCAATAAGAAGGACTAGGATATACAGTAAACCTGAAGTGAAGCATCGGAATCTAAAACTGGACTCACAGGAGAGGTTCAAATCATAGATAATTAGAGTGTCAGTCCTCTTGTACTTAAGTCGGCATTGCGCCTTTTGAATTTAATTCCGATGTAATTTCTATGTTTCATCGTCAATAAGAAGGTGCAAGGTATACAGTAAACCGGAAGTGAAGCATTGGAATCTAAAACTGGCCTCACAGGAGAGGTTCAAATCATGGAAACAGAGAGTGTCAGTCCTCTTTTACTTAAGTCGGCATTGTGCCTTATGTATTAAATTCGGATGCAATTTCTGTATTTCATCGTCAATAAGAAGGTCTAAGATATACAGTAAACCTGCAGTGAAGCATCGGAAACTAAAACTGGACTCACAGGAGAGGTTCAAATCAAAGATAGTTAGAGTGTCAGTCCTCTTGTACTTAAGTCGGCATTGTGCCTTTTGTATTAAAATCGGATGCAATTTCTTTGTTTCATCGTCAATAAGAAGGTCCAAGGGATACAGTAAACCTGAAGTGAAGCACCGGAATCTAAAACTGGACTCACAGGAGAGGTTCAAATCATAGATAGAGTGTCAGTCCTCTTGTACTTAAGTCGGCATTGTGTCTTTTGAATTTAATTCCGATGCAATTTCTGTGTTTCATGGTCAATAAGAAGGTTCAAGGTATACAGTAAACCAGAAGTGAAGCATCGGAATCTAAAACTGGACTCACAGGAGAGGTTCAAATCATAGGAAGAGAGACGGTCAGTCCTCTTTTACTTAAGTCGGAATTGTGACTTATGTATTAAATTCGGACGCAATTTCTGTATATCGTTGTCAATAAGACGGTCCAAGGGATACAGTAAACCTGAAGTGAAGCATCGGAATCTAAAACTGGACTCACAGGAGAGGTTCAAATCGTAGAAAGTGAGAGTGTTAGTCCTCTTTTACTTAAGTCGGCATTGTGCCTTTTGTATTAAATTTGGAAGCAATCTCTTTGTTTCATCGTCAATAAGAAGGTGCAAGGTATACAGTACACCTGAAGTGAAGCATCGGAATCTAAAACTGGACTCACAGGCGAGGTTCAAATCATAGAAAGTGAGAGTGTCAGTCCTCTTGTACTTAAGTCGGCACTGTGCATTTTAAATGTAACTCCGAAACAATTTCTGTGTTTCATCGTCAATAAGAAGGTGCAAGGTATACAGTAAACCTGAAGTGAAGCATTGGAATCTTAAACTGGACTCACAGGAGAGGTTCGAATAATACAAAGAGAGAGTGTCAGTCCTCTTTTACTTAAGTCAGCATTGTACCTTTTGTATTAAATTCGGATGCAATTTCTGTGTTTCATCGTCAATAAGAAGGTCCAAGGTATACAGTAAACCTGAAGTGAAGCATCGGAATCTAAAACTGGACTCACAGGCGAGGTTCAAAACACAGAAAGTGACAGTGTCAGTCCTCTTGTACTTAAGTCGGCACTGTGCATTTTAAATTTTACTCCGAAACAATTTCTGTGTTTCATCGTCAATAAGAAGGTGCAAGGTTTACAGTAAACTTGAAGTGAAGCATTGGAATCTTCAACTGGACTCACAGGAGAGGTTCAAATAATAGAAAGAGAGAGTGTCAGTCCTCTTTTACTTAGGTCGGCATTGTACCTTTTGTATTAAATTCTGATGCGATTTCTGTATTTCATCATCAATAAGAAGGTCCTAGGGATACAGTAAACCTGAAGTGAAGCATCGGAATCTAAAACTGGACTCACAGGATAGGTTCACATCATAGTAAGTGAGAGTGTCAGTCGTCTTGTACTTAAGTCGGCATTGTGCCTTTTGAATTTAATTCCGATGCAATTTCTGTGTTTCATCGTCAATAAGAATGTGCAAGGTATACAGTAAACCTGAAGTGAAGCATCGGAATCTAAAACTGGACCCACAGGAGAGGTTCAAATCATAGAAAATTAGAGAGTCAGTCCTATTGTACTTAAGTCGGCATTGTATCTTTTGTATTAAATGCGGATGCAATTTCTGTATTTCATCGTCAATAAGAAGGTCCAAGGGACACAGTAAAGTATCGGAATTTAAAACTGGACTCACAGGAGAGGTTCAAATCATAGAAAGAGAGAGTGTCAGTCCTCTTTTACTTAAGTCGGCATTGTGCCTTATGTATAAAATTCGGATGCAATTTCTGTATTTCATCGTCAATAAGAAGGTCCAAGGGATACAGTAAACCTGAAGTGAAGCATCGGAATCTAAAACTGGACTCACAGGAGAGGTTCAAATCATAGAAAGTGAGAGTGTTGTTCTCTTGTACCTAAGTCGGCATTGTGCCTTTTGTATTAAATTCCGATGTAATTTCTGTGTTTCATCGTCAATAAGAAGGTGCAAGGTATACAGTAAACCTGAAGTGAAGCATCGGAATCTAAAACTGGACTCACAGGAGAGGTTCAAATCATAGAAAGTGAGAGTTTCAGTCCTCCTTTACTTAAGTCGGCATTGTGCCTTTTGTATTAAATTCGGATGCAATTTCTGAATTTCATCGTCAATAAGAAGGTCCAAGGGATACAGTAAACCTGAAGTGAAGCATCGGAATCTAAAACTGCACTCACAGGAGAGGTTCAAATCATAGTAAGTGAGAGTGTCAGTCCTCTTGTACTTAAGTCGGTATTGTGCCTTTTGAATTAAATTTGGATGCTATTTCTGTATTTTATCGTCAATAAGAAGGACTAGGATATACAGTAAACCTGAAGTGAAGCATCGGAATCTAAAACTGGACTCACAGGAGAGGTTCAAATCATAGATAGTTAGAGTGTCAGTCCTCTTGTACTTAAGTCGGCATTGCGCCTTTTGAATTTAATTCCGATGCAGTTTCTGTGTTTCATCGTCAATAAGAATGTGCAAGGTATACAGTAAACCTAAAGTGAAGCATCGGAATCCAAAACTGGACTCACAGGAGAGGTTCAAATCATACAGAGTTAGAGTGTCAGTCCTCTTGTACTTAAGTCGTCATTGTGCCTTTTGTATTAAATTCCGATGTAATTTCTGTGTTTCATCGTCAATAAGAAGGTGCAAGGTATACAGTAAACCGGAAGTAAAGCATTGGAATCTAAAACTGGCCTCACAGGAGAGGTTCAAATCATGGAAACAGAGAGTGTCAGTCCTCTTTTACTTAAGTCGGCATTGTGCCTTATGTATTAAATTCGGATGCAATTTCTGTATTTCATCGTCAATAAGAAGGTCTAAGATATACAGTAAACCTGCAGTGAAGCATCGGAAACTAAAACTGGACTCACAGGAGAGGTTCAAATCATAGATAGTTAGAGTGTCAGTCCTCTTGTACTTAAGTCGGCATTGTGCCTTTTGTATTAAATTCGGATGCAATTTCTTTGTTTCATCGTCAATAAGAAGGTCCAAGGGATACAGTAAACCTGAAGTGAAGCACCGGAATCTAAAACTGGACTCACAGGAGAGGTTCAAATCATAGATAGAGTGTCAGTCCTCTTGTACTTAAGTCGGCATTGTGTCTTTTGAATTTAATTCCGATGCAATTTCTGTGTTTCATGGTCAATAAGAAGGTGCAAGGTATACAGTAAACCAGAAGTGAAGCATCGGAATCTAAAACTGGACTCACAGGAGAGGTTCAAATCATAGAAAGAGAGACGGTCAGTCCTCTTTTACTTAAGTCGGAATTGTGACTTTTGTATTAAATTCGGACGCAATTTCTGTATATCGTTGTCAATAAGACGGTCCAAGGGATACAGTAAACCTGAAGTGAAGCATCGGAATCTAAAACTGGACTCACAGGAGAGGTTCAGATCGTAGAAAGTGAGAGTGTTAGTCCTCTTTTACTTAAGTCGGCATTGTGCCTTTTGTATTAAATTTGGAAGCAATCTCTTTGTTTCATCGTCAATAAGAAGGTGCAAGGTATACAGTACACCTGAAGTGAAGCATCGGAATCTAAAACTGGACTCACAGGCGTGGTTCAAATCATAGAAAGTGAGAGTGTCAGTCCTCTTGTACTTAAGTCGGCACTGTGCATTTTAAATTTAACTCCGAAACAATTTCTGTGTTTCATCGTCAATAAGAAGGTGCAAGGTATACAGTAAACCTGAAGTGAAGCATTGGAATCTTAAACTGGACTCACAGGAGAGGTTCGAATAATAGAAAGAGAGAGTGTCAGTCCTCTTTTACTTAATTCGGCATTGTACCTTTTGTATTAAATTCGGATGCAATTTCTGTGTTTCATCGTCAATAAGAAGGTCCAAGGTATACAGTAAACCTGAAGTGAAGCATCGGAATCTAAAACTGGACTCACAGGCGAGGTTTCTAAACACAGAAAGAGACAGTGTCAGTCCTCTTGTACTTAAGTCGGTACTGTGCATTTTAAATTTAACTCCGAAACAATTTCTGTGTTTCATCGTCAATAAGAAGGTGCAAGGTATACAGTAAGCCTGAAGTGAAGCATTGGAATCTTAAACTGGACTCACAGGAGAGGTTCAAATAATAGAAAGAGAGAGTGTCAGTCCTCTTTTACTTAGGTCGGCATTGTACCTTTTGTATTAAATTCTGATGCGATTTCTGTATTTCATCATCAATAAGAAGGTCCAAGGGATACAGTAAACCTGAAGTGAAGCATCGGAATCTAAAACTGGACTCTCAGGATAGGTTCACATCATAGTAAGTGAGAGTGTCAGTCCTCTTGTACTTAGTCGGCATTGTGCCTTTTGAATTTAATTCCGATGTAATTTCTGTGTTTCATCGTCAATAAGAATGTGCAAGGTATACAGTAAACCTAAAGTGAAGCATCGGAATCTAAATCTGGACTCACAGGAGAGGTTCAAATCATACAGAGTTAGAGTGTCAGTCCTCTTGTACTTAAGTCGTCATTGTGCCTTTTGTATTAAATTCCGATGTAATTTCTGTGTTTCATCGTCAATAAGAAGGTGCAAGGTATACAGTAAATCGGAAGTGAAGCATTGGAATCTAAAACTGGCCTCACAGGAGAGGTTCAAATCATAGAAACAGAGAGTGTCAGTCCTCTTTTACTTAAGTCGGCATTGTGCCTTATGTATTAAATTCGGATGCAATTTCTGTATTTCATCGTCAATAAGAAGGTCCATGGGATACAATAAACCTGAAGTGCAGCATTGGAATCTAAAACTGGACTCACAGGAGAGGTTCAAATCATAGAGAGTGAGAGTGTCAGTCCCCTTGTACTTAAGTCGGCATTGTGCCTTTTGTATTAAATTCGGATGCAACTTCTTTGTTTCATCGTCAATAAGAAGGTCCAAGGGATACAGTAAACCTGAAGTGAAGCACCGGAATCTAAATCTGGACTCACAGGAGAGGTTCAAATCATAGATAGAGTGTCAGTCGTCTTGTACTTAAGTCGGCATTGTGTCTTTTGAATTTAATTCCGATGCAATTTCTGTGTTTCATCGTCAATAAGAAGGTGCAAGGTATACAGTAAACCAGAAGTGAAGCATCGGAATCTAAAACTGGACTCACAGGAGAGGTTCAAATCATAGAAAGAGAGAAGGTCAGTCCTCTTTTACTTAAGTCGGAATTGTGCCTTATGTATTAAATTCGGACGCAATTTCTGTATATCATCGTCAATAAGACGGTCCAAGGGATACAGTAAACCTGAAGTGAAGCATCAGAATCTAAAACTGGACTCACAGGAGAGGTTCAAATCGTAGAAAGTGAGAGTGTTAGTCCTCTTTTACTTAAGTCGGCATTGTGCCTTTTGTATTAAATTCGGATGCAATCTCAGTGTTTCATCGTCAATAAGAAGGTGCAAGGTATACAGTAAACCTGAAGTGAAGCATCGGAATCCAAAACTGCACTCAAAGGAGAGGTTCAAATCATAGTAAGTGTGAGTGTTAGTCCTCTTGTACTTAAGTCTGCATTATGCCTTTTGTATCATATTCCGATGTAATTTCTGTGTTTCATCGTCAATAAGTAGGTGCAAGGTATACAGTAAACCTGAAGTGAAGCATCGGAATCCAAAACGGGACTCACAGGAGAGGTTCAAATCATAGATAGAAGGTCAGTCCTCTTGTACTTAAGTCGGCATTGTGTCTTTTGAATTTAATTCCGATGCAATTTCTGTGTTTCATCGTCAATAAGTAGGTGCAAGGTGTACAGTAAACCTGAAGTGAAGCATCGGAATCCAAAACGGGACTCACAGGAGAGGTTCAAATCATAGAAAGTGAGAGTGTCAGTCCTCTTGTACCTAAGTCGGCATTGTGCCTTTTGTATTTAATTCCGATGAAATTTCTGTTTTTCATCGTCAATAAGAGGGTCCAAGAGATACAGTAAACCTGAAGTGTAGCATCGGAATCTGAAACTGGACTCACAGGAGAGGTTCAAATCATAGTAAGCGAGAGTGTCAGTCCTCTTGTACTTATGTCGGTATTGTGCCTTTTGAATTAAATTTGGATGAAATTTCTGTATTTCATCGTCAATAAGACGGTGCAATGTATACAGTAAACCTGTAGTGAAGCATCGGAATCCAAAACTGGACTCACAGGAGAGGTTCAAATCATAGAGAGTTAGAGTTTCAGTCCTCTTGTACTTAAGTCGGCATTGTGATTTTTGAATTTAATTCCGATGCAATTTCTGTGTTTCATCGTCAATAAGAAGGTGCAAGGTATACAGTAAACCTGAAGTGAACCATCGGAATCTAAAACTGGACCCACAGGAGAGGTTCAAATCATAGAATGTTAGAGTGTCAGTCCTCTTGTACTTAAGTCTGCATTGTGCCTTTTGAATTTAATTCCGATGCAATTTCTGTGTTTCATCGTCAATAATAAGGTGCAAGGTATACAGTAAACCTGAAGTGATGCATCGAAATCTAAAACTGGACTCACAGGATAGGTTCAAATCATAGAAAGAGAGAGTGACAGTCCTCTTTTACTTAAGTCGGCATTGTGCCTTTTGTATTAAATTCCGATGAAATTTCTGTGTTTCATCGTCAATAAGAAGGTCCTAGGTATACAGTAAACCTGAAGTGAAGCATCAGAATCTAAAACTGGACTCACAGGAGAGGTTCAAATCATAGTAAGTGAGAGTGTCAGTCCTCTTGTACTTAAGTCGGTATTGTGCCTTTTGAATTAAATTTGGATGCAATTTCTATATTTCATCGTCAATATGAAGGTTAAAGATATACAGTAAACCTGAAGTGAAGCGTGTGTGTGTTGGGGTATACGGGCGCTCAACATCGAGGTCATCAGCGCCCTGAAGTGAAGCATCGGAATCTAAAACTGGACTCACAGGAGTGGTTCAAATCATAGATAGTTAGAGTGTCAGTCCTCTTGTACTTAAGTCTGCATTGTGCCTTTTGAATTTAATTCCGATGCAATTTCTGTGCTTCATCGTCAATTAGAATGTGCAAGGTATACAGTAAACCTAAAGTGAAGCATCGGAATCCAAAACTGGACTCACAGGAGAGGTTCAAATCATACAGAGTTAGAGTGTCAGTCCTCTTGTACTTAAGTCGTCATTGTGCTTTTGTATTAAATTCCGATGTAATTTCTGTGTTTCATCGTCAATAAGAAGGTGCAAGGTATACAGTAAACCGGAAGTGAAGCATTGGAATCTAAAACTGGCCTCACAGGAGAGATTCAAATCATAGAAACAGAGAGTGTCAGTCCTCTTTTACTTACTCGGCATTGTGCCTTATGTAATAAATTCGGATGCAATTTCTGTATTTCATCGTCAATAAGAAGGTCCAAGGGATATAATAAACCTGAAGTGCAGCTTCGGAATCTAAAACTGGACTCACAGGAGATGTTCAAATCATAGAAAGTGAGAGTGTCAGTCCTCTTGTACTTAAGTCGGCATTGTGCCTTTTGTATTAAATTCGGATGCAATTTCTTTGTTTCATCGTCAATAAGAAGGTCCAAGGGATGCAGTAAACCTGAAGTGAAGTACCGGAATCTAAAACTGGACTCACAGGAGAGGTTCAAATGATAGATAGAGTGTCAGTCGTCTTGTACTTAAGTCGGCATTGTGTCTTTTGAATTTAATTCCGATGCAATTTCTGTGTTTCATCGTCAATAAGAAGGTGCAAGGTATACAGTAAACCAGAAGTGAAGCATCGGAATCTAAAACTGGACTCACAGGAGAGGTTCAAATCATAGAAAGAGAGAAGGTCAGTCCTCTATTACTTAAGTCGGAATTGTGCCTTATGTATTAAATTCGGACGCAATTTCTGTATATCATCGTCAATAAGACGGTCCAAGGGATACAGTAAACCTGAAGTGAAGCATCAGAATCTAAAACTGGACTCACAGGAGAGGTTCAAATCGTAGAAAGTGAGAGTGTTAGTCCTCTTTTACTTAAGTCGGCATTGTGCCTTTTGTATTAAATTCGGATGCAATCTCTGTGTTTCATCGTCAATAAGAAGGTGCAAGGTATACAGTACACCTGAAGTGAAGCATCGGAATCCAAAACTGCACTCACAGGAGAGGTTCAAATCATGGTAAGTGTGAGTGTTAGTCCTCTTGTACTTAAGTCTGCATTATGCCTTTTGTATTATATTCCGATGCAATTTCTGTGTTTCATCGTCAATAAGTAGGTGCAAGGTATACAGTAAACCTGAAGTGAAGCATCGGAATCCAAAACGGGACTCACAGGAGAGGTTCAAATCATAGATAGAGTGTCAGTCCTCTTGTACTTAAGTCGGCATTGTGTCTTTTGAATTTAATTCCGATGCAATTTCTGTGTTTCATCGTCAATAAGTAGGTGCAAGGTATACAGTAAACCTGAAGTGAAGCATCGGAATCCAAAACGGGACTCACAGGAGAGGTTCAAATCATAGAAAGTGAGAGTGTCAGTCCTCTTGTACCTAAGTCGGCATTGTGCCTTTTGTAATGAATTCGGATGCAATTTCTGTGTTTCATCGTCAATAAGCAGGTTCAAGGTATACAGTAAACCTGAAGTGAAGCATCGGAATCTAAAACTGGACTCACAGGATAGGTTCAAATCATAGAAAGTGAGATTGTTAGTCCTCTTGTACATAAGTCGGCATTGTGGCTTTTGTATTTAATTCCGATGAAATTTCTGTTTTTCATCGTCAATAAGAGGGTCCAAGAGATACAGTAAACCTGAAGTGAAGCATCGGTTTCTGAAACTGGACTCACAGGAGAGGTTAAAATCATAGTAAGAGAGAGTGTCAGTCCTCTTGTACTTATTTCGGTATTGTGCCTTTTGAATTAAATTTGGATGAAATTTCTGTATTTCATCGTCAATAAGACGGTGCAATGTATACAGTAAACCTGTAGTGAAGCATCGGAATCCAAAACTGGACTCACAGGAGAGGTTCAAATCATAGAGAGTTAGAGTTTCAGTCCTCTTGTACTTAAGTCGGCATTGTGATTTTTGAATTTAATTCCGATGCAATTTCTGTGTTTCATCGTCAATAAGAAGGTGCAAGGTATACAGTAAACCTGAAGTGAACCATCGGAATCTAAAACTGGACCCACAGGAGAGGTTCAAATCATAGAATGTTAGAGTGTCAGTCCTCTTGTACTTAAGTCGGCATTGTGCCTTTTGAATTTAATTCCGATGCAATTTCTGTGTTTCATCGTCAATAATAAGGTGCAAGGTATACAGTAAACCTGAAGTGATGCATCGAAATCTAAAACTGGACTCACAGGATAGGTTCAAATCATAGAAAGAGAGAGTGACCGTCCTCTTTTACTTAAGTCGGCATTGTGCCTTTTGTATGAAATTCCGATGAAATTTCTGTGTTTCATCGTCAATAAGAAGGTCCTAGGTATACAGTAAACCTGATGTGAAGCATCAGAATCTAAAACTGGACTCACAGGAGAGGTTCAAATCATAGTAAGTGAGAGTGTCAGTCATCTTGTACTTAAGTCGGTATTGTGCCTTTTGAACTAAATTTGGATGCAATTTCTGTATTTCATCGTCAATAAGAAGGTTCAAGATATACAGTAAACCTGAAGTGAAGCGTGTGTGTGTTGGGGTATACGGGCGCTCAACATCGAGGTCATCAGCGCCCTGAAGTGAAGCATCGGAATCTAAAACTGGACTCACAGGAGTGGTTCAAATCATAGATAGTTAGAGTGTCAGTCCTCTTGTACTTAAGTCTGCATTGTGCCTTTTGAATTTAATTCCGATGCAATTTCTGTGCTTCATCGTCAATTAGAATGTGCAAGGTATACAGTAAACCTAAAGTGAAGCATCGGAATCCAAAACTGGACTCACAGGAGAGGTTCAAATCATACAGAGTTAGAGTGTCAGTCCTCTTGTACTTAAGTCGTCATTGTGCTTTTGTATTAAATTCCGATGTAATTTCTGTGTTTCATCGTCAATAAGAAGGTGCAAGGTATACAGTAAACCGGAAGTGAAGCATTGGAATCTAAAACTGGCCTCACAGGAGAGATTCAAATCATAGAAACAGAGAGTGTCAGTCCTCTTTTACTTAAGTCGGCATTGTGCCTTATGTATTAAATTCGGATGCAATTTCTGTATTTCATCGTCAATAAGAAGGTCCAAGGGATATAATAAACCTGAAGTGCAGCTTCGGAATCTAAAACTGGACTCACAGGAGATGTTAAAATCATAGAAAGTGAGAGTGTCAGTCCTCTTGTACTTAAGTCGGCATTGTGCCTTTTGTATTACATTCGGATGCAATTTCTTTGTTTCATCGTCAATAAGAAGGTCCAAGGGATGCAGTAAACCTGAAGTGAAGCACCGGAATCTAAAACTGGACTCACAGGAGAGGTACAAATCATAGATAGAGTGTCAGTCCTCTTGTACTTAAGTCGGCATTGTGTCTTTTGAATTTAATTCCGATGCAATTTCTGTGTTTCATCGTCAATAAGAAGGTGTAAGGTATACAGTAAACCAGAAGTGAAGCATCGGAATCTAAAACTGGACTCACAGGAGAGGTTCAAATCATAGAGTGTTAGAGTGTCAGTCCCCTTGTACTTAAGTCGGCATTGTACCTTTTGAATATAATTCCGATGCAATTTCTGTGTTTCATCGTCAATAAGAAGGTGCAAGGTATACAGTAAACCTGAAGTGAAGCATCGGAATCTAAAACTGGACTCACAGGGGTGGTTCAAATCATAGAAAGAGAGACGGTCAGTCCTCTTTTACTTAAGTCGGAATTGTGACTTATGTATTAAATTCGGACGCAATTTCTGTATATCATCGTCAATAAGACGGTCCAAGGGATACAGTAAACCTGAAGTGAAGCATCGGAATCTAAAACTGGACTCACAGGGGAGGTTCAAATCGTAGAAAGTGAGAGTGTTAGTCCTGTTTTACTTAAGCCGGCATTGTGCCTTTTGTATTAAATTCGGATGCAATCTCTGTGTTTCATCGTCAATAAGAAGGTGCAAGGTATACAGTAAACCTGAAGTGAAGCATCGGAATCCGAAACTGCACTCACAGGAGAGGTTCAAATCATAGTATGTGTGAGTGTTAGTCCTCTTGTACTTAAGTCTGCATTATGCCTTTTGTATTATATTCCGATGTAATTTCTGTGTTTCATCGTCAATAAGTAGGTGCAAGGTATACAGTAAACCAGAAGTGAAGCATCGGAATCCAAAACGGGACTCACAGGAGAGGTTCAAATCATAGATAGAGTGTCAGTCCTCTTGTACTTAAGTCGGCATTGTGTCTTTTGAATTTAATTCCGATGCAATTTCTGTGTTTCATCGTCAATAAGTAGGTGCAAGGTATACAGTAAACCTGAAGTGAAGCATCGGAATCCAAAACGGGACTCACAGGAGAGCTTCAAATCATAGAAAGTGAGAGTGTCAGTCCTCTTGTACCTAAGTCGGCATTGTGCCTTTTGTATTGAATTCGGATGCAATTTCTGTGTTTCATCGTCAATAAGCAGGTTCAAGGTATACAGTAAACCTGAAGTGAAGCATCGGAATCTAAAACTGGACTCACAGGATAGGTTCAAATCATAGAAAGTGAGATTGTTAGTCCTCTTGTACATAAGTCGGCATTGTGGCTTTTGTATTTATTTCCGATGAAATTTCTGTTTTTCATCGTCAATAAGAGGGTCCAAGAGATACAGTAAACCTGAAGTGAAGCATCGGAATCTGAAACTGGACTCACAGGAGAGGTTCAAATCATAGTAAGAGAGAGTGTCAGTCCTCTTGTACTTATGTCGGTATTGTGCCTTTTGAATTAAATTTGGATGAAATTTCTGTATTTCATCGTCAATAAGACGGTGCAATGTATACAGTAAACCTGTAGTGAAGCATCGGAATCCAAAACTGGACTCACAGGAGAGGTTCAAATCATAGAGAGTTAGAGTTTCAGTCCTCTTGTACTTAAGTCGGCATTGTGATTTTTGAATTTAATTCCGATGCAATTTCTGTGTTTCATCGTCAATAAGAAGGTGCAAGGTATACAGTAAACCTGAAGTGAACCATCGGAATCTAAAACTGGACCCACAGGAGAGGTTCAAATCATAGAATGTTAGAGTGTCAGTCCTCTTGTACTTAAGTCGGCATTGTGCCTTTTGAATTAAATTTGGATGCAATTTCTGTATTTCATTGTCAATAAGAAGGTTCAAGATATACAGTAAACCTGAAGTGAAGCGTGTGTGTGTTGGGGTATACGGGCGCTCAACATCGAGGTCATCAGCGCCCTGAAGTGAAGCATCGGAATCTAAAACTGGACTCACAGGAGTGGTTCAAATCATAGATAGTTAGAGTGTCAGTCCTCTTGTACTTAAGTCTGCATTGTGCCTTTTGAATTTAATTCCGATGCAATTTCTGTGCTTCATCGTCAATTAGAATGTGCAAGGTATACAGTAAACCTAAAGTGAAGCATCGGAATCCAAAACTGGACTCACAGGAGAGGTTCAAATCATACAGAGTTAGAGTGTCAGTCCTCTTGTACTTAAGTCGTCATTGTGCTTTTGTATTAAATTCCGATGTAATTTCTGTGTTTCATCGTCAATAAGAAGGTGCAAGGTATACAGTAAACCGGAAGTGAAGCATTGGAATCTAAAACTGGCCTCACAGGAGAGATTCAAATCATAGAAACAGAGAGTGTCAGTCCTCTTTTACTTAAGTCGGCATTGTGCCTTATGTATTAAATTCGGATGCAATTTCTGTATTTCATCGTCAATAAGAAGGTCCAAGGGATATAATAAACCTGAAGTGCAGCTTCGGAATCTAAAACTGGACTCACAGGAGATGTTCAAATCATAGAAAGTGAGAGTGTCAGTCCTCTTGTACTTAAGTCGGCATTGTGCCTTTTGTATTAAATTCGGATGCAATTTCTTTGTTTCATCGTCAATAAGAAGGTCCAAGGGATGCAGTAAACCCGAAGTGAAGCATCGGAATCTAAAACTGGACTCACAGGAGAGGTTCAAATCATAGATAGAGTGTCAGTCGTCTTGTAGTTAAGTCGGCATTGTGTCTTTTGAATTTAATTCCGATGCAATTTCTGTGTTTCATCGTCAATAAGAAGGTGCAAGGTATACAGTAAACCAGAAGTGAAGCATCGGAATCTAAAACTGGACTCACAGGAGAGGTTCAAATCATAGAAAGAGAGAAGGTCAGTCCTCTTTTACTTAAGTCGGAATTGTGCCTTATGTATTAAATTCGGACGCAATTTCTGTATATCATCGTCAATAAGACGGTCCAAGGGATACAGTAAACCTGAAGTGAAGCATCAGAATCTAAAACTGGACTCACAGGAGAGGTTCAAATCGTAGAAAGTGAGAGTGTTAGTCCTCTTTTACTTAAGTCGGCATTGTGCCTTTTGTATTAAATTCGGATGCAATCTCTGTGTTTCATCGTCAATAAGAAGGTGCAAGGTATCCAGTAAACCTGAAGTGAAGCATCGGAATCCAAAACTGCACTCACAGGAGAGGTTCAAATCATAGTAAGTGTGAGTGTTAGTCCTCTTGTACTTAAGTCTGAATTATGCCTTTTGTATTATAATCCGATGTAATTTCTGTGTTTCATCGTCAATAAGTAGGTGCAAGGTATACAGTAAACCTGAAGTGAAGCATCGGAATCCAAAACGGGACTCACAGGAGAGGTTCAAATCATAGATAGAGTGTCAGTCCTCTTGTACTTAAGTCGGCATTGTGTCTTTTGAATTTAATTCCGATGCAATTTCTGTGTTTCATCGTCAATAAGTAGGTGCAAGGTATACAGTAAACCTGAAGTGAAGCATCGGAATCCAAAACGGGACTCACAGGAGAGGTTCAAATCATAGAAAGTGAGAGTGTCAGTCCTCTTGTACCTAAGTCGGCATTGTGCCTTTTGTATTGAATTCGGATGCAATTTCTGTGTTTCATCGTCAATAAGCAGGTTCAAGGTATACAGTAAACCTGAAGTGAAGCATCGGAATCTAAAACTGGACTCACAGGATAGGTTCAAATCATAGAAAGTGAGATTGTTAGTCCTCTTGTACATAAGTCGGCATTGTGGCTTTTGTATTTAATTCCGAAGAAATTTCTGTTTTTCATCGTCAATAAGAGGGTCAAAGAGATACAGTAAACCTGAAGTGAAGCATCGGAATCTGAAACTGGACTCACAGGAGAGGTTCAAATCATAGTAAGAGAGAGTGTCAGTCCTCTTGTACTTATGTCGGTATTGTGCCTTTTGAATTAAATTTGGATGAAATTTCTGTATTTCATCGTCAATAAGACGGTGCAATGTATACAGTAAACCTGTAGTGAAGCATCGGAATCCAAAACTGGACTCACAGGAGAGGTTCAAATCATAGAGAGTTAGAGTTTCAGTCCTCTTGTACTTAAGTCGGCATTGTGATTTTTGAATTTAATTCCGATGCAATTTCTGTGTTTCATCGTCAATAAGAAGGTGCAAGGTATACAGTAAACCTGAAGTGAACCATCGGAATCTAAAACTGGACCCACAGGAGAGGTTCAAATCATAGAATGTTAGAGTGTCAGTCCTCTTGTACGTAAGTCGGCATTGTGATTTTTGAATTTAATTCCGATGCAATTTCTGTGTTTCATCGTCAATAAGAAGGTGCAAGGTATACAGTAAACCTGAAGTGAACCATCGGAATCTAAAACTGGACCCACAGGAGAGGTTCAAATCATAGAATGTTAGAGTGTCAGTCCTCTTGTACTTAAGTCTGCATTGTGCCTTTTGAATTTAATTCCGATGCAATTTCTGTGCTTCATCGTCAATTAGAATGTGCAAGGTATACAGTAAACCTAAAGTGAAGCATCGGAATCCAAAACTGGACTCACAGGAGAGGTTCAAATCATACAGAGTTCGAGTGTCAGTCCTCTTGTACTTAAGTCGTCATTGTGGTTTTGTATTAAATTCCGATGTAATTTCTGTGTTTCATCGTCAATAAGAAGGTGCAAGGTATACAGTAAACCGGAAGTGAAGCATTGGAATCTAAAACTGGCCTCACAGGAGAGATTCAAATCATAGAAACAGAGAGTGTCGGTCCTCTTTTACTTAAGTCGGCATTGTGCCTTATGTATTAAATTCGGATGCAATTTCTGTATTTCATCGTCAATAAGAAGGTCCAAGGGATATAATAAACCTGAAGTGCAGCTTCGGAATCTAAAACTGGACTCACAGGAGATGTTCAAATCATAGAAAGTGAGAGTGTCAGTCCTCTTGTACTTAAGTCGGCATTGTGCCTTTTGTATTAAATTCGGATGCAATTTCTTTGTTTCATCGTCAATAAGAAGGTCCAAGGAATGCAGTAAACCTGAAGTGAAGCACCGGAATCTAAAACTGGACTCACAGGAGAGGTACAAATCATAGATAGAGTGTCAGTCCTCTTGTACTTAAGTCGGCATTGTGTCTTTTGAATTTAATTCCGATGCAATTTCTGTGTTTCATCGTCAATAAGAAGGTGTAAGGTATACAGTAAACCAGAAGTGAAGCATCGGAATCTAAAACTGGACTCACAGGAGAGGTTCAAATCATAGAGTGTTAGAGTGTCAGTCCCCTTGTACTTAAGTCGGCATTGTACCTTTTGAATATAATTCCGATGCAATTTCTGTGTTTCATCGTCAATAAGAAGGTGCAAGGTATACAGTAAACCTGAAGTGAAGCATCGGAATCTAAAACTGGACTCACAGGGGTGGTTCAAATCATAGAAAGAGAGACGGTCAGTCCTCTTTTACTTAAGTCGGAATTGTGACTTATGTATTAAATTCGGACGCAATTTCTGTATATCATCGTCAATAAGACGGTCCAAGGGATACAGTAAACCTGAAGTGAAGCATCGGAATCTAAAACTGGACTCACAGGGGAGGTTCAAATCGTAGAAAGTGAGAGTGTTAGTCCTGTTTTACTTAAGCCGGCATTGTGCCTTTTGTATTAAATTCGGATGCAATCTCTGTGTTTCATCGTCAATAAGAAGGTGCAAGGTATACAGTAAACCTGAAGTGAAGCATCGGAATCCGAAACTGCACTCACAGGAGAGGTTCAAATCATAGTATGTGTGAGTGTTAGTCCTCTTGTACTTAAGTCTGCATTATGCCTTTTGTATTATATTCCGATGTAATTTCTGTGTTTCATCGTCAATAAGTAGGTGCAAGGTATACAGTAAACCAGAAGTGAAGCATCGGGATCCAAAACGGGACTCACAGGAGAGGTTCAAATCATAGATAGAGTGTCAGTCCTCTTGTACTTAAGTCGGCATTGTGTCTTTTGAATTTAATTCCGATGCAATTTCTGTGTTTCATCGTCAATAAGTAGGTGCAAGGTATACAGTAAACCTGAAGTGAAGCATCGGAATCCAAAACGGGACTCACAGGAGAGCTTCAAATCATAGAAAGTGAGAGTGTCAGTCCTCTTGTACCTAAGTCGGCATTGTGCCTTTTGTATTGAATTCGGATGCAATTTCTGTGTTTCATCGTCAATAAGCAGGTTCAAGGTATACAGTAAACCTGAAGTGAAGCATCGGAATCTAAAACTGGACTCACAGGATAGGTTCAAATCATAGAAAGTGAGATTGTTAGTCCTCTTGTACATAAGTCGGCATTGTGGCTTTTGTATTTATTTCCGATGAAATTTCTGTTTTTCATCGTCAATAAGAGGGTCCAAGAGATACAGTAAACCTGAAGTGAAGCATCGGAATCTGAAACTGGACTCACAGGAGAGGTTCAAATCATAGTAAGAGAGAGTGTCAGTCCTCTTGTACTTATGTCGGTATTGTGCCTTTTGAATTAAATTTGGATGAAATTTCTGTATTTCATCGTCAATAAGACGGTGCATTGTATACAGTAAACCTGTAGTGAAGCATCGGAATCCAAAACTGGACTCACAGGAGAGGTTCAAATCATAGAGAGTTAGAGTTTCAGTCCTCTTGTACTTAAGTCGGCATTGTGATTTTTGAATTTAATTCCGATGCAATTTCTGTGTTTCATCGTCAATAAGAAGGTGCAAGGTATACAGTAAACCTGAAGTGAACCATCGGAATCTAAAACTGGACCCACAGGAGAGGTTCAAATCATAGAATGTTAGAGTGTCAGTCCTCTTGTACTTAAGTCGGCATTGTGCCTTTTGAATTAAATTTGGATGCAATTTCTGTATTTCATTGTCAATAAGAAGGTTCAAGATATACAGTAAACCTGAAGTGAAGCGTGTGTGTGTTGGGGTATACGGGCGCTCAACATCGAGGTCATCAGCGCCCTGAAGTGAAGCATCGGAATCTAAAACTGGACTCACAGGAGTGGTTCAAATCATAGATAGTTAGAGTGTCAGTCCTCTTGTACTTAAGTCTGCATTGTGCCTTTTGAATTTAATTCCGATGCAATTTCTGTGCTTCATCGTCAATTAGAATGTGCAAGGTATACAGTAAACCTAAAGTGAAGCATCGGAATCCAAAACTGGACTCACAGGAGAGGTTCAAATCATACAGAGTTAGAGTGTCAGTCCTCTTGTACTTAAGTCGTCATTGTGCTTTTGTATTAAATTCCGATGTAATTTCTGTGTTTCATCGTCAATAAGAAGGTGCAAGGTATACAGTAAACCGGAAGTGAAGCATTGGAATCTAAAACTGGCCTCACAGGAGAGATTCAAATCATAGAAACAGAGAGTGTCAGTCCTCTTTTACTTAAGTCGGCATTGTGCCTTATGTATTAAATTCGGATGCAATTTCTGTATTTCATCGTCAATAAGAAGGTCCAAGGGATATAATAAACCTGAAGTGCAGCTTCGGAATCTAAAACTGGACTCACAGGAGATGTTCAAATCATAGAAAGTGAGAGTGTCAGTCCTCTTGTACTTAAGTCGGCATTGTGCCTTTTGTATTAAATTCGGATGCAATTTCTTTGTTTCATCGTCAATAAGAAGGTCCAAGGGATGCAGTAAACCCGAAGTGAAGCACCGGAATCTAAAACTGGACTCACAGGAGAGGTTCAAATCATAGATAGAGTGTCAGTCGTCTTGTAGTTAAGTCGGCATTGTGTCTTTTGAATTTAATTCCGATGCAATTTCTGTGTTTCATCGTCAATAAGAAGGTGCAAGGTATACAGTAAACCAGAAGTGAAGCATCGGAATCTAAAACTGGACTCACAGGAGAGGTTCAAATCATAGAAAGAGTCAGTCCTCTTTTACTTAAGTCGGAATTGTGCCTTATGTATTAAATTCGGACGCAATTTCTGTATATCATCGTCAATAAGACGGTCCAAGGGATACAGTAAACCTGAAGTGAAGCATCAGAATCTAAAACTGGACTCACAGGAGAGGTTCAAATCGTAGAAAGTGAGAGTGTTAGTCCTCTTTTACTTAAGTCGGCATTGTGCCTTTTGTATTAAATTCGGATGCAATCTCTGTGTTTCATCGTCAATAAGAAGGTGCAAGGTATCCAGTAAACCTGAAGTGAAGCATCGGAATCCAAAACTGCACTCACAGGAGAGGTTCAAATCTTAGTAAGTGTGAGTGTTAGTCCTCTTGTACTTAAGTCTGAATTATGCCTTTTGTATTATAATCCGATGTAATTTCTGTGTTTCATCGTCAATAAGTAGGTGCAAGGTATACAGTAAACCTGAAGTGAAGCATCGGAATCCAAAACGGGACTCACAGGAGAGGTTCAAATCATAGATAGAGTGTCAGTCCTCTTGTACTTAAGTCGGCATTGTGTCTTTTGAATTTAATTCCGATGCAATTTCTGTGTTTCATCGTCAATAAGTAGGTGCAAGGTATACAGTAAACCTGAAGTGAAGCATCGGAATCCAAAACGGGACTCACAGGAGAGGTTCAAATCATAGAAAGTGAGAGTGTCAGTCCTCTTGTACCTAAGTCGGCATTGTGCCTTTTGTATTGAATTCGGATGCAATTTCTGTGTTTCATCGTCAATAAGCAGGTTCAAGGTATACAGTAAACCTGAAGTGAAGCATCGGAATCTAAAACTGGACTCACAGGATAGGTTCAAATCATAGAAAGTGAGATTGTTAGTCCTCTTGTACATAAGTCGGCATTGTGGCTTTTGTATTTAATTCCGAAGAAATTTCTGTTTTTCATCGTCAATAAGAGGGTCAAAGAGATACAGTAAACCTGAAGTGAAGCATCGGAATCTGAAACTGGACTCACAGGAGAGGTTCAAATCATAGTAAGAGAGAGTGTCAGTCCTCTTGTACTTATGTCGGTATTGTGCCTTTTGAATTAAATTTGGATGAAATTTCTGTATTTCATCGTCAATAAGACGGTGCAATGTATACAGTAAACCTGTAGTGAAGCATCGGAATCCAAAACTGGACTCACAGGAGAGGTTCAAATCATAGAGAGTTAGAGTTTCAGTCCTCTTGTACTTAAGTCGGCATTGTGATTTTTGAATTTAATTCCGATGCAATTTCTGTGTTTCATCGTCAATAAGAAGGTGCAAGGTATACAGTAAACCTGAAGTGAACCATCGGAATCTAAAACTGGACCCACAGGAGAGGTTCAAATCATAGAATGTTAGAGTGTCAGTCCTCTTGTACGTAAGTCGGCATTGTGATTTTTGAATTTAATTCCGATGCAATTTCTGTGTTTCATCGTCAATAAGAAGGTGCAAGGTATACAGTAAACCTGAAGTGAACCATCGGAATCTAAAACTGGACCCACAGGAGAGGTTCAAATCATAGAATGTTAGAGTGTCAGTCCTCTTGTACTTAAGTCTGCATTGTGCCTTTTGAATTTAATTCCGATGCAATTTCTGTGCTTCATCGTCAATTAGAATGTGCAAGGTATACAGTAAACCTAAAGTGAAGCATCGGAATCCAAAACTGGACTCACAGGAGAGGTTCAAATCATACAGAGTTCGAGTGTCAGTCCTCTTGTACTTAAGTCGTCATTGTGGTTTTGTATTAAATTCCGATGTAATTTCTGTGTTTCATCGTCAATAAGAAGGTGCAAGGTATACAGTAAACCGGAAGTGAAGCATTGGAATCTAAAACTGGCCTCACAGGAGAGATTCAAATCATAGAAACAGAGAGTGTCGGTCCTCTTTTACTTAAGTCGGCATTGTGCCTTATGTATTAAATTCGGATGCAATTTCTGTATTTCATCGTCAATAAGAAGGTCCAAGGGATATAATAAACCTGAAGTGCAGCTTCGGAATCTAAAACTGGACTCACAGGAGATGTTCAAATCATAGAAAGTGAGAGTGTCAGTCCTCTTGTACTTAAGTCGGCATTGTGCCTTTTGTATTAAATTCGGATGCAATTTCTTTGTTTCATCGTCAATAAGAAGGTCCAAGGAATGCAGTAAACCTGAAGTGAAGCACCGGAATCTAAAACTGGACTCACAGGAGAGGTACAAATAATAGATAGAGTGTCAGTCCTCTTGTACTTAAGTCGGCATTGTGTCTTTTGAATTTAATTCCGATGCAATCTCTGTGTTTCATCGTCAATAAGAAGGTGTAAGGTATACAGTAAAGCAGAAGTGAAGCATCGGAATCTAAAACTGGACTCACAGGAGAGGTTCAAATCATAGAGTGTTAGAGTGTCAGTCCCCTTGTACTTAAGTCGGCATTGTACCTTTTGAATATAATTCCGATGCAATTTCTGTGTTTCATCGTCAATAAGAAGGTGCAAGGTATACAGTAAACCTGAAGTGAAGCATCGGAATCTAAAACTGGACTCACAGGGGTGGTTCAATTCATAGAAAGAGAGACGGTCAGTCCTCTTTTACTTATGTCGGAATTGTGACTTATGTATTAAATTCGGACGCAATTTCTGTATATCATCGTCAATAAGACGGTCCAAGGGATACAGTAAACCTGAAGTGAAGCATCGGAATCTAAAACTGGACTCACAGGAGAGGTTCAAATCGTAGAAAGTGAGAGTGTTAGTCCTGTTTTACTTAAGCCGGCATTGTGCCTTTTGTATTAAATTCGGATGCAATCTCTTGTTTCATCGTCAATAAGAAGGTGCAAGATATACAGTAAACCTGAAGTGAAGCATCGGAATCCATAACTGGACCCACAGGAGAGGTTCAAATCATAGAAAGTGAGAGTGTTAGTCCTCTTGTACTTAAGTCGCCATTATGCCTTTTGTATTCAATTCCGATGTAATTTCTGTGTTTCATCGTCAATAAGAAGGTGCAAGGTATAAAGTAAACCTAAAGTGAAGCATCGGAAAGTAAAACTGGACTCACAGGAGAGGTTCAAATAATAGAAAGTGAGAGTGTCAGTCATCTTTTACTTAAGTCGGCATTGTGCCTTTTGTATTAAATTCAGATGTAATTTATGAATTTCATCGTCAATAAGAAGGTCCAAGGGAGACAGTAAACCTGAAGTGAAGCATCGGAATCTAAAAGTGGACTCACAGGCGAGGTTCAAATCATAGAAAGTGAGAGTGTCAGTCCTCTTGTACTTAAGTCGGCACTGTGCATTTTAAATTTAACTCCGAAACAATTTCTGTGTTTCATCGTCAATAAGAAGGTGCAAGGTATACAGTAAACCTGAAGTGAAGCATTGGAATCTTAACCTGGACTCACAGGAGAGATTCGAATAATAGAAAGAGAGAGTGTCAGTCCTCTTTTACTTAAGTCGGCATTGTACCTTTTGTATTAAATTCGGATGCAATTTCTGTGTTTCATCGTCAATAAGAAGGTGCAAGGTATACAGTAAACCTGAAGTGAAGCATTGGAATCTTAAACTGGACTCACAGGAGAGGTTCAAATAATAGAAAGAGAGAGTGTCAGTCCTCTTTTACTTAAGTCGGCATTGTACCTTTTGTATTAAATTCGGATGCGATTTCTGTATTTCATCATCAATAAGAAGGTCCAAGGGATACAGTAAACCTGAAGTGAATCATCGGAATCTAAAACTGGTCTCACAGGAGAGGTTCACATCTTAGCAAGGGAGAGTGTCAGTCCTCTTGTACTTAAGTCGGCATTGTGCCTTTTGAATTTAATTCCGATGCAATTTCTGTGTTTCATCGTCAATAAGACGGTGCAAGGTATACAGTAAACCTAAAGTGAAGCATCGGAATCTAAAACTGGACTCACAGGAGAGGTTCAAATCATACAGAGTTAGAGTGTCAGTCCTCTTGTACTTAAGTCGGCATTGTGCCTTTTGTATTAAATTCCGATGTAATTTCTGTGTTTCATCGTCAATAAGAAGGTGCAAGGTATACAGTAAACCGGAAGTGAAGCTTTCGAATCTAAAACTGGCCTCACAGGAGAGGTTCAAATCATAGAAACAGAGAGTGTCAGTCCTCTTGTACTTATGTCGGTATTGTGCCTTTTGAATTAAATTTCGATGAAATTTCTGTATTTCATCGTCAATAAGAAGGTCCAAGATATACAGTAAACCTGAAGTGAAGCTTTGGAATCTAAACCTGGACTCACAGGAGTGGTTCAAATCATAGAAAGTTAGAGTGTCAGGCCTCTTGTACTTAAGTCAGCATTGGCTTTTTGAATTTAATTCCGATGCAATTTCTGTGTTTCATCGTCAATAAGACGGTGCAATGTATACAGTAAACCTGAAGTGAAGCATCGGAATCCAAAACTGGACTCACAGGAGAGGTTCAAATCATAGAGAGTTAGAGTTTCAGTCCTCTTGTACTTAAGTCGGCATTGTGCCTTTTGAATTTAATTCCGGTCAGTCCTCTTGTACTTAAGTCGGCATTGTATCTTTTATATTAAATGCGGATGTAATTTCTGTATTTCATCGTCAATAAGAAGGTCCAAGGGATACAGTAAAGCATCGGAATCTAAAACTGGACTCACAGGAGAGGTTCAGATCATAGAAAGATAGAGTGTCAGTCCTCTTGTACTTAAGTCGGCATTGTGCCTTTTGAATTTAATTCCGATGCAATTTCTGTGTTTCATCGTCGATAAGAAGGTGCAAGGTATACAGTAAACCTGAAGTGATGCATCGGAATCTAAAACTAGACTCACAGGATAGGTTCAAATCATAGAAAGAGAGAGTGACAGTCCTCTTATACTTAAGTCGGCATTGTGCCTTTTGTATTAAATTCCGATGAATTTTCTGTGTTTCATCGTCAATAAGAAGGTCCTAGGTATACAGTAAACCTGAAGTGAAGCACCGGAATGTAAAACTGGACTCACAGGAGAGGTTCAAATCATAGTAAGTGAGACTGTCAGTCCTCTTGTACTTAAGTCGGTATTGTGCCTTTTGAATTAAATTTGGATGCAATTTCTGTATTTCATCGTCAATAAGAAGGTCCAAGATATACAGTAAACCTGAAGTGAAGCATCGGAATCTAAAACTGGACTCACAGGAGAGGTTCAAATTATAGATAGTTAGAGTGTCAGTCCTCTTGTACTTAAGTCGGCATTGTGCCTTTTGAATTTAATTCCGATGCAATTTCTGTGCTTCATCGTCAATAAGAATGTGCAAGGTATACAGTAAACCTAAAGTGAAGCATCGGTATCCAAAACTGGACTCACAGGAGAGGTTCAAATCATACAGAGTTAGAGTGTCAGTCCTCTTGTACTTAAGTCGGTATTGTGCCTTTTGTATTAAATTCCGATGTAATTTCTGTGTTACATCGTCAATAAGAAGGTGCAAGGTATACAGTAAACCGGAAGTGAAGCAATGGAATCTAAAACTGGCCTCACAGGAGAGGTTCAAATCATAGAAACCGAGAGTGTCAGTCCTCTTTTACTTAAGTCGGCATTGTGCCTTATGTATTAAATTCGGATGCAATTTCTGTATTTCATCGTCAATAAGAAGGTCGAAGGGATACAATAAACCTGAAGTGAAGCATCGGAATCTAAAACTGGACTCACAGGAGAGGTTCAAATCGTAGAAAGTGAGAGTATTAGTCCTGTTTTACTTAAGCCGGCATTGTGCCTTTTGTATTAAATTCGGATGCAATCTCTGTGTTTCATCGTCAATAAGAAGGTGCAAGGTATACAGTAAACCTGAAGTGAAGCATCGGAATCCATAACTGGACTCACAGGAGAGGTTCAAATCATAGAAAGTGAGAGTGTTAGTCCTCTTGTACTTAAGTCGGCATTATACCTTTTGTATTAAATTCCGATGTAATTTCTGTGTTTCATCGTCAATAAGAAGGTGCAAGGTATAAAGTAAACCTGAAGTGAAGCATCGGAATCTAAAACTGGACTCAAAGGAGAGGTTCAAATAATAGAAAGTGAGAGTGTCAGTCATCTTTTACTTAAGTCGGCATTGTGCCTTTTGTATTAAATTCATATGCAATTTTTGAATTTCATCGTCAATAAGAAGGTCCAAGGGATACAGTAGACCTGAAGTGAAGCATCGGAATCTAAAAGTGGACTCACAGGAGAGGTTCAAATCATAGAAAGTGAGAGTGTCAGTCCTCTTGTACTTAAGTCGGCACTGTGCATTTTAAATTTAACTCCGAAACAATTTCTGTGTTTCATCGTCAATAAGAAGGTGCAAGGTATACAGTAAACCTGAAGTGAAGCATTGGAATCTTAAACTGGACTCACAGGAGAAGTTCTAATAATAGAAAGAGAGAGTGTCAGTCCTCTTGTACTTAAGTCGGCATTGTGCCTTTTGAATTTAATTCCGATGCAATTTCTGTGTTTCATCGTCAATAAGACGGTGCAAGGTATACAGTAAACCTAAAGTGAAGCATCGGAATCTAAAACTGGACTCACAGGAGAGGTTCAAATCATACAGAGTTAGAGTGTCAGTCCTCTTGTACTTAAGTCGGCATTGTGCCTTTTGTATTAAATTCCGATGTAATTTCTGTGTTTCATCGTCAATAAGAAGGTGCAAGGTATACAGTAAACCGGAAGTGAAGCTTTCGAATCTAAAACTGGCCTCACAGGAGAGGTTCAAATCATAGAAACAGAGAGTGTCAGTCCTCTTGTACTTATGTCGGTATTGTGCCTTTTGAATTAAATTTCGATGAAATTTCTGTATTTCATCGTCAATAAGAAGGTCCAAGATATACAGTAAACCTGAAGTGAAGCATTGGAATCTAAACCTGGACTCACAGGAGTGGTTCAAATCATAGAAAGTTAGAGTGTCAGTCCTCTTGTACTTAAGTCAGCATTGGCTTTTTGAATTTAATTCCGATGCAATTTCTGTGTTTCATCGTCAATAAGACGGTGCAATGTATACAGTAAACCTGAAGTGAAGCATCGGAATCCAAAACTGGACTCACAGGAGAGGTTCAAATCATAGAGAGTTAGAGTTTCAGTCCTCTTGTACTTAAGTCGGCATTGTGCCTTTTGAATTTAATTCCGATGCATTTTCTGTGTTTCATCGTCAATAAGAAGACGCAAGGTATACAGTAAACCTGAAGTGAACCATCGGAATCTAAAACTGGACCCACAGGAGAGGTTCAAATCATAGAAAGTTAGAGTGTCAGTCCTCTTGTACTTAAGTCGGCATTGTATCTTTTATATTAAATGCGGATGTAATTTCTGTATTTCATCGTCAATAAGAAGTTCCAAGGGATACAGTAAAGCATCGGAATCTAAAACTGGACTCACAGGAGAGGTTCAGATCATAGAAAGATAGAGTGTCAGTCCTCTTGTACTTAAGTCGGCATTGTGCCTTTTGAATTTAATTCGGATGCAATTTCTGTGTTTCATCGTCGATAAGAAGGTGCAAGGTATACAGTAAACCTGAAGTGATGCATCGGAATCTAAAACTAGACTCACAGGATAGGTTCAAATCATAGAAAGAGAGAGTGACAGTCCTCTTTTACTTAAGTCGGCATTGTGCCTTTTGTATTAAATTCCGATGAATTTTCTGTGTTTCATCGTCAATAAGAAGGTCCTAGGTATACAGTAAACCTGAAGTGAAGCATCGGAATCTAAAACTGGACTCACGGGAGAGGTTCAAATCATAGTAAGTGAGACTGTCAGTCCTCTTGTACTTAAGTCGGTATTGTGCCTTTTGAATTAAATTTGGATGCAATTTCTGTATTTCATCGTCAATAAGAAGGTCCAAGATATACAGTAAACCTGAAGTGAAGCATCGGAATCTAAAACTGGACTCACAGGAGAGGTTCAAATCATAGATAGTTAGAGTGTCAGTCCTCTTGTACTTAAGTCGGCATTGTGCCTTTTGAATTTAATTCCGATGCAATTTCTGTGCTTCATCGTCAATAAGAATGTGCAAGGTATACAGTAAACCTAAAGTGAAGCATCGGAATCCAAAACTGGACTCACAGGAGAGGTTCAAATCATACAGAGTTAGAGTGTCAGTCCTCTTGTACTTAAGTCGGTATTGTGCCTTTTGTATTAAATTCCGATGTAATTTCTGTGTTTCATCGTCAATAAGAAGGTGCAAGGTATACAGTAAACCGGAAGTGAAGCATTGGAATCTAAAACTGGCCTCACAGGAGAGGTTCAAATCATAGAAACAGAGAGTGTCAGTCCTCTTTTACTTAAGTCGGCATTGTGCCTTATGTATTAAATTCGGATGCAATTTCTGTATTTCATCGTCAATAAGAAGGTCGAAGGGATACAATAAACCTGAAGTGAAGCATCGGAATCTAAAACTGGACTCACAGGAGAGGTTCAAATCGTAGAAAGTGAGAGTATTAGTCCTGTTTTACTTAAGCCGGCATTGTGCCTTTTGTATTAAATTCGGATGCAATCTCTGAGTTTCATCGTCAATAAGAAGGTGCAAGGTATACAGTAAACCTGAAGTGAAGCATCGGAATCCATAACTGGACTCACAGGAGAGGTTCAAATCATAGAAAGTGAAAGTGTTAGTCCTCTTGTACTTAAGTCGGCATTATACCTTTTGTATTAAATTCCGATGTAATTTCTGTGTTTCATCGTCAATAAGAAGGTGCAAGGTATAAAGTAAACCTGAAGTGAAGCATCGGAATCCAAAACTAGACTCAAAGGAGAGGTTCAAATAATAGAAAGTGAGAGTGTCAGTCATCTTTTACTTAAGTCGGCATTGTGCCTTTTGTATTAAATTCATATGCAATTATTGAATTTCATCGTCAATAAGAAGGTCCAAGGGATACAGTAGACCTGAAGTGAAGCATCGGAATCTAAAAGTGGACTCACAGGAGAGGTTCAATTCATAGAAAGTGAGAGTGTCAGTCCTCTTGTACTTAAGTCGGCATTGTGCCTTTTGTATTAAATTCCGATGCAATTTCTGTGTTTCATCTCAATAAGAAGGTGCAAGGTATACAGTAAACCTGAAGTGAAGTATCGGAATGTAAAACTGGACTCACAGGCGAGGTTCAAATCATAGAAAGTGAGAGTGTCAGTAATCTTGTACTTAAGTCGGCACTGTGCATTTTAAATTTAACTCCGAAACAATTTCTGTGTTTCATCGTCAATAAGAAGGTGCAAGGTATACAGTAAACCTGAAGTGAAGCATTGGAATCTTAAACTGGACTCACAGGAGAGATTCGAATAATAGAAAGAGAGAGTGTCAGTCCTCTTTTACTTAAGTCGGCATTGTACCTTTTGTATTAAATTCGGATGCAATTTCTGTGTTTCATCGTCAATAAGAAGGTCCAAGGTATACAGTAAACCTGAAGTGAAGCATCGGAATCTAAAACTGGACTCACAGGCGAGGTTCAAAACATAGAAAGTGAGAGTGTGAGTCCTCTTGTACTTAAGTCGGCACTGTGCATTTTAAATTTAACTCCGAAACAATTTCTGTGTTTCATCGTCAATAAGAAGGTGCAAGGTATACAGTAAACCTGAAGTGAAGCATTGGAATCTTAAACTGGACTCACGGGAGAGGTTCAAATAATAGAAAGAGAGAGTGTCAGTCCTCTTTTACTTAAGTCGGCATTGTACCTTTTGTATTAAATTCGGATGCGATTTCTGTATTTCATCATCAATAAGAAGGTCCAAGGGATACAGTAAACCTGAAGTGAAGCATCGGAATCTAAAACTGGACTCACAGGAGAGGTTCACATCTTAGCAAGGGAGAGTGTCAGTCCTCTTGTACTTAAGTCGGCATTGTGCCTTTTGAATTTAATTCCGATGCAATTTCTGTGTTTCATCGTCAATAAGACGGTGCAATGTATACAGTAAACCTGAAGTGAAGCATCGGAATCTAAAACTGGACTCACAGGAGAGGTTCAAATCATAGATAGTTAGAGTGTCAGTCCTCTTGTACTTAAGTCGGCATTGTGCCTTTTGAATTTAATTCCGATGCAATTTCTGTGCTTCATCGTCAATAAGAATGTGCAAGGTATACAGTAAACCTAAAGTGAAGCATCGGAATCCAAAACTGGACTCACAGGAGAGGTTCAAATCATACAGAGTTAGAGTGTCAGTCCTCTTGTACTTAAGTCGGTATTGTGCCTTTTGTATTAAATTCCGATGTAATTTCTGTGTTTCATCGTCAATAAGAAGGTGCAAGGTATACAGTAAACCGGAAGTGAAGCAATGGAATCTAAAACTGGCCTCACAGGAGAGGTTCAAATCATAGAAACAGAGAGTGTCAGTCCTCTTTTACTTAAGTCGGCATTGTGCCTTATGTATTAAATTCGGATGCAATTTCTGTATTTCATCGTCAATAAGAAGGTCGAAGAGATACAATAAACCTGAAGTGAACCATCGGAATCTAAAACTGGACTCACAGGAGAGGTTCAAATCGTAGAAAGTGAGAGTATTAGTCCTGTTTTACTTAAGCCGGCATTGTGCCTTTTGTATTAAATTCGGATGCAATCTCTGTGTTTCATCGTCAATAAGAAGGTGCAAGGTATACAGTAAACCTGAAGTGAAGCATCGGAATCCATAACTGGACTCACAGGAGAGGTTCAAATCATAGAAAGTGAGAGTGTTAGTCCTCTTGTACTTAAGTCGGCATTATACCTTTTGTATTAAATTCCGATGTAATTTCTGTGTTTCATCGTCAATAAGAAGGTGCAAGGTATAAAGTAAACCTGAAGTGAAGCATCGGAATCTAAAACTGGACTCACAGGAGAGGTTCAAATAATAGAAAGTGAGAGTGTCAGTCATCTTTTACTTAAGTCGGCATTGTGCCTTTTGTATTAAATTCATATGCAATTTTTGAATTTCATCGTCAATAAGAAGGTCCAAGGGATACAGTAGACCTGAAGTGAAGCATCGGAATCTAAAAGTGGACTCACAAGAGAGGTTCAAATCATAGAAAGTGAGAGTGTCAGTCCTCTTGTACTTAAGTCGGCACTGTGCATTTTAAATTTAACTCCGAAACAATTTCTGTGTTTCATCGTCAATAAGAAGGTGCAAGGTATACAGTAAACCTGAAGTGAAGCATTGGAATCTTAAACTGGACTCACAGGAGAAGTTCAAATAATAGAAAGAGAGAGTGTCAGTCCTCTTTTATTTAAGTCGGCATTGTACCTTTTGTATTAAATTCGGATGCGATTTCTGTATTTCATCATCAATAAGAAGGTCCAAGGGATACAGTAAACCTGAAGTGAAGCATCGGAATCTAAAACTGGACTCACAGGAGAGCTTCACATCTTAGCAAGGGAGAGTGTCAGTCCTCTTGTACTTAAGTCGGCATTGTGCCTTTTGAATTTAATTCCGATGCAATTTCTGTGTTTCATCGTCAATAAGACGGTGCAAGGTATACAGTAAACCTAAAGTGAAGCATCGGAATTTAAAACTGGACTCACAGGAGAGGTTCAAATCATACAGAGTTAGAGTGTCAGTCCTCTTGTACTTAAGTCGGCATTGTGCCTTTTGTATTAAATTCCGATGTAATTTCTGTGTTTCATCGTCAATAAGAAGGTGCAAGGTATACAGTAAACCGGAAGTGAAGCTTTCGAATCGAAAACTGGCCTCACAGGAGAGGTTCAAATCATAGAAACAGAGAGTGTCAGTCCTCTTGTACTTATGTCGGTATTGTGCCTTTTGAATTAAATTTCGATGAAATTTCTGTATTTCATCGTCAATAAGAAGGTCCAAGATATACAGTAAACCTGAAGTGAAGCATTGGAATCTAAACCTGGACTCACAGGAGTGGTTCAAATCATAGAAAGTTAGAGTGTCAGTCCTCTTGTACTTAAGTCAGCATTGGCTTTTTGAATTTAATTCCGATGCAATTTCTGTGTTTCATCGTCAATAAGACGGTGCAATGTATACAGTAAACCTGAAGTGAAGCATCGGAATCCAAAACTGGACTCACAGGAGAGGTTCAAATCATAGAGAGTTAGAGTTTCAGTCCTCTTGTACTTAAGTCGGCATTGTGCCTTTTGAATTTAATTCCGATGCAATATCTGTGTTTCATCGTCAATAAGAAGACGCAAGGTATACAGTAAACCTGAAGTGAACCATCGGAATCTAAAACTGGACCCACAGGAGAGGTTCAAATCATAGAAAGTTAGAGTGTCAGTCCTCTTGTACTTAAGTCGGCATTGTATCTTTTATATTAAATGCGGATGTAATTTCTGTATTTCATCGTCAATAAGAAGGTCCAAGGGATACAGTAAAGCATCGGAATCTAAAACTGGACTCACAGGAGAGGTTCAGATCATAGAAAGATAGAGTGTCAGTCCTCTTGTACTTAAGTCGGCATTGTGCCTTTTGAATTTAATTCCGATGCAATTTCTGTGTTTCATCGTCGATAAGAAGGTGCAAGGTATACAGTAAACCTGAAGTGATGCATCGGAATCTAAAACTAGACTCACAGGATAGGTTCAAATCATAGAAAGAGAGAGTGTCAGTCCTCTTTTACTTAAGTCGGCATTGTGCCTTTTGTATTAAATTCCGATGAATTTTCTGTGTTTCATCGTCAATAAGAAGGTCCTAGGTATACAGTAAACCTGAAGTGAAGCATCGGAATCTAAAACTGGACTCACAGGAGAGGTTCAAATCATAGTAAGTGAGACTGTCAGTCCTCTTGTACTTAAGTCGGTATTGTGCCTTTTGAATTAAATTTGGATGCAATTTCTGTATTTCATCGTCAATAAGAAGGTCCAAGATATACAGTAAACCTGAAGTGAAGCATCGGAATCTAAAACTGGACTCACAGGAGAGGTTCAAATCATAGATAGTTAGAGTGTCAGTCCTCTTGTACTTAAGTCGGCATTGTGCCTTTTGAATTTAATTCCGATGCAATTTCTGTGCTTCATCGTCAATAAGAATGTGCAAGGTATACAGTAAACCTAAAGTGAAGCATCGGAATCCAAAACTGGACTCACAGGAGAGGTTCAAATCATACAGAGTTAGAGTGTCAGTCCTCTTGTACTTAAGTCGGTATTGTGCCTTTTGTATTAAATTCCGATGTAATTTCTGTGTTTCATCGTCAATAAGAAGGTGCAAGGTATACAGTAAACCGGAAGTGAAGCATTGGATTCTAAAACTGGCCTCACAGGAGAGGTTCAAATCATAGAAAGAGAGAGTGTCAGTCCTCTTTTACTTAAGTCGGCATTGTGCCTTATGTATTAAATTCGGATGCAATTTCTGTATTTCATCGTCAATAAGAAGGTCGAAGGGATACAATAAACCTGAAGTGAAGCATCGGAATCTAAAACTGGACTCACAGGAGAGGTTCAAATCGTAGAAAGTGAGAGTATTAGTCCTGTTTTACTTAAGCCGGCATTGTGCCTTTTGTATTAAATTCGGATGCAATCTCTGTGTTTCATCGTCAATAAGAAGGTGCAAGGTATACAGTAAACCTGAAGTGAAGCATCGGAATCCATAACTGGACTCACAGGAGAGGTTCAAATCATAGAAAGTGAGAGTGTTAGTCCTCTTGTACTTAAGTCGGCATTATACCTTTTGTATTAAATTCCGATGTAATTTCTGTGTTTCATCATCAATAAGAAGGTGCAAGGTATAAAGTAAACCTGAAGTGAAGCATCGGAATCTAAAACTGGACTCACAGGAGAGGTTCAAATAATAGAAAGTGAGAGTGTCAGTCATCTTTTACTTAAGTCGGCATTGTGCCTTTTGTATTAAATTCATATGCAATTTTTGAATTTCATCGTCAATAAGAAGGTCCAAGGGATACAGTAGACCTGAAGTGAAGCATCGGAATCTAAAAGTGGACTCACAGGAGAGGTTCAAATCATAGAAAGTGAGAGTGTCAGTCCTCTTGTACTTAAGTCGGGATTGTGCCTTTTGTATTAAATTCCGATGCAATTTCTGTGTTTCATCTCAATAAGAAGGTGCAAGGTATACAGTAAACCTGAAGTGAAGTATCGGAATGTAAAACTGGACTCACAGGCGAGGTTCAAATCATAGAAAGTGAGAGTGTCAGTAATCTTGTACTTAAGTCGGCACTGTGCATTTTAAATTTAACTCCGAAACAATTTCTGTGTTTTATCGTCAATAAGAAGGTGCAAGGTATACAGTAAACCTGAAGTGAAGCATTGGAATCTTAAACTGGACTCACAGGAGAGATTCGAATAATAGAAAGAGAGAGTGTCAGTCCTCTTTTACTTCAGTCGGCATTGTACCTTTTGTATTAAATTCGGATGCAATTTCTGTGTTTCATCGTCAATAAGAAGGTCCAAGGTATACAGTAAACCTGAAGTGAAGCATCGGAATCTAAAACTGGACTCACAGGCGAGGTTCAAATAATAGAAAGTGAGAGTGTCAGTCCTCTTGTACTTAAGTCGGCACTGTGCATTTTAAATTTAACTCCGAAACAATTTCTGTGTTTCCTCGTCAATAAGAAGGTGCAAGGTATACAGTAAACCTGAAGTGAAGCATTGGAATCTTAAACTGGACTCACAGGAGAGGTTCAAAAATAGAAAGAGAGAGTGTCAGTCCTCTTTTACTTAAGTCGGCATTGTACCTTTTGTATTACATTCGGATGCGATTTCGGTATTTCATCATCAATAAGATGGTCCAAGGGATACAGTAAACCGGAAGTGAAGCATCGGAATCTAAAACTGGACTCACAGGATAGGTTCAAATCATAGAAAGTGAGATTGTTAGTCCTCTTGGACATAAGTCGGCATTGAGCCTTTTGTATTAAATTCGGATGCAATTTCTTTGTTTCATCGTCAATAAGAAGGTCCAAGGGATACAGTAAACCTGAAGTGAAGCACCGGAATCTAAAACTGGACTCACAGGAGAGGTTCAAATCATAGATAGAGTGTCAGTCCTCTTGTACTTAAGTCGGCATTGTGTCTTTTGAATTTAATTCCGATGCAATTTCTGTGTTTCATCGTCAATAAGAAGGTGCAAGGTATACAGTAAACCAGAAGTGAAGCATCGGAATCTAAAACTGGACTCACACGAGAGGTTCAAATCATAGAGAGAAGGTCAGTCCTCTTTTACTTAAGTCGGAATTGTGCCTTATGTATTAAATTCGGACGCAATTTCTGTATATCATCGTCAATAAGACGGTCCAAGGGATACAGTAAACCTGAAGTGAAGCATCAGAATCTAAAACTGGACTCACAGGAGAGGTTCAAATCATAGAAAGTGAGAGTGTCAGTCATCTTTTACTTAAGTCGGCATTGTGCCTTTTGTATTAAATTCAGATGCAATTTCTGAATTTCATCGTCAATAAGAAGGTCTAAGGGATACAGTATACCTGAAGTGAAGCATCGGAATCTAAAACTGGACTCACAGGAGAGGTTCAAATCATAGAAAGTGAGAGTGTCAGTCCTCTTGTACCTACGTCGGCATTATGCCTTTTGTATTAAATTCGGACGCAATTTCTGTATATCATCGTCAATAAGACGGTCCAAGGGATACAGTAAACCTGAAGTGAAGCATCAGAATCTAAAACTGGACTCACAGGAGAGGTTCAAATCATAGAAAGTGAGAGTGTCAGTCCTCTTGTACTTAAGTCGGCATTGTGCCTTTTGAATTTAATTCCGATGCAATTTCTGTGTTTCATCGTCAATAAGAAGGTGCAAGGTATACAGTAAACCTGAAGTGATGAATCGGAATCCAAAACTGGACTCACAGGAGAGGTTCAAATCATACAGAGTTAAAGTGTCAGTCCTCTTGTACTTAAGTCGGCATTGTGCCTTTTGAATTTAATTCCGATGCAATTTCTGTGTTTCATCGTCAAAAAGATGGTGCAAGGTATACAGTAAACCTGAAGTGATGCATCGGAATCTAAAACTGGACTCACAGGATAGGTTCAAATCATAGAAAGAGAGAGTGACAGTCCTCTTTTACTTAAGTCGGCTTTGTGCCTTTTGTATTAAATTCCGATGAAATATCTGTGTTTCATCGTCAATAAGAAGGTCCTAGGTATACAGTAAACCGGAAGTGAAGCATCGGAATCTAAAACTGGACTCACAGGAGAGGTTCAAATCATAGAAAGTTAGAGTGTCAGTCTTCTTGTACTTAAGTCGGCATTGTGCCTTTTGAATTTAATTCCGAAGCAATTTTTGTGTTTCATCGTCAATAAGACGGTGCAAGGTATACAGTAAACCTGAAGTGAAGCATCGGAATCCAAAACTGGACTCACAGGAGAGGTTCAAATCATAGAGAGTTAGAGTGTCAGTCCTCTTGTACTTAAGTCGGCATTGTGCCTTTTAAATTTTATTCCCATGCAATTTCTGTGTTTCATAGTCAATAAGAAGGGCAAGGTATACAGTAAACCTGAAGTGAAGCATCGGAATCTGAAACTGGACTCACAGGAGAGGTTCAAATCATAGAAAGTTAGAGTGTCAGTCTTCTTGTACTTAAGTCGGCATTGTGCCTTTTGAATTTAATTCCGAAGCAATTTTTGTGTTTCATCGTCAATAAGACGGTGCAAGGTATACAGTAAACCTGAAGTGAAGCATCGGAATCCAAAACTGGACTCACAGGAGTGGTTCAAATCATAGAAAGTGAGAGTGTTAGCCCTCTTGTACTTAAGTCGGCATTGTGGCTTTTGTATTAAATACCGATGAATTTTCTGTGTTTCATCGTCAATAGGAAGGTCTAAGGGATACAGTAAACCTGAAGTGAAGTTTCGGAATTTAAAACTGGACTCACAGGAGAGGTTCAAATCATAGAAAGGGAGAGTGTCAGTCCTCTTGTACTCTAGTCGGTATGGTGCCTTATGTATTAAATTCGGATGCAATTTCTGTATTTCATCGTCAATAAGAAGGTCCATGGGTTACAGTAGACCTGAAATGAAGCATGGGAATCTAAAACTGGACTCACAGGAGAAGTTCAAATCATAGAAAGTTAGAGTGTCAGTCCTCTTGTACTTAAGTCGGCATTGTGCCTTTTGAACTTAATTCAGATGCAATTTCTGTGTTTCATCGTCAATAAGAAGGTGCAGGGTATACAGTAAACCTGAAGTGAGGCATCGGAATCCAAAACTGCACTCACAGGAGAGGTTCAAAACATACAGAGTTAAAGTGTCAGTCCTCTTGTACTTAAGTCGGCATTGTGCCTTTTGAATTTAATTCCGATGCAATTTCTGTGTTTCATCGTCAATAAGAAGGTGCAAGGTATACAGTAAACCTGAAGTGATGCATCGGAATCTAAAACCGGACTCACAGGAGAGGTTCAAATCATAGAAAGTGAGAGTGTTAGTTCTCTTGTACCTAAGTCGGCATTGTGCCTTTTGTATTAAATTTCGATGTAATTTCTGTGTTTCATCGTCAATAAGAAGGTGCAAGGTATACAGTAAACCTGAAGTGAAGCATCGGAATCTAAAACTGGACACACAGGAGAGGTTCAAATCATCGAAAGTGAGAGTGTCAGTCCTCTTTTACTTAAGTCGGCATTGTGCCTTTTGTATTAAATTCGGATGCAATTTCTGAATTTCATCGTCAATAAGAAGGTCCAAGGGATACAGTAAACCTGAAGTGAAGCATCGGAATCTAAAACTGGACTCACAGGAGAGGTTCAAATCATAGAAAGTTAGAGAGTCAGTCCAATTGTACTTAAGTAGGCATTGTATCTTTTGTATTAAATGCGGATGCAATATCTGTATTTCATCGTCAATAAGAAGGTCCAAGGGATACAGTAAAGCATCGGAATCTAAAACTGGACTCACAGGAGAGGTTCAAATCATAGAAAGTGAGAGTGTTAGTTCTCTTTTACCTAAGTCGACATTGTGCCTTATGTATAAAATTCGGATGCAATTTCTGTATTTCATCGTCAATAAGAAGGTCCAAGGGATACAGTAAACCTGATCGAAGCATCGGAATCTAAAACTGGACTCACAGGAGAGGTTCAAATCATAGAAAGTGAGAGTGTCAGTCCTCTTTTACTTAAGTCGGCATTGTGCCTTTTGTATTAAATTCGGATGCAATTTCTGAATTTCATCGTCAATAAGAAGGTCCAAGGGATACAGTAAACCTGAAGTGAAGCATCGGAATCTAAAACTGGACTCACAGGAGAGGTTCAAATCATAGAAAGAGAGAGTTTCAGTCCTCTTTTACTTAAGTCGGCATTGTGCCTTATGTATAAAATTCGGATGCAATTTCTGTATTTCATCGTCAATAAGAAGGTCCAAGGGATACAGTAAACCTGATCGAAGCATCGGAATCTAAAACTGGACTCACAGGAGAGGTTCAAATCATAGAAAGTGAGAGTGTTAGTTCTCTTTTACCTAAGTCGACATTGTGCCTTATGTATAAAATTCGGATGCAATTTCTGTATTTCATCGTCAATAAGAAGGTCCAAGGGATACAGTAAACCTGATCGAAGCATCGGAATCTAAAACTGGACTCACAGGAGAGGTTCAAATCATAGAAAGTGAGAGTGTCAGTCCTCTTTTACTTAAGTCGGCATTGTGCCTTTTGTATTAAATTCGGATGCAATTTCTGAATTTCATCGTCAATAAGAAGGTCCAAGGGATACAGTAAACCTGAAGTGAAGCATTGGAATCTAAAACTGGACTCACAGGAGAGGTTCAAATCATAGAATGTGAGAGTGTTAGTTCTCTTGTACCTAAGTCGGCATTGTGCCTTTTGTATTAAATTCGGATGCAATTTCTGAATTTCATCGTCAATAAGAACGTCCAAGTGATACAGTAAACCTGAAGTGAAGCATCGGAATCTTAATCTGGACTCACAGGAGAAGTTCGAATAATAGAAAGAGAGAGTGTCAGTCCTCTTTTATTTAAGTCGGCATTGTACCTTTTGTCTTAAATTCGGATGCAATTTCTGTGTTTCATCGTCAATAAGAAGGTCCAAGGTATACAGTAAACCTGAAGTGAAGCATCGGAATCTAAAACTGGACTCACAGGCGTGGTTCAGAACATAGAAAGAGAGAGTGTCAGTCCTCTTGTACTTAAGTCGGCATTGTGCCTTTTGAATTTAATTCCGATGCAATTTCTGTGTTTCATCGTCAATAAGAATGTGCAAGGTATACAGTAAACCTAAAGTGAAGCATCGGAATCTAAAACTGGACTCACAGGAGAGGTTGAAATCATACAGAGTTAGAGTGTCAGTACTCTTGTACTAAAGTCGGCATTGTGCCTTTTAAATTTAATTCCGATGCAATTTCTGTGTTTCATCGTCAAAAAGAAGGTGCAAGGTATACAATAAACCTGAAGTGCAGCATCGGAATCTAAAACTGGACTCACAGGAGAGGTTCAAATCATAGAAAGTGAGAGTGTCAGTCCTCTTATACTTAAGTCGGCATTGTGCCTTTTGTACTAAATTCGGATGCAATTTCTTTGTTTCATCGTCAATTAGAAGGTCCAAGGGATACAGTAAACCTGAAGTGAAGCACCGGAATCTAAAACTGGACTCACAGGAGATGTTCAAATCATAGAGAGAGTGTCAGTCCTCTTGTACTTAAGTCGGCATTGTGTCTTTTGAATTTAATTCCGATGCAATTTCTGTGTTTCATCGTCAATAAGAAGGTGCAAGGTATACAGTAAACCAGAAGTGAAGCATCGGAATCTAAAACTGGACTCACAGGAGAGGTTCAAATCATAGAAAGAGAGAAGGTCAGTCCTCTTTTACTTAAGTCGGAATTGTGCCTTATGTTTTAAATTCAGACGCAATTACTGTATATCATCGTCAATAAGACGGTCCAAGGGATACAGTAAACCTGAAGTGAAGCATCGGAATCTAAAAGTGGACTCACAGGAGAGGTTCAAATCGTAGAAAGTGAGAGTGTTAGTCCTCTTTTACTTAAGTCGGCATTGTGCCATTTGTATTAAATTCAGATGCAATTTTTGAATTTCATCGTCAATAAGAAGGTCCAAGGGATACAGTAGACCTGAAGTGAAGCATCGGAATCTAAAAGTGGACTCACAGGAGAGGTTCAAATCATAGAAAGTGAGAGTGTCAGTCCTCTTGTACTTAAGTCGGCATTGTGCCTTTTGAATTTAATTCCGATGCAATTTCTGTGTTTCATCGTCAATAAGAAGGTGCAAGGTATACAGTAAACCTGAAGTGAACCATCGGAATTTAAAACTGGACTCACAGGAGAGGTTCAAATCATAGAAAGGGAGAGTGTCAGTCCTCTTGTACTCTAGTCGGTATGGTGCCTTATGTATTAAATCCGGATGCAATTTCTGTATTTCATCGTCAATAAGAAGGTCCATGGGTTACAGTAGACCTGAAATGAAGCATGGGAATCTAAAACTGGACTCACAGGAGAAGTTCAAATCATAGAAAGTTAGAGTGTCAGTCCTCTTGTACTTAAGTCGGCATTGTGCCTTTTGAACTTAATTCCGATGCAATTTCTGTGTTTCATCGTCAATAAGAAGGTGCAGGGTATACAGTAAACCTGAAGTGAGGCATCGGAATCCAAAACTGGACTCACAGGAGAGGTTCAAATCATAGAGAGTTAGAGTGTCAGTCCTCTTGTACTTAAGTCGGCATTGTGCCTTTTGTATTAAATGCGGATGCAATATCTGTATTTCATCGTCAATAAGAAGGTCCAAGGGATACAGTAAACCTGAAGTGAAGATTCGGATTCTAAAACTGGACTCACAGGAGAGGTTCAAATCATAGAAAGGTAGAGTGTCAGTCCTCTTGTACTTACGTCGGCATTGTGCCTTTTGTATTAAATTCCGATGCAATTTCTGTGTTTCATCATCAATAAGATGGTGCAAGGTATATAGTAAACCTGAAGTGAAGCATCGGAATCCAAAACTGGACTCACAGGAGAGGTTCAAAACATACAGAGTTAAAGTGTAAGTCCTCTTGTACTTAAGTCGGCATTGTGCCTTTTGAATTTAATTCCGATGCAATTTCTGTGTTTCATCGTCAATAAGAAGGTGCAAGGTATACAGTAAACCTGAAGTGATGCATCGGAATCTAAAACCGGACTCACAGGATAGGTTCAAATCATAGAAAGAGAGGGCGACAGTCCTCTTTTACTTAAGCCGGCATTGTGCCTTTTGTATTAAATTCCGATGAAATTTCTGTGTTTCATCGTCAATAAGAAGGTCCTAGGTATATAGTAAACCTGAAGTGAAGCATCGGAATCTAATACTGGACTCACAGGAGAGGTTCAAATCATAGAAAGTTAGAGTGTCAGTCTTCTTGTACTTAAGTCGGCATTGTGCATTTTAAATTTAATTCCGATGCAATTTTTGTGTTTCATCGTCAATAAGACGGTGCAAGGTATACAGTAAACCTGAAGTGAAGCATCGGAATCCAAAACTGGACTCACAGGAGAGGTTCAAATCATAGAGAGTTAGATTTTCAGTCCTCTTGAACTTAAGTCGGCATTGTATCTTTTGTATTAAATGCGGATGTAATTTCTGTGTTTCATCGTCAATAAGAAGGTGCAAGGTATACAGTAAACCTGAAGTGAAGCATCGGAATCTAAAACTGGACACACAGGAGAGGTTCAAATCATAGAAAGTGAGAGTGTCAGTCCTCTTTTACTTAAGTCGGCATTGTGCCTTTTGTATTAAATTCGGATGCAATTTCTGAATTTCATCGTCAATAAGAAGGTCCAAGGGATACAGTAAACCTGAAGTGAAGCATCGGAATCTAAAACTGGACTCACAGGAGAGGTTCAAATCATAGAAAGTTAGAGAGTCAGTCCAATTGTACTTAGGTAGGCATTGTATCTTTTGTATTAAATGCGGATGCAATATCTGTATTTCATCGTCAATAAGAAGGTCCAAGGGATACAGTAAAGCATCGGAATCTAAAACTGGACTCACAGAAGAGGTTCAAATCATAGAAAGAGAGAGTTTCAGTCCTCTTTTACTTAAGTCGGCATTGTGCCTTATGTATAAAATTCGGATGCAATTTCTGTATTTCATCGTCAATAAGAAGGTCCAAGGGATACAGTAAACCTGATCGAAGCATCGGAATCTAAAACTGGACTCACAGGAGAGGTTCAAATCATAGAAAGTGAGAGTGTTAGTTCTCTTGTACCTAAGTCGACATTGTGCCTTATGTATAAAATTCGGATGCAATTTCTGTATTTCATCGTCAATAAGAAGGTCCAAGGGATACAGTAAACCTGATCGAAGCATCGGAATCTAAAACTGGACTCACAGGAGAGGTTCAAATCATAGAAAGTGAGAGTGTCAGTCCTCTTTTACTTAAGTCGGCATTGTGCCTTTTGTATTAAATTCGGATGCAATTTCTGAATTTCATCGTCAATAAGAACGTCCAAGTGATACAGTAAACCTGAAGTGAAGCATCGGAATCTTAATCTGGACTCACAGGAGAAGTTCGAATAATAGAAAGAGAGAGTGTCAGTCCTCTTTTATTTAAGTCGGCATTGTACCTTTTGTCTTAAATTCGGATGCAATTTCTGTGTTTCATCGTCAATAAGAAGGTCCAAGGTATACAGTAAACCTGAAGTGAAGCATCGGAATCTAAAACTGGACTCACAGGCGTAGTTCAAAACATAGAAAGAGAGAGTGTCAGTCCTCTTGTACTTAAGTCGGCATTGTGCCTTTTGAATTTAATTCCGATGCAATTTCCGTGTTTCATCGTCAATAAGAATGTGCAAGGTATACAGTAAACCTAAAGTGTAGCATCGGAATCTAAAACTGGACTCACAGGAGAGGTTGAAATCATACAGAGATAGAGTGTCAGTACTCTTGTACTAAAGTCGGCATTGTGCCTTTTAAATTTAATTCCGATGCAATTTCTGTGTTTCATCGTCAAAAAGAAGGTGCAAGGTATACAATAAACCTGAAGTGCAGCATCGGAATCTAAAACTGGACTCACAGGGGAGGTTCAAATCATAGAAAGTGAGAGTGTCAGTCCTCTTATACTTAAGTCGGCATTGTGCCTTTTGTACTAAATTCGGATGCAATTTCTTTGTTTCATCGTCAATTAGAAGGTCCAAGGGATACAGTAAACCTGAAGTGAAGCACCGGAATCTTAAACTGGACTCACAGGAGATGTTCAAATCATAGAGAGAGTGTCAGTCCTCTTGTACTTAAGTCGGCATTGTGTCTTTTGAATTTAATTCCGATGCAATTTCTGTGTGTCATCGTCAATAAGAAGGTGCAACGTATACAGTAAACCAGAAGTGATGCATCGGAATCTAAAAGTGGACTCACAGGAGAGGTACAAATCGTAGAAAGTGAGAGTGTTAGTCCTCTTTTACTTAAGTCGGCATTGTGCCATTTGTATTAAATTCAGATGCAATTTTTGAATTTCATCGTCAATAAGAAGGTCCAAGGGATACAGTAGACCTGAAGTGAAGCTTCGGAATCTAAAAGTGGACTCACAGGAGAGGTTCAAATCATAGAAAGTGAGAGTGTCAGTCCTCTTGTACTTAAGTCGGCATTGTGCCTTTTGAATTTAATTCCGATGCAATTTCTGTGTTTCATCGTCAATAAGAAGGTGCAAGGTATACAGTAAACCTGAAGTGAACCATCGGAATCTAAAACTGGACCCACAGGAGAGGTTCAAATCATAGAAAGTTAGAGTGTCAGTCCTCTTGTACTTAAGTCGGCATTGTATCTTTTATATTAAATGCGGATGTAATTTCTGTAGTTCATCGTCAATAAGAAGGTCCAAGGGATACAGTAAAGCATCGGAATCTAAAACTGGACTCACAGGAGAGGTTCAGATCATAGAAAGATAGAGTGTCAGTCCTCTTGTACTTAAGTCGGCATTGTGCCTTTTGAAATTAATTCCGATGCAATTTCTGTGTTTCATCGTCAATAAGAAGGTGCAAGGTATACAGTAAACCTGAAGTGAACCATCGGAATCTAAAACTGGACCCACAGGAGAGGTTCAAATCATAGAAAGTTAGAGTGTCAGTCCTCTTGTACTTAAGTCGGCATTGTATCTTTTATATTAAATGCGGATGTAATTTCTGTATTTCATCGTCAATAAGAAGGTCCAAAGGATACAGTAAAGCATCGGAATCTAAAACTGGACTCACAGGAGAGGTTCAGATCATAGAAAGATAGAGTGTCAGTCCTCTTGTACTTAAGTCGGCATTGTGCCTTTTGAATTTAATTCCGATGCAATTTCTGTGTTTCATCGTCAATAAGAAGGTCCAAGGGATACAGTAAAACATCGGAATCTAAAACTGGACCCACAGGAGAGGTTCAAATCATAGAAAGTTAGAGTGTCAGTCCTCTTGTACTTAAGTCGGCATTGTATCTTTTATATTAAATGCGGATGTAATTTCTGTATTTCATCGTCAATAAGAAGGTCCAAGGGATACAGTAAAGCATCGGAATCTAAAACTGGACTCACAGGAGAGGTTCAGATCATAGAAAGATAGAGTGTCAGTCCTCTTTTACATAAGTCGGCATTGTGCCTTTTGTATTAAATTCCGATGAATTTTCTGTGTTTCATCGTCAATAAGAAGGTCCTAGGTATACAGTAAACCTGAAGTGAAGCATCGGAATCTAAAACTGGACTCACAGGAGAGGTTCAAATCATAGTAAGTGAGACTGTCAGTCCTCTTGTACTTAAGTCGGTATTGTGCCTTTTGAATTAAATTTGGATGCAATTTCTGTATTTCATCGTCAATAAGAAGGTCCAAGATATACAGTAAACCTTAAGTGAAGCATCGGAATCTAAAACTGGACTCACAGGAGAGGTTCAAATCATAGATAGTTAGAGTGTCAGTCCTCTTGTACTTAAGTCGGCATTGTGCCTTTTGAATTTAATTCCGATGCAATTTCTGTGCTTCATCGTCAATAAGAATGTGCAAGGTATACAGTAAACCTAAAGTGAAGCATCGGAATCCAAAACTGGACTCACAGGAGAGGTTCAAATCATACAGAGTTAGAGTGTCAGTCCTCTTGTACTTAAGTCGGTATTGTGCCTTTTGTATTAAATTCCGATGTAATTTCTGTGTTTCATCGTCAATAAGGAGGTGCAAGGTATACAGTAAACCGGAAGTGAAGCATTGGAATCTAAAACTGGCCTCACAGGAGAGGTTCAAATCATAGAAACAGAGAGTGTCAGTCCTCTTTTACTTAAGTCGGCATTGTGCCTTATGTATTAAATTCGGATGCAATTTCTGTATTTCATCGTCAATAAGAAGGTCGAAGGGATACAATAAACCTGAAGTGAAGCATCGGAATCTAAAACTGGACTCACAGGAGAGGTTCAAATCGTAGAAAGTGAGAGTGTTAGTCCTGTTTTACTTAAGCCGGCATTGTGCCTTTTGTAATAAATTCGGATGCAATCTCTGTGTTTCATCGTCAATAAGAAGGTGCAAGGTATACAGTAAACATGAAGTGAAGCATCGGAATCCATAACTGGACTCACAGGAGAGGTTCAAATCATAGAAAGTGAGAGTGTTAGTCCTCTTGTACTTAAGTCGGCATTATGCCTTTTGTATTAAATTCCGATGTAATTTCTGTGTTTCATCGTCAATAACAAGGTGCAAGGTATAAGGTAAACCTGAAGTGAAGCATCGGAATCTAAAACTGGACTCACAGGAGAGGTTCAAATTATAGAAAGTGAGAGTGTCAGTCATCTTTTACTTAAGTCGGCATTGTGCCTTTTGTATTAAATTCAGATGCAATTTTTGAATTTCATCGTCAATAAGAAGGTCCAAGGGATACAGTAGACCTGAGGTGAAGCATCGGAATCTAAAAGTGGACTCACAGGAGAGGTTCAAATCATAGAAAGTGAGAGTGTCAGTCCTCTTGTACTTAAGTCGGGATTGTGCCTTTTGTATTAAATTCCGATGCAATTTCTGTGTTTCATCTCAATAAGAAGGTGCAAGGTATACAGTAAACCTGAAGTGAAGTATCGGAATGTAAAACTGGACTCACAGGCGAGGTTCAAATCATAGAAAGTGAGAGTGTCAGTAATCTTGTACTTAAGTCGGCACTGTGCATTTTAAATTTAACTCCGAAACAATTTCTGTGTTTCATCGTCAATAAGAAGGTGCAAGGTATACAGTAAACCTGAAGTGAAGCATTGGAATCTTAAACTGGACTCACAGGAGAGATTCGAATAATAGAAAGAGAGAGTGTCAGTCCTCTTTTACTTATGTCGGCATTGTACCTTTTGTATTAAATTCGGATGCAATTTCTGTGTTTCATCGTCAATAAGAAGGTTCAAGGTATACAGTAAACCTGAAGTGAAGCATCGGAATCTAAAACTGGACTCACAGGCGAGGTTCAAAACATAGAAAGTGAGAGTGTCAGTCCTCTTGTACTTAAGTCGGCACTGTGCATTTTAAATTTAACTCCGAAACAATTTCTGTGTTTCCTCGTCAATAAGAAGGTGCAAGGTATACAGTAAACCTGAAGTGAAGCATTGGAATCTTAAACTGGACTCACAGGAGAGGTTCAAATCATAGAAAGTGAGAGTGTCAGTACTCTTGTACTTAAGACGGCATTGTGCCTTTTGAATTTAATTCCGATGCAATTTCTGTGTTTCATCGTCAATAAGAAGGTGCAAGGTATACAGTAAACCTGAAGTGATGAATCGGAATCCAAAACTGGACTCACAGGAGAGGTTCAAATCATACAGAGTTAAAGTGTCAGTCCTCTTGTACTTAAGTCGGCATTGTGCCTTTTGAATTTAATTCCGATGCAATTTCTGTGTTTCATCGTCAAAAAGAAGGTGCAAGGTATACAGTAAACCTGAAGTGATGCATCGGAATCTAAAACTGGACTCACAGGATAGGTTCAAATCATAGAAAGAGAGAGTGACAGACCTCTTTTACTTAAGTCGGCTTTGTGCCTTTTGTATTAAATTCCGATGAAATTTCTGTGTTTCATCGTCAATAAGAAGGTCCTAGGTATAGAGTAAACCGGAAGTGAAGCATCGGAATCTAAAACTGGAATCACAGGAGAGGTTCAAATCATAGAAAGTTAGAGCGTCAGTCTTCTTGTACTTACGTCGGCATTGTGCCTTTTGAATTTAATTCCGATGCAATTTTTGTGTTTCATCGTCAATAAGACGGTGCAAGGTATACAGTAAATCTGAAGTGAAGCATCGGAATCCAAAACTGGACTCACAGGAGAGGTTCAAATCATAGAGAGTTAGAGTGTCAGTCCTCTTGTACTTAAGTCGGCATTGTGCCTTTTAAATTTTATTCCCATGCAATTTCTGTGTTTCATAGTCAATAAGAAGGGCAAGGTATACAGTAAACCTGAAGTGAAGCATCGGAATCTGAAACTGGACTCACAGGAGTGGTTCAAATCATAGAAAGAGAGAGTGTCAGTCCTCTTTTACTTAAGTCGGCATTGTGCATTTTGTATTAAATTTGGATGCAATTTCTGTATTTCATCGCCAATAAGAAGGTGCAAGGTGTACAGTAAACCTGAAGTGAAGCATCGGAATCTAAAACTGGACAAACAGGAGAGGTTCAAATCATAGAAAGTGGGAGTGTTAGCCCTCTTGTACTTAAGTCGGCATTGTGGCTTTTGTATTAAATACCGATGAATTTTCTGTGTTTCATCGTCAATAAGAAGGTCTAAGGGATACAGTAAACCTGAAGTGAAGTTTCGGAATTTAAAACTGGACTCACAGGAGAGGTTCAAATCATAGAAAGGGAGAGTGTCAGTCCTCTTGTACTCTAGTCGGTATGGTGCCTTATGTATTAAATTCGGATGCAATTTCTGTATTTCATCGTCAATAAGGTCCATGGGTTACAGTAGACCTGCAATGAAGCATGGGAATCTAAAACTGGACTCACAGGAGAAGTTCAAATCATAGAAAGTTAGTGTGTCAGTCCTCTTGTACTTAAGTCGGCATTGTGCCTTCTGTATTAAATGCGGATGCAATTTCTGTATTTCATCGTCAATAAGAAGGTCCAAGGGATACAGTAAACCTGAAGTGAAGAATCGGATTCTAAAACTGGACTCACAGGAGAGGTTCAAATCATAGAAAGGTAGAGTGTCAGTCCTCTTGTACTTACGTCGGCATTGGGCCTTTTGTATTAAATTCCGATGCAATTTCTGTGTTTCATCATCAATAAGATGGTGCAAGGTATATAGTAAACCTGAAGTGAAGCATCGGAATCCAAAACTGGACTCACAGGAGAGGTTCAAAACATACAGAGTTAAAGTGTCAGTCCTCTTGTACTTAAGTCGGCATTGTGCCTTTTGAATTTAATTCCGATGCAATTTCTGTGTTTCATCGTCAATAAGAAGGTGCAAGGTATACAGTAAACCTGAAGTGATGCATCGGAATCTAAAACCGGACTCACAGGATAGGTTCAAATCATAGAAAGAGAGAGTGACAGTCCTCTTTTACTTAAGCCGGCATTGTGCCTTTTGTATTAAATTCCGATGAAATTTCTGTGTTTCATCGTCAATAAGAAGGTCCTAGGTATATAGTAAACCTGAAGTGAAGCATCGGAATCTAAAACTGGACTCACAGGAGAGGTTCAAATCATAGAAAGTTAGAGTGTCAGTCTTCTTGTACTTAAGTCGGCATTGTGCCTTTTAAATTTAATTCCGATGCAATTTTTGTGTTTCATCGTCAATAAGACGGTGCAAGGTATACAGTAAACCTGAAGTGAAGCATCGGAATCCTAAACTGGACTCACAGGAGAGGTTCAAATCATAGAGAGTTAGATTTTCAGTCCTCTTGAACTTAAGTCGGCATTGTATCTTTTGTATTAAATGCGGATGTAATTTCTGTATTTCATCGTCAATAAGAAGATCCAAGGGATACAGTAAAGCATCGGAATCTAAAGCTGGACTCACAGGAGAGGTTCAAATCATGGAAAGTTAGAGTGTCAGTCCTCTTTTACTTAAGTCGGCATTGTGCCTTTTGAATTTATTTCCGGTGCAATTTCTGTGTTTCATCGCCAATAAGAAGGTGCAAGGTATACAGTAATCCGGAAGTGAAGCTTCGGAATCTGAAACTGGACTCACAGGAGAGGTTCAAATCACAGAGAGAGAGAGTGTCAGTCCTCTTTTACTTAAGTCGGCATTGTGCCTTATGTATAAAATTCGGATGCAATATCTGTATTTCATCGTCAATAAGATGGTCCAAGGGATACAGTAAACCTGAAGTGAAGCATTGGAATCTAAAACTGGACTCACAGGAGAGGTTCAAATCATAGAAAGTGAGAGTGTTAGTTCTCTTGTACCTAAGTCGGCATTGTGCCTTTTGTATTAAATTTCGATGTAATTTCTGTGTTTCATCGTCAATAAGAAGGTGCAAGGTATACAGTAAACCTGAAGTGAAGCATCGGAATCTAAAACTGGACTCACAGGAGAGGTTCAAATCATAGAAAGTGAGAGTGTCAGTCCTCTTATACTTAAGTCGGCGTTGTGCCTTTGGTATTAAATTCGGATGCAATTTCTGAATTTCATCGTCAATAAGAAGGTCCAAGGGATACAGTAAACCTGAAGTGAAGCATCGGAATCTAAAACTGGACTTACAGGAGAGGTTCAAATCATAGAAAGTTAGAGAGTCAGTCCAATTGTACTTAAGTAGGCATTGTATCTTTTGTATTAAATGCGGATGCAATATCTGTATTTCATCGTCAATAAGAAGGTCCAAGGGATACAGTAAAGCATCGGAATCTAAAACTGGACTCACAGGAGAGGTTCAAATCATAGAAAGAGAGAGTTTCAGTCCTCTTTTACTTAAGTCGGCATTGTGCCTTATGTATAAAATTCGGATGCAATTTCTGTATTTCATCGTCAATAAGAAGGTCCAAGGGATACAGTAAACCTGATCGAAGCATCGGAATCTAAAACTGGACTCACAGGAGAGGTTCAAATCATAGAAAGTGAGAGTGTCAGTCCTCTTTTACTTAAGTCGGCATTGTGCCTTTTGTATTGAATTCGGATGCAATTTCTGAATTTCATCGTCAATAACAAGGTCCAAGTGATACAGTAAACCTGAAGTGAAGCATCAGAATCTTAATCTGGACTCGCAGGAGAGGTTCGAATAATAGAAAGAGAGAGTGTCAGTCCTCTTTTATTTAAGTCGGCATTGTACCTTTTGTCTTAAATTCGGATGCAATTTCTGTGTTTCATCGTCAATAAGAAGGTCCAAGGTATGCAGTAAACCTGAAGTGAAGCATCGGAATCTAAAACTGGACTCACAGGCGTGGTTCAAAACATAGAAAGAGAGAGTGTCAGTCCTCTTGTACTTGAGTCGGTATTGTGCCTTTTGAATTAAATTTGGATGCAATTTCTGTATTTCATCGTCAATAAGAAGGTCCAAGATATACAGTAAACCTGAAGTGAAGCATCGGAATCTAAAACTGGACTCACAGGAGCGGTTCAAGTCATAGACAGTTAGAGTGTCATTCCTCTTGTACTTAAGTCGGCATTGTGCCTTTTGAATTTAATTCCGATGCAATTTCTGTGTTTCATCGTCAATAAGAATGTGCAAGGTATACAGTAAACCTAAAGTGAAGAATCGGAATCTAAAACTGGACTCACAGGAGAGGTTGAAATCATACAGAGTTAGAGTGTCAGTACTCTTGTACTAAAGTCGGCATTGTGCCTTTTAAATTTAATTCCGATGCAATTTCTGTGTTTCATCGTCAAAAAGAAGGTGCAAGGTATACAATAAACCTGAAGTGCAGCATCGGAATCTAAAACAGGACTCACAGGAGAGGTTCAAATCATAGAAAGTGAGAGTGTCAGTCCTCTTATACTTAAGTCGGCATTGTGCCTTTTGTACTAAATTCGGATGCAATTTCTTTGTTTCATCGTCAATTAGAAGGTCCAAGGGATACAGTAAACCTGAAGTGAAGCACCGGAATCTAAAACTGGACTCACAGGAGATGTTCAAATCATAGAGAGAGTGTCAGTCCTCTTGTACTTAAGTCGGCATTGTGTCTTTTGAATTTAATTCCGATGCAATTTCTGTGTTTCATCGTCAATAAGAAGGTGCAAGGTATACAGTAAACCTGAAGTGAAGCATCGGAATCTAAAACTGGACTCACAGGAGAGGTTCAAATCATAGAAAGTGAGAGTGTCAGTCATCATTTACTTAAGTCGACATTGTGCCTTTTGTATTAAATTCAGATGCAATTTCTGAATTTCATCGTCAATAAGAAGGTCCAAGGGATACAGTAAACCTGAAGTGAAGCATCGGAATCTAAAACTGGACTCACAGGAGAGGTTCAAATCATAGGAAGTGAGAGTGTCAGTCCTCTTGTACCTAAGTCGGCATTGTTTCTTTTGTATTAAATTTGGATGCAATTTCTGTATTTCATCGTCAATAAGAAGGTGCAAGGTATACAGTAAACCTGAAATGATGCATCGGAATCTAAAACTGGACTCACAGGATAGGTTCAAATCATAGAAAGTGAGATTGTTAGTCCTCTTGTACATAAGTCTGCATTGTGGCTTTTGTATTTAATTCCGATGAAATTTCTGTTTTTCATCGTCAATAAGAGGGTCCAAGAGATACAGTAAACCTGAAGTGAAGCATCGGAATCTAAAACAGGACTCACAGGAGAGGTTCAAATCATAGAAAGAGAGAGTGTAAGTCCTCTTGTACTTATGTCGGTATTGTGCCTTTTGAATTAAATTTGGATGCAATTTCTGTATTTCATCGTCAATAAGAAGGTCCAAGATATACAGTAAACCTGAAGTGAAGCATCGGAATCTAAAACTGGACTCACAGGACTGGTTCAAATCATAGAAAGTTAGAGTGTCAGTCCTCTTTTACTTAAGTCAGCATTGGCCTTTTGAATTTAATTCCGATGCAATTTCTGTGTTTCATCGTCAATAAGACGGTGCAATGTATACAGTAAACCTGAAGTGAAGCATCGGAATCCAAAACTGGACTCACAGGAGATGTTCAAATCATAGAGAGTTAGAGTTTCGGTCCTCTTGTACTTAAGTCGGCATTGTGAATTTTGAATTTAATTCCGATGCAATTTCTGTGCTTCATCGTCAAAAAGAAGGTGCAAGGTATACAGTAAACCTGAAGTGATACATCGGAATATAAAACTTGACTCACAGGATAGGTTCAAATCATAGAAAGAGAGAGCGACAGTCCTCTTTTACGTAAGTCGGCATTGTGCCTTTTGTATTAAATTCCGATAAAATTTCTGTGTTTCATCGTCAATAAGAAGGTCCTAGGTATACAGTAAACCTGAAGTGAAGCATCGGAATCTAAAACTGTACTCATAGGAGAGGTTCAAATCATAGAAAGTTAGAGTGTCAGTCTTCTTGTACTTAAGTCGGCATTATGCCTTTTGAATTTAATTCCGATGCAATTTTTGTGTTTCATCGTCAATAAGACGGTGCAAGGTATACAGTAAACCTGAAGTGAAGCATCGGAATCCAAAACTGGACTCACAGGAGAGGTTCAAATCATAGAGAGTTAGAGTTTCAGTCCTCTTGTACTTAAGTCGGCATTGTGCCTTTTAAATTTAATTCCCCTGCAATTTCTGTGTTTCATCGTCAATAAGAAGGTGCAAGGTATACAGTAAACCTGAAGTGAAGCATCGGAATCTGAAACTGGACTCACAGGGGTGGTTCAAATCATAGAGAGTCAGTCCCCTTTTACTTAAGTCGGCATTGTGCCTTTTGTATAAAATTCGGATGCAATTTCTGAATTTCATCGTCAATAAGAAGGTCCAAGGGATACAGTAAACCTGAAGTGAAGCATCGGAATCTAAAACTGGACTCACAGGAGAGGTTCAAATCATAGAAAGTGAGAGTGTCAGTCCTCTTGTACCTAAGTCGGCATTGTTTCTTTTGTATTAAATTTGGATGCAATTTCTGTATTTCATCGTCAATAAGAAGGTGCAAGGTATACAGTAAACCTGAAATGATGCATCGGAATCTAAAACTGGACTCACAGGATAGGTTCAAATCATAGAAAGTGAGATTGTTAGTCCTCTTGTACATAAGTCGGCATTGTGGCTTTTGTATTTAATTCCGATGAAATTTCTGTTTTTCATCGTCAATAAGAGGGTCCAAGAGATACAGTAAACCTGAAGTGAAGCATCGGAATCTAAAACAGGACTCACAGGAGAGGTTCAAATCATAGAAAGAGAGAGTGTAAGTCCTCTTGTACTTATGTCGGTATTGTGCCTTTTGAATTAAATTTGGATGCAATTTCTGTATTTCATCGTCAATAAGAAGGTCCAAGATATACAGTAAACCTGAAGTGAAGCGTCGGAATCTAAAACTGGACTCACAGGAGTGGTTCAAATCATAGAAAGTTAGAGTGTCAGTCCTCTTTTACTTAAGTCTGCATTGGCCTTTTGAATTTAATTCCGATGCAATTTCTGTGTTTCATCGTCAATAAGACGGTGCAATGTATACAGTAAACCTGAAGTGAAGCATCGGAATCCAAAACTGGACTCACAGGAGATGTTCAAATCATAGAGAGTTAGAGTTTCGGTCCTCTTGTACTTAAGTCGGCATTGTGAATTTTGAATTTAATTCCGATGCAATTTCTGTGTTTCATCGTCAAAAAGAAGGTGCAAGGTATACAGTAAACCTGAAGTGATGCATCGGAATCTAAAACTGGACTCACAGGATTGGTTCAAATCATAGAAAGAGAGAGTGACAGTCCTCTTTTACGTAAGTCGGCATTGTGCCTTTTGTATTAAATTCCGATAAAATTTCTGTGTTTCATCGTCAATAAGAAGGTCCTAGGTATACAGTAAACCTGAAGTGAAGCATCGGAATCTAAAACTGGACTCACAGGAGAGGTTCAAATCATAGAAATTTAGAGTGTCAGTCTTCTTGTACTTAAGTCGGCATTATGCCTTTTGAATTTAATTCCGATGCAATTTTTGTGTTTCATCGTCAATAAGACGGTGCAAGGTATACAGTAAACCTGAAGTGAAGCATCGGAATCCAAAACTGGACTCACAGGAGAGGTTCAAATCATAGAGAGTTAGAGTTTCAGTCCTCTTGTACTTAAGTCGGCATTGTGCCTTTTAAATTTAATTCCCCTGCAATTTCTGTGTTTCATCGTCAATAAGAAGGTGCAAGGTATACAGTAAACCTGAAGTGAAGCATCGGAATCTGAAACTGGACTCACAGGAGTGGTTCAAATCATAGAAAGAGAGTCAGTCCCCTTTTGCTTAAGTCGGCATTGTGCCTTTTGTATAAAATTCGGATGCAATTTCTGTATTTCATCGCCAATAAGAAGGTCCAAGGTATACAGTAAACCTGAAGTGAAGCATCGGAATCTAAAACTGGACAAACAGGAGAGGTTCAAATCATAGAAAGTGAGAGCGTTAGTCCTCTTGTACTTAAGTCAGCATTGTGGCTTTTGAATTAAATACCGATGAATTTTCTGTATTTCATCGTTAATAAGAAGGTCTAAGGGATACAGTAAACCTGAAGTGAAGCATCGGAAACTAAAACTGGACTCACAGGAGAATTTCAAATCATAGAAAGGGAGAGTGTCAGTCCTCTTGTACTCTAATCGGTATTGTGCCTTATGTATTAAATTCGGATGCAATTTCTGTATTTCATCGTCAATAAGAAGGTTTAAGGGTTACAGTAGACCTGAAGTGAAGCATGGGAATCTAAAACTGGACTCACAGGAGAAGTTCAAATCATAGAAAGTTAGAGTGTCAGGCCTCTTGTACTTAAGTCGGCATTGTGCCTTTTGAACTTAATTCCGATGCAATTTCTGTGTTTCATCGTCAATAAGAAGGTGCAAGGTATACAGTAAACCTGAAGTGAGGCATCGGAATCCAAAACTGGACTCACAGGAGAGGTTCGAATCATAGAGAGTTAGAGTTTCAGTCCTCTTGTACTTAAGTCGGCATTGTGCCTTTTGTATTAAATGCGGATGCAATTTCTGTATTTCATCGTCAATAAGAAGGTCCAAGGGATACAGTAAACCTGAAGTGAAGAATCGGATTCTAAAACTGGACTCACAGAAGAGGTTCAAATCATAGAAAGTTAGAGTGTCAGTATTCTTGTACTTAAGGCGGCATTGTGCCTTTTGTATTAAATTCCGATGCAATTTCTGTGTTTCATCGTCAATAAGATGGTGCAATGTATACAGGAAACCTGAAGAGAAGCATCGGAATCTAAAACTGGACTCACAGGATAGGTTCAAATCATAGAAAGAGAGAGTGACAGTCCTCTTTTACTTAAGTCGGCATTGTGCCTTTTGTATTAAATTCCGATGAAATTTCTGTGTTTCATCGTCAATAAGAAGGTCCTAGGTATACAGTAAACCTGAAGTGAAGCATCGGAATCTAAAACTGGACTCACAGGAGAGGTGCAAATCATAGAAAATTAGAGTGTCAGTCTTCTTGTACTTAAGTCGTCATTGTGCCTTTTGAATTTAATTCCGATGCAATTTTTGTGTTTCATTGTCAATAAGACGGTGCAAGGTATACAGTAAACCTGAAGTGAAGCATCGGAATCCAAAACTGGACTCACAGGAGAGGTTAAAATCATAGAAAGTGAGAGTGTTAGTTCTCTTGTACCTAAGTCGGCATTGTGCCTTTTGTATTAAATTTCGATGTAATTTCTGTGTTTCATCGTCAATAAGAAGGTGCAAGGAATACAGTAAACCTGAAGTGAAGCATCGGAATCAAAAACTGGACTCACAGGAGAGGTTCAAATCATAGAAAGTGAGAGTGTCAGCCCTCTTGTACTTAAGTCGGCATTGTGCCTTTTGTATTAAATTCGGATGCAAGTTCTTTGTTTCATCGTCAATAAGAATGTCCAAGGGATACAGTAAACCTGAAGTGAAGCACCGGAATCTAAAACTGGACTCACAGGAGAGGTTCAAATCATAGATAGAGTGTCAGTCCTCTTGTACTTAAGTCGGCATTGTGCCTTATGAATATAATTCCGATGCAATTTCTGTGTTTCATCGTCAATAAGAAGGTGCAAGGTATACAGTAAACCAGAAGTGAAACATCGGAATCTAAAACTGGACTCACAGGAGAGGTTCAAATCATAGAGTGTTAGAGTGTCAGTCCTCTTGTACTTAAGTCGGCATTGTGCCTTTTGAATTTAATTCCGATGCAATTTCTGTGTTTCATCGTCAATAAGAAGGTGCAAGGATTACAGTAAACCTGAAGTGATGCATCGGAATCTAAAACTGGACTCACAGGATAGATTCAAATCATAGAAAGAGAGAGTGACAGTCCTCTTTTACTTAAGTCGGCATTGTGCCTTTTGTATTAAATTCCGATGAAATTTCTGTGTTTCATAGTCAATAAGAAGGTCCTAGGTGTACAGTAAACCTGAAGTGAAGAATCGGAATCTAAAACTGGACTCACAGGAGAGGTGCAAATCATTGAAAATTAGAGTGTCAGTCTTCTTGTACTTAAGTCGTCATTGTGCCTTTTGAATTTAATTCCGATGCAATTTTTGTTTTTCATCGTCAATAAGACGGTGCAAGGTATACAGTAAACCTAAAGTGAAGCATCGGAATCCAAAACTGGACTCACAGGAGAGGTTCTAATCATAGAGAGTTAGAGTTTCAGTCCTCTTGTACTTAAGTCGGCATTGTATCTTTTGTATTATATGCGGATGTAAATTCTGTATTTCATCGTCAATAAGAAGGTCCAAGGGATACAGTAAAGCATCGGAATTTAAAACTGGACTCACAGGACAGGTTCAAATCATAGAAAGTGAGAGTGTCAGTCCTCTTGTACTTAAGTCGGCATTGTGCCTTTTGTATTAAATTCGGATGCAATTTCTTTGTTTCATCGTCAATAAGAATGTCCAAGGGATACAGTAAACCTGAAGTGAAGCACCGGAATCTAAAACTGGACTCACAGGAGAGGTTCAAATCATAGATAGAGTGTCAGTCCTCTTGTACTTAAGTCGGCATTGTGGCTTTTGACTTTAATTCCGATGCAATTTCTGTGTTTCATCGTCAATAAGAAGGTGCAAGGTATACAGTAAACCAGAAGTGAAACATCGGAATCTAAAACTGGACTCACAGGAGAGGTTCAAATCATAGAGTGTTAGAGTGTCAGACCCCTTGTACTTAAGTCGGCATTGTGCCTTTTGAATATAATTCCGATGCAATTTCTGTGTTTCATCGTCAATAAGAAGGTGCAAGGTATACAGTAAACCTGAAGTGAAGCATCGGAATCTAAAACTGGACTCTCAGGAGAGGTTCAAATCATAGAAAGAGAGAAGGTCAGTCCTCTTTTACTTAAGTCGGAATTGTGCCTTATGTATTAAATTCCGACGCAATTTCTGTATATCATCGTCAATAAGACGGTCCAAGGGATACAGTAAACCTGAAGTGAAGCATCGTAATCTAAAACTGGACTCACAGGAGAGGTTCAAATCGTAGAAAGTGAGAGTGTTAGTCCTCTTTTACTTAAGTCGGCATTGTGACTTTTGTATTAAATTCGGATGCAATCTCTGTGTTTCATCGTCAATAAGAAGGTGCAAGGTATACAGTAAACCTGAAGTGAAGCATCGGAATCCAAAACTGGACTCACAGGAGAGGTTCAAATCATACAGAGTTAGAGTGTCAGTCCTCTTGTACTTATGTCGGCATTGTGCTTTTTGAATTTAATTCCGATGCAATTTCTGTGTTTCATCGTCAATAAGAAGGTGCAAGGTATACAGTAAACCGGAAGTGACGCATTGGAATCTAAAACTGGCCTCAATGGAGAGGTTCAAATTATAGAAAGAGAGAGTGTCAGTCCTCATTTACTTAAGTCGGCATTGTGCCTTACGTATTAAATTCGGATGCAATTTCTGTATTTCATCGTCAATAAGGAGGTCCAAGGCATACAGTAAACCTGAAGTGCAGCATCGGAAACTAAAACTGGACTCACAGGAGAGGTTCAAATCATAGAAAGTGAGAGTGTCAGTCCTCTTGTTGTTAAGTCGGCATTGTGCCCTTAGTATTAAATTCGGATGCAATTTCTGTGTTCCATCGTCAATAAGAAGGTGCAAGGTATACAGGAAACCTGAAGTGATGCATCGGAATCTAAAACTGGACTCACAGGAGAGGTTCAAATCATAGAAAGTGAGAGTGTCAGTCCTCTTGTACTTAAGTCGACATTGTGCCTGTTGTATTAAATTCGGATTCAATTTCTTTGTTTCATCTCAATAAGAAGGTCCAAGAGATACAGTAAACCTGAAGTGAAGCACCGGAATCTAAAACTGGAATCACAGGAGAGGTTCAAATCATAGATAGTTAGAGTGTCAGTCCTCTTGTACTTAAGTTGGCATTGTGTCTTTTGAATTTAATTCAGATGCAATTTCTGTGTTTCATCGTCAATAATAAGGTCCAAGGTATACAGTAAACCTGAAGTGAAGCGACGGAATCCAAAACTGGTCTCACAGGAGAGGTTCAAATCATAGAAAGTAAGAGTGTCAGTCCTCTTGTACTTAAGTCGTCATTGTGCCTTTTGTATTAAATTCGGATGCAATTTCTGAATTTCCTCGTCAATAAGATGGTCCAAGGGATACACTAAAGCTGAAGTGAAGCATCGGAATCTAAAACTGGACTCACAGGAGAGGTTCAAATCATAGAAAGTTAGAGTGTCAGTCCTCTTGTACTTAAGTCGGCATTGTGTTTTTTGAATTTAATTCCGATGCAATTTTTGTGTTTCATCGTCAATAAGACGGTGCAAGGTATACAGTAAACTTGAAGTGAAGCATCGGAATCTAAAACTGGAATCACTGGAGAGGTTCAAATCATAGAAAATGAGAGGATTAGTCCTCTTGGACTTAAGTCGGCATTGTGCCTTTTGTATTAAATTCCGATGTAATTTCTGTGTTTCATCGTCAATAAGAAGGTGCAAGGTATACAGTGAACCTGAAGTGAAGCATTGGAATCCAAAACTGGACTCACAGGAGAAGTTCAAATCATGGAGAGTTAGAGTGTCAGTCATCTTGTACTTGAGTTGGAATTGTGCATTTTGAATTTAATTCCGATGCAATTTCTGTGTTTCATCGTCAATAAGAAGGTGCAAGGAATACAGTAAACCTTAAGTGAAGCATCGGAATCTAGAACTGGACTCACAGGAGAGTTTCAAATCATAGATAGTTAGAGTGTCAGTCCTCTTTTCCTTAAGTCGGCATTGTGCCTTATGTATTAAATTCGGATGCAATTTCTGTATATCATCGTCAATAAGACGGTCCAAGGGATACAGTAAACCTGGAGTGAAGCATCGGAATCTAAAACTGGACTCACATGAGAGGTTCAAATCGTAGAAAGTGGGAGTGTTAGTCCTCTTGTTCTTAAGTCGGCATTGTGACTTTTGTATCAAATTCCGTTGTAATATCTGTGTTTCATCGTCAATAAGAAGGTGCAAGGTATACAGTAAAACTGAAGTGAAGCATCGGAATATAAAACTGGAATCACAGGAGAGGTTCAAATCATAGAAAGTGAGAGTGTCTGTCCTCTTTTACTTAAGTCGGCATTGTGCATTTTGCATTAAATTCGGATGCAATCTCTGTGTTTCATCGTCAATAAGAAGGTGAAAGGTATACAGTAAACCTGAAGTGAAGCATCGGAATCCAAAACAGGACTCACAGGAGAGGTTCAAATCATACACAGTTAGAGCGTCAGTCCTCTTGTACTTAAGTCGGCATTGTGCCTTTTGAATTTAATTCCGATGCCATTACTGTGTTTCCTCGCCAATAAGAAGGTGCAAGGTATACAGTAATCCGCAAGTGAAGCATCGGAATCTAAAACTGGACTCACAGGAGAGGTTCAAATCATAGAAAGGGAGAAAGTCAGTCCTCTTGTACTTAAGTCGGCATTGTGCCTTTTGAATTAAATTCGGATGCACTTTTTGTGTATCGTCGTCAATAAGAAGGTGCAAGGTATACAGTAAACCTGAAGTGATGCGATGGAATCCAAAACTGGACTCACAGGAGAAGTTCAAATCATAGTGAGTTAGAATGTCAGTCCTCTTGTACTTAAGTCGGAATTGTGCATTTTGAATTTAATTCCGATGCAATTTATGTGTTTCATCGTCAATAAGAAGGTGCAAGGTATACAGTAAACCTGAAGTGAAGCATCGGAATCTAAAACTGGACTCACAGGAGAGGTTCAAATCATAGAAAGAGAGAGAGAAAGTCCCCTGTTACTTAAGTCGGCATTGTGCTTTTTGTATTAAATTCCGATGAAATTTCTTTGTTTCATCGTCAATAAGAAGGTCCAAGGGATACAGTAAACCTGAAGTGAAGCATCGGAATCTAAAACTGGACTCACAGGAGAGGGTCAAATCATAAAAAGTTATAGTGTCAGACCTTTTGTACTTAAGTCGGCATTGTGCCTTTTGAATTTAATTCCGATGCAATATCTGTGTTTCATCGTCAATAAGAAGGTGCACCGTATACAGTAAACCTGAAGTGAAGCATCGGAATCTAAAACTGAACTCACAGGAGAGGTTCAAATCATAGAAAGAGAGAGCGTTAGTCCTCTTTTACGTAAGTCGGCATTTTGCCTTTTGTATTAAATTTGAATGCTATTTCTGTATTTCATCGTCAATAAGAAAGTTCAAGGGATACGGTAAACCTGAAGTGCAGCATCGGAAACTAAAACTGGACTCACAGGAGAGGTTCAAATCATAGAAAGTTAGAGTGTCAATCCTCATGTACTTAAGTCGGCATTGTGCCTTTTGAATTAAATTCGGATGCAATTTCTGTGTATCGTCGTCAATAAGAAGGTGCAAGGTATACAGTAAACCTGAAGTGAAGCATTGGAATCCAAAACTGGACTCACATGAGAATTTAAAATCATAGTGAGTTAGAATGTCAGTCCTCTTGTACTTAAGTCGGAATTGTGCATTTTGAATTTATTCCGATGCAATTTATGTGTTTCATCGTCAATAAGAAGGTGCAAGGTATACAGTAAACCTGAAGTGAAGCATCGGAATCTAAAACTGGACTCACAGGAGAGGTTCAAATCGTAGAAAGAGAGAGAGGCAGTCCTCTTTTACTTAAGTCGGCATTGTGCCTTTTGTATTAAATTCCGATGAAATTTCTTTGTTTCATCTTCAATAAGAAGGTCCAAGGGATACAGTAAACCTGAAGTGAAGCATCGGAATCTAAAACTGGACTCACAGGAGAGGTTCAAATCATAGAAAGGATGAGTGTCAGTCCTCTTGTACTTAAGTCGGCATTGTGCCTTTTGAATGAAATTCGGATGCAATTTCTGTGTATCGTAGTCAATAAGAAGGTGCAAGGTATACAGTAAACCTGGAGTGAAGCATTGCAATCCAAAACTGGACTCACAGGAGAAGTTCAAATCATAGTGAGTTAGAATGTCAGTCCTCTTGTACTTAAGTCGGAATTGTGCATTTTGAATTTAATTCCGATGCAATTTATGTGTTTCATCGTCAATAAGAAGGTGCAAGGTATACAGTAAACCTGAAGTGAAGCATCGCAATCTAAAACTGGACTCACATTAAAGGTTCAAATCATAGAAAGTTATAGTGTCAGACCTTTTGTACTTAAGTCGGCATTGTGCCTTTTGAATTTAATTCCGATGCAATTTTTGTGTTTCATCGTCAATAAGAAAGTCCATGGCATACAGTAAACCTGAAGTGAAGCATCGGAATCCAAAACTGGACTCACAGGAGAGGTTCAAATCATAGAAAGTTACAGTGTCAGTCATCTTGTACTTAAGTCGGCATTGTGCCTTTTGAATTTAATTCCGATGCAATTTTTGTGTTTCATCGCCAATAAGACGGTGCAAGGTATACAGTAAAATTGAAGTGAAGCATCGGAATCTAAAACTGGAATCACTGGAGAGGTTCAAATCATAGAAAGTGAGAGAGTCAGTCCTCTTGTACTTAAGTCGGCATTGTGCCTTTTGTATTAAATTCCGATGCAGTTTCTGTGTTTCATCGTCAATAAGAAGGTGCAAGGTACACAGTAAACCTGAAGTGAAGCATTGGAATCAAAACCTGGTCTCACAGGAGATGTTCATATCATGGAGAGTTAGAGTGTCAGTCCTCTTGTACTTAAGTCGGAATTGTGCATTTTAATTTAATTCCGATGCAATTTCTGTGTTTCATCGTCAATAAGAAGGTGCAAGGAATACAGTAAACCTGAAGTGAAGCATCGGAATCTAAAACTGGACTCACAAGAGAGGTTCAAATCATAGATAGTTAGAGTGTCAGTCCTCTTGTACTTAAGTCGGCATTGTGCCTTTTGAATTTATTCCGATGCAATTTCTGTGTTTCATCGTCAATAAGTAGGTGCAAGGTATACAGTAAACCAGAAGTGAAGCAACGGAATCTCCAACTGGACTCACAGGAGAGGATCAAATCATAGATAGAGTGTTAGTCCTCTTGTACTTAAGTCGGCATTGTGCCTTTTGAATTTAATTCCGATGCAATTTCTGTGTTTCATCGTCAATACGAAGGTGCAAGGTATACAGTAAACCTGAAGTGAAGCATCGGAATCTACAACTGAACTCACAGGAGAGGTTCAAATCATAGAAAGAGAGAGCGTCAGCCCTCTTTTACTTAAGTCGGCATTGTGCCATTTGTATTAAATTTGGATGCTATTTCTGTATTTCATCGTCAATAAGAAGGTCCAAGGGATACAGTAAACCTGAAGTGAAGCATCGGCATCTAAAACTGGACTCACAGGAGAGGTTCAAATCATAGAAAGTGAGAGTGTCAGTTCTCTTGCACTTAAGTCGCCATTGTGCCTTTTGTATTAAATTCCGATGCAATTTCGGTGTTTCTTCGTTAATAAGAAGGTGCAAGGTATACAGTAAACCTGAAGTGAAGCATCGGAATCTATTACTGTACTCACAGGAGAGGTTCATATCATAGAAAGGGAGAGTGACAGTCCTCTTTTACTTAAGCCGGCATTGTGCATTTTGTATCAAATTCCGAAGAAATTTCTGCGTTTCATCGTCAATAAGAAGGTCCAAGGGATACAGTAAACCTGAAGTGAAGCATCGGGATCTAAAACTGGACTCACAGGAGAGGTTCAAAACATAGAATGGGAGAGTGTCAGTCCTCTTGTACTTAAGTCGGCATTGTGCCTTATGTTTTAAATTCGGATGTCATTTCTGTGTTTCATCGTCAATAAGAAGGTGCAAGGTATACAGTAAACCTGAAGTGAAGCATCGGAATCTAAAACTGGACTCAGAGGAGAGGTTCAAATCATAGAAAGTGAGAGTGTCAGTCCTCTTGTACTGAAGTCGGCATTGTGCTTTTTGTAATAAATTCCTATGCAATTTCTGTGTTTCATCGTTAATAAGAAGGTCCAAGGGATACAGTAAACCTGAAGTGAAGCATCGGAATCTAAAACTGGACTCACAGGAGAGGTTCAAATCACAGAAAGTGAGAGTGTAAGTCCTCTGGTTCTTAAGTCGGCTTTGTGCCTTTTGTATTAAATTCGGATGCAATTTCTGTGTTTCATCGTCAACAAGAAGGTGCAAGGTATACAGTAAACCTGGAGTGAAGCATCGGAATCTAAAACTGGACTCACAGGAGAGGTTCAAGTCATGGAAAGAGAGAGTGACAGTCCTCTTTTACTTAAGTCGGCATTGTGCCTTTTGTATTAAATTCCGATGAAATTTCTGTGTTTCATCGTCAATAAGAAGGTGCAAGGTATACAGTAAACCTGAAGTGAAGCATCGGAATCTAAAACTGGAATCACAGGAGATGTTCAAATCATAGGAAGAGAGAGTGAGAGTCCTCTTTTACTTAAGACTGCATTGTGCCTTTTGTATTAAATACCAATGCAATATCTGTGTTTCATCGTCAATATGAAGGTCCAAGGGATACAGTAAACCTGAAGTGAAGCATCGGAATCTAAAACTGGAATCACAGGAGAGGTTCAAATCATAGAAAGGGAGAGTGTCAGTCCTCTTGTACTTAAGTCGGCATTGTGCCTTTTGTATTAAATTCGGATGCAATTTCTGTGTTTCATTGTCAATAAGAAGGTGCAAAGTATAAGTAAACATGAAGTGAAGCATCGGAATCTAAAACTGGACTCACAGGAGAGGTTCAAATGATAGAAAGAGAGAGTGACAGTCCTCTTTTACTTAAGTCGGCATTGTGCCTTTTGTATTAAATTCCGATGAAATTTCTGTGTTTCATCGTCAATAAGAAGGTACAAGGCATACAGTAAACAAGAAGTGAAGCATCGGAATCTAAAACTGGACTCACAGTAGAGGTTCAAATCATAGATAGTTAGAGTGTCAGTCCTCTTGTACTTAAGTTCGCATTGTGCCTTTTGTATTAAATTCGGATGCAATTTCTGTGTTTCATCGTCAATAAGAAGGTGCAAGGTATACAGTAAACCTGAAGTGAAGCATCGGAATCTAAAACTGGACTCACAGGAGAGGTTCAAATGATAGAAAGAGAGAGTGACAGTCCTCTTTTACTTAAGTCGGCATTGTGCCTTTTGTATTAAATTCCGATGAAATTTCTGTGTTTCATCGTCAATAAGAAGGTGCAAGGCATACAGTAAACCAGAAGTGAAGCATCGGAATCTAAAACTGGACTCACAGGAGAGGTTCAAATCATAGATAGTTAGAGTGTCAGATCTCTTGTACTGAAGTCGGCATTGTGCCTTTTGTATTAAATTCGGATGCAATTTCTGTGATTCATCGTCAATAAGAAGGTGCAAGGTATACAGTAAACCTGAAGTGAAGCATCGGAATCTAAAACTGGACTCACAGGAGAGGTTCAAATCATAGAAAGTGAGAGTGTCAGTCCTCTTGTTCTTAAGTCGGCATTGTGCCTTTTGTATCTTATTCCGATGAAATTTCTGCGTTTCATCGTCAATAAGAAGGTCCAAGGGATATAGTAAACCTGAAGTGAAGCATCGGGATCTAAAACTGGAAACACAGGAGAGGTTCAAATCATAGAAAGTGAGAGGGTCAGTCCTCTTGCACTTAAGTCGCCATTGTGCCTTTTGTATTAAATTCCGATGCAATTTCGGTGTTTCTTCGTCAATAAGAAGGTGCAAGGTATACAGTAAACCTGAAGTGAAGCATCGGAATCTATTACTGTACTCACAGGAGAGGTTCAAATCATAGAAAGGGAGAGTGACAGTCCTCTTTTACTTAAGCCGGCATTGTGCCTTTTGTATCTTATTCCGATGAAATTTCTGCGTTTCATCGTCAATAAGAAGGTCCAAGGGATATAGTAAACCTGAAGTGAAGCATCGGGATCTAAAACTGGAAACACAGGAGAGGTACAAATCATAGAAAGAGAGAGTGGCAGTCCTCTTTTACTTAAGACTGCATTGTGCCTTTTGTATTCAATTCCGATGAAATGTCTGTGTTTCATCGTCAATAAGAAGGTGCAAGGTATACAGTAAACCTGAAGTGAAGCATCGGAATCTAAAACTGGACTCACAGGAGAGGTTCAAATCATAGAAAGTGAGAGTGTCCGTCCTCTTTTACTTAAGTCGGCATTGTGCCTTTTGTATTTAATTCCGATGCAATTTCTGTGTTTCATCGTCAACAAGAAGGTGCAAGGTATACAGTAAACCTGAAGTGAAGCATCGGAATCTAAAACTGGAATCACAGGAGAGGTTCATATCATACAAAGAGAGAGTGAGAGTCCTCTTTTACTTAAGACTGCATTGTGCCTTTTGTATTAAATACCAATGCAATATCTGTGTTTCATCGTCAATATGAAGGTCCAAGGGATACAGTAAACCTGAAGTGAAGCATCGGAATCTAAAACTGGACTCACAGGAGAGGTTCAAATGATAGAAAGAGAGAGTGAGAGTCCTCATTTACTTAAGACTGCATTATGCGTTTTGTATTAAATTCATCGTCAATATGACGGTCCAAGGGATACAGTAAACCTGAAGTGAAGGATCGGAATCTAAAACTGGACTCACAGGAGAGGTTCAAATCATAGAAAGGGAGAGTGTCAGTCCTCTTGTACTTAAGTCGGCATTGTGACTTTTGTATTAAATTCGGATGCAATTTCTGTGTTTCATCGTCAATAAGAAGGTGCAAAGTATACAGTAAACCTGAAGTGAAGCATCGGAATCTAAAACTGGAATCACAGGAGAGGTTCATATCATACAAAGAGAGAGTGAGAGTCCTCTTTTACTTAAGACTGCATTGTGCCTTTTGTATTAAATACCAATGCAATATCTGTGTTTCATCGTCAATATGAAGGTCCAAGGGATACAGTAAACCTGAAGTGAAGCATCGGAATCTAAAACTGGACTCACAGGAGAGGTTCAAATGATAGAAAGAGAGAGTGAGAGTCCTCATTTACTTAAGACTGCATTGTGCGTTTTGTATTAAATTCATCGTCAATATGACGGTCCAAGGGATACAGTAAACCTGAAGTGAAGGATCGGAATCTAAAACTGGACTCACAGGAGAGGTTCAAATCATAGAAAGGGAGAGTGTCAGTCCTGTTGTACTTAAGTCGGCATTGTGACTTTTGTATTAAATTCGGATGCAATTTCTGTGTATCATCGTCAATAAGAAGGTGCAAAGTATACAGTAAACATGAAGTGAAGCATCGGAAACCAAAAACTGGACTCACAGGAGAGGTTCAAATGATAGAAAGAGAGAGTGACAGTCGTCTTTTACTTAAGTCGGCATTGTGCCTTTTGTATTAAATTCCGATGAAATTTCTGTGTTTCATCGTCAATAAGAAGGTGCAAGGCATACAGTAAACCAGAAGTGAAGCATCGGAATCTAAAACTGGACTCACAGGAGAGGTTCAAATCATAGATAGTTAGAGTGTCAGTATTCTTGTACTTAAGTCGGCATTGTGCCTTTTGTATTAAATTCGGATGCAATTTCTGTGTTTCATCGTCAATAAGAAGGTGCAAGGTATACAGTAAACCTGAAGTAAAGCATCAGAATCTAAAACTGGACTCACAGGAGAGGTTCAAATCATAGAAAGTGAGAGTGTCAGTCCTCTTGTTCTTAAGTTGGCATTGTGCCTTTTGTATTAAATTCGGATGCAATCTCTGTGTTTCATCGTCTATAAGAAGGTGCAAGGTATACAGTAAACCTGAAGTGAAGCATCGGAATCTAAAAATGGACTCACAGGTGAGGTTCAAATTATAGAAAGTGAGAGTGTCAGTCCTCTTGTACTTAAGTCGGCATTGTGCCTTTTGTATTAAATTCCGATTCAATTTCTGCGTTTCATCGTCAATAAGAAGGTGCAAGGTATACAGTAAACCTGAAGTGAAGCATCGGAATCTAAAACCGGAATCACAGGAGAGGTTCAAATCATAGAAAGAGAGAGTGAGAGTCCTCTTTTACTTAAGACTGCATTGTGCGTTTAGTATTAAATTCCAATGCAATATCTGTGTTTCATCGTCAATATGACGGTCCAAGGGATACAGTAAACCTGAAGTGAAGCATCGGAATCTAAAACTGGAACCACGGGAGAGGTTCAAATCATAGAAAGGGAGAGTGTCAGTCCTCTTGTACTTAAGTCGGCATTGTGCCTTTTGTATTAAATTCGGATGCAATTTCTGTGTTTCATCGTCAATAAGAAGGTGCAAAGTATACAGTAAACATGAAGTGAAGCATCGGAATCTAAAACTGGACTCACAGGAGAGGTTCAAATGATAGAAAGAGAGAGTGACAGTCCTCTTTTACTTAAGTCGGCATTGTGCCTTTTGTATTAAATTCCGATTAAATTTCTGTGTTTCATCGTCAATAAGAAGGTGCAAGGCATACAGTAAACCAGAAGTGAAGCATCGGAATCTAAAACTGGACTCACAGGAGAGGTTGAAATCATAGATAGTTAGAGTGTCAGTCCTCTTGTACTTAAGTCGGCATTGTGCCTTTTGTATTAAATTCGGATGCAATTTCTGTGTTTCATCGTCAATAAGAAGGTGCAAGGTATACAGTAAACCTGAAGTGAAGCATCGGAATCTAAAACTGGACTCACAGGAGAGGTTCAAATCATAGAAAGTGAGAGTGTCAGTCCTCTTGTTCTTAAGTCGAAATTGTGCCTTTTGTATTAAATTCGGATGCAATTTCTGTGTTTCATCGTCAATAAGAAGGTGCAAGGTATACAGTAAACCTGAAGTGAAGCATCGGAATCTAAAACTGGACTCACAGGAGAGGTTCAAATCATAGAAAGTGAGAGTGTCAGTCCTCTTGTACTTAAGTCGGCATTGTGCCTTTTGTATTTAATTCCGATGCAATTTCTGCGTTTCATCGTCAATAAGAAGGTGCAAGGTATACAGTAAACCTGAAGTGAAGCATCGGAATCTAAAACCGGAATCACAGGAGAGGTTCAAATCATAGAAAGTGAGAGTGTCAGTCCTCTTGTACTTAAGTCGGCATTGTGCCTTTTGTATTAAATTCGGATGCAATTAGTGTGTTTCATCGTCAAATAGAAGGTACAAGGTATACAGTAAACCTGAAGTGAAGCATCAGATTCTATAACTGGACTCACAGGAGAGGTTCAAATCATAGAAGGTGAGAGTGTCAGTCCTCTTGTACTTAAGTCGGCATTGTGCCTTTTGTATTAAATTCCGATGCAATTTCTGCGTTTCATCGTCAATAAGAAGGTGCAAGGTATACAGTAAACCTGAAGTGAAGCATCGGAATCTAAAACCGGAATCACAGGAGAGGTTCAAATCATAGAAAGGGAGAGTGAGAGTCCTCTTTTACTTAAGTCGGCATTGTGCCTTTTGAATATAATTCCGATGCAATTTCTGTGCTTCATCGTCAATAAGAAGGTGCAAGGTATACAGTAAACCTGAAGTGAAGCATCGGAATCTAAAACTGGACTTACAGTAAGGTTCAAATCATAGAAAGTGAGAGTGTCAGGCCTCTTGTACTTAAGTCGGCATTGTGCCTTTTGTATTAAATTCGGATGCAATTTTTGTGTTTCATCGTCAATAAGAAGGTGCAAGGTATACAGTAAACCTGAAGTGAAGCATCGGAATCTAAAACTGGACTCACAGGAGAGGTTCAAATCATAGAAAGTGAGAGTATCAGTCCTCTTGTACTTAAGTCGGCATTGTGCCTTATTTATTAAATTCGGATGCAATATCTGTGTTTCATCGTCAATAAGAAGGTGCATGGTATACAGTAAACCTGAAGTGAAGCATCGGAATCTAAAACTGGACTCACAGGAGAGGTTCAAATCATAAAAAGTGAGAGTGTCAGTCCTCTTTTACTGAAGTCGGCATTGTGCCTTTTGTATTAAATTCTGATGTTATTTCTGTGTTTCATCGTCAATAAGAAGGTGCAAGGTATACAGTAAACCTGAAGTGAAGCATCGGAATCTAAAACTGGAAACACAGGAGAGGTACAAATCATAGAAAGAGAGAGTGGCAGTCCTCTTTTACTTAAGACTGCATTGTGCCTTTTGTATTCAATTCCGATGAAATTTCTGTGTTTCATCGTCAATAAGAAGGTGCAAGGTATACAGTAAACCTGAAGTGAAGCATCGGAATCTAAAACTGGACTCACAGGAGAGGTTCAAATCATAGAAAGTGAGAGTGTCCGTCCTCTTTTACTTAAGTCGGCATTGTGCCTTTTGTATTAAATTCGGATGCAATTTCTGTTTTCCATCGTCAATAAGAAGGTCCAAAGGATACAGTAAACCTTAAGTGAAGCATCGGAATCTAAAACTGGACTTACAGGAGAGGTTCAAATCACAGAAATTAAAAGTGTCAGTCCTCTTTTACTTAAGTCGGCATTGTGCCTTTTGTGTTAAATTCGGATGCAATTTCTGTGTTTCATCGTCAATAACAAGGTCCAAGGGATACAGTAAACCTGAAGTGAAGCATCGGAATCTAAAACTGGAATCACAGGAGGATTCAAATCATAGAAAGTTAGAGTGTCAGTCCTCTTGTACTTAAGTCGACATTATGCCTTTTGATTTTAATTCCGATGCAATTTTTGTGTTTCATCGTCAATAAGAAGGTGCAAGGTATACAGTAAACATGAAGTGAAGCATCGGAATCTAAAACTGGAATCACAGGAGAGTTTCCAATCATAGAAAGTGAGAGTGTCTGTCCTTTTTTATTTAAGTCGGCATTGTGCCTTTTGTATTAAATTCCGATGCTATTACTGTGTTTCATCGTCAATAAGTAGGTGCAAGGTATTCAGTAAACCTGGAGTGAAGCATCGGAATCTAAAACTGGAATCACAGGAGAGGTTCAAATTATAGAAAGAGAGACATTCCTCTTTACTTTAGTCGGCATTGTGCCTTTTGTATTAAATTCCGATGAAATTTCTGTGTTTCATCGTCAATAAGAAGGCCCTAGGGATACAATAAAACCTGAAGTGAAGCATCGAAATCTAAAACTGGACTCACAGGAGAGGTTCAAATCATAGAAAGGGAGAGGATCAGTCCTCTTGTACTTAAGTCGGCATTGTGCCTTTTGTATTAAATTCGGATGCAATTTCTGTGTTTCATCGTCAATAAGAAGGTGCAAGGTATACAGTAAACCTGAAGTGAACATCGGAATCTAATACTGGGGTCACAGGGGAGGTTCAAATCATAGATAGTGAGAGTGTCAGTCCTCTTGTACTTAAGTCGGCATTGTGCGTTTTTATTAAATTCGGATGCAATTTCTGTGTTTCATCGTCAATAAGAAGGTGCAAGGTATACAGTAAACCTGAAGTGAAGCATCGGAATCTAAAACTGGACTCACAGGAGAGGTTCAAATCATAGAAAGTGAGAGTGTCAGTCCTCTTGTCCTTTATCGGCATTGTGCCTTTTGTATTAAATTCGGATGCAATTTCTGTGTTTCATCGTCAATAAGAAGGTGCAAGGTATACAGTAAACCTGAAGTGAAGCATCGGAATCTAAAACTGGACTCACAGGAGAGGTTCAAATCATAGAAAGTGAGAGTGTCAGTCCTCTTGTACTTAAGTCGGCATTGTGCCTTTTGTATTTAATTCCGATGCAATTTCTGCGTTTCATCGTCAATAAGAAGGTGCAAGGTATACAGTAAACCTGAAGTGAAGCATCGGAATCTAAAACCGGAATCACAGGAGAGGTTCAAATCATAGAAAGTGAGAGTGTCAGTCCTCTTGTACTTAAGTCGGCATTGTGCCTTTTGTATTAAATTCGGATGCAATTAGTGTGTTTCATCGTCAAATAGAAGGTACAAGGTATACAGTAAACCTGAAGTGAAGCATCAGATTCTAAAACTGGACTCACAGGAGAGGTTCAAATCATAGAAGGTGAGAGTGTCAGTCCTCTTGTACTTAAGTCGGCATTGTGCCTTTTGTATTAAATTCCGACGCAATTTCTGTGTTTCATCGTTAATAAGAAGGTCCAAGGGAAAGAGAAAACCTGAAGTGAAGCATCGGAATCTAAAACTGGACTCACAGGAGAGGTTCAAATCATAGAAAGGGAGAGTGAGAGTCCTCTTTTACTTAAGTCGGCATTGTGCCTTTTTAATATAATTCCGATGCAATTTCTGTGTTTCATCGTCAATAAGAAGGTGCAAGGTATACAGTAAACCTGAAGTGAAGCATCGGAATCTAAATCTGGACTTACAGGAGAGATTCAAATCATAGAAAGTGAGAGTGTCAGGCCTCTTGTACTTAAGTCGGCATTGTGCCTTTTGTATTAAATTCGGATGCAATTTCTGTGTTTCATCGTCAATAAGAAGGTGCAATGTATACAGTAAACCTGAAGTGAAGCATCGGAATCTAAAACTGGACTCACAGGAGAGGTTCAAATCATAGAAAGTGAGAGTATCAGTCCTCTTGTACTTAAGTCGGCATTGTGCCTTATTTATTAAATTCGGATGCAATATCTGTGTTTCATCGTCAATAAGAAGGTGCATGGTATACAGTAAACCTGAAGTGAAGCATCGGAATCTAAAACTGGACTCACAGGAGAGCTTCAAATCATAAAAAGTGAGAGTGTCAGTCCTCTTGTACTTAAGTCGGCATTGTGCCTTTTGTATTAAATTCTGATGTTATTTCTGTGTTTCATCGTCAATAAGAAGGTGCAAGGTATACAGTAAACCTGAAGTGAAGCATCGGAATCTAAAACTGGACTAACAGGAGAGGTTCAAATCACAGAAATTAAAAGTGTCAGTCCTCTTTTACTTAAGTCGGCATTGTGCCTTTTGTGTTAAATTCGGATGCAATTTCTGTGTTTCTTCGTCAATAACAAGGTCCAAGGGATACAGTAAACCTGAAGTGAAGCATCGGAATCTAAAACTGGAATCACAGGAGAGGTTCAAATCATAGAAAGTTAGAGTGTCAGTCCTCTTGTACTTAAGTCGACATTATGCCTTTTGATTTTAATTCCGATGCAATTTTTGTGTTTCATCGTCAATAAGAAGGTGCAAGGTATACAGTAAACCTGAAGTGAAGAATCGGAATCTAAAACTGGAATCACAGGAGAGTTTCCAATCATAGAAAGTGAGAGTGTCTGTCCTTTTTTATTTAAGTCGGCATTGTGCCTTTTGCATTAAATTCCGATGCTATTACTGTGTTTCATCGTCAATAAGTAGGTGCAAGGTATTCAGTAAATCTGGAGTGAAGCATCGGAATCTAAAACTGGAATCACAGGAGAGGTTCAAATTATAGAAAGAGAGAGTGACATTCCTCTTTACTTTAGTCGGCATTGTGCCTTTTGTATTAAATTCCGATGAAATTTCTGTGTTTCATCGTCAATAAGAAGGCCCTAGGGATAAAATAAAACCTGAAGTGAAGCATCGAAATCTAAAACTGGACTCACAGGAGAGGTTCAAATCATAGAAAGGGAGAGGATCAGTCCTCTTGTACTTAAGTCGGCATTGTGCCTTTTGTATTAAATTCGGATGCAATTTCTGTGTTTCATCGTCAATAAGAAGGTGCAAGGTATACAGTAAACCTGAAGTGAAGCATCGGAATCTAATACTGGGGTCACAGGGGAGGTTCATATCATAGATAGTGAGAGTGTCAGTCCTCTTATACTTCAGTCGGCATTGTGAATTTTGTATTAAATTCCGATGCAATTTCTGTGATTCATCGTCAATATGAAGGTGTAAGGTATTCAGTAAACCTGAAGTGAAACATTGGAATCTAAAACTGGAATCACAGGAGAGTTTCAAATAATATAAAGTGAGAGTGTCTGTCCTTTTGTATTTAAGTCGGCATTGTGCCTTTTGTATTAAATTCGGATGCAATTTCTGTGTTTCATCGTCAATAAGAATTTGCAAGGTATACAGTAAACCTGAAGTGAAGCATCAGAATCGAAAACTGAACTCACAGGAGAGGTTAAAATCATAGAAAGAGAGAGTGACAGTTCTCTTTTACTTAAGTCGGCATTGTGCCTTTTGTATTAAATTCGGATGCAATTTCTGTGTTTCATCGTCAACAAGAAGGTTCAAGGTATACAGTAAACCTGAAATGAAGCATCAGATTCTAAAACTGGACTCACAGGAGAGGTTCAAATCATAGAAGGTGAGAGTGTCAGTCCACTTGTACTTAAGTCGGCATTGTGCCTTTTGTATTAAATTCTGATGTTATTTCTGTGTTTCATCGTCAATACGAAGGTGCAAGGTATACAGTAAACCTGAAGTGAAGCATCGGAATCTAAAACTGGAATCACAGGAGAGGTACAAATCATAGAAAGATAGAGTGACAGTCCTCTTATACTTAAGACTGCTTTGTGCCTTTTGTATTAAATTCCGATGCAATTTCTGTGTTTCATCGTCAACAAGAAGGTGCAAGGTATACAGTAAACCTGAAGTGAAGCATCGGAATCTAAAACTGGACTCACAGAAGAGTTTCAAATCATAGAAAGTGAGAGTGTCAGTCCTCTTGTACTTAAGTCGGCATTGTGCCTTTTGTATTAAATTCGGATGCAATTTCTGTTTTCCATCGTCAATAAGAAGGTCCAAAGGATACAGTAAACCTAAAGTGAAGCATCGGAATCTAAAACTGAACTAATAGGAGAATATCAAATCACAGAAAGTGAAAGTGTCAGTCCTCTTTTACTTAAGTCGGCATTGTGCTTTATGTGTTAAATTCGGATGCAATTTCTGTGTTTCATCGTCAATAACAAGGTCCAAGGGATACAGTAAACCTGAAGTGAAGCATCGGAATCTAAAACTGGAATCACAGGAGACGTCCAAATCATAGAAAGTTAGAGTGTCAGTCCTCTTATACTTAAGTCGACATTGTGCCTTTTGATTTTAATTCCGATGCAATTTTTGTGTTTCATCGTCAATAAGAGGGTGCAAGGTATACAGTAAACCTGAAGTGAAGCATCGGGACCTAAAACTGGAATCACAGGAGAGTTTGAAATCATAGAAAGTGAGAGTGTCTGTCCTTTTGTATTTAAGTCGTCATTGTGCCGTTTGTATTAAATTCCGATGCTATTTCTGTGTTTCATCGTCAATTAGAAGGTGCAAGGTATACAGTAAACCTGAAGTGAAGCATCGGAATCGAAAACTGGACTCACAGGAGAGGTTAAAATCATAGAAAGAGACAGTGACAGTCCTCTTTTACTTAAGTCGGCATTGTGCCTTTTGTATTAAATACCGTTGAAATTTCTGAGTTTCATCGTCAATAAGAAGGTGCAAGGTATACAGTAAACCTGAAGTGAAGCATCGGAATCCAAAACTGGACTCACAGGAGAGGTTAAAATCATAGAAAGAGAGAGTGACAGTCCTCTTTTACTTAAGTCGGCATTGTGCCTTTTGTATTAAATTCCGATGCAATTACTGTGTTTCATCGTCAATAAGAAGGTGCAAGGTATACAGTAAACCTGAAGTGAAGCATCGGAATCTAAAACTGGACTCACAGGAGAGGTTCAAATGATAGAAAGTTAGAGTGTCAGTCCTCTTGTACTTAAGTCGACATTGTGCCTTTTGATTTTAATTCCGATGCAATTTTTGTGTTTCATCGTTAATAAGAAGGTGCAAGGTATACAGTAACCCTGAAGTGAAGCATCGGAATCTAAAACTGGAATCACAGGAGAGGTTCAAATCATAGGAAGTGAGAGTGTCAGTCCTCTTGTACTTAAGTCGGCATTGTGCCTTTTGTATTAAATTCCGATGCAATTTCTGAGTTTCATCGTCAATAAGAAGGTGCAAGGTATACAGTAAACATGAAGTGAAGCATCGGAATCTAAAACTCGACTCACAGGAGAGGTTCAAATCATACAAATAGTGAGTGACAGTCCTCTTTTACTTAAGTCGTCATTGTGCCTTTTGTATTAAATTCCAATGAAATTTCTGTGTTTCATCGTCAATAAGAAGGTCCAAGGGATACAGTAAACCTGAAGTGAAGCATCGGAATCTAAAACTGGACTCACAGAAGATGTTCAACTCATAGAGAGGGAGAGGGTCAGTCCTCTTGTACTTAAGTCGGAATTGTGCCTTTTGTATTAAATTCGGATGCAATTTCTGTGTTTCATCGTCAATAAGAAGGTGCAAGGTATACAGTAAATCTGGAGTGAATCATCGGAATCTAAAACTGGACTCACAGGAGTGGTTCAAATCATAGAAAGGGAAAGTGTCAGTCCTCTTGTACTTAAGTCGGCATTGTGCCTTTTGTATTAAATTCGGATGCAATTTCTGTGTTTCATTGTCAATAAGAACGTGCAAGGTATACAGTAAACCTGAAGTGAAGCATCGGAATCTAAAACTGGAATCACAGGAGAGGTACAAATCATAGAAAGATAGAGTGACAGTCCTCTTATACTTAAGGCTGCTTTGTGCCTTTTGTATTAAATTCCGATGCAATTTCTGTGTTTCATCGTCAATAAGAAGGTGCAAGGTATACAGTAAACCTGAAGTGAAGCATCGGAATCTAAAACTGGACTCACAGAAGAGTTTCAAATCATAGAAAGTGAGAGTGTCAGTCCTCTTGTACTTAAGTCGGCATTGTGCCTTTTGTATTAAATTCGGATGCAATTTCTGTTTTCCATCGTCAATAAGAAGGTCCAAAGGATACAGTAAACCTAAAGTGAAGCATCGGAATCTAAAACTGAACTAATAGGAGAATATCAAATCACAGAAAGTGAAAGTGTCAGTCCACTTTTACTTAAGTCGGCATTGTGCTTTATGTGTTAAATTCGGATGCAATTTCTGTGTTTCATCGTCAATAACAAGGTCCAAGGGATACAGTAAACCTGAAGTGAAGCATCGGAATCTAAAACTGGAATCACAGGAGACGTCCAAATCATAGAAAGTTAGAGTGTCAGTCCTCTTATACTTAAGTCGACATTGTGCCTTTTGATTTTAATTCCGATGCAATTTTTGTGTTTCATCGTCAATAAGAGGGTGCAAGGTATACAGTAAACCTGAAGTGAAGCATCGGGACCTAAAACTGGAATCACAGGAGAGTTTGAAATCATAGAAAGTGAGAGTGTCTGTCCTTTTGTATTTAAGTCGTCATTGTGCCGTTTGTATTAAATTCCGATGCTATTTCTGTGTTTCATCGTCAATAAGAAGGTGCAAGGTATACAGTTAACCTGGAGTGAATCATCGGAATCTAAAACTGGACTCACAGGAGTGGTTCAAATCATAGAAAGGGAAAGTGTCAGTCCTCTTGTACTTAAGTCGGCATTGTGCCTTTTGTATTAAATTCGGATGCAATTTCTGTGTTTCATTGTCAATAAGAACGTGCAAGGTATACAGTAAACCTGAAGTGAAGCATCGGAATCGAAAACTGGACTCACAGGAGAGGTTAAAATCATAGAAAGAGAGAGTGACAGTCCTCTTTTACTTAAGTCGGCATTGTGCATATTGTATTAAATTCTGTTGAAATTTCTGTGTTTCATTGTCAATAAGAAGGTGCAAGGTATACAGTAAACCTGAAGTGAAGCATCGCAATCTAAAACTGGACTCACAGGAGAGGTTCAAATCATAGAAAGGGAAAGTGTCAGTCCTCTTGTACTTAAGTCGACATTGTGCCTTTTGATTTTAATTCCGATGCAATTTTTGTGTTTCATCGTTAATAAGAAGGTGCAAGGTATACAGTAACCCTGAAGTGAAGCATCGGAATCTAAAACTGGAATCACAGGAGAGGTTCAAATCATAGGAAGTGAGAGTGTCAGTCCTCTTGTACTTAAGTCGGCATTGTGCCTTTTGTATTAAATTCCGATGCAATTTCTGAGTTTCATCGTCAATAAGAAGGTGCAAGGTATACAGTAAACCTGAAGTGAAGCATCGGAATCTAAAACTCGACTCACAGGAGAGGTTCAAATCATACAAATAGTGAGTGACAGTCCTCTTTTACTTAAGTCGTCATTGTGCCTTTTGTATTAAATTCCAATGAAATTTCTGTGTTTCATCGTCAATAAGAAGGTCCAAGGGATACAGTAAACCTGAAGTGAAGCATCGGAATCTAAAACTGGACTCACAGAAGATGTTCAACTCATAGAAAGGGAGAGGGTCAGTCCTCTTGTACTTAAGTCGGAATTGTGCCTTTTGTATTAAATTCGGATGCAATTTCTGTGTTTCATCGTCAATAAGAAGGTGCAAGGTATACAGTAAACCTGGAGTGAATCATCGGAATCTAAAACTGGACTCACAGGAGTGGTTCAAATCATAGAAAGGGAAAGTGTCAGTCCTCTTGTTTTTAAGTCGGCATTGTGCCTTTTGTATTAAATTCGGATGCAATTTCTGTGTTTCATTGTCAATAAGAACGTGCAAGGTATACAGTAAACCTGAAGTGAAGCATCGGAATCGAAAACTGGACTCACAGGAGAGGTTAAAATCATAGAAAGAGAGAGTGACAGTCCTCTTTTACTTAAGTCGGCATTGTGCATATTGTATTAAATTCTGTTGAAATTTCTGTGTTTCATTGTCAATAAGAAGGTGCAAGGTATACAGTAAACCTGAAGTGAAGCATCGCAATCTAAAACTGGACTCACAGGAGAGGTTCAAATCATAGAAAGGGAAAGTGTCAGTCCTCTTGTACTTAAGTCGGCATTGTGCCTTTTGTATTAAATTCGGATGCAATTTCTGTGTTTCATCGACAATAAGAAGGTGCAAGGTATACAGTAAACCTGAAGTGAAGCATCGGAATCGAAAACTGGACTCACAGGAGAGGTTAAAATCATAGAAAGAGAGAGTGACAGTCCTCTTTTACTTAAGTCGGCATTGTGCATATTGTATTAAATTCCGTTGAAATTTCTGAGTTTCATCGTCAATAAGAAGGTGCAAGGTATACAGTAAACCTGAAGTGAAGCTCGGAATCTAAAACTGGACTCACAGGAGAGGTTCAAATCATAGAAAGGGAAAGTGTCAGTCCTCTTGTACTTAAGTCGGCATTGTGCCTTTTGTATTAAATTCGGATGCAATTTCTGTGTTACATCGTCAATAAGAAGGTGCAAGGTATACAGTAAACCTGAAGTGAAGCATCGGAATCGAAAACTGGACTCACAGGAGAGGTTAAAATCATAGAAAGAGACAGTGACAGTCCTCTTTTACTTAAGTCGGCATTGTGCCTTTTGTATTAAATTCCGTTGAAATTTCTGTGTTTCATCGTCAATAAGAAGGTGCAAGGTATACAGTATACGTGAAGTGATGCATCGGAATCCAAAACTGGACTCACAGGAGAGGTTAAAATCATAGAAAGAGAGAGTGACAGTCCTCTTTTACTTAAGTCGGCATTGTGCCTTTTGTATTAAATTCCGATGCAATTACTGTGTTTCATCGTCAATAAGAAGGTGCAAGGTATACAGTAAACCTGAAGTGAAGCATCGGAATCTAAAACTGGACTCACAGGAGAGGTTCAAATGATAGAAAGTTAGAGTGTCAGTCCTCTTGTACTTAAGTCGACATTGTGCCTTTTGATTTTAATTCCGATGCAATTTTTGTGTTTCATCGTCAATAAGAAGGTGCAAGGTATACAGTAACCCTGAAGTGAAGCATCGGAATCTAAAACTGGAATCACAGGAGAGGTTCAAATCATAGGAAGTGAGAGTGTCAGTCCTCTTGTACTTAAGTCGGCATTGTGCCTTTTGTATTAAATTCCGATGCAATTTCTGAGTTTCATAGTCAATAAGAAGGTGCAAGGTATACAGTAAACCTGAAGTGAAGCATCGGAATCTAAAACTCGACTCACAGGAGAGGTTCAAATCATACAAATAGTGAGTGACAGTCCTCTTTTACTTAAGTCGTCATTGTGCCTTTTGTATTAAATTCCAATGAAATTTCTGTGTTTCATCGTCAATAAGAAGGTCCAAGGGATACAGTAAACCTGAAGTGAAGCATCGGAATCTAAAACTGGACTCACAGAAGATGTTCAACACATAGAAAGGGAGAGGGTCAGTCCTCTTGTACTTAAGTCGGAATTGTGCCTTTTGTATTAAATTCGGATGCAATTTCTGTGTTTCATCGTCAATAAGAAGGTGCAAGGTATACAGTAAACCTGGAGTGAATCATCGGAATCTAAAACTGGACTCACAGGAGAGGTTCAAATCATAGAAAGGGAAAGTGTCAGTCCTCTTGTACTTAAGTCGGCATTGTGCCTTTTGTATTAAATTCGGATGCAATTTCTGTGTTTCATTGTCAATAAGAACGTGCAAGGTATACAGTAAACCTGAAGTGAAGCATCGGAATCGAAAACTGGACTCACAGGAGAGGTTAAAATCATAGAAAGAGAGAGTGACAGTCCTCTTTTACTTAAGTCGGCATTGTGCATATTGTATTAAATTCTGTTGAAATTTCTGTGTTTCATTGTCAATAAGAAGGTGCAAGGTATACAGTAAACCTGAAGTGAAGCATCGCAATCTAAAACTGGACTCACAGGAGAGGTTCAAATCATAGAAAGGGAAAGTGTCAGTCCTCTTGTACTTAAGTCGGCATTGTGACTTTTGTGTTAAATTCGGATGCAATTTCAATTTTCCATCGTCAATAAGAAGGTCCAAAGGATACAGTAAACCTGAAGTGAAGCATCCGAATCCAAAACAGGACTAACGGGAGAGGTTGAAATCACAGAAAGTGAGAGTGTCAGTCCTCTTTTACTTAAGTCAGCATTGAGCCTTTTGTATTAAATTCCAATGAAATTTCTGTGTTTCATCGTCAATAAGAAGGCCCAAGGGATACAGTAAACCTGAAGTGAAGCATCGGAATCTAAAACTGGACTCACAGAAGAGGTTCAAATCATAGAAAGGGAAAGTGTCAGTCCTCTCTTACTTAAGTCGGCATTGTGCCGTTTGTATTAAATTCGGATGCAATTTCTGTGTTTCATCGTCAATAAGAATTTGCAAGGTATACAGTAAACCTGAAGTGAAGCATCGGAATCGAAAACTGAACTCACAGGAGAGGTTAAAATAATAGAAAGAGAGAGTGACAGTTCTCTTTTACTTAAGTCGGCATTGTGCCTTTTGTATTAAATTCCGTTGAAATTTCTGTGTTTCATCGTCAATAAGAAGGTGGAAGGTATACAGTAAACCTGAAGTGAAGCATCGGAATCTAAAACTGGACTCACAGGAGAGGTTCAAATCACAGAAAGTGAGAGTGTCAGTCCTCTTGTAATTAAGTCGGCATTGTGCCTTTTGTATTAAATTCCGATGCAATTACTGTGTTTCATCGTCAATAAGAAAGTGCAAGGTATACAGTAAACCTGAAGTGAAGCATTGGAATCTAAAACTGGACTCACAGGAGTGGTTCAAATCATAGAAAGTGAGAGTGTCAGTCTTCTTGTACTTAAGTCGGCATTGTGCCTTTTGTATTAAATTCCGATGCAATTTATGTGTTTCATCGTCAATAAGAAGGTGCAATGTATACAGTAAACCTGAAGTGAAGCATCGGAATCTAAAACTGGAATCTCAGGAGAGGTTCAAATCATAGAAAGTGAGAGTGTCAGTCCTCTTGTACTTAAGTCGGCATTGTGCCTTTTGTATTAAATTCGGATGCAATTTCTGTGTTTCATCGTCAACAAGAAGGTTCAAGGTAAACAGTAAACCTGAAATGAAGCATCAGATTCTAAAACTGGACTCATAGGAGAGGTTCAAATCATAGAAGATGAGAGTGTCAGTCCACTTGTACTTCAGTCGGCATTGTGCGTTTTGTATTAAATTCTGATGTTATTTCTGTGTTTCATCGTCAATACGAAGGTGCAAGGTATACAGTAAACCTGAAGTGAAGCATCGGAATCTAAAACTGGAATCACAGGAGAGGTACAAATCATAGAAAGATAGAGTGACAGTCCTCTTATACTTAAGACTGCTTTGTGCCTTATGTATTAAATTCCGATGACATTTCTGTGTTTCATCGTCAATAAGAAGGTGCAAGGTATACAGTAAACCTGAAGTGAAGCATCGGAATCTAAAACTGGACTCACAGGAGAGTTTCAAATCATAGAAAGTGAGAGTGTCAGTCCTCTTGTACTTAAGTCGGCATTGTGCCTTTTGTATTAAATTCGGATGCAATTTCTGTTTTCCATCGTCAATAAGAAGGTCCAAAGGATACAGTAAACCTAAAGTGAAGCATCGGAATCTAAAACTGAACTAATAGGAGAATATCAAATCACAGAAAGTGAAAGTGTCAGTCCTCTTTTACTGAAGTCGGCATTGTGCTTTATGTGTTAAATTCGGATGCAATTTCTGTGTTTCATCGTCAATTACATGGTCCAAGGGATACAGTAAACCCAAAGTGAAGCATCGGAATCTAAAACTGGAATCACAGGAGAGGTCCAAATCATAGAAAGTTAGAGTGTCAGTCCTCTTATACTTAAGTCGACATTGTGCCTTTTGATTTTAATTCCGATGCAATTTTTGTGTTTCATCGTCAATAAGAGGGTGCAAGGTATACAGTAAACCTGAAGTGAAGCATCGGGACCTAAAACTGGAATCACAGGAGAGTTTGAAATCATAGAAAGTGAGAGTGTCTGTCCTTTTGTATTTAAGTCGTCATTGTGCCGTTTGTATTAAATTCCGATGCTATTTCTGTGTTTCATCGTCAATAAGAAGATGCAAGGTATACAGTAAACCTGGAGTGAAGCATCGGAATCTAAAACTGGACTCACAGGAGAGGTTCAAATTATAGAAAGAGAGAGTGACAGTCCTCTTTTACTTAAGTCGGCATTGTGCCTTTTGTATTAAATTCCGATGAAATTTCTGTGTTTCATCGTCAATAAGTAGGCCCTAGGGATACAGTAAACCTGAAATGAAGCATCGGAATCTAAAACTGGACTCACAGGAGAGGTTCAAATCATAGTAAGGGAAAGTGTCAGTCCTCTTGTACTTAAGTCGGCGTTGTGCCTTTTGTATTAAATTCGGATGCAATTTCTGAGTTTCATCGTCAATAAGAAGGTGCAAGGTATACAGTAAACCTGAAGTGAAGCATCGGAATCGAAAACTGGACTCACAGGAGAGGTTAAAATCATAGAAAGAGAGAGTGACAGTCCTCTTTTACTTAAGTCGGCATTGTGCATATTGTATTAAATTCCGTTGAAATTTCTGTGTTTCATCGTCAATAAGAAGGTGCAAGGTATACAGTAAACCTGAAGTGAAGCTCGGAATCTTAAACTGGACTCACAGGGGAGGTTCAAATCATAGAAAGGGAAAGTGTCAGTCCTCTTGTACTTAAGTCGGCATTGTGCCTTTTGTATTACATTCGGATGCAATTTCTGTGTTACATCGTCAATAAGAAGGTGCAAGGTATACAGTAAACCTGAAGTGAAGCATCGGAATCGAAAACTGGACTCACAGGAGAGGTTAAAATCATAGAAAGGGAGAGAGACAGTCCTCTTTTACTTAAGTCGGCATTGTGCCTTTTGTATTAAATTCCGTTGAAATTTCTGTGTTTCATCGTCAATAAGAAGGTGCAAGGTATACAGTAAACGTGAAGTGAAGCATCGGAATCCAAAACTGGACTCACAGGAGAGGTTAAAATCATAGAAAGAGAGAGTGACAGTCCTCTTTTACTTAAGTCGGCATTGTGCCTTTTGTATTAAATTCCGATGCAATTACTGTGTTTCATCGTAAATAAGAAGGTGCAAGGTATACAGTAAACCTGAAGTGAAGCATCGGAATCTAAAACTGGACTCACAGGAGAGGTTCAAATGATAGAAAGTTAGAGTGTCAGTCCTCTTGTACTTAAGTCGACATTGTGCCTTTTGATTTTAATTCCGATGCAATTTTTGTGTTTCATCGTCAATAAGAAGGTGAAAGGTATACAGTAACCCTGAAGTGAAGCATCGGAATCTAAAACTGGAATCACAGGAGAGGTTCAAATCATAGGAAGTGAGAGTGTCAGTCCTCTTGTACTTAAGTCGGCATTGTGCCTTTTGTATTAAATTCCGATGCAATTTCTGAGTTTCATCGTCAATAAGAAGGTGCAAGGTATACAGTAAACCTGAAGTGAAGCATCGGAATCTAAAACTAGACTCACAGGAGAGGTTCAAATCATACAAATAGTGAGTGACAGTCCTCTTTTACTTAAGTCGTCATTGTGCCTTTTGTATTAAATTCCAATGAAATTTCTGTGTTTCATCGTCAATAAGAAGGTCCAAGGGATACAGTAAACCAGAAGTGAAGCATCGGAATCTAAAACTGGACTCACAGAAGATGTTCAACTCATAGAAAGGGAGAGGGTCAGTCCTCTTGTACTTAAGTCGGAATTGTGCCTTTTGTATTAAATTCGGATGCAATTTCTGTGTTTCATCGTCAATAAGAAGGTGCAAGGTATACAGTAAACCTGGAGTGAATCATCGGAATCTAAAACTGGACTCACAGGAGAGGTTCAAATCATAGAAAGGGAAAGTGTCAGTCCTCTTGTACTTAAGTCGGCATTGTGCCTTTTGTATTAAATTCGGATGCAATTTCTGTGTTTCATTGTCAATAAGAACGTGCAAGGTATACAGTAAACCTGAAGTGAAGCATCGGAATCGAAAACTGGACTCACAGGAGAGGTTAAAATCATAGAAAGAGAGAGTGACAGTCCTCTTTTACTTAAGTCGGCATTGTGCATATTGTATTAAATTCTGTTGAAATTTCTGTGTTTCATTGTCAATAAGAAGGTGCAAGGTATACAGTAAACCTGAAGTGAAGCATCGCAATCTAAAACTGGACTCACAGGAGAGGTTCAAATCATAGAAAGGGAAAGTGTCAGTCCTCTTGTACTTAAGTCGGCATTGTGACTTTTGTGTTAAATTCGGATGCAATTTCAATTTTCCATCGTCAATAAGAAGGTCCAAAGGATACAGTAAACCTGAAGTGAAGCATCCGAATCCAAAACAGGACTAACGGGAGAGGTTGAAATCACAGAAAGTGAGAGTGTCAGTCCTCTTTTACTTAAGTCAGCATTGAGCCTTTTGTATTAAATTCCAATGAAATTTCTGTGTTTCATCGTCAATAAGAAGGCCCAAGGGATACAGTAAACCTGAAGTGAAGCATCGGAATCTAAAACTGGACTCACAGAAGAGGTTCAAATCATAGAAAGGGAAAGTGTCAGTCCTCTCTTACTTAAGTCGGCATTGTGCCGTTTGTATTAAATTCGGATGCAATTTCTGTGTTTCATCGTCAATAAGAATTTGCAAGGTATACAGTAAACCTGAAGTGAAGCATCGGAATCGAAAACTGAACTCACAGGAGAGGTTAAAATCATAGAAAGAGAGAGTGACAGTTCTCTTTTACTTAAGTCGGCATTGTGCCTTTTGTGTTAAATTCCGTTGAAATTTCTGTGTTTCATCGTCAATAAGAAGGTGGAAGGTATACAGTAAACCTGAAGTGAAGCATCGGAATCTAAAACTGGACTCACAGGAGAGGTTCAAATCATAGAAAGTGAGAGTGTCAGTCCTCTTGTAATTAAGTCGGCATTGTGCCTTTTGTATTAAATTCCGATGCAATTTATGTGTTTCATCGTCAATAAGAAAGTGCAAGGTATACAGTAAACCTGAAGTGAAGCATTGGAATCTAAAACTGGACTCACAGGAGAGGTTCAAATCATAGAAAGTGAGAGTGTCAGTCCTCTTGTACTTAAGTCGGCATTGTGCCTTTTGTATTAAATTCCGATGCAATTTATGTGTTTCATCGTCAATAAGAAGGTGCAATGTATACAGTAAACCTGAAATGAAGCATCAGATTCTAAAACTGGACTCATAGGAGAGGTACAAATCATAGAAAGATAGAGTGTCAGTCCTCTTGTACTTAAGTCGGCATTGTGCCTTTTGTATTAAATTCGGATGCAATTTCTGTGTTTCATCGTCAACAAGAAGGTTCAAGGTATACAGTAAACCTGAAATGAAGCATCAGATTCTAAAACTGGACTCATAGGAGAGGTTCAAATCATAGAAGGTGAGTGTGTCAGTCCACTTGTACTTCAGTCGGCATTGTGCGTTTTGTATTAAATTCTGATGTTATTTCTGTGTTTCATCGTCAATACGAAGGTGCAAGGTATACAGTAAACCTGAAGTGAAGCATCGGAATCTAAAACTGGAATCACAGGAGAGGTACAAATCATAGAAAGATAGAGTGACAGTCCTCTTATACTTAAGACTGCTTTGTGCCTTTTGTATTAAATTCCGATGAAATTTCTGTGTTTCATTGTCAATAAGAAGGTGCAAGGTATACAGTAAACCTGAAGTGAAGCATCGGAATCTAAAACTGGACTCACAGGAGAGTTTCAAATCATAGAAAGTGAGAGTGTCAGTCCTCTTGTACTTAAGTCGGCATTGTGCCTTTTGTATTAAATTCGGATGCAATTTCTGTTTTCCATCGTCAATAAGAAGGTCCAAAGGATACAGTAAACCTAAAGTGAAGCATCGGAATCTAAAACTGAACTAATAGGAGAATATCAAATGACAGAAAGTGAAAGTGTCAGTCCTCTTTTACTTAAGTCGGCATTGTGCTTTATGTGTTAAATTCGGATGCAATTTCTGTGTTTCATCGTCAATTACATGGTCCAAGGGATACAGTAAACCCAAAGTGAAGCATCGGAATCTAAAACTGGAATCACAGGAGAGGTCCAAATCATAGAAAGTTAGAGTGTCAGTCCTCTTATACTTAAGTCGACATTGTGCCTTTTGATTTTAATTCCGATGCAATTTTTGTGTTTCATCGTCAATAAGAGGGTGCAAGGAATACAGTAAACCTGAAGTGAAGCATCGGGACCTAAAACTGGAATCACAGGAGAGTTTGAAATCATAGAAAGTGAGAGTGTCTGTCCATTTGTATTTAAGTCGTCATTGTGCCGTTTGTATTAAATTCCGATGCTATTTCTGTGTTTCATCGTCAATAAGAAGATGCAAGGTATACAGTAAACCTGGAGTGAGGCATCGGAATCTAAAACTGGACTCACAGGAGAGGTTCAAATTATAGAAAGAGAGAGTGACAGTCCTCTTTTACTTAAGTCGGCATTGTGCCTTTTGTATTAAATTCCGATGAAATTTCTGTGTTTCATCGTCAATAAGTAGGCCCTAGGGATACAGTAAACCTGAAATGAAGCATCGGAATCTAAAACTGGACTCACAGGAGAGGTTCAAATCATAGTAAGGGAAAGTGTCAGTCCTCTTGTACTTAAGTCGGCGTTGTGCCTTTTGTATTAAATTCGGATGCAATTTCTGTTTTCCATCGTCAATAAGAAGGTGCAAGGTATACAGTAAACCTGAAGTGAAGCATCGGAATCGAAAACTGGACTCACAGGAGAGGTTAAAATCATAGAAAGAGAGAGTGACAGTCCTCTTTTACTTAAGTCGGCATTGTGCATATTGTATTAAATTCCGTTGAAATTTCTGTGTTTCATCGTCAATAAGAAGGTGCAAGGTATACAGTAAACCTGAAGTGAAGCTCGGAATCTTAAACTGGACTCACAGGGGAGGTTCAAATCATAGAAAGGGAAAGTGTCAGTCCTCTTGTACTTAAGTCGGCATTGTGCCTTTTGTATTAAATTCGGATGCAATTTCTGTGTTACATCGTCAATAAGAAGGTGCAAGGTATACAGTAAACCTGAAGTGAAGCATCGGAATCGAAAACTGGACTCACAGGAGAGGTTAAAATCATAGAAAGAGAGAGAGACAGTCCTCTTTTACTTAAGTCGGCATTGTGCCTTTTGTATTAAATTCCGTTGAAATTTCTGTGTTTCATCGTCAATAAGAAGGTGCAAGGTATACAGTAAACGTGAAGTGAAGCATCGGAATCCAAAACTGGACTCACAGGAGAGGTTAAAATCATAGAAAGAGAGAGTGACAGTCCTCTTTTACTTAAGTCGGCATTGTGCCTTTTGTATTAAATTCCGATGCAATTACTGTGTTTCATCGTAAATAAGAAGGTGCAAGGTATACAGTAAACCTGAAGTGAAGCATCGGAATCGAAAACTGGACTCACAGGAGAGGTTCAAATCATAGAAAGAGAGAGTGACAGTCCTCTTGTACTTAAGTCGGCATTGTGCCTTTTGTATTAAATTCCGATGCAATTTCTGAGTTTCATCGTCAATAAGAAGGTGCAAGGTATACAGTAAACCTGAAGTGAAGCATCGGAATCTAAAACTCGACTCACAGGAGAGGTTCAAATCATACAAATAGTGACAGTCCTCTTTTACTTAAGTCGTCATTGTGCCTTTTGTATTAAATTCCAATGAAATTTCTGTGTTTCATCGTCAATAAGAAGGTCCAAGGGATACAGTAAACCAGAAGTGAAGCATCGGAATCTAAAACTGGACTCACAGAAGATGTTCAACTCATAGAAAGGGAGAGGGTCAGTCCTCTTGTACTTAAATCGGCATTGTGCATTTTGTGTTAAATTCGGATGCAATTTCTGTGTTTCATTGTCAATAAGAACGTGCAAGGTATACAGTAAACCTGAAGTGAAGCATCGGAATCGAAAACTGGACTCACAGGAGAGGTTCAAATCATAGAAAGAGAGAGTGACAGTCCTCTTTCACTTAAGTCGGCGTTGTGCATATTGTATTAAATTCTGTTGATATTTCTGTGTTTCATTGTCAATAAGAAGGTGCAAGGTATACAGTAAACCTGAAGTGAAGCATCGCAATCTAAAACTGGACTCACAGGAGAGGTTCAAATCATAGAAAGGGAAAGTGTCAGTCCTCTTGTACTTAAGTCGGCATTGTGCCTTTTGTGTTAAATTCGGATGCAATTTCTGTTTTCCATCGTCAATAAGAAGGTCCAAAGGATACAGTAAACCTGAAGTGAAGCATCCGAATCCAAAACAGGACTAACGGGAGAGGTTGAAATCACAGAATGTGAGAGTGTCAGTCCTCTTTTACTTAAGTCAGCATTGTGCCTTTTGTATTAAATTCCAATGAAATTTCTGTGTTTCATCGTCAATAAGAAGGCCCAAGGGATACAGTAAACCTGAAGTGAAGCATCGGAATCTAAATCTGGACTCACAGAAGACGTTCAAATCATAGAAAGGGAGAGGGTCAGTCCTCTTGTACTTAAGGTGACATTGTGCCTTTTGTATTAAATTCGGATGCAATTTCTGTGTTTCATGGTCAATAAAAAGCTGCAAGGTATACTGTAAACCTGAAGTGAAGCATCGGAATCGAAAACTGGACTCACAGGAGAGGTTAAAATCATAGAAAGAGAGAGTGACAGTCCTCTTTTACTTAAGTCGGCATTGTGCATTTTGTATTAAATTCCGTTGAAATTTCTGTGTTTCATCGTCAATAAAAAGGTGCAAGGTATACAGTAAACCTGAAGTGAAGCATCGGAATCTAAAACTGGACTCACAGGAGAGATTCAAATTATAGAAAGGGAGAGTGTCAGTCCTCTTGTACTTAAATCGGCATTGTGCATTTTGTATCAAATTCGGATGCAATTTCTGTGTTTCATCGTCAATAAGAAGGTGCAAGGTATATAGTAAACATGAAGTGAAGCATCGGAATCCAAAACTGGACTCACAGGAGAGGTTAAAATCATAGAAAGAGTAAGTGACAGTCCGCTTTTACTTAAGTCGGCGTTGTGCCTTTTGTATTAAATTCCGATGCAGTTTCTGTGTTTCATCGTCAATAAGAAGGTGCAAGGTATACAGTAAACATGAAGTGAAGCATCGGAATCTAAAACTGGACTCACAGGAGAGGTTCAAATCATAGAAAGTGAGAGTGTCAGTCCTCTTGTACTTAAGTCGGCATTGTGCCTTTTGTATTAAATTCGGATGCAATTTCAGTTTTCCATCGTCAATAAGAAGTTCCAAAGGATACAGTAAACCTGAAGTGAAGCATCGGAATCTAAAACTGGACTAACGGGAGAGGTTCAAATCACAGAATGTGAGAGTGTCAGTCCTCTTTTACTTAAGTCGCCATTGTGCCTTTTGTGTTAAAATCGTATGCAATTTCTGTGTTTCATCGTTAATAAGAAGGTCCTAGGGATAAAGTAAACCTGAAGTGAAGCATCGGAATCTAAAACTGGAATCACAAGAGAGGTTCAAATGATAGAAAGTTAGAGTGACATTCCTCTTTACTTTAGTCGGCATTGTGCCTTTTGTATTAAATTCCGATAAAATTTCTGTGTTTCATCGTCAATAAGAAGGCCCTAGGGATACAATAAAACCTGAAGTGAAGCATCGGAATCTAAAACTGGACTCACAGGAGAGGTTCAAATCATACAAAGAGAGAGTGACAGTCCTCTTTTACTGAAGTCGGCATTGTGCCTTTTGTATTAAATTCCAATGAAATTTCTGTGTTTCATCGTCAATAAGAAGGTCCAAGGGATACAGTAAACCTGACGTGAAGCATCGGAATCTAAAACTGGACTCACTGGAGAGGTTCAATTCATAGAAAGGGAAAGTGTCACTCCTCTTGTACTTAAGTCGGCATTGTGCCTTTTGTATTAAATTCGGATGCAATTTCTGTGTTTCATCGTCAATAAGAAGGTGCAAGGTATACAGTAAACCTGAAGTGAAGCATCGGAATCGACAATTGGACTCACAGGAGAGGTTAAAATCATAGAAAGAGAGAGTGGCAGTCCTCTTTTACTTAAGTCAGCATTGTGCATATTGTATTAAATTCCGATGAAATTTCTGTGTTTCATCGTCAATAAGAAGGTGCAAGGTATACAGTAAACCTGAAGTGAAGCATCGGAATCTAAAACTGGACTCACAGGAGAGGTTCATATCATAGAAAGGGAAAGTGTCAGTCCTCTCGTACTTAAGTCGGCATTGTGCCGTTTGTATTAAATTCGGATGCAATTTCTGTGTTTCATCGTCAATAAGAATTTGCAAGGTGTACAGTAAACCTGAAGTGAAGCATCGGAATCAAAAACTGAACTCACAGGAGAGGTTAAAATCATAGAAAGAGAGAGTGACAGTTCTCTTTTACTTAAGTCGGCATTGTGCCTTTTGTATTAAATTCCGTTGAAATTTCTGTGTTTCATCGTCAATAAGAAGGTGGAAGGTATACAGTGAACCTGAAGTGAAGCATCGGAATTTAAAACTCTACTCACAGCAGAGGTTCAAATCATAGAAAGGGAAAGTGTCAGTCCTCTTGTACTTAAGTCTTCATTGTGCATTTTGTATTAAATTTGGATGCAATTTCTGTGTTTCATCGTCAATAAGAAGGTGCAAGGTATACAGTAAACCTGAAGTGAAGCATCGGAATCGAAAACTGGACTCACAGGAGAGGTTCAAATCATAGAAAGTGAGAGTGTCAGTCCTCTTGTACTTAAGTCGGCATTGTGCCTTTTGTATTAAATTCCGATGCAATTTATGTGTTTCATCGTCAATAAGAAGGTGCAATGTATACAGTAAACCTGAAGTGAAGCATCGGAATCTAAAACTGGAATCTCAGGAGAGGTTCAAATCATACAAAGTGAGAGTGTCAGTCCTCTTGTACTTAAGTCGGCATTGTGCCTTTTGTATTAAATTCGGATCCAATTTCTGTGTTTCATCGTCAACAAGAAGGTTCAAGGTATACAGTAAACCTGAAATGAAGCATCAGATTCTAAAACTGGACTCACAGGAGAGGTTCAAATCATAGAAGGTGAGAGTGTCAGTCCACTTGTACTTAAGTCGGCATTGTGCCTTTTGTATTAAATTCTGATGTTATTTCTGTGGTTTCATCGTCAATACGAAGGTGCAAGGTATACAGTAAACCTGAAGTGAAGCATCGGAATCTAAAACTGGAATCACAGGAGAGGTACAAATCATAGAAAGATAGAGTGACAGTCCTCTTATACTTAAGACTGCTTTGTGCCTTTTGTATTAAATTCCGATGAAATTTCTGTGTTTCATCGTCAATAAGAAGGTGCAAGGTATACAGTAAACCTGAAGTGAAGCATCGGAATCTAAAACTGGACTCACAGGAGAGTTTCAAATCATAGAAAGTGAGAGTGTCAGTCCTCTTGTACTTAAGTCGGCATTGTGCCTTTTGTATTAAATTCGGATGCAATTTCTGTTTTCCATCGCCAATAAGAAGGTCCAAAGGATACAGTAATCCTAAAGTGAAGCATCGGAATCTAAAACTGAACTAACAGGAGAATATCAAATCACAGAAAGTGAAAGTGTCAGACCTCTTTTACTTAAGTCGGCATTGTGCGTTATGTGTTAAATTCGGATGCAATTTCTGTGTTTCATCGTCAATAACAAGGTCCAAGGGATACAGTAAACCCGAAGTAAAGCATCGGAATCTAAAACTGGAATCACAGGAGAGGTCCAAATCATAGAAATTTAGAGTGTCAGTCCTCTTATACTTAAGTCGACATTGTGCCTTTTGATTTTAATTCCGATGCAATTTTTGTGTTTCATCGTCAATAAGAGGGTGCAAGGTATACAGCAAACCTGAAGTGAAGCATCGGGACCTAAAACTGGAATCACAGGAGAGTTTGAAATCATAGAAAGTGAGAGTGTCTGTCCTTTTGTATGTAAGTCGTCATTGTGCCGTTTGTATTAAATTCCGATGCTAATTCTGTGTTTCATCGTCAATAAGAAGGTGCAAGGTATACAGTAAACCTGGAGTGAAGCATCGGAATCTAAAACTGGACTCACAGGAGAGGTTCAAATTATAGATAGAGAGAGTGACAGTCCTCTTTTACTTAAGTCGGCATTGTGCCTTTTGTATTAAATTCCGATGAAATTTCTGTGTTTCATCGTCAATAAGTAGGCCCTAGGGATACAGTAAACCTGAAATGAAGCATCGGAATCTAAAACTGGACTCACAGGAGAGGTTCCAATCATAGAAAGGGAAAGTGTCAGTCCTCTTGTACTTAAGTCGGCATTGTGCCTTTTGTATTACATTCGGATGCAATTTCTGTTTCATCGTCAATAAGAAGGTGCAAGGTATACAGTAAACCTGAAGTGAAGCATCGGAATCGAAAACTGGACTCACAGGAGAGGTTAAAATCATAGAAAGAGAGAGTGACAGTCCTCTTTTACTTAAGTCGGCATTGTGCATATTGTATTTAATTCCGTTGAAATTTCTGTGTTTCATCGTCAATAAGAAGGTGCAAGGTATACAGTAAACCTGAAGTGAAGCATCGGAATCTAAAACTGGACTCACAGGAGAGGTTCAAATCATAGAAAGGGAAAGTGTCAGTCCTCTTGTACTTAAGTCGGCATTGTGCCTTTTGTATTAAATTCGGATGCAATTTCTGTGTTTCATCGTCAATAAGAAGGTGCAAGGTATACAGTAAACCTGAAGTGAAGCATCGGAATCGAAAACTGGACACACAGGAGAGGTTAAAATCATAGAAAGAGAGAGTGACAGTCCTCTTTTACTTAAGTCGGCATTGTGCCTTTTGTATTAAATTCCGTTGAAATTTCTATGTTTCATCGTCAAGAAGAAGGTGCAAGGTATACAGTAAACCTGAAGTGAAGCATCGGAATCCAAAACTGGACTCACAGGAGAGGTTAAAATCATAGAAAGGGAGAGTGACAGTCCTCTTTTACTTAAGTCGGCATTGTGCCTTTTGTATTAAATTCCGATGCAATTACTGTGTTTCATCGTCAATAAGAAGGTGCAAGGTATACAGTAAACCTGAAGTGAAGCATCGGAATCTAAAACTGGACCCACAGGAGAGGTTCAAATGATAGAAAGTTAGAGTGTCAGTCCTCTTGTACTTAAGTCGACATTGTGCCTTTTACTTTTAATTCCGATGCAATTTTTGTGTTTCATCGTCAATAAGAAGGTGCAAGGTATACAGTAACCCTGAAGTGAAGCATCGGAATCTAAAACTGGAATCACAGGAGAGGTTCAAATCATAGGAAGTGAGAGTGTCAGTCCTCTTGTACTTAAGTCGGCATTGTGCCTTTTGCATTAAATTCCAATGCAATTTCTGAGTTTCATCGTCAATAAGAAGGTGCAAGGTATACAGTAAACCTGAAGTGAAGCATCGGAATCTAAAACTCGACTCACAGGAGAGGTTCAAATCATACAAATAGAGAGTGACAGTACTCTTTTACTTAAGTCGTCATTGTGCCTTTTGTATTAAATTCCAATGAAATTTCTGTGTTTCATCGTCAATAAGAAGGTCCAAGGGATACAGTAAACCTGAAGTGAAGCATCGGAACCTAAACTGGACTCACAGAAGATGTTCAACTCATAGAAAGGGAGAGGGTCAGTCCTCTTGTACTTAAGTCGGAATTGTGCCTTTTGTATTAAATTCGGATGCAATTTCTGTGTTTCATCGTCAATAAGAAGGTGCAAGGTATACAGTAAACCTGGAGTGAATCATCGGAATCTAAAACTGGACTCACAGGAGAGGTTCAAATCATAGAAAGGGAAAGTGTCAGTCCTCTTGTACTTAAGTCGGCATTGTGCATTTTGTATTAAATTCGGATGCAATTTCTGTGTTTCATTGTCAATAAGAAGGTGCAAGGTATACAGTAAACCTGAAGTGAAGCATCGGAATCGAAAACTGGAATCACAGGAGAGTTTGAAATCATAGAAAGTGAGAGTGTCTGTCCTTTTGTATTTAAGTCGTCATTGTGCCGTTTGCATTAAATTCCGATGCTATTTCTGTGTTTCATCGTCAATAAGAAGGTGCAAGGTAAACAGTAAACCTGGAGTGAAGCATCGGAATCCAAAACTGGACTCACAGGAGAGGGGCTAATTATAGAAAGAGAGAGTGACAGTCCCCTTATACTTAAGTCGGCATTATGCATATTGTATTAAATTCCGTTGAAATTTCTGTGTTTCATCGTCAATAAGAAGGTGCAAGGTATACAGTAAACCTGAAGTGAAGCATCGGAATCTAAAACTGGACTCACAGGAGAGGTTAAAATCATAGGAAGGGAAAGTGTCAGTCCTCTTGTACTTAAATCGGCATTGTGCATTTTGTATCAAATTCGGATGCAATTTCTGTGTTTCATCGTCAATAAGAAGGTGCAAGGTATACAGTAAACATGAAGTGAAGCATCGGAATCCAAAACTGGACTCACAGGAGAGGTTAAAGTCATAGAAAGAGAAAGCGACAGTCCACTTTTACTTAAGTCGACGTTGTGCCTTTTGTATTAAGTTCCGATGCAGTTTCTGTGATTCATCGTCAATAAGAAGGTGCAAGGTATACAGTAAACCTGAGGTGAAGCATCGGAATCTAAAACTGGACTCACAGGAGAGGTTCACATCATAGAAAGTGAGAGTGTCAGTCCTCTTGTACTTAAGTCGGCATTGTGCCTTTTGTATTAAATTCGGATGCAATTTCTGTTTTCCATCGTCAATTAGAAGTTCCAAAGGATACAGTAAACCTGATGTGAAGCATCGGAATCTAAAACTGGACTAACGGGAGAGGTTCAAATCACAGAAAGTGAGAGTGTCAGTCCTCTTTTACTTAAGTCGCCATTGTGCCTTTTGTGTTAAAATCGTATGCAATTTCTGTGTTTCATCGTTAATAAGAAGGTCCTAGGGATAAAGTAAACCTGAAGTGAAGCATCGGAATCTAAAACTGGAATCACAAGAGAGGTTCAAATGATAGAAAGTTAGAGTGTCAGTCCTCTTGTACTTAAGTCGACATTGTGCCTATTGATTTTAATTCCGATTCAATTTTTGTGTTTCATCGTCAATAAGAAGGTGCAAGGTATACAGTAAACCTGAAGTGAAGCATCGGAATCTAAAACTGGACTCACAGGAGAGGTTCAAATCATACAAAGAGAGAGTGACAGTCCTCTTTTACTTAATTCGGCATTGTGCCTTTTGTATTAAATTCCAATGAAATTTCTGTGTTTCATCGTCAATAAGAAGGGCCAAGGGATACAGTAAACCTGAAGTGAAGCATCGGAATCTAAAACTGGACTCATAGAAGAGGTTCAAATCATAGAAAGGGAGAGGGTCAGTCCTCTTGTACTTAAGTCGGCGTTGTGCCTTTTGTATTAAATTCGGATGCAATTTCTGTGTTTCATCGTCAATAAGAAGGTGCAAGGTATACAGTAAACCTGAAGTGAAGCATCGGAATCTAAAACTGGACATACAGGAGAGGTTCAAATCATAGAAAGGGATAGTGTCAGTCCTCTCGTACTTAAGTCGGCATTGTGCCGTTTGTATTAAATTCCGTTGCAATTTCTGTGTTTCATCGTCAATAAGAAGGTGCAAGGTATACAGTAAACCTGAAGTGAAGCATCGGAATCGAAAACTGGACTCACAGGAGAGGTTAAAATCATAGAAAGAGAGAGTGACAGTTCTCTTTTACTTAAGTCGGCATTGTGCCTTTTGTATTAAATTCCGTTGAAATTTCTGTGTTTCATCGTTAATAAGAAGGTGCAAGGTATACAGTAAACCTGAAGTGAAGCATCGGAATCTAAAACTGGACTCACAGGAGAGGTTCAAATCATAGAAAGGGAAAGTGTCAGTCCTCTTGTACTTAAGTCGCCATTGTGCATTTTGTATCAAATTCGGATGCAATTTCTGTGTTTCATCGTCAATAAGAAGGTGCAAGGTATACAGTAAACCTGAAGTGAAGCATCGGAATCCAAAACTGGACTTACAGGAGAGGTTAAAATCATAGAAAGAGAGAGTGACAGTCCTCTTTTACGTAAGTCGGCATTGTGCCTTTTGTATTAAATTCCGATGCAGTTTCTTTGGTTCATCGTCAATAAGAAGGTGCATGGTATACAGTAAACGTGAAGTGAAGCATCGGAATCTAAAACTGGACTCACAGGAGAGGTTCAAATCATAGAATGTGAGAGTGTCAGTCCTCTTGTACTTAAGTCGGCATTGTGCCTTTTATATTAAATTCGGATGCAATTTCTGTGTTTCATCGTCAACAAGAAGGTTCAAGGTATACAGTAAACCTGAAATGAAGCATCAGATTCTAAAACTGGACTCACAGGAGAGGTTCAAATCATAGAAGGTGAGAGTGTCAGTCCACTTGTACTTAAGTCGGCATTGTGCCTTTTGTATTAAATTCTGATGTTATTTCTGTGTTTCATCGTCAATAAGAAGGTGCAAGGTGTACAGTAAACCTGAAGTGAAGCTTGAGAATCTAAAACTGGAATCACAGGAGAGGTACAAATCATAGAAAGAGAGAGTGTCAGTCCTCTTTTACTTAAGACTGCATTGTGCCTTTTGTATTAAATTCGGATGCAATTTCTGTTTTCCATCGTCAATAAGAAGGTCCAAAGGATACAGTAAACCGAAAGTGAAGCATCGGAATCTAAAACTGGACTAACAGGAGAGGATCAAATCACAGAAAGTGAAAGTGTCAGTCCCCTTTTACTTAAGTCGGCATTGTGCCTTTTGTGTTAAATTCGGTTGCAATTCCTGTGTTTAATCGTCAATAACAAGGTCCAAGGGATACAGTAAACCCGAAGTGAAGCATCGGAATCTAAAACTGGAATCACAGGAGAGGTCCAAATCATAGAAAGTTAGAGTGTCAGTCCTCTTGTACTTAAGTGGACATTGTGACTTTTGATTTTAATTCCGATGCAATTTTTGTGTTTCATCGTCAATAAGAAGGTGCAAGGTATACAGTAAACATGAAGTGAAGCATCGGAATCTAAAACTGGAATCACAGGAGAGATTGAAATCATAGAAAGTGAGAGTGTCTGTCCTTTTGTATTTAAGTCGTCATTGTGCCGTTTGCATTAAATTCCGATGCTATTTCTGTGTTTCATCGTCAATAAGAAGGTACAAGGTAAACAGTAAACCTGGAGTGAAGCATCGGAATCCAAAACTGGACTCACAGGAGAGGGTCTAATTATAGAAAGAGAGAGTGACAGTCCCCTTTTACTTAAGTCGGCATTATGCATATTGTATTAAATTCCGTTGAAATTTCTGTGTTTCATCGTCAATAAGAAGGTGCAAGGTATACAGTAAACCTGAAGTGAAGCATCGGAATCTAAAACTGGACTCACAGGAGAGGTTCAAATCATAGAAAGGCAAAGTGTAAGTCCTCTTGTACTTAAGTCGGCATTGTGCATTTTGTATCAAATTCGGATGCAATTTCTGTGTTTCATCGTCAATACGAAGGTGCAAGGTATACAGTAAACCTGAAGTGAAGCATCGGAATCCAAAACTGGACTCACAGGAGAGGTTAAAATCATAGAAAGAGAGAGTGACAGTCCTCTTTTACGTAAGTCGGCATTGTGCCTTTTGTATTAAATTCCGATGCAGTTTCTTTGGTTCATCGTCAATAAGAAGGTGCATGGTATACAGTAAACGTGAAGTGAAGCATCGGAATCTAAAACTGGACTCACAGGAGAGGTTCAAATCATAGAAAGTGAGAGTGTCAGTCCTCTTGTACTTAAGTCGGCATTGTGCCTTTTATATTAAATTCGGATGCAATTTCTGTGTTTCATCGTCAACAAGAAGGTTCAAGGTATACAGTAAACCTGAAATGAAGCATCAGATTCTAAAACTGGACTCACAGGAGAGGTTCAAATCATAGAAGGTGAGAGTGTCAGTCCACTTGTACTTAAGTCGGCATTGTGCCTTTTGTATTAAATTCTGAAGTTATTTCTGTGTTTCATCGTCAATAAGAAGGTGCAAGGTGTAATGTAAACCTGAAGTAAAGCTTCGGAATCTAAAACTGGAATCACAGGAGAGGTACAAATCATAGAAAGAGAGAGTGACAGTCCTCTTTTACTTAAGACTGCATTGTGCCTTTTGTATTAAATTCGGATGCTATTTCTGTTTTCCATCGTCAATAAGATGGTCCAAAGGATACAGTAAACCGAAAGTGAAGCTTCGGAATCTAAAACTGGACTAACAGGAGAGGATCAAATCACAGAAAGTGAAAGTGTCAGTCCTCTTTTACTTAAGTCGGCATTGTGCCTTTTGTGTTAAATTCGGTTGCAATTTCTGTGTTTAATCGTCAATAACAAGGTCCAAGGGATACAGTAAACCCGCAGTGAAGCATCGGAATCTAAAACTGGAATCACAGGAGAGGTCCAAATCATAGAAATTTCGAGTGTCAGTCCTCTTGTACTTAAGTGGACATTGTGACTTTTGATTTTAATTCCGATGCAATTTTTGTGTTTCATCGTCAATAAGAAGGTGCAAGGTATACAGTAAACATTTAGTGAAGCATCGGAATCTAAAACTGGAATCACAGGAGAGTTTGAAATCATAGAAAGTGAGAGTGTCTGTCCTTTTGTATTTAAGTCGTCATTGTGCCGTTTGCATTAAATTCCGATGCTATTTCTGTGTTTCATCGTCAATAAGAAGGTGCAAGGTATACAGTAAACCTGAAGTGAAGCATCGGAATCTAAAACTGGACTCACAGGAGAGGTTCAAATCATAGAAAGGGAAAGTGTCAGTCCTCTTGTACTTAAGTCGGCATTGTGCATTTTGTATCAAATTCGGATGCAATTTCTATGTTTCATCGTCAATAAGAAGGTGCAAGGTGTACAGTAAACCTGAAGTGAAGCATCGGAATCAAAAACTGGACTCACAGGAGAGGTTAAAATCATAGAAAGAGAGAGTGACAGTCCTCTTTTACTTAAGTCGGCATTGTGCCTTTTGTATTAAATTCCGTTGAAATTTCTGTGTTTCATCGTCAATAAGAAGGTGCAAGGTATACAGTAAACCTGAAGTGAAGCATCGGAATCTAAAACTGGACTCACAGGAGAGGTTCAAATCATAGAAAGGGAAAGTGTCAGTCCTCTTGTACTTAAGCCGGCATTGTGCATTTTGTATCAAATTCGGATGCAATTTCTGTGTTTCATCGTCAATAAGAAGGTGCAAGGTATACAGTAAACCTGAAGTGAAGCATCGGAATCCAAAACTGAACTCACAGGAGACGTTAAAATCATAGAAAGAGAGAGTGACAGTCCTCTTTTTCTTAAGATAACATTGTGCCTTTTGTATTAAATTCCGAATTAATTTCTGTGTTTCATCGTCAATAAGAAGGTGCAAGGTATACAGTAAACCTGAAGTGAAGCATCGGAATCTAAAACAGGACTCACAGGAGAGGTTCAAATCATGGAAAGTGAGAGTGTCAGTCCTCTTGTACTTAAGTCGGCATTTTGCCTTTTGTATTAAATTCGGATGCAATTTCTGTTTTCCATCGTCAATAAGAAGGTCCAAAGGATACAGTAAACCTGAAGTGAAGCATCGGAATCTAAAACTGGACTAACGGGAGAGGTTCAAATCACAGAAAGTGAGAGTGTCAGTCCTCTTTTACTTAAGTCGGAATTCTGCCTTTTGTGTTAAATTCGGATGCAATTTCTGTGTTTCATCGTCAATAAGAAGGTGCAAGGTATACAGTAAACATGAAGTGAAGCATCGGAATCAAAACCTGGACTCACAGGAGAGGTTAAAGTCATAGAAAGAGAAAGTGACAGTCCATTTTTACTTAAGTCGGCGTTGTGCCTTTTGTATTACGTTCCGATGCAGTTTCTGTGTTTCATCGTCAATAAGAAGGTGCAAGGTATACAGTAAACCTGAAGTGAAGCATCGGAATCTAAAACTGGACTCACAGGAGAGGTTCAAATCATAGAAAGGGAAAGTGTCAGTCCTCTTGTACTTAAGTCGGCATTGTGCATTCTGTATCAAATTCGGATGCAATTTCTGTGTTTCATCGTCAATAAGAAGGTGCAAGGTATACAGTAAACCTGAAGTGAAGCATCGGAATCCAAAACTGAACTCACAGGAGAGGTTAAAATCATAGAAAGAGAGAGTGACAGTCCTCTTTTACTTAAGTTGGCATTGTGCCTTTTGTATTAAATTCCGAATTAATTTCTGTGTTTCATCGTCAATAAGAAGGTGCAAGGTATACAGTAAACCTGAAGTGAAGCATCGGAATCTAAAACAGGACTCACAGGAGAGGTTCAAATCATGGAAAGTGAGAGTGTCAGTCCTCTTGTACTTAAGTCGGCATTTTGCCTTTTGTATTAAATTCCGTTGAAATTTCTGTTTTCCATCGTCAATAAGAAGGTCCAAAGGATACAGTAAACCTGAAGTGAAGTATCGGAATCTAAAACTGGACTAACGGGAGAGGTTCAAATCACAGAAAGTGAGAGTGTCAGTCCTCTTTTACTTAAGTCGGCATTGTGCCTTTTATATTAAATTCGGATGCAATTTCTGTGTTTCATCGTCAACAAGAAGGTTCAAGGTATACAGTAAACCTGAAATGAAGCATCAGATTCTAAAACTGGACTCACAGGAGAGGTTCAAATCATAGAAGGTGAGAGTGTCTGTCCACTTGTACTTAAGTCGGCATTGTGCCTTTTGTATTAAATTCTGATGTTATTTCTGTGTTTCATCGTCAATAAGAAGCTGCAAGGTGTACAGTAAACCTGAAGTGAAGCTTCGGAATCTAAAACTGGAATCACAGGAGAGGTACAAATCATTGAAAGAGAGACAGTCCTCTTTTACTTAAGACTGCATTGTGCATTTGTATTAAATTCGGATGCTATTTCTGTGTTTCATCGTCAATAAGAAGGTGCAAGGTAAACAGTAAACCTGGAGTGAAGCATCGGAATCCAAAACTGGACTCACAGGAGAGGGTCTAATTATAGAAAGATAGAGTGACAGTCCCCTTTTACTTAAGTCGGCATTGTGCCTTTTGTGTTAAATTCGGTTGCAATTTCTGTGTTTAATCGTCAATAACAAGGTCCAAGGGATACAGTAAACCCGAAGTGAAGCATCGGAATCTAAAACTGGAATCACAGGAGGGATCCAAATCATAGAAAGTTAGAGTGTCAGTCCTCTTGTACTTAAGTGGACATTATGACTTTTGATTTTAATTCCGATGCAATTTTTGTGTTTCATCGTCAATAAGAAGGTGCAAGGTGTACAGTAAACCTGAAGTGAAGCATCGGAATCAAAAACTGGACTCACAGGAGAGGTTAAAATCATAGAAAGAGAGAGTGACAGTCCTCTTTTACTTAAGTCGGCATTGTGCCTTTTGTATTAAATTCCGTTGAAATTTCTGTGTTTCATCGTCAATTAGAAGGTGCAAGGTATACAGTAAACCTGAAGTGAAGCATCGGAATCCAAAACTGAACTCACAGGAGAGGTTAAAATCATAGAAAGAGAGAGTGACAGTCCTCTTTTACTTAAGTTGGCATTGTGCCTTTTGTATTAAATTCCGAATTAATTTCTGTGTTTCATCGTCAATAAGAAGGTGCAAGGTATACAGTAAACCTGAAGTGAAGCATCGGAATCTAAAACAGGACTCACAGGAGAGGTTCAAATCATGGAAAGTGAGAGTGTCTGTCCTCTTGTACTTAAGTCGGCATTTTGCCTTTTGTATTAAATTCGGATGCAATTTCTGTTTTCCATCGTCAATAAGAAGGTCCAAAGGATACAGTAAACCTGAAGTGAAGCATCGGAATCTAAAACTGGACTAACGGGAGAGGTTCAAATCACAGAAAGTGAGTGTGTCAGTCCTCTTTTACTTAAGTCGGAATTCTGCCTTTTGTGTTAAATTCGGATGCAATTTCTGTGTTTCATCGTCAATAAGAAGGTCCAAGGGATACAGTAAACCTGAAGTGAAGCATCGGAATCTAAAACTGGAATCACAGGAGAGGTTCAAATGATAGAAAGGTAGAGTGTCAGTCCTCTTGTACCTAAGTCGACATTGTGCCTTTTGATTTTAATTCCGATGCAATTTTTGTGTTTCATCGTCAATAAGAAGGTGCAAGGCATACAGTAAACCTGGAGTGAAGCATCGGAATCTAAAACTGGAATCACAGGAGAGGTTCAAATCACAGGAAGTGAGAGTGTCAGTCCTCTTGTACTTAAGTCGGCATTGTGCCTTTTGTATTAAACTCCGATGCAATTTCTGTGTTTCATCGTCAATAAGAAGGTGCACGGCATACAGTAAACCTGAAGTGAAGCATCGGAATCTAAAACTCGACTCACAGGAGAGGTTCAAATCATACAAAGAGTGAGTGACAGTCCTCTTTTACTTAAGTCGGCATTGTGCCTTTTGTATTAAATTCCAATGGAATATCTGTGTTTCATCGTCAATAAGAAGGTCCAAGGGATACAGTAAACCTGAAGTGAAGCATCGGAATCTAAAACTGGACTCACAGAAGAGGTTCAAATCATAGAAAGGGAGAGGTCAGTCCTCTTGTACTTAAGTCGGAATTGTGCCTTTAGTATTAAATTCGGATGCAATTTCTGTGTTTCATCGTCAATAAGAAGGTGCAAGTTATACAGCAAACCTGGAGTGAAGCAACGGAATCTAAAACTGGACTCACAGGAGAGATTCAAATCATAGAAAGGGAAAGTGTCAGTCCTCTTGTACTTAAGTCGGCATTGTGCCTTTTGTATTAAATTCGGATGCAATTTCTGTGTTTCATCGTCAACAAGAAGGTTCAAGGTATACAGTAAACCTGAAATGAAGCATCAGATTCTGAAACTGGACTCACAGGAGAGGTTCAAATCATAGAAGGTGAGAGTGTCAGTCCACTTGTACTTAAGTCGGCATTGTGCCTTTTGTATTAAATTCTGATGTTATTTCTGTGTTTCATCGTCAATAAGAAGGTGCAAGGTGTACAGTAAACCAGAAGTGAAGCATCGGAATCAAAAACTGGACTCACAGGAGAGGTTAAAATCATAGAAAGAGAGAGTGACAGTCCTCTTTTACTTAAGTCGGCATTGTGCCTTTTGTATTAAATTCCGTTGAAATTTCTGCAAGGTGCAAGGTATACGGTAAACCTGAAGTGAAGCATCGGAATCTAAAACTGGACTAACGGGAGAGGTTCAAATCACAGAAAGTGAGAGTGTCAGTCCTCTTTTACTTAAGTCGGAATTCTGCCTTTTGTGTTAAATTCGGATGCAATTTCTGTGTTTCATCGTCAATAAGAAGGTCCAAGGGATAGAGTAAACCTGAAGTGAAGCATCTGAATCTAAAACTGGAATCACAGGAGAGGGTCAAATCATAGAAAGTGAGAGTTTCAGTCCTCTTGTACTTAGGTCGGCATTGTGCCTTTTGTATTAAATTCGGATGCAATTTCTGTGTTTCATCGTCAACAAGAAGGTTCAAGGTATACAGTAAACCTGAAATGAAGCATCAGATTCTAAAACTGGACTCACAGGAGAGGTTCAAACCATAGAAGGTGAGAGTGTCAGTCCACTTGTACTTAAGTCGGCATTGCGCCTTTTGTATTAAATTCTGATGTTATTTCTGTGTTTCATCGTCAATAAGAAGGTGCAAGGTGTACAGTAAAGCTGAAGTGAAGCTTCGGAATCTAAAACTGGAATCACAGGAGAGGTACAAATCAAAGAAAGAGAGAGTGACAGTCCTCTTTTACTTAAGACTGCATTGTGCCTTTTGTATTAAATTCGGATGCAATTTCTGTTTTCCATCGTCAATAAGAAGGTCCAAAGGATACAGTTAACCTAAAGTGAAGCATCGGAATCTAAAACTAGACTAACAGGAGAGGATCAAATCACAGAAAGTGAAAGTGTCAGTCCTCTTTTACTTAAGTCGGCATTGTGCCTTTTGTGTTAAATTCGGATACAATTTCTGTGTTTAATCGTCAATAACAAGGTCCAACGGATACAGTAAACCCGAAGTGAAGCATCGGAATCTAAAACTGGAATCACAGGAGAGGGTCAAATTAAAGAAAGGGAGAGTGACAGTCCCCTTTTACTTAAGTCGGCATTATGCATATTGTATTAAATTCCGTTGAAATTTCTGTGTTTCATCGTCAATAAGCAGGTGCAAGGTATACAGTATACCTGAAGTGAAACATCGGAATCTAAAACTGGACACACAAGAGAGGTTCAAATCATAGAAAGGGAAAGTGTCAGTCCTGTTGTACTTAAGTCGGCATTGTGCCTTTTGTATTAAATCGGATGCAATTTCTGTGTTTCATCGTCAATAAGAAGGTCCAAGGGATACAGTAAACCTGAAGTGAAGCATCGGAATCTAAAACTGGAATCACAGGAGAGGTTCAAATGATAGAAAGGTAGAGTGTCAGTCCTCTTGTACCTAAGTCGACATTGTGCCTTTTGATTTTAATTCCGATGCAATTTTTGTGTTTCATCGTCAATAAGAAGGTGCAAGGCATACAGTAAACCTGGAGTGAAGCATCGGAATCTAAAACTGGAATCACAGGAGAGGTTCAAATCACAGGAAGTGAGAGTGTCAGTCCTCTTGTACTTAAGTCGGCATTGTGCCTTTTGTATTAAACTCCGATGCAATTTCTGTGTTTCATCGTCAATAAGAAGGTGCACGGCATACAGTAAACCTGAAGTGAAGCATCGGAATCTAAAACTCGACTCACAGGAGAGGTTCAAATCATACAAAGAGTGAGTGACAGTCCTCTTTTACTTAAGTCGGCATTGTGCCTTTTGTATTAAATTCCAATGAAATATCTGTGTTTCATCGTCAATAAGAAGGTCCAAGGGATACAGTAAACCTGAAGTGAAGCATCGGAATCTAATACTGGACTCACAGAAGAGGTTCAAATCATAGAAAGGGAGAGGTCAGTCCTCTTGTGCTTAAGTCGGAATTGTGCCTTTAGTATTAAATTCGGATGCAATTTCTGTGTTTCATCGTCAATAAGAAGGTGCAAGTTATACAGCAAACCTGGAGTGAAGCAACGGAATCTAAAACTGGACTCACAGGAGAGATTCAAATCATAGAAAGGGAAAGTGTCAGTCCTCTTGTACTTAAGTCGGCATTGTGCCTTTTGTATTAAATTCGGATGCAATTTCTGTGTTTCATCGTCAACAAGAAGGTTCAAGGTATACAGTAAACCTGAAATGAAGCATCAGATTCTGAAACTGGACTCACAGGAGAGGTTCAAATCATAGAAGGTGAGAGTGTCAGTCCACTTGTACTTAAGTCGGCATTGTGCCTTTTGTATTAAATTCTGATGTTATTTCTGTGTTTCATCGTCAATAAGAAGGTGCAAGGTGTACAGTAAACCAGAAGTGAAGCATCGGAATCAAAAACTGGACTCACAGGAGAGGTTAAAATCATAGAAAGAGAGAGTGACAGTCCTCTTTTACTTAAGTCGGCATTGTGCCTTTTGTATTAAATTCCGTTGAAATTTCTGCAAGGTGCAAGGTATACGGTAAACCTGAAGTGAAGCATCGGAATCTAAAACTGGACTAACGGGAGAGGTTCAAATCACAGAAAGTGAGAGTGTCAGTCCTCTTTTACTTAAGTCGGAATTCTGCCTTTTGTGTTAAATTCGGATGCAATTTCTGTGTTTCATCGTCAATAAGAAGGTCCAAGGGATAGAGTAAACCTGAAGTGAAGCATCTGAATCTAAAACTGGAATCACAGGAGAGGGTCAAATCATAGAAAGTGAGAGTTTCAGTCCTCTTGTACTTAGGTCGGCATTGTGCCTTTTGTATTAAATTCGGATGCAATTTCTGTGTTTCATCGTCAACAAGAAGGTTCAAGGTATACAGTAAACCTGAAATGAAGCATCAGATTCTAAAACTGGACTCACAGGAGAGGTTCAAACCATAGAAGGTGAGAGTGTCAGTCCACTTGTACTTAAGTCGGCATTGCGCCTTTTGTATTAAATTCTGATGTTATTTCTGTGTTTCATCGTCAATAAGAAGGTGCAAGGTGTACAGTAAAGCTGAAGTGAAGCTTCGGAATCTAAAACTGGAATCACAGGAGAGGTACAAATCAAAGAAAGAGAGAGTGACAGTCCTCTTTTACTTAAGACTGCATTGTGCCTTTTGTATTAAATTCGGATGCAATTTCTGTTTTCCATCGTCAATAAGAAGGTCCAAAGGATACAGTTAACCTAAAGTGAAGCATCGGAATCTAAAACTAGACTAACAGGAGAGGATCAAATCACAGAAAGTGAAAGTGTCAGTCCTCTTTTACTTAAGTCGGCATTGTGCCTTTTGTGTTAAATTCGGATACAATTTCTGTGTTTAATCGTCAATAACAAGGTCCAACGGATACAGTAAACCCGAAGTGAAGCATCGGAATCTAAAACTGGAATCACAGGAGAGGGTCAAATTAAAGAAAGGGAGAGTGACAGTCCCCTTTTACTTAAGTCGGCATTATGCATATTGTATTAAATTCCGTTGAAATTTCTGTGTTTCATCGTCAATAAGCAGGTGCAAGGTATACAGTATACCTGAAGTGAAACATCGGAATCTAAAACTGGACACACAAGAGAGGTTCAAATCATAGAAAGGGAAAGTGTCAGTCCTGTTGTACTTAAGTCGGCATTGTGCCTTTTGTATTAAATCGGATGCAATTTCTGTGTTTCATCGTCAATAAGAAGGTGCAAGGTGTACAGTAAACCTGAAGTGAAGCATCGGAATCAAAAACTGGACTCACAGGAGAGGTTAAAATCATAGAAAGAGACAGTGACAGTCCTCTTTTACTTAAGTCGGCATTGTGCCTTTTGTATTAAATTCCGTTGAAATTTCTGTTTTCCATCGTCAATAAGAAGGTCCAAAGGATAGAGTAAACCTGAAGTGAAGCATCGGAATCTAAAACTGGACTAACGGGAGAGGTTCGAATCACAGAAAGTGAGAGTGTCAGTCCTCTTTTACTTAAGTCGGAATTCTGCCTTTTGTGTTAAATTCGGATGCAATTTCTGTGTTTCATCGTCAATAAGAAGGTCCAAGGGATACAGTAAACCTGAAGTGAAGCATCGGAATCTAAAACTGGAATCACAGGAGAGGTTCAAATGATAGAAAGGTAGAGTGTCAGTCCTCTTGTACCTAAGTCGACATTGTGCCTTTTGATTTTAATTCCGATGCAATTTTTGTGTTTCATCGTCAATAAGAAGGTGCAAGGCATACAGTAAACCTGGAGTGAAGCATCGGAATCTAAAACTGGAATCACAGGAGAGGTTCAAATCATAGGAAGTGAGAGTGTCAGTCCTCTTGTACTTAAGTAGGCATTGTGCCTTTTGTATTAAACTCCGATGCAATTTCTGTGTTTCATCGTCAATAAGAAGGTGCACGGCATACAGTAAACCTGAAGTGAAGCATCGGAATCTAAAACTCGACTCACAGGAGAGGTTCAAATCATACAAAGAGTGAGTGACAGTCCTCTTTTACTTAAGTCGGCATTGTGCCTTTTGTATTAAATTCCAATGAAATTTCTGTGTTTCATCGTCAATAAGAAGGTCCAAGGGATACAGTAAACCTGAAGTGAAGCATCGGAATCTAAAACTGGACTCACAGAAGAGGTTCAAATCATAGAAAGGGAGAGGTCAGTCCTCTTGTACTTAAGTCGGAATTGTGCCTTTAGTATTAAATTCGGATGCAATTTCTGTGTTTCATCGTCAATAAGAAGGTGCAAGGTATACAGTAAACCTGGAGTGAAGCAACGGAATCTAAAACTGGACTCACAGGAGAGATTCAAATCATAGAAAGGGAAAGTGTCAGTCCTCTTGTACTTAAGTCGGCATTGTGCCTTTTGTATTAAATTCGGATGCAATTTCTGTGTTTCATCGTCAACAAGAAGGTTCAAGGTATACAGTAAACCTGAAATGAAGCATCAGATTCTGAAACTGGACTCACAGGAGAGGTTCAAATCATAGAAGGTGAGAGTGTCAGTGCACTTGTACTTAAGTCGGCATTGTGCCTATTGTATTAAATTCTGATGTTATTTCTGTGTTTCATCGTCAATAAGAAGGTGCAAGGTGTACAGTAAACCTGAAGTGAAGCATCGGAATCAAAAACTGGACTCACAGGAGAGGTTAAAATCATAGAAAGAGAGAGTGACAGTCCTCTTTTACTTAAGTCGGCATTGTGCCTTTTGTATTAAATTCCGTTGAAATTTCTGCAAGGTGCAAGGTATACGGTAAACCTGAAGTGAAGCATCGGAATCTAAAACTGGACTAACGGGAGAGGTTCAAATCACATAAAGTGAGAGTGTCAGTCCTCTTTTACTTAAGTCGGAATTCTGCCTTTTGCGTTAAATTCGGATGCAATTTCTGTGTTTCATCGTCAATAAGAAGGTCCAAGGGATAGAGTAAACCTGAAGTGAAGCATCTGAATCTAAAACTGGAATCACAGGAGAGGGTCAAATCATAGAAAGTGAGAGTGTCAGTCCTCTTGTACTTAAGTCGGCATTGTGCCTTTTGTATTAAATTCGGATGCAATTTCTGTGTTTCATCGTCAACAAGAAGGTTCAAGGTATACAGTAAACCTGAAATGAGGCATCAGATTCTAAAACTGGACTCACAGGAGAGGTTCAAACCATAGAAGGTGAGAGTGTCAGTCCACTTGTACTTAAGTCGGCATTGTGCCTTTTGTATTAAATTCTGATGTTATTTCTGTGTTTCATCGTCAATAAGAAGGTGCAAGGTGTACAGTAAAGCTGAAGTGAGGCTTCGGAATCTAAAACTGGAATCACAGGAGAGGTACAAATCATAGAAAGAGAGAGTGACAGTCCTCTTTTACTTAAGACTGCATTGTGCCTTTTGTATTAAATTCGGATGCAATTTCTGTTTTCCAGCGTCAATAAGAAGGTCCAAAGGATACAGTTAACCTAAAGTGAAGCATCGGAATCTAAAACTGGACTAACAGGAGATGATCAAATCACAGAAAGTGAATGTGTCAATCCTCTTTTACTTAAGTCGGCATTGTGCCTTTTGTGTTAAATTCGGATGCAATTTCTGTGTTTAATCGTCAATAACAAGGTCCAACGGATACAGTAAACCCGAAGTGAAGCATCGGAATCAAAAACTGGACTCACAGGAGAGGTTAAAATCATAGAAAGAGAGAGTGACAGTCCTCTTTTACTTAAGTCGGCATTGTGCCTTTTGTATTAAATTCCGTTGAAATTTCTGCAAGGTGCAAGGTATACGGTAAACCTGAAGTGAAGCATCGGAATCTAAAACTGGACTAACGGGAGAGGTTCAAATCACAGAAAGTGAGAGTGTCAGACCTCTTTTACTTAAGTCGGAATTCTGCCTTTTGCGTTAAATTCGGATGCAATTTCTGTGTTTCATCGTCAATAAGAAGGTGCAAGGTATACAGTATACCTGAAGTGAAGCATCGGAATCTAAAACTGGACACACAAGAGAGGTTCAAATCATAGAAAGGGAAAGTGTCAGTCCTGTTGTACTTAAGTCGGCATTGTGCCTTTTGTATTAAATCGGATGCAATTTCTGTGTTTCATCGTCAATAAGAAGGTGCAAGGTGTACAGTAAACCTGAAGTGAAGCATCGGAATCAAAAACTGGACTCACAGGAGAGGTTAAAATCATAGAAAGAGACAGTGACAGTCCTCTTTTACTTAAGTCGGCATTGTGCCTTTTGTATTAAATTCCGTTGAAATTTCTGTGTTTCATCGTCAATAAGAAGGTGCAAGGTATACAGTAAACCTGAAGTGAAGCATCGGAATCTAAAACTGGACTCACAGGAGAGGTTCAAATCATAGAAAGGGAAAGTGTCAGTCCTCTTGTACTTAAGTCGGCATTGTGCATTTTGTATTAAATTCGGATGCAATTTCTGTGTTTCATCGTCAATAAGAAGGTGCAAGGTATACAGTAAACCTGAAGTGAAGCATCGGAATCCAAAACTGAACTCACAGGAGAGGTTAAAATCATAGAAAGAGAGAGTGACAGTCCTCTTTTACTAAAGTTGGCATTGTGCCTTTTGTAATTAATTCCGAATTAATTTCTGTGTTTCATCGTCAATAAGAAGGTGCAAGGTATACAGTAAACCTGAAGTGAAGCATCGGAATCTAAAACAGGACTCACAGGAGAGGTTCAAATCATGGAAAGTGAGAGTGTCAGTCCTCTTGTACTTAAGTCGGCATTTTGCCTTTTGTATTAAATTCGGATGCAATTTCTGTTTTCCATCGTCAATAAGAAGGTCCAAAGGATACAGTAAACCTGAAGTGAAGCATCGGAATCTAAAACTGGACTAACGGGAGAGGTTCAAATCACAGAAAGTGAGAGTGTCAGTCCTCTTTTACTTAAGTCGGAATTCTGCCTTTTGTGTTAAATTCGGATGCAATTTCTGTGTTTCATCGTCAATAAGAAGGTCCAAGGGATACAGTAAACCTGAAGTGAAGCATCGGAATCTAAAACTGGAATCACAGGAGAGGTTCAAATGATAGAAAGGTAGAGTGTCAGTCCTCTTGTTCTTAAGTCGACATTGTGCCTTTTGATTTTAATTCCGATGCAATTTTTGTGTTTCACCGTCAATAAGAAGGTGCAAGGCATACTGTAAACCTGGAGTGAAGCATCGGAATCTAAAACTGGAATCACAGGAGAGGTTCAAATCATAGGAAGTGAGAGTGTCAGTCCTCTTGTACTTAAGTCCGCATTGTGCCTTTTGTATTAAATTCCGATGCAATTTCTGTGTTTCATCGTCAATAAGAAGGTGCAAGGTATACAGTAAACCTGAAGTGAAGCATCGGAATCTAAAACTCGACTCACAGGAGAGGTTCAAATCATACAAAGAGTGAGTGACAGTCCTCTTTTACTTAAGTCGGCATTGTGCCTTTTGTATTAAATTCCAATGAAATTTCTGTGTTTCATCGTCAATAAGAAGGTCCAAGGGATACAGTAAACCTGAAGTGAAGCATCGGAATCTAAAACTGGACTCACAGAAGAGGTTCAAATCATAGAAAGGGAGAGGTCAGTCCTCTTGTACTTAAGTCGGAATTGTGCCTTTTGTATTAAATTCGGATGCAATTTCTGTGTTTCATCGTCAATAAGAAGGTGCAAGGTATACAGTAAACCTGGAGTGAAGCAACGGAATCTAAAACTGGACTCACAGGAGAGGTTCAAATCATAGAAAGGGAAAGTGTCAGTCCTCTTGTACTTAAGTCGGCATTGTGCCTTTTGTATTAAATTCGGATGCAATTTCTGTGTTTCATCGTCAATAAGAAAGTGCAAGGTATACAGTAAACCTGAAGTGAAGCATCGGAATCGAAAACTGGATTCACAGGAGAGGTTAAAATCATAGAAGGAGAGAGTGACAGTCCTCTTTTACTTAAGTCGGCATTGTGCATTTTGTATTAAATTCCGTTGAAATTTCTGTGTTTCATCGTCAATAAGAAGGTGCAAGGTATACAGTAAACCTGTAGGGAAATATCGGAATCTAAAACTGGACTCACAGGAGAGTTTCAAATCATAGAAAGGGAAAGTGTCAGTCCTCTTGTACTTAAGTCGGCATTGTGCCTTTTGTATTAAATCCGGATGCAATTTCTGTGTTTCATCGTCAATAAGAAGCTGCAAGGTATACAGTAAACCTGAAGTGAAGCATCGGAATCGAAAACCAGACTCACAGGGGAGGTTAAAATCATAGAAAGAGAGAGTGACAGTCCTCTTTTACTTAAGTCGGCATTGTGCCTTTTGTATTAAATTCCGTTGAAATTTCAGTGTTTCATCGTCAATAAGAAGGTGCAAGGTATACAGTAAACCTGAAGTGAAGCATCGGAATCTAAAACTGGACTCACAGGAGAGGTTCAAATCATAGAAAGGGATAGTGTAAGTCCTCTTGTACTTAAGTCGGCATTGTACATTTTGTATCAAATTCGGATGCAATTTCTGTGTTTCATCGTCAATAAGAAGGTGCAAGGTATACAGTAAACCTGAAGTGAAGCATCGGAATCCAAAACTGGACTCACAGGAGAGGTTAAAATCATAGAAAGTGAGAGTGACTGTCCTCTTTTACTTAAGACGGCATTGTGCCTTTTGTATTAAATTCCGATGCAATTTCTGTGTTTCATCGTCATTAAGAAGGTGCAAGGTATACAGTAGACCTGAAGTGAAGCATCGGAATCTAAAACTGGACTCACAGGAGAGGTTCAAATCATAGAAAGTGAGAGTGTCAGTCCTCTTGTACTTAAGTCGGCATTGTGCCTTTTGTAGTAAATTCGCATGCAATTTCTGTTTTCCATCGTCAATAAGAAGGTCCAAAGGATACAGTATACCTGAAGTGAAGCATCGGAATCTAAAACTGGACTAACGGGAGAGATTCAAATCACAGAAAGTGAGAGTGTCAGTCCTCTTTTACTTAAGTCAGCATTGTGCCTTTTGTGTTAAATTCGGATGCAATTTCTGTGTTTCATCGGCAATAAGAAGGTCCTAGGGATACAGTAAACCTGAGGTGATGCATCGGAATCTAAAACTGGAATCACCAGCGAGGTTCAAATGATAGAAAGTTAGAGTGTCAGTCCTCCTGTACTTAAGTCGACATTGTGCCTTTTGATTTTAATTCCGATTCAAATTTTGTGTTTCATCGTCAATAAGAAGGTGCAAGGTATACAGTAAACCTGAAGTGAAGCATCGGAATCTAAAACTGGAATCACAGGAGAGGTTCAAATCATAGGAAGTGAGAGTGTCAGTCCTCTTGTACCTAAGTCGGCATTGTGCCTTTTGTATTAAATTCCGATGCATTTTCTGTGTTTCATCGTCAATAAGAAGGAGCAAGGGATACAGTAAACATGAAGTGAAGCATCGGAATCTAAAACTGGACACACAAGAGAGGTTCAAATCATAGAAAGGGAAAGTGTCAGTCCTGTTGTACTTAAGTCGGCATTGTGCCTTTTGTATTAAATCGGATGCAATTTCTGTGTTTCATCGTCAATAAGAAGGTGCAAGGTGTACAGTAAACCTGAAGTGAAGCATCGGAATCAAAAACTGGACTCACAGGAGAGGTTAAAATCATAGAAAGAGACAGTGACAGTCCTCTTTTACTTAAGTCGTCATTGTGCCTTTTGTATTAAATTCCGATGAAATTTCTGTGTTTCATCGTCAATAAGAAGGTGCAAGGTATACAGTAAACCTGAAGTGAAGCATCGGAATCTAAAACTGGACTCACAGGAGAGGTTCAAATCATAGAAAGGGAAAGTGTCAGTCCTCTTGTACTTAAGTCGGCATTGTGCATTTTGTATTAAACTCGGATGCAATTTCTGTGTTTCATCGTCAATAAGAAGGTGCAAGGTATACAGTAAACCTGAAGTGAAGCATCGGAATCCAAAACTGAACTCACAGGAGAGGTTAAAATCATAGAAAGAGAGAGTGACAGTCCTCTTTTACTAAAGTTGGCATTGTGCCTTTTGTAATTAATTCCGAATTAATTTCTGTGTTTCATCGTCAATAAGAAGGTGCAAGGTATACAGTAAACCTGAAGTGAAGCATCGGAATCTAAAACAGGACTCACAGGAGAGGTTCAAATCATGGAAAGTGAGAGTGTCAGTCCTCTTGTACTTAAGTCGGCATTTTGCCTTTTGTATTAAATTCGGATGCAATTTCTGTTTTCCATCGTCAATAAGAAGGTCCAAAGGATACAGTAAACCTGAAGTGAAGCATCGGAATCTAAAACTGGACTAACGGGAGAGGTTCAAATCACAGAAAGTGAGAGTGTCAGTCCTCTTTTACTTAAGTCGGAATTCTGCCTTTTGTGTTAAATTCGGATGCAATTTCTGTGTTTCATCGTCAATAAGAAGGTCCAAGGGATACAGTAAACCTGAAGTGAAGCATCGGAATCTAAAACTGGAATCACAGGAGAGGTTCAAATGATAGAAAGGTAGAGTGTCAGTCCTCTTGTACTTAAGTCGACATTGTGCCTTTTGATTTTAATTCCGATGCAATTTTTGTGTTTCATCGTCAATAAGAAGGTGCAAGGCATACTGTAAACCTGGAGTGAAGCATCGGAATCTAAAACTGAAATCACAGGAGAGGTTCAAATCATAGGAAGTGAGAGTGTCAGTCCTCTTGTACTTAAGTCGGCATTGTGCCTTTTGTATTAAATTCCGATGCAATTTCTGTGTTTCATCGTCAATAAGAAGGTGCAAGGTATACAGTAAACCTGAAGTGAAGCATCGGAATCTAAAACTCGACTCACAGGAGAGGTTCAAATCATACAAAGAGTGAGTGACAGTCCTCTTTTACTTAAGTCGGCATTGTGCCTTTTGTATTAAATTCCAATGAAATTTCTGTGTTTCATCGTCAATAAGAAGGTCCAAGGGATACAGTAAACCTGAAGTGAAGCATCGGAATCTAAAACTGGACTCACAGAAGAGGTTCAAATCATAGAAAGGGAGAGGTCAGTCCTCTTGTACGTAAGTCGGAATTGTGCCTTTTGTATTAAATTCGGATGCAATTTCTGTGTTTCATCGTCAATAAGAAGGTGCAAGGTATACAGTAAACCTGGAGTGAAGCAACGGAATCTAAAACTGGACTCACAGGAGAGGTTCAAATCATAGAAAGGGAAAGTGTCAGTCCTCTTGTACTTAAGTCGGCATTGTGCCTTTTGTATTAAATTCGGATGCAATTTCTGTGTTTCATCGTCAATAAGAAAGTGCAAGGTATACAGTAAACCTGAAGTGAAGCATCGGAATCGAAAACTGGACTCACAGGAGAGGTTAAAATCATAGAAGGAGAGAGTGACAGTCCTCTTTTACTTAAGTCGGCATTGTGCATTTTGTATTAAATTCCGTTGAAATTTCTGTGTTTCATCGTCAATAAGAAGGTGCAAGGTATACAGTAAACCTGTAGGGAAATATCGGAATCTAAAACTGGACTCACAGGAGAGTTTCAAATCATAGAAAGGGAAAGTGTCAGTCCTCTTGTACTTAAGTCGGCATTGTGCCTTTTGTATTAAATCCGGATGCAATTTCTGTGTTTCATCGTCAATAAGAAGCTGCAAGGTATACAGTAAACCTGAAGTGAAGCATCGGGATCGAAAACTGGACTCACAGGAGAGGTTAAAATCATAGAAAGAGAGAGTGACAGTCCTCTTTTACTTAAGTCAGCATTGTGCCTTTTGAATTAAATTCCGTTGAAATTTCTGTGTTTCATCGTCAATAAGAAGGTGCAAGGTATACAGTAAACCTGAAGTGAAGCATCGGAATCTAAAACTGGACTCACAGGAGAGGTTCAAATCATAGAAAGGGATAGTGTAAGTCCTCTTGTACTTAAGTCGGCATTGTGCATTTTGTATCAAATTCGGATGCAATTTCTGTGTTTCATCGTCAATAAGAAGGTGCAAGGTATACAGTAAACCTGAAGTGAAGCATCGGAATTCAAAACTGGACTCACAGGAGAGGTTAAAATCATAGAAAGTGAGAGTGACTGTCCTCTTTTACTTAAGACGGCATTGTGCCTTTTGTATTAAATTCCGATGCAATTTCTGTGTTTCATCGTCATTAAGAAGGTGCAAGGTATACAGTAGACCTGAAGTGAAGCATCGGAATCTAAAACTGGACTCACAGGAGAGGTTCAAATCATAGAAAGTGAGAGTGTCAGTCCTCTTGTACTTAAGTCGGCATTGTGCCTTTTGTAGTAAATTCGCATGCAATTTCTGTTTTCCATCGTCAAAAAGAAGGTCCAAAGGATACAGTATACCTGAAGTGAAGCATCGGAATCTAAAACTGGACTAACGGGAGAGATTCAAATCACAGGAAGTGAGGGTGTCAGTCCTCTTTTACTTAAGTCAGCATTGTGCCTTTTGTGTTAAATTCGGATGCAATTTCTGTGTTTCATCGGCAATAAGAAGGTCCTAGGGATACAGTAAACCTGAGGTGAAGCATCGGAATCTAAAACTGGAATCACAAGAGAGGTTCAAATCATAGGAAGTGAGAGTGTCAGTCCTCTTGTACCTAAGTCGGCATTGTGCCTTTTGTATTAAATTCCGATGCAATTTCTGTGTTTCATCGTCAATAAGAAGGTGCAAGGGATACAGTAAACATGAAGTGAAGCATCGGAATCTAAAACTGGACTCACAGAAGAGGTTCAAATCATAGAAAGGGAGAGGGTCAGTCCTCTTGTACTTAAGTCGGCATAGTGACTTTTGTATTAAATTCGGATGCAATTTCTGTGTTTCATCGTCAATAAGAAGGTGCAAGGTATACAGTAAACCTGAAGTGAAGCATCGTAATCTAATACTGGACTCACAGGAGAGGTTCAAATCATAGATAGTGAGAGTGTCAGTCCTCTTGTACTTAAGTCGGCATTGTGAATTTTGTATTAAATTCCTATGCAATTTCTGTGTTTCATCGTCAATAAGAATGTGCAAGGTATTCAGTAAACCTGAAGTGAAACATCGGAATCTAAAACTGGAATCACAGGAGAGTTTCAAATCATAGAATGTGAGAGTGTCAGTCCTTTTGTATTTAAGTCGGCATTGTGCCGTTTGTATTAAATTCGGATGCAATTTCTGTGTTTCATCGTCAATAAGAAGGTGCAAGGTATACAGTAAACCTGAAGTGAAGCATCGGAATCGAAAACTGGACTCACAGGAGAGGTTAAAATCATAGAAAGAGAGAGTGACAGTCCTCTTTTACTTAAGACTGCATTGTGCCTTTTGTATTAAATTCCGATGAAATTTCTGTGTTTCATCGTCAATAAGAAGGTGCAAGGTATACAGTAAACCTAAAGTGAAGCATCGGAATCTAAAACTGGACTCACAGGAGAGGTACAAATCATAGAAAGAGAGAGTGACAGTCCTCTTTTACTTAAGACTGCATTGTGCCTTTTGTAATAAATTCCGTTGAAATTTCTGTGTTTCATTGTCAATAAGAAGGTGCAAAGTATACAGTAAACCTGAAGTGAAGGTTCGGAATCTAAAACTGGACTCACAGGAGAGGTTCAAATCATAGAAAGGGGAAGTGTCAGTCCTCTTGTACTTAAGTCGGCATTGTGCCTTTTGTATTAAATCCGGATGCAATTTCTGTGTTTCATCATCAATAAGAAGCTGCAAGGTATACAGTAAACCTGAAGTGAAGCATCGGAATCGAAAACTGGACTCACAGGAGAGGTTAATATCATAGAATGAGAGAGTGACAGTCCTCTTTTACTTAAGTCGGCATTGTGCCTTTTGTATTAAATTCCGTTGAAATTTCTGTGTTTCATCGTCAATAAGAAGGTGCAAGGTATACAGTAAACCTGAAGTGAAGCATCGGAATCTAAAACTGGACTCACAGGAGAGGTTCAAATCATAGAAAGGGAAAGTGTCAGTCCTCTTGTACTTAAGTCGGCATTGTGCAATTTGTATCAAATTCGGATGCAATTTCTGTGTTTCATCGTCAATAAGAAAGTGCATGGTATACAGTAAACCTGAAGTGAAGCATCGGAATCCAAAACTGGACTCACAGGAGAGGTTAAAATCATAGAAAGAGAGAGTGACAGTCCTCTTTTACTTAAGTCGGCATTGTGCTTTTTGTATTAAATTCCGATGCAATTTCTGTGTTTCATCGTCATTAAGAACGTGCAAGGTATACAGTAAACATGAAGTGAAGCATCGGAATCTATAAATGGACTCACAGGAGAGGTTCAAATCATAGAAAGTGAGAGTGTCAGTCCTCTTGGACTTAAGTCGGCATTGTGCCATTTGTATTAAATTCGCATGCAATTTCAATTTTCGATCGTCAATAAGAAGGTCCAAAGGATACAGTATACCTGAAGTGAAGCATCGGAATCTAAAACTGGACTAACGGGAGAGGTTCAAATCACAGAAGGTGAGCGTGTCAGTCCTCTTTTACTTAAGTCAGCATTGTGCCTTTTGTGTTAAATTCGGATGCAATCTCTGTGTTTCATCGGCAATAAGAAGGTCCTAGGGATACAGTAAACCTGAAGTGAAACATCGGAAACCAAAACTGGAATCACAAGAGAGGTTCAAATGATAGAAAGTTAGAGTGTCAGTCCTACTGTACTTAAGTCGACATTGTGCCTTTTGATTTTAATTCCTATTCAATTTTTGTGTTTCATCGTCAATAAGAAGGTGCAAGGTATACAGTAAACCTGAAGTGAAGCATCAGAATCTAATACTGGACTCACAGAAGAGGTTCAAATCATAGAAAGGGAGAGGGTCAGTCCTCTTGTACTTCAGTCGGCATTGTGACATTTGTATTAAATTCGGATGCAATTTCTGTGTTTCCTCGTCAATAAGAAGGTGCAAGGTATACAGTAAACCTGAAGTGAAGCATCGGAATCTAAAACTGGACTCACAGGAGAGGTTCAAATCATAGAAAAGGAAAGTGTCAGTCCTCTTGTACTTAAGTCGGCATTGTGCAATTTGTATCAAATTCGGATGCAATTTCTGTGTTTCATCGTCAATAAGAAAGTGCAAGGTATACAGTAAACCTGAAGTGAAGCATCGGAATCCAAAACTGGACTCACAGGAGAGGTTAAAATCATAGAAAGGGAAAGTGTCAGTCCTCTTGTACTTAAATCGGCATTGTGCCTTTTGTATTAAATTCCGATGCAATTTATGTGTTTCATCGTCAATAAGAAGGTGCAAGGTATACAGTAAACCTGAAGTGAAGCATCGGAATCTAAAACTGGACTCACAGGAGAGGTTAATATCATAGAATGAGAGAGTGACAGTCCTCTTTTACTTAAGTCGGCATTGTGCCTTTTGTATTAAATTCCGTTGAAATTTCTGTGTTTCATCGTCAATAAGAAGGTGCAAGGTATACAGTAAACCTGAAGTGAAGCATCGGAATCTAAAACTGGACTCACAGGAGAGGTTCAAATCATAGAAAGGGAAAGTGTCAGTCCTCTTGTACTTAAATCGGCATTGTGCCTTTTGTATTAAATTCCGATGCAATTTATGTGTTTCATCGTCAATAAGAAGGTGCAAGGTATACAGTAAACCTGAAGTGAAGCATCGGAATCTAAAACTGGACTCACAGGAGAGGTTAATATCATAGAATGAGAGAGTGACAGTCCTCTTTTACTTAAGTCGGCATTGTGCCTTTTGTATTAAATTCCGTTGAAATTTCTGTGTTTCATCGTCAATAAGAAGGTGCAAGGTATACAGTAAACCTGAAGTGAAGCATCGGAATCTAAAACTGGACTCACAGAAGGGGTTCAAATCATAGAAAGGGAAAGTGTCAGTCCTCTTGTACTTAAGTCGGCATTGTGCAATTTGTATCAAATTCGGAAGCAATTTCTGTGTTTCATCGTCAATAAGAAAGTGCAAGGTATACAGTAAACCTGAAGTGAAGCATCGGAATCCAAAACTGGACTCACAGGAGAGGTTAAAATCATAGAAAGAGAGAGTGACAGTCCTCTTTTACTTAAGACTGCATTGTGCCTTTTGTATTAAATTCCGTTGAAATTTCTGTGTTTCATCGTCAATAAGAAGGTGCAAGGTATACAGTAAACCTAAAGTGAAGCATCGGAATCTAAAACTAGACTCACAGGAGAGGTACAAATCATAGAAAGAGAGAGTGACAGTCCTCTTTTACTTAAGACTGCTTTGTGCCTTTTGTATTAAATTCCGATGAAATTTCTGTGTTTCATCGTCAATAAGAAGGTGCAAGGTATACAGTAAACCTAAAGTGAAGCATCGGAATCTAAAACTGGACTCACAGGAGAGGTACAAATCATAGAAAGAGAGAGTGACAGTCCTCTTTTACTTAAGACTGCATTGTGCCTTTTGTATTAAATTCCGTTGAAATTTCTGTGTTTCATTGTCAATAAGAAGGTGCAAAGTATACAGTAAACCTGAAGTGAAGTATCGGAATCTAAAACTGGACTCACAGGAGAGGTTCAAATCATAGAAAGGGGAAGTGTCAGTCCTCTTGTACTTAAGTCGGCATTGTGCCTTTTGTATTAAATCCGGATGCAATTTCTGTGTGTCATCATCAATAAGAAGCTGCAAGGTATACAGTAAACCTGAAGTGAAGCATCGGAATCGAAAACTGGACTCACAGGAGAGGTTAATATCATAGAATGAGAGAGTGACAGTCCTCTTTTACTTAAGTCGGCATTGTGCCTTTTGTATTAAATTCCGTTGAAATTTCTGTGTTTCATCGTCAATAAGAAGGTGCAAGGTATACAGTAAACCTGAAGTGAAGCATCGGAATCTAAAACTGGACTCACAGGAGAGGTTCAAATCATAGAAAGGGAAAGTGTCAGTCCTCTTGTACTTAAGTCGGCATTGTGCAATTTGTATCAAATTCGGATGCAATTTCTGTGTTTCATCGTCAATAAGAAAGTGCATGGTATACAGTAAACCTGAAGTGAAGCATCGGAATCCAAAACTGGACTCACAGGAGAGGTTAAAATCATAGAAAGAGAGAGTGACAGTCCTCTTTTACTTAAGTCGGCATTGTGCCTTTTGTATTAAATTCCGATGCAATTTCTGTGTTTCATCGTCATTAAGAACGTGCAAGGTATACAGTAAACATGAAGTGAAGCATCGGAATCTATAAATGGACTCACAGGAGAGGTTCAAATCATAGAAAGTGAGAGTGTCAGTCCTCTTGGACTTAAGTCGGCATTGTGCCTTTTGTATTAAATTCGCATGCAATTTCAATTTTCCATCGTCAATAAGAAGGTCCAAAGGATACAGTATACCTGAAGTGAAGCATCGGAATCTAAAACTGGACTAACGGGAGAGGTTCAAATCACAGAAAGTGAGCGTGTCAGTCCTCTTTTACTTAATTCAGCATTGTGCCTTTTGTGTTAAATTCGGATGCAATTTCTGTGTTTCATCGGCAATAAGAAGGTCCTAGGGATACAGTAAACCTGAAGTGAAGCATCGGAAACTAAAACTGGAATCACAAGAGAGGTTCAAATGATAGAAAGTTAGAGTGTCAGTCCTACTGTACTTAAGTCGACATTGTGCATTTTGATTTTAATTCCTATTTAATTTTTGTGTTTCATCGTCAATAAGAAGGTACAAGGTATACAGTAAACCTGAAGTGAAGCATCAGAATCTAATACTGGACTCACAGAAGAGGTTCATATCATAGAAAGGGAGAGGGTCAGTCCTCTTGTACTTCAGTCGGCATTGTGACATTTGTATTAAATTCGGATGCAATTTCTGTGTTTCCTCGTCAATAAGAAGGTGCAAGGTATACAGTAAACCTGAAGTGAAGCATCGGAATCTAATACTGGACTCACAGGAGAGGTTCAAATCATAGATAGTGAGAGTGTCAGTCCTCTTGTACTTAAGTCGGCATTGTGAATTTTGTATTAAATTCCTATGCAATTTCTGTGTTTCATCGTCAATAAGAAGGTGCAAGGTATTCAGTAAACCTGAAGTGAAACATCGGAATCTAAAACTGGAATCACAGGAGAGTTTCAAATCATAGAAAGTGAGAGTGTCAGTCCTTTTGTATTTAAGTCGGCATTGTGCCGTTTGTATTAAATTCGGATGCAATTTCTGTGTTTCATCGTCAATAAGAAGGTGCAAGGGATACATAAAACCTGAAGTGAAGCATCGGAATCGAAAACTGGACTCATAGGATAGGTTAAAATCATAGAAAGAGAGAGTGACAGTTGTCTTTTACTTAAGTGGGCATTGTGCCTTTTGTATTAAAATCCGTTGAAATTTCTGTGTGTCGTCGTCAATAAGAAGGTGCAAGGTATACAGTAAACATGAAGTGAAGCATCGGAATCTAAAACTGGACTCACAGGAGAGGTTCAAATCATAGAAAGGGAAAGTGTCAGTCCTCTTGTACTTAAGTCGGCATTGTGCCTTTTGTATTAAATTCCGATGCAATTTATGTGTTTCATCGTCAATAAGAAGGTGCAAGGTATACAGTAAACCTGAAGTGAAGCATCGGAATCTAAAACTGGAATCTCAGGAGAGGTTCAAATCATAGAAAGTGAGAGTGTCACTCCTCTTGTACTTAAGTCGGCATTGTGCATTTTGTATTAAATTTGTATGCAATCTCTGTGTTTCATCGTCAACAAGAAGGTTCAAGGTATACAGTAAACCTGAAATGAAGCATCAGATTCTAAAACTGGACTCACAGAACAGGTTCAAATCATAGAAGGTGAGAGTGTCAGTCCACTTGTACATAAGTCGGCATTGTGCCTTTTGTGTTAAATTCGGATGCAATTTTTGTGTTTCATCGTCAATAACAAGGTCCAAGGGATACAGTAAACCCAAAGTGAAGCATCGGAATCTAAAACTGGAATCACAGGAGAGGTCCAAATCATAGAAAATTAGAGTGTCACTCCTCTTGTACTTAAGTCGACATTGTGCCTTTTGATTTTAATTCCGATGCAATTTTTGTGTTTCATCGTCAATAAGAAGGTGCAAGGTATACAGTAAACCTGAAGTGAAGCATCGGAATCTAAAACTGGTATCACAGGAGAGTTTGAAATCATAGAAAGTGAGAGTGTCTGTCCTTTTGTATTTAAGTCGTCATTGTGCCGTTTGTATTAGATTCCGATGCTATTTCTGTGTTTCATCGTCAATAAGAACGTGCAAGGTATACAGTAAACCTGGAGTGAAGCATCGGAAACAAAAACTGGACTCACAGGAGAGGTTCAAATTATAGAGAGTGGCAGTCCTCTTTTACTTAAGTCGGCATTGTGCCTTTTGTATTAAATTCCGATGAAATATCTGTGTTTCATCGTCAATAAGAAGGCCCTTGGGATACAGTAAACCTGAAGTGAAGCATCGGAATCTAAAACTGGACTCACAGGAGAGGTTCATATCATAGAAAGGGAAAGTGTCAGTCCTCTTGTACTTAAGTCGGCATTGTGCATTTTGTATTAAATTCGGATGCAATTTCTGTGTTTCATCGTCAATAAGAAGGTGCAAGGTATACAGTAAACCTGAAGTGAAGCATCGGAATCGAAAACTTGACTCACAGGAGAGGTTAAAATCATAGAAAGAGAGAGTGACAGTCCTCTTTTACTTAAATCGGCATTGTGCATATTGTATTAAATTCCGTTGAAATTTCTGTGTTTCATCGTCAATAAGAAGGTGCAAGGTATACAGTAAACCTGAAGTGAAGCATCGGAATCTAAAACTGGACCCACAGGAGATGTTCAAATCATAGAAAGGGAAATAGTCAGTCCTCTTGTGCTTAAGTCGGCATTGTGCCTTTTGTATTAAATTCGGATGCAATTTCTGTGTTTCATCGTCAATAAGAAGGTGCAAGGTATACATTAAACCTAAAGTGAAGCATCGGAATCTAAAACTAGACTCACAGGAGAGGTACAAATCATAGAAAGAGAGAGTGACAGTCCTCTTTTACTTAAGACTGCATTGTGCCTTTTGTATTAAATTCCGATGAAATTTCTGTGTTTCATCGTCAATAAGAAGGTGCAAGGTATACAGTAAACCTAAAGTGAAGCATCGGAATCTAAAACTGGACTCACAGGAGAGGTACAAATCATAGAAAGAGAGAGTGACAGTCCTCTTTTACTTAAGACTGCATTGTGCCTTTTGTATTAAATTCCGTTGAAATTTCTGTGTTTCATTGTCAATAAGAAGGTGCAAAGTATACAGTAAACCTGAAGTGAAGTATCGGAATCTAAAACTGGACTCACAGGAGAGGTTCAAATCATAGAAAGGGGAAGTGTCAGTCCTCTTGTACTTAAGTCGGCATTGTGCCTTTTGTATTAAATCCGGATGCAATTTCTGTGTTTCATCATCAATAAGAAGCTGCAAGGTATACAGTAAACCTGAAGTGAAGCATCGGAATCGAAAACTGGACTCACAGGAGAGGTTAATATCATAGAATGAGAGAGTGACAGTCCTCTTTTACTTAAGTCGGCATTGTGCCTTTTGTATTAAATTCCGTTGAAATTTCTGTGTTTCATCGTCAATAAGAAGGTGCAAGGTATACAGTAAACCTGAAGTGAAGCATCGGAATCTAAAACTGGACTCACAGGAGAGGTTCAAATCATAGAAAGGAAAAGTGTCAGTCCTCTTGTACTTAAGTCGGCATTGTGCAATTTGTATCAAATTCGGATGCAATTTCTGTGTTTCATCGTCAATAAGAAAGTGCATGGTATACAGTAAACCTGAAGTGAAGCATCGGAATCCAAAACTGGACTCACAGGAGAGGTTAAAATCATAGAAAGAGAGAGTGACAGTCCTCTTTTACTTAAGTCGGCATTGTGCCTTTTGTATTAAATTCCGATGCTATTTCTGTGTTTCATCGTCATTAAGAACGTGCAAGGTATACAGTAAACATGAAGTGAAGCATCGGAATCTATAACTGGACTCACAGGAGAGGTTCAAATCATAGAAAGTGAGAGTGTCAGTCCTCTTGTACTTAAGTCGGCATTGTGCCTTTTGTATTAAATTCGCATGCAATTTCAATTTTCCATCGTCAATAAGAAGGTCCAAAGGATACAGTATACCTGAAGTGAAGCATCGGAATCTAAAACTGGACTAACGGGAGAGGTTCAAATCACAGAAAGTGAGCGTGTCAGTCCTCTTGTACTTAAGTCGGCATTGTGAATTTTGTATTAAATTCCTATGCAATTTCTGTGTTTCATCGTCAATAAGAAGGTGCAAGGTATTCAGTAAACCTGAAGTGAAGCATCGGAATCTAATACTGGACTCACAGAAGAGGTTCAAATCATAGAAAGGGAGAGGGTCAGTCCTCTTGTACTTAAGTCGGCATTGTGACATTTGTATTAAATTCGGATGCAATTTCTGTGTTTCCTCGTCAATAAGAAGGTGCAAGGTATACAGTAAACCTGAAGTGAAGCATCGGAATCTAATACTGGACTCACAGGAGAGGTTCAAATCATAGATAGTGAGAGTGTCAGTCCTCTTGTACTTAAGTCGGCATTGTGAATTTTGTATTAAATTCCTATGCAATTTCTGTGTTTCATCGTCAATAAGAAGGTGCAAGGTATTCAGTAAACCTGAAGTGAAACATCGGAATCTAAAACTGGAATCACAGGAGAGTTTCAAATCATAGAAAGTGAGAGTGTCAGTCCTTTTGTATTTAAGTCGGCATTGTGCCGTTTGAATTAAATTCGGATGCAATTTCTGTGTTTCATCGTCAATAAGAAGGTGCAAGGTATACATAAAACCTGAAGTGAAGCATCGGAATCGAAAACTGGACTCATAGGAGAGGTTAAAATCATAGAAAGAGAGAGTGACAGTTGTCTTTTACTTAAGTGGGCATTGTGCCTTTTGTATTAAATTCCGTTGAAATTTCTGTGTGTCATCGTCAATAAGAAGGTGCAAGGTATACAGTAAACCTGAAGTGAAGCATCGGAATCTAAAACTGGACTCACAGGAGAGGTTCAAATCATAGAAAGGGAAAGTGTCAGTCCTCTTGTACTTAAGTCGGCATTGTGCCTTTTGTATTAAATTCCGATGCAATTTATGTGTTTCGTCGTCAATAAGAAGGTGCAAGGTATACAGTAAACCTGAAGTGAAGCATCGGAATCTAAAACTGGAATCTCAGGAGAGGTTCAAATCATAAGAAAGTGAGAGTGTCACTCCTCTTGTACTTAAGTCGGCATTGTGCATTTTGTATTAAATTCGGATGCAATCTCTGTGTTTCATCGTTAACAAGAAGGTTCAAGGTATACAGTAAACCTGAAATGAAGCATCAGATTCTAAAACTGGACTCACAGAAGAGGTTCTAATCATTGAAGGTGAGAGTGTCAGTCCACTTGTACATAAGTCGGCATTGTGCCTTTTGTATAAAATTCTGATGTTATTTCTGTGTTTCATCGTCAATAAGAAGGTGCAAGGTATACAGTAAACCTGGAGTGAAGCATCGGAAACAAAAACTGGACTCACAGGAGAGGTTCAAATTATAGAGAGTGGCAGTCCTCTTTTACTTAAGACTGCATTGTGCCTTTTGTATTAAATTCCGTTGAAATTTCTGTGTTTCATTGTCAATAAGAAGGTGCAAAGTATACAGTAAACCTGAAGTGAAGTATCGGAATCTAAAACTGGACTCACAGGAGAGGTTCAAATCATAGAAAGGGGAAGTGTCAGTCCTCTTGTACTTAAGTCGACATTGTGCCTTTTGATTTTAATTCCGATGCAATTTTTGTGTTTCATCGTCAATAAGAAGGTGCAAGGTATACAGTAAACCTGAAGTGAAGCATCGGAATCTAAAACTGGTATCACAGGAGAGTTTGAAATCATAGAAAGTGAGAGTGTCTGTCCTTTTGTATTTAAGTCGTCATTGTGCCGTTTGTATTAAATTCCGATGCTATTTCTGTGTTTCATCGTCAATAAGAACGTGCAATGTATACAGTAAACCTGGAGTGAAGCATTGGAAACAAAAACTGGACTCACAGGAGAGGTTCAAATTATAGAGAGTGGCAGTCCTCTTTTACTTAAGTCGGCATTGTGCCTTTTGTATTAAATTCCGTTGAAATTTTTTGTGTTTCATCGTCAATACGAAGGTGCAAGGTATACAGTAAACCTGAAGTGAAGCATCGGAATCTAAAACTGGACCCACAGGAGATGTTCAAATCATAGAAAGGGAAATAGTCAGTCCTCTTGTGCTTAAGTCGGCATTGTGCCTTTTGTATTAAATTCGGATGCAATTTCTGTGTTTCATCGTCAATAAGAAGGTGCAAGGTATACAGTAAACCTAAAGTGAAGCATCGGAATCGAAAACTGGACTCACAGGAGAGGTTAAAATCATAGAAAGAGAGAGTGACAGTCCTCTTTTCCTTAAGTCGGCATTGTGCCTTTTGTATTAAATATCGTTGAAATTTCTGTGTTTCATCGTCAATAAGAAGGCGCAAGGTATGCAGTAAACCTGAAGTGAAGCATCGGAATCTAAAACTGGACTCACAGGAGAGGTTCAAATCATAGAAAGGGAAAGTGTCAGTCCGCTTGTTCTTAAGTCGGCATTGTGCATTTTGTATCAAATTCGGTTGCAATTTCTGTGTTTCATCGTCAATAAGAAGGTGCAAGGTATACAGTAAACCTGAAGTGAAGAATCGGAATCCAAAACTGGACTCACAGGAGAGGTTAAAATCATAGAAAGAGAGAGTGACAGTCCTCTTTTACTTAAGTCGGCATTGTGCATATTGTATTAAATTCCGTTGAAATTTCTGTGTTTCATCGTCAATAAGAAGGTGCAAGGTATACAGTAAACCTGAAGTGAAGCATCGGAATCGAAAACTGGACTCACAGGAGATGTTAAAATCATAGAAAGAGAGAGTAACAGTCCTCTTTTCCTTAAGTCGGCATTGTGCCTTTTGTATTATATTCCGATGAAATTTCTGTGTTTCATCGTCAATAAGAAGGCCCTTGGGATACAGTAAACCTGAAGTGAAGCATCGGAATCTAAAACTGGACTCACAGGAGAGGTTCATATCATAGAAAGGGAAAGTGTCAGTCCTCTTGTACTTAAGTCGGCATTGTGCATTTTGTATTAAATTCGGATGCAATTTCTGTGTTTCATCGTCAATAAGAAGGTGCAAGGTATACAGTAAACCTGAAGTGAAGAATCGGAATCGAAAACTTGACTCACAGGAGAGGTTAAAATCATAGAAAGAGAGAGTGACAGTCCTCTTTTACTTAAATCGGCATTGTGCATATTGTATTAAATTCCGTTGAAATTTCTGTGTTTCATCGTCAATAAGAAGGTGCAAGGTATACAGTAAACCTGAAGTGAAGCATCGGAATCTAAAACTGGACCCACAGGAGATGTTCAAATCATAGAAAGGGAAATAGTCAGTCCTCTTGTGCTTAAGTCGGCATTGTGCCTTTTGTATTAAATTCGGATGCAATTTCTGTGTTTCATCGCCAATAAGAAGGTGCAAGGTATACAGTAAACCTGAAGTGAAGCATCGGAATCGAAAACTGGACTCACAGGAGAGGTTAAAATCATAGAAAGAGAGAGTGACAGTCCGCTTTTCCTTAAGTCGGCATTGTGCCTTTTGTATTAAATTTCGTTGAAATTTCTGTGTTTCATCGTCAATAAGAAGGTGCAAGGTATACAGTAAACCTGAAGTGAAGCATCGGAATCTAAAACTGGACTCACAGGAGAGGTTCAAATCATAGAAAGGGAAAGTGTCAGTCCACTTGTTCTTAAGTCGGCATTGTGCATTTTGTATAAAATTCGGTTGCAATTTCTGTGTTTCATCGTCAATAAGAAGGTGCAAGGTATACAGTAAACCTGAAGTGAAGAATCGGAATCCAAAACTGGACTCACAGGAGAGGTTAAAATCATAGAAAGAGAGAGTGAAAGTCCTCTTTTACTTAAGTCGGCATTGTGCCTTTTGTATTAAATTCCGATGCAATTTCTGTGTTTCATCGTCAATAAGAAGGTGCAAGGTATACAGTAAACCTGAAATGAAGCATCAGATTCTAAAAATGGACTCACAGGAGAGGTTCAAATAATAGAAGGTGAGAGTGTCAGTCCACTTGTACTTAAGTCGGCATTGTGCCTTTTGTATTGTATTGTGATGTTATTTCTGTGTTTCATCGTCAATAAGAAGGTGCAAGGTATACAGTAAACCTGAAGTGAAGCATTGGAATCTAAAACTGGAATCACAGGAGAGGTACAAATCATAGAAAAAGAGAGTGACAGTCCTCTTTTACTAAAGACTGCATTGTGCCTTTTGTATTAAATTCCGATAAAATTTCTGTGTTTTATCGTCAATAAGAAGGTGCAAGGTATACAGTATACCTGAAGTGAAGCATCGGAATCTAAAACTGGACTCACAGGAGAGGTTCACATCATGGAAAGTGAGAGTGTCAGTCCTCTTGAACTTAAGTCGGCATTGTGCCTTTTGTATTAAATTCCGATGCAATTTCTGTGTTTCATCGTCAATAAGAAGGTGCAAGGTATACAGAAAACCTGAAGTGAAGCATCGGAATCTAAAACTGGAATCACAGGAGAGGATCAAATGACAGAAAGTTAAAGTGTCAGTCCTCTTTTACTTAAGTCGGCATTGTGCCTTTTGTGTTAAATTCTGATGCAATTTCTGTGTTTCATCGTCAATAACAAGGTCCAAGAGATACAGTAAACCCGAAGTGAAGCATCGGAATCGAAAACTGAAATCACAGGAGAGGTCCAAATCATAGAAAGTTAGAGTGTCAATCCTCTTGTACTTAAGTCGACATTGTGCCTTTTGATTTTAATTCCGAGGCAATTTTTGTGTTTCATCGTCAATAAGAAGGAGCAAGGTATACAGTAAACCTGAAGTGAAGCATCGGAATCTAAAACTGGACTCACAGGAGAGGTTCAAATCATAGAAAGGGAAAGTGTCAGTCCTCTTGTACTTAAGTCGGCATTGTGCCCTTTGTATTAAATTCGGGTGCAATTTCTGTGTTTCATCGTCAATAAGAAGGTGCAAGGTATACAGTAAACCTGAAGTGAAGCATCGGAATCAAAAACTGGACTCACAGGAGAGGTTAAAATCATAGAAAGAGAGAGTGACAGTCCTCTTTTCCTTAAGTCGGCATTGTGCCTTTTGTATTAAATTTCGTTGAAATTTCTGTGTTTCATCGTCAATAAGAAGGTGCAGGGTATACAGTAAACCTGAAGTGAAGCATCGGAATCTAAAACTGGACTCACAGGAGAGGTTCAAATCATAGAAAGGGAAAGTGTCAGTCCTCTTGTGCTTAAGTCGGCATTGTGCCTTTTGTATTAAATTCGGATGCAATTTCTGTGTTTCATCGTCAATAAGAAGGTGCAAGTTATACAGTAAACCTAAAGTGAAGCATCGGAATCGAAAACTGGACTCACAGGAGAGGTTAAAATCATAGAAAGAGAGAGTGACAGTCCTCTTTTCCTTAAGTCGGCATTGTGCCTTTTGTATTAAATTTCGTTGAAATTTCTGTGTTTCATCGTCAATAAGAAGGTGCAAGGTATGCAGTAAACCTGAAGTGAAGCATCGGAATCTAAAACTGGACTCACAGGAGAGGTTCAAATCATAGAAAGGGAAAGTGTCAGTCCTCTTGTTCTTAAGTCGGCATTGTGCACTTTGTATCAAATTCGGTTGCAATTTCTGTGTTTCATCGTCAATAAGAAGGTGCAAGGTATACAGTAAACCTGAAGTGAAGAATCGGAACCCAAAACTGGACTCACAGGAGAGGTTAAAATCATAGAAAGAGAGAGTGAAAGTCCTCTTTTACTTAAGTCGGCATTGTGCATATTGTATTAAATTCCGTTGAAATTTCTGTGTTTCATCGTCAATAAGAAGGTGCAAGGTATACAGTAAACCTGAAGTGAAGCATCGGAATCTAAAACTGGACCCACAGGAGATATTCAAATCATAGAAAGGGAAATAGTCAGTCCTCTTGTGCTTAAGTCGGCATTGTGCCTTTTGTATTAAATTCGGATGCAATTTCTGTGTTTCATCGTCAATAAGAAGGTGCAAGGTATACAGTAAACCCAAAGTGAAGCATCGGAATCGAAAACTGGACTCACAGGAGAGGTTAAAATCAAAGAAAGAGAGAGTGACAGTCCTCTTTTCCTTAAGTCGGCATTGTGCCTTTTGTATTAAATTTCGTTGAAATTTCTGTGTTTCATCGTCAATAAGAAGGTGCAAGGTATGCAGTAAACCTGAAGTGAAGCATCGGAATCTAAAACTGGACTCACAGGAGAGGTTCAAATCATAGAAAGGGAAAGTGTCAGTCCTCTTGTTCTTAAGTCGGCATTGTGCATTTTGTAACAAATTCGGTTGCAATTTCTGTGTTTCATCGTCAATAAGAAGGTGCAAGGTATACAGTAAACCTGAAGTGAAGAATCGGAATCCAAAACTGGACTCACAGGAGAGGTTAAAATCATAGAAAGGGAGAGTGACAGTCCTCTTTTACTTAAGTCGGCATTGTGCATATTGTATTAAATTCCGTTGAAATTTCTGTGTTTCATCGTCAATAAGAAGGTGCAAGGTATACAGTAAACCTGAAGTGAAGCATCGGAATCGAAAACTGGACTCACAGGAGATGTTAAAATCATAGAAAGAGAGAGTGACAGTCCTCTTTTCCTTACGTCGGCATTGTGCCTTTTGTATTAAATTCCGATGAAATTTCTGTGTTTCATCGTCAATAAGAAGGCCCTTGGGATACAGTAAACCTGAAGTGAAGCATCGGAATCTAAAACTGGACTCACAGGAGAGGTTCATATCATAGAAAGGGAAAGTGTCAGACCTCTTGTACTTAAGTCGGCATTGTGCATTTTGTATTAAATTCGGATGCAATTTCTGTGTTTCATCGTCAATAAGAAGGTGCAAGGTATACAGTAAACCTGAAGTGAAGAATCGGAATCGAAAACTTGACTCACAGGAGAGGTTAAAATCATAGAAAGAGAGAGTGACAGTCCTCTTTTACTTAAATCGGCATTGTGCATATTGTATTAAATTCCGTTGAAATTTCTGTGTTTCATCGTCAATAAGAAGGTGCAAGGTATACAGTAAACCTGAAGTGAAGCATCGGAATCTAAAACTGGACCCACAGGAGATGTTCAAATCATAGAAAGGGATATAGTCAGTCCTCTTGTGCTTAAGTGGGCATTGTGCCTTTTGTATTAAATTCGGATGCAATTTCTGTGTTTCATCGTCAATAAGAAGGTGCACGGTATACAGTAAACCTGAAGTGAAGCATCGGAATCGAAAACTGGACTCACAGGAGGGGTTAAAATCATAGAAAGAGAGAGTGACAGTCCGCTTTTCCTTAAGTCGGCATTGTGCCTTTTGTATTAAATTTCGTTGAAATTTCTGTGTTTCATCGTCAATAAGAAGGTGCAAGGTATACAGTAAACCTGAAGTGAAGCATCGGAATCTAAAACTGGACTCACAGGAGAGGTTCAAATCATAGAAAGGGAAAGTGTCAGTCCTCTTGTGCTTAAGTCGGCATTGTGCCTTTTGTATTAAATTCGGATGCAATTTCTGTGTTTCATCGTCAATAAGAAGGTGCAAGGTATACAGTAAACCTAAAGTGAAGCATCGGAATCGAAAACTGGACTCACAGGAGAGGTTAAAATCATAGAAAGAGAGAGTGACAGACCTCTTTTCCTTAAGTCGGCATTGTGCCTTTTGTATTAAATTTCGTTGAAATTTCTGTGTTTCATCGTCAATAAGAAGGTGCAAGGTATGCAGTAAACCTGAAGTGAAGCATCGGAATCTAAAACTGGACTCACAGGAGAGGTTCAAATCATAGAAAGGGAAAGTGTCAGTCCTCTTGTTCTTAAGTCGGCATTGTGCATTTTGTATCAAATTCGGTTGCAATTTCTGTGTTTCATCGTCAATAAGAAGGTGCAAGGTATACAGTAAACCTGAAGTGAAGAATCGGAATCCAAAACTGGACTCACAGGAGAGGTTAAAATCATAGAAAGAGAGAGTGACAGTCCTCTTTTACTTAAGTCGGCATTGTGCATATTGTATTAAATTCCGTTGAAATTTCTGTGTTTCATCGTCAATAAGAAGGTGCAAGGTATACAGTAAACCTGAAGTGAAGCATCGGAATCGAAAACTGGACTCACAGGAGATGTTAAAATCATAGAAAGAGAGAGTGACAGTCCTCTTTTCCTTAAGTCGGCATTGTGCCTTTTGTATTAAATTCCGATGAAATTTCTGTGTTTCATCGTCAATAAGAAGGCCCTTGGGATACAGTAAACCTGAAGTGAAGCATCGGAATCTAAAACTGGACTCACAGGAGAGGTTCATATCATAGAAAGGGAAAGTGTCAGTCCTCTTGTGCTTAAGTCGGCATTGTGCATTTTGTATTAAATTCGGATGCAATTTCTGTGTTTCATCGTCAATAAGAAGGTGCAAGGTATACAGTAAACCTGAAGTGAAGAATCGGAATCGAAAACTTGACTCACAGGAGAGGTTAAAATCATAGAAAGAGAGAGTGACAGTCCTCTTTTACTTAAATCGGCATTGTGCAAATTGTATTAAATTCCGTTGAAATTTCTGTGTTTCATCGTCAATAAGAAGGTGCAAGGTATACAGTAAACCTGAAGTGAAGCATTGGAATCTAAAACTGGAATCACAGGAGAGGTACAAATCATAGAAAGAGAGAGTGACGGTCCTCTTTTACTAAAGACTGCATTGTGCCTTTTGTATTAAATTCCGATAAAATTTCTGTGTTTTATCGTCAATAAGAAGGTGCAAGGTATACAGTATACCTGAAGTGAAGCATCGGAATCTAAAACTGGACTCACAGGAGAGGTTCACATCATGGAAAGTGAGAGTGTCAGTCCTCTTGTACTTAAGTCGGCATTGTGCCTTTTGTATTAAATTCCGATGCAATTTCTGTGTTTCATCGTCAATAAGAAGGTGCAAGGTATACAGAAAACCTGAAGTGAAGCATCGGAATCTAAAACTGGAATCACAGGAGAGGATCAAATGACAGAAAGTTAAAGTGTCAGTCCTCTTTTACTTAAGTCGGCATTGTGCCTTTTGTGTTAAATTCTGATGCAATTTCTGTGTTTCATCGTCAATAACAAGGTCCAAGAGATACAGTAAACCCGAAGTGAAGCATCGGAATCGAAAACTGAAATCACAGGAGAGGTCCAAATCATAGAAAGTTAGAGTGTCAATCCTCTTGTACTTAAGTCGACATTGTGCCTTTTGATTTTAATTCCGAGGCAATTTTTGTGTTTCATCGTCAATAAGAAGGAGCAAGGTATACAGTAAACCTGAAGTGAACCATCGGAATCTAAAACTGGACTCACAGGAGAGGTTCAAATCATAGAAAGGGAAAGTGTCAGTCCTCTTGTACTTAAGTCGGCATTGTGCCCTTTGTATTAAATTCGGGTGCAATTTCTGTGTTTCATCGTCATTAAGAAGGTGCAAGGCATACAGTAAACCTGAAGTGAAGCATAGGAATCGAAAACTGGACTCACAGGAGAGGATAAAATCATAGAAAGAGAGAGTGACAGTCCTCTTTTACTCAAGTCGGCATTGTGCATATTGTATTAAATTCCGTTGAAATTTCTGTGTTTCATCGTCAATAAGAAGGTGCAAGGTATACAGTAAACCTGAAGTGAAGCATCGGAATCTAAAACTGGACTCACATTAGAGGTTCAAATCATAGAAAGGGAAAGTGTCAGTCCTCTTGTACTTAAGTCGGCATTGTGCCTTTTGTATTAAATTCGGATGCAGTTTCTGTGTTTCATCGTCAATAAGAAGGTGCAAGGTATACAGTAAACCTGAAGTGAAGCATCGGAATCAAAAACTGGACTCACAGGAGAGGTTAAAATCATAGAAAGAGAGAGTGACAGTCCTCTTTTCCTTAAGTCGGCATTGTGCCTTTTGTATTAAATTTCGTTGAAATTTCTGTGTTTCATCGTCAATAAGAAGGTGCAAGGTATACAGTAAACCTGAAGTGAAGCATCGGAATCTAAAACTGGACTCACAGGAGAGGTTCAAATCATAGAAAGGGAAAGTGTCAGTCCTCTTGTTCTTAAGTCGGCATTGTGCATTTTGTATCAAATTCGGATGCAATTTCTGTGTTTCATCGTCAATAAGAAGGTACAAGGTATACAGTAAACCTGAAGTGAAGCATCGGAATCCAAAACTGGACTCACAGGAGAGGTTAAAATCATAGAATGAGAGAGTGACAGTCCTCTTTTACTTAAGTCGGCATTGTGCCTTTTGTATTAAATTCCGATGCAATTTCTGTGTTTCATCGTCAATAAGAAGGTGCAAGGTATACAGTAAACCTGAAGTGAAGCATTGGAATCTAAAACTGGACTCACAGGAGAGTTTCAAATCATAGAAAGTGTGAGTGTCAGTCCTCTTGTACTTAAGTCGGCATTGTGCCTTTTGTATTAAATTCGGATGCAATTTCTGTGTTTCATCGTCAATAAGAAGGTCCAAGGGATACAGTAAACCTGAAGTGAAGCATCGGAATCTAAAACTGGAATCACAGGAGAGGTTCAAATGATAGAAAGGTAGAGTGTCAGTCCTCTTGTACTTAAGTCGGCATTGTGCCTTTTGTATTAAATTCCGATGCAATTTCTGCGTTTCATCGTCAATAAGAAGGTGCAAGGTATACAGTAAACCTGAAGTGAAGCATCGGAATCTAAAACTCGACTCACAGGAGAGGTTCAAATCATACAAAGAGAGAGTGACAGTCCTCTTTTGCTTAAGTCAGCATTGTGCCTTTTGTAACAAATTCCAATGAAATTTCTGTGTTTCATCGTCAATAAGAAGGTCCAAGGGATACAGTAAACGTGAAGTGAAGCATCGGAATCTAAAACTGGACTCACAGAAGAGGTTCAAATCATAGAAAGGGAAAGTGTCAGTCCTCTTGTACTTAAGTCGGAATTGTGCCTTTTGTATTAAATCCGGAAGCAATTTCTGTGTTTCATCGTCAATAAGAAGCTGCAAGGTATACAGTAAACCTGAAGTGAAGCATCGGAATCGAAAACTGGACTCACAGGAGAGGTTAAAATCATAGAAAGAGAGAGTGACAGTCCGCTTTTACTTAAGTCGGCATTGTGCCATTTGTATTAAATTCCGCTGAAATTTCTGTGTTTCATCGTCAATAAGAAGGTGCAAGGTATACAGTAAACCTGAAGTGAAGCATCGGAATCTAAAACTGGCCTCCCAGGAGAGGTTCAAATCATAGAAAGGGAAAGTGTCAGTCCTCTTGTACTTAAGTCGGCATTGTGCATTTTGTATTAAATTCCGATGCAATTTCTGTGTTTCATCGTCAATAAGAAGGTGCAAGGTATACAGTAAACCTGAAGTGAAGCATCGGAATCCAAAACTGGACTCACAGGAGAGGTTAAAATCATAGAAAGAGAGAGTGACAGTCCTCTTTTACTTAAGTCGGCATTGTGCCTTTTGTATTAAAATCCGATGCAATATCTGTGTTTCATCGTCATTAAGAAGGTGCAAGGTATACAGTAAACCTGAAGTGAAGCATCGGAATCTAAAACTGGACTCACAGGAGAGGTTCAAATCATAGAAAGTGAGAGTGTCAGTCCTCTTGTACTTAAGTCGGCATTGTGCTTTTGTATTAAATTCGGATGCAATTTCTGTTTTCCATCGTCAATAAGAAGGTCCAAAGGATACAGTAAACCTGAAGTGAAGCATCGGAATCTAAAACTGGACTAACGGGAGAGGTTTAAATCACAGAAAGTGAGAGTGTCCGTCCTCTTTTACTTAAGTCAGTATTGTGCCTTTTGTATTAAATTCCAATGAAATTTCTGTGTTTCATCGTCAATAAGAACGTGCAAGGTATCCAGTAAACCTGAAGTGAAGCATCGGAATCTAAAACTGGACTCACAGGAGAGGTTCAAATGATAGAAAGGTCGAGTGTCAGTCCTCTTGTACTTAAGTCGGCATTGTGCCTTTTGTATTAAATTCCGATGCAATTTCTGTGTTTCATCGTCAATAAGAAGGTGCAACGAATACAGTAAACCCGAAGTGAAGCATCGGAATCTAAAACTGGAATCACAGGAGAGGTTCAAATTATAGAAAGAGAGAGTGACAGTCCTCTTTTACTTAAGTCAGCATTGTGCCTTTTGTATTAAATTCCGATGAAATTTCTGTGTTTCATCGTCAATAAGAAGGCCCTAGGGATACAGTAAACCTGAAGTGAAGCATCGGAATCTAAAACTGGACTCACAGGAGAGGTTCAAATCATAGAAAGGGAAAGTGTCAGTCCTCTTGTACTTAAGTCGGCATTGTGCCTTTTGTATTAAATTCGGGTGCAATTTCTGTGATTCATCGTCAATAAGAAGGTGCAAGATATACAGTAAACCTGAAGTGAAGCATAGGAATCGAAAACTGGACTCACAGGAGAGGATAAAATCATAAAAAGAGAGAGTGACAGTCCTCTTTTACTCAAGTCGGCATTGTGCATATTGTATTAAATTCCGTTGAAATTTCTGTGTTTCATCGTCAATAAGAAGGTGCAAGGTATACAGTAAACCTAAAGTGAAGCATCGGAATCTAAAACTGGACTCACAGGAGAGGTTCAAATCATAGAAAGGGAAAGTGTCAGTCCTCTTGTACTTAAGTCTGCATTGTGCCTTTTGTATTAAATTCGGATGCAGTTTCTGTGTTTCATCGTCAATAAGAAGGTGCAAGGTATACAGTAAACCTGAAGTGAAGCATCGGAATCTAAAACTGGACTCACAGGAGAGGTTCAAATCATAGAAAGGGAAAGTGTCAGTCCTCTTGTTCTTAAGTCGGCATTGAGCATTTTGTATCAAATTCGGATGCAATTTCTGTGTTTCATCGTCAATAAGAAGGTACAAGGTATACAGTAAAATTGAAGTGAAGCATCGGAATCCAAAACAGGACTCACAGGAGAGGTTAAAATCATAGAAAGAGAGAGTGACAGTCCTCTTTTACTTAAGTCGGCATTGTGCCTTTTGTATTAAATTCCGATGCAATTTCTGTGTTTCATCGTCAATAAGAAGGTGCAAGGTATACACTAAACCTGAAGTGAAGCATCGGAATCTAAAACTGGACTCACAGGAGAGTTTCAAATCATAGAAAGTGAGAGTGTCAGTCCTCTTGTACTTAAGTCGGCATTGTGCCTTTTGTATTAAATTCGGACGCAATTTCTGTTTTCCATCGTCAATAAGAAGGTCCAAAGGATACAGTAAACCTGAAGTGAAGCATCCGAATCTAAAACTGGACTAACAGGAGAGGTTCAAATCACAGAAAGTGAGAATGTCAGTCCTCTTTTACTTAAGTCGGCATTCTGCCTTTTGTGTTAAATTCGGATGCAATTTCTGTGTTTCATCGTCAATAAGAAGGTCCAAGGGATACAGTAAACCTGAAGTGAAGCATCGGAATCTAAAACTGGAATCACAGGAGAGGTTCAAATGATAGAAAGGTAGAGTGTCAGTCCTCTTGTACTTAAGTCGACATTGTGCCTTTTGATTTTAATTCCGATGCAATTTTTGTGTTTCATCGTCAATAAGAAGGTGCAAGGTATACAGTAAACCTGGAGTGAAGCATCGGAATCTAAAATTGGAATCACAGGAGAGGTTCAAATCATAGGAAGTGAAAGTGTCAGTCCTCTTGTACTTAAGTCGGCATTGTGCCTTTTGTATTAAATTCCGATGCAATTTCTGTGTTTCATCGTCAATAAGAAGGTGCAAGGTATACAGTAAACCTGAAGGGAAGCATCGGAATCTAAAACTCGACTCACAGGAGAGGTTCAAATCATACAAAGAGAGAGTGACAGTCCTCTTTTGCTTAAGTCGGCATTGTGCCTTTTGTAACAAATTCCAATGAAATTTCTGTGTATCATCGTCAATAAGAAGGTCCAAGGGATACAGTAAACCTGAAGTGAAGCATCGGAATCTAAAACTGGACTCACAGAAGAGGTTCAAATCATAGAAAGGGAAAGTGTCAGTCCTCTTGTACTTAAGTCGGAATTGTGCCTTTTGTATTAAATCCGGATGCAATTTCTGTGTTTCATCGTCAATAAGAAGCTGCAAGGTATACAGTAAACCTGAAGTGAAGCATCGGAATCGAAAACTGGACTCACAGGAGAGGTTAAAATCATAGAAAGAGAGAGTGACAGTCCGCTTTTACTGAAGTCGGCATTGTGCCATTTGTATTAAATTCCGTTGAAATTTCTGTGTTTCATCGTCAATAAGAAGGTGCAAGGTATACAGTAAACCTGAAGTGAAGCATCGGAATCTAAAACTGGACTCACAGGAGAGGTTCAAATCATAGAAAGGGAAAGTGTCAGTCCTCTTGTACTTAAGTCGGCATTGTGCATTTTGAATTAAATTCCGATGCAATTTCTGTCTTTCATCGTCAATAAGAAGGTGCAAGGTATACAGTAAACCTGAAGTGATGCATCGGAATCCAAAACTGGACTCACAGGAGAGGTTAAAATCATAGAAAGAGAGAGTGACAGACCTCATTTACTTAAGTCGGCATTGTGCCTTTTGTAATAAAATCCGATGCAATATCTGTGTTTCATCGTCATTAAGAAGGTGCAAGGCATACAGTAAACCTGAAGTGAAGCATCGGAATCTAAAACTGGACTCACAGGAGAGGTTCAAATCATAGAAAGTGAGAGTGTCAGTCCTCTTGTACTTAAGTCGGCATTGTGCTTTTGTATTAAATTCGGATGCAATTTCTGTTTTCCATCGTCAATAAGAAGGTCCAAAGGATACAGTAAACCTGAAGTGAAGCATCGGAATCTAAAACTGGACTAACGGGAGAGGTTTAAATCACAGAAAGTGAGCGTGTCCGTCCTCTTTTACTTAAGTCAGTATTGTGCCTTTTGTATTAATTTCCAATGAAATTTCTGTGTTTCATCGTCAATAAGAAGGTGCAAGGTATACAGTAAACCTGAAGTGAAGCATCGGAATCTAAAACTGGACTCACAGGAGAGGTTCAAATGATAGAAAGGTCGAGTGTCAGTCCTCTTGTACTTAAGTCGGTATTGTGCCTTTTGTATTAAATTCCGATGCAATTTCTGTGTTTCATCGTCAATAAGAAGGTGCAACGAATACAGTAAACCCGAAGTGAAGCATCGGAATCTAAATTGGAATCACAGGAGAGGTTCAAATTATAGAAAGAGAGAGTGACAGTTCTCTTTTACTTAAGTCAGCATTGTGCCTTTTGTATTAAATTCCGATGATATTTCTGTGTTTCATCGTCAATAAGAAGGCCCTAGGGATACAGTAAACCTGAAGTGAAGCATCGGAATCTAAAACTGGACTCACAGGAGAGGTTCAAATCATAGAAAGGAAAAGTGTCAGTCCTCTTGTACTTAAGTCGGCATTGTGCCTTTTGTATTAAATTCGGGTGCAATTTCTGTGTTTCATCGTCAATAAGAAGGTGCAAGGTATACAGTAAACCTGAAGTGAAGCATAGGAATCGAAAACTGGACTCACAGGAGAGGATAAAATCATAGAAAGAGAGAGTGTCAGTCCTCTTTTACTCAAGTCGGCATTGTGCATATTGTATTAAATTCCGTTGAAATTTCTGTGTTTCATCGTCAATAAGAAGGTGCAAGGTATACAGTAAACCTGAAGTGAAGCATCGGAATCTAAAACTGGACTCACAGGAGAGGTTCAAATCATAGAAAGGGAAAGTGTCAGTCCTCTTGTACTTAAGTCTGCATTGTGCCTTTTGTATTAAATTCGGATGCAGTTTCTGTGTTTCATCGTCGATAAGAAGGTGCAAGGTATACAGTAAACCTGAAGTGAAGCATCGGAATCGAAAACTGGACTCACACGAGAGGTTAAAATCATAGAAAGAGAGAGTGACAGTCCTCTTTTACTTAAGTCGGCATTGTGCCTTTTGTATTAAATTCCGTTGAAATTTCTGTGTTTCATCGTCAATAAGAAGGTGCAAGGTATACAGTAAACCTGAAGTGAAGCATCGGAATCTAAAACTGGACTCACAGGAGAGGTTCAAATCATAGAAAGGAAAGTGTCAGTCCTCTTGTTCTTAAGTCGGCATTGTGCATTTTGTATCAAATTCGGATGCAATTTCTGTGTTTCATCGTCAATAAGAAGGTACAAGGTATACAGTAAACCTGAAGTGAAGCATCGGAATCCAAAACTAGACTCACAGGAGTGGTTAAAATCATAGAAAGAGAGAGTGACAGTCCTCTTTTACTTAAGTCGGCATTGTGCCTTTTGTATTAAATTCCGATGCAATTTCTGTGTTTCATCGTCAATAAGAAGGTGCAAGTTATACAGTAAACGTGAAGTAAAGCTTCAGAATCTAAAACTGGACTCACAGGAGAGTTTCAAATCATAGAAAGTGAGAGTGTTAGTCCTCTTGTACTTAAGTCGGCATTGTGCCTTTTGTATTAAATTCGGATGCAATTTCTGTTTTCCATCGTCAATAAGAAGGTCCAAAGGATACAGTAAACCTGAAGTGAAGCATCGGAATCTAAAACTGGACTAACAGGAGAGGTTCAAATCACAGAAAGTGAGAGTGTCAGTCCTCTTTTACTTAAGTCGGCATTCTGCCTTTTGTGTTAAATTCGGATGCAATTTCTGTGTTTCATCGTCAATAAGAAGGTCCAAGGGATACAGTAAACCTGAAGTGAAGCATCGGAATCTAAAACTGGAATCACAGGAGAGGTTCAAATGATAGAAAGGTAGAGTGTCAGTCCTCTTGTACTTAAGTCGACATTGTGCCTTTTGATTTTAATTCCGATGCAATTTTTGTGTTTCATCGTCAATAAGAATGTGCAAGGTATACAATAAACCTGAAGTGAAGCATCGGAATCGAAAACTGGACTCACAGGAGAGGTTAAAATCATAGAAAGAGAGAGTGACAGTCCGCTTTTACTTAAGTCGGCATTGTGCCATTTGTATTAAATTCCGTTGAAATTTCTGTGTTTCATCGTCAATAAGAAGGTGCAAGGTATACAGTAAACCTGAAGTGAAGCATCGGAATCTAAAACTGGACTCACAGGAGAGGTTCAAATCATAGAAAGGGAAAGTGTCAGTCCTCTTGTACTTAGGTCGGCATTGTGCATTTGGTATTAAATTCCGATGCAATTTCTGTGTTTCATCGTCAATAAGAAGGTGCAAGGTATACAGTAAACCTGAAGTGAAGCATCGGAATCCAAAACTGGACTCACAGGAGAGGTTAAAATCATAGAAAGAGAGAGTGACAGTCCTCTTTTACTTAAGTCGGCATTGTGCCTTTTGTATTAAAATCCGATGCAATATCTGTGTTTCATCGTCATTAAGAAGGTGCAAGGTATACAGTAAACCTGAAGTGAAGAATCGAAATCTAAAACTGGACTCACAGGAGAGGTTCAAATCATAGAAAGTGAGAGTGTCAGTCCTCTTGTACTTAAGTCGGCATTATGCTTTTGTATTAAATTCGGATGCAATTTCTGTTTTCCATCGTCAATAAGAAGGTCCAAAGGATACAGTAAACCTGAAGTGAAGCATCGGAATCTAAAACTGGACTAACGGGAGAGGTTTAAATCACAGAAAGCGAGAGTGTCAGTCCTCTTTTACTTAAGTCAGTATTGTGCCTTTTGTATTAAATTCCAATGAAATTTCTGTGTTACATCGTCAATAAGAAGGTGCAAGGTATACAGTAAACCTGAAGTGAAGCATCGGAATCTAAAACTGGACTCACAGGAGAGGTTCAAATGATATAAAGGTCGAGTGTCAGTCCTCTTGTACTTAAGTCGGCATTGTGCCTTTTGTATTAAATTCCGATGCAATTTCTGTGTTTCATCGTCAATAAGAAGGTGCAACGAATACAGTAAACCCGAAGTGAAGCATCGGAATCTAAAACTGGAATCACAGGAGAGGTACAAATCATAGAAAGAGAGAGTGACAGTCCTCTTTTACTTAAGTCGGCATTGTGCCTTTTGTATTAAATTCCGTTGAAATTTCTGTGTTTCATCGTCAATAAGAAGGTGCAAGGTATACAGTAAACCTGAAGTGAAGCATCGGAATCTAAAACTGGACTCACAGGAGAGTTTCAAATCATAGAAAGTGAGAGTGTTAGTCCTCTTGTACTTAAGTCGGCATTGTGCCTTTTGTATTAAATTCGGATGCAATTTCTGTTTTCCATCGTCAATAAGAAGGTCCAAAGGATACAGTAAACCTGAAGTGAAGCATCGGAATCTAAAACTGGACTAACAGGAGAGGTTCAAATCACAGAAAGTGAGAGTGTCAGTCCTCTTTTACTTAAGTCGGCATTCTGCCTTTTGTGTTAAATTCGGATGCAATTTCTGTGTTTCATCGTCAATAAGAAGGTCCAAGGGATACAGTAAACCTGAAGTGAAGCATCGGAATCTAAAACTGGAATCACAGGAGAGGTTCAAATGATAGAAAGGTAGAGTGTCAGTCCTCTTGTACTTAAGTCGACATTGTGCCTTTTGATTTTAATTCCGATGCAATTTTTGTGTTTCATCGTCAATAAGAAGGTGCAAGGTATACAGTAAACCTGAAGTGAAGCATCGGAATCGAAAACTGGACTCACAGGAGAGGTTAAAATCATAGAAAGAGAGAGTGACAGTCCGCTTTTACTTAAGTCGGCATTGTGCCATTTGTATTAAATTCCGTTGAAATTTCTGTGTTTCATCGTCAATAAGAAGGTGCAAGGTATACAGTAAACCTGAAGTGAAGCATCGGAATCTAAAACTGGACTCACAGGAGAGGTTCAAATCATAGAAAGGGAAAGTGTCAGTCCTCTTGTACTTAGGTCGGCATTGTGCATTTGGTATTAAATTCCGATGCAATTTCTGTGTTTCATCGTCAATAAGAAGGTGCAAGGTATACAGTAAACCTGAAGTGAAGCATCGGAATCCAAAACTGGACTCACAGGAGAGGTTAAAATCATAGAAAGAGAGAGTGACAGTCCTCTTTTACTTAAGTCGGCATTGTGCCTTTTGTATTAAAATCCGATGCAATATCTGTGTTTCATCGTCATTAAGAAGGTGCAAGGTATACAGTAAACCTGAAGTGAAGCATCGGAATCTAAAACTGGACTCACAGGAGAGGTTCAAATGATATAAAGGTCGAGTGTCAGTCCTCTTGTACTTAAGTCGGCATTGTGCCTTTTGTATTAAATTCCGATGCAATTTCTGTTTTCCATCGTCAATAAGAAGGTCCAAAGGATACAGTAAACCTAAAGTGAAGCATCGGAATCTAAAACTGGACTAACAGGAGAGGATCAAATCACAGAAAGTGAAAGTGTCAGTCCTCTTTTACTTAAGTCGGCATTGCGCCTTTTGTGTTAAATTCGGATGCAATTTCTGTGTTTCATCGTCAATAACAAGGTCCAAGGGATACAGTAAACCCGAAGTGAAGCATCGGAATCTAAAACTGGAATCACAGGAGAGGTCCAAATCGTAGAAAGTTAGAGTGTCAGTCCTCTTGTACTTAAGTCGACATTGTGCCTTTTGATATTAATTCCGATGCAATTTTTGTGTTTCATCGTCAATAATAAGGTGCAAGGTATACAGTAAACCTGAAATGAAGCATCGGAATCTAAACCTGGACTCACAGGAGAGGTTCAAATCATAGAAAGGGAAAGTGTCAGTCCTCTTGTACTTAAGTCGGCATTGTGCCTTTTGTATTAAATTCGGATGCAATTTCTGTGTTTCATCGTCAATAAGAAGGTGCAAGGTATACAGTAAACCTGAAGTGAAGCATCGGAATCGAAAACTGGACTCACAGGAGAGGTTAAAATCATAGAAAGAGAGAGTGACAGTCCTCTTTTACTTAAGTCGGCATTGTGCCTTTTGTATTAAATTCCGTTGAAATTTCTGTGTTTCATCGTCAATAAGAAGGTGCAAGGTATACAGTAAACCTGAAGTGAAGCATCGGAATCTAAAACTGTACTCACAGGAGAGGTTCAAATCATAGAAAGGTAAAGTGTCGGTCCTCTTGTTCTTAAGTCGGCATTGTGCAATTTGTATCAAATTCGGATGCAATTTCTGTGTTTCATCGTCAATAAGAAGGTGCAAGGTATACAGTAAACCTGAAGTGAAGCATCAGAATCCAAAACTGGACTCACAGGAGAGGTAAAAATCATAGAAAGAGATTGTGACAGTCCTCTTTTACTTAAGTCGGCATTGTGCTTTTTGTATTAAATTCCGATGCAATTTCTGTGTTTCATCGTCAATAAGAAGGTGCAAGGTATACAGTAAACCTGAAATGAATCATCAGATTCTAAAACTGGACTCACAGGAGAGGTTCAAATCATAGAAGGTGAGAGTGTTAGTCCACTTGTACTTAAGTCGGCATTGTGCCTTTTGTATTAAATTCTGATGTTATTTCTGTGTTTCATCGTCAATAAGAAGGTGCAAGGTATACAGTAAACCTGAAGTGAAGCATCGGAATCTAAAACTGGAATCACAGGAGAGGTACAAATCATAGAGAGAGTGACAGTCCTCTTTTACTTAAGACTGCATTGTGCCTTTTGTATTAAATTCCGATGAAATTTCAATGTTTCATCGTCAATAAGAAGGTGCAAGGTATAAAGTAAACCTGAAGTGAAGCATCGGTATCTAAAACTGGACTCACAGGAGAGGTTCAAATCATAGAAAGTGAGAGTGTCAGTCCTCTTGTACTTAAGTCGGGTGCCTTTTGTATTAAATTCCGATGCAATTTCTGTGTTTCATCGTCAGTAAGAAGCTGCAAGGTGTACAGTAAACCTGAAGTGAAGCATCGGAATCTAAAACTGGAATCACAGGAGAGGATCAAATCACAGAAAGTGAAAGTGTCAGTCCTCTTTTACTTACGTCGGCATTGTGCCCTTTGTGTTAAATTCGGATGCAATTTCTGTGTTTCATCGTCAATAACAAGGTCCAAGGGATACAGTAAACCCGAAGTGAAGCATCGGAATCTAAAACTACAATAACAGGAGAGGTCCAAATCATAGAAAGTTAGAGTGTCAATCCTCTTTTACTTAATTCGGCTTTGTGCCTTTTGTATTAAATTCCGATGAAATTTCTGTGTTTCATCGTCAATAAGAAGGCCCTAGGGATACAGTAAACCTGAAGTGAGGCATCGGAATCTAAAACTGGACTCACAGGAGAGGTTCAAATCATAGAACGAGAAAATGTCAGTCCTCTTGTACTTAAGTCGGCGTTGTGCCTTTTATATTAAATTCGGATGCAGTTTCTGTGATTCATCGTCAATAAGAAGGTGCAAGGTATACAGTAAACCTGATGTGAAGCATCGGCATCGAAAACTGGACTCACAGGAGAAGTTTAAATCATAGAAAGAGAGAGTGACAGTCCTCTTTTACTTAAGTCGGCATTGTGCCTTTTGTATTAAGTTCCGTTGAAATTTCTGTGTTTCATCGACAATAAGAAGGTGCAAGGTATACAGTAAACCTGAAGTGAAGCATCGGAATCTAAAACTGGACTCACAGGAGAGGTTCAAATCATAGAAAGGGAAAATGTCAGTCCTCTTGTTCTTAAGTCGGCATTGTGCATTTTGTATCAAAATCGGATGCAATTTCTGTGTTTCATCGTCAATAAGAAGGTGCAAGGTATACAGTAAACCTGAAGTGAAGCATCGGAATCCAAAACTGGACTCACAGGAGAGGTTAAAATCATACAAAGAGAGAGTAACAGTCCTCTTTTACTTAAGTCGGCATTGTGCCTTTTGTATTAAATTCCGATGCAATTTCTGTGTTTCATCGTCAGTAAGAAGGTGCAAGGTATACAGTAAACCTGAAGTGAAGCATCGGAATCTAAAACTGGACTCACAGGAGAGGTTCAAATCATAGAAGGTGAGAGTGTCAGTCCTCTTGTACTCAAGTCGGCATTGTGCCTTTTGTATTAAATTCGGATGCAATTTCTGTTTTCCATCGTCAATAAGAAGGTCCAAAGGATACAGTAAACCTGAAGTGAAGCATCGGAATCTAAAACTGGACTAACGGGAGAGGTTCAAATCACAGAAAGTGAGAGTGTCCGTCCTCTTTTACTTGAGTCGGCATTCTGCCTTTTGTGTTAAATTCGGATGCAATTTCTGTGTTTCATCGTCAATAAGTAGGTCCAAGGGATACAGTAAACCTGAAGTGAAGCATCGGAATCGAAAACTGGACTCACAGGAGAGGTTAAAATCATAGAAAGAGAGAGTGACAGTCCGCTTTTACTTAAGTCGGCATTGTGCCATTTGTATTAAATTCCGTTGAAATTTCTGTGTTTCATCGTCAATAAGAAGGTGCAAGGTATACAGTAAACCTGAAGTGAAGCATCGGAATCTAAAACTGGACTCACAGGAGAGGTTCAAATCATAGAAAGGGAAAGTGTCAGTCCTCTTGTACTTAAGTCGGCATTGTGCATTTTGTATTAAATTCCGATGCAATTTCTGTCTTTCATCGTCAATAAGAAGGTGCAAGGTATACAGGAAACCTGAAGTGATGCATCGGAAACCAAAACTGGACTCACAGGAGAGGTTAAAATCATAGAAAGAGAGAGTGACAGTCCTCTTTTACTTAAGTCGGCATTGTGCCTTTTGTAATAAAATCCGATGCAATATCTGTCTTTCATCGTCATTAAGAAGGTGCAAGGTATACAGTAAACCTGAAGTGAAGCATCGGAATCTAAAACTGGACTCACAGGAGAGGTTCAAATCATAGAAAGTGAGAGTGTCAGTCCTCTTGTACTTAAGTCGGCATTGTGCTTTTGTATTAAATTCGGATGCAATTTCTGTTTTCCATCGTCAATAAGAAGGTCCAAAGGATACAGTAAACCTGAAGTGAAGCATCGGAATCTAAAACTGGACTAACGGGAGAGGTTTAAATCACAGAAAGTGAGCGTGTCCGTCCTCTTTTACTTAAGTCAGTATTGTGCCTTTTGTATTAAATTCCAATGAAATTTCTGTGTTTCATCGTCAATAAGAAGGTGCAAGGTATACAGTAAACCTGAAGTGAAGCATCGGAATCTATAACTGGACTCACAGGAGAGGTTCAAATGATAGAAAGGTCGAGTGTCAGTCCTCTTGTACTTAAGTCGGTATTGTGCCTTTTGTATTAAATTCCGATGCAATTTCTGTGTTTCATCGTCAATAAGAAGGTGCAACGAATACAGTAAACCCGAAGTGAAGCATCGGAATCTAAAACTGGAATCACAGGAGAGGATAAAATTATAGAAAGAGAGAGTGACAGTCCTCTTTTACTTAAGTCAGCATTGTGCCTTTTGTATTAAATTCCGATGAAATTTCTGTGTTTCATCGTCAATAAGAAGGCCCTAGGGATACAGTAAACCTGAAGTGAAGCATCGGAATCTAAAACTGGACTCACAGGAGAGGTTCAAATCATAGAAAGGAAAAGTGTCAGTCCTCTTGTACTTAAGTCGGCATTGTGCCTTTTGTATTAAATTCGGGTGCAATTTCTGTGTTTCATCGTCAATAAGAAGGTGCAAGGTATACAGTAAACCTGAAGTGAAGCATAGGAATCGAAAACTGGACTCACAGGAGAGGATAAAATCATAGAAAGAGAGAGTGTCAGTCCTCTTTTACTCAAGTCGGCATTGTGCATATTGTATTAAATTCCGTTGAAATTTCTGTGTTTCATCGTCAATAAGAAGGTGCAAGGTATACAGTAAACCTGAAGTGAAGCATCGGAATCTAAAACTGGACTCACAGGAGAGGTTCAAATCATAGAAAGGGAAAGTGTCAGTCCTCTTGTACTTAAGTCTGCATTGTGCCTTTTGTATTAAATTCGGATGCAGTTTCTGTGTTTCATCGTCAATAAGAAGGTGCAAGGTATACAGTAAACCTGAAGTGAAGCATGGGAATCGAAAACTGGACTCACACGAGAGGTTAAAATCATAGAAAGAGAGAGTGACAGTCCTCTTTTACTTAAGTCGGCATTGTGCCTTTTGTATTAAATTCCGTTGAAATTTCTGTGTTTCATCGTCAATAAGAAGGTGCAAGGTATACAGTAAACCTGAAGTGAAGCATCGGAATCTAAAACTGGACTCACAGGAGAGGTTCAAATCATAGAAAGGAAAGTGTCAGTCCTCTTGTTCTTAAGTCGGCATTGTGCATTTTGTATCAGATTCGGATGCAATTTCTGTGTTTCATCGTCAATAAGAAGGTACAAGGTATACAGTAAACCTGAAGTGAAGCATCGGAATCCAAAACTAGACTCACAGGAGAGGTTAAAATCATAGAAAGAGAGAGTGATAGTCCTCTTTTACTTAAGTCGGCATTGTGCCTTTTGTATTAAATTCCGATGCAATTTCTGTGTTTCATCGTCAATAAGAAGGTGCAAGTTATACAGTAAACGTGAAGTGAAGCATCAGAATCTAAAACTGGACTCACAGGAGAGTTTCAAATCATAGAAAGTGAGAGTGTCAGTCCTCTTGTACTTAAGTCGCCATTGTGCCTTTTGTATTAAATTCGGATGCAATTTCTGTTTTCCATCGTCAATAAGAAGGTCCAAAGGATACAGTAAACCTGAAGTGAAGCATCGGAATCTAAAACTGGACTAACAGGAGAGGTTCAAATCACAGAAATTGAGAGTGTCAGTCCTCTTTTACTTAAGTCGGCATTCTGCCTTTTGTGTTAAATTCGGATGCAATTTCTGTGTTTCATCGTCAATAAGAAGGTCCAAGGGATACAGTAAACCTGAAGTGAAGCATCGGAATCTAAAACTGGAATCACAGGAGAGGTTCAAATGATAGAAAGGTAGAGTGTCAGTCCTCTTGTACTTAAGTCGACATTGTGCCTTTTGATTTTAATTCCGATGCAATTTTTGTGTTTCATCGTCAATAAGAAGGTGCAAGGTATACAGTAAACCTGGAGTGAAGCATCGGAATCTAAAACTGGAATCACAGGAGAGGTTCAAATCATAGGAAGTGAAAGTGTCAGTCCTCTTGTACTTAAGTCGGCATTGTGCCTTTTGTATTAAATTCCGATGCAATTTCTGTGTTTCATCGTCAATAAGAAGGTGCAAGGTATACAGTAAACCTGAAGTAAAGCATCGGAATCTAAAACTCGACTCACAGGAGAGGTTCAAATCATACAAAGAGATAGTGACAGTCCTCTTTTGCTTAAATCGGCATTGTGCCTTTTGTAACAAATTCCAATGAAATTTCTGTGTTTCATCGTCAAAAAGAAGGTCCAAGGGATACAGTAAACCTGAAGTGAAGCATCGGAATCTAAAACTGGACTCACAGAAGAGGTTCAAATCATAGAAAGGGAAAGTGTCAGTCCTGTTGTACTTAAGTCGGAATTGTGCCTTTTGTATTAAATCCGGATGCAATTTCTGTGTTTCATCGTCAATAAGAAGCTGCAAGGTATACAGTAAACCTGAAGTGAAGCATCGGAATCGAAAACTGGACTCACAGGAGAGGTTAAAATCATAGAAAGAGAGAGTGACAGTCCGCTTTTACTTAAGTCGGCGTTGTGCCATTTGTATTAAATTCCGTTGAAATTTCTGTGTTTCATCGTCAATAAGAAGGTGCAAGGTATACAGTAAGCCTGAAGTGAAGCATCGGAATGTAAAACTGGACTCACAGGAGAGGTTCAAATCATTGAAAGGGAAAGTGTCAGTCCTCTTGTACTTAGGTCGGCATTGTGCATTTGGTATTAAATTCCGATGCAATTTCTGTGTTTCATCGTCAATAAGAAGGTGCAAGGTATACAGTAAACCTGAAGTGAAGCATCGGAATCCAAAAGTGGACTCACAGGAGAGGTTAAAATCATAGAAAGAGAGAGTGACAGTCCTCTTTTACTTAAGTCGGCATTGTGCCTTTTGTATTAAAATCCGATGCAATATCTGTGTTTCATCGTCATTAAGAAGGTGCAAGGTATACAGTAAACCTGAAGTGAAGCATCGAAATCTAAAACTGGACTCACAGGAGAGGTTCAAATCATAGAAAGTGAGAGTGTCAGTCCTCTTGTACTTAAGTCGGCATTATGCTTTTGTATTAAATTCGGATGCAATTTCTGTTTTCCATCGTCTATAAGAAGGTCCAAAGGATACAGTAAACCTGAAGTGAAGCATCGGAATCTAAAACTGGACTAACGGGAGAGGTTTAAATCACAGAAAGTGAGAGTGTCAGTCCTCTTTTACTTAAGTCAGTATTGTGCCTTTTGTATTAAATTCCAATGAAATTTCTGTGTTACATCGTCAATAAGAAGGTGCAAGGTATACAGTAAACCTGAAGTGAAGCATCGGAATCTAAAACTGGACTCACAGGAGAGGTTCAAATGATATAAAGGTCGAGTGTCAGTCCTCTTGTACTTAAGTCGGCATTGAGCCTTTTGTATTAAATTCCGATGCAATTTCTGTGTTTCATCGTCAATAAGAAGGTGCAACGAATACAGTAAACCCGAAGTGAAGCATCGGAATGTAAAACTGGAATCACAGGAGAGGTACAAATCATAGAAAGAGAGAGTGACAGTCCTCTTTTAGTTAAGACAGCATTGTGCCTTTTGTATTAAATTCCGATGAAATTTCTGTGTTTCATCGTCAATAACAAGGTGCAAGGTATACAGTAAACCTGAAGTGCAGCATCGGAATCTTAAACTGGACTCACAGGAGAGGTTCAAATCATAGAAAGTGAGATTGTCAGTCCTCTTGTACTTATGTCGGCATTGTGCCTTTTGTATTAAATTCCGATGCAATTTCTGTGTTTCATCGTCAATAAGAAGGTGCAAGGTATACAGTAAACCTGAAGTGAAGCATCGGAATCTAAAACTGGAATCACAGGAGAGGTTCAAATCATAGAAAGTGAGAGTATCAGTCCTCTTGTACTTAAGTCGGCATTGTGCCTTTTGTATTAAATTCGGATGCAATTTCTGTTTTCCATCGTCAATAAGAAGGTCCAAAGGATACAGTAAACCTAAAGTGAAGTATCTGAATCTAAAACTGGACTAACAGGAGAGGATCAAATCACAGAAAGTGAAAGTGTCAGTCCTCTTTTACTTAAGTCGGCATTGCGCCTTTTGTGTTAAATTCGGATGCAATTTCTGTGTTTCATCGTCAATAACAAGGTCCAAGGGATACAGTAAACCCGAAGTGAAGCATCGGAATCTAAAACTGGAATCACAGGAGAGGTCCAAATCGTAGACAGTTAGAGTGTCAGTCCTCTTGTACTTAAGTCGACATTGTGCCTTTTGATATTAATTCTGATGCAATTTTTGTGTTTCATCGTCAATAATAAGGTGCAAGGTATACAGTTAACCTGAAATGAAGCATCGGAATCTAAACCTGGACTCACTGGAGAGGTTCAAATCATAGAAAGGGAAAGTGTCAGTCCTCTTGTACTTAAGTCGGCATTGTGCCTTTTGTATTAAATTCGGATGCAATTTCTGTGTTTCATCGTCAATAAGAAGGTGCAAGGTATACAGTAAACCTGAAGTGAAGCATCGGAATCGAAAACTGGACTCACAGGAGAGGTTAAAATCATAGAAAGAGAGAGTGACAGTCCTCTTTTACTTAAGTCGGCATTGTGCCTTTTGTATTAAATTCCGTTGAAATTTCTGTGTTTCATCGTCAATAAGAAGGTGCAAGGTATACAGTAAACCTGAAGTGAAGCATCGGAATCTAAAACTGTACTCACAGGAGAGGTTCAAATCATAGAAAGGGAAAGTGTCAGTCCTCTTGTTCTTAAGTCGGCATTGTGCATTTTGTATCAAATTCGGATGCAATTTCTGTGTTTCATCGTCAATAAGAAGGTGCAAGGTATACAGTAAACCTGAAGTGAAGCATCAGAATCCAAAACTGGACTCACAGGAGAGGTTAAAATCATAGAAAGAGATAGTGACAGTCCTCTTTTACTTAAGTCGGCATTGTGCCTTTTGTATTAAATTCCGATGCAATTTCTGTGTTTCATCGTCAATAAGAAGGTGCAAGGTATACAGTAAACCTGAAATGAATCATCAGATTCTAAAACTGGACTCACAGGAGAGGATCAAATCATAGAAGGTGAGAGTGTTAGTCCACTTGTACTTAAGTCGGCATTGTGCCTTTTGTATTAAATTCTGATGTTATTTCTGTGTTTCATCGTCAATAAGAAGGTGCAAGGTATACAGTAAACCTGAAGTGAAGCATCGGAATCTAAAACTGGAATCACAGGAGAGGTACAATTCATAGAGAGAGTGACAGTCCTCTTTTACTTAAGACTGCATTGAGCCTTTTGTATTAAATTCCGATGAAATTTCAATGTTTCATCGTCAATAAGAAGGTGCAAGGAATAAAGTAAACCTGAAGTGAAGCATCGGAATCTAAAACTGGACTCACAGGAGAGGTTCAAATCATAGAAAGTGAGAGTGTCAGTCCTCTTGTACTTAAGTCGGGTGCCTTTTGTATTAAATTCCGATGCAATTTCTGTGTTTCATCGTCAGTAAGAGGCAGCAAGGTGTACAGTAAACCTGAAGTGAAGCATCGGAATCTAAAACTGGAATCACAGGAGAGGATCAAATCACAGAAAGTGAAAGTGTCAGTCCTCTGTAACTTACGTCGGCATTGTGCCTTTTGTGTTAAATTCGGATGCAATTTCTGTGTTTCATCGTCAATAACAAGGTCCAAGGGATACAGTAAACCCGAAGTGAAGCATCGGAATCTAAAACTAGAATAACAGGAGAGGTCCAAATCATAGAAAGTTAGAGTGTCAATCCTCTTTTACTTAATTCGGCTTTGTGCCTTTTGTATTAAATTCCGATGAAATTTCTGTGTTTCATCGTCAATAAGAAGGCCCTAGGGATACAGTAAACCTGAAGTGAGGCATCGGAATCTAAAACTGGACTCACAGGAGAGGTTCAAATCATAGAACGGGAAAATGTCAGTCCTCTTGTACTTAAGTCGGCGTTGTGCCTTTTGTATTAAATTCGGATGCAGTTTCTGTGTTTCATCGTCAATAAGAAGGTGCAAGGTATACAGTAAACCTGATGTGAAGCATCGGCATCGAAAACTGGACTCACAGGAGAGGTTAAAATCATAGAAAGAGAGAGTGACAGTCCTCTTTTACTTAAGTCGGCATTGTGCCTTTTGTATTAAATTCCGTTGAAATTTCTGTGTTTCATCGACAATAAGAAGGTGCAAGGTATACAGTAAACCTGAAGTGAAGCATCGGAATCTAAAACTGGACTCACAGGAGAGGTTCAAATCAAAGAAAGGGAAAATGTCAGTCCTCTTGTTCTTAAGTCGGCATTGTGAATTTTGTATCAAATTCGGATGCAATTTCTGTGTTTCATCGTCAATAAGAAGGTGCAAGGTATACAGTAAACCTGAAGTGAAGCATCGGAATCCAAAACTGGAATCACAGGAGAGGTTAAAATCATACAAAGAGAGAGTAACAGTCCTCTTTTACTTAAGTTGGCATTGTGCCTTTTGTATTAAATTCCGATGCAATTTCTGTGTTTCATCGTCAGTAAGAAGGTGCAAGGTATACAGTAAACCTGAAGTGAAGCATCGGAATCTAAAACTGGACTCACAGGAGAGGTTCAAATCATAGAAGGTGAGAGTGTCAGTCCTCTTGTACTCAAGTCGGCATTGTGCCTTTTGTATTAAATTCGGATGCAATTTCTGTTTTCCATCGTCAATAAGAAGGTCCAAAGGATACAGTAAACCTGAAGTGAAGCGTCGAAATCTAAAACTGGACTAACGGGAGAGGTTCAAATCACAGAAAGTGAGAGTGTCCGTCCTCTTTTACTTGAGTCGGCATTCTGCCTTTTGTGTTAAATTCGCATGCAATTTCTGTGTTTCATCGTCAATAAGTAGGTCCAAGGGATACAGTAAACCTGAAGTGAAGCATCGGAATCTAAAACTGGAATCACAGGAGAGTTTTAAATAATAGAAAGGTAGAGTGTCAGTCCTCTTGTACTTAAGTCTACATTGTGCCTTTGGTTTTTTAATTCCGATGCAATTTTAGTGTTTCATCGTCAATAAGAAGGTGCAAGGTATACAGTAAACCTGGAGTGAAGCATCGGAATCTAAAACTGGAATCACAGGAGAGGTTCAAATCATAGGAAGTGAGAGTGTCAGTCCTCTTGTACTTAAGTCGGCATTGTGCCTTTTGTATTAAATTCCGATGCAATTTCTGTGTTTCATCGTCAGTAAGAAGGTGCAAGGTATACAGTAAACCTGAAGTGAAGCATCGGAATCTAAAACTCGACTCACAGGAGAGGTTCAAATCATACAAAGAGAGAGTGACAATCCTCTTTTACTTAAGTCGGCATTGTGCCTTTTGTATTAAATTCCAATGAAATTTCTGGGATTCATCGTCAATAAGAAGGTCCAAGGGAAACAGTAAACCTGAAGTGAAGCATCGGAATCTAAAACTGGACTCACAGAAGAGGTTCAAATCATAGAAAGAGAGAGGGTCAGTCCTCTTGTACTTAAGTCGGAATTGTGCCTTTTGTATTAAATTCGGATGCAATTTCTGTGTTTCATTGTCAATAAGGAGGTGCAAGGTATACAGTAAACCGGGAGTGAAGCAACGGAATCTAAAACTGGACTCACAGGAGAGGTTCAAATCATAGAAAGGGAAAGTGTCAGTCCTCTTGTACTTAAGTCGGCATTGTGCCTTTTGTATTAAATTCGGATGCAATTTCTGTGTTTCATCGTCAATAAGAAGGTGCAAGGTATACAGTAAACCTGAAGTGAAGCATCGGAAACGAAAACTGGACTCACAGGAGAGGTTCAAATCATAGGAAGTGAGAGTGTCAGTCCTCTTGTACTTAAGTCGGCATTGTGCCTTTTGTATTAAATTCCGATGCAATTTCTGTGTTTCATCGTCAGTAAGAAGGTGCAAGGTATACAGTAAACCTGAAGTGAAGCATCGGAATCTAAAACTCGACTCACAGGAGAGGTTCAAATCATACAAAGAGAGAGTGACAATCCTCTTTTACTTAAGTCGACATTGTGCCTTTTGTATTAAATTCCAATGAAATTTCTGGGTTTCATCGTCAATAAGAAGGTCCAAGGGATACAGAAACCTGAAGTGAAGCATCGGAATCTAAAACTGGACTCACAGAAGAGGTTCAAATCATAGAAAGAGAGAGGGTCAGTCCTCTTGTACTTATGTCGGAATTGTGCCTTTTGTATTAAATTCGGATGCAATTTCTGTGTTTCATCGTCAATAAGGAGGTGCAAGGTATACAGTAAACCGGGAGTGAAGCAACGGAATCTAAAACTGGACTCACTGGAGAGGTTCAAATCATAGAAAGGGAAAGTGTCAGTCCTCTTGTACTTAAGTCGGCATTGTGCCTATTGTATTAAATTCGGATGCAATTTCTGTGTTTCATCGTCAATAAGAAGGTGCAAGGTATACAGTAAACCTGAAGTGAAGCATCGGAAACGAAAACTGGACTCACAGGAGAGGTTAAAATCATAGAAAGAGAGAGTGACAGTCCTCTTTTACTTAAGTCGCCATTGTGCATATTGTATTAAATTCCGTTGAAATTTCTGTGTTTCATCGTCAATAAGAAGGTGCAAGGTATACAGTGAACCTGAAGTGAAGTATCGGAATCTAAAACTGGACTCACAGGAGAGGTTCAAATCATAGAAAGGGAATGTGTCAGTCCGGATTTACTTAAGTCGGCATTGTGCCTTTTGTATTAAATTCCGTTGAAATTTCTGTGTTTCATCGTCAATAAGAAGGTGCAAGGTATACAGTAAACCTGAAGTGAAGCATCGGAATCGAAAACTGGACTCACAGGAGAGGTTAAAATCATAGAAAGAGAGAGTGACAGTCCGCATTTACTTAAGTCGGCATTGTGCCTTTTGTATTAAATTCCGATGCAGTTTCTGTGTTTCATCGTCATTAAGAAGGTGCAAGGTATACAGTAAACCTGAAGTGAAGCATCGGAATCTAAAACTGGTCTCACAGGAGAGGTTCAAATCATAGAAAGGGAAAGTGTCAGTGCTCTTGTACTTAAGTCGGCATTGTGCATTTTGTATCAAATTCGGATGCAATTTCTGTGTTTCATCATCAATAAGAAGGTGCAAGGTATACAGTAAACCTGAAGTGAAGCATCGGAATCCAAAACTGGACTCACAGGAGAGGTTAAAATCATAGAAAGAGAGAGTGACAGTCCTCTTCTACTTAAGTCGGCATTGTGCCGTTTGTATTAAATTCCGATGCAGTTTCTGTGTTTCATCGTCATTAAGAAGGTGCAAGGTATACAGTAAACCTGAAGTGAAGCATCGAAATCTAAAACTGGACTCACGGGACAGGTTCAAATCGCAGAAAGTGAGAGTGTCAGTCCTCTTGTATTTAAGTCGGCATTGTGCCTTTTGTATTAAATTCGGATGCAATTTCTGTTTTCCATCGTCAATAAGAAGGTCCAAAGGATACAGTAAACCTGAAGTGAAGCATCGGAATCCAAAACTGGACTAACTGGAGAGGTTCAAATCACAGAAAGTGAGAGTGTCAGTCCTCTTTTACTTAAGTTAGCATTGTGCCTTTTGTATTAAGTTCCAATGAAATTTCTGTGTTTCATCGTCAATAAGAAGGTGCAAGGTATACAGTAAACCTGAAGTGAAGCATCGGAATCTAAAACTGGACTCACAGGAGAGGTTCAAATCATAGAAAGTGAGAGTGTCAGTCCTCTTGTACTTAAGTCGGCATTGTGCCTTTTGTATTAAATTCGGATGCAATTTCTGTTTTACATCGTCAATAAGAAGGTCCAAAGAATACAGTAAACCTAAAGTGAAGCATCGGAATCTAAAACTGGACTAACAGGAGAGGATCAAATCACAGAAAGTGAAAGTGTCAGTCCTCTTTTACTTAAGTCGGCATTGTGCCTTTTGTGTTAAATTCGGATGCAATTTCTGTGTTTCATCGTCAATAACAAGGTCCAAGGGATACAGTAAACCCGAAGTGAAGCATCGGAATCTAAAACTGGAATCACAGGAGAGGTTCAAGTCATAGAAAGTGAGAGTGTCAGTCCTCTTGTACTTAAGTCGGCATTGTGCCTTTTGTATTAAATTCGGATGCAATTTCTGTTTTCCATCGTCATTAAGATGGTCCAAAGGATAAAGTAAACCTAAAGTGAAGCATCGGAATCTAAAACTGGACTAACAGGAGAGGATCAAATCACAGAAAGTGAAAGTGTCAGTCCTCTTTTACTTAAGTCGGCATTGTGCCTTTTGTGTTAAATTCGGATGCAATTTCTGTGTTTCATCGTCAATAACAAGGTCCAAGGGATACAGTAAACCCGAAGTGAAGCATCGGAATCTAAAACTGGAATCACAGGAGAGGTCCAAATCATAGAAAGTTAGAGTGTCAGTCCTCTTGTACTTAAGTCGACATTGTGCCTTTTGAATTTAATTCCGATGCAATTTTTGTGTTTCATCGTCAATAAGAAGGTGCAAGGTATACAGTAAACCTTAAGTGAAACATCGGAATCTAAAACTGGAATCACAGGAGAGTTTGAAATCATAGAAAGTGAGAGTGTCTGTCCTTTTGTATTTTAGTCGTCATTGTGCCGTTTGTATTAAATTCCGATGCTATTTCTGTGTTTCATCGTCAATAAGAAGGTGCAAGGTATACAGTAAACCTGGAGTGAAGCATCGGAATCTAAAACTGGACTCACAGGAGAGGTTCAAATTATAGAAAGAGAGAGTGACAGTCCTCTTTTACTTAAGTCGGCATTGTGCCTTTTGTATTAAATTCCGATGAAATTATTGTGTTTCATCGTCAATAAGAAGGCCCTAGGCATACAGTAAACCTGACGTGAAGCATCGGAATCTAAAACTGGACTCACAGGAGAGGTTCAAATCATAGGAAGGGAAAGTGTTAGTCCTCTTGTACTTAAGTCGGCATTGCGCCTTTTGTATTAATTTCGGATGCAATTTCAGTGTTTCATCGTCAATAAGAAGGTGCAAGGTATACAGTAAACCTGAAGTGAAGCATCGGAATTTAAAACTGGAGTCACAGGAGAGGTACAAATCATAGAAAGAGAGAGTGACAGTCCTCTTTTACTTAAGACTGCATTGTGCCTTTTGTATCAAATTCCGATGAAATTTCTGTGTTTCATCGTCCATAAGAAGGTGCAAGGTATACAGTAAACCTGAAGTGAAGCATCGGAATCTAAAACTGGACTCACAGGAGAGATTCAAATCATAGAAAGTGAGAGTGTCAGTCCTCTTGTACTTAAGTCGGCATTGTGCCTTTTGTATTAAATTCCGATGCAATTTCTGTGTTCTTCGTCAATAAGAAGGTGCAAGGTATACAGTAAACCTGAAGTGAGGCATCGGAATCTAAAACTGGAATCACAGGAGAGGTTCAAGTCATAGAAAGTGAAAGTGTCAGTCCTCTTGTACTTAAGTCGACATTGTGCCTTTTGAATTTAATTCCGATGCAATTTTTGTGTTTCATCGTCAATAAGAAGGTGCAAGGTATACAGTAAACCTTAAGTGAAACATCGGAATCTAAAACTGGAATCACAGGAGAGTTTGAAATCATAGAAAGTGAGAGTGTCTGTCCTTTTGTATTTAAGTGGTCATTGTGCCGTTTGTATTAAATTCCGATGCTATTTCTGTGTTTCATCGTCAATAAGAAGGTGCAAGGTATACAGTAAACCTGGAGTGAAGCATCGGAATCTAAAACTGGACTCACAGGAGAGGTTCAAATTATAGAAAGAGAGAGTGACAGTCCTCTTTTACTTAAGTCGGCATTGTGCCTTTTGTTTTAAATTCCGATGAAATTTCTGTGTTTCATCGTCAATAAGATAGCCCTAGGGATACAGTAAACCTGAAGTGAAGCATCGGAATCTAAAACTGGACTCACAGGGGAGGTTCAAATCATAGGAAGGGAAAGTGTCAGTCCTCTTGTACTTAAGTCGGCATTGTGCCTTTTGTATTAAATTCGGATGCAATTTCTGTGTTTCATCGTCAATAAGAAGGCGCAAGGTATACAGTAAACCTGAAATGAAGCATCGGAATCGAAAACTGGACTCACAGGAGAGGTTAAAATCATAGAAAGAGAGAGTGACAGTCCTCTTTTCCTTAAGTCGGCATTGTGCCTTTTGTATTAAATTTCGTTGAAATTTCTGTGTTTCATCGTCAATAAGAAGGTGCAAGGTATACAGTAAACCTGAAGTGAAGCATCGGAATCTAAAACTGGACTCACAGGAGAGGTTCAAATCATAGAAAGGGAAAGTGTCAGTCCTCTTGTTCATAAGTCGGCATTGTGCATTTTGTATCAAATTCGGTTGCAATTTCTGTGTTTCATCGTCAATAAGAAGGTGCAAGGTATACAGTAAACCTGAAGTGAAGAATCGGAATCCAAAACTGGACTCACAGGAGAGGTTAAAATCATAGAAAGAGAGAGTGAAAGTCCTCTTTTACTTAAGTCGGTATTGTGCCTTTTGTATTAAATTCCGATGCAATTTCTGTGTTTCATCGTCAATAAGAAGGTGCAAGGTATACAGTAAACCTGAAATGAAGCATCAGATTCTAAAAATGGACTCACAGGAGAGGTTCAAATCATAGAAGGTGAGAGTGTCAGTCCACTTGTACTTAAGTCGGCATTGTGCCTTTTGTATTAAATTGTGATGTAATTTCTGTGTTTCATCGTCAATAAGAAGGTGCAAGGTATACAGTAAACCTGAAGTGAAGCATTGGAATCTAAAACTGGAATCACAGGAGCGGTACAAATCATAGAAAGAGAGAGTGACAGTCCTCTTTTACTTAAGACTGCATTGCGCCTTTTGTATTAAATTCCGATAAAATTTCTTTGTTTTATCGTCAATAAGAAGGTGCAAGGTATAAAGTAAACCTGAAGTGAAGCATCGGAATCTAAAACTGAACTCACAGGAGAGGTTCAAATCATGGAAAGTGAGAGTGTCAGTCCTCTTGTACTTAAGTCGGCGTTGTGCCTTTTGTATTAAATTCCGATCCAATTTCTGTGTTTCATCGTCAATAAGAAGGTGCAAGGTATACAGAAAACCTGAAGGTAAGCATCGGAATCTAAAACTGGAATCACAGGAGAGGATCAAATCACAGAAAGTGAAAGTGTCAGTCCTCTTTTACTTAAGTCGGCATTGTGCCTTTTGTGTTAAATTCTGATGCAATTTCTATGTTTCATCGTCAATAACAAGGTCCAAGGGATACAGTAAACCCAAAGTGAAGCATCGGAATCTAAAACTGGAATCACAGGAGAGGTCCAAATCATAGAAAGTTAGAGTGTCAATCCTCTTGTATTTAAGTCGACATTGTGCCTTTTGATTTTAATTCCGATGCAATTTTTGTGTTTCATCGTCAATAAGAAGGAGCAAGGTATACAGTAAACCTGAAGTGAAGCATCGGAATCTAAAACTGGACTCACAGGAGAAGTTCAAATCATGGAAAGTGAGAGTGTCAGTCCTCTTGTACTTAAGTCGGCATTGTGCCTTTTGTATTAAATTCCGATGCAATTTCTGTGTTTCATCGTCAATAAGAAGGTGCAAGGTATACAGTAAACCTGGAGTGAAGCATCGGAATCTATAACTGGACTCACAGGAGAGGTTCAAATTATAGAAAGAGAGAGAGACAGTCCTCTTTTACTTAAGTCAGCATTGTGCCTTTTGTATTAAATTCCGATGAAATTTCTGTGTTTCATCGTCAATAAGAAGGCCCTAGGGATACAGTAAACCTGAAGTGAAGCATCGGAATCTAAAACTGGACTCACAGGAGAGGTTCAAATCATAGAAAGGGAAAGTGTCAGTCCTCTTGTACTTAAGTCGGCATTGTGACTTTTGTATTAAATTCGGATGCAGTTTCTGTGTTTCATCGTATATAAGAAGGTGCAAGGTATACAGTAAACCTGAAGTGAAGCATCGGAATCGAAAACTGGACTCACAGGAGAGGTTAAAATCATAGAAAGAGAGAGTGACAGTCCTCTTTTACTTAAGTCGGCATTGTGTCTTTTGTATTAAATTCCGTTGAAATTTCTGTGTTTCATCGTCAATAAGAAGGTGCAAGGTATACAGTAAACCTGAAGTGAAGCATCGGAATCTAAAACTGGACTCACAGGAGAGGTTCAAATCATAGAAAGGGAAAGTGTCAGTCCTCTTGTTCCTAAGTCGGCATTGTGCATTTTGTATCAAATTCGGATGCAATTTCTGTGTTTCATCGTCAATAAGAAGGTACAAGGTATACAGTAAACCTGAAGTGAAGCATCGGAATCCAAAACTGGACTCACAGGAGAGGTTAAAATCATAGAAAGAGAGAGTGACAATCCTCTTTTACTTAAATCGGCATTGTGCCTTTTGTATTAAATTCCGATGCAATTTCTGTGTTTCATCGTCAATAAGAAGGTGCAAGGTATACAGTAAACCTAAAGTGAAGCATCGGAATCTAAAACTGGACTCAGGAGAGTTTCAAATCATAGAAAGTGAGAGTGTCAGTCCTCTTTTACTTAAGTCGGCATTCTGCCTTTTGTGTTAAATTCGGATGCAATTTCTGTGTTTCATCGTCAATAAGAAGGTCCAAGGGATACAGTAAACCTGAAGTGAAGCATCGGACTCTAAAACTGGAATCACAGGAGAGGTTCAAATGATAGAAAGGTAGAGTGTCAGTCCTCTTGTACTTAAGTCGACATTGTGCCTTTTGATTTTAATTCCGATGCAAATTTTGTGTTTCATCGTCAATAAAAAGGTGCAAGGTATACAGTAAACCTGGAGTGAAGCATCGGAATCTAAAACTGGAATCACAGGAGAGGTTCAAATCATAGGAAGTGAAAGTGTCAGTCCTCTTGAACTTAAGTCGGCATTGTGCCTTTTGTATTAAATTCCGATGCAATTTCTGTGTTTCATCGTCAATAAGAAGGAGCAAGGTATACAGTAAACCTGAAGTGAAGCATCGGAATCTAAAACTGGACTCACAGGAGAGGTTAAAATCATAGAAAGAGAGAGTGACAGTCCGCTTTTACTTAAGTCGGCATTGTGCCATTTGTATTAAATTCCGTTGAAATTTCTGTGTTTCATCGTCAATAAGAAGGTGCAAGGTATACAGTAAACCTGAAGTGAAGCATCGGAATCTAAAACTGCACTCACAGGAGAGGTTCAAATCATTGAAAGGGAAAGTGTCAGTCCTCTTGTACTTAAGTCGGCATTGTGCATTTTGTATTAAATTCCGATGCAATTTCTGTGTTTCATCGTCAATAAGAAGGTGCAAGGTATACAGTAAACCTGAAGTGAAGCATCGGAATCCAAAACTGGACACACAGGAGAGGTTAAAATCATAGAAAGAGAGAGTGACAGTCCTCTTTTACTTAAGTCGGCATTGTGCCTTTTGTATTAAAATCCGATGCAATATCTGTGTTTCATCGTCATTAAGAAGGTGCAAGGTATACAGTAAACCTGAAGTGAAGCATCGGAATTTAAAACTGGACTCACAGGAGAGGTTCAAATCATAGAAAGTGAGAGTGTCAGTCCTCTTGTACTTAAGTCGGCATTGTGCTTTTGTATTAAATTCGGATGCAATTTCTGTTTTCCATCGTCAATAAGAAGGTGCAAGGTATACAGTAAACCTGAAGTGAAGCATCGGAATCTAAAACTGGACTCACAGGAGAGTTTCAAATGATAGAAAGGTCGAGTGTCAGTCCTCTTGTACTTAAGTCGGCATTGTGCCTTTTGTATTAAATTCCGATGCAATTTCTGTGTTTCATCGTCAATAAGAAGGTGCAACGTATACAGTAAACCTGAAGTGATGCATCGGAATCTAAAACTGGAATCACAGGAGAGGTACAAATCATAGAAAGAGAGAGTGACAGTCCTCTTTTACTTAAGACAGCATTGTGCCTTTTGTATTAAATTCCGATGAAATATCTGTGTTTCATCGTCAATAAGAAGGTGCAAGGTATACAGTAAACCTGAAGTGAAGCATCGGAATCTAAAACTGGACTCACAGGAGAGTTTCAAATGATAGAAAGGTCGAGTGTCAGTCCTCTTGTACTTAAGTCGGCATTGTGCCTTTTGTATTAAATTCCGATGCAATTTCTGTGTTTCATCGTCAATAAGAAGGTGCAACGTATACAGTAAACCTGAAGTGATGCATCGGAATCTAAAACTGGAATCACAGGAGAGGTACAAATCATAGAAAGAGAGAGTGACAGTCCTCTTTTACTTAAGACAGCATTGTGCCTTTTGTATTAAATTCCGATGAAATATCTGTGTTTCATCGTCAATAAGAAGGTGCAAGGTATACAGTAAACCTGAAGTGAAGCATCGGAATCTAAAACTGGAATTACAGGAGAGGTACAAATCATAGAAAGGGAGAGTGACTGTCCTCTTTTACTTAAGACTGCATTGTGCCTTTTGTATCAAATTCCGATGAAATTTCTGTGTTTCATCGTCAATAAGAAGGTGCAAGGTATACAGTAAACCTGAAGTGAAGCATCGGAATCTTAAACTGGAATCACAGGAGAGGTTCAAATCATAGAAAGTGAGAGTGTCAGTCCTCTTGTACTTAAGTCGGCATTGTGCCTTTTGTATTAAATTCGGATGCAATTTCTGTTTTCCATCGTCATTAAGAAGGTCCAAAGGATACAGTAAACCTAAAGTGAAGTATCGGAATCTAAAACTGGACTAACAGGAGAGGATCAAATCACAGAAAGTGAAAGTGTTAGTCCTCTTTTACATAAGTCGGCATTGTGCCTTTTGTGTTAAATTCGGATGCAATTTCTGTGTTTCATCGTCAATAACAAGGTCCAAGGGATACAGTAAACCTGAAGTGAAGCATCGGAATCTAAAACTCGACTCACAGGAGAGGTTCAAATCATACAAAGAGAGAGTGACAGTCCTCTTTTGCTTAAGTCGGCATTGTGCCTTTTATAACAAATTCCAATGAAATTTCTGTGTTTCATCGTCAATAAGAAGGTCCAAGGGATACAGTAAACCTGAAGTGAAGCATCGGAATCTAAAACTGGACTCACAGAAGAGGTTCAAATCATAGAAAGGGAAAGTGTCAGTCCTCTTGTACTTAAGTCGGAATTGTGCCTTTTGTATTAAATCCGGATGCAATTTCTGTGTTTCATCGTCAATAAGAAGCTGCAAGGTATACAGTAAACCTGAAGTCAAGCATCGGAATCGAAAACTGGACTCACAGGAGAGGTTAAAATCATAGAAAGAGAGAGTGACAGTCCGCTTTTACTTAAGTCGGCATTGTGCCATTTGTATTAAATTCCGTTGAAATTTCTGTGTTTCATCGTCAATAAGAAGGTGCAAGGTATACAGTAAACCTGAAGTGAAGCATCGGAATCTAAAACTGCACTCACAGGAGAGGTTCAAATCATTGAAAGGGAAAGTGTCAGTCCTCTTGTACTTAAGTCGGCATTGTGCATTTTGTATTAAATTCCGATGCAATTTCTGTGTTTCATCGTCAATAAGAAGGTGCAAGGTATACAGTAAACCTGAAGTGAAGCATCGGAATCCAAAACTGGACACACAGGAGAGGTTAAAATCATAGAAAGAGAGAGTGACAGTCCTCTTTTACTTAAGTCGGCATTGTGCCTTTTGTATTAAAATCCGATGCAATATCTGTGTTTCATCGTCATTAAGAAGGTGCAAGGTATACAGTAAACCTGAAGTGAAGCATCGGAATTTAAAACTGGACTCACAGGAGAGGTTCAAATCATAGAAAGTGAGAGTGTCAGTCCTCTTGTACTTAAGTCGGCATTGTGCTTTTGTATTAAATTCGGATGCAATTTCTGTTTTCCATCGTCAATAAGAAGGTGCAAGGTATACAGTAAACCTGAAGTGAAGCATCGGAATCTAAAACTGGACTCACAGGAGAGTTTCAAATGATAGAAAGGTCGAGTGTCAGTCCTCTTGTACTTAAGTCGGCATTGTGCCTTTTGTATTAAATTCCGATGCAATTTCTGTGTTTCATCGTCAATAAGAAGGTGCAACGTATACAGTAAACCTGAAGTGATGCATCGGAATCTAAAACTGGAATCACAGGAGAGGTACAAATCATAGAAAGAGAGAGTGACAGTCCTCTTTTACTTAAGACAGCATTGTGCCTTTTGTATTAAATTCCGATGAAATATCTGTGTTTCATCGTCAATAAGAAGGTGCAAGGTATACAGTAAACCTGAAGTGAAGCATCGGAATCTAAAACTGGACTCACAGGAGAGTTTCAAATGATAGAAAGGTCGAGTGTCAGTCCTCTTGTACTTAAGTCGGCATTGTGCCTTTTGTATTAAATTCCGATGCAATTTCTGTGTTTCATCGTCAATAAGAAGGTGCAACGTATACAGTAAACCTGAAGTGATGCATCGGAATCTAAAACTGGAATCACAGGAGAGGTACAAATCATAGAAAGAGAGAGTGACAGTCCTCTTTTACTTAAGACAGCATTGTGCCTTTTGTATTAAATTCCGATGAAATATCTGTGTTTCATCGTCAATAAGAAGGTGCAAGGTATACAGTAAACCTGAAGTGAAGCATCGGAATCTAAAACTGGAATTACAGGAGAGGTACAAATCATAGAAAGGGAGAGTGACTGTCCTCTTTTACTTAAGACTGCATTGTGCCTTTTGTATCAAATTCCGATGAAATTTCTGTGTTTCATCGTCAATAAGAAGGTGCAAGGTATACAGTAAACCTGAAGTGAAGCATCGGAATCTTAAACTGGAATCACAGGAGAGGTTCAAATCATAGAAAGTGAGAGTGTCAGTCCTCTTGTACTTAAGTCGGCATTGTGCCTTTTGTATTAAATTCGGATGCAATTTCTGTTTTCCATCGTCATTAAGAAGGTCCAAAGGATACAGTAAACCTAAAGTGAAGTATCGGAATCTAAAACTGGACTAACAGGAGAGGATCAAATCACAGAAAGTGAAAGTGTTAGTCCTCTTTTACATAAGTCGGCATTGTGCCTTTTGTGTTAAATTCGGATGCAATTTCTGTGTTTCATCGTCAATAACAAGGTCCAAGGGATACAGTAAACCCGAAGTGAAGCATCGGAATCTAAAACTGGAATCACAGGAGAGGTCCAAATCATAGAAAGTTAGAGTGTCAGTCCTGTTGTACTTAAGTCGACATTGTGCGTTTTGATTTTAATTCCGATGCAATTTTTGTGTTTCATCGTCAATAAGAAGGTGCAAGGTATACAGTAAACCTTAAGTGAAGCATCGGAATCTAAAACTGGAATCACAGGAGAGTTTGAAATCATAGAAAGTGAGAGTGTCTGTCCTTTTGTATTTAAGTTGTCATTGTGCCGTTTGTATTAAATTCCGATGCTATTTCTGTGTTTCATCGTCAATAAGAAGGTGCCAGGTATACAGTAAACCTGGAGTGAAGCATCGGAATCTAAAACTGGACTCACAGGAGAGGTTCAAATTATAGAAAGAGAGAGTGACAGTCCTCTTTTACTTAAGTCGGCATTGTGCCTTTTGTATTATATTCCGATGAAATTTCTGTGTTTCATCGTCAATAGGAAGGCCCTAGGGATACAGTAAACCTGAAGTGAAGCATCGGAATCTAAAACTGGACTCACAGGAGAGGTTCAAATCATAGAAAGGGAAAGTGTCAGTCCTCTTGTACTTAAGTCGGCATTGTGCCTTTTGTATTAAATTCGGGTGCAATTTCTGTGTTTCATCGTCAATAAGAAGGTGCAAGGTATACAGTAAACCTGAAGTGAAGCATCGGAATCGAAAACTGGACTCGCAGGAGAGGTTAAAATCATAGAAAGAGAGAGTGACAGTCCTCTTTTACTTAAGTCGGCATTGTGCCTTTTGTATTAAATTCGGATGCAATATCTGTGTTTCATCGTCAATAAGAAGGTGCAAGGTATACAGTAAACCTGAAGTGAAGCATCGGAATCGAAAACTGGACTCACAGGAGAGGTTAAAATCATAGAAATAGAGAGTGACAGTCCTCTTTTACTTAAGTCGGCATTGTGCCTTTTGTATTAAATTCCGATGCAATTTCTGTGTTTCATCGTCAATAAGGAGGTGCAAGGTATACAGTAAACCTGGAGTGAAGCATCGGAATCTAAAACTGGACTCACAGGAGAGGTTCAAATCATAGAAAGGGAAAGTGTCAGTCCTCTTCTTCTTAAGTCGGCATTGTGCATTTTGTATCAAATTCGGATGCAATTTCTGTGTTTCATCGTCAATAAGAAGGTGCAAGGTATACTGTAAACCTGAAGTGAAACATCGGAATCCCAAACTGGACTCACAGGAGAGGTTAAAATCATAGAAAGAGAGAGTGACAGTCCTCTTTTACTGAAGTCGGCATTGTGACTTTTGTATTAAATTCTGATGCAACTTCTGTGTTTCATCGTCAATAAGAAGGTGCAAGGTATACAGTAAACCTGAAGTGAAGCATCGGAATCTAAAACTGGACTCACACGAGAGGTTCAAATCATAGAAAGTGAGAGTGTCAGTCCTCTTGTACTTAAGTCGTCATTGTGCCTTTTGTATTAAATTCGGATGCAATTTCTGTTTTCCATCGTCAATAAGAAGATCCAAAGGAATCAGTAAACCTGAAGAGAAGCATCGGAATCTAAAACTGGACTAACGGGAGAGGTTCAAATCACAGAAAGTGAGAGTGTCAGTCCTCTTTTACTTAAGTCGGCATTCTGCCTTTTGTGTTAAATTCGGATGCAATTTCTATGTTTCATCGTCAATAAGAAGGTGCAACGTATACAGTAAACCTGAAGTGAAGCATCGGAATCTAAAACTCGACTCACAGGAGAGGTTCAAATCATACAAAGAGAGAGTGACAGTCCTCTTTTACTTAAGTCGGCATTGTGCCTTTTGTATTAAATTCAAATGAAATTTCTGTGTTTCATCGTCAATAAGAAGGTCCAAGGGATACAGTTAACCTGAAGTGAAGCATCGGAATCTAAAACTGGACTCACAGAAGAGGTTCAAATCATAGAAAGGGAGAGGGTCAGTCCTCTTGTACTTAAGTCGGAATTGTGCCTTTTGTATTAAATTCGGATGCAATTTCTGTGTTTCATCGTCAATAAGAAGGTGCAAGGTATACAGTAAACCTGTAGTGAAGCAACGGAATCTAAAACTGGACTCACAGGAGAGGTTCAAATCATAGAAAGGGAAAGTGTCAGTCCTCTTGTACTTAAGTCGGCATTGTGCCTTTTGTATTAAATTCGGATGCAATTTCTGTGTTTCATCGTCAATAAGAAGGTGCAACGTATACAGTGAACCTGAAGTGAAGTATCGGAATCTTAAACTGGACTCACAGGAGAGGTTCAATTCATAGAAAGGGAAGGTGTCAGTCCTCTTGTAGTTAAGTCGGCATTGTGCCTTTTGTATTAAATCAGGATGCAATTTCTGTGTTTCATCGTCAATAAGAAGCTGCAAGGTATACAGTAAACCTGAAGTGAAGCATCGGAATCGAAAACTGGACTCACAGGAGAGGTTAAAATCATAGAAAGGGAAAGTGTCAGTCCTCTTTTACTTAAGTCAGCATTGTGCCTTTTATATTAAATTCCAATGAAATTTCTGTGTTTCATCGTCAATAAGAAGGTCCAAGGGATACAGTGAACCTGAAGTGAAGCATCGGAATCTAAAACTGGACTCACAGAAGAGGTTCAAATCATTGAAAGGGAGAGGGTCAGTCCTCTTGTACTTAAGTCGACATTGTGCCTTTTGTATTAAATTCGGATGCAATTTCTGAGCTTCATCGTCAATAAGAAGGTGCAAGGTATACAGGAAACCTGAAGTGAAGCATCGGAATCTAATACTGGACTCACAGGAGAGGTTCAAATCATAGATAGTGAGATTGTCAGTCCTCTTGTACTTAAGTCGGCATTGTGAATTTTGTATTAAATTCCGATGCAATTTCTGTGTTTCATCGTCAATAAGAAGGTGCAAGGTATTCAGTAAACCTGAAGTGAAACATTGGAATCTAAAACTGGAATCACAGGAGAGTTTCAAATCATAGAAAGTGAGAGTGTCAGTCCTTTTGTCTTTAAGTCGGCATTGTGCCTTTTGTATTAAATTCCAATGCTATATCTGTGTCTCATCGTCAATAAGAAGGTGCAAGGTATACAGCAAACCTGGAGTGAAGCATCGGAATCTAAAACTGGACTCACAGGAGAGGTTCAAATCATAGAAAGACAGAGGGACAGTCCTCTTTTACTTAAGTCGGCATTGTGCCTTTTGTATTAAATTCCGATGCAATTTCTGTGTTTCATCGTCAATAAGAAGGACCTAGGGACACAGTAAACCTAAAGTGAAGCATTGGAATCTAAAACTGGACTCACAGGAGAGGTTCGATTCATAGAAAGGGAAAGTGTCAGAACTCTTGTACTTATGTCGGCATTGTGCCTTTTGTATTAAGTTCGGATGCAATTTCTGTGTTTCATCGTCAATAAGAAGGTGCAAGGTATACAGTAAACCTGAATTGAAGCATCGGAATCTAAAACTGGAATCACAGGAGAGGTTCAAATCATAGCAAGTGAGAGTGTCAGTCCTCTTGTACTTAAGTCGGCATTGTGCCTTTTGAATTAAATTCGGAACTATTTCTGTGTTTCATCGTCAATACGAAGGTGCAAGGTATACAGTAAACCTGAAGTGAAGCATCGGAATCTAAAACTGGACTCACAGGAGAGGTTCAAATCATAGAAAGAGAGAGTGACAGTCCTCTTTTACTTAAGTCGACATTGAGCCTTTTGTATTAAATTCCGATGAAGTTTCTGTGTTTCATCGTCAATAAGAAGGTGCAAGGTATACAGTAAACTTGAAGTAAAGCATCGGAATCTAAAACTGGACTCACAGGAGGGGTTCAAATCATAGAAAGTGAGAGTGCCAGTCCTCTTGTACTTAAGTCGGCATTGTGCCTTTTGTATTAAATTCGCATGCAATTTCTGTGATCCTTCGTCAATAAGAAGGTGCAAGGTATACGGTAAACCTGAAGTGAAGCATCGGAATGTAAAACTGGACTCACAGGAGAGGTTCAAATCATAAAAAGTGAGAGTGTCAATCCTCTTGTACTTAAGTCGGCATTGTGTCTTTTGTATTAAATTCCAATGAAATTTCTGTGTTTCATCGTCAATAAGAAGGTGCAAGGTATACAGTAAACCTGACGTGAAGCATCGGAATCTAAAACTGGACTCACAGGAGGGGTTCAAATCATAGAAAGTGAGAGTGTCAGTCCTCTTGTACTTAAGTCGGCATTGTGCCTTTTGTATTAAATTCGGATGCAATTTCTGTGATCCTTCGTCAATAAGAAGGTGCAAGGTATACAGTAAACCTGAAGTGAAGCATCGTAATCTAAAACTGGACTCACAGAAGAGGTTCAAATCATAGAAAGTGAGAGTGTCAGTCCTCTTGCACTTCAGTCGGCATTGTGGCTCTGTATTAAATTCGGATGCAATTTCTGTATTTCATCGTCAATAGGAAGGTGCAAGGTAAACAGTAAACCTGAAGTGAAGCATCGGAATCTAAAACTGGACTCACAGGAGAGGTTGAAATCATACATAGTGAGAGAGACAGTTCTCTTTTACTTAAGTCGGCATTGTGCCTTTTGTATTAAATTCCGATGAAATTTCTGTGTTTCATCGTCAATAAGAAGGTCCAAGGGAAACAGTAAACCTGAAGTGAAGCATCGGAATCGAAAACTGGACTCACAGGAGAGGTTAAAATCATAGAAAGAGAGAGTGACAGTCCTCTTTTACTTATGTCGGCATTGTGACTTTTGTATTAAATTCCGATGGAACTTCTGTGTTTCATCGTCAATAAGAAGTTGCAAGGTATACAGTAAACCTGAAGTGAAGCATCGGAATCTAAAACTGGACTCACAGGAGAGGTTCAAATCATAGAAAGTGAGAGTGTCAGTCCTCTTGTACTTAAGTCGTCATTGTGCCTTTTGTATTAAAATCGGATGCAATTTCTGTTTTCCATCGTCAATAAGAAGGTCCAAAGGATTCAGTAAACCTGAAGTGAAGCATCGGAATCTAAAACTGGACTAACGGGAGAGGTTCAAATCACAGAAAGTGAGAGTGTCAGTCCTCTTTTACTTAAGTGGGCATTCTGCCTTTTGTGTTAAATTCGGATGCAATTTCTGTGTTTCATCGTCAATAAGAAGGTGCAACGTATACAGTAAACCTGAAGTGAAGCATCGGAATCTAAAACTCGACTCACAGGAGAGGTTCAAATCATACAAAGAGAGAGTGACAGTCCTCTTTTACTTAAGTCGGCATTGTGCCTTTTGTATTAAATTCAAATGAAATTTCTGTGTTTCATCGTCAATAAGAAGGTCCAAGGGATACAGTTAACCTGAAGTGAAGCATCGGAATCTAAAACTGGACTCACAGAAGAGGTTCAAATCATAGAAAGGGAGAGGGTCAGTCCTCTTGTACTTAAGTCGGAATTGTGCCTTTTGTATTAAATTCGGATGCAATTTCTGTGTTTCATCGTCAATAAGAAGGTGCAAGGTATACAGTAAACCTGAAGTGAAGCATCAGAATCGAAAACTGGACTCACAGGAGAGGTTAAAATCATAGAAAGAGAGAGTGACAGTCCTCTTTTACTTAAGTCGGCATTGTGCATATTGTATTAAATTCTGTTGAAATTTCTGTGTTTCATCGTCAATAAGAAGGTGCAACGTATACAGTGAACCTGAAGTGAAGTATCGGAATCTAAAACTGGACTCACAGGAGAGGTTCAATTCATAGAAAGGGAAGGTGTCAGTCCTCTTGTAGTTAAGTCGGCATTGTGCCTTTTGTATTAAATCCGGATGCAATTTCTGTGTCTCATCGTCAATAAGAAGGTGCAAGGTATACAGTAAACCTGGAGTGAAGCATCGGAATCTAAAACTGGACTCACAGGAGAGGTTCTAATCATAGAAAGACAGAGGGACAGTCCTCTTTTACTTAAGTCAGCATTGTGCCTTTTGTATTAAATTCCAATGAAATTTCTGTGTTTCATCGTCAATAAGAAGGTCCAAGGGATACAGTAAACCTGAAGTGAAGCATCGGAATCTAAAACTGGACTCACAGAAGAGGTTCAAATCATAGAAAGGGAGAGGGTCAGTCCTCTTGTACTTAAGTCGACATTGTGCCTTTTGTATTAAATTCGGATGCAATTTCTGTGCTTCATCGTCAATAAGAAGGTGCAAGGTATACAGTAAACCTGAAGTGAAGCATCGGAATCTAATACTGGACTCACAGGAGAGGTTCATATCATAGATAGTGAGATTGTCAGTCCTCTTGTACTTAAGTCGGCATTGTGAATTTTGTATTAAATTCCGATGCAATTTCTGTGTTTCATCGTCAATAAGAAGGTGCAAGGTATTCAGTAAACCTGAAGTGAAACATTGGAATCTAAAACTGGACTCACAGGAGAGGTTCAAATCATAGAAAGAGAGAGTGACAGTCCTCTTTTACTTAAGTCGACATTGTGCCTTTTGTATTAAATTCCGATGAAGTTTCTGTGTTTCATCGTCAATAAGAAGGTGCAAGGTATACAGTAAACCTGAAGTAAGGCATCGGAATCTAAAACTGGACTCGCTGGAGGGGTTCAAATCATAGAAAGTGAGAGTGCCAGTCCTCTTGTACTTAAGTCGGCATTGTGCCTTTTGTATTAAATTCGCATGCAATTTCTGTGATCCTTCGTATATAAGAAGGTGCAAGGTATACAGTAAAGATGAAGTGAAGCATCGGAATGTAAAACTGGACTCACAGGAGAGGTTCAAATCATAGAAAGGGATAGCGTCAGTCCTCTTGTACTTAAGTCGGCATTGTGCCTTTTGTATTAAATTTGGATGCAATTTCTGTGTTTCATCGTCAATAAGAAGGGGCAATGTATACAGTAAACCTGAAGTGAAGCATCGGAATCTAAAACTGGACTCACAGGAGAGGTTCAAATCATAGAAAGTGAGAGCGTCCGTCCTCTTGTACTTAAGTCGGCATTGTGCCTCTTGTATTAAAATCGGATGCAATTTCTGTGTGTCATCGTCAATAAGAAGGTGCAAGGTATACAGTAAACCTGAAGTGAAGCATCGGCATCTAAAACTGGACTCACAGGAGAGGTTCAAATCATAGGAAGTGAGAGTGTCAGTCCTCTTGTACTTAAGTCGGCATTGTGCCTTTTGTATTAAATTCCGATGCAATTTCTGTGTTTCATCATCAATAAGAAGGTGCAAGGTATACAGTAAACCTGAAGAGAAGCATCGTAATCTAACACTGGGCTCACAGGAGAGGTTCAAATCAAAGAAACTGACAGTGTCAGTAATCTTGTACTTAAGTCGGCATTGTGCATTTTGTATTAAAAATCGGATGCAATATCTGTTTTCCATCGTCAATAAGAAGGTCCAAAGGATACAGTAAACCTGTAGTGAAGCATCGGAATCCAAAACTGGACTAACGGGAGAGGTTCAAATCACAGAAAGTAAGAGTGTCAGTCCTCTTTTACTTAAGTCAGCATTGTGCCTTTTGTATTAAATTCCAATGAAATTTCTGTGTTTCATCGTCAAAAAGAAGGTCCAAGGGATACAGTAAACCTGAAGTGAAGCATCGGAATCTAAAACTGGACTCACAGAAGAGGTTCAAATCATAGAAAGGAGAGGGTCAGTCCTCTTGTACTTAAGTCGACATTGTGCCTTTTGTATTAAATTCGGATGCAATTTCTGTGCTTCATCGTCAATAAGAAGGTGCAAGGTATACAGTAAACCTGAAGTGAAGCATCGGAATCTAATACTGGACTCACAATAGAGGTTCAAATCATAGATAGTGAGAGTGTCAGTCCTCTTGTACTTAAGTCGGCATTGTGAATTTTGTATTAAATTCCGATGCAATTTATGTGTTTCATCGTCAATAAGAAGGTGCAAGGTATTCAGTAAACCTGAAGTGAAACATCTAAATCTAAAACTGGAATCACAGGAGAGTTTCAAATCATAGAAAGTGAGAGTCTCAGTCCTTTTGTATTTAATTCGGCATTGTGCCTTTTGTATTAAATTCCGATGCTATATCTGTGTCTCATCGTCAATAAGAAGGTGCAAGGTATACAGTAAACCTGGAGTGAAGCAGCGGAATCTAAAACTGGACTCACAGGAGAGGTTCAAATCATAGAAAGAGAGAGTGACAGTCCTTTTTTACTTAAGTCGGCATTGTGCCTTTTGTATTAAATTCCGATGCAATTTCTGTGTTTCATCGTCAATAAGAAGGACCTAGGGATACAATAAACCTAAAGTGAAGCATCGGAATCTAAAACTGGACTCACAGGAGAGGTTCAATTCATAGAAAGGGAAAGTGTCAGTCCTCTTGTACTTAACGCGGCATTGTGCCTTTTGTATTAAATTCGGATGCAATTTCTGTGTTTCATCGTCAATAAGAAGGTGCAAGGTATACAGTAAACCTGAAGTGAAGCATCGGAATCTAAAACTGGACTCACAGGAGAGGTTCAAATCAGAGAAAGTGAGAGTGTCAGTCCTCTTGTACTTAAGTCGGCAATGTGCCTTTTGTATTAAATTCGGATGCATTTTCTGTGTTTCATCGTCAATACGAAGGTGCAAGGTATACAGTAAACCTGAAGTGAAGCATCGGAATCTAAAACTGGACTCACAGGAGAGGTTCAAATCATAGAAAGAGAGAGTGACAGTCCTCTTTTACTTAACTCGACATTGTGCCTTTTGTATTAAATTCCGATGAAATTTCTGTGTTTCATCGTCAATAAGAAGGTGCAAGGTATACAGTAAACCTGAAGTGAAGCATCGGAATCTGAATCTGGACTCACAGGAGGGGTTCAAATCATAGAAAGTGAGAGTGTCAGTCCTCTTGTACTTAAGTCGGCATTGTGCCTTTTGTATTAAATTCGGATGCAATTTCTGTGATCCTTCGTCAATAAGAAGGTGCAAGGTATACAGTAAACCTGAAGTGAAGCATCGTAATCTAAAACTGGACTCACAGGAGAGGTTCAAATCATAGAAAGTGAGAGTGTCAGTCCTCTTGTACTTAAGACGGCATTGTGGCTCTGTATTAAATTCGGATGCAATTTCTGTATTTCATCGTCAATAGGAAGGTGCAAGGTATACAGTAAACCTGAAGTGAAGCATCGGAATCTAAAACTGGACTCACAGGAGAGGTTGAAATCATAGATAGTGAGAGAGACAGTTCTCTTTTACTTAAGTCGGCATTGTGCCTTTTGTATTAAATTCCGATGAAATTTCTGTGTTTCATCGTCAATAAGAAGGTCCAAGGGAAACAGTAAACCTGAAGTGAAGCATCGGAATCGAAAACTGGACTCACAGGAGAGGTTAAAATCATAGAAAGAGAGAGTGACAGTCCTCTTTTACTTATGTCGGCATTGTGCCTTTTGTATTAAATTCGGATGCAATTTCTGTGTTTCATCGTCAATAAGAAGGTGCAAGGTATACAGTAAACCTGAAGTGAAGCATCGGAATCTAAAACTGGACTCACAGGAGAGGTTCAAATCATAGAAAGGGAAAGTGTCAGTCCTCTTGTTCTTAAGTCGGCATTGTGCATTTTGTATCAAATTCGGATGCAATTTCTGTGTTTCATCGTCAATAAGAAGGTGCAAGGTATACAGTAAACCTGAAGTGAAGCATCGGAATCCAAAACTGGACTCACAGGAGAGGTTAAAATCACAGAAAGAGAGAGTGACAGTCCTCTTTTACTTAAGTCGGCATTGTGACTTTTGTATTAAATTCCGATGCAACTTCTGTGTTTCATCGTCAATAAGAAGTTGCAAGGTATACAGAAAAACCTGAAGTGAAGCATCGGAATCTAAAACTGGACTCACAGGAGAGGTTCAAATCATAGAAAGTGAGAGTGTCAGTCCTCTTGTACTTAAGTCGTCATTGTGCCTTTTGTATTAAATTCGGATGCAATTTCTGTTTTCCATCGTCAATAAGAAGGTCCAATGGATTCAGTAAACCTGAAGTGAAGCATCGGAATCTAAAACTGGACTAACCGGAGAGGTTCAAATCACAGAAAGTGAGAGTGTCAGTCCTCTTTTACTTAAGTGGGCATTCTGCCTTTTGTGTTAAATTCGGATGAAATTTCTGTGTTTCATCGTCAATAAGAAGGTGCAACGTATACAGTAAACCTGAAGTGAAGCATCGGAATCTAAAACTCGACTCACAGGAGAGGTTCAAATCATACAAAGAGAGAGTGACAGTCCTCTTTTACTTAAGTCGGCATTGTGCCTTTTGTATTAAATTCAAATGAAATTTCTGTGTTTCATCGTCAATAAGAAGGTCCAAGGGATACAGTTAACCTGAAGTGAAGCATCGGAATCTAAAACTGGACTCACAGAAGAGGTTCAAATCATAGAAAGGGAGAGGGTCAGTCCTCTTGTACTTAAGTCGGAATTGTGCCTTTTGTATTAAATTCGGATGCAATTTCTGTGTTTCATCGTCAATAAGAAGGTGCAAGGTATACAGTAAACCTGTAGTGAAGCAACGGAATCAAAAACTGGACTCACAGGAGAGGTTCAAATCATAGAAAGGGAAAGTGTCAGTCCTCTTGTACTTAAGTCGGCATTGTGCCTTTTGTATTAAAATCGGATGCAATTTCTGTATTTCATCGTCAATAAGAAGGTGCAAGGTATACAGTAAACCTGAAGTGAAGCATCGGAATCGAAAACTGGACTCACAGGAGAGGTTAAAATCATAGAAAGAGAGAGTGACAGTCCTCTTTTACTTAAGTCGGCATTGTGCATATTGTATAAAATTCCGTTGAAATTTCTGTGTTTCATCGTCAATAAGAAGGTGCAACGTATACAGTGAACCTGAAGTGAAGTATCGGAATCTAAAACTGGACTCACAGGAGAGGTTCAATTCATAGAAAGGGAAGGTGTCAGTCCTCTTGTAGTTAAGTCGGCATTGTGCCTTTTGTATTAAGTCCGGATGCAATTTCTGTGTTTCATCGTCAATAAGAAGCTGCAAGGTATACAGTAAACCTGAAGTGAAGCATCGGAATCGAAAACTGGACTCACAGGAGAGGTTAAAATCATAGAAAGGGAAAGTGTCAGTCCTCTTTTACTTAAGTCAGCATTGTGCCTTTTGTATTAAATTCCAATGAAATTTCTGTGTTTCATCGTCAATAAGAAGGTCCAAGGGATACAGTGAACCTGAAGTGAAGCATCGGAATCTAAAACTGGACTCACAGAAGAGGTTCAAATCATAGAAAGGGAGAGGGTCAGTCCTCTTGTACTTAAGTCGACATTGTGCCTTTTGTATTAAATTCGGATGCAATTTCTGTGCTTCATCGTCAATAAGAAGGTGCAAGGTATACAGTAAACCTGAAGTGAAGCATCGGAATCTAATACTGGACTCACAGGAGAGGTTCATATCATAGATAGTGAGATTGTCAGTCCTCTTGTACTTAAGTCGGCATTGTGAATTTTGTATTAAATTCCGATGCAATTTCTGTGTTTCATCGTCAATAAGAAGGTGCAAGGTATTCAGTAAACCTGAAGTGAAACATTGGAATCTAAAACTGGAATCACAGGAGAGTTTCAAATCATAGAAAGTGAGAGTGTCAGTCCTTTTGTCTTTAAGTCGGCATTGTGCCTTTTGTATTAAATTCCGATGCTATATCTGTGTCTCATCGTCAATACGAAGGTGCAAGGTATACAGTAAACCTGGAGTGAAGCATCGGAATCTAAAACTGGACTCACAGGAGAGGTTCAAATCATAGAAAGACAGAGGGACAGTCCTCTTTTACTTAAGTCGGCATTGTGCCTTTTGTATTAAATTCCGATGCAATTTCTGTGTTTCATCGTCAATAAGAAGGACCTAGGGACACAGTAAACCTAAAGTGAAGCATTGGAATCTAAAACTGGACTCACAGGAGAGGTTCAATTCATAGAAAGGGAAAGTGTCAGAACTCTTGTACTTATGTCGGCATTGTGTCTTTTGTATTAAATTCGGATGCAATTTCTGTGTTTCATCGTCAATAAGAAGGTGCAAGTATACAGTAAACCTGAATTGAAGCAACGGAATCTAAAACTGGAATCACAGGAGAGGTTCAAATCATAGAAAGTGAGAGTGTCAGTCCTCTTGTACTGAATTCGGCATTGTGCCTTTTGAATTAAATTCGGAACTATTTCTGTGTTTCATCGTCAATACGAAGGTGCAAGGTATACAGTAAACCTGAAGTGAAGCATCGGAATCTAAAACTGGACTCACAGGAGAGGTTCAAATCATAGAAAGAGAGAGTGACAGTCCTCTTTTACTTAAGTCGACATTGTGCCTTTTGTATTAAATTCCGATGAAGTTTCTGTGTTTCATCGTCAATAAGAAGGTGCAAGGTATACAGTAAACCTGAAGTAAGGCATCGGAATCTAAAACTGGACTCGCTGGAGGGGTTCAAATCATAGAAAGTGAGAGTGCCAGTCCTCTTGTACTTAAGTCGGCATTGTGCCTTTTGTATTAAATTCGCATGCAATTTCTGTGATCCTTCGTATATACGAAGGTGCAAGGTATACAGTAAAGCTGAAGTGAAGCATCGGAATGTAAAACTGGACTCACAGGAGAGGTTCAAATCATAGAAAGTGAGAGTGTCAGTCCTCTTGTACTTAAGTCGGCATTGTGCCTTTTGTATTAAATTCCAATGAAATTTCTGTGTTTCATCGTCAATAAGAAGGTCCAAGGGAAACAGTAAACCTAAAGTGAAGTATCGGAATCTAAAACTGGACACACAGGAGGGGTTCAAATCATAGAAAGGGATAGCGTCAGTCCTCTTGTACTTAAGTCGGCATTGTGCCTTTTGTATTAAATTTGGATGCAATTTCTGTGTTTCATCGTCAATAAGAAGGGGCAATGTATACAGTAAACCTGAAGTGAAGCATCGGAATCTAAAACTGGACTCACAGGAGAGGTTCAAATCAAAGAAAGTGAGAGTGTCAGTCCTCTTGTACTTAAGTCGGCATTGTGCCTCTTGTATTAAAATCGGATGCAATTTCTGTGTGTCATCGTCAATAAGAAGGTGCAAGGTATACAGTAAACCTGAAGTGAAGCATCGGCATCTAAAACTGGACTCACAGGAGAGGTTCAAATCATAGGAAGTGAGAGTGTCAGTCCTGTTGTACTTAAGTCGGCATTGTGCCTTTTGTATTAAATTCCGATGCAATTTCTGTGTTTCATCATCAATAAGAAGGTGCAAGGTATACAGTAAACCTGAAGAGAAGCATCGTAATCTAAAACTGGGCTCACAGGAGAGGTTCAAATCAAAGAAAGTGACAGTGTCAGTACTCTTGTACTTAAGTCGGCATTGTGCCTTTTGTATTAAATTCGGATGCAATTTCTGTTTTCCATCGTCAATAAGAAGGTCCAAAGGATACAGTAAACCTGAAGTGAAGCATCGGAATTAAAAAATGGACTAACGGGAGAGGTTCAAATCACAGAAAGTAAGAGTGTCAGGCCTCTTTTACTTAAGTCAGCATTGTGCCTTTTGTATTAAATTCCAATGAAATTTCAGTGTTTCATCGTCAATAAGAAGGTCCAAGGGATACAGTAAACCTGAAATGAAGCATCGGAATCTAAAACTGGACTCACAGAAGAGGTTCAAATCATAGAAAGGAGAGGGTCAGTCCTCTTGTACTTAAGTCGACATTGTGCCTTTTGTATTAAATTCGGATGCAATTTCTGTGCTTCATCGTCAATAAGAAGGTGCAAGGTATACAGTAAACCTGAAGTGAAGCATCGGAATCTAATACTGGACTCACAATAGAGGTTCAAATCATAGATAGTTAGAGTGTCAGTCCTCTTGTACTTAAGTCGGCATTGTGAATTTTGTATTAAATTCCGATGCAATTTCTGTGTTTCATCGTCAATAAGAAGGTGCAAGGTATTCAGTAAACCTGAAGTGAAACATCTAAATCTAAAACTGGATTCACAGGAGAGTTTCAAATCATAGAAAGTGAGACTCTCAGTCCTTTTGTATTTAAGTCGGCATTGTGCCTTTTGTATTAAATTCCGATGCTATATCTGTGTCTCATCGTCAATAAAAAGGTGCAAGGTATACAGTAAACCTGGAGTGAAGCAGCGGAATCTAAAACTGGACTCACAGGAGAGGTTCAAATCATAGAAAGACAGAGGGACAGTCCTCTTTTACTTAAGTCGGCATTGTGCCTTTTGTATTAAATTCCGATGCAATTTCTGTGTTTCATCGTCAATAAGAAGGACCTAGGGATACAGTAAACCTAAAGTGAAGCATCGGAATGTAAAACTGGACTCACAGGAGAGGTTCAAATCAGAGAAAGTGAGAGTGTCAGTCCTCTTGTACTTAAGTCGGCATTGTGCCTTTTGTATTAAATTCGGATGCATTTTCTGTGTATCATCGTCAATACGAAGGTGCAAGGTATACAGTAAACCTGAAGTGAAGCATCGGAATCTAAAACTGGACTCACAGGAGAGGTTCAAATCATAGAAAGAGAGAGTGACAGTCCTCTTTTACTTAACTCGACATTGTGCCTTTTGTATTAAATTCCGATGAAATTTCTGTGTTTCATCGTCAATAAGAAGGTGCAAGGTATACAGTAAACCTTAAGTGAAGCATCGGAATCTAAAACTGGACTCACAGGAGGGGTTCAAATCATAGAAAGTGAGAGTGTCAGTCCTCTTGTACTGAATTCGGCATTGTGCCTTTTGAATTAAATTCGGAACTATTTCTGTGTTTCATCGTCAATACGAAGGTGCAAGGTATACAGTAAACCTGAAGTGAAGCATCGGAATCTAAAACTGGACTCACAGGAGAGGTTCAAATCATAGAAAGAGAGAGTGACAGTCCTCTTTTACTTAAGTCGACATTGTGCCTTTTGTATTAAATTCCGATGAAGTTTCTGTGTTTCATCGTCAATAAGAAGGTGCAAGGTATACAGTAAACCTGAAGTAAGGCATCGGAATCTAAAACTGGACTCGCTGGAGGGGTTCAAATCATAGAAAGTGAGAGTGCCAGTCCTCTTGTACTTAAGTCGGCATTGTGCCTTTTGTATTAAATTCGCATGCAATTTCTGTGATCCTTCGTATATACGAAGGTGCAAGGTATACAGTAAAGCTGAAGTGAAGCATCGGAATGTAAAACTGGACTCACAGGAGAGGTTCAAATCATAGAAAGTGAGAGTGTCAGTCCTCTTGTACTTAAGTCGGCATTGTGCCTTTTGTATTAAAGTCCAATGAAATTTCTGTGTTTCATCGTCAATAAGAAGGTCCAAGGGAAACAGTAAACCTAAAGTGAAGTATCGGAATCTAAAACTGGACTCACAGGAGAGGTTCAAATCATAGGAAGTGAGAGTGTCAGTCCTGTTGTACTTAAGTCGGCATTGTGCCTTTTGTATTAAATTCCGATGCAATTTCTGTGTTTCATCATCAATAAGAAGGTGCAAGGTATACAGTAAACCTGAAGAGAAGCATCGTAATCTAAAACTGGGCTCACAGGAGAGGTTCAAATCAAAGAAAGTGACAGTGTCAGTGCTCTTGTACTTAAGTCGGCATTGTGCCTTTTGTATTAAATTCGGATGCAATTTCTGTTTTCCATCGTCAATAAGAAGGTCCAAAGGATACAGTAAACCTGAAGTGAAGCATCGGAATTAAAAAATGGACTAACGGGAGAGGTTCAAATCACAGAAAGTAAGAGTGTCAGGCCTCTTTTACTTAAGTCAGCATTGTGCCTTTTGTATTAAATTCCAATGAAATTTCAGTGTTTCATCGTCAATAAGAAGGTCCAAGGGATACAGTAAACCTGAAATGAAGCATCGGAATCTAAAACTGGACTCACAGAAGAGGTTCAAATCATAGAAAGGAGAGGGTCAGTCCTCTTGTACTTAAGTCGACATTGTGCCTTTTGTATTAAATTCGGATGCAATTTCTGTGCTTCATCGTCAATAAGAAGGTGCAAGGTATACAGTAAACCTGAAGTGAAGCATCGGGATCTAATACTGGACTCACAATAGAGGTTCAAATCATAGATAGTTAGAGTGTCAGTCCTCTTGTACTTAAGTCGGCATTGTGAATTTTGTATTAAATTCCGATGCAATTTCTGTGTTTCATCGTCAATAAGAAGGTGCAAGGTATTCAGTAAACCTGAAGTGAAACATCTAAATCTAAAACTGGAATCACAGGAGAGTTTCAAATCATAGAAAGTGAGACTCTCTGTCCTTTTGTATTTAAGTCGGCATTGTGCCTTTTGTATTAAATTCCGATGCTATATCTGTGTCTCATCGTCAATAAGAAGGTGCAAGGTATACAGTAAACCTGGAGTGAAGCAGCGGAATCTAAAACTGGACTCACAGGAGAGGTTCAAATCATAGAAAGACAGAGGGACAGTCCTCTTTTACTTAAGTCGGCATTGTGCCTTTTGTATTAAATTCCGATGCAATTTCTGTGTTTCATCGTCAATAAGAAGGACCTAGGGATACAGTAAACCTAAAGTGAAGCATCGGAATGTAAAACTGGACTCACAGGAGAGGTTCAATTCATAGAAAGGGAAAGTGTCAGTCCTCTTGTACTTAAGACGGCATTGTGCCTTTTGTATTAAATTCGGATGCAATTTCTGTGTTTCATCTTCAATAAGAAGGTGCAAGGTATACAGTAAACCTGAAGTGAAGCATCGGAATCTAAAACTGGACTCACAGGAGAGGTTCAAATCAGAGAAAGTGAGAGTGTCAGTCCTCTTGTACTTAAGTCGGCATTGTGCCTTTTGTATTAAATTCGGATGCATTTTCTGTGTATCATCGTCAATACGAAGGTGCAAGGTATACAGTAAACCTGAAGTGAAGCATCGGAATCTAAAACTGGACTCACAGGAGAGGTTCAAATCATAGAAAGAGAGATTGACAGTCCTCTTTTACTTAACTCGACATTGTGCCTTTTGTATTAAATTCCGATGAAATTTCTGTGTTTCATCGTCAATAAGAAGGTGCAAGGTATACAGTAAACCTTAAGTGAAGCATCGGAATCTAAAACTGGACTCACAGGAGGGGTTCAAATCATAGAAAGTGAGAGTGTCAGTCCTCTTGTACTGAATTCGGCATTGTGCCTTTTGAATTAAATTCGGAACTATTTCTGTGTTTCATCGTCAATACGAAGGTGCAAGGTATACAGTAAACCTGAAGTGAAGCATCGGAATCTAAAACTGGACTCACAGGAGAGGTTCAAATCATAGAAAGAGAGAGTGACAGTCCTCTTTTACTTAAGTCGACATTGTGCCTTTTGTATTAAATTCCGATGAAGTTTCTGTGTTTCATCGTCAATAAGAAGGTGCAAGGTATACAGTAAACCTGAAGTAAGGCATCGGAATCTAAAACTGGACTCGCTGGAGGGGTTCAAATCATAGAAAGTGAGAGTGCCAGTCCTCTTGTACTTAAGTCGGCATTGTGCCTTTTGTATTAAATTCGCATGCAATTTCTGTGATCCTTCGTATATACGAAGGTGCAAGGTATACAGTAAAGCTGAAGTGAAGCATCGGAATGTAAAACTGGACTCACAGGAGAGGTTCAAATCATAGAAAGTGAGAGTGTCAGTCCTCTTGTACTTAAGTCGGCATTGTGCCTTTTGTATTAAATTCCAATGAAATTTCTGTGTTTCATCGTCAATAAGAAGGTCCAAGGGAAACAGTAAACCTAAAGTGAAGTATCGGAATCTAAAACTGGACACACAGGAGGGGTTCAAATCATAGAAAGGGATAGCGTCAGTCCTCTTGTACTTAAGTCGGCATTGTGCCTTTTGTATTAAATTTGGATGCAATTTCTGTGTTTCATCGTCAATAAGAAGGGGCAATGTATACAGTAAACCTGAAGTGAAGCATCGGAATCTAAAACTGGACTCACAGGAGAGGTTCAAATCAAAGAAAGTGAGAGTGTCAGTCCTCTTGTACTTAAGTCGGCATTGTGCCTCTTGTATTAAAATCGGATGCAATTTCTGTGTGTCATCGTCAATAAGAAGGTGCAAGGTATACAGTAAACCTGAAGTGAAGCATCGGCATCTAAAACTGGACTCACAGGAGAGGTTCAAATCATAGGAAGTGAGAGTGTCAGTCCTGTTGTACTTAAGTCGGCATTGTGCCTTTTGTATTAAATTCCGATGCAATTTCTGTGTTTCATCATCAATAAGAAGGTGCAAGGTATACAGTAAACCTGAAGAGAAGCATCGTAATCTAAAACTGGGCTCACAGGAGAGGTTCAAATCAAAGAAAGTGACAGTGTCAGTACTCTTGTACTTAAGTCGGCATTGTGCCTTTTGTATTAAATTCGGATGCAATTTTTGTTTTCCATCGTCAATAAGAAGGTCCAAAGGATACAGTAAACCTGAAGTGAAGCATCGGAATTAAAAAATGGACTAACGGGAGAGGTTCAAATCACAGAAAGTAAGAGTGTCAGGCCTCTTGTACTTAAGTCTGCATTGTGCCTTTTGTATTAAATTCCAATGAAATTTCAGTGTTTCATCGTCAATAAGAAGGTCCAAGGGATACAGTAAACCTGAAATGAAGCATCGGAATCTAAAACTGGACTCACAGAAGAGGTTCAAATCATAGAAAGGAGAGGGTCAGTCCTCTTGTACTTAAGTCGACATTGTGCCTTTTGTATTAAATTCGGATGCAATTTCTGTGCTTCATCGTCAATAAGAAGGTGCAAGGTATACAGTAAACCTGAAGTGAAGCATCGGAATCTAATACTGGACTCACAATAGAGGTTCAAATCATAGATAGTTAGAGTGTCAGTCCTCTTGTACTTAAGTCGGCATTGTGAATTTTGTATTAAATTCCGATGCAATTTCTGTGTTTCATCGTCAATAAGAAGGTGCAAGGTATTCAGTAAACCTGAAGTGAAACATCTAAATCTAAAACTGGAATCACAGGAGAGTTTCAAATCATAGAAAGTGAGACTCTCAGTCCTTTTGTATTTAAGTCGGCATTGTGCCTTTTGTATTAAATTCCGATGCTATGTCTGTGTCTCATCGTCAATAAGAAGGTGCAAGGTATACAGTAAACCTGGAGTGAAGCAGCGGAATCTAAAACTGGACTCACAGGAGAGGTTCAAATCATAGAAAGACAGAGGGACAGTCCTCTATTACTTAAGTCGGCATTGTGCCTTTTGTATTAAATTCCGATGCAATTTCTGTGTTTCATCGTCAATAAGAAGGACCTAGGGATACAGTAAACCTAAAGTGAAGCATCGGAATGTAAAACTGGACTCACAGGAGAGGTTCAATTCATAGAAAGGGAAAGTGTCAGTCCTCTTGTACTTAAGACGGCATTGTGCCTTTTGTATTAAATTCGGATGCAATTTCTGTGTTTCATCGTCAATAAGAAGGTGCAAGGTATACAGTAAACCTGAAGTGAAGCATCGGAATCTAAAACTGGACTCACAGGAGAGGTTCAAATCAGAGAAAGTGAGAGTGTCAGTCCTCTTGTACTTAAGTCGGCATTGTGCCTTTTGTATTAAATTCGGATGCATTTTCTGTGTATCATCGTCAATAAGAAGGTGCAAGGTATACAGTAAACCTGAAGTGAAGCATCGGAATCTAAAACTGGACTCACAGGAGAGGTTCAAATCATAGAAAGAGAGAGTGACAGTCCTCTTTTACTTAACTCGACATTGTGCCTTTTGTATTAAATTCCGATGAAATTTCTGTGTTTCATCGTCAATAAGAAGGTGCAAGGTATACAGTAAACCTTAAGTGAAGCATCGGAATCTAAAACTGGACTCACAGGAGGGGTTCAAATCATAGAAAGTGAGAGTGTCAGTCCTCTTGTACTTAAGTCGGCATTGTGCCTTTTGTATTAAATTCGGATGCAATTTCTGTGATCCTTCGTCAATAAGAAGGTGCAAGGTATATAGTAAACCTGAAGTGAAGCATCGGAATCTAAAACTGGACTCACAGGAGTGGTTCAAATCATAGAAAGTGAGAGTGTCAGTCCTCTTGTACTTAAGTCGGCATTGTGGCTCTGTATTAAATTCGGATGCAATTTCTGTATTTCATCGTCAATAGGAAGGTGCAAGGTATACAGTAAACCTGAAGTGAAGCATCGGAATCTAAAACTGGACTCACAGGAGAGGTTGAAATCATAGACAGTGAGAGAGACAGTTCTCTTTTACTTAAGTCGGCATTGTGCCTTTTGTATTAAATTCCGATGAAATTTCTGTGTTTCATCGTCAATAAGAAGGTCCAAGGGAAACAGTAAATCTGATGTGAAGTATCGGAATCTAAAACTGGACACACAGGAGGGGTTCAAATCATAGAAAGGAAGAGCGTCAGTCCTCTTGTACTTAAGTCGGCATTGTGCCTTTTGTATTAAATTTGGATGCAATTTCTGTGTTTCATCGTCAATAAGAAGGGGCAGAGTATACAGTAAACCTGAAGTGAAGCATCGGAATCTAAAACTGGACTCACAGGAGAGGTTCAAATCATAGAAAGTGAGAGTGTCAGTCCTCTTGTACGTAAGTCGGCATTGTGCCTCTTGTATTAAATTCGGATGCAATTTCTGTGTGTCATCGTCAATAAGAAGGTGCAAGGTATACAGTAAACCTGAAGTGAAGCATCGGCATTTAAAACTGGACTCACAGGAGAGGTTCAAATCATAGGAAGTGAGTCAGTCCTCTTGTACTTAAGTCGGCATTGTGCCTTTTGTATTTAATTCCGATGCAATTTCTGTGTTTCATCATCAATAAGAAGGTGCAAGGTATACAGTAAACCTGAAGTGAAGCATCTGAATCAAAAACTGGACTCACAGGAGAGGTTCAAATCATAGAAAGTGAGAGTGTCAGTCCTCTTGTACTTAAGTCGGCATTGTGCCTTTTGTATTAAATTCGGATGCAATTTCTGTTTTCCATCATCAATAAGAAGGTCCAAAGGATACAGTAAACCTGAAGTGAAGCATCGGAATCCAAAACAGGACTAACGGGACAGGTTCAAATCACAGAAAGTGAGAGTGTCAGTCCTCTTATACTTTAGTCAGCATTGTGCCTTTTGTATTAAATTCCAATGAAATTTCTGTGTTTCATCGTCAATAAGAAGGTCCAAGGGATACAGTAAACCTGAATAGAAGCATCGGAATCTAAAACTGGACTCACAGGAGAGGTTCAATTCATAGAAAGGGAAAGTGTCTGTCCTTTTGTATTTAAGTCGTCATTGTGCCGTTTGTATTAAATTCCGATGCTATTTCTGTGTTTCATCGTCAATAAGAAGGTGCAAGGTATACAGTAAACCTGGAGTGAAGCATCGGAATCTAAAACTGGACTCACAGGAGAGGTTCAAATTATAGAAAGAGAGAGTGACAGTCCTCTTTTACTTAAGTCGGCATTGTGCCTTTTGTATTATATTCCGATGAAATTTCTGTGTTTCATCGTCAATAAGAAGGCCCTAGGGATACAGTAAACCTGAAGAGATGCATCGGAATCTAAAAGTGGACTCACAGGAGAGGTTCAAATCATAGAAAGGGAAAGTGTCAGTCCTCTTGTACTTAAGTCGGCATTGTGCCTTTTGTATTAAATTCGGGCGCAATTTCTGTGTTTCATCGTCAATAAGAAGGTGCAAGGTATACAGTAAACCTGAAGTGAAGCATCTGAATCAAAAACTGGACTCACAGGAGAGGTTCAAATCATAGAAAGTGAGAGTGTCAGTCCTCTTGTACTTAAGTCGACATTGTGCCTTTTGTATTAAATTCGGATGCAATTTCTGTGCTTCATCGTCAATAAGAAGGTGCAAGGTATACAGTAAACCTGAAGTGAAGCATCGGAATCTAATACTGGACTCACAATAGAGGTTCAAATCATAGATAGTTAGAGTGTCAGTCCTCTTGTACTTAAGACGGCATTGTGAATTTTGTATTAAATTCCGATGCAATTTCTGTGTTTCATCGTCAATAAGAAGGTGCAAGGTATTCAGTAAACCTGAAGTGAAACATCTAAATCTAAAACTGGAATCACAGGAGAGTTTCAAATCATAGAAAGTGAGACTCTCAGTCCTTTTGTATTTAAGTCGGCATTGTGCCTTTTGTATTAAATTCCGATGCTATATCTGTGTCTCATCGTCAATAAGAAGGTGGAAGGTATTCAGTAAACCTGAAGTGAAACATCAAAATCTAAAACTGGAATCACAGGAGAGTTTCAAATCATAGAAAGTGAGAGTCTCAGTCCTTTTGTATTTAAGTCGGCATTGTGCCTTTTGTATTAAATTCCGATGCTATATCTGTGTCTCAACGTCAATAAGAAGATGCAAGGTACACAGTAAACCTGGAGTGAGGCAGCGGAATCTAAAACTGGACTCACAGGAGAGGTTCAAATCATAGAAAGACGGAGGGACAGTCCTCTTTTACTTAAGTCGGCATTGTGCCTTTTGTATTAAATTTGGATGCAATTTCTGTGTTTCATCGTTAATAAGAAGGTGCAAGGTATACAGTAAACCTGAAGTGAAGCATCGGCATTTAAAACTGGACTCACAGGAGAGGTTCAAATCATAGGAAGTGAGTCAGTCCTCTTGTACTTAAGTCGGCATTGTGCCTTTTGTATTTAATTCCGATGCAATTTCTGTGTTTCATCATCAATAAGAAGGTGCAAGGTATACAGTAAACCTGGAGTGAAGCATCGGAATCTAAAACTGGACTCACAGAAGAGGTTCAAATCATAGAAAGGGAGAGGGTCAGTCCTTTTGTATTTAAGTCGGCATTGTGCCTTTTGTATTAAATTCCGATGCTATATCTGTGTCTCATCGTCAATAAGAAGGTGCAAGGTATACAGTAAACCTGGAGTGATGCAGCGGAATCTAAACCTGGACTCACAGGAGAGGTTCAAATCATAGAAAGACAGAGCGACAGTCCTCTTTTACTTAAGTCGGCATTGTGCCTTTTGTATTAAATTCCGATGCAATTTCTGTGTTTCATCGTCAATAAGAAGGACCTAGGGATACAGTAAACCTAAAGTGAAGCATCGGAATCTAAAACTGGACTCACAGGAGAGGTTCAATTCATAGAAAGGGAAAGTGTCTGTCCTTTTGTATTTAAGTCGTCATTGTGCCGTTTGTATTAAATTCCGATGCTATTTCTGTGTTTCATCGTCAATAAGAAGGTGCAAGGTATACAGTAAACCTGGAGTGAAGCATCGGAATCTAAAACTGGACTCACAGGAGAGGTTCAAATTATAGAAAGAGAGAGTGACAGTCCTCTATTACTTAAGTCGGCATTGTGCCTTTTGTATTATATTCCGATGAAATTTCTGTGTTTCATCGTCAATAAGAAGGCCCTAGGGATACAGTAAACCTGAAGTGAAGCATCGGAATCTAAAACTGGACTCACAGGAGAGGTACAAATCATAGAAAGGGAAAGTGTCAGTCCCCTTGTACTTAAGTCAGCATTGTGAATTTTGAATTAAATTCGGATGCAATTTCTGTGTTTCATCGTCAATAAGAAGGTGCAAGGTATACAGTAAACCTGAAGTGAAGCATCGGAATCTAAAACTGGACTCACAGGAGAGGTTCAAATCAGAGAAAGTGAGAGTGTCAGTCCTCTTGTACTTAAGTCGGCATTGTGCCTTTTGTATTAAATTCGGATGCATTTTCTGTGTTTAATCGTCAATACGAAGGTGAAAGGTATCCAGTAAACCTGAAGTGAAGCTTCGGAATCTAAAACTGGACTCACAGGAGAGGTTCAAATCATAGAAAGAGAGTGTGACAGTCCTCTTTTACTTAACTCGACATTGTGCCTTTTGTATTAAATTCGGATGCAATTTCTGTGATCCTTCGTCAATAAGAAGGTGCAAGGTATACAGTAAACCTGAAGTGAAGCATCGGAATCTAAAACTGGACTCACAGGAGAGGTTCAAATCATAGAAAGTGAGAGTGTCAGTCCTCTTGTACTTAAGTCGGCATTGTGGCTCTGTATTAAATTCGGATGCAATTTCTGTATTTCATCGTCAATAGGAAGGTGCAAGGTATACAGTAAACCTGAAGTGAAGCATCGGAATCTAAAACTGGACTCACAGGAGAGGTTGAAATCATAGATAGTGAGAGAGACAGTTCTCTTTTACTTAAGTCGTCATTGTGCCTTTTGTATTAAATTCCGATGAAATTTCTGTGTTTCATCGTCAATAAGAAGGTCCAAGGGAAACAGTAAACCTGATGTGAAGTATCGGAATCTAAAACTGGACACACAGGAGGGGTTCAAATCATAGAAAGGGAGAGCGTCAGTCCTCTTGTACTTAAGTCGGCATTGTGCCTTTTGTATTAAATTTGGATGCAATTTCTGTGTTTCATCGTCAATAAGAAGGGGCAAGGTATACAGTAAATCTGAAGTGAAGCATCGGAATCTAAAACTGGACTCACAGGAGAGGTTCAAATCATAGAAAGTGAGAGTGTCAGTCCTCTTGTACGTAAGTCGGCATTGTGCCTCTTGTATTAAATTCGGATGCAATTTCTGTGTGTCATCGTCAATAAGAAGGTGCAAGGTATACAGTAAACCTGAAGTGAAGCATCGGCATTTAAAACTGGACTCACAGGAGAGGTTCAAATCATAGGAAGTGAGTCAGTCCTCTTGTACTTAAGTCGGCATTGTGCCTTTTGTATTTAATTCCGATGCAATTTCTGTGTTTCACCATCAATAAGAAGGTGCAAGGTATACAGTAAACCTGAAGTGAAGCATCTGAATCTAAAACTGGACTCACAGGAGAGGTTCAAATCATAGCAAGTGAGAGTGTCAGTCCTCTTGTACTTAAGTCGGCATTGTGCCTTTTGTATTAAATTCGGATGCAATTTCTGTTTTCCATCGTCAATAAGAAGGTCCAAAGGATACAGTAAACCTGAAGTGAAGCATCGGAATCCAAAACAGGACTAACGGGACAGGTTCAAATCACAGAAAGTGAGAGTGTCAGTCCTCTTTTACTTAAGTCAGCATTGTGCCTTTTGTATTAAATTCCAATGAAATTTCTGTGTTTCATCGTCAATAAGAAGGTCCAAAGGATACAGTAAACCTGAATAGAAGCATCGGAATCTAAAACTGGACTCACAGAAGAGGTTCAAATCATAGAAAGGGAGAGGGTCAGTCCTTTTGTATTTAAGTCGGCATTGTGCCTTTTGTATTAAATTCCGATGCTATATCTGTGTCTCATCGTCAATATGAAGGTGCAAGTTATACAGTAAACCTGGAGTGAAGCAGCGGAATCTAAACCTGGACCCACAGGAGAGGTTCAAATCATAGAAAGACAGAGGGACAGTCCTCTTTTACTTAAGTCGGCATTGTGCCTTTTGTATTAAATTCCGATGCAATTTCTGTGTTTCATCGTCAATAAGAAGGACCTAGGGATACAGTAAACCTAAAGTGAAGCATCGGAATCTAAAACTGGACTCACAGGAGAGGTTCAATTCATAGAAAGGGAAAGTGTCTCTCCTTTTGTATTTAAGTCGTCATTGTGCCGTTTGTATTAAATTCCGATGCTATTTCTGTGTTTCATCGTCAATAAGAAGGTGCAAGCTATACAGTAAACCTGGAGTGAAGCATCGGAATCAAAAACTGGACTCACAGGAGAGGTTCAAATTATAGAAAGAGAGAGTGACAGTCCTCTTTTACTTAAGTCGGCATTGTGCCTTTTGTATTATATTCCGATGAAATTTCTGTGTTTCATCGTCAATAAGAAGGCCCTAGGGATACAGTAAACCTGAAGTGATGCATCGGAATCTAAAACTGGACTCACAGGAGAGGTTCAAATCATAGAAAGGGAAAGTGTCAGTCCTCTTGTACTTAAGTCGCCATTGTGCCTTTTGTATTAAATTCGGGTGCAATTTCTGTGTTTCATCGTCAATAAGAAGGAGCAAGGTATACAGTAAACCTGAAGTGAAGCATCGGAATCGAAAACTGGACTCGCAGGAGAGGTTAAAATCAAAGAAAGAGAGAGTGACAGTCCTCTTTTACTTAAGTCGGCATTGTGCATATTGTATTAAATTACGTTGAAATTTCTGTGTTTCATCGTCGATAAGAAGGTGCAAGGTATACAGTAAACCTGAAGTGAAGCATCGGAATCGAAAACTGGACTCACAGGAGAGGTTAAAATCATAGAAAGAGAGAGTGACAGTCCTCTTTTACTTAAGTCGGCATTGTGCCATTTGTATTAATTTCCGTTGAAACTTCTGTGTTTCATCGTCAATAAGAAGGTGCAAGGTATACAGTAAACCTGAAGTGAAGCATCGGAATCTAAAACTGGACTCACAGGAGAGGTTCAAATCATAGAAAGGGAAAGTGTCAGTCCTCTTGTCCTTAAGTCGGCATTGTGCATTTTGTATCAAATTCGGATGCAATTTCTGTGTTTCATCGTCAATAAGAAGTAGCAAGGTATACAGTAAACCTGAAGTGAAGCATCGGAATCCAAAACTGGACTCACAGGAGAGGTTAAAATCATAGAAAGAGAGAGTGACAGTCCTCTTTTACTGAAGTCGGCATTGTGCCTTTTGTATTAAATTCCGATGCAACTTCTGTGTTTCATCGTCAATAAGAAGGTGCAAGGTATACAGTAAACCTGAAGTGAAGCATCGGAATCTAAAACTGGAATCACAGGAGAGGTTCAAATAATAGAAAGGTAGAGTGTCAGTCCCCTTGTACTTAAGTCGACATTGTGCCTTTTGATTTTAATTCCGATGCAATTTTTGTGTTTCATCGTCAATAAGAAGGTGCAAGGTATACAGTAAACCTGGAGTGAAGCATCGGAATCTAAAACTGGAATCACAGGAGAGGTTCAAATCATAGGAAGTGAGAGTGTCAGTCCTCTTGTACTTAAGTCGGCATTGTGCCTTTTGTAATAAATTCCGATGCAATTTCTGTGTTTCATCGTCAATAAGAAGGTGCAAGGTATACAGTAAACCTGAAGTGAAGCATCGGAATCGAAAACTGGACTCGCAGGAGAGGTTAAAATCAAAGAAAGAGAGAGTGACAGTCCTCTTTTACTTATGTCAGCATTGTGCATATTGTATTAAATTACGTTGAAATTTCTGTGTTTCATCGTCGATAAGAAGGTGCAAGGTATACAGTAAACCTGAAGTGAAGCATCGGAATCTAAAACTGGACTCACAGGAGAGGTACAAATCATAGAAAGGGAAAGTGTCAGTCCCCTTGTACTTAAGTCCGCATTGTGAATTTTGAATTAAATTCGGATGCAATTTCTGTGTTTCATCGTCAATAAGAAGGTGCAAGGTATACAGTAAACCTGAAGAGAAGCATCGGAATCTAAAACTGGACTCACAGGAGAGGTTCAAATCAGAGAAAGTGAGAGTGTCAGTCCTCTTGTACTTAAGTCGGCATTGTGCCTTTTGTATTAAATTCGGATGCATTTTCTGTGTTTCATCGTCAATACGAAGGTGCAACGTATCCAGTAAACCTGAAGTGAAGCTTCGGAATCTAAAACTGGACTCACAGGAGAGGTTCAAATCATAGAAAGAGAGTGTGACAGTCCTCTTTTACTTAACTCGACATTGTGCCTTTTGTATTAAATTCGGATGCAATTTCTGTGATCCTTCGTCAATAAGAAGGTGCAAGGTATACAGTAAACCTGAAGTGAAGCATCGGAATCTAAAACTGGACTCACAGGATAGGTTCAAATCATAGAAAGTGAGAGTGTCAGTCCTCTTGTACTTAAGTCGGCATTGTGGCTCTGTATTAAATTCGGATGCAATTTCTGTATTTCATCGTCAATAGGAAGGTGCAAGGTATACAGTAAACCTGAAGTGAAGCATCGGAATCTAAAACTGGACTCACAGGAGAGGTTGAAATCATAGATAGTGAGAGAGACAGTTCTCTTTTACTTAAGTCGGCATTGTGCCTTTTGTATTAAATTCCGATGAAATTTCTGTGTTTCATCGTCAATAAGAAGGTCCAAGGGAAACAGTAAACCTGATGTGAAGTATCGGAATCTAAAACTGGACTCACAGGAGAGGTTAAAATCATAGAAAGAGAGAGTGACAGTCCTCTTTTACTGAAGTCGGCATTGTGCCTTTTGTATTAAATTCCGATGCAACTTCTGTGTTTCATCGTCAATAAGAAGGTGCAAGGTATACAGTAAACCTGGAGTGAAGCATCGGAATCAAAAACTGGACTCACAGGAGAGGTTCAAATTATAGAAAGAGAGAGTGACAGTCCTCTTTTACTTAAGTCGGCATTGTGCCTTTTGTATTAAATTCGGGTGCAATTTCTGTGTTCATCGTCAATAAGAAGGTGCAAGGTATACAGTGAACCTGAAGTGAAGCATCGGAATCGAAAACTGGACTCGCAGGAGAGGTTAAAATCAAAGAAAGAGAGAGTGACAGTCCTCTTTTACTTAAGTCGGCATTGTGCATATTGTATTAAATTACGTTGAAATTTCTGTGTTTCATCGTCGATAAGAAGGTGCAAGGTATACAGTAAACCTGAAGTGAAGCATCGGAATCGAAAACTGGACTCACAGGAGAGGTTAAAATCATAGAAAGAGAGAGTGACAGTCCTCTTTTACTTAAGTCGGCATTGTGCCATTTGTATTAATTTCCGTTGAAACTTCTGTGTTTCATCGTCAATAAGAAGGTGCAAGGTATACAGTAAACCTGAAGTGAAGCATCGGAATCTAAAACTTGACTCACAGGAGAGGTTCAAATCATAGAAAGGAAAAGTGTCAGTCCTCTTGTTCTTAAGTCGGCATTGTGCATTTTGTATCAAATTCGGATGCAATTTCTGTGTTTCATCGTCAATAAGAAGGAGCAAGGTATACAGTAAACCTGAAGTGAAGCATCGGAATCCAAAACTGGACTCACAGGAGAGGTTAAAATCATAGAAAGAGAGAGTGACAGTCCTCTTTTACTGAAGTCGGCATTGTGCCTTTTTGTATTAAATTCCGATGCAACTTCTGTGTTTCAACGTCAATAAGAAGGTGCAAGGTATACAGTAAACCTGAAGTGAAGCATCGGAATCTAAAACTGGAATCACAGGAGAGGTTCAAATAATAGAAAGGTAGAGTGTCAGTCCCCTTGTACTTAAGTCGACATTGTGCCTTTTGATTTTAATTCCGATGCAATTTTTGTGTTTCATCGTCAATAAGAAGGTGCAAGGTATACAGTAAACCTGGAGTGAAGCATCGGAATCTAAAACTGGAATCACAGGAGAGGTTCAAATCATAGGAAGTGAGAGTGTCAGTCCTCTTGTACTTAAGTCGGCATTGTGCCTTTTGTATTAAATTCCGATGCAATTTCTGTGTTTCATCGTCAATAAGAAGGTGCAAGGTATACAGTAAACCTGAAGTGAAGCATCGGAATCTAAAACTCGACTCACAGGAGAGGTTCAAATCATACAAAGAGAGAGTGACAGTCCTCTTTTACTTAAGTCGGCATTGTGCCTTTTGTATTAAATTCGGATGCAATTTCTGTGTTTCATCGTCAATAAGAAGGTCCAAGGGATACAGTAAACCTGAAGTGAAGCATCGGAATCTAAAACTGGACTCACAGAAGAGGTTCAAATCATAGAAAGGGAGAGGGTCAGTCCTCTTGTACTTAAGTCGGAATTGTGCCTTTTGTATTAAATTCGGATGCCATTTCTGTGTTTCATCGTCAATAAGAAGGTGCAAGGTATACAGTAAACCTCTAGTGAAGCAACGGAATCTAAAACTGGACTCTCAGGAGAGGTTCAAAACATAGAAAGGGAAAGTGTCTGTCATCTTGTACTTAAGTCGGCATTGTGCCTTTTGTATTAAATTCGGATGCAATTTCTGTGTTTCATCGTCAATAAGAAGGTGCAAGGTATACAGTAAACCTGAAGTGAAGCATCGGAATCGAAAACTGGACTCACAGGAGAGGTTCAAATCATAGAAAGAGAGAGTGACAGTCCTCTTTTACTTAAGTCGGCAGTGTGCATATTGTATTAAATTCCGATGAAATTTCTGTGTTTCATCGTCAATAAGAAGGTGCAAGGTATACAGTGAACCTGAAGTAAAGTATTGGAATCTAAAACTGGACTCACAGGAGAGGTTCAAATCATAGAAAGGGAAAGTGTCAGTCCTCTTTTAGTTAAGTCGTCATTGTGCCTTTTGTATTAAATCCGGATGCAATATCTGTGTTTCATCGTCAATAAGAAGCTGCAAGGTATACAGTAAACCTGAAGTGAAGCATCGGAATCGAAAACTGGACTCACAGGAGAGGTTAAAATCATAGAAAGGGAAAGTGTCAGTCCTCTTTTACTTAAGTCAGCATTGTGCCTTTTGTATTAAATTCCGTTGAAATTTCTGTGTTTCATCGTCAATAAGAAGGTCCAAGGGATACAGTAAACCTGAACTGAAGCATCGGAATCTAAAACTGGACTCACAGAAGAGATTCAAATCATAGAAAGGGAGAGGGTCAGTCCTCTTGTACTTAAGTCGACATTGTGCCTTTTGTATTAAATTCGGATGCAATTTCTGTGCTTCATCGTCAATAAGAAGGTGCAAGGTATACAGTAAACCTGAAGTGAAGCATCGGAATCTAATACTGGACTCACAGGAGGGGTTCAAATCATAGATAGTGAGATTGTCAGTCCTCTTGTACTTAAGTCGGCATTGTGAATTTTGTATTAAATTCCGATGCAATTTCTGTGTTTCATCGTCAATAAGAAGGTGCAAGGTATTCAGTAAACCTGAAGTGAAACATCGGAATCTAAAACTGGAATCACAGGAGAGTTTCAAATCATAGAAAGTGAGAGTGTCAGTCCTTTTGTCTTTAAGTCGGCATTGTGCCTTTTGTATTAAATTCCGATGCTATATCTGTGTCTCATCGTCAATAAGAAGGTGCAGGGTATACAGTAAAACTGGAGTGAAGCATCGGAATCTAAAACTGGACTCACAGGAGAGGTTCAAATCATAGAAAGACAGAGGGACAGTCCTCTTTTACTTAAGTCGGCATTGTGCCTTTTGTATTAAATTCCGATGCAATTTCTGTGTTTCATCGTCAATAAGAAGGACCTAGGGATACAGAAACCTAAAGTGAAGCATCGGAATCTAAAACTGGACTCACAAGGGAGGTTCAATTCATAGAAAGGAAAGTGTCAGTTCTCTTGTACTTATGTCGGCATTGTGCCTTTTGTATTAAATTCGGATGCAATTTCTGTGTTTCGTCGTCAATAAGAAGGTGCAAGGTATACAGTAAACCAGAATTGAAGCATCGGAATCTAAAACTGGAATCACAGGAGAGGTTCAAATCATAGAAAGTGAGAGTGTCAGTCCTCTTGTACTTAAGTCGGCATTGTGCCTCTGTATTAAATTCGGATGCAATTTCTGTATTTCATCGTCAATAAGAAGGTGCAAGGTATACAGTAAACCTGAAGTGAAGCATCGGAATCTAAAACTGGACTCACAGGAGAGGTTCAAATCATAGATAGTGAGAGTGACAGTTCTCTTTTACTTAATTCGGCATTGTGCCTTTTGTATTAAATTCCGATGAAATTACTGTGTTTCATCGTCAATAAGATGGTCCAAGGGAAACAGTAAACCTGAAGTGAAGTATCGGAATCTAAAACTGGACACACAGGAGGGGTTCAAATCATAGAAAGGGATAGCGTCAGTCCTCTTGTACTTAAGTCGGCATTGGGCCTTTTGTATTAAATTTGGATGCAATTTCTGTGTTTCATCGTCAATAAGAAGGGGCAAGGTATACAGTAAACCTGAAGTGAAGCATCGGAATCTAAAACTGGACTCACAGGAGAGGTTCAAATCATAGAAAGTGAGAGTGTCAGTCCTCTTGTACTTAAGTCGGCATTGTGCCTCTTGTATTAAATTCGGATGCAATTTCTGTGTGTCATCGTCAATAAGAAGGTGCAAGGTGTACAGTAAACCTGAAGTGAAGCATCGGCATCTAAAACTGGACTCACAGGAGAGGTTCAAATCATAGGAAGTGAGAGTGTCAGTCCTCTTGTACTTAAGTCGGCATTGTGCCTTTTGTATTAAATTCCGATGCAATTTCTGTGTTTCATCATCAATAAGAAGGTGCTAGGTATACAGTAAACCTGAAGTGAAGCATCGGAATCTAAAACTGGGCTCACAGGAGAGGTTCAAATCAAAGAAAGTGAGAGTGTCAGTCCTCTTGTACTTAAGTCGGCATTGTGCCTTTTGTTATTAAATTCGGATGCAATTTCTGTTTTCCATCGTCAATACGAAGGTCCAAAGGATACAGTAAACCTGAAGTGAAGCATCGGAATCTAAAACTGGACTCACAGAAGAGGTTCAAATCATAGAAAGGGAGAGGGTCAGTCCTCTTGTACTTAAGTCGACATTGTTCCTTTTGTATTAAATTCCGATGCAATTTCTGTGTTTCATCGTCAAGAAGAAGGTGCAAGGTATACAGTAAACCTGAAGTGAAGCATCGGAATCTAAAACTCGACTCACAGGAGAGGTTCAAATCATACAAAGAGAGAGTGACAGTCCTCTTTTACTTAAGTCAGCATTGTGCCTTTTGTATTAAATTCCAATGAAATTTCTGTGTTTCATCGTCAATAAGAAGGTCCAAGGGATACAGTAAACCTTAAGTGAAGTATCGGAATCTAAAACTGGACTCACAGGAGAGGTTCAAATCATAGAAAGGGAAAGTGTCAGTCCTCTTGTAGTTAAGTCGGCATTGTGCCTTTTGTATTAAATCCCGATGCAATTTCTGTGTTTCATCGTCAATAAGAAGCTGCAAGGTATACAGTAAACCTGAAGTGAAGCATCGGAATCCAAAACTGGACTCACAGGAGAGGTTAAAATCATAGAAAGGGAAAGGGTCAGTCCTCTTTTACTTAAGTCAGCATTGTGAGTTTTGTATTAAATTCCAATGAAATTTCTGTGTTTCATCGGCAATAAGAAGGTCCAAGGGATACAGTAAACCTGAAGTGAAGCATCGGAATCTAAAACTGGACTCACAGAAGAGGTTCAAATCATAGAAAGGGAGAGGGTCAGTCCTCTTGTACTTAAGTCGGCATTGTGCCTCTGTATTAAATTCGGATGCAATTTCTGTATTTCATCGTCAATAAGAAGGTGCAAGGTATATAGTAAACCTGAAGTGAAGCATCGGAATCTAAAACTGGACTCACAGGAGAGGTTCAAATCATAGATAGTGAGAGTGACAGTTCTCTTTTACTTAATTCGGCATTGTGCCTTTTGTATTAAATTCCGATGAAATTTCTGTGTTTCATCGTCAATAAGATGGTCCAAGGGAAACAGTAAACCTGAAGTGAAGTATCGGAATCTAAAACTGGACTCACAGGAGAGGTTCAAATCATAGAAAGTGAGAGTGTCAGTCCTCTTGTACTTAAGTCGGCATTGGGCCTTTTGTATTAAATTTGGATGCAATTTCTGTGTTTCATCGTCAATAAGAAGGGGCAAGGTATACAGTAAACCTGAAGTGAAGCATCGGAATCTAAAACTGGACTCACAGGAGAGGTTCAAATCATAGATAGTGAGAGTGACAGTTCTCTTTTACTTAATTCGGCACTGTGCCTTTTGTATTAAATTCCGATGCTATATCTGTGTCTCATCGTCAATAAGATGGTCCAAGGGAAACAGTAAACCTGAAGTGAAGTATCGGAATCTAAAACTGGACACACAGGAGGGGTTCAAATCATAGAATGGGATAGCGTCAGTCCTCTTGTACTTCAGTCGGCATTGTGCCTTTTGTATTAAATTTGGATGCAATTTCTGTGTTTCATCGTCAATAAGATGGGGCAAGGTATACAGTAAACCTGAAGTGAAGCATCGGAATCTAAAACTGGACTCACAGGAGAGGTTCAAATCATAGAAAGTGAGAGTGTCAGTCCTCTTGTACTTAAGTCGGCATTGTGCCTCTTGTATTAAATTCGGATGCAATTTCTGTGTGTCATCGTCAATAAGAAGGTGCAAGGTATACAGTAAACCTGAAGTGAAGCATCGGCATCAAAAACTGGACTCACAGGAGAGGTTCAAATCATAGGAAGTGAGAGTGTCAGTCCTCTTGTACTTAAGTCGGCATTGTGCCTTTTGTATTAAATTCCGATGCAATTTCTGTGTTTCATCATCAATAAGAAGGTGCAAGGTATACAGTAAACCTGAAGTGAAGCATCGGAATCTAATACTGGGCTCACAGGAGAGGTTCAAATCAAAGAAAGTGAGAGTGTCAGTCCTCTTGTACTTAAGTCGGCATTGTGCCTTTTGTATTAAATTCGGATGCAATTTCTGTTTTCCATCGTCAATAAGAAGGTCCAAAGGATACAGTAAACCTGAAGTGAAGCATCGGAATCCAAAACTGGACTAACGGGAGAGGTTCAAATCACAGAAAGTGAGAGTGTCAGTCCTCTTTTACTTAAGTCAGCATTGTGCCTATTGTATTAAATTCCAATGAAATTTCTGTGTTTCATCGTCAATAAGAAGGTCCAAGGGATACAGTAAACCTGAAGTGAAGCATCGGAATCTAAAACTGAACTCACAGAAGAGGTTCAAATCATAGAAAGGGAGAGGGTCAGTCCTCTTGTACTTAAGTCGACATTGTACCTTTTGTATTAAATTCGGATGCAATTTCTCTGCTTCATCGTCAATAAGAAGGTGCAAGGTATACAGTTAACCTGAAGTGAAGCATCGGAATCTAATACTGGACTCACAATAGAGGTTCAAATCATAGATAGTGAGAGTGTCAGCCTCTTGTACTTAAGTCGGCATTGTGAATTTTGTATTAAATTCCGATGCAATTTCTGTGTTTCATCGTCAATAAGAAGGTGCAAGGTATTCAGTAAACCTGAAGTGAAACATCGGAATCTAAGACTGGAATCACAGGAGAGTTTCAAATCATAGAAAGTGAGAGTGTCAGTCCTTTTGTATTTAAGTCGGCATTGTGCCTTTTGTATTAAATTCCGATGCTATATCTGTGTCTCATCGTCAATAAGAAGGTGCAAGGTATACAGTAAACCTGGAGTGAAGCAGCGGAATCTAAAACTGAACTCACTGGAGAGGTTCAAATCATAGAAAGACAGAGGGACAGTCCTCTTTTACTTAAGTCGGCATTGTGCCTTTTGTATTAAATTCCGATGCAATTTCTGTGTTTCATCGTCAATAAGAAGGACCTAGGGATACAGTAAACCTAAAGTGAAGCATCGGAATCTAAAACTGGACTCACAGGAGAGGTTCAATTCATAGAAAGGGAAAGTGTCAGTCCTCTTGTACTTAAGTCGGCATTGTGCCTTTTGTATTAAATTCGGATGCAATTTCTGTGTTCCAACGTCAATAAGAAGGTGCAAGGTATACAGTAAACCTGAAGTGAAGCATCGGAATCTAAAACTGGACTCACAGGAGAGGTTCAAATCATAGAAAGTGAGAGTGTCAGTCCTCTTGTACTTAAGTCGGCATTGTGCCTTTTGTATTAAATTCGGATGCATTTTCTGTGTTTCATCGTCAATACGAAGGTGCAAGGTATACAGTAAATCTGAAGTGAAGAATCGGAATCTAAAACTGGACTCACAGGAGAGGTTCAAATCATAGAAAGAGAGAGTGACAGTCCTCTTTTACTTAAGTCGACATTGTGCCTTTTGTATTAAATTCCGATGAAATTTCTGTGATTCATCGTCAATAAGAAGGTGCAAGGTATACAGTAAACCTGAAGTGAAGCATCGGAATCTAAAACTGGACTCACAGGAGGGGTTCAAATCATAGAAAGTGAGAGTGTCAGTCCTCTTGTACTTAAGTCGGCATTGTGCCTTTTGTATTAAATTCCGATGCAATTTCTGTGATCCTTCATCAATAAGAAGGTGCAAGGTATACAGTAAACCTGAAGTGAAGCATCGGAATCTAAAACTGGACTCACAGGAGAGGTTCAAATCATAGAAAGTGAGAGTGTCAGTCCTCTTGTACTTAAGTCGGCATTGTGCCTTTTGTATTAAATTCCGATGCTATATCTGTGTCTCATCGTCAATAAGAAGGTGCAAGGTATACAGTAAACCTGGAGTGAAGCAGCGGAATCTAAAACTAAACTCACTGGAGAGGTTCAAATCATAGAAAGACAGAGGGACAGTCCTCTTTTACTTAAGTCGGCATTGTGCCTTTTGTATTAAATTCCGATGCAATTTCTGTGTTTCATCGTCAATAAGAAGGACCTAGGGATACAGTAAACCTAAAGTGAAGCATCGGAATCTTAAACTGGACTCACAGGAGAGGTTCAATTCATAGAAAGGGAAAGTGTCAGTCCTCTTGTACTTAAGTCGGCATTGTGCCTTTTGTATTAAATTCGGATGCAATTTCTGTGTTTCAACGTCAATAAGAAGGTGCAAGGTATACAGTAAACCTGAAGTGAAGCATCGGAATCTAAAACTGGACTCACAGGAGGGGTTCAAATCATAGAAAGTGAGAGTGTCAGTCCTCTTGTACTTAAGTCGGCATTGTGCCTTTTGTATTAAATTCCGATGCAATTTCTGTGATCCTTCATCAATAAGAAGGTGCAAGGTATACAGTAAACCTGAAGTGAAGCATCGGAATCTAAAACTGGACTCACAGGAGAGGTTCAAATCATAGAAAGTGAGAGTGTCAGTCCTCTTGTACTTAAGTCGGCATTGTGCTTCTGTATTAAATTCGGATGCAAATTCTGTGTGTCATCGTCAATAAGAAGGTGCAAGGTATACAGTAAACCTGAAGTGAAGCATTGGCATCTAAAACTGGACTCACAGGAGAGGTTCAAATCATAGGAAGTGAGAGTGCCAGTCCTCTTGTACTTAAGTCGGCATTGTGCCTTTTGTATTAAATTCCGATGCAATTTCTGTGTTTCATCATCAATAAGAGGGAGCAAGGTATACAGTAAACCTGAAGTGAAGCATCGGAATCTAATACTGGACTCACAGGAGAGGTTCAAATCATAGATAGTGAGATTGTCAGTCCTCTTGTACTTAAGTCGCCATTGTGAATTTTGTATTAAATTCCGATGCAATTTCTGTGTTTCATCGTCGATAAGAAGATGCAAGGTATTCAGTAAACCTGAAGTGAAACATCGGAATCTAAAACTGGAATCACAGGAGAGGTTCAAATCATAGAAAGTGAGAGTGTCAGTCCTTTTGTCTTTAAGTCGGCATTGTGCCTTTTGTATTAAATTCCGATGCTATATCTGTGTCCCATCGTCAATAAGATGGTCCAAGGGAAACAGTAAACCTGAAGTGAAGTATCGGAATCTAAAACTGGACACACAGGAGGGGTTCAAATCATAGAAAGGGATAGCGTCAGTCCTCTTGTACTTAAGTCGGCATTGGGCCTTTTGTATTAAATTTGGATGCAATTTCTGTGTTTCATCGTCAATAAGAAGGTGCAAGGTATACAGTAAACCTGAATTGAAGCATCGGAATCTAAAACTGGAATCACAGGAGAGGTTCAAATCATAGAAAGTGAGAGTGCCATTCCTCTTGTACTTAAGTCGGCATTGTGCCTCTGTATTAAATTCGGATGCAATTTCTGTATTTCATCGTCAATAAGAAGGTGCAAGGTATACAGTAAACCTGAAGTGAAGCATCGGAATCTAAAACTGGACTCACAGGAGAGGTTCAAATCATAGATAGTGAGAGTGACAGTTCTCTTTTACTTAATTCGGCATTGTGCCTTTTGTATTAAATTCCGATGAAATTTCTGTGTTTCATCGTCAATAAGATGGTCCAAGGGAAACAGTAAACCTGAAGTGAAGTATCGGAATCTAAAACTGGACTCACAGGAGAGGTTCAAATCATAGAAAGTGAGAGTGTCAGTCCTCTTGTACTTAAGTCGGCATTGGGCCTTTTGTATTAAATTTGGATGCAATTTCTGTGTTTCATCGTCAATAAGAAGGGGCAAGGTATACAGTAAACCTGAAGTGAAGCATCGGAATCTAAAACTGGACTCACAGGAGAGGTTCAAATCATAGATAGTGAGAGTGACAGTTCTCTTTTACTCAATTCGGCATTGTGCCTTTTGTATTAAATTCCGATGCTATATCTGTGTCTCATCGTCAATAAGATGGTCCAAGGGAAACATTAAACCTGAAGTGAAGTATCGGAATCTAAAACTGGACACACAGGAGGGGTTCAAATCATAGAAAGGGATAGCGTCAGTCCTCTTGTACTTAAGTCGGCATTGGGCCTTTTGTATTAAATTTGGATGCAATTTCTGTGTTTCATCGTCAATAAGAAGGGGCAAGGTATACAGTAAACCTGAAGTGAAGCATCGGAATCTAAAACTGGACTCACAGGAGAGGTTCAAATCATAGAGAGTGAGAGTGTCAGTCCTCTTGTACTTAAGTCGGCATTGTGCCTCTTGTATTAAATTCGGATGCAATTTCTGTGTGTCATCGTCAATAAGAAGGTGCAAGGTATACAGTAAACCTGAAGTGAAGCATCGGCATCAAAAACTGGACTCACAGGAGAGGTTCAAATCATAGGAAGTGAGAGTGTCAGTCCTCTTGTACTTAAGTCGGCATTGTGCCTTTTGTATTAAATTCCGATGCAATTTCTGTGTTTCATCATCAATAAGAAGGTGCAAGGTATACAGTAAACCTGAAGTGAAGCATCGGAATCTAAAACTGGGCTCACAGGAGAGGTTCAAATCAAAGAAAGTGAGAGTGTCAGTCCTCTTGTACTTAAGTCGGCATTGTGCCTTTTGTATTAAATTCGGATGCAATTTCTGTTTTCCATCGTCAATAAGAAGGTCCAAAGGATACAGTAAACCTGAAGTGAAGCATCGGAATCCAAAACTGGACTAACGGGAGAGGTTCAAATCACAGAACGTGAGAGTGTCAGTCCTCTTTTACTTAAGTCAGCATTGTGCCTATTGTATTAAATTCCAATGAAATTTCTGTGTTTCATCGTCAATAAGATGGTCCAAGGGATACAGTAAACCTGAAGTGAAGCATCGGAATCCAAAACTGGACTCACAGAAGAGGTTCAAATCATAGAAAGGGAGAGGGTCAGTCCTCTTGTACTTAAGTCGACATTGTACCTTTTGTATTAAATTCGGATGCAATTTCTCTGCTTCATCGTCAATAAGAAGGTGCAAGGTATACAGTTAACCTGAAGTGAAGCATCGGAATCTAATACTGGACTCACAATAGAGGTTCGAATCATAGATAGTGAGAGTGTCAGTCCTCTTGTACTTAATTGTGAATTTTGTATTAAATTCCGATGCAATTTCGGTGTTTCATCGTCAATAAGAAGGTGCAAGGTATTCAGTAAACCTGAAGTGAAACATCGGAATCTAAAACTGGAATCACAGGCGAGTTTCAAATCATAGAAAGTGAGAGTGTCAGTCCTTTTGTCTTTAAGTCGGCATTGTGCCTTTTGTATTAAATTCCGATGCTATATCTGTGTCTGATCGTCAATAAGATGGTCCAAGGGAAACAGTAAACCTGAAGTGAAGTATCGGAATCTAAAACTGGACACACAGGAGGGGTTCAAATCATAGAAAGGGATAGCGTCAGTCCTCTTGTACTTAAGTCGGCATTGGGCCTTTTGTATTAAATTTGGATGCAATTTCTGTGTTTCATCGTCAATAAGAAGGTGCAAGGTATTCAGTAAACCTGAAGTGAAACATCGGAATCTAAAACTGGAATCACAGGAGAGTTTCAAATCATAGAAAGTGAGAGTGTCAGTCCTTTTGTATTTAAGTCGGCATTGTGCCTTTTGTATTAAATTCCGATGCTATATCTGTGTCTCATCGTCAATAAGAAGGTGCAAGGTATACAGTAAACCTGGAGTGAAGCAGCGGAATCTAAAACTGAACTCACTGGAGAGGTTCAAATCATAGAAAGACAGAGGGAGAGTCCTCTTTTACTTAAGTCGGCATTGTGCCTTTTGTATTAAATTCCGATGAAATTTCTGTGTTTCATCGTCAATAAGAAGGACCTAGGGATACAGTAAACCTAAAGTGAAGCATCGGAATCTAAAACTGGACTCACAGGAGAGGTTCAATTCATAGAAAGGGAAAGTGTCAGTCCTCTTGTACTTAAGTCGGCATTGTGCCTTTTGTATTAAATTCGGATGCAATTTCTGTGTTTCAACGTCAATAAGAAGGTGCAAGGTATACAGTAAACCTGAAGTGAAGCATCGGAATCTAAAACTGGACTCACAGGAGAGGTTCAAATCATAGAAAGTGAGAGTGTCAGTCCTCTTGTACTTAAGTCGGCATTGTGCCTTTTGTATTAAATTCGGATGCATTTTCTGTGTTTCATCGTCAATACGAAGGTGCAAGGTATACAGTAAATCTGAAGTGAAGCATCGGAATCTAAAACTGGACTCACAGGAGAGGTTCAAATCATAGAAAGAGAGAGTGACAGTCCTCTTTTACTTAAGTCGACATTGTGCCTTTTGTATTAAATTCCGATGAAATTTCTGTGTTTCATCGTCAATAAGAAGGTGCAAGGTATACAGTAAACCTGAAGTGAAGCATCGGAATCTAAAACTGGACTCACAGGAGGGGTTCAAATCATAGAAAGTGAGAGTGTCAGTCCTCTTGTACTTAAGTCGGCATTGTGCCTTTTGTATTAAATTCCGATGCAATTTCTGTGATCCTTCATCAATAAGAAGGTGCAAGGTATACAGTAAACCTGAAGTGAAGCATCGGAATCTAAAACTGGACTCACAGGAGAGGTTCAAATCATAGAAAGTGAGAGTGTCAGTCCTCTTGTACTTAAGTCGGCATTGTGCCTCTGTATTAAATTCGGATTCAATTTCTGTGTGTCATCGTCAATAAGAAGGTGCAAGGTATACAGTAAACCTGAAGTGAAGCATTGGCATCTAAAACTGGACTCACAGGAGAGGTTCAAATCATAGGAAGTGAGAGTGCCAGTCCTCTTGTACTTAAGTCGGCATTGTGCCTTTTGTATTAAATTCCGATGCAATTTCTGTGCTTCATCATCAATAAGAGGGAGCAAGGTATACAGTAAACCTGAAGTGAAGCATCGGAATCTAATACTGGACTCACAGGAGAGGTTCAAATCATAGATAGTGAGATTGTCAGTCCTCTTGTACGTAGGTCGCCATTGTGAATTTTGTATTAAATTCCGATGCAATTTCTGTGTTTCATCGTCAATAAGAAGGTGCAAGGTATTCAGTAAACCTGAAGTGAAACATCGGAATCTAAAACTGGAATCACAGGAGAGTTTCAAATCATAGAAAGTGAGAGTGTCAGTCCTTTTGTCTTTAAGTCGGCATTGTGCCTTTTGTATTAAATTCCGATGCTATATCTGTGTCTCATCGTCAATAAGATGGTCCAAGGGAAACAGTAAACCTGAAGTGAAGTATCGGAATCTAAAACTGGACACACAGGAGGGGTTCAAATCATAGAAAGAGAGAGTGACAGTCCTCTTTTACTTAAGTCGACATTGTGCCTTTTGTATTAAATTCCGATGAAATTTCTGTGATTCATCGTCAATAAGAAGGTGCAAGGTATACAGTAAACCTGAAGTGAAGCATCGGAATCTAAAACTGGACTCACAGGAGGGGTTCAAATCATAGAAAGTGAGAGTGTCAGTCCTCTTGTACTTAAGTCGGCATTGTGCCTTTTGTATTAAATTCCGATGCAATTTCTGTGATCCTTCATCAATAAGAAGGTGCAAGGTATACAGTAAACCTGAAGTGAAGCATCGGAATCTAAAACTGGACTCACAGGAGAGGTTCAAATCATAGAAAGTGAGAGTGTCAGTCCTCTTGTACTTAAGTCGGCATTGTGCCTTTTGTATTAAATTCCGATGCTATATCTGTGTCTCATCGTCAATAAGAAGGTGCAAGGTATACAGTAAACCTGGAGTGAAGCAGCGGAATCTAAAACTAAACTCACTGGAGAGGTTCAAATCATAGAAAGACAGAGGGACAGTCCTCTTTTACTTAAGTCGGCATTGTGCCTTTTGTATTAAATTCCGATGCAATTTCTGTGTTTCATCGTCAATAAGAAGGACCTAGGGATACAGTAAACCTAAAGTGAAGCATCGGAATCTTAAACTGGACTCACAGGAGAGGTTCAATTCATAGAAAGGGAAAGTGTCAGTCCTCTTGTACTTAAGTCGGCATTGTGCCTTTTGTATTAAATTCGGATGCAATTTCTGTGTTTCAACGTCAATAAGAAGGTGCAAGGTATACAGTAAACCTGAAGTGAAGCATCGGAATCTAAAACTGGACTCACAGGAGGGGTTCAAATCATAGAAAGTGAGAGTGTCAGTCCTCTTGTACTTAAGTCGGCATTGTGCCTTTTGTATTAAATTCCGATGCAATTTCTGTGATCCTTCATCAATAAGAAGGTGCAAGGTATACAGTAAACCTGAAGTGAAGCATCGGAATCTAAAACTGGACTCACAGGAGAGGTTCAAATCATAGAAAGTGAGAGTGTCAGTCCTCTTGTACTTAAGTCGGCATTGTGCTTCTGTATTAAATTCGGATGCAAATTCTGTGTGTCATCGTCAATAAGAAGGTGCAAGGTATACAGTAAACCTGAAGTGAAGCATTGGCATCTAAAACTGGACTCACAGGAGAGGTTCAAATCATAGGAAGTGAGAGTGCCAGTCCTCTTGTACTTAAGTCGGCATTGTGCCTTTTGTATTAAATTCCGATGCAATTTCTGTGTTTCATCATCAATAAGAGGGAGCAAGGTATACAGTAAACCTGAAGTGAAGCATCGGAATCTAATACTGGACTCACAGGAGAGGTTCAAATCATAGATAGTGAGATTGTCAGTCCTCTTGTACTTAAGTCGCCATTGTGAATTTTGTATTAAATTCCGATGCAATTTCTGTGTTTCATCGTCGATAAGAAGATGCAAGGTATTCAGTAAACCTGAAGTGAAACATCGGAATCTAAAACTGGAATCACAGGAGAGGTTCAAATCATAGAAAGTGAGAGTGTCAGTCCTTTTGTCTTTAAGTCGGCATTGTGCCTTTTGTATTAAATTCCGATGCTATATCTGTGTCCCATCGTCAATAAGATGGTCCAAGGGAAACAGTAAACCTGAAGTGAAGTATCGGAATCTAAAACTGGACACACAGGAGGGGTTCAAATCATAGAAAGGGATAGCGTCAGTCCTCTTGTACTTAAGTCGGCATTGGGCCTTTTGTATTAAATTTGGATGCAATTTCTGTGTTTCATCGTCAATAAGAAGGTGCAAGGTATACAGTAAACCTGAATTGAAGCATCGGAATCTAAAACTGGAATCACAGGAGAGGTTCAAATCATAGAAAGTGAGAGTGCCATTCCTCTTGTACTTAAGTCGGCATTGTGCCTCTGTATTAAATTCGGATGCAATTTCTGTATTTCATCGTCAATAAGAAGGTGCAAGGTATACAGTAAACCTGAAGTGAAGCATCGGAATCTAAAACTGGACTCACAGGAGAGGTTCAAATCATAGATAGTGAGAGTGACAGTTCTCTTTTACTTAATTCGGCATTGTGCCTTTTGTATTAAATTCCGATGAAATTTCTGTGTTTCATCGTCAATAAGATGGTCCAAGGGAAACAGTAAACCTGAAGTGAAGTATCGGAATCTAAAACTGGACTCACAGGAGAGGTTCAAATCATAGAAAGTGAGAGTGTCAGTCCTCTTGTACTTAAGTCGGCATTGGGCCTTTTGTATTAAATTTGGATGCAATTTCTGTGTTTCATCGTCAATAAGAAGGGGCAAGGTATACAGTAAACCTGAAGTGAAGCATCGGAATCTAAAACTGGACTCACAGGAGAGGTTCAAATCATAGATAGTGAGAGTGACAGTTCTCTTTTACTCAATTCGGCATTGTGCCTTTTGTATTAAATTCCGATGCTATATCTGTGTCTCATCGTCAATAAGATGGTCCAAGGGAAACATTAAACCTGAAGTGAAGTATCGGAATCTAAAACTGGACACACAGGAGGGGTTCAAATCATAGAAAGGGATAGCGTCAGTCCTCTTGTACTTAAGTCGGCATTGGGCCTTTTGTATTAAATTTGGATGCAATTTCTGTGTTTCATCGTCAATAAGAAGGGGCAAGGTATACAGTAAACCTGAAGTGAAGCATCGGAATCTAAAACTGGACTCACAGGAGAGGTTCAAATCATAGAGAGTGAGAGTGTCAGTCCTCTTGTACTTAAGTCGGCATTGTGCCTCTTGTATTAAATTCGGATGCAATTTCTGTGTGTCATCGTCAATAAGAAGGTGCAAGGTATACAGTAAACCTGAAGTGAAGCATCGGCATCAAAAACTGGACTCACAGGAGAGGTTCAAATCATAGGAAGTGAGAGTGTCAGTCCTCTTGTACTTAAGTCGGCATTGTGCCTTTTGTATTAAATTCCGATGCAATTTCTGTGTTTCATCATCAATAAGAAGGTGCAAGGTATACAGTAAACCTGAAGTGAAGCATCGGAATCTAAAACTGGGCTCACAGGAGAGGTTCAAATCAAAGAAAGTGAGAGTGTCAGTCCTCTTGTACTTAAGTCGGCATTGTGCCTTTTGTATTAAATTCGGATGCAATTTCTGTTTTCCATCGTCAATAAGAAGGTCCAAAGGATACAGTAAACCTGAAGTGAAGCATCGGAATCCAAAACTGGACTAACGGGAGAGGTTCAAATCACAGAACGTGAGAGTGTCAGTCCTCTTTTACTTAAGTCAGCATTGTGCCTATTGTATTAAATTCCAATGAAATTTCTGTGTTTCATCGTCAATAAGATGGTCCAAGGGATACAGTAAACCTGAAGTGAAGCATCGGAATCCAAAACTGGACTCACAGAAGAGGTTCAAATCATAGAAAGGGAGAGGGTCAGTCCTCTTGTACTTAAGTCGACATTGTACCTTTTGTATTAAATTCGGATGCAATTTCTCTGCTTCATCGTCAATAAGAAGGTGCAAGGTATACAGTTAACCTGAAGTGAAGCATCGGAATCTAATACTGGACTCACAATAGAGGTTCGAATCATAGATAGTGAGAGTGTCAGTCCTCTTGTACTTAATTGTGAATTTTGTATTAAATTCCGATGCAATTTCGGTGTTTCATCGTCAATAAGAAGGTGCAAGGTATTCAGTAAACCTGAAGTGAAACATCGGAATCTAAAACTGGAATCACAGGCGAGTTTCAAATCATAGAAAGTGAGAGTGTCAGTCCTTTTGTCTTTAAGTCGGCATTGTGCCTTTTGTATTAAATTCCGATGCTATATCTGTGTCTGATCGTCAATAAGATGGTCCAAGGGAAACAGTAAACCTGAAGTGAAGTATCGGAATCTAAAACTGGACACACAGGAGGGGTTCAAATCATAGAAAGGGATAGCGTCAGTCCTCTTGTACTTAAGTCGGCATTGGGCCTTTTGTATTAAATTTGGATGCAATTTCTGTGTTTCATCGTCAATAAGAAGGTGCAAGGTATTCAGTAAACCTGAAGTGAAACATCGGAATCTAAAACTGGAATCACAGGAGAGTTTCAAATCATAGAAAGTGAGAGTGTCAGTCCTTTTGTATTTAAGTCGGCATTGTGCCTTTTGTATTAAATTCCGATGCTATATCTGTGTCTCATCGTCAATAAGAAGGTGCAAGGTATACAGTAAACCTGGAGTGAAGCAGCGGAATCTAAAACTGAACTCACTGGAGAGGTTCAAATCATAGAAAGACAGAGGGAGAGTCCTCTTTTACTTAAGTCGGCATTGTGCCTTTTGTATTAAATTCCGATGAAATTTCTGTGTTTCATCGTCAATAAGAAGGACCTAGGGATACAGTAAACCTAAAGTGAAGCATCGGAATCTAAAACTGGACTCACAGGAGAGGTTCAATTCATAGAAAGGGAAAGTGTCAGTCCTCTTGTACTTAAGTCGGCATTGTGCCTTTTGTATTAAATTCGGATGCAATTTCTGTGTTTCAACGTCAATAAGAAGGTGCAAGGTATACAGTAAACCTGAAGTGAAGCATCGGAATCTAAAACTGGACTCACAGGAGAGGTTCAAATCATAGAAAGTGAGAGTGTCAGTCCTCTTGTACTTAAGTCGGCATTGTGCCTTTTGTATTAAATTCGGATGCATTTTCTGTGTTTCATCGTCAATACGAAGGTGCAAGGTATACAGTAAATCTGAAGTGAAGCATCGGAATCTAAAACTGGACTCACAGGAGAGGTTCAAATCATAGAAAGAGAGAGTGACAGTCCTCTTTTACTTAAGTCGACATTGTGCCTTTTGTATTAAATTCCGATGAAATTTCTGTGTTTCATCGTCAATAAGAAGGTGCAAGGTATACAGTAAACCTGAAGTGAAGCATCGGAATCTAAAACTGGACTCACAGGAGGGGTTCAAATCATAGAAAGTGAGAGTGTCAGTCCTCTTGTACTTAAGTCGGCATTGTGCCTTTTGTATTAAATTCCGATGCAATTTCTGTGATCCTTCATCAATAAGAAGGTGCAAGGTATACAGTAAACCTGAAGTGAAGCATCGGAATCTAAAACTGGACTCACAGGAGAGGTTCAAATCATAGAAAGTGAGAGTGTCAGTCCTCTTGTACTTAAGTCGGCATTGTGCCTCTGTATTAAATTCGGATTCAATTTCTGTGTGTCATCGTCAATAAGAAGGTGCAAGGTATACAGTAAACCTGAAGTGAAGCATTGGCATCTAAAACTGGACTCACAGGAGAGGTTCAAATCATAGGAAGTGAGAGTGCCAGTCCTCTTGTACTTAAGTCGGCATTGTGCCTTTTGTATTAAATTCCGATGCAATTTCTGTGCTTCATCATCAATAAGAGGGAGCAAGGTATACAGTAAACCTGAAGTGAAGCATCGGAATCTAATACTGGACTCACAGGAGAGGTTCAAATCATAGATAGTGAGATTGTCAGTCCTCTTGTACGTAGGTCGCCATTGTGAATTTTGTATTAAATTCCGATGCAATTTCTGTGTTTCATCGTCAATAAGAAGGTGCAAGGTATTCAGTAAACCTGAAGTGAAACATCGGAATCTAAAACTGGAATCACAGGAGAGTTTCAAATCATAGAAAGTGAGAGTGTCAGTCCTTTTGTCTTTAAGTCGGCATTGTGCCTTTTGTATTAAATTCCGATGCTATATCTGTGTCTCATCGTCAATAAGATGGTCCAAGGGAAACAGTAAACCTGAAGTGAAGTATCGGAATCTAAAACTGGACACACAGGAGGGGTTCAAATCATAGAAAGGGATAGCGTCAGTCCTCTTGTACTTAAGTCGGCATTGGGCCTTTTGTATTAAATTTGGATGCTATTTCTGTGTTTCATCGTCAATAAGAAGGTGCAAGGTATACAGTAAACCTGAATTGAAGCATCGGAATCTGAAACTGGAATCACAGGAGAGGTTCAAATCATAGAAAGTGAGAGTGCCATTCCTCTTGTACTTAAGTCGGCATTGTGCCTCTGTATTAAATTCGGATGCAATTTCTGTATTTCATCGTCAATAAGAAGGTGCAAGGTATACAGTAAACCTGAAGTGAAGCATCGGAATCTAAAACTGCACTCACAGGAGAGGTTCAAATCATAGATAGTGAGAGTGACAGTTCTCTTTTACTTAATTCGGCATTGTGCCTTTTGTATTAAATTCCGATGAAATTTCTGTGTTTCATCGTCAATAAGATGGTCCAAGGGAAACAGTAAACCTGAAGTGAAGTATCGGAATCTAAAACTGGACTCACAGGAGAGGTTCAAATCATAGAAAGTGAGAGTGTCAGTCCTCTTGTACTTAAGTCGGCATTGGGCCTTTTGTATTAAATTTGGATGCAATTTCTGTGTTTCATCGTCAATAAGAAGGGGCAAGGTATACAGTAAACCTGAAGTGAAGCATCGGAATCTAAAACTGGACTCACAGGAGAGGTTCAAATCATAGATAGTGAGAGTGACAGTTCTCTTTTACTTAATTCGGCATTGTGCCTTTTGTATTAAATTCCGATGAAATTTCTGTGTTTCATCGTCAATAAGATGGTCCAAGGGAAACAGTAAACCTGAAGTGAAGTATCGGAATCTAAAACTGGACACACAGGAGGGGTTCAAATCATAGAAAGGGATAGCGTCATTCCTCTTGTACTTAAGTCGGCATTGGGCCTTTTGTATCAAATTTGGATGCAATTTCTGTGTTTCATCGTCAATAAGAAGGGGCAAGGTATACAGTAAACCTGAAGTGAAGCATCGGCATCAAAAACTGGACTCACAGGAGAGGTTCAAATCATAGGAAGTGAGAGTGTCAGTCCTCTTGTACTTAAGTCGGCATTGTGCCTTTTGTATTAAATTCCGATGCAATTTCTGTGTTTCATCATCAATAAGAAGGTGCAAGGTATACAGTAAACCTGAAGTGAAACATCGGAATCTAAAACTGGAATCACAGGAGAGTTTCAAATCATAGAAAGTGAGAGTGTCAGTCCTTTTGTCTTTAAGTCGGCATTGTGCCTTTTGTATTAAATTCCGATGCTATATCTGTGTCTCATCGTCAATAAGATGGTCCAAGGGAAACAGTAAATCTGAAGTGAAGTATCGGAATCTAAAACTGGACACACAGGAGGGGTTCAAATCATAGAAAGGGATAGCGTCAGTCCTCTTTTACTTAAGTCGGCATTGGGCCTTTTGTATTAAATTTGGATGCTATTTCTGTGTTTCATCGTCAATAAGAAGGTGCAAGGTATACAGTAAACCTGCATTGAAGCATCGGAATCTGAAACTGGAATCACAGGAGAGGTTCAAATCATAGAAAGTGAGTGTGCCATTCCTCTTGTACTTAAGTCGGCATTGTGCCTCTGTATTAAATTCGGATGCAATTTCTGTATTTCATCGTCAATAAGAAGGTGCAAGGTATACAGTAAACCTGAAGTGAAGCATCGGAATCTAAAACTGCACTCACAGGAGAGGTTCAAATCATAGATAGTGAGAGTGACAGTTCTCTTTTACTTAATTCGGCATTGTGCCTTTTGTATTAAATTCCGATGAAATTTCTGTGTTTCATCGTCAATAAGATGGTCCAAGGGAAACAGTAAACCTGAAGTGAAGTATCGGAATCTAAAACTGGACTCACAGGAGAGGTTCAAATCATAGAAAGTGAGAGTGTCAGTCCTCTTGTACTTAAGTCGGCATTGGGCCTTTTGTATTAAATTTGGATGCAATTTCTGTGTTTCATCGTCAATAAGAAGGGGCAAGGTATACAGTAAACCTGAAGTGAAGCATCGGAATCTAAAACTGGACTCACAGGAGAGGTTCAAATCATAGATAGTGAGAGCGACAGTTCTCTTTTACTTAATTCGGCATTGTGCCTTTTGTATTAAATTCCGATGAAATTTCTGTGTTTCATCGTCAATAAGATGGTCCAAGGGAAACAGTAAACCTGAAGTGAAGTATCGGAATCTAAAACTGGACACACAGGAGGGGTTCAAATCATAGAAAGGGATAGCGTCAGTCCTCTTGTACTTAAGTCGGCATTGGGCCTTTTGTATTAAATTTGGATGCAATTTCTGTGTTTCATCGTCAATAAGAAGGTGCAAGGTATTCAGTAAACCTGAAGTGAAACATCGGAATCTAAAACTGGAATCACAGGAGAGTTTCAAATCATAGAAAGTGAGAGTGTCAGTCCTTTTGTCTTTAAGTCGGCATTGTGCCTTTTGTATTAAATTCCGATGCTATATCTGTGTCTCATCGTCAATAAGATGGTCCAAGGGAAACAGTAAACCTGAAGTGAAGTATCGGAATCTAAAACTGGACACACAGGAGGGGTTCAAATCATAGAAAGGGATAGCGTCAGTCCTCTTGTACTTAAGTCGGCATTGGGCCTTTTGTATTAAATTTGGATGCTATTTCTGTGTTTCATCGTCAATAAGAAGGTGCAAGGTATACAGTAAACCTGAATTGAAGCATCGGAATCTGAAACTGGAATCACAGGAGAGGTTCAAATCATAGAAAGTGAGAGTGCCATTCCTCTTGTACTTAAGTCGGCATTGTGCCTCTGTATTAAATTCGGATGCAATTTCTGTATTTCATCGTCAATAAGAAGGTGCAAGGTATACAGTAAACCTGAAGTGAAGCATCGGAATCTAAAACTGCACTCACAGGAGAGGTTCAAATCATAGATAGTGAGAGTGACAGTTCTCTTTTACTTAATTCGGCATTGTGCCTTTTGTATTAAATTCCGATGAAATTTCTGTGTTTCATCGTCAATAAGATGGTCCAAGGGAAACAGTAAACCTGAAGTGAAGTATCGGAATCTAAAACTGGACTCACAGGAGAGGTTCAAATCATAGAAAGTGAGAGTGTCAGTCCTCTTGTACTTAAGTCGGCATTGGGCCTTTTGTATTAAATTTGGATGCAATTTCTGTGTTTCATCGTCAATAAGAAGGGGCAAGGTATACAGTAAACCTGAAGTGAAGCATCGGAATCTAAAACTGGACTCACAGGAGAGGTTCAAATCATAGATAGTGAGAGTGACAGTTCTCTTTTACTTAATTCGGCATTGTGCCTTTTGTATTAAATTCCGATGAAATTTCTGTGTTTCATCGTCAATAAGATGGTCCAAGGGAAACAGTAAACCTGAAGTGAAGTATCGGAATCTAAAACTGGACACACAGGAGGGGTTCAAATCATAGAAAGGGATAGCGTCATTCCTCTTGTACTTAAGTCGGCATTGGGCCTTTTGTATCAAATTTGGATGCAATTTCTGTGTTTCATCGTCAATAAGAAGGGGCAAGGTATACAGTAAACCTGAAGTGAAGCATCGGCATCAAAAACTGGACTCACAGGAGAGGTTCAAATCATAGGAAGTGAGAGTGTCAGTCCTCTTGTACTTAAGTCGGCATTGTGCCTTTTGTATTAAATTCCGATGCAATTTCTGTGTTTCATCATCAATAAGAAGGTGCAAGGTATACAGTAAACCTGAAGTGAAACATCGGAATCTAAAACTGGAATCACAGGAGAGTTTCAAATCATAGAAAGTGAGAGTGTCAGTCCTTTTGTCTTTAAGTCGGCATTGTGCCTTTTGTATTAAATTCCGATGCTATATCTGTGTCTCATCGTCAATAAGATGGTCCAAGGGAAACAGTAAATCTGAAGTGAAGTATCGGAATCTAAAACTGGACACACAGGAGGGGTTCAAATCATAGAAAGGGATAGCGTCAGTCCTCTTTTACTTAAGTCGGCATTGGGCCTTTTGTATTAAATTTGGATGCTATTTCTGTGTTTCATCGTCAATAAGAAGGTGCAAGGTATACAGTAAACCTGCATTGAAGCATCGGAATCTGAAACTGGAATCACAGGAGAGGTTCAAATCATAGAAAGTGAGTGTGCCATTCCTCTTGTACTTAAGTCGGCATTGTGCCTCTGTATTAAATTCGGATGCAATTTCTGTATTTCATCGTCAATAAGAAGGTGCAAGGTATACAGTAAACCTGAAGTGAAGCATCGGAATCTAAAACTGCACTCACAGGAGAGGTTCAAATCATAGATAGTGAGAGTGACAGTTCTCTTTTACTTAATTCGGCATTGTGCCTTTTGTATTAAATTCCGATGAAATTTCTGTGTTTCATCGTCAATAAGATGGTCCAAGGGAAACAGTAAACCTGAAGTGAAGTATCGGAATCTAAAACTGGACTCACAGGAGAGGTTCAAATCATAGAAAGTGAGAGTGTCAGTCCTCTTGTACTTAAGTCGGCATTGGGCCTTTTGTATTAAATTTGGATGCAATTTCTGTGTTTCATCGTCAATAAGAAGGGGCAAGGTATACAGTAAACCTGAAGTGAAGCATCGGAATCTAAAACTGGACTCACAGGAGAGGTTCAAATCATAGATAGTGAGAGCGACAGTTCTCTTTTACTTAATTCGGCATTGTGCCTTTTGTATTAAATTCCGATGAAATTTCTGTGTTTCATCGTCAATAAGATGGTCCAAGGGAAACAGTAAACCTGAAGTGAAGTATCGGAATCTAAAACTGGACACACAGGAGGGGTTCAAATCATAGAAAGGGATAGCGTCAGTCCTCTTGTACTTAAGTCGGCATTGGGCCTTTTGTATTAAATTTGGATGCAATTTCTGTGTTTCATCGTCAATAAGAAGGGGCAAGGTATACAGTAAACCTGAAGTGAAGCATCGGCATCAAAAACTGGACTCACAGGAGAGGTTCAAATCATAGGAAGTGAGAGTGTCAGTCCTCTTGTACTTAAGTCGGCATTGTGCCTTTTGTATTAAATTCCGATGCAATTTCTGTGTTTCATCATCAATAAGAAGGTGCAAGGTATACAGTAAACCTGAAGTGAAGCATCGGAATCTAAAACTGGGCTCACAGGAGAGGTTCAAATCAAAGAAAGTGAGAGTGTCAGTCCTCTTGTACTTAAGTCGGCATTGTGCCTTTTGTATTAAATTCGGATGCAATTTCTGTTTTCCATCGTCAATAAGAAGGTCCAAAGGATACAGTAAACCTGAAGTGAAGCATCGGAATCCAAAACTGGACTAACGGGAGAGGTTCAAATCACAGAACGTGAGAGTGTCAGTCCTCTTTTACTTAAGTCAGCATTGTGCCTATTGTATTAAATTCCAATGAAATTTCTGTGTTTCATCGTCAATAAGATGGTCCAAGGGATACAGTAAACCTGAAGTGAAGCATCGGAATCTAAAACTGGACTCACAGAAGAGGTTCAAATCATAGAAAGGGAGAGGGTCAGTCCTCTTGTACTTAAGTCGACATTGTACCTTTTGTATTAAATTCGGATGCAATTTCTCTGCTTCATCGTCAATAAGAAGGTGCAAGGTATACAGTTAACCTGAAGTGAAGCATCGGAATCTAATACTGGACTCACAATAGAGGTTCAAATCATAGATAGTGAGAGTGTCAGTCCTCTTGTACTTAATTGTGAATTTTGTATTAAATTCCGATGCAATTTCGGTGTTTCATCGTCAATAAGAAGGTGCAAGGTATTCAGTAAACCTGAAGTGAAACATCGGAATCTAAAACTGGAATCACAGGAGAGTTTCAAATCATAGAAAGTGAGAGTGTCAGTCCTTTTGTCTTTAAGTCGGCATTGTGCCTTTTGTATTAAATTCCGATGCTATATCTGTGTCTGATCGTCAATAAGATGGTCCAAGGGAAACAGTAAACCTGAAGTGAAGTATCGGAATCTAAAACTGGACACACAGGAGGGGTTCAAATCATAGAAAGGGATAGCGTCAGTCCTCTTGTACTTAAGTCGGCATTGGGCCTTTTGTATTAAATTTGGATGCAATTTCTGTGTTTCATCGTCAATAAGAAGGTGCAAGGTATACAGTAAACCTGAATTGAAGCATCGGAATCTAAAACTGGATTCACAGGAGAGGTTCAAATCATAGAAAGTGAGAGTGCCATTCCTCTTGTACTTAAGTCGGCATTGTGCCTCTGTATTAAATTCGGATGCAATTTCTGTATTTCATCGTCAATAAGAAGGTGCAAGGTATACAGTAAACCTGAAGTGAAGCATCGGAATCTAAAACTGGACTCACAGGAGAGGTTCAAATCATAGATAGTGAGAGTGACAGTTCTCTTTTACTTAATTCGACATTGTGCCTTTTGTATTAAATTCCGATGAAATTTCTGTGTTTCATCGTCAATAAGATGGTCCAAGGGAAACAGTAAACCTGAAGTGAAGTATCGGAATCTAAAACTGGACTCACAGGAGAGGTTCAAATCATACAAAGTGAGAGTGTCAGTCCTCTTGTACTTAAGTCGGCATTGGGCCTTTTGTATTAAATTTGGATGCAATTTCTGTGTTTCATCGTCAATAAGAAGGGGCAAGGTATACAGTAAACCTGAAGTGAAGCATCGGAATCTAAAACTGGACTCACAGGAGAGGTTCAAATCATAGATAGTGAGAGTGACAGTTCTCTTTTACTTAATCCGGCATTGTGCCTTTTGTATTAAATTCCGATGCTATATCTGTGTCTCATCGTCAATAAGATGGTCCAAGGGAAACAGTAAACCTGAAGTGAAGTATCGGAACCTAAAACTGGACACACAGGAGGGGTTCAAATCATAGAAAGGGATAGCGTCAGTCCTCTTGTACTTAAGTCGGCATTGGGACTTTTGTATTAAATTTGGATGCAATTTCTGTGTTTCATCGTCAATAAGAAGGGGCAAGGTATACAGTAAACCTGAAGTGAAGCATCGGAATCTAAAACTGGACTCACAGGAGAGGTTCAAATCATAGAGAGTGAGAGTGTCAGTCCTCTTGTACTTAAGTCGGCATTGTGCCTCTTGTATTAAATTCGGATGCAATTTCTGTGTGTCATCGTCAATAAGAAGGTGCAAGGTATACGGTAAACCTGAAGTGAAGCATCGGCATCAAAAACTGGACTCACAGGAGAGGTTCAAATCATAGGAAGTGAGAGTGTCAGTCCTCTTGTACTTAAGTCGGCATTGTGCCTTTTGTATTAAATTCGGATGCAATTTCTGTTTTCCATCGTCAATAAGAAGGTCCAAAGGATACAGTAAACCTGAAGTGAGGCATCGGAATCCAAAACTGGACTAACGGGAGAGGTTCAAATCACAGAAAGTGAGAGTGTCAGTCCTCTTTTACATAAGTCAGCATTGTGCCTATTGTATTAAATTCCAATGAAATTACTGTGTTTCATCGTCAATAAGAAGGTCCATGGGATACAGTAAACCTGAAGTGAAGCATCGGAATCTAAAACTGGACTCACAGAAGAGGTTCAAATCATAGAAAGGGAGAGGGTCAGTCCTCTTGTACTTAAGTCGACATTGTACCTTTTGTATTAAATTTGGATGCAATTTCTCTGCTTCATCGTCAATAAGAAGGTGCAAGGTATACAGTTAACCTGAAGTGAAGCATCGGAATCTAATACTGGACTCAAAATAGAGGTTCAAATCATAGATAGTGAGAGTGTCAGCCTCTTGTACTTAAGTCGGCATTGTGAATTTTGTATTAAATTCCGATGCAATTTCTGTGTTTCATCGTCAATAAGAATTTGCAAGGTATTCAGTAAACCTGAAGTGAAACATCGGAATCTAAAACTGGAATCACAGGAGAGTTTCAAATCATAGAAAGTGAGAGTGTCAGTCCTTTTGTATTTAAGTCGGCATTGTGCCTTTTGTAATAAATTCCGATGCTATATCTGTGTCTCATCGTCAATAAGAAGGTGCAAGGTATACAGTAAACCTGGAGTGAAGCAGCGGAATCTAAAACTGAACTCACTGGAGAGGTTCAAATCATAGAAAGACAGAGGGACAGTCCTCTTTTACTTAAGTCGGCATTGTGCCTTTTGTATTAAATTCCGATGCAATTTCTGTGTTTCATCGTCAATAAGAAGGACCTAGGGATACAGTAAACCTAAAGTGAAGCATCGGAATCTAAAACTGGACTCACAGGAGAGGTTCAATTCATAGAAAGGGAAAGTGTCAGTCCTCTTGTACTTAAGTCGGCATTGTGCCTTTTGTATTAAATTCGGATGCAATTTCTGTGTTTCAACGTCAATACGAAGGTGCAAGGTATACAGTAAACCTGAAGTGAAGCATCGGAATCTAAAACTGGACTCACAGGAGAGGTTCAAATCATAGAAAGTGAGAGTGTCAGTCCTCTTGTACTTAAGTCGGCATTGTGCCTTTTGTATTAAATTCGGATGCATTTTCTGTGTTTCATCGTCAATACGAAGGTGCAAGGTATACAGTAAATCTGAAGTGAAGCATCGGAATCTAAAACTGGACTCATAGGAGAGGTTCAAATCATAGAAAGAGAGAGTGACAGTCCTCTTTTACTTAAGTCGACATTGTGCCTTTTGTATTAAATTCCGATGAAATTTCTGTGTTTCATGGTCAATAAGAAGGTGCAAGGTATACAGTAAACCTGAAGTGAAGCATCGGAATCTAAAACTGGACTCACAGGAGGGGTTCAAATCATAGAAAGTGAGAGTGTCAGTCCTCTTGTACTTATGTCGGCATTGTGCCTTTTGTATTAAATTCCGATGCAATTTCTGTGATCCTTCATCAATAAGAAGGTGCAAGGTATACAGTAAACCTGAAGTGAAGCATCGGAATCTAAAACTGGACTCACAGGAGAGGTTCAAATCATAGAAAGTGAGAGTGTCAGTCCTCTTGTACTTAAGTCGGCATTGTGCCTCTGTATTAAATTCGGATGCAATTTCTGAGTGTCATCGTCAATAAGAAGGTGCAAGGTATACAGTAAACCTGAAGTGAAGCATTGGCATCTAAAACTGGACTCACAGGAGAGGTTCAAATCATAGGAAGTGAGAGTGCCAGTCCTCTTGTACTTAAGTCGGCATTGTGCCTTTTGTATTAAATTCCGATGCAATTTCTGTGTTTCATCATCAATAAGAGGGAGCAAGGTATACAGTAAACCTGAAGTGAAGCATCGGAATCTAATACTGGACACACAGGAGAGATTCAAATCATAGATAGTGAGATTGTCAGTCCTCTTGTACTTAAGTCGCCATTGTGAATTTTGTATTAAATTCCGATGCAATTTCTGTGTTTCATCGTCAATAAGAAGGTGCAAGGTATTCAGTAAACCTGAAGTGAAACATCGGAATCTAAAACTGGAATCACAGGAGAGTTTCAAATCATAGAAAGTGAGAGTGTCAGTCCTTTTGTCTTTAAGTCGGCATTGTGCCTTTTGTATTAAATTCCGATGCTATATCTGTGTCTCATCGTCAATAAGATGGTCCAAGGGAAACAGTAAACCTGAAGTGAAGTATCGGAATCTAAAACTGGACACACAGGAGGGGTTCAAATCATAGAAAGGGATAGCGTCAGTCCTCTTGTACTTAAGTCGGCATTGGGCCTTTTGTATTAAATTTGGATGCAATTTCTGTGTTTCATCGTCAATAAGAAGGTGCAAGGTATACAGTAAACCTGAATTGAAGCATCGGAATCTAAAACTGGAATCACAGGAGAGGTTCAATTCAAAGAAAGTGAGAGTGCCATTCCTCTTGTACTTAAGTCGGCATTGTGCCTCTGTATTAAATTCGGATGCAATTTCTGTATTTCATCGTCAATAAGAAGGTGCAAGGTATACAGTAAACCTGAAGTGAAGCATCGGAATCTAAAACTGGACTCACAGGAGAGGTTCAAATCATAGATAGTGAGAGTGACAGTTCTCTTTTACTTAATTCGGCATTGTGCCTTTTGTATTAAATTCCGATGCTATATCTGTGTCTCATCGTCAATAAGATGGTCCAAGGGAAACAGTAAACCTGAAGTGAAGTATCGGAATCTAAAACTGGACACACAGGAGGGGTTCAAATCATAGAAAGGGATAGCGTCAGTCCTCTTGTACTTAAGTCGGCATTGGGACTTTTGTATTAAATTTGGATGCAATTTCTGTGTTTCATCGTCAATAAGAAGGGGCAAGGTATACAGTAAACCTGAAGTGAAGCATCGGAATCTAAAACTGGACTCACAGGAGAGGTTCAAATCATAGAAAGTGAGAGTGTCAGTCCTCTTGTACTTAAGTCGGCATTGTGCCTCTTGTATTAAATTCGGATGCAATTTCTGTGTGTCATCGTCAATAAGAAGGTGCAAGGTATACAGTAAACCTGAAGTGAAGCATCGGCATCAAAAACTGGACTCACACGAGAGGTTCAAATCATAGGAAGTGAGAGTGTCAGTCCTCTTGTACTTAAGTCGGCATTGTGCCTTTTGTATTAAATTCCGATGCAATTTCTGTGTTTCATCATCAATAAGAAGGTGCAAGGTATACAGTAAACCTGAAGTGAAGCATCGGAATCTAAAACTGGGCTCACAGGAGAGGTTCAAAACAAAGAAAGTGAGAGTGTCAGTCCTCTTGTACTTAAGTCGGCATTGTGCCTTTTGTATTAAATTCGGATGCAATTTCTGTTTTCCATCGTCAATAAGAAGGTCCAAAGGATACAGTAAACCTGAAGTGAAGCATCGGAATCCAAAACCGGACTAACGGGAGAGGTTCAAATCACAGAAAGTGAGAGTGTCAGTCCTCTTTTACATAAGTCAGCATTGTGCCTATTGTATTAAATTCCAATGAAATTTCTGTGTTTCATCGTCAATAAGAAGGTCCAAGGGATACAGTAAACCTGAAGTGAAGCATCGGAATCTAAAACTGGACTCACAGAAGAGGTTCAAATCATAGAAAGGGAGAGGGTCAGTCCTCTTGTACTTAAGTCGACATTGTACCTTTTGTATTAAATTTGGATGCAATTTCTCTGCTTCATCGTCAATAAGAAGGTGCAAGGTATACAGTTAACCTGAAGTGAAGCATCGGAATCTAATACTGGACTCACAATAGAGGTTCAAATCATAGATAGTGAGAGTGTCAGCCTCTTGTACTTAAGTCGGCATTGTGAATATTGTATTAAATTCCGATGCAATTTCTGTGTTTCATCGTCAATAAGAAGGTGCAAGGTATTCAGTAAACCTGAAGTGAAACATCGGAATCTAAAACTGGAATCACAGGAGAGTTTCAAATCATAGAAAGTGAGAGTGTCAGTCCTTTTGTATTTAAGTCGGCATTGTGCCTTTTGTATTAAATTCCGATGCTATATCTGTGTCTCATCGTCAATAAGAAGGTGCAAGGTATACAGTAAACCTGGAGTGAAGCAGCGGAATCTAAAACTGAACTCACTGGAGAGGTTCAAATCATAGAAAGACAGAGGGACAGTCCTCTTTTACTTAAGTCGGCATTGTGCCTTTTGTATTAAATTCCGATGCAATTTCTGTGTTTCATCGTCAATAAGAAGGACCTAGGGATACAGTAAACCTAAAGTGAAGCATCGGAATCTAAAACTGGACTCACAGGAGAGGTTCAATTCATAGAAAGGGAAAGTGTCAGTCCTCTTGTACTTAAGTCGGCATTGTGCCTTTTGTATTAAATTCGGATGCAATTTCTGTGTTTCAACGTCAATAAGAAGGTGCAAGGTATACAGTAAACCTGAAGTGAAGCATCGGAATCTAAAACTGGACTCACAGGAGAGGTTCAAATCATAGAAAGTGAGAGTGTCAGTCCTCTTGTACTTAAGTCGGCATTGTGCCTTTTGTATTAAATTCGGATGCATTTTCTGTGTTTCATCGTCAATACGAAGGTGCAAGGTATACAGTAAATCTGAAGTGAAGCATCGGAATCTAAAACTGGACTCACAGGAGAGGTTCAAATCATAGAAAGAGAGAGTGACAGTCCTCTTTTACTTAAGTCGACATTGTGCCTTTTGTATTAAATTCCGATGAAATTTCTGTGTTTCATCGTCAATAAGAAGGTGCAAGGTATACAGTAAACCTGAAGTGAAGCATCGGAATCTAAAACTGGACTCACAGGAGGGGTTCAAATCATAGAAAGTGAGAGTGTCAGTCCTCTTGTACTTAAGTCGGCATTGTGCCTTTTGTATTAAATTCCGATGCAATTTCTGTGATCCTTCATCAATAAGAAGGTGCAAGGTATACAGTAAACCTGAAGTGAAGCATCGGAATCTAAAACTGGACTCACAGGAGAGGTTCAAATCATAGAAAGTGAGAGTGTCAGTCCTCTTGTACTTAAGTCGGCATTGTGCCTCTGTATTAAATTCGGATGCAATTTCTGAGTGTCAACGTCAATAAGAAGGTGCAAGGTATACAGTAAACCTGAAGTGAAGCATTGGCATCTAAAACTGGACTCACAGGGGAGGTTCAAATCATAGGAAGTGAGAGTGCCAGTCCTCTTGTACTTAAGTCGGCATTGTGCCTTTTGTATTAAATTCCGATGCAATTTCTGTGTTTCATCATCAATAAGAGGGAGCAAGGTATACAGTAAACCTGAAGTGAAGCATCGGAATCTAATACTGGACTCACAGGAGAGGTTCAAATCATAGATAGTGAGATTGTCAGTCCTCTTGTACTTAAGTCGCCATTGTGAATTTTGTATTAAATTCCGATGCAATTTCTGTGTTTCATCGTCAATAAGAAGGTGCAAGGTATTCAGTAAACCTGAAGTGAAACATCGGAATCTAAAACTGGAATCACAGGAGAGTTTCAAATCATAGAAAGTGAGAGTGTCAGTCCTTTTGTCTTTAAGTCGGCATTGTGCCTTTTGTATTAAATTCCGATGCTATATCTGTGTCTCATCGTCAATAAGATGGTCCAAGGGAAACAGTAAACCTGAAGTGAAGTATCGGAATCTAAAACTGGACACACAGGAGGGGTTCAAATCATAGAAAGGGATAGCGTCAGTCCTCTTGTACTTAAGTCGGCATTGGGCCTTTTGTATTAAATTTGGATGCAATTTCTGTGTTTCATCGTCAATAAGAAGGTGCAAGGTATACAGTAAACCTGAATTGAAGCATCGGAATCTAAAACTGGAATCACAGGAGAGGTTCAAATCATAGAAAGTGAGAGTGCCATTCCTCTTGTACTTAAGTCGGCATTGTGCCTCTGTATTAAATTCGGATGCAATTTCTGTATTTCATCGTCAATAAGAAGGTGCAAGGTATACAGTAAACCTGAAGTGAAGCATCGGAATCTAAAACTGGACTCACAGGAGAGGTTCAAATCATAGATAGTGAGAGTGACAGTTCTCTTTTACTTAATTCGGCATTGTGCCTTTTGTATTAAATTCCGATGCTATATCTGTGTCTCATCGTCAATAAGATGGTCCAAGGGAAACAGTAAACCTGAAGTGAAGTATCGGAATCTAAAACTGGACACACAGGCGGGGTTCAAATCATAGAAAGGGATAGCGTCAGTCCTCTTGTACTTAAGTCGGCCTTGGGCCTTTTTTATTAAATTTGGATGCAATTTCTGTGTTTCATCGTCAATAAGAAGGGGCAAGGTATACAGTAAACCTGAAGTGAAGCATCGGAATCTAAAACTGGACTCACAGGAGAGGTTCAAATCATAGAAAGTGAGAGTGTCAGTCCTCTTGTACTTAAGTCGGCATTGTGCCTCTTGTATTAAATTCGGATGCAATTTCTGTGTGTCATAGTCAATAAGAAGGTGCAAGGTATACAGTAAACCTGAAGTGAAGCATCGGAATCTAAAACTGGACTCACAGAAGAGGTTCAAATCATAGAAAGGGAGAGGGTCAGTCCTCTTGTACTTAAGTCGACATTGTACCTTTTGTATTAAATTCGGATGCAATTTCTCTGCTTCATCGTCAATAAGAAGGTGCAAGGTATACAGGTAACCTGAAGTGAAGCATCGGAATCTAATACTGGACTCACAATAGAGGTTCAAATCATAGATAGTGAGAGTGTCAGTCCTCTTGTACTTAATTGCGAATTTTGTATTAAATTCCGATGCAATTTCTGTGTTTCATCGTCAATAAGAAGGTGCAAGGTATTCAGTAAACCTGAAGTGAAACATCGGAATCTAAAACTGGAATCACAGGAGAGTTTCAAATCATAGAAAGTGAGAGTGTCAGTCCTTTTGTATTTAAGTCGGCATTGTGCCTTTTGTATTAAATTCCGAAGCTATATCTGTGTCTCATCGTCAATAAGAAGGTGCAAGGTATACAGTAAACCTGGAGTGAAGCATCGGAATCTAAAACTGAACTCACTGGAGAGGTTCAAATCATAGAAAAACAGAGGGACAGTCCTCTTTTACTTAAGTCGGCATTGTGCCTTTTGTATTAAATTCCGATGCAATTTCTGTGTTTCATCGTCAATAAGAAGGACCTAGGGATACAGTAAACCTAAAGTGAAGCATCGGAATCTAAAACTGGACCCACAGGAGAGGTTCAATTCATAGAAAGGGAAAGTGTCAGTCCTCTTGTACTTAAGTCGGCATTGTGCCTTTTGTATTAAATTCGGATGCAATTTCTGTGTTTCAACGTCAATAAGAAGGTGCAAGGTATACAGTAAACCTGAAGTGAAGCATCGGAATCTAAAACTGGACTCACAGGAGAGGTTCAAATCATAGAAAGTGAGAGTGTTAGTCCTCTTGTACTTAAGTCGGCATTGTGCCTTTTGTATTAAATTCGGATGCATTTTCTGTGTTTCATCGTCAATACGAAGGTGCAAGGTATACAGTAAATCTGAAGTGAAGCATCGGAATCTAAAACTGGACTCACAGGAGAGGTTCAAATCATAGAAAGAGAGAGTGACAGTCCTCTTTTACTTAAGTCGACATTGTGCCTTTTGTATTAAATTCCGATGAAATTTCTGTGTTTCATCGTCAATAAGAAGGTGCAAGGTATACAGTAAACCTGAAGTGAAGCATCGGAATCTAAAACTGGACTCACAGGAGGGGTTCAAATCATAGAAAGTGAGAGTGTCAGTCCTCTTGTACTTAAGTCGGCATTGTGCCTTTTGTATTAAATTCCGATGCAATTTCAGTGTTTCATCATCAATAAGAGGGAGCAAGGTATTCAGTAAACCTGAAGTGAAGCATCGGAATCTAAAACTGGGCTCACAGGAGAGGTTCAAATCAAAGAAAGTGAGAGTGTCAGTCCTCTTGTACTTAAGTCGGCATTGTGCCTTTTGTATTAAATTCGGATGCAATTTCTGTTTTCCATCGTCAATAAGAAGGTCCAAAGGATACAGTAAACCTCAAGTGAAGAAGCGGAATCCAAAACTGGACTAACGGGAAAGGTTCAAATCACAGAAAGTGACAGTGTCAGTCCTCTTTTACTTAAGTCAGCATTGTGCCTATTGTATTAAATTCCAATGAAATTTCTGTGTTTCATCGTCAATAAGAAGGTCCAAGGGATACAGTAAACCTGAAGTGAAGCATCGGAAACTAAAACTGGACTCACAGAAGAGGTTCAAATCATAGAAAGGGAGAGGGTCAGTCCTCTTGTAATTAAGTCGACATTGTGCCTTTTGTATTAAATTCGGATGCAATTTCTCTGCTTCATCGTCAATAAGAAGGTGCAAGGTATACAGTAAACCTGAAGTGAAGCATCGGAATCTAATACTGGACTCACAATAGAGGTTCAAATCATAGATAGTGAGAGTGTCAGTCCTCTTGTACTTAAGTCGGCATTGTGAATTTTGTATTAAATTCCGATGCAATTTCTGTGTTTCATCGTCAATAAGAAGGTGCAAGGTATTCAGTAAACCTGAAGTGAAACATCGGAATCTAAAACTGGAATCACAGGAGGGGTTCAAATCATAGAAAGAGAGAGTGACAGTCCTCTTTTACTTAAGTCGACATTGTGCCTTTTGTATTAAATTCCGATGAAATTTCTGTGTTTCATCGTCAATAAGAAGGTGCAAGGTATACAGTAAACCTGAAGTGAAGCATCGGAATCTAAAACTGGACTCACAGGAGGGGTTCAAATCATAGAAAGTGAGAGTGTCAGTCCTCTTGTACTTAAGTCGGCATTGTGCCTTTTGTATTAAATTCCGATGCAATTTCTGTGATCCTTCGTCAATAAGAAGGTGCAAGGTATACAGTAAACCTGAAGTGAAGCATCGGAATCTAAAACTGGACTCACAGGAGAGGTTCAAATCATAGAAAGTGAGAGTGTCAGTCCTCTTGTACTGAAGTCGGCATTGTGCCTCTGTATTAAATTCGGATGCAATTTCTGTATTTCATCGTCAATAGGAAGGTGCAAGGTATACAGTAAACCTGAAGTGAAGCATCGGAATCTAAAACTGGACTCACAGGAGAGGTTCAAATCATATATTGTGAGAGTGACAGTTCTCTTTTACTTAAGTCGGCATTGTGCCTTTTGTATTAAATTCCGATGAAATTTCTGTGTTTCATCGTCAATAAGAAGGTCCAAGGGATACAGTAAACCTGAAGTGAAGTATCGGAATCTAAAACTGGACACACAGGAGGGGTTCAAATCATAGAAAGGGAGAGCGTCAGTCCTCTTGTACTTAAGTCGGCATTGTGCCTTTTGTATTAAATTTGGATGCAATTTCTGTGTTTCATCGTCAATAAGAAGGGGCAAGGTATATAGTAAACCTGAAGTGAAGCATCGGAATCTAAAACTGGACTCACAGGAGAGGTTCAAATCATAGAAAGTGAGAGTGTCAGTGATCTTGTACTTAAGTCGGCATTGTGCCTCTTGTATTAAATTCGGATGCAATTTCTGTGTGTCATCGTCAATAAGAAGGTGCAAGGTATACAGTAAACCTGAAGTGAAGCATCGGCATCTAAAACTGGACTCACAGGAGAGGTTCAAATCATAGGAAGTGAGAGTGTCAGTCCTCTTGTACTTAAGTCGGCATTGTGCCTTTTGTATTTAATTCCGATGCAATTTCTGTGTTTCATCATCAATAAGAAGGTGCAAGGTATACAGTAAACCTGAAGTGAAACATCTGAATCTAAAACTGGACTCACAGGAGAGGTTCAAATCATAGAAAGTGAGAGTGTCAGTCGTCTTGTACTTAACTCGGCATTGTGCCTTTTGTATTAAATTCGGATGCAATTTCTGTTTTCCATCGTCAATAAGAAGGTCCAAAGGATACAGTAAACCTGAAGTGAAGCATCGGAATCCAAAACAGGACTAACGGGAGAGGTTCAAATTACAGAAAGTGAGAGTGTCAGTCCTCTTTACCTTAAGTCACCATTGTGCCTTTTGTATTAAATTCCAATGAAATTTCTGTGTTTCATCGTCAATAAGAAGGTCCAAGGGATACAGTAAACCTGAAGTGAAGCATCGGAACCTAAAACTGGACTCACAGAAGAGGTTCAAATCATAGAAAGGGAGAGGGTCAGTCCTCTTGTACTTAAGTCGACATTGTGCCTTTTGTATTAAATTCGGATGCAATTTCTGTGCTTCATCGTCAATAAGAAGGTGCAAGGTATACAGTAAACCTGAAGTGAAGCATCGGAATCTAATACTGGACTCACAGGAGAGGTTCAAATCATAGATAGTGAGAGTGTCAGTCCTCTTGTACTTAAGTCGGCATTGTGAATTTTGTATTAAATTCCGATGCAATTTCTGTGTTTCATCGTCAATAAGAAGGTGCAAGGTATTCAGTAAACCTGAAGTGAAACATCGGAATCTAAAACTAGAATCACAGGATAGTTTCAAATCATAGAAAGTGAGGGAGTCAGTCCTTTTGTATTTAAGTCGGCATTGTGCCTTTTGTATTAAATTCCGATGCTATATCTGTGTCTCATCGTCAATAAGAAGGTGCAAGGTATACAGTAAACCTGGAGTGAAGCAGCGGAATCGAAAACTGGACTCACAGGAGAGGTTCAAATCATAGAAAGACAGAGGGACAGTCCTCCTTTACTTAAGTCGGCATTGTGCCTTTTGTATTAAATTCCGATGCAATTTCTGTGTTTCATCGTCAATAAGAAGGACCTAGGGATACAGTAAACCTAAAGTGAAGCATCGGAATCTAAAACTGGACTCACAGGAGAGGTTCAATTCATAGAAAGGGAAAGTGTCAGTCCTCTTGTACTTAAGTCGGCATTGTGCCTTTTGTATTAAATTCGGATGCAATTTCTGTGTTTCATCGTCAATAAGAAGGTACAAGGTATACAGTAAACCTGAAGTGAAGCATCGGAATCTAAAACTGGACTCACAGGAGAGATTCAAATCGTAGAAAGTGAGAGTGTCAGGCCTCTTGTACTTAAGTCGGCATTGTGCCTTTTGTATTAAATTCGGATGCTATTTCTGTGTTTCATCGTCAATACGAAGGTTCAAGGTATACTGTAAACCTGAAGTGAAGCATCGGAATCTAAAACTGGACTCACAGGAGAGGTTCAAATCATAGAAAGAGAGAGTGACAGTCCTCTTTTACTTAAGTCGACATTGTGCCTTTTGTATTAAATTCCGATGAAATTTCTGTGTTTCATCGCCAATAAGAAGGTGCAAGGTACACATTAAACCTGAAGTGAAGCATCGGAGTCTAAAACTGGACTCACAGGAGGGGTTCAAATCATAGGAAGTGAGAGTGTCAGTCCTCTTGTACTTATGTCGGCATTGTGCCTTTTGTATTAAATTCGGATGCAATTTCTGTGATCCTTCGTCAATAAGAAGGTGCAAGGTATACAGTAAACCTGAAGTGAAGCATCGGAATCTAAAACTGGACTCACAGGAGAGCTTCAAATCATAGAAAGTGAGAGTGTCAGTCCTCTTGTACTTAAGTCGGCATTGTGCCTCTGTATTAAATTCGGATGCAATTTCTGTATTTCATCGTCAATAGGAAGTTGCAAGGTATACAGTAAACCTTAAGTGAAGCATCGTAATATAAAACTGGACTCTCAGGAGAGGTTCAAATCATAGATAGTGATAGTGACAGTTCTCTTTTACTTAAGTCGGCATTGTGCCTTTTGTATTAAATTCCGATGAAATTTCTGTGTTTCATCGTCAATAAGAAGGTCCAAGGGAAACAGGAAACCTAAAGTGAAGTATCGGAATCTAAAACTGGACACACAGGAGGGGTTCAAATCATAGAAAGGGAGAGCGTCAGTCCTCTTGTACTTAAGTCGGCATTGTGCCTCTTGTATTAAATTCGGATGCAATTTCTGTGTGTCATCGTCAATAAGAAGGTGCAAGGTATACACTAAACCTGAAGTGAAGCATCGGCATCTAAAACCGGACTCACAGGAGAGGTTCAAATCATAGGAAGTGAGAGTGTCAGTCCTCTTGTACTTAGGTCGTCATTGTGCCTTTTGTATTAAATTCCGATGCAATTTCTGTGTTTCATCATCAATAAGAAGGTGCAAGGTATACAGTAAACCTGAAGTGAAGCATCGGAATCTAATACTGGACTCACAGGAGAGGTTCAAATCATAGATAGTGAGAGTGACAGTCCTCTTTACTTAAGTCGGCATTGTGCCTTTTGTATTAAATTCCAATGAAATTTCTGTGTTTCATCGTCAATAAGAAGGTCCAAGGGATACAGTTAACCTGAAGTGAAGCATCAGAATCTAAAACTGGACTCACAGGAGGGGTTTTAATCATAGAAAGGGAGAGTGTCAGTCCTCTTGTACTTAAGTCGGCATTGTGCCTTTTGTATTAAATTCGGAAGCAATTTCTGTGTTTCATCGTCAACAAGAAGGTGCAAGGTATACAGTAAACCTGAAGTGAAGCATTGGAATCTAAAAGTGCACTCACAGGAGATTTTCAAATCATAGAAAGTGAGAGTGTCAGTCCTCTTGTACTTATGTCGGCATTGTGCCTTTTGTATTAAATTCGGATGCAATTTCTGTTTTCCATCGTCAATAAGAAGGTCCAAAGGATACAGTAAACCTGAAGTGAAGCATCGGAATCCAAAACAGGACTAACGGGAGAGGTTCAAATCACAGAAAGTGAGAGTGTCAGTCCTCTTTTTCTTAAGTCAGCATTGTGCCTTTTGTATTAAATTCCAATGAAATTTCTATGTTTCATCGTCAATAAGAAGGTCCAAGGGATACAGTAAACCTGAAGTGAAGCATCGGAATCTAAAACTGGACTCACTGAAGTGGTTCAAATCATAGAAAGGGAGAGGGTCAGTCCTCTTGTACTTAAGTCGACATTGTGCCTTTTGTATTAAATTCGGATGCAATTTCTGTGCTTCATCGTCAATAAGAAGGTGCAAGGTATACAGTAAACCTGAAGTGAAGCATCGGGATCTAATACTGGACTCACAGGAGAGGTTCAAATCATAGATAGTGAGAGTGTCAGTCCTCTTGTACTTAAGTCGGCATTGTGAATTTTGTATTAAATTCCGATGCAATTTCTGTGTTTCATCGTCAATAAGAAGGTGCAAGGTATTCAGTAAACCTGAAGTGAAACATCGGAATCTAAAACTAGAATCACAGGAGAGTTTCAAATCATAGAAAGTGAGAGTGTCAGTCCTTTTGTATTTAAGTCGGCATTGTGCCTTTTGTATTAAATTCCGATGCTATATCTATGTCTCATCGTCAATAAGAAGGTGCAAGGGATACAGTAAACCTGGAGTGAAGCAGCGGAATCTAAAACTGGACTCACAGGAGAGGTTCAAATCATAGAAAGACAGAGGGACAGTCCTCTTTTACTTAAGTCGGCATTGTGCCTTTTGTATTAAATTCCGATGCAATTTCTGTGTTTCATCGTCAATAAGAAGGACCTAGGGATACAGTAAACCTAAAGTGAAGCATCGGAATCTAAAACTGGACTCACAGGAGAGGTTCAATTCATAGAAAGGGAAAGTGTCAGTCCTCTTGTACTTAAGTCGGCATTGTGCCTTTTGTATTAAATTCGGATGCAATTTCTGTGTTTCATCGTCAATAAGAAGGTGCAAGGTATGCAGTAAACCTGAAGTGAAGCATCGGAATCTAAAACTGGACTCACAGGAGAGATTCAAATCATAGAAAGTGAGAGTGTCAGTCCTCTTGTACTTAAGTCGGCATTGTGCCTTTTATATTAAATTCGGATGCTATTTCTGTGTTTCATCGTCAATACGAAGGTGCAAGGTATACTGTAAACCTGAAGTGAAGAATCGGAATCTAAAACTGGACTCACAGGAAAGGGTTCAATTCATAGAAAGAGAGAGTGACAGTCCTCTTTTACTTAAGTCGACATTGTGCCTTTTGTATTAAATTCCGATGAAATTTCTGTGTTTCATCGTCAATAAGAAGGTGCAAGGTATTCAGTAAACCTGAAGTGAAGCATCGGAATCTAAAACTGGACTCACAGGAGGGGTTCAAATAATAGAAAGTGAGAGTGTCAGTCCTCTTGTACTTATGTCGGCATTGTGCCTTTTGTATTAAATTCGGATGCAATTTCTGTGATCCTTCGTCAATAAGAAGGTGCAAGTTATACAGTAAACCTGAAGTGAAGCATCGGAATCTAAAACTGGACTCACAGGAGAGGTTCAAATCATAGAAAGAGAGAGTGTCAGTCCTCTTGTACTTAAGTCGGCATTGTGCCTCTGTATTAAATTCGGATGCAATTTCTGTATTTCATCGTCAATAGGAAGGTGCAAGGTATACAGTAAACCTTAAGTGAAGCATCGGAATCTAAAACTGGACTCACAGGAGAGGTTCAAATCATAGATAGTGATAGTGACAGTTCTCTTTTACTTAAGTCGGCATGGTGCCTTTTGTATTAAATTCCGATGAAATTTCTGTGTTTCATCGTCAATAAGAAGATCCAAGGGAAACAGGAAACCTAAAGTGATGTATCGGAATCTAAAACTGGACACACAGGAGGGGTTCAAATCATAGAAAGGGAGAGCGTCAGTCCTCTTGTACTTAAGTCGGCATTGTGCATCTTGTATTAAATTCGGATGCAAGTTCTGTGTGTCATCGTCAATAAGAAGGTGCAAGGTATACAGTAAACCTGAAGTGAAGCATCGGCATCTAAAACTGGACTCACAGGAGAGGTTCAAATCATAGGAAGTGAGAGTGTCAGTCCTCTTGTACTTAAGTCGGCTTTGTGCCTTTTGTAATAAATTCCGATGCAATTTCTGTGTTTCATCATCAATAAGAAGGTGCAAGGTATACAGTAAACCTGAAGTGAAGCATCGCAATCTAATACTGGACTCACAGGAGAGGTTCATATCATAGATAGTGAGAGTGACAGTCCTCTTGTACTTAAGTCGGCATTGTGCCTTTTGTATTAAATTCGGATGCAATTTCTGTTTTCCATCGTCAATAAGAAGGTCCAAAGGATACAGTAAACCTGAAGTGAAGCATCGGAATCCAAAACAGGACTAACGGGAGAGGTTCAAATCACAGAAAGTGAGAGGGTCAGTCCTCTTTTACTTAAGTCAGCATTGTGCCTTTTGTATTAAATTCCAATGAAATTTCTGTGTTTCATCGTCAATAAGAAGGTCCAAGGGATACAGTAAACCTGAAGTGAAGCATCGGAATCTAAAACTGGACTCACAGAAGAGGTTCAAATCATAGAAAGTGAGAGGGTCAGTCCTCTTGTACATAAGTCGACATTGTGCCTTTTGTATTAAATTCGGATGCAATTTCTGTGCTTCATCGTCAATAAGAAGGTGCAAGGTATACTGTAAACCTGAAGTGAAGCATCGGAATCTAAAACTGGACTCACAGGAGAGGTTCAAATCATAGATAGTGAGAGTGTCAGTCCTCTTGTACTTAAGTCGGCATTGTGAATTTTGTATTTAATTCCGATGCAATTTCTGTGTTTCATCGTCAATAAGAAGGTGCAAGGTATACAGTAAACCTGAAGTGAAGCATCGGCATCTAAAACTGGACTCACAGGAGAGGTTCAAATCATAGGAAGTGAGATTGTCAGTCCTCTTGTACTTAAGTCGGCATTGTGCCATTTGTATTAAATTCCGATGCAATTTCTGTGTTTCATCATCAATACGTAGGTGCAAGGTATACAGTAAACCTGAAGTGTAGTATCGGAATCTAATACTGGACTCACAGGAGAGGTTCAAATCATAGATAGTGAGAGTGATAGTCCTCTTTACTTAAGTCGGCATTGTGCCTTTTGTATTAAATTCCAATGAAATTTCTGTGCTTCATCGTCAATAAGAAGGTCCAAGGGATACAGTAAACCTGAAGTGAAGCATCAGAATCTAAAACTGGACTCACAGGAGGGGTTCAAATCATAGAAAGGGAGAGTGTCAGTCCTCTTGTACTCAAGTCGGCATTGTGCCTTTTGTATTAAATTCGGATGCAATTTCTGTGTTTCATCGTCAATAAGAAGGTGCAAGGTATACAGTAAACCTGAAGTGAAGGATCGGAATCGGAAACTGGACTCACAGGAGAGGTTCAAATCATAGAAAGACAGCGTGAAAGTGCTCTTTTACTTAAATCGGCATTGTGCCTTTTCTATTCAATTCCGATGAAATTTCTGTGTTTCATCGTCAACAACAAGGTGCAAGGTATACAGTAAACCTGAAGTGAAGCATCGGAATCTAAAACTGGACTCACAGGAGAGATTCAAATCATAGAAAGTGAGAGTGTCAGTCCTCTTGTACTGAAGTCGGCATTGTGCCTTTTGTATTAAATTCGGATGCAATTTCTGTGTTTCATCGTCAATAAGAAGGGGCAAGGTATACAGTAAACCTGAAGTGAAGCATCGGAATCTAAAACTGGACTCACAGGAGAGGTTCAAATCATAGAAAGTGAGAGTGTCAGTCCTCTTGTACTTAAGTCGTCATTGTGGCTCTTGTATCAAAATCGGATGCAATTTCTGTGTGTCATCGTCAATAAGAAGGTGCAAGGTATACAGTAAACCTGAAGAGAAGCATCGAAATCTAAAACTGGAATCACAGGAGAGGTTCAAATCATAGAAAGTGAGAGTGTCAGTCCTCTTGTACTTAAGCTGGCATTGTGCCTTTTATATTAAATTCCGATGCAATTTCTGTGTTTCATCGTCAATAAGAAGGTGCAAGGTATACAGTAAACCTGAAGTGAAGCATCGGAATCCAAAACTGGACTCACAGGAGAGGTTCAAATCATAGAAAGAGAGAGTGACAGTGCTCTTTTACTTAAATCGGCATTGTTCCTTTTCTATTCAATTCCGATGAAATTTCTGTGTTTCATTATCAATATGAAGGTGCAAGGTATACAGTAAACCTGAAGTGAAGCATCGGAATCTAATACTGGACTCACAGGAGAGGTTCAAATCATAGATAGTGAGAGTGACAGTCCTCTTTACTTAAGTCGGCATTGTGCCTTTTGTATTAAATTCGAATGAAATTTCTGTGTTTCATCGTCAATAAGAAGGTCCAAGGGATACAGTAAACCTGTAGTGAAGCATCAGAATCTAAAACTGGACTCACAGGAGGGGTTCAAATCACAGAAAGGGAGAGTGTCAGTCCTCTTGTACTTAAGTCGGTATTGTGCCTTTTGTATTAAATTCGGAAGCAATTTCTGTGTTTCATCGTCAATATGAAGGTGCAAGGTATACAGTAAACCTGAAGTGAAGCATTGGAATCTAAAACTGGACTCACAGGAGAGGTTCAAATCATAGAAAGTGAGAGTGTCAGTCCTCTTGTACTTAAGTCGGCATTGTGCCTCTGTATTAAATTCGGATGCAATTTCTGTATTTCATCGTCAATAGGAAGGTGCAAGGTATACAGTAAACCTGAAGTGAAGCATCGGAATCTAAAACTGGACTCACAGGAGAGGTTCAAATCATAGATAGTGAGAGTGACAGTTCTCTTTTACTTAAGTCGGCATTGTGCCTTTTGTATTAAATTCCGATGAAATTTCTGTGTTTCATCGTCAATAAGAAGGTCCAAGGGAAACAGTAAACCTGAAGTGAAGTATCGGAATCTAAAACTGGACACACAGGAGGGGTTCAAATCATAGAAAGGGAGAGCGTCAGTCCTCTTGTACTTAAGTCGGCATTGTGCCTTTTGTATTAAATTCGGATGCAATTTCTGTTTTCCATCGTCAATTAAAAGGTCCAAAGGATACAGAAAACCTGAAGTGAAGCATCGGAATCCAAAACAGGACTAACGGGAGAGGTTCAAATCACAGGAAGTGAGAGTGTCAGTCCTCTTTTACTTAAGTCAGCATTGTGACTTTTGTATTAAATTCCAATGAAATTTCTGTGTTTCATCGTCAATAAGAAGGTCCAAGGGATACAGTAAACCTGAAGTGAAGCATCGGAATCTAAAACTGGACTCACAGAAGAGGTTCAAATCATAGAAAGACAGAGGGACAGTCCTCTTTTACTTAAGTCGACATTGTGCCTTTTGTATTAAATTCCGATGAAATTTCTGTGTTTCATCGTCAATAAGAAGGTGCAAGGTATACAGTAGACCTGAAGTGAAGCATCGGAATCTAAAACTGGACTCACAGGAGGGGTTCAAATCATAGAAAGTGAGAGTGTCAGTCCGCTTGTACTTAAGTCGGCATTGTGCCTTTTGTATTAAATTCAGATGAAATTTCTGTGTTTCTTCGTCAATAAGAAGGTGCAAGGTATACAGTAAACCTGAAGTGAAGCATCGGAATCTAAAACTGGACTCACAGGAGAGGTTCAAATCATAGAAAGAGAGAGTGACAGTCCTCTTTTACTTAAGTCGACATTGTGTCTTTTGTATTAAATTCGGATGCAATTTCTGTGCTTCATCGTCAATAAGAAGGTGCAAGGTATACTGTAAACCTGAAGTGAAGCATCGGAATCTAATACTGGACTCACAGGAGAGGTTCAAATCATAGATAGTGAGAGTGTCAATCCTCTTGTACTTAAGTCGGCATTGTGAATTTTGTATTAAATTCCGATGCAATTTCTGTGTTTCATCGTCAATAAGAAGGTGCAAGGTATTCAGTAAACATGAAGTGAAACATCGGAATCTAAAACTGGAATCACTAGAGAGTTTCAAATCATAGAAAGTGAGAGTGTCAGTCCTTTTGTATTTAAGTCGGCATTGTGCCTTTTGTATTAAATTCCGATGCTATATCTGTGTCTCATCATCAATAAGAAGGTGCAAGGTATACAGTAAACCTGGAGTGAAGCAGCGGAATCTAAAACTGGACTCACAGGAGAGGTTCAAATCATAGAAACACAGAGGGACAGTCCTCTTTTACATAAGTCGGCATTGTGCCTTTTATATTAAATTCCGATGCAATTTCTGTGTTTCATCGTCAATAAGAAGTACCTAGGGATACAGTAAACCTAAAGTGAAGCATCGGAATATAAAACTGGACTCACAGGAGAGGTTCAATTCATAGAAAGGGAAAGTGTCAGTCCTCTTTTACTTAAGTCGGCATTGTGCCTTTTGTATTAAATTCGGATGCAATTTCTGTGTTTCATCGTCAACAAGAAGGTGCAAGGTATACAGTAAACCTGAAGTGAAGCATCGGAATCTAAAACTGGTCTCACACTAGAGGTTCAAATCATAGAAAGTGAGAGTGTCAGTCCTCTTGTGTCTTAAGTCGGCATTGTGCCTTTTGTAATAAATTCGGATGCTATTTCTGTGTGTCATCGTCAATACGAAGGTGCAAGGTATACAGTAAACCTGAAGTGAAGCATCGGAATCTAAAACTGGACTCACAGGAGAGGTTCAAATCAAACAAAGAGAGAGTGACAGTCCTCTTTTACTTAAGTCGACATTGTGCCTTTTGTATTAAATTCCGATGAAATTTCTGTATTTCATCGTCAATAAGAAGGTGCAAGGTATACAGTAAACCTGAAGTGAAGCATCGGAATCTAAAACTGGACTCACAGGAGGGGTTCAAATCATAGAAAGTGAGAGTGTTAGTCCGCTTGTACTTAAGTCGGCATTGTGCGTTTTGTATTAAATTCGGATGCAATTTCTGTGATCCTTCGTCAATAAGAAGGTGCAAGGTATACAGTAAACCTGAAGTGAAGCATCGGAATCTAAAACTGGACTTACAGGAGAGGTTCAAATCATAGAAAGTGAGAGAGTCAGTCCTCTTGTACTTAAGTCGGCATTGTGCCTCTGTATTAAATTCGGATGCAATTTCCATATTTCATCGTCAATAGGAAGTTGCAAGGTATACAGTAAACCTGAAGTGAAGCATCGGAATCTAAAACTGGACTCACAGGAGAGGTTCAAATCATAGATAGTGAGAGTGACAGTTCTCTTTTACTTAAGTCGGCATTGTGCCTTTTGTATTAAATTCCGATGAAATTTCTATGTTTCATCGTCAATAAGAAGGTCCAAGGGAAACAGGAAACCTGATGTGAAGTATCGGAATCTAAAATTGGACACACAGGAGGGGTTCAAATCATAGAAAGGGACAGCGTAGGTCCTCTTGTACTTAAGTCGGCATTGTGCCTTTTGTATTAAATTTGGATGCAATTTCTGTGTTTCATCGTCAAAAAGAAGGGGCAAGGTATACAGTAAACCTGAAGTGAAGCATCGGAATCTAAAACTGGATTCACAGGAGAGGTTCAAATCATAGAAAGTGAGAGTGTCAGTCCTTTTGTACTTAAGTCGGCATTGTGCCTCTTGTATTAAATTCGGATGCAATTTCTGTTTTCCATCGTCAATAAGAAGGTCCAAAGGATACAGTAAACCTGAAGTGAAGCATCGGAATCCAAAACAGGACTAACGGGAGAGGTTCAAATCACAGAAAGTGAGAGTGTCAGTCCTCTTTTACTTAAGTCAGCATTGTGCCTTTTGTATTAAATTCCAATGAAATTTCTGTGTTTCATCGTCAATAAGAAGGTCCAAGGGATACAGTAAACCTGAAGTGAAGCATCGGAATCTAAAACTGGACTCACAGAAGAGGTTCAAATCATAGAAAGGGAGAGGGTCAGTCCTCTTGTACTTAAGTCGTCATTGTGCCTTTTGTATTATATTCGGATGCAATTTCTGTGCTTCATCGTCAATAAGAAGGTGCAAGGTATACTGTAAACCTGAAGTGAAGCATCGGAATCTAATACTGGACTCACAGGAGAGGTTCAAATCATAGAAAGGGAGAGGGTCAGTCCTCTTGTACTTAAGTCGTCATTGTGCCTTTTGTATTATATTCGGATGCAATTTCTGTGCTTCATCGTCAATAAGAAGGTGCAAGGTATACTGTAAACCTGAAGTGAAGCATCGGAATCTAATACTGGACTCACAGGAGAGGTTCAAATCATAGATAGTGAGAGTGTCAGTCCTCTTGTACTTAAGTCGGCATTGTGAATTTTGTATTTAATTCCGATGCAATTTCTGTGTTTCATCGTCAATAAGAAGGTGCAAGGTATTCAGTAAACATGAAGTGAAACATCGGAATCTAAAACTGGAATCACTAGAGAGTTTCAAATCATAGAAAGTGAGAGTGTCAGTCCTTTTGTATTTAAGTCGGCATTGTGCCTTTTGTATTAAATTCCGATGCTATATCTGTGTCTCATCATCAATAAGAAGGTGCAAGGTATACAGTAAACCTGGAGTGAAGCAGCGGAATCTAAAACTGGACTCACAGGAGAGGTTCAAATCATAGAAACACAGAGGGACAGTCCTCTTTTACATAAGTCGGCATTGTGCCTTTTATATTAAATTCCGATGCAAGTTCTGTGTTTCATCGTCAATAAGAAGTACCTAGGGATACAGTAAACCTAAAGTGAAGCATCGGAATATAAAACTGGACTCACAGGAGAGGTTCAATTCATAGAAAGGGAAAGTGTCAGTCCTCTTTTACTTAAGTCGCCATTATGCCTTTTGTATTAAATTCGGATGCAATTTCTGTGTTTCATCGTCAATAAGAAGGTGCAAGGTATACAGTAAACTTGAAGTGAAGCATCGGAATCTAAAACTGGTCTCACACTAGAGGTTCAAATCATAGAAAGTGAGAGTGTCAGTCCTCTTGTACTTAAGTCGGCATTGTGCCTTTTGTATGAAATTCGGATGCTATTTCTATGTGTCATCGTCAATACGAAGGTGCAAGGTATACAGTAAACCTGAAGTGAAGCATCGTAATCTAAAACTGGACTCACAGGAGAGGTTCAAATCAAACAAAGAGAGAGTGACAGTCCTCTTTTACTTAAGTCGACATTGTGCCTTTTGTATTAAATTCCGATGAAATTTCTGTGTTTCATCGTCAATAAGAAGGTGCAAGGTATACAGTAAACCTGAAGTGAAGCATCGGAATCTAAAACTGGACTCACAGGAGGGGTTCAAATCATAGAAAGTGAGAGTGTCAGTCCGCTTGTACTTAAGTCGGCATTGTGCCTTTTGTATTAAATTCGGATGCTATTTCTGTGATCCTTCGTCAATAAGAAGGTGCAAGGTATACAGTAAACCTGGAGTGAAGCATCGGAATCTAAAACTGGACTCACAGGAGAGGTTCAAATCATAGAAAGTGAGAGAGTCAGTCCTCTTGTACTTAAGTCGGCATTGTGCCTCTGTATTAAATTCGGATGCAATTTCCATATTTCATCTTCAATAGGAAGTTGCAAGGTATACAGTACACCTGAAGTGAAGCATCGGAATCTAAAACTGGACTCACAGGAGAGGTTCAAATCATAGATAGTGAGAGTGACAGTTCTCTTTTACTTAAGTCGGCATTGTGCCTTTTGTATTAAATTCCGATGAAATTTCTATGTTTCATCGTCAATAAGAAGGTCCAAGGGAAACAGGAAACCTGATGTGAAGTATCGGAATCTAAAATTGGACACACAGGAGGGGTTCAAATCATAGAAAGGGAGAGCGTCAGTCCTCTTGTACTTAAGTCGGCATTGTGCCTTTTGTATTAAATTTGGATGCAATTTCTGTGTTTCATCGTCAATAAGAAGGGGCAAGGTATACAGTAAACCTGAAGTGAAGCATCGGAATCTAAAACTGGATTCACAGGAGAGGTTCAAATCATAGAAAGTGAGAGTGTCAGTCCTTTTGTGATTAAGTCGGCATTGTGCCTCTTGTATTAAATTCGGATGCAATTTCTGTGTGTCATCGTCAATAAGAAGGTGCAAGGTATACAGTAAACCTGAAGTGAAGCATCGGCATCTAAAACTGGACTCACAGGAGAGGTTCAAATCATAGGAAGTGAGATTGTCAGTCCTCTTGTACTTAAGTCGGCATTGTGCCTTTTGTATTAAATTCCGATGCAATTTCTGTGTTTCATCATCAATACGTAGGTGCAAGGTATACAGTAAACCTGAAGTGTAGTATCGGAATCTAATACTGGACTCACAGGAGAGGTTCAAATCATAGATAGTGAGAGTGATAGTCCTCTTTACTTAAGTCGGCATTGTGCCTTTTGTATTAAATTCCAATGAAATTTCTGTGCTTCATCGTCAATAAGAAGGTCCAAGGGATACAGTAAACCTGAAGTGAAGCATCAGAATCTAAAACTGGACTCACAGGAGGGGTTCAAATCATAGAAAGGGAGAGTGTCAGTCCTCTTGTACTCAAGTCGGCATTGTGCCTTTTGTATTAAATTCGGATGCAATTTCTGTGTTTCATCGACAATAAGAAGGTGCAAGGTATACAGTAAACCTGAAGTGAAGGATCGGAATCGAAAACTGGACTCACAGGAGAGGTTCAAATCATAGAATGCCAGAGTGAAAGTGCTCTTTTACTTAAATCGGCATTGTGCCTTTTCTATTCAATTCCGATGAAATTTCTGTGTTTCATCGTCAATAACAAGGTGCAAGGTATACAGTAAACCTGAAGTGAAGCATCGGAATCTAAAACTGGACTCACAGGAGAGATTCAAATCATAGAAAGTGAGAGTGTCAGTCCTCTTGTACTGAAGTCGGCATTGTGCCTTTTGTATTAAATTCGGATGCAATTTCTGTGTTTCATCGTCAATAAGAAGGGGCAAGGTATACAGTAAACCTGAAGTGAAGCATCGGAATCTAAAACTGGACTCAAAGGAGAGGTTCAAATCATAGAAAGTGAGAGTGTCAGTCCTCTTGTACTTAAGTCGTCATTGTGGCTCTTGTATCAAAATCGGATGCAATTTCTGTGTGTCATCGTCAATAAGAAGGTGCAAGGTATACAGTAAACCTGAAGAGAAGCATCGAAATCTAAAACTGGAATCACAGGAGAGGTTCAAATCATAGAAAGTGAGAGTGTCAGTCCTCTTGTACTTAAGCTGGCATTGTGCCTTTTATATTAAATTCCGATGCAATTTCTGTGTTTCATCGTCAATAAGAAGGTGCAAGGTATACAGTAAACCTGAAGTGAAGCATCGGAATCCAAAACTGGACTCACAGGAGAGGTTCAAATCATAGAAAGAGAGAGTGACAGTGCTCTTTTACTTAAATCGGCATTGTTCCTTTTCTATTCAATTCCGATGAAATTTCTGTGTTTCATCGTCAATAACAAGGTGCAAACTATACAGTAAACCTGAAGTGAAGCATCGGAATCTAATACTGGACTCACAGGAGAGGTTCAAATCATAGATAGTGAGAGTGTCAGTCCTCTTGTACTTAAGTCGGCATTGTGAATTTTGTATTAAATTCCGATGCAATTTCTGTGTTTCATCATCAATAAGAAGGTGCAAGGTATTCAGTAAACCTGAAGTGAAACATCGGAATCTAAAACTAGAATCACAGGAGAGTTTCAAATCATAGAAAGTGAGAGTGTCAGTCCTTTTGTATTTAAGTCGGCATTGTGCCTTTTGTATTAAATTCCGATGCTATATCTGTGTCTCATCGTCAATAAGAAGGTGCAAGGTATACAGTTAACCGGGAGTGAAGTAGCGGAATCTAAAACTGGACTCACAGGAGAGGTTCAAATCATAGAAAGACAGAGGGACAGTCCTCTTTTACTTAAGTCGGCATTGTTCCTTTTGTATTAAATTCCGATGCAATTTCTGTGTTTCATCGTCAATAAGAAGGACCTAGGGATACAGTAAACCTAAAGTGAAGCATCGGAATCTAAAACTGGACTCACAGGAGAGGTTCAATTCATAGAAAGGGAAAGTGTCAGTCCTCTTGTACTTAAGTCGGCATTGTGCCTTTTGTATTAAATTCGGATGCAATTTCTGTGTTTCATCGTCAATAAGAAGGTGCAAGGTATACAGTAAACCTGAAGTGAAGCATCGGAATCTAAAACTGGACTCACAGGGGAGATTCAAATCATAGAATGTGAGAGTGTCAGTCCTCTTGTACTTAAGTCGGCATTGTGCCTTTTGTATTAAATTCGAATGCTATTTCTGTGTTTCATCGTCAATACGAAGGTGCAAGGTATACTGTAAACCTGAAGTGAAGCATCGGAATCTAAAACTGGACTCACAGGAGAGGTTCAAATCATAGAAAGTGAGAGTGTCAATCCTCTTGTACTTAAGTTGGCATTGTGCCTCTGTATTAAATTCGGATGCAATTTCTGTATTTCATCGTCAATAGGAAGGTGCAAGGTATACAGTAAACCTTAAGAGAAGCATCGGAATCTAAAACTGGACTCACAGGAGAGGTTCAAATCATAGATAGTGATAGTGACAGTTCTCTTTTACTTAAGTCTGCATTGTGCCTTTTGTATTAAATTCCGATGAAATTTCTGTGTTTCATCGTCAATAAGAAGGTCCAAGGCAAACAGGAAACCTAAAGTGTAGTACCGGAATCTAAAACTGGACACACAGGAGGGGTTCAAATCATAGAAAGGGAGAGCGTCAGTCCTCTTGTACTTAAGTCGGCATTGTGCCTCTTGTATTAAATTCGGATGCAATTTCTGTGTGTCATCGTCAACAAGAAGGTGCAAGGTATACAGTAAACCTGAAGTGAAGCATCGGCATCTAAAACTGGACTCACAGGAGAGGTTCAAATCATAGGAAGTGAGAGTGTCAGTCCTCTTGTACTTAAGTCGGCATTGTGCCTCTGTATTAAATTCGGATGCAATTTCTGTATTTCATCGTCAATAGGAAGGTGCAAGGTATACAGTAAACCTGAAGTGAAGCATCGGAATCTAAAACTGGACTCACAGGAGAGGTTCAAATCATAGATAGTGAGAGTGACAGTTCTCTTTTACTTAAGTCGGCATTGTGCCTTTTGTATTAAATTCCGATGAAATTTCTGTGTTTCATCGTCAATAAGAAGGTCCAAGGGAAACAGTAAACCTGAAGTGAAGTATCGGAATCTAAAACTGGACACACAGGAGGGGTTCAAATCATAGAAAGGGAGAGCGTCAGTCCTCTTGTACTTAAGTCGGCATTGTGCCTTTTGTATTAAATTCGGATGCAATTTCTGTTTTCCATTGTCAATTAAAAGGTCCAAAGGATACAGAAAACCTGAAGTGAAGCATCGGAATCCAAAACAGGACTAATGGGAGAGGTTCAAATCACAGGAAGTGAGAGTGTCAGTCCTCTTTTACTTAAGTCAGCATTGTGACTTTTGTATTAAATTCCAATGAAATTTCTGTGTTTCATCGTCAATAAGAAGGTCCAAGGGATACAGTAAACCTGAAGTGAAGCATCGGAATCTAAAACTGGACTCACAGAAGAGGTTCAAATCATAGAAAGACAGAGGGACAGTCCTCTTTTACATAAGTCGGCATTATACCTTTTGTTTTAAATTCCGATGCAATTTCTGTGTTTCATCGTCAATAAGAAGTACCTAGGGATACAGTAAACCTAAAGTGAAGCATCGGAATCTAAAACTGGACTCACAGGAGAGGTTCAAATCATAGAAAGTGAGAGTGTCTGTCCTCTTGTACTTAAGTCGGCATTGTGCCTTTTGTATTAAATTCGGATGCTATTTCTGTGTGTCATCGTCAATACGAAGGTGCAAGGTATACAGTAAACCTGAAGTGAAGCATCGGAATCTCAAACTGGACTCACAGGAGAGGTTCAAATCATAGAAAGAGAGAGTGACTGTCCTCTTTTACTTAAGTCGACATTGTGCCTTTTGTATTAAATTCCGATGAAATTTCTGTGTTTCATCGTCAATAAGAAGGTGCAAGGTATACAGTAAACCTGAAGTGAAGCATCGGAATCTAAAACTGGACTCACAGGAGGGGTTCAAATCATAGAAAGTGAGAGTGTCAGTCCGCTTGTACTTAAGTCGGCATTGTGCCTTTTGTATTAAATTCAGATGAAATTTCTGTGTTTCTTCGTCAATAAGAAGGTGCAAGGTATACAGTAAACCTGAAGTGAAGCATCGGAATCTAAAACTGGACTCACAGGAGAGGTTCAAATCATAGAAAGAGAGAGTGACAGTCCTCTTTTACTTAAGTCGACATTGTGCCTTTTGTATTAAATTCGGATGCAATTTCTGTGCTTCATCGTCAATAAGAAGGTGCAAGGTATACTGTAAACCTGAAGTGAAGCATCGGAATCTAATACTGGACTCACAGGAGAGGTTCAAATCATCGATAGTGAGAGTGTCAGTCCTCTTGTACTTAAGTCGGCATTGTGAATTTTGTATTAAATTCCGATGCAATTTCTGTGTTTCATCGTCAATAAGAAGGTGCAAGGTATTCAGTAAACATGAAGTGAAGCATCGGAATCTAAAACTGGACTCACAGGAGAGGTTCAAATCATAGAAAGAGAGAGTGACAGTCCTCTTTTACTTAAGTCGACATTGTGCCTTTTGTATTAAATTCGGATGCAATTTCTGTGCTTCATCGTCAATAAGAAGGTGCAAGGTATTCAGTAAACATGAAGTGAAACATCGGAATCTAAGACTGGAATCACTAGAGAGTTTCAAATCATAGAAAGTGAGAGTGTCAGTCCTTTTGTATTTAAGTCGCATTGTGCCTTTTGTATTAAATTCCGATGCTATATCTGTGTCTCATCATCAATAAGAAGGTGCAAGGTATACAGTAAACCTGGAGTGAAGCAGCGGAATCTAAAACTGGACTCACAGGAGAGGTTCAAATCATAGAAACACAGAGGGACAGTCCTCTTTTACATAAGTCGGCATTGTGCCTTTTATATTAAATTCCGATGCAATATCTGTGTTTCATCGTCAATAAGAAGTACCTAGGGATACAGTAAACCTAAAGTGAAGCATCGGAATATAAAACTGGACTCACAGGAGAGGTTCAATTCATAGAAAGGGAAAGTGTCAGTCCTCTTTTACTTAAGTCGGCATTGTGCCTTTTGTATTAAATTCGGATGCAATTTCTGTGTTTCATCGTCAACAAGAAGGTGCAAGGTATACAGTAAACCTGAAGTGAAGCATCGGAATCTAAAACTGGTCTCACACTAGAGGTTCAAATCATACAAAGTGAGAGTGTCAGTCCTCTTGTACTTAAGTCGGCATTGTGCCTTTTGTATTAAATTCGGATGCTATTTCTGTGTGTCATCGTCAATACGAAGGTGCAAGGTATACAGTAAACCTGAAGTGAAGCATCGGAATCTAAAACTGGACTCACAGGAGAGGTTCAAATCAAACAAAGAGAGAGTGACAGTCCTCTTTTACTTAAGTCGACATTGTGCCTTTTGTATTAAATTCCGATGAAATTTCTGTGTTTCATCGTCAATAAGAAAGCGCAAGGTATACAGTAAACCAGAAGTGAAGCATCGGAATCTAAAACTGGACTCACAGGAGGGGTTCAAATCATAGAAAGTGAGAGTGTTAGTCCGCTTGTACTTAAGGCGGCATTGTGCGTTTTGTATTAAATTCGGATGCAATTTCTGTGATCCTTCGTCAATAAGAAGGTGCAAGGTATACAGTAAACCTGAAGTGAAGCATCGGAATCTAAAACTGGACTCACAGGAGAGGTTCAAATCATAGAAAGTGAGAGAGTCAGTCCTCTTGTACTTAAGTCGGCATTGTGCCTCTGTATTAAATTCGGATGCAATTTCCATATTTCATCGTCAATAGGAAGTTGCAAGGTATACAGTAAACCTGAAGTGAAGCATCGGAATCTAAAACTGGACTCACAGGAGAGGTTCAAATCATAGATAGTGAGAGTGACAGTTCTCTTTTACTTAAGTCGGCATTGTGCCTTTTGTATTAAATTCCGATGAAATTTCTATGTTTCATCGTCAATAAGAAGGTCCAAGGGAAACAGGAAACCTGATGTGAAGTATCGGAATCTAAAATTGGACACACAGGAGGGGTTCATATCATAGAAAGGGAGAGCGTCAGTCCTCTTGTACTTAAGTCAGCATTGTGCCTTTTGTATTAAATTTGGATGCAATTTCTGTGTTTCATCGTCAATAAGAAGGGGCAAGGTATACAGTAAACCTGAAGTGAAGCATCGGAATCTAAAACTGGATTCACAGGAGAGGTTCAAATCATAGAAAGTGAGAGTGTCAGTCCTTTTGTACTTAAGTCGGCATTGTGCCTCTTGTATTAAATTCGGATGCAATTTCTGTGTGTCATCGTCAATAAGAAGGTGCAAGGTATACAGTAAACCTGAAGTGAAGCATCGGCATCTAAAACTGGACTCACAGGAGAGGTTCAAATCATAGGAAGTGAGATTGTCAGTCCTCTTGTACTTAAGTCGGCATTGTGCCTTTTGTATTAAATTCCGATGCAATTTCTGTGTTTCATCATCAATACGTAGGTGCAAGGTATACAGTAAACCTGAAGTGTAGTATCGGAATCTAATACTGGACTCAGAGGAGAGGTTCAAATCATAGATAGTGAGAGTGATAGTCCTCTTTACTTAAGTCGGCATTGTGCCTTTTGTATTAAATTCCAATGAAATTTCTGTGCTTCATCGTCAATAAGAAGGTCCAAGGGATACAGTAAACCTGAAGTGAAGCATCAGAATCTAAAACTGGACTCACAGGAGGGGTTCAAATCATAGAAAGGGAGAGTGTCAGTCCTCTTGTACTCAAGTCGGCATTGTGCCTTTTGTATTAAATTCGGATGCAATTTCTGTGTTTCGTCGTCAATAAGAAGGTGCAAGGTATACAGTAAACCTGAAGTGAAGGATCGGAATCGAAAACTGGACTCACAGGAGAGGTTCAAATCATAGAAAGACAGAGTGAAAGTGCTCTTTTACTTAAATCGGCATTGTGCCTTTTCTATTCAATTCCGATGAAATTTCTGTGTTTCATCGTCAATAACAAGGTGCAAGGTATACAGTAAACCTGAAGTGAAGCATCGGAATCTAAAACTGGACTCACAGGAGAGATTCAAATCATAGAAAGTGAGAGTGTCAGTCCTCTTGTACTCAAGTCGGCATTGTGCCTTTTGTATTAAATTCGGATGCAATTTCTGTGTTTCATCGTCAATAAGAAGGGGCAAGGTATACAGTAAACCTGAAGTGAAGCATCGGAATCTAAAACTGGACTCACAGGAGAGGTTCAAATCATAGAAAGTGAGAGTGTCAGTCCTCTTGTACTTAAGTCGTCATTGTGGCTCTTGTATCAAAATCGGATGCAATTTCTGTGTGTCATCGTCAATAAGAAGGTGCAAGGTATACAGTAAACCTGAAGAGAAGCATCGAAATCTAAAACTGGAATCACAGGAGAGGTTCAAATCATAGAAAGTGAGAGTATCAGTCCTCTTGTACTTAAGCTGGCATTGTGCCTTTTATATTAAATTCCGATGCAATTTCTGTGTTTCATCGTCTATAAGAAGGTGCAAGGTATACAGTAAACCTGAAGTGAAGCATGGGAATCCAAAACTGGACTCATAGGAGAGGTTCAAATCATAGAAAGAGAGAGTGACAGTGCTCTTTCACTTAAATCGGCATTGTTCCTTTTCTATTCAATTCCGATGAAATTTCTGTGTTTCATCGTCAATAACAAGGTGCAAAGTATACAGTAAACCTGAAGTGAAGCATCGGAATCTAATACTGGACTCACAGGAGAGGTTCAAATCATAGATAGTGAGAGTGTCAGTCCTCTTGTACTTAAGTCGGCATTGTGAATTTTGTATTAAATTCCGATGTAATTTCTGTGTTTCATCATCAATAAGAAGGTGCAAGGTATTCAGTAAACCTGAAGTGAAACATCGGAATCTAAAACTAGAATCACAGGAGAGTTTCAAATCATAGAAAGTGAGAGTGTCAGTCCTTTTGTATTTAAGTCGGCATTGTGCCTTTTGTATTAAATTCCGATGCTATATCTGTGTCTCATCGTCAATAAGAAGGTGCAAGGTATACAGTAAACCGGGAGTGAAGCAGCGGAATCTAAAACTGGACTCACAGGAGAGGTTCAAATCATAGATAGACAGAGGGACTGTCCTCTTTTACTTAAGTCGGCATTGTTCCTTTTGTATTAAATTCCGATGCAATTTCTGTGTTTCATCGTCAATAAGAAGGACCTAGGGATACAGTAAACCTAAAGTGAAGCATCGGAATCTAAAACTGGACTCACAGGAGAGGTTCAATTCATAGAAAGGGAAAGTGTCAGTCCTCTTGTACTTAAGTCGGCATTGTGCCTTTTGTATTAAATTCGGATGCAATTTCTGTGTTTCATCGTCAATAAGAAGGTGCTGGGTATACAGTAAACCTGAAGTGAAGCATCGGAATCTAAAACTGGACTCACAGGAGAGATTCAAATCATAGAATGTGAGAGTGTCAGTCCTCTTGTACTTAAGTCGGCATTGTGCCTTTTGTATTAAATTCGGATGCTATTTCTGTGTTTCATCGTCAATACGATGGTGCAAGGTATACTGTAAACCTGAAGTGAAGCATCGGAATCTAAAACTGGACTCACAGGAGAGGTTCAAATCATAGAAAGTGAGAGTGTCAATCCTCTTGTACTTAAGTCGGCATTGTGCCTCTGTATTAAATTCGGATGCAATTTCTGTATTTCATCGTCAATAGGAAGGAGCAAGGTATACTGTAAACCTTAAGAGAAGCATCGGAATCTAAAACTGGACTCACAGGAGAGGTTCAAATCATAGATAGTGATAGCGACAGTTCTCTTTTACTTAAGTCTGCATTGTGCCTTTTGTATTAAATTCCGATGAAATTTCTGTGTTTCATCGTCAATAAGAAGGTCCAAGGGAAACAGGAAACCTAAAGTGAAGTATCGGAATCTAAAACTGGACACACAGGAGGGGTTCAAATCATAGAAAGGGAGAGCGTCAGTCCTCTTGTACTTAAGTCGGCATTGTGCCTCTTGTATTAAATTCGGATGCAATTTCTGTGTGTCATCGTCAATAAGAAGGTGCAAGGTATACAGTAAACCTGAAGTGAAGCATCGGCATCTAAAACTGGACTCACAGGAGAGGTTCAAATCATAGGAAGTGAGAGTGTCAGTCCTCTTGTACTTAAGTCGGCATTGTGCCTTTTGTATTAAATTCCGATGCAATTTCTGTGTTTCATCATCAATAAGAAGGTGCAAGGTATCCAGTAAACCTGAAGTGAAGTATCGGAATCTAAAACTGGACACACAGGAGGGGTTCAAATCATAGAAAGGGAGAGCGTCAGTCCTCTTGTACTTAAGTCGGCATTGTGCCTTTTGTATTAAATTCGGATGCAATTTCTGTTTTCCATCGTCAATTAAAAGGTCCAAAGGATACAGAAAACCTGAAGTGAAGCATCGGAATCCAAAACAGGACTAACGGGAGAGGTTCAAATCACAGGAAGTGAGAGTGTCAGTCCTCTTTTACTTAAGTCAGCATTGTGACTTTTGTATTAAATTCCAATGAAATTTCTGTGTTTCATCGTCAATAAGAAGGTCCAAGGGATACAGTAAACCTGAAGTGAAGCATCGGAATCTAAAACTGGACTCACAGAAGAGGTTCAAATCATAGAAAGACAGAGGGACAGTCCTCTTTTACATAAGTCGGCATTATGCCTTTTGTATTAAATTCCGATGCAATTTCTGTGTTTCATCGTCAATAAGAAGTACCTAGGGATACAGTAAACCTAAAGTGAAGCATCGGAATCTAAAACTGGACTCACAGAAGAGGTTCAAATCATAGAAAGTGAGAGTGTCAGTCCTCTTGTACTTAAGTCGGCATTGTGCCTTTTGTATTAAATTCGGATGCTATTTCTGTGTGTCATCGTCAATACGAAGGTGCAAGGTATACAGTAAACCTGAAGTGAAGCATCGGAACCTAAAACTGGACTCACAGGAGAGGTTCAAATCATAGAAAGAGAGAGTGACAGTCCTCTTTTACTTAAGTCGACATTGTGCCTTTTGTATTAAATTCCGATGAAATTTCTGTGTTTCATCGACAATAAGAAGGTGCAAGGTATACAGTAAACCTGAAGTGAAGCATCGGAATCTAAAACTGGACTCACAGGAGGGGTTCAAATCATAGAAAGTGAGAGTGTCAGTCCTCTTGTACTTAAGTCGGCATTGTGCCTCTGTATTAAATTCGGATGCAATTTCTATATTTCATCGTCAATAGGAAGTTGCAAGGTATACAGTAAACCTGAAGTGAAGCATCGGAATCTAAAACTGGACTCACAGGAGAGGTTCAAATCATAGATAGTGAGAGTGACAGTTATCTTTTACTTAAGTCGGCATTGTGCCTTTTGTATTGAATTCCGATGAAATTTCTATGTTTCATCGTCAATAAGAAGGTCCAAGGGAAACAGGAAAACTGAAGTGAAGTATCGGAATCTAAAACTGGACACACAGGAGGGGTTCAAATCATAGAAAGGGAGAGCGTGAGTCCTCTTGTACTTAAGTCGGCATTGTGCCTTTTGTATTAAATTTGGATGCAATTTCTGTGTTTCATCGTCAATAAGAGGGGGCAAGGTATACAGTAAACCTGAAGTGAAGCATCGGAATCTAAAACTGGACTCACAGGAGAGGTTCAAATCATAGAAAGTGAGAGTGTCAGTCCTCTTGTACTTATGTAGGCATTGTGCCTCATGTATTAAATTCGGATGCCATTTCTGTGTGTCATCGTTAATAAGAAGGAGCAAGGTATACAGTAAACCTGAAGTGAAGCATCGGCATCTAAAACTGGACTCACAGGAGAGGTTCAAATCATAGGAAGTAAGATTGTCAGTCCTCTTGTACTTAAGTCGGCATTGTGCATTTTGTATTAAATTCCGATGCAATTTCTGTGTTTCATCATCAATAAGTAGGTGCAAGGTATACAGTAAACCTGAAGTGAAGTATCGGAATCTAATACTGGACTCACAGGAGAGGTTCAAATCATAGATAGTGAGAGTGTCAGTCCTCTTGTACTTAAGTCAACATTGTGCCTTTTGTATTGAATTCGGATGCAATTTCTGTGTCTCATCGTCAATAAGAAGGTGCAAGGAATACAGTAAACCTGAAGTGAAGCATCGGAATCTAAAACTGGACTCACCGGAGAGGTTCAAATCATAGAAAGGGAGAGTGTCAGTCCTCTTGTTCTAAGGCGACATTGTGATTTTTGTATTGAATTCGGATGCAATTTCTGTGTTTGATCGTCAATAAGAAGGTGCAAGGAATACAGTAAACCTGAAGTGAAGCATCGGAATCTAAAACTGGAATCACAGGAGAGGTTCAAATCATAGAAAGAGAGAGTGTCAGTCCTGATGTACTTAAGTCGGCATTGTGCCTTTTGTGTTAAAATCGGATGCAATTTTTGTGTTTCATCGTCAATAAGAAGGTAGAAGGGATACAGTAAATCTGAAGTGTAGCATCGGAATCTAAAACTGGACTCACAGGGGAGGTTCAAATCATAGGAAGTTAGAGTGTCAGTACTCTTGTACTTAAGCCGGCATTGTGCCTTTTGATTTTAATTCCGATGCAATTTTTGTGTTTCATCGTCAATAAGACGGTGCAAGGTATACAGTAAACCTGAAGTAAAGCATCGGAATCTAAAACTGGTCTAACAGGAGAGGTTCAAATCACAGAAAGTGAAAGTGTCAGTCCTCTTTTACTTAAGTCGGTATTCTGCCTGTTGTATTAAATTCGGATGCAATTTCTGTGTTTCATCGTCAATAAGAAGGTGCAATGTATACAGTAAACCTGAAGTGAAGCATCTGAATCTAAAACTGGACTCACAGTAGAGGTTCAAGTCATAGATAGTGAGAGTGTCAGCCCCCTTGTACTTAAGTCGTCATTGTGTCTTTTGTATTAATTCCGATGCAATTTCTGTGTTTCATCGTCAGTAAGAAGTTACAAGGAATACAGTAAACCTGAAGTGAAGCAACGGAATCTAAAACTGGAATCACAGGAGAGATTCAAATCATAGAAAGTGCGAGTGTCAGTCATCTTTTATTTAAGTCGGCATTGTGCCTTTTGTATTAAATTCCGATGCAATTTCTGTGTTTCATCGTCAACAAGAAGGTGCAAGGTATACAGTGAACCTGAAGTGAAGCATCGGAATCTAAAACTGGACTCACAGGAGAGGTTCAAATCATACAAAGACAGAGTGACAGTCCTCTTTTACTTAAGTCGGCATTGCGCCTTTTGTATTAAAATCCGATGAAATTTCTGTTTCATCGTCAATGAGAAGGTACAAGGGTTACAGTAAACCTGAAGTGAAGCATCGGAATCTAAAACTGGACCCACAGGAGAGGTTCAAATCATAGAAATGGAGAGGGTCAGTCCTCTTGTACTTAAGTCGGTATTGTGCCTGTTGTATTAAATTCGGATGCAAATTCTGTGTGTCATCGTCAATAAGAGGGTGCAAGGTATACAGTAAACCTGAAGTGAAGCATCAGAATCTAAAATTGGACTCACAGGAGAGGTTCAAATCATAGAAAGTGAGAGTGTCAGTCCTCTTGTACTCAAGTCGGCATTGTGCCTTTTGTATTAAATTCGGATGCAATTTCTGTGTTTCATCGTCAATAAGAAGGGGCAAGGTATACTGTAAACCTGAAGTGAAGCATCGGAATCTAAAACTGGACTCACAGGAGAGGTTCAAATCATAGAAAGTGAGAGTGTCAATCCTCTTGTACTTAAGTCGGCATTGTGCCTCTGTATTAAATTCGGATGCAATTTCTGTATTTCATCGTCAATAGGAAGGTGCAAGGTATACTCTAAACCTTAAGAGAAGCATCGGAATCTAAAACTGGACTCACAGGAGAGGTTCAAATCATAGATAGTGATAGTGACAGTTCTCTTTTACTTAAGTCTGCATTGTGCCTTTTGTATTAAATTCCGATGAAATTTCTGTGTTTCATCGTCAATAAGAAGGTCCAAGGGAAACAGGAAACCTAAAGTGAAGTATCGGAATCTAAAACTGGACACACAGGAGGGGTTCAAATCATAGAAAGGGAGAGCGTCAGTCCTCTTGTACTTAAGTCGGCATTGTGCCTCTTGTATTAAATTCGGATGCAATTTCTGTGTGTCATCGTCAATAAGAAGGTGCAAGGTATACAGTAAACCTGAAGTGAAGCATCGGCATCTAAAACTGGACTCACAGGAGAGGTTCAAATCATAGGAAGTGAGAGTGTCAGTCCTCTTGTACTTAAGTCGGCATTGTGCCTTTTGTATTAAATTCCGATGCAATTTCTGTGTTTCATCATCAATAAGAAGGTGCAAGGTATACAGTAAACCTGAAGTGAAGTATCGGAATCTAAAACTGGACACACAGGAGGGGTTCAAATCATAGAAAGGGAGAGCGTCAGTCCTCTTGTACTTAAGTCGGCATTGTGCCTTTTGTATTAAATTCGGATGCAATTTCTGTTTTCCATCGTCAATTAAAAGGTCCAAAGGATACAGAAAACCTGAAGTGAAGCATCGGAATCCAAAACAGGACTAACGGGAGAGGTTCAAATCACAGGAAGTGAGAGTGTCAGTCCTCTTTTACTTAAGTCAGCATTGTGACTTTTGTATTAAATTCCAATGAAATTTCTGTGTTTCATCGTCAATAAGAAGGTCCAAGGGATACAGTAAACCTGAAGTGAAGCATCGGAATCTAAAACTGGACTCACAGAAGAGGTTCAAATCATAGAAAGACAGAGGGACAGTCCTCTTTTACATAAGTCGGCATTATGCCTTTTGTATTAAATTCCGATGCAATTTCTGTGTTTCATCGTCAATAAGAAGTACCTAGGGATACAGTAAACCTAAAGTGAAGCATCGGAATCTAAAACTGGACTCACAGAAGAGGTTCAAATCATAGAAAGTGAGAGTGTCAGTCCTCTTGTACTTAAGTCGGCATTGTGCCTTTTGTATTAAATTCGGATGCTATTTCTGTGTGTCATCGTCAATACGAAGGTGCAAGGTATACAGTAAACCTGAAGTGAAGCATCGGAACCTAAAACGGGACTCACAGGAGAGGTTCAAATCATAGAAAGAGAGAGTGACAGTCCTCTTTTACTTAAGTCGACATTGTGCCTTTTGTATTAAATTCCGATGAAATTTCTGTGTTTCATCGTCAATAAGAAGGTGCAAGGTATACAGTAAACCTGAAGTGAATCATCGGAATCTAAAACTGGACTCACAGGAGGGGTTCAAATCATAGAAAGTGAGAGTGTCAGTCCTCTTGTACTTAAGTCGGCATTGTGCCTCTGTATTAAATTCGGATGCAATTTCTATATTTCATCGTCAATAGGAAGTTGCAAGGTATACAGTAAACCTGAAGTGAAGCATCGGAATCTAAAACTGGACTCACAGGAGAGGTTCAAATCATAGATAGTGAGAGTGACAGTTCTCTTTTACTTAAGTCGGCATTGTGCCTTTTGTATTGAATTCCGATGAAATTTCTATGTTTCATCGTCAATAAGAAGGTCCAAGGGAAACAGGAAAACTGAAGTGAAGTATCGGAATCTAAAACTGGACACACAGGAGGGGTTCAAATCATAGAAAGGGAGAGCGTCAGTCCTCTTGTACTTAAGTCGGCATTGTGCCTTTTGTATTAAATTTGGATGCAATTTCTGTGTTTCATCGTCAATAAGAAGGGGCAAGGTATACAGTAAACCTGAAGTGAAGCATCGGAATCTAAAACTGGACTCACAGGAGAGGTTCAAATCATAGAAAGTGAGAGTGTCAGTCCTCTTGTACTTATGTAGGCATTGTGCCTCATGTATTAAATTCGGATGCCATTTCTGTGTGTCATCGTCAATAAGAAGGAGCAAGGTATACAGTAAACCTGAAGTGAAGCATCGGCATCTAAAACTGGACTCAGAGGAGAGGTTCAAATCATAGGAAGTAAGATTGTCAGTCCTCTTGTACTTAAGTCGGCATTGTGCATTTTGTATTAAATTCCGATGCAATTTCTGTGTTTCATCATCAATAAGTAGGTGCAAGGTATACAGTAAACCTGAAGTGAAGTATCGGAATCTAATACTGGACTCACAGGAGAGGTTCAAATCATAGATAGTGAGAGTGTCAGTCCTCTTGTACTTAAGTCAACATTGTGCCTTTTGTATTGAATTCGGATGCAATTTCTGTGTCTCATCGTCAATAAGAAGGTGCAAGGAATACAGTAAACCTGAAGTGAAGCATCGGAATCTAAAACTGGACTCACCGGAGAGGTTCAAATCATAGAAAGGGAGAGTGTCAGTCCTCTTGTTCTAAGGCGACATTGTGATTTTTGTATTGAATTCGGATGCAATTTCTGTGTTTGATCGTCAATAAGAAGGTGCAAGGAATACAGTAAACCTGAAGTGAAGCATCGGAATCTAAAACTGGAATCACAGGAGAGGTTCAAATCATAGAAAGAGAGAGTGTCAGTCCTGATGTACTTAAGTCGGCATTGTGCCTTTTGTGTTAAAATCGGATGCAATTTTTGTGTTTCATCGTCAATAAGAAGGTAGAAGGGATACAGTAAATCTGAAGTGTAGCATCGGAATCTAAAACTGGACTCACAGGGGAGGTTCAAATCATAGGAAGTTAGAGTGTCAGTACTCTTGTACTTAAGCCGGCATTGTGCCTTTTGATTTTAATTCCGATGCAATTTTTGTGTTTCATCGTCAATAAGACGGTGCAAGGTATATAGTAAACCTGAAGTAAAGCATCGGAATATAAAACTGGTCTAACAGGAGAGGTTCAAATCACAGAAAGTGAAAGTGTCAGTCCTCTTTTACTTAAGTCGGTATTGTGCCTGTTGTATTAAATTCGGATGCAATTTCTGTGTTTCATCGTCAATAAGAAGGTGCAATGTATACAGTAAACCTGAAGTGAAGCATCTGAATCTAAAACTGGACTCACAGTAGAGGTTCAAGTCATAGATAGTGAGAGTGTCAGTCCGCTTGTACTTAAGTCGTCATTGTGTCTTTTGTATTAATTCCGATGCAATTTCTGTGTTTCATCGTCAGTAAGAAGTTACAAGGAATACAGTAAACCTGAAGTGAAGCAACGGAATCTAAAACTGGAATCACAGGAGAGATTCAAATCATAGAAAGTGCGAGTGTCAGTCATCTTTTATTTAAGTCGGCATTGTGCCTTTTGTATTAAATTCCGATGCAATTTCTGTGTTTCATCGTCAACAAGAAGGTGCAAGGTATACAGTGAACCTGAAGTGAAGCATCGGAATCTAAAACTGGACTCACAGGAGAGGTTCAAATCATACAAAGACAGAGTGACAGTCCTCTTTTACTTAAGTCGGCATTGCGCCTTTTGTATTAAAATCCGATGAAATTTCTGTGTTTCATCGTCAATGAGAAGGTACAAGGGTTACAGTAAACCTGAAGTGAAGCATCGGAATCTAAAACTGGACCCACAGGAGAGGTTCAAATCATAGAAATGGAGAGGGTCAGTCCTCTTGTACTTAAGTCGGTATTGTGCCTGTTGTATTAAATTCGGATGCAAATTCTGTGTGTCATCGTCAATAAGAGGGTGCAAGGTATACAGTAAACCTGAAGTGAAGCATCAGAATCTAAAACTGGACTCACAGGAGAGGTTCAAATCATAGAAAGTGAGAGTGTCAGTCCTCTTGTACTCAAGTCGGCATTGTGCCTTTTGTATTAAATTCGGATGCAATTTCTGTGTTTCATCGTCAATAAGAAGGGGCAAGGTATACTGTAAACCTGAAGTGAAGCATCGGAATCTAAAACTGGACTCACAGGAGAGGTTCAAATCATAGAAAGTGAGAGTGTCAATCCTCTTTTACTTAAGTCGGCATTGTGCCTCTGTATTAAATTCGGATGCAATTTCTGTATTTCATCGTCAATAGGAAGGTGCAAGGTATACTGTAAACCTTAAGAGAAGCATCGGAATCTAAAACTGGACTCACAGGAGAGGTTCAAATCATAGATAGTGATAGTGACAGTTCTCTTTTACTTAAGTCTGCATTGTGCCTTTTGTATTAAATTCCGATGAAATTTCTGTGTTTCATCGTCAATAAGAAGGTCCAAGGGAAACAGGAAACCTAAAGTGAAGTATCGGAATCTAAAACTGGACACACAGGAGGGGTTCAAATCATAGAAAGGGAGAGCGTCAGTCCTCTTGTACTTAAGTCGGCATTGTGCCTCTTGTATTAAATTCGGATGCAATTTCTGTGTGTCATCGTCAATAAGAAGGTGCAAGGTATACAGTAAACCTGAAGTGAAGCATCGGCATCTAAAACTGGACTCACAGGAGAGGTTCAAATCATAGGAAGTGAGAGTGTCAGTCCTCTTGTACTTAAGTCGGCATTGTGCCTTTTGTATTAAATTCCGATGCAATTTCTGTGTTTCATCATCAATAAGAAGGTGCAAGGTATACAGTAAACCTGAAGTGAAGTATCGGAATCTAAAACTGGACACACAGGAGGGGTTCAAATCATAGAAAGGGAGAGCGTCAGTCCTCTTGTACTTAAGTCGGCATTGTGCCTTTTGTATTAAATTCGGATGCAATTTCTGTTTTCCATCGTCAATTAAAAGGTCCAAAGGATACAGAAAACCTGAAGTGAAGCATCGGAATCCAAAACAGGACTAACGGGAGAGGTTCAAATCACAGGAAGTGAGAGTGTCAGTCCTCTTTTACTTAAGTCAGCATTGTGACTTTTGTATTAAATTCCAATGAAATTTCTGTGTTTCATCGTCAATAAGAAGGTCCAAGGGATACAGTAAACCTGAAGTGAAGCATCGGAATCTAAAACTGGACTCACAGAAGAGGTTCAAATCATAGAAAGACAGAGGGACAGTCCTCTTTTACATAAGTCGGCATTATGCCTTTTGTATTAAATTCCGATGCAATTTCTGTGTTTCATCGTCAATAAGAAGTACCTAGGGATACAGTAAACCTAAAGTGAAGCATCGGAATCTAAAACTGGACTCACAGAAGAGGTTCAAATCATAGAAAGTGAGAGTGTCAGTCCTCTTGTACTTAAGTCGGCATTGTGCCTTTTGTATTAAATTCGGATGCTATTTCTGTGTGTCATCGTCAATACGAAGGTGCAAGGTATACAGTAAACCTGAAGTGAAGCATCGGAACCTAAAACTGGACTCACAGGAGAGGTTCAAATCATAGAAAGAGAGTGTGACAGTCCTCTTTTACTTATGTCGACATTGTGCCTTTTGTATTAAATTCCGATGAAATTTCTGTGTTTCATCGTCAATAAGAAGGTCCAAGGTATACAGTAAACCTGAAGTGAAGCATCGGAATCTAAAACTGGACTCACAGGAGAGGTTCAAATCATAGAAAGTGAGAGTGTCAGTCCTCTTGTACTTAAGTCGGCATTGTGCCTCTGTATTAAATTCGGATGCAATTTCTATATTTCATCGTCAATAGGAAGTTGCAAGGTATACAGTAAACCTGAAGTGAAGCATCGGAATCTAAAACTGGACTCACAGGAGAGGTTCAAATCATAGATAGTGAGAGTGACAGTTCTCTTTTACTTAAGTCGGCATTGTGCCTTTTGTATTGAATTCCGATGAAATTTCTATGTTTCATCGTCAATAAGAAGGTCCAAGGGAAGCAGGAAAACTGAAGTGAAGTATCGGAATCTAAAACTGGACACACAGGAGGGGTTCAAATCATAGAAAGGGAGAGCGTCAGTCCTCTTGTACTTAAGTCGGCATTGTGCCTTTTGTATTAAATTTGGATGCAATTTCTGTGTTTCATCGTCAATAAGAAGGGGCAAGGTACACAGTAAACCTGAAGTGAAGCATCGGAATCTAAAACTGGACTCACAGGAGAGGTTCAAATCATAGAAAGTGAGAGTGTCAGTCCTCTTGTACTTATGTAGGCATTGTGCCTCATGTATTAAATTCGGATGCCATTTCTGTGTGTCATCGTCAATAAGAAGGAGCAAGGTATACAGTAAACCTGAAGTGAAGCATTGGCATCTAAAACTGGACTCACAGGAGAGGTTCAAATCATAGGAAGTAAGATTGTCAGTCCTCTTGTACTTAAGTCGGCATTGTGCATTTTGTATTAAATTCCGATGCAATTTCTGTGTTTCATCATCAATAAGTAGGTGCAAGGTATACAGTAAACCTGAAGTGAAGTATCGGAATCTAATACTGGACTCACAGGAGAGGTTCAAATCATAGATAGTGAGAGTGTCAGTCCTCTTGTACTTAAGTCAACATTGTGCCTTTTGTATTGAATTCGGATGCAATTTCTGTGTCTCATCGTCAATAAGAAGGTGCAAGGAATACAGTAAACCTGAAGTGAAGCATCGGAATCTAAAACTGGACTCACCGGAGAGGTTCAAATCATAGAAAGGGAGAGTGTCAGTCCTCTTGTTCTAAGGCGACATTGTGATTTTTGTATTGAATTCGGATGCAATTTCTGTGTTTGATCGTCAATAAGAAGGTGCAAGAAATACAGTAAACCTGAAGTGAAGCATCGGAATCTAAAACTGGAATCACAGGAGAGGTTCAAATCATACAAAGAGAGAGTGTCAGTCCTGATGTACTTAAGTCGGCATTGTGCCTTTTGTGTTAAAATCGGATGCAATTTTTGTGTTTCATCGTCAATAAGAAGGTAGAAGGGATACAGTAAATCTGAAGTGTAGCATCGGAATCTAAAACTGGACTCACAGGGGAGGTTCAAATCATAGGAAGTTAGAGTGTCAGTACTCTTGTACTTAAGCCGGCATTGTGCCTTTTGATTTTAATTCCGATGCAATTTTTGTGTTTCATCGTCAATAAGACGGTGCAAGGTATACAGTAAACCTGAAGTAAAGCATCGGAATCTAAAACTGGTCTAACAGGAGAGGTTCAAATCACAGAAAGTGAAAGTGTCAGTCCTCTTTTACTTAAGTCGGTATTGTGCCTGTTGTATTAAATTCGGATGCAATTTCTGTGTTTCATCGTCAATAAGAAGGTGCAATGTATACAGTAAACCTGAAGTGAAGCATCTAAATCTAAAACTGGACTCACAGTAGAGGTTCAAGTCATAGATAGTGAGAGTGTCAGTCCGCTTGTACTTAAGTCGTCATTGTGTCTTTTGTATTAATTCCGATGCAATTTCTGTGTTTCATCGTCAGTAAGAAGTTACAAGGAATACAGTAAACCTGAAGTGAAGCAACGGAATCTAAAACTGGAATCACAGGAGAGATTCAAATCATAGAAAGTGCGAGTGTCAGTCATCTTTTATTTAAGTCGGCATTGTGCCTTTTGTATTAAATTCCGATGCAATTTCTGTGTTTCATCGTCAACAAGAAGGTGCAAGGTATACAGTGAACCTGAGGTGAAGCATCGGAATCTAAAACTGGACTCACAGGAGAGGTTCAAATCATACAAAGACAGAGTGACAGTCCTCTTTTACTTAAGTCGGCATTGCGCCTTTTGTATTAAAATCCGATGAAATTTCTGTGTTTCATCGTCAATGAGAAGGTACAAGGGTTACAGTAAACCTGAAGTGAAGCATCGGAATCTAAAACTGGACCCACAGGAGAGGTTCAAATCATAGAAATGGAGAGGGTCAGTCCTCTTGTACTTAAGTCGGTATTGTGCCTGTTGTATTAAATTCGGATGCAAATTCTGTGTGTCATCGTCAATAAGAGGGTGCAAGGTATACAGTAAACCTGAAGTGAAGCATCAGAATCTAAAACTGGACTCACAGGAGAGGTTCAAATCATAGAAAGTGAGAGTGTCAGTCCTCTTGTACTCAAGTCGGCATTGTGCCTTTTGTATTAAATTCGGATGCAATTTCTGTGTTTCATCGTCAATAAGAAGGGGCAAGGTATACAGTAAACCTGAAGTGAAGCATCGGAATCTAAAACTGGACTCACAGGAGAGGTTCAAATCATAGAAAGAGAGAGTGACAGTGCTCTTTTACTTAAATCGGCATTGTTCCTTTTCCATTCAAATCCGATGAAATTTCTGTGTTTCATCGTCAATAACAAGGTGCAAGGTATACAGTAAACCTGAAGTGAAGCATCGGAATCTAAAACTGGACTCACAGGAGAGGTTGAAATCATAGATACTGAGAGTGTCAGTCCTCTTGTACTTAAGTCGGCATTGTGCCTCTTGTATTAAATTCGGATGCAAATTCTGTGTGTCATCGTCAATAAGAAGGTGCAAGGTATACAGTAAACCTGAAGTGAAGCATCGGAATCTAAAACTGGACTCACCGGAGAGGATCAAATCATAGAAAGGGAGAGTGTCAGTCGTCTTGTACTTAAGTCAACATTGTGCCTTTTGTATTAAATTCGGATGCAATTTCTGTGTTTCATCGTCAATAAGAAGGTGCAAGGTATACAGTAAACCTGAAGTGAAGCATCGGAATCTAATACTGGAGTCACAGGTGACGTTCAAATCATAGAAAGTGAGAGTGTTAGTCCTCTTGTACTTAAGTCGGCATTGTGCCTTTTGAATTTAATTCCGATGCAATTTCTGTGTGTCATCGTCAATAAGAACGTCCAAGGGATACAGTAGACCTGAAGTGAAGCATCGGAATCTAAAACTGGACTCACAGGAGAGGTTCAAATCATAGAAATGGAAAGTGTCAGTCCTCTTGTTCTTAAGTCGACATTGTGCCTTTTGTATTGAATTCGGATGCAATTTCAGTGTTTCATCGTCAATAAGAAGGTGCAAGGAATACAGTAAACCTGAAGTGAAGCATCGGAATCTAAAACTGGACTCACCGGAGAGGTTCAAATCATAGAAAGGGAGAGTGTCAGTCCTCTTGTTCTAAGGCGACATTGTGAATTTTGTATTGAATTCGGATGCAATTTCTGTGTTTGATCGTCAATAAGAAGGTGCGAGGAATACAGTAAACCTGAAGTGAAGCATCGGAATATAAAACTGGAATCACAGGAGTGGTTCAAATGATAGAAAGAGAGAGTGTCAGTCCTGATGTACTTAAGTCGGCATTGTGCCTTTTGTGTTAAATTCGGATGCAATTTCTGTGTTTCATCGTCAATAAGAAGGTAGAAGGGATACAGTAAATCTGAAGTGAAGCATCGGAATCTAAAACTGGACTCACAGGGGAGGTTCAAATCATAGGAAGTTAGAGTGTCAGTCCTCTTGTACTTAAGCCGGCATTGTGCCTTTTGATTTTAATTCCGATGCAATTTTTGTGTTTCATCGTCAATAAGACGGTGCAAGGTATACAGTAAACCTGAAGTGAAGCATCGGAATCTAAAACTGGACTAACAGGAGAGGTTCAAATCCCAGAAAGTGAAAGTGTCAGTCCTCTTTTACTTAAGTCGGTATTGTGCCTGTTGTATTAAATTCGGATGCAATTTCTGTGTTTCATCGTCAATAAGAAGGTGCAATGTATACAGTAAACCTGAAGTGAAGCATCTGAATCTAAAACTGGACTCACAGTAGAGGTTCAAGTCATAGATAGTGAGAGTGTCAGTCCGCTTGTACTTAAGTCGGCATTGTGTCTTTTGTATTAATTCCGATGCAATTTCTGTGTTTCATCGTCAATAAGAAGTTACAAGGAATACAGTAAACCTGAAGTGAAGCATCGGAATCTAAAACTGGAATCACAGGAGAGATTCAAATCATAGAAAGTGAGAGTGTCAGTCATCTTGTATTTAAGTCGGCATTGTGCCTTTTATATTAAATTCCGATGCAATTTCTGTGTTTCATCGTCAAGAAGGTGCAAAGTATACTGTAAACCTGAAGTGAAGCATCGGAATCTAAAACTGGACTCACTGGAGAGGTTCAAATCATACAAAGACAGAGTGACAGTCCTCTTTTACTTAAGTCGGCATTGCGCCTTTTGTATTAAAATCCGAAGAAATTTCTGTGTTTCATCGTCAATGAGAAGGTACAAGGGTTACAGTAAACCTGAAGTGAAGCATCGGAATCTAAAACTGGACCCACAGGAGAGCTTCAAATCATAGAAATGGAGAGGGTCAGTCCTCTTGTACTTAAGTCGGTATTGTGCCTGTTGTATTAAATTCGAATGCAATGTCTGAGTTTCATCGTCAATAAGAAGGTACAAGGTATACAGTAAACCTGAAGTGAAGCATCTTAATCTAAAACTGGACTCACAGGAGACGTTCAAATCATAGAAAGTGAGAGTGTCCGTCCTCTTTTACTTAAGTCGGCATTGTGCCTTTTGTATTAAATTCCGATGAAATTTCTGCGTTTCATCGTCAATAAGAAGGTCCAAGGGATACAGTGAACCTGAAGTGAAGCATCTGAATCTAAAACTGGACTCACAGGAGGGGTTCAAATCATAGAAAGGGAGAGTGTCAGTCCTCTTGTACTTAAGTCGGCATTGTGCCTTTTGTATTAAATTCTGATGCAACTTCTGTGTTTCATCGTCAATAAGAAGGTGCAAGGTATACAGTAAACCTGAAGTGAAGCATTGGACTCTAAAACTGGACTCACAGGAGAGGTTCAAATCATAGAAAGGGAGAGTGACAGTCCTCTTTTACTTAAGTCGGCATTGTGCCTTTTGTATTAAATTCCGATGAAATTTCTGTGTTTCATCGTCAATAAGAAGGTGCAAGGTATACATTAAACCTGAAGTGAAGCATTGGACTCTAAAACTGGACTCACAGGAGAGGTTCAAATCATAGAAAGAGAGGGTGACAGTGCTCTTTTACTTAAATCATCATTGTGCCTTTTCTATTAAATTCCGATGAAATTTCTGTGTTTCATCGTCAATAACAAGGTGCAAGGTATACAGTAAACCTGAAGTGAAGCATCGGAATCTAAAACTGGACTCACAGGAGAGGTTCAAATCATAGAAAGTGAGAGTGTCAGTCCTCTTGTACTTAAGTCGGCATTGGGCCTCTTGTATTAAATTCGGATGCAATTTCAGTGTGTTATCGTCAATAAGAAGGTGCAAGGTATACAGTAAACATGAAGTGAAGCATCGGAATCTAAAACTGGACTCACAGGAGAGGTTTAAATCATAGAACGTGAGAGAGTCAGTCCTCTTGTACTTAAGTCGGCATTGTGCCTTTTGTACTAAATTCCGATGCAATTTCTGTTTTTCATCGTCAATAAGAAGGTACAAGGTATACAGTAAACCTGAAGTGAAGCATCGGAATCTAAAACTGGACTCACCGGAGAAGTTCAAATCATAGAAAGGGAGAATGTCAGTCCTCTTGTACATTAGTCGGCATTGTGCCTTGTGTATTAAATTCGGATGCAATTTCTGTGTTTCATCGTCAATAAGAAGGTGCAAGGTATACAGTAAACCTGAAGTGAAGCATCGCAATCTAATACTGGAGTTACAGGAGACGTTCAAACCATAGAAAGTGAGAGTGTCAGTCCTTATGAACTTAAGTCGGCATTGTGCCTTTTGAATTTAATTCCGATGCAATTTCTGTGTTTCATCGTCAATAAGAACGTCCAAGGGATACAGTAGACCTGAAGTGAAGCATCGGAATCTTAAACTGGACTCACAGGAGAGGTTCAAATCATAGAAATGGAGAGTGTCAGTCCTCTTGCACTTTAGTCGGCATTGTGCCTTTTGTGTTGAGTTCGAATGCAATTTCTGTGTTTCATCGTCAATAAGAAGGGGCAAGGTATACAGTAAACCTGAAGTGAAGCATCGGAATCTAAAACTGGACTCACAGGAGAGGTTCAAATCATAGAAAGTGAAAGTGTCAGTCCTCTTGTACTTAAGTCGGCATTGGGCCTCTTGTATTAAATTCGGATGCAATTTCAGTGTGTCATCGTCAATAAGAAGGTGCAAGGTATACAGTAAACCTGAAGTGAAGCATCGGAATCTAAAACCGGACTCACAGGAGAGGTTCAAATCATACAAAGACAGAGTGACAGTCCTCTTTTACTTAAGTCGGCATTGCGCCTTTTGTATTAAAATCCGATGAAATTTCTGTGTTTCATCGTCAATGAGAAGGTACAAGGGTTACAGTAAACCTGAAGTGAAGTATCGGAATCTAAAACTAGACTCACAGGAGAGGTTCAAATCATAGAAATGGAGAGGGTCAGTCCTCTTGTACTTAAGTCGGTATTGTGCCTTTTGTATTAAATTCGGATGCAATGTCTGAGTTTCATCGTCAATAAGAAGGTGCAAGGTATACAGTAAACCTGAAGTGAAGCATCTGAATCTAAAACTGGACTCACAGGAGACGTTCAAATCATAGAAAGTGAGAGTGTCAGTCCTCTTTTACTTAAGTCGGCATTGTGCCTTTTGTATTAAATTCCGATGAAATTTCTGCGTTTCATCGTCAATAAGAAGGTCCAAGGGATACAGTGAACCTGAAGTGAGGCATCGGAATCTAAAACTGGACTCACAGGAGGGGTTCAAATCATAGAAAGGGAGAGTGTCAGTCCTCTTGTACTTAAGTCGGCATTGTGCCTTTTGTATTAAATTCGGATGCAATTTCTGTGTTTCATCGTCAATAAGAAGGGGCAAGGTATACAGTAAACCTGAAGTGAAGCATCGGAATCTGAAACTGGACTCACAGGAGAGGTTCAAATCATAGAAAGGGAGAGTGACAGTCCTCTTTTACTTAAGTCGGCATTGTGCCTTTTGTATTAAATTCCGATGAAATTTCTGTGTTTCATCGTCAATAAGAAGGTGCAAGGTATACATTAAACCTGAAGTGAAGCATTGGACTCTAAAACTGGACTCACAGGAGAGGTTCAAATCATAGAAAGAGAGAGTGACAGTGCTCTTTTACTTAAATCGGCATTGTGCCTTTTCTATTAAATTCCGATGAAATTTCTGTGTTTCATCGTCAATAACAAGGTGCAAGGTATACAGTAAACCTGAAGTGAAGCATCGGAATCTAAAACTGGACTCACAGGAGCGGTTCAAATCATAGAAAGTGAGAGTGTCAGTCCTCTTTTACTTAAGTCGGCATTGTGCCTTTTGTATTAAATTCCGATGAAATTTCTGCGTTTCATCGTCAATAAGAAGGTCCAAGGGATACAGTGAACCTGAAGTGAGGCATCGGAATCTAAACCTGGACTCACAGGAGAGGTTCAAATCATAGAAAGTGAGAGTGTCAGTCCTCTTGTACTTAAGTCGGCATTGGGCCTCTTGTATTAAATTCGGATGCAATTTCAGTGTGTCATCGTCAATAAGAAGGTGCAAGGTATACAGTAAACCTGAAGTGAAGCATCGGAATCTAAAACCGGACTCACAGGAGAGGTTCAAATCATACAAAGACAGAGTGACAGTCCTCTTTTACTTAAGTCGGCATTGCGCCTTTTGTATTAAAATCCGATGAAATTTCTGTGTTTCATCGTCAATGAGAAGGTACAAGGGTTACAGTAAACCTGAAGTGAAGTATCGGAATATAAAACTGGACTCACAGGAGAGGTTCAAATCATAGAAATGGAGAGGGTCAGTCCTCTTGTACTTAAGTCGGTATTGTGCCTTTTGTATTAAATTCGGATGCAATGTCTGAGTTTCATCGTCAATAAGAAGGTGCAAGGTATACAGTAAACCTGAAGTGAAGCATCTGAATCTAAAACTGGACTCACAGGAGACGTTCAAATCATAGAAAGTGAGAGTGTCAGTACTCTTTTACTTAAGTCGGCATTGTGCCTTTTGTATTAAATTCCGATGAAATTTCTGCGTTTCATCGTCAATAAGAAGGTCCAAGGGATACAGTGAACCTGAAGTGAGGCATCGGAATCTAAAACTGGACTCACAGGAGGGGTTCAAATCATAGAAAGGGAGAGTGTCAGTCCTCTTGTACTTAAGTCGGCATTGTGCCTTTTGTATTAAATTCGGATGCAATTTCTGTGTTTCATCGTCAATAAGAAGGGGCAAGGTATACAGTAAACCTGAAGTGAAGCATCGGAATGTGAAACTGGACTCACAGGAGAGGTTCAAATCATAGAAAGGGAGAGTGACAGTCCTCTTTTACTTAAGTCGGCATTGTGCCTTTTGTATTAAATTCCGATGAAATTTCTGTGTTTCATCGTCAATAAGAAGGTGCAAGGTATACATTAAACCTGAAGTGAAGCATTGGACTCTAAAACTGGACTCACAGGAGAGGTTCAAATCATAGAAAGAGAGAGTGACAGTGCTCTTTTACTTAAATCGGCATTGTGCCTTTTCTATTAAATTCCGATGAAATTTCTGTGTTTCATCGTCAATAACAAGGTGCAAGGTATACAGTAAACCTGAAGTGAAGCATCGGAATCTAAAACTGGACTCACAGGAGAGGTTCAAATCATAGAAAGTGAGAGTGTCAGTCCTCTTTTACTTAAGTCGGCATTGTGCCTTTTGTATTAAATTCCGATGAAATTTCTGCGTTTCATCGTCAATAAGAAGGTCCAAGGGATACAGTGAACCTGAAGTGAGGCATCGGAATCTAAAACTGGACTCACAGGAGAGGTTCAAATCATAGAAAGTGAGAGTGTCAGTCCTCTTGTACTTAAGTCGGCATTGGGCCTCTTGTATTAAATTCGGATGCAATTTCAGTGTGTCATCGTCAATAAGAAGGTGCAAGGTATACAGTAAACCTGAAGTGAAGCATCGGAATCTAAAACTGGACTCACAGGAGAGGTTCAAATCATAGAAAGTGAGGGTGTCAGTCCTCTTGTACTTAAGTCGGCATTGGGCCTCTTGTATTAAATTCGGATGCAATTTCAGTGTGTCATGGTCAATAAGGAGGTGCAAGGTATACAGTAAACCTGAAGTGAAGCATCGGAATCTAAAACCGGACTCACAGGAGAGGTTCAAATCATACAAAGACAGAGTGACAGTCCTCTTTTACTTAAGTCGGCATTGCGCCTTTTGTATTAAAATCCGATGAAATTTCTGTGTTTCATCGTCAATGAGAAGGTACAAGGGTTACAGTAAACCTGAAGTGAAGTATCGGAATATAAAACTGGACTCACAGGAGAGGTTCAAATCATAGAAATGGAGAGGGTCAGTCCTCTTGTACTTAAGTCGGTATTGTGCCTTTTGTATTAAATTCGGATGCAATGTCTGTGTTTCATCGTCAATAACAAGGTGCAAGGTATACAGTAAACCTGAAGTGAAGCATCGGAATCTAAAACTGGACTCACAGGAGAGGTTCAAATCATAGAAAGTGAGAGTGTCAGTCCTCTCGTAATTAAGTCGGTATTGGGCCTCTTGTATTAAATTCGGATCCAATTCAGTGTGTCATCGTCAATAAGAACGTCCAAGGGATACAGTAGACCTGAAGTGAAGCATCAGAATCTATAACTGGACTCACAGGAGAGGTTCAAATCATAGAAATGGAGAGTGTCAGTCCTCTTGCACTTTAGTCGGCATTGTGCCTTTTGTGTTAAGTTCGAATGCAATTTCTGTGTTTCATCGTCAATAAGAAGGTGCAAGGTATACAGTAAACCCGAAGTGAAGCAACGGAATCTAAAACTGGATACACAGGAGAGATTCAAATCATAGAAAGTGAGAGTGTCAGTCCTCTTGTATTTAAGTCGGCATTGTGCTTTTTGTATTAAATTCCGATGCAATTTCTGTGTTTCATCGTCAACAAGAAGGTGCAAGGTATACAGTAAACATGAAGTGAAGCATCAGAATCTAAAACTGGACTCACAGGACAGGTTCAAATAACACAAAGACAGAGTGACAGTCCTCTTTTACTTAAGTCGGCATTGTGCCTTTTGTATTAAATTCCTTTGAAATTACTGTGTTTCATCGTCAATAAGAAAGTCCAAGGGATACAGTAAATCTGAAGTGAAGCATCGGAATCTAAAACTGGACTCACAGGAGAGGTTCAAATAATAGAAATGGAGAGTGTCAGTCCTCTTGTACTTAAGTCGGTATTGTGCCTTTTGTATTAAATTTGGATGCAATTTCTGTGTTTCATCGTCAATAAGAATTTGCAAGGTATACAGTAAACCTGAAGTGAAGCATCTGAATCTAAAACTGGACTCACAGGAGAGGTTCAAATCGTAGAAAGTGAGAGTGTCAGACCTCTTGTACTTAAGTCGGCATTGTGCCTTTTGTATTAATTCCGATGCAATGTCTGTGTTTCATCGTCAATAAGAAGGAGCAAGGTATACAGTAAACCTGAAGTGAAGCAACGGAATGTAAAACTGGAATCACAGGAGAGATTCAAATCATAGAAAGTGAGAGTGTCAATGCTCTTGTATTTAAGTCGGCATTGTGCCTTTTATATTAAATTCCGATGCAATTTCTATGTTTCATCGTCAATAAGAAGGTGCAAGGTATTCAGTAAACCTGAAGTGAAGCATCGGAATCTAAAACTGGACTCACAGGAGAGGTTCAAATCATAGAAAGTGTGAGTGTCAGTCCCCTTGTACATTAGTCGGCATTGTGCCTATTGTATTAAATTCCGATACAATTTCTGTGTTTCATCGTCATTAAGAAGGAGCAAGGTATACAGTAAACCTGAAGTGAACCATCGGAATCTAAAACTGCACTCACAGGAGAGGTTGAAATCTTAGAAAGTGCGAGTGTTAGTCCTCTTGTACTTAAGTCGGCATGGTGACTTTTGCATTAAATTCCGATGCAATTTCTGTGTTTCATCGTCAATAAGAAGGTGCAAGGTATACAGTAAACCTGAAGTGAAGCCACGGAATCTAAAACTGGACTCACAGGAGAGGCTCAAATCATAGAAAGAGAGAGTGACAGTCCTCTTTTACTTAAGTCGGCATTGTGCCTTTTGTATTAAATACCGGAGAAATTTGTGTGTTTCATCGTCAATAAGAAGGTCCTAGGGATGCAGTAAACCTGAAGTGAAGCATCGGAGTCTAAAACTGGACTCACAGGAGAGGTTCAAATCATAGAATGAAGAAGTGTCAGTCCTTGTGCCTTTAAGTCGGCATTGTGCCTTTTGTATTAAATTTGGATTCAATTTCTGTGTTTCAACGTCAATAAGAAGGTGCAAGTTATACAGTAAACCTGAAGTGAAGCATCGGAATATAAAACTGGACTCACAGGAGAGGTTCAAATCATAGAAAGTGAGAGTGTCAGTACTCTTGTACTTAAGTCGGCATTGTGCCTTTTGTATTAAATACGGATGCAATTTCTGTGTTTCATCGTCAATAAGAAGGAGCAAGGTATACAGTAAACCTGAAGTGAAGCATCGGAATCTACAACTGGAATCACAGGAGAGGTTCAAACCATAGAAAGAGAGCGTGACAGTCCTCTTTCACTTAAGTCGGCATTGTGCCTTTTGTATTAAATTGCGATGAAATTTCTGTGTTTCATCGCCAATAAGAAGGTGCAAGGTGAACAGTACACCTGAAGTGAACCATCGGAATCTAAAACTGGACTCACAGGAGAGGTTCAAATCATAGGTAGTGAGAGTGTCAGTCCTCTTGTACATAAGTCGGCATTGTGCCTTTTGTATTAAATTCGGGTGCAATTTCTGTGTTTCATCGTCAATAAGAGGGTGCAAGGTATACAGTAAACCTGAAGTGAAGCATCGGAATCTAAAACTGGACTCACAGTAGAGGTTCAAATCATAGAAAGTGAAAGTGTCAGCCCTCTTGTACTTAAGTCGGCATTGTGCCTTTTGTATTAAATTCCGATGCAATTTCTGTGTTTCATCGTCAATAAGAAGATGCAAGGTATACAGTAAACCTGAAGTGAAGCATCGGAATCTAAAACTGGAATCACAGGAGAGGTTCAAATCATAGAAAATGAGAGTGTCAGTCCTCATGTACTTAAGTCGTCATTGTTTCTTTTGTATTAAATTCCGTTGCAATTTTTGTGTTTCATCGTGAATAAGAAGGTGTCAGGTATACAGTGAACCTGAAGTGAAGCATCGGAATCTAAAACTGGACTCACAGGAGAGGTTCAAATCATAGAAAGTGAGAGTGTCAGTCCTCTTGTACATAAGTCCGCATTGTTCCTTTTGTAATAAACTCGGATGCAATTTCTGTGTTTCATCGTCAATAAGATGGTGCAAGGTATACAGTAAACCTGAAGTGAAGCATCGGAATCTAAAACTGGAATAACAGGAGAGGTTCAAATCATAGAAAGTGAGACTGTCAGTCTTCTTGTATTTAAGTCGGCATTGTGCCATTTGTATTAAATTCCGATGCAATTTCTGTATTTCATCGTCAATAAGAAGGTGCAAGGTATACAGTAAACCTGAAGTGAAGCATCGGAATCTTAAACTGGACTCACAGGACAGGGTTCAAATCATAGAAAGAGAGAGTGACAGTCCTCTTGTACTTAAGTCAGCATTGTGCCTTTTGTATTAAATTCCGATGAAATTTCTGTGTTTCATCGTCAATAAGAGGGTACTTGGGATACAGTAAACCTGAAGTGAAGCATCGGAATCAAAAACTGGACTCACAGGAGAGGTTCAAATCATAGAAAGGGAAAGTGTCAGTCCTCTTGTACTAAAGTCGGCATTGTGCCTTTTGTATTAAATTCGGATGCAATTTCTGTGTTTCATCGTCAATAAGTTGGTGCAAGGTATACATTAAACCTGAAGTGAAGCATCGGAATCGAAAACTGGACTGACAAGAGAGGTTCAAATAATAGAGAGAGAGAGTGACACTCCTCTTTTACTTAAGTCGGTATTGTGCATTTTGTGTGAAAATGCGTTGAAATTTCTGTGTTTCATCGTCAATAAGAAGGTGCAAGGTATACAGTAAACCTGAAGTGAAGCATCGGAATCTAAAACTGGACTCACAGGAGAGGTTCAAATCATAGGAAGTGAGAGTGTCAGTCCTCTTGTACTTAAGTCGGCATTGTGTCATTTGTATAAAATTCCGATGCAATTTCTGTGTTTCATCGTCAATAAGAAGGTGCCAGGTATACAGTGAACCTGAAGTGAAGCATCGGAATTTAAACTGGAATCACAGGAGAGGTTCAAATCATGGAATGTGAGAGTGTCAGTCCTCTTGTACTTAAGTCGGCATTGTGCCTTTTGTAATAAATTCGGATGCAATTTATGTGTTTTATCGTCAATACACAGGTGCAACGTATACAGTAAACCTGAAGTGATGCATCGGAATCTAAAACTGGACTCACAGGAGAGGTTCAAACCATAGAAAGGGAGAGGGTCAGTTCTATTGTACTTAAGTCGGTATTGTGCCTTTTGTATTAAATTCGGATACAATTTCTGTGTTTCATCGTCAATAAGAAGGTGCAAGGTATACAGTAAACCTGAAGTGAAGCATCGGAATCTAAAACTGAAATCACAGGAGAGATTCAAATCATAGGATGTGAGAGTGTCAGTCCTCTTGTATTTAAATCGGCATTGTGCCTTTTGTATTATATTCGGATGCAATTTCTGTGTTTCATCGTCAATAATAAGGAGCAAGGTATACAGTAAACCTGAAGTGAAGCATCCGAATCTAAAACTGGACTCACAGGAGAGGTTTAAATCATAGAAAGTGAGAGTGTCAGTCCTCTTGTACTTAAGTCGGCATTGTGCCTTTTGTATTATATTCGGATGCAATGTCTGTGTTTCATCGTCAATAATAAGGAGCAAGGTATACAGTAAACCTGAAGTGAAGCATCCGAATCTAAAACTGGACTCACAGGAGAGGTTTAAATCATAGAAAGAGAGAGTGACAGTCCCCTTTTACTTAAGTCGGCTTTGTGCCTTTTGTTTTCAATTGCGATGAAATTTCTGTGTTTCATCGTCAATAAGAAGGTGCAAGGTATACAGCAAACTGAAGTGAAGCAACGGAATCTAAAACTGGAATCACAGGAGAGATTCAAATCATAGGATGTGAGAGTGTCAGTCCTCTTGTATTTAAATCGGCATTGTGCCTTTTGTATTAAATACCGATGCAATTTCTGTGTTTCATCGTCAATAAGAAGGTGCAAGGTATACAGTAAACCTGAAGTGAAGCCACGGAATGTAAAACTGGACTCACAGGAGAGGTTCAAATCATAGAAAGAGAGAGTGACAGTCCTCTTTTACTTAAGTCGGCATTGTGCATTTTGTATTAAATTCCGGAGAAATTTCTGTGTTTCATCGTCAATAAGAAGGTCCTAGGGATACAGTAAACCTCAAGTGAAGCATCGGAGTCTAAAACTGGACTCACAAGAGAGGCTCAAATCATAGAAAGGGAAAGTGTCAGTACTCTTGTACTTAAGTCGGCATTGTGACTTTTGTATTAAATACGGATGCAATTTCTGTGTTTCATCGTCAATAAGAAGGTGCAAGGTATACAGTAAACCTGAAGTGAAGCATCGGAATCTAAAACTGGACTCACAGGAGAGGTTCAAATCATAGAAACTGAGAGTGTCAGTCCTCTTGTACATAAGTCGGCATTGTGCCTTTTGTATTAAATTCGGGTGCAATGTCTGTGTTTCATCGTCAATAAGAAAGTGCAAGGTATACAGTAAACCTGAAGTGAAGCATCGTTATCTAAAACTGGACTCACAGGAGAGGTTCAAATCATAGAAAATGAGAGTGTCAGTCCTCTTTTACTTAAGTCGGCATTGTGCCTTTTGTAATAAATTCGGATGCAATTTCTGTGTTTCATCGTCAATACGAAGGTGCAAGTTATATAGTAAACCTGAAGTGATGCTTCGGAATCTAAAACTGGACTCACAGGAGAGGTTCAAACCATAGAAAGGGAGAGGGTCAGTTCTATTGTACTTAAGTCGGTATTGTGCCTTTTGTATTAAATTCAGATGCAATTTCTGTGTTTCATCGTCAGTAAGAAGGTGCAAGGTATACAGTAAACCTGAAGTGAAGCATCGGAATCTAAAACTAGAATCACAGGAGAGGTTCAAATCATAGAAAGTGAGACTGTCAGTCCTCTTGTATTTAAGTCGGCATTGTGCCTTTTGTATTAAATTCCGATGCAATTTCTGTGTTTCATCGTCAATAAGAATGTGCACGGTATACAGTAAACCTGAAGTGAAGCATCGGAATCTAAAACTGGACTCACAGGAGAGGTTCAAATCATAGAAAGTGAGAGTGTCAGTCCTCTTGTACATAAGTCGGCATTGTGCCTTTTGTATTAAATTCGGGTGCAATTTCTATGTTTCATCGTCAATTAGAAGGTGCAAGGTATACAGTAAACCTAAAGTGAAGCATCGGAATCTAAAAGTGGACTCACAGGAGAGGTTCAAATCATAGAAAGTGAAAGTGTCAGTCCTCTTGTACTAAGGTCGGCATTGTGCCTTTTGTATTAAATTCCGATGCAATTTCTGTGTTTCATCGTCAATAAGAAGGTGCAAGGTATACAGTAAACCTGAAGTGAAGCATCGGAATCTAAAACTAGAATCACACGAGAGGTTCAAATCATAGAAAATGAGAGTGCCAGTCCTCTTGTACATAAGTCGGTATTGTTCCTTTTGTATTAAATTCCGATGCAATTTCTGTGTTCCATCGTCAATAAGAAGGTGCCAGGTATACAGTGAACCTGAAGTGAAGCATCGGAATCTAATACTGGACTCACAGGAGAGGTTCAAATCATAGAAAGTGAGAGTGTCAGTCCTCTTGTACTTAAGTCGGCATCGTGCCTTTTGTATTAAATTCCGATGAAATTTCTGTGTTTCATCGTCAATAAGAAGGTACTAGGGATACAGTAAACCTGAAGTGAAGCATCGGAATCTAAAACTGGACTCTCAGGACAGGGTTCAAATCATAGAAAGAGAGAGTGACAGTCCTCTTTTCCTTAAGTCGGCATTGTGCCTTTTGTATTAAATTCCGATGAAATTTCTGTGTTTCATCGTCAATAAGAAGGTACTAGGGATACAGTAAACCTGAAGTGAAGCATCGGAATCTAAAACTGGACTCACAGGAGAGGTTCAAATCATAGAAAGGGAAAGTGTCAGTCCTCTTGTACTAAAGTCGGCATTGTGCCTTTTGTTTTAAATTCGGATGAAATTTCTGTGTTACATCGTCAATAAGAAGGTGCAAGGTATACATTAAACCTGAAGTGAAGCATCGGAATCGAAAACTGGACTCACAGGAGAGGTTCAAATCATAGAGAGAGAGAGTGACACTCCTCTTTTACTTAAGTCGTCATTGTGCCTTTTGTGTGAATTCCGTTGAAATTTCTGTGTTTCATCGTCAATAAGAAGGTTCAAGGTATACAGTAAACCTGAAGTGAAGCATCGGAATCTAAAACTGGACTCACAGGAGAGGTTCAAATCATAGAAAGTGAGAGTTTCAGTCCGCTTGTACTTAAGTCGGCATCGTGCCTTTTGTATTAAATTCCTATGCAATTTCTGTGTTTCATCGTCAATAAGAAGGTGCCAGGTATACAGTGAACCTGAAGTGAAGCATCGGAATTTAAAACTGGACTCACAGGATAGGTTCAAACCATGGAAAGTGAGAGTGTAAGTCCTCTTGTACTTAAGTCAGCATTGTGCCTTTTGTAATAAATTCGGATGCAATTTCTGTGTTTCATCGTCAATACAAAGGTGCAAGGTATACAGTAAACCTGAAGTGATGCATCGGAATCTAAAATTGGATTCACAGGAGAGGTTCAAACCATAGAAAGGGAGAGGGTCAGTTGTATTGTACTTAAGTCGGTATTGTGCCTTTTGTATTAAATTCCGTTGAAGTTTCTGTGTTTCATCGTCAATAAGAAGGTGCAAGATATACAGTAAACCTGAAGTGAAACATCGGAATCTAAAACAGGACTCACAGGAGAGGTTCAAATCATAGAAACTGAGAGTGTCAGTCCTCTTGTACTTAAGTCGGCATTGTGCCTTTTGTATTAAATTCGGATGGAATTTCTGTGTTTCATCGTCAATAAGAAGGTGCGAGGTATACAGTAAACCTGAAGTGAAGCATCGGAATCTAAAACTGGACTCACAGGAGAGGTTCAAATCATAGAAAGTGAGAGTATCAGTCCTCTTATACTTAAGTCGGCATTGTGCTTTTGTATTAAATTCCGATGCAATTTCTGTGTTTCATCGTCAATAAGAAGGTGCAAGGTATACAGTAAACCTGAAGTGAAGCCACGGAATCTAAAACTGGACTCACAGGAGAGGTTCAAATCATAGAAAGAGAGAGTGACAGTCCTCTTTTACTTAAGTCGGCATTGTGCATTTTGTATTAAATTCCGGAGAAATTTCTGTGTTTCATCGTCAATAAGAAGGTCCTAGGGATACAGTAAACCTCAAGTGAAGCATCGGAGTCTAAAACTGGACTCACAAGAGAGGCTCAAATCATAGAAAGGGAAAGTGTCAGTACTCTTGTACTTAAGTCGGCATTGTGACTTTTGTATTAAATACGGATGCAATTTCTGTGTTTCATCGTCAATAAGAAGGTGCAAGGTATACAGTAAACCTGAAGTGAAGCATCGGAATGTAAAACTGGACTCACAGGAGAGGTTCAAATCATAGAAACTGAGAGTGTCAGTCCTCTTGTACATAAGTCGGCATTGTGCCTTTTGTATTAAATTCGGGTGCAATGTCTGTGTTTCATCGTCAATAAGAAAGTGCAAGGTATACAGTAAACCTGAAGTGAAGCATCGTTATCTAAAACTGGACTCACAGGAGAGGTTCAAATCATAGAAAATGAGAGTGTCAGTCCTCTTGTACTTAAGTCGGCATTGTGCCTTTTGTAATAAATTCGGATGCAATTTCTGTGTTTCATCGTCAATACGAAGGTGCAAGTTATATAGTAAACCTGAAGTGATGCTTCGGAATCTAAAACTGGACTCACAGGAGAGGTTCAAACCATAGAAAGGGAGAGGGTCAGTTCTATTGTACTTAAGTCGGTATTGTGCCTTTTGTATTAAATTCAGATGCAATTTCTGTGTTTCATCGTCAGTAAGAAGGTGCAAGGTATACAGTAAACCTGAAGTGAAGCATCGGAATCTAAAACTAGAATCACAGGAGAGGTTCAAATCATAGAAAGTGAGACTGTCAGTCCTCTTGTATTTAAGTCGGCATTGTGCCTTTTGTATTAAATTCCGATGCAATTTCTGTGTTTCATCGTCAATAAGAAGGTGCACGGTATACAGTAAACCTGAAGTGAAGCATCGGAATCTAAAACTGGACTCACAGGAGAGGTTCAAATCATAGAAAGTGAGAGTGTCAGTCCTCTTGTACATAAGTCGGCATTGTGCCTTTTGTATTAAATTCGGGTGCAATTTCTGTGTTTCATCGTCAATTAGAAGGTGCAAGGTATACAGTAAACCTAAAGTGAAGCATCGGAATCTAAAAGTGGACTCACAGGAGAGGTTCAAATCATAGAAAGTGAAAGTGTCAGTCCTCTTGTACTAAGGTCGGCATTGTGCCTTTTGTATTAAATTCCGATGCAATTTCTGTGTTTCATCGTCAATAAGAAGGTGCAAGGTATACAGTAAACCTGAAGTGAAGCATCGGAATCTAAAACTAGAATCACACGAGAGGTTCAAATCATAGAAAATGAGAGTGTCAGTCCTCTTGTACATAAGTCGGTATTGTTCCTTTTGTATTAAATTCCGATGCAATTTCTGTGTTCCATCGTCAATAAGAAGGTGCCAGGTATACAGTGAACCTGAAGTGAAGCATCGGAATCTAATACTGGACTCACAGGAGAGGTTCAAATCATAGAAAGTGAGAGTGTCAGTCCTCTTGTACTTAAGTCGGCATCGTGCCTTTTGTATTAAATTCCGATGAAATTTCTGTGTTTCATCGTCAATAAGAAGGTACTAGGGATACAGTAAACCTGAAGTGAAGCATCGGAATCTAAAACTGGACTCTCAGGACAGGGTTCAAATCATAGAAAGAGAGAGTGACAGTCCTCTTTTCCTTAAGTCGGCATTGTGCCTTTTGTATTAAATTCCGATGAAATTTCTGTGTTTCATCGTCAATAAGAAGGTACTAGGGATACAGTAAACCTGAAGTGAAGCATCGGAATCTAAAACTGGACTCACAGGAGAGGTTCAAATCATAGAAAGAGAAAGTGTCAGTCCTCTTGTACTAAAGTCGGCATTGTGCCTTTTGTTTTAAATTCGGATGAAATTTCTGTGTTACATCGTCAATAAGAAGGTGCAAGGTATACATTAAACCTGAAGTGAAGCATCGGAATCGAAAACTGGACTCACAGGAGAGGTTCAAATCATAGAGAGAGAGAGTGACACTCCTCTTTTACTTAAGTCGTCATTGTGCCTTTTGTGTGAATTCCGTTGAAATTTCTGTGTTTCATCGTCAATAAGAAGGTTCAAGGTATACAGTAAACCTGAAGTGAAGCATCGGAATCTAAAACTGGACTCACAGGAGAGGTTCAAATCATAGAAAGTGAGAGTTTCAGTCCGCTTGTACTTAAGTCGGCATCGTGCCTTTTGTATTAAATTCCTATGCAATTTCTGTGTTTCATCGTCAATAAGAAGGTGCCAGGTATACAGTGAACCTGAAGTGAAGCATCGGAATTTAAAACTGGACTCACAGGATAGGTTCAAACCATGGAAAGTGAGAGTGTAAGTCCTCTTGTACTTAAGTCAGCATTGTGCCTTTTGTAATAAATTCGGATGCAATTTCTGTGTTTCATCGTCAATACAAAGGTGCAAGGTATACAGTAAACCTGAAGTGATGCATCGGAATCTAAAACTGGATTCACAGGAGAGGTTCAAACCATAGAAAGGGAGAGGGTCAGTTGTATTGTACTTAAGTCGGTATTGTGCCTTTTGTATTAAATTCCGTTGAAGTTTCTGTGTTTCATCGTCAATAAGAAGGTGCAAGATATACAGTAAACCTGAAGTGAAACATCGGAATCTAAAACAGGACTCACAGGAGAGGTTCAAATCATAGAAACTGAGAGTGTCAGTCCTCTTGTACTTAAGTCGGCATTGTGCCTTTTGTATTAAATTCGGATGGAATTTCTGTGTTTCATCGTCAATAAGAAGGTGCGAGGTATACAGTAAACCTGAAGTGAAGCATCGGAATCTAAAACTGGACTCACAGGAGAGGTTCAAATCATAGAAAGAGAGAGTGACAGTCATCTTGTACTTAAGTCGGCATTGTGCCTTTTGTATTAAATTCCGATGCAATTTCTGTGTTTCATCGTCAATAAGAAGGTGCAAGGTATACAGTAAACCTGAAGTGAAGCATCGGAATCTAAAACTGGACTCACAGGAGAGGTTCAAATCATAGAAAGAGAGAGTGACAGTCCTCTTTTACTTAAGTCGGCATTGTGCCTTTTGTGTTAAATTCCGTTGAATTTCTGTGTTTCATCGTCAATAAGAAGGTGCAAGGTATACAGTAAACCTGAAGTGAAGCATCGGAATCTAAAACTGGACTCACAGGAGAGGTTCAAATCATAGAAAGAGAGAGTGACAGTCCTATTTTACTTAAGTCGGCATTGTGCCTTTTGTTTTAAATTCCGATGAAATTTCTGTGTTTCATCGTCAATAAGAAGGTACTAGGGATACAGTAAACCTGAAGTGGAGCATCGGAATCTAAAACTGGACTCACAGGAGAGGTTCAAATCATAGAAAGGGAAAGTGTCAGTCCTCTTGTACTTAAGTCGGCATTGTGCCTTTTGTATTAAATTTGGATGCAATTTCTGTGTTTCATCGTCAACAAGAAGGTGCAAGGTATACAGTAAACCTGAAGTGAAGCATCGGAATCGAAAACTGGGCGCACAGGAGAGGTTCAAATCATAGAGAGAGAGAGTGACAGTCCTCTTTTACTTAAGTCGGCATTGTGCTTTTTGTGTTAAATTCCGTTGAAATTTCTGTGTTTCATCGTCAATAAGAAGGTGCAAGGTATAAAGTAAACCTGAAGTGTAGCATCGGAATCTAAAACTGGACACACAGGAGAGGTTCAAATCATAGAAAGTGAGAGTGTCAGTTCTCTTGTACTTAAGTCGGCATTGTGCCTTTTGTATTAAATTCCTATGCAAGTTCTGTGTTTCATCGTCAATAAGAAGGTCCAAGGAATACAGTGAACCTGAAGTGAAGCATCGGAATCTATAACTGGACTCACAGGAGAGGTTCAAATCATAGAAAGTGAGAGTGTCAGACCTCTTGTACTTAAGTCGGCATTGTGCCTTTTGTATTAAATTCGAATGCAATTTCTGTGTTTCATCGTCGATACGAAGGTGCAAGGTATACAGTAAACCGGAAGTGATGCATCGGAATCTAAAACTGGACTCACAGGAGTGGTACAAACCATAGAAAGGGAGAGGGTCAGTTCTATTGTACTTAAGTCGGTATTGTGCCTTTTGTATTAAATTCGGATGCGATTTCTGTGTTTCATCGTCAATAAGAAATTGCAAGGTATACAGTAAACCTGAAGTGAAGCATCGGAATCTAAAACTGGACTCACAGGAGAGGTTCAAATCATAGAAAGAGAGAGTGACAGTCCTCTTTTACTTAAGTCGGCATTGTGCCTTTCGTATTAAATTCCGATGAAATTTCTGTGTTTCATCGTCAATAAGAAGGTCCTAGGGATACAGTAAACCAGAAGTGAAGCATCGGAATCTAATACTGGGCTCACAGGAGAGGTTCAAATCATAGAAAGGGAAAGTGTCAGACCTCTTGTACTTAAGTCGGCATTGTGCCTTTTGTATTAAATTCGGATGCAATTTCTGTGTTTCTTCGTCAATACGAAGGTGCAAGTTATATAGTAAACCTGAAGTGATGCTTCGGAATCTAAAACTGGACTCACAGGAGAGGTTCAAACCATAGAAAGGGAGAGGGTCAGTTCTATTGTACTTAAGTCGGTATTGTGCCTTTTGTATTAAATTCAGATGCAATTTCTGTGTTTCATCGTCAATAAAAAGGTGCAAGGTATACAGTAAACCTGAAGTGAAGCATCGGAATCTAAAACAAGAATCACAGGAGAGGTTCAAATCATAGAAAGTGAGACTGTCAGTCCTCTTGTATTTAAGTCGGCATTGTGCTTTTTGTATTAAATTCCGATGCAATTTCTGTGTTTCATCGTCAATAAGAAGGTGCAAGGTATACAGTAAACCTGAAGTGAAGCATCGGAATCTAAAACTGGACTCACAGGAGAGGTTCAAATCATAGAAAGTGAGAGTGTCAGTCCTCTTGTACTTAAGTCGGCATCGTGCCTTTTGTATTAAATTCCGATGAAATTTCTGTGTTTCATCGTCAATAAGAAGGTACTAGGGATACAGTAAACCTGAAGTGAAGCATCGGAATCTAAAACTGGACTCTCAGGACAGGGTTCAAATCATAGAAAGAGAGAGTGACAGTCCTCTTTTCCTTAAGTCGGCATTGTGCCTTTTGTATTAAATTCCGATGAAATTTCTGTGTTTCATCGTCAATAAGAAGGTACTAGGGATACAGTAAACCTGAAGTGAAGCATCGGAATCTAAAACTGGACTCACAGGAGAGGTTCAAATCATAGAAAGGGAAAGTGTCAGTCCTCTTGTACTAAAGTCGGCATTGTGCCTTTTGTTTTAAATTCGGATGAAATTTCTGTGTTACATCGTCAATAAGAAGGTGCAAGGTATACATTAAACCTGAAGTGAAGCATCGGAATCGAAAACTGGACTCACAGGAGAGGTTCAAATCATAGAGAGAGAGAGTGACACTCCTCTTTTACTTAAGTCGTCATTGTGCCTTTTGTGTGAATTCCGTTGAAATTTCTGTGTTTCATCGTCAATAAGAAGGTTCAAGGTATACAGTAAACCTGAAGTGAAGCATCGGAATCTAAAACTGGACTCACAGGAGAGGTTCAAATCATAGAAAGTGAGAGTTTCAGTCCGCTTGTACTTAAGTCGGCATCGTGCCTTTTGTATTAAATTCCTATGCAATTTCTGTGTTTCATCGTCAATAAGAAGGTGCCAGGTATACAGTGAACCTGAAGTGAAGCATCGGAATTTAAAACTGGACTCACAGGATAGGTTCAAACCATGGAAAGTGAGAGTGTAAGTCCTCTTGTACTTAAGTCAGCATTGTGCCTTTTGTAATAAATTCGGATGCAATTTCTGTGTTTCATCGTCAATACAAAGGTGCAAGGTATACAGTAAACCTGAAGTGATGCATCGGAATCTAAAACTGGATTCACAGGAGAGGTTCAAACCATAGAAAGGGAGAGGGTCAGTTGTATTGTACTTAAGTCGGTATTGTGCGTTTTGTATTAAATTCCGTTGAAGTTTCTGTGTTTCATCGTCAATAAGAAGGTGCAAGATATACAGTAAACCTGAAGTGAACCATCGGAATCTAAAACAGGACTCACAGGAGAGGTTCAAATCATAGAAACTGAGAGTGTCAGTCCTCTTGTACTTAAGTCGGCATTGTGCCTTTTGTATTAAATTCGGATGGAATTTCTGTGTTTCATCGTCAATAAGAAGGTGCGAGGTATACAGTAAACCTGAAGTGAAGCATCGGAATCTAAAACTGGACTCACAGGAGAGGTTCAAATCATAGAAAGAGAGAGTGACAGTCCTCTTGTACTTAAGTCGGCATTGTGCCTTTTGTATTAAATTCCGATGCAATTTCTGTGTTTCATCGTCAATAAGAAGGTGCAAGGTATACAGTAAACCTGAAGTGAAGCATCGGAATCTAAAACTGGACTCACAGGAGAGGTTCAAATCATAGAAAGAGAGAGTGACAGTCCTCTTGTACTTAAGTCGGCATTGTGCCTTTTGTGTTAAATTCCGTTGAATTTCTGTGTTTCATCGTCAATAAGAAGGTGCAAGGTATACAGTAAACCTGAAGTGAAGCATCGGAATCTAAAACTGGACTCACAGGAGAGGTTCAAATCATAGAAAGAGAGAGTGACAGTCCTATTTTACTTAAGTCGGCATTGTGCCTTTTGTTTTAAATTCCGATGAAATTTCTGTGTTTCATCGTCAATAAGAAGGTACTAGGGATACAGAAAACCTGAAGAGGAGCATCGGAATCTAAAACTGGACTCACAGGAGAGGTTCAAATCATAGAAAGGGAAAGTGTCAGTCCTCTTGTACTTAAGTCGGCATTGTGCCTTTTGTATTAAATTTGGATGCAATTTCTGTGTTTCATCGTCAACAAGAAGGTGCAAGGTATACAGTAAACCTGAAGTGAAGCATCGGAATCGAAAACTGGGCGCACAGGAGAGGTTCAAATCATAGAGAGAGAGAGTGACAGTCCTCTTTTACTTAAGTCGGCATTGTGCTTTTTGTGTTAAATTCCGTTGAAATTTCTGTGTTTCATCGTCAATAAGAAGGTGCAAGGTATAAAGTAAACCTGAAGTGTAGCATCGGAATCTAAAACTGGACACACAGGAGAGGTTCAAATCATAGAAAGTGAGAGTGTCAGTTCTCTTGTACTTAAGTCGGCATTGTGCCTTTTGTATTAAATTCCTATGCAAGTTCTGTGTTTCATCGTCAATAAGAAGGTCCAAGGAATACAGTGAACCTGAAGTGAAGCATCGGAATCTAAAACTGGACTCACAGGAGAGGTTCAAATCATAGAAAGTGAGAGTGTCAGACCTCTTGTACTTAAGTCGGCATTGTGCCTTTTGTATTAAATTCGAATGCAATTTCTGTGTTTCATCGTCGATACGAAGGTGCAAGGTATACAGTAAACCGGAAGTGATGCATCGGAATCTAAAACTGGACTCACAGGAGAGGTTCAAACCATAGAAAGGGAGAGGGTCAGTTCTATTGTACTTAAGTCGGTATTGTGCCTTTTGTATTAAATTCAGATGCAATTTCTGTGTTTCATCGTCAATAAAAAGGTGCAAGGTATACAGTAAACCTGAAGTGAAGCATCGGAATCTAAAACAAGAATCACAGGAGAGGTTCAAATCATAGAAAGTGAGACTGTCAGTCCTCTTGTATTTAAGTCGGCATTGTGCTTTTTGTATTAAATTCCGATGCAATTTCTGTGTTTCATCGTCAATAAGAAGGTGCAAGGTATACAGTAAACCTGAAGTGAAGCATCGGAATCTTAAACTGGAATCACAGGAGAGGTTCAAATCATAGAAAATGAGAGTGTCAGTCCTCTTGTACATAAGTCGGTATTGTTCCTTTTGTATTTAATTCCGATGCAATTTCTGTGTTCCATCGTCAATAAGAAGGTGCCAGGTATACAGTGAACCTGAAGTGAAGCATCGGAATCTAATACTGGACTCACAGGAGAGGTTCAAATCATAGAAAGGGAAAGTGTCAGACCTCTTGTACTTAAGTCGGCATTGTGCCTTTTGTATTAAATTCGGATGCAATTTCTGTGTTTCTTCGTCAATACGAAGGTGCAAGTTATATAGTAAACCTGAAGTGATGCTTCGGAATCTAAAACTGGACTCACAGGAGAGGTTCAAACCATAGAAAGGGAGAGGGTCAGTTCTATTGTACTTAAGTCGGTATTGTGCCTTTTGTATTAAATTCAGATGCAATTTCTGTGTTTCATCGTCAATAAAAAGGTGCAAGGTATACAGTAAACCTGAAGTGAAGCATCGGAATCTAAAACAAGAATCACAGGAGAGGTTCAAATCATAGAAAGTGAGACTGTCAGTCCTCTTGTATTTAAGTCGGCATTGTGCTTTTTGTATTAAATTCCGATGCAATTTCTGTGTTTCATCGTCAATAAGAAGGTGCAAGGTATACAGTAAACCTGAAGTGAAGCATCGGAATCTAAAACTGGACTCACAGGAGAGGTTCAAATCATAGAAAGTGAGAGTGTCAGTCCTCTTGTACATAAGTCGGCATTGTGCCGTTTGTATTAAATTCGGGTGCAATTTCTATGTTTCATCGTCAATTAGAAGGTGCAAGGTGTACAGTAAACCTGAAGTGAAGCATTGGAAACTAAAACTGAACTCACAGGAGAGGTTCAAATCATAGAAAGTGAAAGTGTCAGTCCTCTTGTACTTAAGTCGGCATTGTGCCTTTTGTATTAAATTCCGATGCAATTTCTGTGTTTCATCGTCAATAAGAAGGTGCAAGGTATACAGTAAACCTGAAGTGAAGCATCGGAATCTTAAACTGGAATCACAGGAGAGGTTCAAATCATAGAAAATGAGAGTGTCAGTCCTCTTGTACATAAGTCGGTATTGTTCCTTTTGTATTTAATTCCGATGCAATTTCTGTGTTCCATCGTCAATAAGAAGGTGCCAGGTATACAGTGAACCTGAAGTGAAGCATCGGAATCTAATACTGGACTCACAGGAGAGGTTCAAATCATAGAAAGTGAGAGTGTCAGTCCTCTTGTACTTAAGTCGGCATTGTGCCTTTTGTATTAAATTCGGATGGAATTTCTGTGTTTCATCGTCAATAAGAAGGTGCGAGGTATACAGTAAACCTGAAGTGAAGCATCGGAATCTAAAACTGGACTCACAGGAGAGGTTCAAATCATAGAAAGAGAGAGTGACAGTCCTCTTGTACTTAAGTCGGCATTGTGCCTTTTGTATTAAATTCGGATGCAATTTCTGTGTTTCATCGTCAATAAGAAGGTGCAAGGTATACAGTAAACCTGAAGTGAAGCATCGGAATCTAAAACTGGACTCACAGGAGAGGTTCAAATCATAGAAAGAGAGAGTGACAGTCCTCTTTTACTTAAGTCGGCATTGTGCCTTTTGTGTTAAATTCCGTTGAAATTTCTGTGTTTCATCGTCAATAAGAAGGTGCAAGGTATACAGTAAACCTGAAGTGAAGCATCGGAATCTAAAACTGGACTCACAGGAGAGGTTCAAATCATAGAAAGAGAGAGTGACAGTCCTATTTTACTTAAGTCGGCATTGTGCCTTTTGTTTTAAAGTCCGATGAAATTTCTGTGTTTCATCGTCAATAAGAAGGTACTAGGGATACAGTAAACCTGAAGTGGAGCATCGGAATGTAAAACTGGACTCACAGGAGAGGTTCAAATCATAGAAAGGGAAAGTGTCAGTCCTCTTGTACTTAAGTCGGCATTATGCCTTTTGTATTAAATTTGGATGCAATTTCTGTGATTCATCGTCAACAAGAAGGTGCAAGGTATACAGTAAACCTGAAGTGAAGCATCGGAATCGAAAACTGGGCGCACAGGAGAGGTTCAAATCATAGAGAGAGAGAGTGACAGTCCTCTTTTACTTAAGTCGGCATTGTGCTTTTTGTGTTAAATTCCGTTGAAATTTCTGTGTTTCATCGTCAATAAGAAGGTGCAAGGTATAAAGTAAACCTGAAGTGTAGCATCGGAATCTAAAACTGGACACACAGGAGAGGTTCAAATCATAGAAAGTGAGAGTGTCAGTTCTCTTGTACTTAAGTCGGCATTGTGCCTTTTGAATTAAATTCCTATGCAAGTTCTGTGTTTCATCGTCAATAAGACGGTCCAAGGAATACAGTGAACCTGAAGTGAAGCATCGGAATCTAAAACTGGACTCACAGGAGAGGTTCAAATCATAGAAAGTGAGAGTGTCAGACATCTTGTACTTAAGTCGGCATTGTGCCTTTTGTATTAAATTCGAATGCAATTTCTGTGTTTCATCGTCGATACGAAGGTGCAAGGTATACAGTAAACCGGAAGTGATGCATCGGAATCTAAAACTGGACTCACAGGAGTGGTACAAACCATAGAAACGGAGAGGGTCAGTTCTATTGTACTTAAGTCGGTATTGTGCCTTTTGTATTAAATTCGGATGCGATTTCTGTGTTTCATCGTCAACAAGAAATTGCAAGGTATACAGTAAACCTGAAGTGAAGCATCGGAATCTAAAACTGGACTCACAGGACAGGTTCAAATCATAGAAAGAGAGAGTGACAGTCCTCTTTTACTTAAGTCGGCATTGTGCCTTTTGTATTAAATTCCGATGAAATTTCTGTGTTTCATCGTCAATAAGAAGGTCCTAGGGATACAGTAAACCAGAAGTGAAGCATCGGAATCTAAAACTGGGCTCACAGGAGAGGTTCAAATCATAGAAAGGGAAAGTGTCAGACCTCTTGTACTTAAGTCGGCATTGTGCCTTTTGTATTAAATTCGGATGCAATTTCTGTGTTTCATCGTCAATACGAAGGTGCAAGTTATATAGTAAACCTGAAGTGATGCTTCGGAATCTAAAACTGGACTCACAGGAGAGGTTCAAAATAGAAAGGGAGAGGGTCAGTTCTATTGTACTTAAGTCGGTATTGTGCCTTTTGTATTAAATTCAGATGCAATTTCTGTGTTTCATCGTCAATAAAAAGGTGCAAGGTATACAGTAAACCTGAAGTGAAGCATCGGAATCTAAAACAAGAATCACAGGAGAGGTTCAAATAATAGAAAGTGAGAGTGTCAGTCCTCTTGTACATAAGTCGGCATTGTGCCTTTTGTATTAAATTCGGGTGCAATTTCTGTGTTTCATCGTCAATTAGAAGGTGCAAGGTGTACAGTAAACCTGAAGTGAAGCATCGGAATCTAAAAGTGGACTCACAGGAGAGGTTCAAATCATAGAAAGTGAAAGTGTCAGTCCTCTTGTACTTAAGTCGGCATTGTGCCTTTTGTATTAAATTCCGATGCAATTTCTGTGTTTCATCGTCAATAAGAAGGTGCAAGGTATACAGTAAACCTGAAGTGAAGCATCGGAATCTAAAACTGGAATCACAGGAGAGGTTCAAATCATAGAAAATGAGAGTGTCAGTCCTCTTGTACATAAGTCGGTATTGTTCCTTTTGTATTTAATTCCGATGCAAATTCTGTGTTCCATCGTCAATAAGAAGGTGCCAGGTATACAGTGAACCTGAAGTGAAGCATCGGAATCTAATACTGGACTCACAGGAGAGGTTCAAATCATAGAAAGTGAGAGAGTCTGTCCTCTTGTACTTAAGTCGGCATTGTGCTTTTTGTAATAAATTCGAATGCAATTTCTGTGCTTCATCGTCAATACGAAGGTGCAAGTTATATAGTAAACCTGAAGTGATGCTTCGGAATCTAAAACTGGACTCACAGGAGAGGTTCAAACCATAGAAAGGGATAGGGTCAGTTCTATTGTACTTAAGTCGGTATTGTGCCTTTTGTATTAAATTCGGATGCAATTTCTGTGTTTCATCGTCAATAAGAAGGTGCAAGGTATACAGTAAACCCGAAGTGAAGCATCGGAATCTAAAACAAGCATCACAGGAGAGGTTCAAATCATAAAAAGTGAGACTGTCAGTCCTCTTGTATTTAAGTCGGCATTGTGCCTTTTGTATTAAATTCGGATGCAATTTCTGTGTTTCATCGTCAATAAGAAGGTGCAAGGTATACAGTAAACCTGAAGTGAAGCATCGGAATCTAAAACTGGACTCACAGGAGAGGTTCAAATCATAGAAAGTGAGAGTGTCAGTCCTCTTGTACTTAAGTCGGCATCGTGCCTTTTGTATTAAATTCCGATGCAATTTCTGTGTTTCATCGTCAATAAGAAGGTGCCAGGTATACAGTGAACCTGAAGTGAAGCATCGGAATTTAAAACTGGACTCACAGGAGAGGTTCAAATCATGGAAAGTGAGAGTGTAAGTCCTCTTGTACTTAAGTCAGCATTGTGCATTTTGTAATAAATTCGGATGCAATTTCTGTGTTTCATCGTCAATACAAAGGTGCAAGGTATACAGTAAACCTGAAGTGATGCATCGGAATCTAAAACTGGATTCACAGGAGAGGTTCAAATCATAGAAAGGGAGAGGGTGAGTTCTATTGTACTTAAGTCGGTATTGTGCCTTTTGTATTAAATTCCGTTGAAGTTTCTGTGTTTCATCGTCAATAAGAAGGTGCAAGATATACAGTAAACCTGAAGTGAAACATCGGAATCTAAAACAGGACTCACAGGAGAGGTTCAAATCATAGAAACTGAGAGTGTCAGTCCTCTTGTACTTAAGTCGGCATTGTGCCTTTTGTATTAAATTCGGAAGGAATTTCTGTGTTTCATCGTCAATAAGAAGGTGCGAGGTATACAGTAAACCTGAACTGAAGCATCGGAATCTAAAACTGGACTCACAGGAGTGGTTCAAATCATAGAAAGAGAGTGTGACAGTCTACATTTACTTAAGTCGGCATTGTGCCTTTTGTTTTAAATTCCGATGAAATTTCTGTGTTTCATCGTGAATAAGAAGGTACTAGGGATACAGTAAACCTGAAGTGAAGCATCGGAATCTAAAACTGGACTCACAGGAGAGGTTCAAATCATAGAAAGACAAAGTGTCAGTCCTCTTGTACTTAAGTCAGCATTGTGCCTTTTGTATTAAATTGGGATGCAATTTCTGTGTTTCATCGTCTACAAGAAGGTGCAAGGCAAACAGTAAACCTGAAGTGAAGCATCGGAATCGAAAAATGGGCTCACAGGAGAGGTTCAAATCATAGAAAGTGAGAGTGTCAGTCCTCTTGTACTTAAGTCGGCATTGTGCATTTTGTATTAAATTCGGATGGAATTTCTGTGTTTCATCGTTAATAAGATGGTGCAAGGTATACAGTAAACCTGAAGTGAAGCATCGGAATCTAAAACTGGACTCACAGGAGAGGTTCACATCATAGAAAGAGAGAGTGACAGTCCTCTTTTACTTAAGTCGGCATTGTGCCTTTTGTTTTAAATTCCGATGAAATTTCTGTGTTATATCGTCAATAAGAAGGTACTAGGGATACAGTAAACCTGAAGTGGAGCATCGGAATCTAAAACTGGACTCACAGGAGAGGTTCAAATCATAGAAAGGGAAAGTGTCAGTCCTCTTGTACTTAAGTCGGCATTGTGCCTTTTGTATTAAATTTGGATGCAATTTCTGTGTTTCATCGTCAACAAGAAGGTGCAAGGTATACAGTAAAACTGAAGTGAAGCATCGGAATCGAAAACTGGCCTCACAGGAGAGGTTCAAATCATAGAGAGAGAGAGAGTGACAGTCCTCTTTCACTTAAGTCGGCATTGTGCCTTTTGTGTTAAATTCCGTTGAAATTTCTGTGTTTCATCGTCAATAAGGAGGTGCAAGGTATACAGTAAACCTGAAGTGAAGCATCGGAATCTAAAACTGGACACACAGGAGAGGTTCAATTCATAGAAAGAGAGAGTGACAGTTCTCTTTTACTTAAGTCGGCATTGTGCCTTTTGTATTAAATTCCGTTGAAATTTCTGTGTTTCATCGTCAATAAGAAGGTGCATGGTATACAGTCAACCTGAAGTGAAGCATCGGAATCGAAAACTGGGCTCACAGGATAGGTTCAAATCATAGAGAGAGAGAGTGACAGTCCTCTTTTACTTAAGTCGGCATTGTGCCTTTTGTGTTAAATTCCGTTGAAATTTCTGTGTTTCATCATCAATAAGAAGGTGCAAGGTATACAGTAAACCTGAAGTGAAGCATCGGAATCGAAAAATGGGCTCACAGGAGAGGTTCAAATCATAGAAAGTGAGAGTGTCAGTCCTCTTGTACTTAAGTCGGCATTGTGCATTTTGTATTAAATTCGGATGGAATTTCTGTGTTTCATCGTTAATAAGAAGGTGCAAGGTATACAGTAAACCTGAAGTGAAGCATCGGAATCTAAAACTGGACTCACAGGAGAGGTTCAAATCATAGAAAGTGAGAGTGTCAGTCCTCTTGTAATTAAGTCGGCATTGTGCTTTTGTATTAAATCCGGATGCAATTTCTGTGTTTCATCGTCAATAAGAAGGTGCAAGGTATACAGTAAACCTGAAGTGAAGCATCGGAATCTAAAACTGGACTCACAGGAGAGGTTCAAATCATAGAAAGAGAGAGTGACAGTTCTCTTTTACTTAAGTCGGCATTGTGCCTTTTGTTTTAAATTCCGATGAAATTTCTGTGTTTCATCGTCAATAAGAAGGTACTAGGAATACAGTAAACCTGAAGTGAAGCATCGGAATCTAAAACTGGACTCACAGGAGAGGTTCAAATCATAGAAAGGGAAACTGTCAGACCTGTTGTACTTAAGTCGGCATTGTGCCTTTTGTATTAAATTCGGATGCAATTTCTGTGTTTCATCGTCAATAAGAAGGTGCAAGGTATACAGTCAACCTGAAGTGAAGCATCGGAATCGAAAACTGGGCTCACAGGATAGGTTCAAATCATAGAGGGAGAGAGTGACAGTCCTCTTTTACTTAAGTCGGCATTGTGCCTTTTGTGTTAAATTCCGTTGAAATTTCTGTGTTTCATCATCAATAAGAAGGTGCAAGGTATACAGTAAACCTGAAGTGAAGCATCGGAATCTAAAACTGGACACACAGGAGAGGTTCAAATCATAGAAAGTGAGAGTGTCAGTCCTCTTGTACTTAAGTCGGCATTGTGCCTTTTGTATTAAATTCCGATGCAATTTCTGTGTTTCATCGTCAATAAGAAGGTGCAAGGAATACAGTGAACCTGAAGTGAAGCATCGGAATCTAAAACTGGACTCACACGAGAGGTTCAAATCATAGAAAGTGAGAGTGTCAGACCTCTTGTACTTAAGTCGGCATTGTGCCTTTTGTATTAAATTCGGATGCAATTTCTGTGTTTCATCGTCGATACGAAGGTGCAAGATATACAGTAAACCTGAAGTGATGCATCGTAATCTAAAACTGGACTCACAGGAGAGGTTCAAACCATAGAAAGGGAGAGGGTTAGTTCTATTGTACTTAAGTCGTATTGTGCCTTTTGTATTAAATTCGGATGCGATTTCTGTGTTTCATCGTCAATAAGAAGGTGCAAGGTATACAGTAAACCTGAAGTGAAGCATCAGAATCTAAAACTGGACTCACAGGAGAGGTTCAAATCATAGAAAGAGAGAGTGACAGTCCTCTTTTACTTAAGTCGGCATTGTGCCTTTTGTATTAAATTCCGATGAAATTTCTGTGTTTCATCGTCAATAAGAAGGTCCTAGGGATACAGTAAACCAGAAGTGAAGCATCGGAATCTAAAACTGGGCTCACAGGAGAGGTTCAAATCATAGAAAGGGAAAGTGTCAGACCTCTTGTACTTAAGTCGACATTGTGCCTTTTGTATTAAATTCGGATGCAATTTCGGTGTATCATCGTCAATAAGAAGGTGCAAGGTATACAGTAAATCTGAAGTGAAGCATCGGAATCTAAAACTGGACTCACAGGAGAGGTTCAAACCATAGAAAGTGAGAAAGTCAGTCCTCTTGTACTTAAGTCGGCATTGTGCCTTTTGTATTAAATTCGGATGCAATTTCTGTGTTTCATCGTCAATACAAAGGATCAAGGTATACAGTATACCTGAAGTGAAGCATCGGAATCTAAACCTGGACCCACAGGAGGGGTTCACATCATAGAAAGAGAGAGTGACAGTCCTCTTTTACTTAAGTCGGCATTGTGCCTTTTGTATTAAATTCGGATGAAATGTCTGTGTTTCATCGTCAATAAGAAGGTGCAAGGTATACAGTAAACCTGAAGTGAAGCATCGGAGTCGCAAACTGGACTCACAGGAGTGGTTCAAATCATAGAAAGTAAGAGTGTCAGTCCTCTTGTACTTAAGTCGGCATTGTGCCTTGTGTATTAACTTCGGATGCAATTTCTGTGTTCCTTCATCAATAAGAAGGTGCGAGGTATACAGTAAACCTGAAGCGAAGCATCGGAATCTAAAACTGGTCTCACAGGAGAGGTTCAAATCATAGAAAGTGAGAGTGTCAGTCTTCTTGTACTTAAGTCGGCATTGTGCCTTTTGTATTAAATACGGATGCAATTTCTGTGTTTCATCGTCAATAAGAAGGTGCAAGGTAGACAGGAAACCCTAAATGAAGCATCGGAATCTAAAACTGGAATCACAGGAGAGGTTCAAATTATAGAAAGTGAGAGTGTCAGTCCTCTTGTATTTAAGTCGGCATTGTGCCTTTTGTATTAAATTACGATGCAATATCTGTGTTTCATCGTCAATAAGAAGGTGCAAGGTATACAGTAAACCTGAAGTGAAGCATCGGAATCTAAAACTGGACTCACTGGAGAGGTTCAGATCACAGAAAGAGAGAGTGACAGTCCCCTTATACTTAAGTGGGCATTGTGCCTTTTGTATTAAATTCCGATGAAATTTCTGTAATTCATCGTGAATAAGAAAGTCCTAGGGATACAGTAAACCTGAAGTGAAGCATCGGAATCTAAAACTGGACTCACAGGAGAGGTTCAAATCATAGAAACGGAAAGTGTCAGTCCTCTTGTACTTAAGTTGGCATTGTGCCTTTTGTATTAAATTCGGATGCAATTTCTGTGTTTCATCGTTAATAAGAAGGTGCGAGGTATACTGTAAACCTGATGTGAAGCATTGGAATCGAAATCTGGATTCACAGGAGAGGTTCAAATCATAGAAAGAGAGAGTGACAGTCCTCTTGTACTTAAGTCGGCATTGTGCTTTTTTGTAATAAATTCGGATGCAATTTCTGTGTTTCAACGTCAATACAAAGGCGCAAGGTATACAGTAAACCTGAAGTGATGCATCGGAATCTAAAACTGGATTCACAGGAGAGGTTCAAACCATAGAAAGGGAGAGGGTCAGTTCTATTGTACTTAAGTCGGTATTGTGCCTTTTGTATTAAATACGGATGCAATTTCTGTGTTTCATCGTCAATAAGAAGGTGCAAGGTATACAGTAAACCTGAAGTGAAGCATCGGAATCTAAATCTGGACTCACAGGAGAGGTTCAAGTCATAGATAGTGAGAGTGTCTGTCCTCTTGTACGTAAGTCGGCATTGTGCCTTTTGTATTAAATTCCGATGCAATTTCTGTGTTTCATCGTCAATAAGACGGTGCAAGGTATACAGTAAACCTGAAGTGAAGCATCGGAATCTAAAACTGGACTCACAGGAGAGGTTCAAATCATAGAAAGAGAGAGTGACAGTCCTCTTTTACTTAAGTCGGCATTGTTCCTTTTGTTTTAAATTCCGATGAAATTTCTGTGTTTCATCGTCAATAAGAAGGTACTAGGGATACAGTAAACCTGAAGTGAAGCATCGGAATCTAAAACTGGACTCACAGGAGAGTTTCAAATCATAGAAAGTGAGAGTGTCAGTCCTCTTGTAATTAAGTCGGCATTGTGCATTTTGTATTAAATTCGGATACAATTTCTGTGTTTCATCGTCAATAAGAAGGTGCAAGGTATACAGTAAACCTGAAGTGAAGCATCGAAATCTAAAACTGGACTCACAGGAGAGGTTCAAATCATAGAAAGAGAGAGTGACAGTCCTCTTTTACTTAAGTCGACATTGTGCCTTTTGTTTTAAATTCCGATGAAATTTCTGTGTTTCATCGTCAATAAGAAGGTACTAGGGATACAGTAAACCTGAAGTGAAGCATCGGAATCTAAAACTGGACTCAGAGGAGAGGTTCAAATCATAGAAAGGGAAACTGTCAGTCCTCTTGTACTTAAGTCGGCATTGTGCGTTTTGTAATAAATTCGGATGCAATTTCTGTGTTTCATCGTCCATTCAAAGGTGCAAGGTATACAGTAAACCTGAAGTGATGCATCGGAATCTAAAACTGGGTTCACAGGAGAGGTTCAAACCATAGAAAGAGAGAGTGACAGTCCTCTTTTGCTTAAGTCGGCATTGTGCCTTTTGTGTTAAATTCCGTTGAAATATCTGTGTTTCATCGTCAATAAGAAGGTGCAAGGTATACAGTAAACCTGAAGTGAAGCATCGGAATCTAAAACTGTACACACAGGAGAGGTTCAATTCATAGAAAGAGAGAGTGACAGTTCTCTTTTACTTAAGTCGGCATTGTGCCTTTTCTATTAAATTCCGTTGAAATTTCTGTGTTTCATCGTCAATAAGAAGGTGCAAGGTATACAGTAAACCTGAATTGAAGCATCGGAATCTAAAACTGGACTCACAGGAGAGGTTCAAATCATAGAAAGTGAGAGTGTCAGTCCTCTTGTAATTAAGTCGGCATTGTGCCTTTTGTATTAAATTCGGATGCAATTTCTGTGTTTCATCGTCAATAAGAAGGTGCAAGGTATACAGTAAACCTGAAGTGAAGCATCGGAATCTAAAACTGGACTCACAGGAGAGGTTCAAATCATAGAAAGAGAGAGTGACAGTCCTCATTTACTTAAGTCGGCATTGTGCCTTTTGTTTTAAATTCCGATGAAATTTCTGTGTTTCATCGTCAATAAGAAGGTACTAGGGATACAGTAAACCTGAAGTGAAGCATCGGAATCTAAAACTGGACTCACAGGAGAGGTTCAAATCATAGAAAGGGAAAGTGTCAGTCCTCTTGTACTTAAGTCGGCATTGTGCCGTTTGTATTAAATTCGGATGCAGTTTCTGTTTTTCATCGTCAACAAAAAGGTGTAAGGTATACAGTAAACCTGAAGTGAAGCATCGGAATCGAGAACTGGGCTCCCAGGAGAGGTTCAAAGCATAGAGAGAGTTAGTGACAGTCCTCTTTTACTTAAGTCGGCATTGTGCCTTTTGTGTTAAATTCCGTTGAAATTTCTGTGTTTCATCATCAATAAGAAGGTGCAAGGTATACAGTAAACCTGAAGTGAAGCATCGGAATCTAAAACTGGACACACAGGAGAGGTTCAAATCATAGAAAGTGAGAGTGTCAGTCCTCTTGTACTTAAGTCGGCATTGTGCCTTCTGTATTAAATTCCGATGCAATTTCTGTGTTTCATCGTCAATAAGAAGGTGCAAGGAATACAGTGAACCTGAAGTGAAGCATCGGAATCTAAAACTGGACTCACACGAGAGGTTCAAATCATAAAAAGTGAGAGTGTCAGACCTATTTTACTTAAGTCGGCATTGTGCGTTTTGTATTAAATTCGGATGCAATTTCTGTGTTTCATCGTCGATACGAAGGTGCAAGATATACAGTAAACCTGAAGTGATGCATCGTAATCTAAAACTGGACTCACAGGAGAAGTTCAAACCATAGAATGGGAGAGGTTCAGTTCTATTGTACTTAAGTCGGTATTGTGCCTTTTGTATTAAATTCGGATGCGATTTCTGTGTTTCATCGTCAATAAGAAGGTGCAAGGTATACAGTAAACCTGAAGTGAAGCATCGGAATCTAAAACTGGACTCAATGGAGTGGTTCAAATCATAGATAGTGAGAGTGTCTGTCCTCTTGCACTTTAGTCGGCATTGTGCCTTTTGTATTAAATTCCGATGCAATTTCTTTGTTTCATCGTCAATAAGAAGGTGCAAGGTATACAGTAAACCTGAAGTGAAGCATCGGAATCTAAAACTGGACTCACAGGAGAGGTTCAAATCATAGAAAGAGAGAGTGACAGTCCTCTTTTACTTAAGTCGGCATTGTGCCTTTTGTATTAAATTCCGATGAAATTTCTGTGTTTCATCGTCAATAAGAAGGTCCTAGGTATACAGTAAACCAGAAGTGAAGCATCGGAATCTAAAAATAGGCTCACAGGAGAGGTTCAAATCGTAGAAAGGGAAAGTGTCAGACCTCTTGTACTAAAGTCGGCATTGTGCCTTTTGTATTAAATTCGGTTGCAAATTCTGTGTTTCATCGTCAATAAGAAAGTGCAAGGTATACAGTAAACATGAAGTGAAGCATCGGATTCAAAATCTGAACTCACAGGAGAGGTTCAAATCATAGAAAAAGAGTCTGACAGTTCTCTTTTACTTATGTCGGCATTGTGACTTTTGTATTAAATTCCGTTGAAATTTCTGTGTTTCATCGTCAATAAGAAGGTGCAAGGTATACAGTAAACCTGAAGTGAAGTATCGGAATCTAAAACTGGACTCACAGGAGAGGTTCAAATCATAGAAAGTGAGAGTGTCAGTCCTCTTGTACTTAAGTCGGCATTGTGCCTTTTGTATTAAATTCGGATACAATTTCGGTGTATCATCGTCAATAAGAAGGTGCAAGGTATACAGTAAACCCGAAGTGAAGCATCGGAATCTGAAACTGGACTCACAGGAGAGGTTCAAATCATAGAAAGTGAGAGTGTCAGTCCTCTTGTACTTAAGTCGGCATTTTGCCTTTTGTATTAAATTCGGATGCAATTTCTGTGTTTCATTGTCAATACAAAGGTGCAAGGTATACAGTATACCTGAAGTGAAGCATCGGAATCTAAAACTGGACCCACAGGAGGGGTTCAAATCACAGAAAGAGAGAGTGACAGTCCTCTTTTACTTAAGTCGGCATTGTGCCTTTTGTATTAAATTCCGATGAAATGCCTGTGTTTCATCGTCAATAAGAAGGTGCAAGGTATACAGTAAACCTGAAGTGAAGCATCGGAATCGCAAACTGGACTTACAGGAGTGGTTCAAATCATAGAAAGTAAGAGAGTCAGTCCTCTTATACTTAAGTCGGCATTGTGCCTTCTGTATTAACTTCGGATGCAATTTCTGTGTTCCTTCATCAATAAGAAGGTGCAAGGTATACAGTAAACCTGAAGTGAAGCATCGGAATCTAAAACTGGACTCACAGGAGAGGTTCAAATCATAGAAAGTGAGAGTGTCAGTCTTCTTGTACTTAAGTCGGCATTGTGCCTATTGTATTAAATTCGGATGCAATTTCTGTGTTTCATCGTCAATAAGAAGGTGCAAGGTATACAGGAAACCCTAAATGAAGCATCGGAATCTAAAACTGGGATCACAGGAGAGGTTCAAATTATAGAAAGTGGAGTGTCAGTCCTCTTTTATTGAAGTCGGCATTGTGCTTTTGTATTAAATTCCGATGCAATTTCTGTGTTTCATCGTCAATAAGAAGGTGCAAGGTATACAGTAAACCTGAAGTGAAGCATCGGAATCTAAAACTGGACTCACAGGAGAGGTTCAGATCATAAAAAGAGAGAGTGACAGTCCCCTTATACTTAAGTGGGCATTGTGCCTTTTGTATTAAATTCCGATGAAATTTCTGTGTTTCATCGTGAATAAGAAGGTCCTAGGGATACAGTAAACCTGAAGTGAAGCATCGGAATCTAAAACTGGACTCACAGGAGAGGTTCAAATTATGGGAAGTGGGAGTGTCAGTCCTCTTGTACTTAAGTCGGCATTGTGCCTTTTGTATTAAATTCGGTTGCAATTTCTGTGTTCCTTCGTCAATAAGAAGGTGCAAGGTATACAGTAAACCTGAAGTGAAGCATCGGAATCTAAAACTGGACTCACAGGAGAGGTTCAAATCATAGAAAGGGAATGTGTGAGTCCTCTTGTACTTAAGTCGGCATTGTGCCTTTTGTATTAAATTGGGATGCAATTTCTGTGTTTCATCGTCAACAAGAAGGTGCAAGGTATACAGTAAACCTGAAGTGAAGCATCGGAATCGAAAACTGGGCTCACAGGAGAGGTTCAAATCATAGAAAGAGAGAGTGACAGTCCTCTTTTTCTTAAGTCGGCATTGTGCCTTTTGTGTTAAATTCCGTTGAAATTTCTGTGTTTCATCGTCAATAAGAAGGTGCAAGGTATACAGTAAACCTGAAGTGAAGCATCGGAATCTAAAACTGGACACACAGGAGAGGTTCAATTCATAGAAAGAGAGAGTGACAGTTGTCTTTTACTTAAGTCGGCATTGTAGCTTTTGTATTAAATTCCGTTGAAATTTCTGTGTTTCATCGTCAATAAGAAGGTGCAATGTATACAGTAAACCTGAAGTGAAGCATCGGAATCTAAAACTGGACTCACAGGAGAGGTTCAAATCATAGAAAGTGAGAGTGTCAGTCCTCTTGTAATTAAGTCGGCATTGTGCCTTTTGTATTAAATTCGGATGCAATTTCTGTCTTTCTTCGTCAATAAGAAGGTGCAAGGTATACAGTAAACCTGAAGTGAAGCATCGGAATCTAAAACTGGACTCACATGAGAGGTTCAAATCATAGAAAGAGAGAGTGACAGTCCTCTTTTACTTAAGTCGGCATTGTGCCTTTTGTTTTAAATTCGTATGCAATTTCTGTGTTTCATCGTCTATAAGAAGGTACTAGGGATACAGTAAACCTGAAGTGAAGCATCGGAATCTAAAACTGGACACACAGGAGAGGTTCAATTCATAGAAAGAGAGAGTGACAGTTGTCTTTTACTTCAGTTGGCATTGTACCTTTTGTATTAAATTCCGTTGAAATTTCTGTGTTTCATCGTCAATAAGAAGGTGCAATGTATACAGTAAACCTGAAGTGAAGCATCGGAGTCTAAAACTGGACTCACAGGAGAGTGTCAGTCCTCTTGTAATTAAGTCGGCATTGTGCCTTTTGTATTAAATTCGGATGCAATTTCTGTCTTTCATCGTCAATAAGAAGGTGCAAGGTATACAGTAAACCTGAAGTGAAGCATCGGAATCTAAAACTGGACTCACAGGAGAGGTTCAAATCATAGAAAGTGAGAATGTCAGTCCTCTTGTACTTAAGTCGGCATTGTGCTTTTTGTATTAAATTCCGATGCAATATCTGTGTTTCATCGTCAATAAGATGGTGCTAGGAATACAGTGAACCTGAAGTGAAGCATCGGAATCTTAAACTGGACTCACAGGAGAGGTTCAAATCATAGAAAGTGAGAGTGTCAGACCTCTTGTACTTAAGTCGGCATTGTGCCTTTTGTATTAAATTGGGATGCACTTTCTGTGTTTGATCGTCGAACGAAGGTGCAAGGTATACAGTAAACGTGAAGTGATGCATCGGAATCTAAAACTGGACTCACAGGAGTGGTTCAAACCATAGAAAGGGAGAGGGTCAGTTCTATTGCACTTAAGTCGGTATTGTGCCTTTTGTATTAAATTCGGATGCGATTGTTGTGTTTCATCGTCAATAAGAAGGTGCAAGGTATACAGTAAACCTGGAGTGAAGCATCGGAATCAAAAACTGGACTCACAGGAGTGGTTCAAATCATAGATAGTGAGAGTGTCTGTCCTCTTGCACTTAAGTCGGCATTCTGCTTTTGTATTAAATTCCGATGCAATTTCTGTGTTTCATCGTCAATAAGAAGGTGCAAGGTATACAGTAAACCTGAAGTGAAACATCGGAATCTAAAACTGGAGTCACAGGCGAGGTTCAAATCTTAGGAAGTGAGAGTGTCAGTCCTCTTGTATTTAACTCGGCATTGTGCCTTTTGTATTAGATTCCGATGCAATTTCTGTGTTTCATCGTCAATAAGAAGGTGCAAGGTATACAGTAAACCTGAGGTGAAGCATCGGAATCTAAAACTGGACTCACAGGAGAGGTTCAATTCATAGAAAGAGAGAGTGACAGTCCTCTTTTACTTAAGTCGGCATTGTGCCTTTTGTATTAAATTCCGATGAAATTTCTGTGTTTCATCGTCAATAAGAAGGTCCTAGGGATACAGTAAACCAGAAGTGAAGCATCGGAATGTAAAACTGGGCTCACAGGAGTGGTTCAAATCATAGAAAGGGAAAGTGTCAGACCTCTTGTACTTAAGTCGACATTGTGCCTTTTGTATTAAATTCGGATGCAATTTCGGTTTTTCATCGTCAATAAGAATGTGCAAGGTATACAGTAAACCTGAAGTGAAGCATCGGAATCTAAAACTCTAATCACAGGAGAGGTTCAAATTATAGAAAGTGAGAGTGTCAGTCCTCTTATATTTAAGTCGGCATTGTGCCTTTTGTATTAAATTCCGATGCAATTTCTGTGTTTCATCGTCAATAAGAAGGTGCAAGGTATACAGGAAACCTGAAGTGAAGCATCGGAATCTAATACTGGACTCACAGGAGAGGTTCAGATCATAGAAAGGGAGAGTGACAGTCCCCTTTTACTTAAGTTGGCATTGTGCCTATTGTATTAAATTCCGATGAAATTTCTGTGTTTCATCGTGAATAAGAAGGTCCTAGGGATACAGTAAACCTGAAGTGAAGCATTGGAATCCAAAACTGGACTCACAGGAGAGGTTCAAATCATAGAAAGTGAAAGTGTCAGTCCTCTTGTACTTAAGTCGGCATTGTGCCTTTTGTATTAAATTCGGATGCGATTTCTGTGTTTCATCGTCAATAAGAAGGTGCGAGGTATACTGTAAACCTGAAGTGAAGCATCCAAATCGAAATCTGGATTCACAGGAGAGGTTCAAATCATAGAAAGAGAGAGTGACAGTCCTCTTTTACTTAAGTCGGCATTGTGCCTTTTGTATTAAATTCCGTTGAAATTTCTGTGATTCATCGTCAATAAGAAGGTGCAAGGTATACAGTAAACCTGAAGTGAAGCATCGGAATCTAAAACTGCACTCACAGGAGAGGTTCAAATCATAGAAAGTGAGAGTGTCGATCCTCTTGTACTTAAGTCGGCATTGTGCCTTTTGTATTAAATTCGGATGCAATTTCTGTGTTTCATCGTCAATAAGAAGGTGCAAGGTTTACAGTAAACCTGAAGTGAAGCATCGGAATCAGAAACTGGACTCACAGGAGAGGTTCCAATCATAGAAAGTGAGAGTGTCAGTCCTCTTGTACTTAAGTCGGCATTGTGCCTTTTGTATTAAATTCCGATGCAATTTCTGTGTATCATCGTCAATAAGAAGGTGCATGGTAAACAGTAAACCTGAAGTGAAGCATCGGAATCTAAAACTTTACTCACAAGAGAGGTTCAAATCATAGAAAGGGAGAAAGACAGTCCTCTTTTACTTAAGTCGGCATTGTGCCTTTTGTATTAAATTCCGATGAAATTTCTGTGTTTCATCGTCAACAAGAAGGTGCAAGGTATACAGTAAACCTGATGTGAAGCATCGGAATCTTAAACTGGACTCACAGGAGAGGTTCATATCATAGAAAGTGAGAGTGTCAGTCCTCTTGTACTTAAGTCGGCATTGTGTCTTTTGTATTAAATTCGGATGCAATTTCTGTGTTCCTTCGTCAATAAGAAGGTGCAAGGTATACAGTAAACCTGAAGTGAAGCATCGGAATCTAAAACTGGACTCACAGGAGAGGTTCAAATCATAGAAAGTGAGAGTGTCAGTCCTCTTGTACTTAAGTCGGCGTTGTGCCTTTTGCATTAAATTCGGATGCAATTTCTGTGTTTCATCGTCAATAAGAAGGTGCAAGGTATACAGTAAACCTGAAGTGAAACATCGGAATCTAAAACTGGAATCACAGGAGAGGTTCAAACCATAGAAAGGGAGAGTGACAGTCCTCTTTCACTTAAGTTGGCATTGTGCCTTTTGTATTAAATTCCGATGCAATTTCTGTGTTTCATCGTCAATAAGAAGGTGCAAGGTATACAGTAAACCTGAAGCGAAACATCGGAATCTAAAACTGGAATCACATCCGAGGTTCAAATCTTAGGAAGTGAGAGTGTCAGTCCTCTTGTATTTAAGTCGGAATTGTGCCTTTTGTATTAAATTCCGATGCAATTTCTGTGTTTCATCGTCAATAAGAAGGTGCAAGGTATACAGTAAACCTGAGGTGAAGCATCGGAATCTAAAACTGCACTCACAGGAGAGGTTCAAATCATAGAAAGAGAGAGTGTCAGTCCTCTTTTACTTAAGTCGGCATTGTGCCTTTTGTATTAAATTCCGATGCAATTTCTGTGTTTCATCGTCAATAAGAAGGTGCAAGGTATACAGTAAACCTGAGGTGAAGTATCGGAATCTAAAACTGGACTCACAGGAGGGGTTCAAATCATAGAAAGAGAGAGTGACAGTCCTCTTTTACTATAGTCGGCATTGTGCCTTTTGTTTTAAATTCCGATGAAATGTCTGTGTTTCATCGTCAATAAGAAGGTCCTAGGGATACAGTAAACCAGAAGTGAAGCATCGGAATCTAAAACTGGGCTCACAGGAGAGGTTCAAATCATAGAAAGGGAAAGTGTCAGACCTCTTGTACTAAAGTCGGCATTGTGCCTTTTGTATTAAATTCGGATGCAAATTCTGTGTTTCATCGTCAATAAGAAGGTGCAAGGTATAAAGTAAACCTGAAGTGAAACATCGGAATCTAAATCTGGAATCACAGGCGAGGTTCAAATCTTAGGAAGTGAGAGTGTCAGTCCTCTTGTATTTAAGTCGGCATTGTGCATTTTGTATTAAATTCCGATGCAATTTCTGTGTTTCATCGTCAATAAGAAGGTGCAAGGTATACAGTAAACCTGAGGTGAAGCATCGGAATCTAAAACTGGACTCACAGGAGAGGTTCAAATCATAGAAAGAGAGAGTGTCAGTCCTCTTGTACTTAAGTCGGCATTGTGCCTTTTGTATTAAATTCGGATGCAATTTCGGTGTATCATCGTCAATAAGAAGGTGCATGGTATATAGTAAACCTGAAGTGAAGCATCGGAATCTAAAACTGGACTCACAGGAGAGGTTCAAATCATAGAAAGTGAGAGTGTCAGTCCTTTTGTACTTACGTCGGCATTGTGCCTTTTGTATTAAATTCGGATGCAATTTCTGTGTTTCATTGTCAATACAAAGGTGCAAGGTATACAGTATACCTGAAGTGAAGCATCGGAATCTAAAACTGGACCCACAGGAGGGGTTCAAATCATAGAAAGAGAGAGTGACAGTCCTCTTTCACTTAAGTCGGCATTGTGCCTTTTGTATTAAATTCCGATGAAATGTCTGTGTTTCATCGTCAATAAGAAGGTGCAAGGTATACAGTAAACCTGAAGTGAAGCATCGGAATCGCAGACTGGACTCACAGGAGTGGTTCAAATCATAGAAAGTAAGAGTGTCAGTCCTCTTGTACTTAAGTCGGCATTGTGCCTTGTGTATTAACTTCGGATGCAATTTCTGTGTTCCTTCATCAATAAGAAGGTGCAAGGTATACAGTAAACCTGAAGTGAAGCCTCGGAATCTAAAACTGGACTCACAGGAGAGGTTCAAATGATAGAAAGAGAGAGTGGTAGTCTTCTTTTACTTAAGTCGGCATTGTGCTTTTTGTATTAAATTCGGATGCAATTTCTGTGTTTCATCGTCAATAAGAGGGTGCAAGTATACAGGAAACCCTAAATGAAGCATCGGAATCTAAAACTGGAATCACAGGAGAGGTTCAAATTATAGAAAGTGAGAGTGTCAGTCCTCTTGTATTTAAGTCGGCATTGTGCCTTTTGTATTAAATTCCGATGCAATTTCTGTGTTTCATCGTCAATAAGAAGGTGCAAGGTATACAGTAAACCTGAAGTGAAGCATCGGAATCTAAAACTGGACTCACAGGAGAGGTTCAGATCATAGAAAGAGAGAGTGCCAGTCCCCTTATACTTAAGTGGGCATTGTGCCTTTAGTATTAAATTCCGATGAAATTTCTGTGTTTCATCGTGAATAAGAAGGTCCTAGGGATACAGTAAACCTGAAGTGAAGCATCGGAATCTAAAACTGGACTCACAGGAGAGGTTCAAATCATAGAAACGGAAAGTGTCAGTCCTCTTGTACTTAAGTCGGCATTGTGCCTTTTGTATTAAATTCGGATGCAATTTCGGTGTTTCATCGTTAATAAGAAGGGCGAGGTATACTGTAAACCTGAAGTGAAGCATCGGAATCGAAATCTGGATTCACAGGAGAGGTTCAAATGATAGAAAGAGAGAGTGACAGTCTTCTTTTACTTAAGTCGGCATTGTGCCTTTTGTATTAAATTTCGTTGAAATTTCTGTGATTCATCGTCAATAAGAAGGTGCAAGGTATACAGCAAACCTGAAGTGAAGCATCGGAATCTAAAACTGGACTCACAGGAGAGGTTGAAATCATAGAAAGTGAGAATGTAAGTCCTCTTGTACTTAAGTCGGCATTGTGCCTTTTGTATTAAATTCGGATGCAATTTCTGTGTTTCATCATCAATAAGAAGGTGCAAGGTATGCAGTAAACCTGAAGTGAAGCATCGGAATCTAAAACTGGACTCACAGGAGAGGTTCAAATTATGGAAAGTGAGAGTGTCAGTCCTCTTGTACTTAAGTCGGCATTGTGCCTTTTGTATTAAATTCGGATGCAATTTCTGTTTTCCTTCGTCAATAAGAAGGTACTAGGGATACAGTAAACCTGAAGTGAAGCATCGGAATCTAAAACTGGACTCACAGGAGAGGTTCAAATCATAGAAAGGGAAAGTGTCAGTCCTCTTGTACTTAAGTCGGCATTGTGCCTTTTGTACAAAATTCTGATGCAATTTCTGTGTTTGATCGTCGAAAGAAGGTGCAAGGTATACAGTAAACCTGAAGTGATGCATCGGAATCTAAAACTGGACTCACAGGAGAGGTTCAAACCATAGAAAGGGAGAGGGTCAGTTCTATTGTACTTAAGTCGGTATTGTGCTTTTTGTATTAAATTCGGATGCGATTTCTTTGTTTCATCGTCAATAAGAAGGTGCAAGGTATACAGTAAACCGGGAGTGAAGCATCGGAATCTAAAACTGGACTCGCAGGAGAGGTTCAAATCATAGAAAGAGAGATTGACAGTTGTCTTTTACTTAAGTCGCCATTGTGCCTTTTGTATTAAATTCCGATGAAATTTCTGTCTTTCATCGTCAATAAGAAGGTCCTAGGGATACGGTAAACCAGAAGTGAAGGATCGGAATTTAAAACTGGGCTCACAGGAGTGGTTCAAATCATAGAAAGGGAAAGTGTCAGACCTCTTGTACTTAAGTCGGCATTGAGACCTTTTGTATTAAATTCGGATGCAATTTCTGTTTCATCGTCAATAAAAAGGTGCAAGGTATACAGTAAACCTAATGTGAAGCATCGGATTCAAAATCTGGACTCACAGGAGAGGTTCAAATCATAGAAAAAGAGAGTAACAGTTCTCTTTTACTTAAGTCGGCTTTGTGCCTTTTGTATTAAATTCCGTTGAAATTTCTGTGTTTCATCGTCAATAAGAAAGTGAAAGGTATACAGTAAACCTGAAGTGAAGCATCGGAATCTAAAACTGGACCCACAGGAGAGGTTCAAATCATAGAAAGTGAGAGTGTCAGTCCTCTTGTACTTAAGTCGGCATTGTGCCTTTTGTATTAAATTCCGATGCAATTTCGGTGTTTCATCGTCAATAAGAATGTGCAAGGTATACAGTAAACCTGAAGTGAAGCATCGGAATCTAAAACTGGACTCACAGGAGAGGTTCAAATCATAGAAAGTGAGAGTGTCAGTCCTCTTGTACTTAAGTCGGCATTGTGCCTTTTGTATTAAATTCGGATGCAATTTCTGTGTTTCATCGTCAATAAAAAGGTGCAAGGTATTCAGTAAACCTGTAGTGAAGCATCGGAATCTGAAACTGGACCCACAGGAGAGATTCAAATCATAGAAAGAGAGAGTGACAGTCCTCTTTTACTTAAGTCGGCATTGTGCTTTTTGTTTTAAATTGCGATGAAATGTCTGTGTTTCATCGTCAATAAGAAGGTGCAAGGTATACAGTAAACCTGAAGTGAAGCATCGGAATCGCAAACTGGACTCACATGAGTGGTTCAAATCATAGAAAGTAAGAGTGTCAGTACTCTTGTACTTAAGTCGGCATTGTGCCTTGTGTATTAAATTCGGATGCAATTTCTGTGGTCCTTCATCAATAAGAAGGTGCAAGGTATAAAGTAAACCTGTAGTGAAGCATCGGAATCTAAAACTGGACTCACAGGAGAGGTACAAATCATAGAAAGTGAGAGTGTCAGTCTTCTTGTACTTAAGTCGGCATTGTGCCTTTTGTATTAAATTCGGATGCAATTTCTGTGTTTCATCGTCAATAACAAGGTGCAAGATATACAGTAAACCTGAGGTGAAGCATCGGAATCTAAAGCTGGAATCACAGGAGTGGTTCAAATTATAGAAAGTAAGAGTGTCAGTCCTCTTATATTTAAGTCGGCATTGTGCCTTTAGTATTAAATTCCGATGCAAGTTCTGTGTTTCATCGTCAATAAGAAGGTGCAAGGTATACAGTAAACCTGAAGTGAAGCATCGGAATCTAAAACTGGACTCACAGGAGAGGTTCAAATCATAGAAAGTGAGAGTGTCATTCCTCTTGTACTTAAGTCGGCATTGTGCCTTTTGTATTAAATTCGGATGCAATTTCTGTGTTTCATCGTCAATACAAAGGTGCAAGGTATACAGTAAACCTGAAGTGAAGCATCGGAATCTGAAACTGGACCCACAGGAGAGGTTCAAATCATTGAAAGAGAGAGTGACAGTCCTCTTTTACTTAAGTCGGCATTGTGCTTTTTGTATTAAATTCAGATGAAATGTCTGTGTTTCATCGTCAATAAGAAGGTGCAAGGTATACAGTAAACCTGAAGTAGAGCATCGGAATCGCAAACTGGACTCACAGGAATGGTTCAAATCATAGAAAGTAAGAGTGTCAGTACTCTTGTACTTAAGTCGGCATTGTGCCTTTTGTATTAAATTCGGATGCAATTTCTGTGTTTCATCGTCAATAAGAAGGTGCAAGGTATACAGAAAACCCTAAATGAAGCATCGGAATCTAAAACTGGAATGACACGAGAGGTTCAAATCATGGAAAGAAAGAGTGACAGTCCTCTTTTACTTAAGTCGACATTGTGCCTTTTGTATTTTAATCCGATGAAATTTCTGTGTTTCATCGTCAATAAGAAGGTGCAAGGTATACAGTAAACCTGAAGTGAAGCATTGGAATCTAAAACTGGACTCACAGGAGAGGTTCAAATCATAGAAAGGGAAAGTGTCAGTCCTCTTGTACTTAAGTCGGCATTGTGCCTTTTGTATTAAATTCGGATGCAATTTCTGTGCTTCATCGTCAATAAGAAGGTGCGAGGTATACTGTAAACCTGAAGTGAAGCATCCAAATCGAAATCTGGATTCACAGGAGAGGTTCAGATCATAGAAAGGGAGAGTGACAGTCCCCTATTACTTAAGTTGGCATTGTGCCTTTTGTATTAAATTCCGTTGAAATTTCTCTGATTCATCGTCAATAAGAAGGTGCAAGGTATACAGTAAGCCTGAAGTGAAGCATCGGAATCTAAAACTGGACTCACAGGAGAGGTTCAAATCATAGAAAGTGAGAGTGTCGATCCTCTTGTACTTAAGTCGGCATTGTGCCTTTTGTATTAAATTCGGATGCAATTTCTGTGTTTCATCGTCAATAAGAAGGTGCAAGGTTTACAGTAAACCTGAAGTGATGCATCGGAATCAAAAACTGGACTCACAGGAGAGGTTCCAATCATAGAAAGTGAGAGTGTCAGTCCTCTTGTACTTAAGTCGGCATTGTGCCTTTTGTATTAAATTCCGATGCAATTTCTGTGTATCATCGTCAATAAGAAGGTGCATGGTAAACAGTAAACCTGAAGTGAAGCATCGGAATCTAAAACTTTACTCACAAGAGAGGTTCAAATCATAGAAAGGGAGAAAGACAGTCCTCTTTTACTTAAGTCGGCATTGTGCCTTTTGTATTAAATTCCGATGAAATTTCTGTGTTTCATCGTCAACAAGAAGGTGCAAGGTATACAGTAAACCTGATGTGAAGCATCGGAATCTTAAACTGGACTCACAGGAGAGGTTCATATCATAGAAAGTGAGAGTGTCAGTCCTCTTGTACTTAAGTCGGCATTGTGTCTTTTGTATTAAATTCGGATGCAATTTCTGTGTTCCTTCGTCAATAAGAAGGTGCAAGGTATACAGTAAACCTGAAGTGAAGCATCGGAATCTAAAACTGGACTCACAGGAGAGGTTCAAATCATAGAAAGTGAGAGTGTCAGTCCTCTTGTACTTAAGTCGGCGTTGTGCCTTTTGCATTAAATTCGGATGCAATTTCTGTGTTTCATCGTCAATAAGAAGGTGCAAGGTATACAGTAAACCTGAAGTGAAACATCGGAATCTAAAACTGTAATCACAGGAGAGGTTCAAACCATAGAAAGGGAGAGTGACAGTCCTCTTTCACTTTAGTCGGCATTGTGCCTTTTGTATTAAATTCCGATGCAATTTCTGTGTTTCATCGTCAATAAGAAGGTGCAAGGTATACAGTAAACCTGAAGTGAAACATCGGAATCTAAAACTGGAATCACATCCGAGGTTCAAATCTTAGGAAGTGAGAGTGTCAGTCCTCTTGTATTTAAGTCGGAATTGTGCCTTTTGTATTAAATTCCGATGCAATTTCTGTGTTTCATCGTCAATAAGAAGGTGCAAGGTATACAGTAAACCTTAGGTGAAGCATCGGAATCTAAAACTGCACTCACAGGAGAGGTTCAAATCATAGAAAGAGAGAGTGTCAGTCCTCTTTTACTTAAGTCGGCATTGTGCCTTTTGTATTAAATTCCGATGCAATTTCTGTGTTTCATCGTCAATAAGAAGGTGCAAGGTATACAGTAAACCTGAGGTGAAGCATCGGAATCTAAAACTGGACTCACAGGAGGGGTTCAAATCATAGAAAGAGAGAGTGACAGTCCTCTTTTACTATAGTCGGCATTGTGCCTTTTGTATTAAATTCCGATGAAATTTCTGTGTTTCATCGTCAATAAGAAGGTCCTAGGGATACAGTAAACCTGAAGTGAAGCATCGGAATCTAAAACTGGACTCACAGGAGAGGTTCAAATCATAGAAACGGAAAGTGTCAGTCCTCTTGTACTTAAGTCGGCATTGTGCCTTTTGTATTAAATTCGGATGCAATTTCTGTGTTTCATCGTTAATAAGAAGGGCGAGGTATACTGTAAACCTGAAGTGAAGCATCGGAATCGAAATCTGGATTCACAGGAGAGGTTCAAATGATAGAAAGAAAGAGTGACAGTCTTCTTTTACTTAAGTCGGCATTGTGCCTTTTGTATTAAATTTCGTTGAAATTTCTGTGATTCATCGTCAATAAGAAGGTGCAAGGTAAACAGCAAACCTGAAGTGAAGCATCGGAATCTAAAACTGGACTCACAGGAGAGGTTGAAATCACAGAAAGTGAGAATGTAAGTCCTCTTGTACTTAAGTCGGCATTGTGCCTTTTGTATTAAATTCGGATGCAATTTCTGTGTTTCATCATCAATAAGAAGGTGCAAGGTATACAGTAAACCTGAAGTGAAGCATCGGAATCTAAAACTGGACTCACAGGAGAGGTTCAAATTATGGAAAGTGAGAGTGTCAGTCCTCTTGTACTTAAGTCGGCATTGTGCCTTTTGTATTAAATTCGGATGCAATTTCTGTTTTCCTTCGTCAATAAGAAGGTACTAGGGATACAGTAAACCTGAAGTGAAGCATCGGAATCTAAAACTGGACTCACAGGAGAGGTTCAAATCATAGAAAGGGAAAGTGTCAGTCCTCTTGTACTTAAGTCGGCATTGTGCCTTTTGTATTAAATTCGGATGCAATTTCTGTGTTTGATCGTCGAAAGAAGGTGCAAGGTATACAGTAAACCTGAAGTGATGCATCGGAATCTAAAACTGGACTCACAGGAGAGGTTCATACCATAGAAAGGGAGAGGGTCAGTTCTATTGTACTTAAGTCGGTATTGTGCCTTTTGTATTAAATTCGGATGCGATTTCTGTGTTTCATCGTCAATAAGAAGGTGCAAGGTATACAGTAAACCGGGAGTGAAGCACCGGAATCTAAAACTGGACTCGCAGGAGAGGTTCAAATCATAGAAAGAGAGAGTGACAGTTGTCTTTTACTTAAGTCGGCATTGTGCCTTTTGTATTAAATTCCGATGAAATTTCTGTGTTTCATCGTCAATAAGAAGGTCCTAGGGATACAGTAAACCAGAAGAGAAGGATCGGAATTTAAAACTGGGCTCACAGGAGTGGTTCAAATCATAGAAAGGGAAAGTGTCAGACCTCTTGTACTTAAGTCGGCATTGAGACCTTTTGTATTAAATTCGGATGCAATTTCTGTTTCATCGTCAATAAAAAGGTGCAAGGTATACAGTAAACCTGAAGTGAAGCATCGGATTCAAAATCTGGACTCACAGGAGAGGTTCAAATCATAGAAAAAGAGAGTGCCAGTTCTCTTTTACTTAAGTCGGCATTGTACCTTTTGTATTAAATTCCGTTGAAATTTCTGTGTTTCATCGTCAATAAGAAAGTGCAAGGTATACAGTAAACCTGAAGTGAAGCATCGGAATCTAAAACTGGACTCACAGGAGAGGTTCAAATCATAGAAAGTGAGAGTGTCAGTCCTCTTGTACTTAAGTCGGCATTGTGCCTTTTGTATTAAATTCCGATGCAATTTCGGTGTTTCATCGTCAATAAGAATGTGCAAGGTATACAGTAAACCTGAAGTGAAGCATCGGAATCTAAAACTGGACTCACAGGAGAGGTTCAAATCATAGTAAGTGTGAGTGTCAGTCCTCTTGTACTTAAGTCGGCATTGTGCCTTTTGTATTAAAATCGGATGCAATTTCTGTGTTTCATCGTCAATAAAAAGGTGCAAGGTATTCAGTAAACCTGTAGTGAAGCATCGGAATCTGAAACTGGACCCACAGGAGAGATTCAAATCATAGAAAGAGAGAGTGACAGTCCTCTTTTACTTAAGTCGGGATTGTGCTTTTTGTTTTATATTGCGATGAAATGTCTGTGTTTCATCGTCAATAAGAAGGTGCAAGGTATACAGTAAACCTGAAGTGAAGCATCGGAATCTGAAACTGGACCCACAGGAGAGGTTCAAATCATAGAAAGAGAGAGTGACAGTCCTCTTTTACTTAAGTCGGCATTGTGCTTTTTGTATTAAATTCAGATGAAATGTCTGTGTTTCATCGTCAATAAGAAGGTGCAAGGTATACAGTAAACCTGAAGTAGAGCATCGGAATCGCAAACTGGACTCACAGGAATGGTTCAAATCATAGAGAGTAAGAGTGTCAGTACTCTTGTACTTAAGTCGGCATTGTGCCTTTTGTATTAAATTCGGATGCAATTTCTGTGTTTCATCGTCAATAAGAAGGTGCAAGGTATACAGAAAACCCTAAATGAAGCATCGGAATCTAAAACTGGAATCACACGAGAGGTTCAAATCATGGAAAGAAAGAGTGACAGTCCTCTTTTACTTAAGTCGACATTGTGCCTTTTGTATTTAAATCCGATGAAATTTCTGTGTTTCATCGTCAATAAGAAGGTGCAAGGTATACAGTAAACCTGAAGTGAAGCATTGGAATCTAAAACTGGACTCACAGGAGAGGTTCAAATCATGGAAAGGGAAAGTGTCAGTCCTCTTGTACTTAAGTCGGCATTGTGCCTTTTGTATTAAATTCGGATGCAATTTCTGTGCTTCATCGTCAATAAGAAGGTGCGAGGTATACTGTAAACCTGAAGTGAAGCATCCAAATCGAAATCTGGATTCACAGGAGAGGTTCAAATCATAGAAAGCGAGAGTGACAGTCCTCTTTTACTTAAGTCGGCATTGTGCCTTTTGTATAAAATTCCGTTAAAATTTCTGTGATTCATCGTCAATAAGAAGGTGCAAGGTATACAGTAAACCTGTAGTGAAGCATCGGAATCTAAAACTGGACTCACAGGAGAGGTTCAAATCATAGAAAGTGAGAGTGTCAGTCCTCTTGTACTTAAGTCGGCATTGTGCCTTTTGTATAAAATTCGGATGCAATTTCTGTGTTTCATCGTCAATAAGAAGGTGCAAGGTTTACATTAAACCTGAAGTGAAGCATCGGAATCAAAAACTGGACTCACAGGAGAGGTTCCAATCATAGAAAGTGAGAGTGTCAGTCCTCTTGTACTTAAGTCGGCATTGTGCCTTTTGTATTAAATTCCGATGCAATTTCTGTGTATCATCGTCAATAAGAAGGTGCATGGTAAACAGTAAACCTGAAGTGAAGCATCGGAATCTAAAACTTTACTCACAAGAGAGGTTCAAATCATAGAAAGGTAGAAAGACAGACCTCTTTTACTTAATTCGGCATTGTGCCTTTTGTATTAAATTCCTATGAAATTTCTGTGTTTCATCGTCAACAAGAAGGTGCAAGGTATACAGTAAACCTGATGTGAAGCATCGGAATCTTAAACTGGACTCACAGGAGAGGTTCATATCATAGAAAGTGAGATGGTCAGTCCTCTTGTACTTAAGTCGGCATTGTGTCTTTTGTATTAAATTCGGATGCAATTTCTGTGTTCCTTCGTCAATAAGAAGGAGCAAGGTATACAGTAAACCTGAAGTGAAGCATCGGAATCTAAAACTGGACGCACAGGAGGGGTTCAAATCATAGAAAGTGAGAGTGTCAGTCCTCTTGTACTTATGTCGGCGTTGTGCGTTTTGCATTAAATTCGGATGCAATTTCTGTGTTTCATCGTCAATAAGAAGGTGCAAGGTATGCAGTAAACCTGAAGTGAAACATCGGAATCTAAAACTGGAATCACAGGAGAGGTTCAAACCAGAGAAAGGGAGAGTGACAGTCCTCTTTCACTTAAGTCGTCATTGTGCCTTTTGTATTAAATTCCGATGAAATATCTGTGCTTCATCGTCAATAAGAAGGTGCAAGGTATACAGTAAACCTGAAGTGAAGCATCGGAATCTAAAACTGGAATCACGGGAGAGGTTCAAATCATAGAAAGTGAGAGTGTCAGTCCTCTTGTACTTCAGTCGGCATTGTGCCTTTTGTATTAAATTCGGCTGCAATTTCTGTGTTTCATCGTCAATAAGAAGGTGCAAGGTATACAGTAAACCTGAAGTGAAGCATCGGAATCTAAAACTAGACTCACAGGAGAGGTTCAAATCATAGAAGATGAGAGTGTCAGTCCTCTTGTACTTAAGTCGGCATTGTTCCTTTTGTATTAAATTCCGATGAAATTTCTGTATTTCATCGTCAATAAGAAGGTGCAAGGTATACAGTAAACCTGAAGTGAAGCATCGGAATCTAAAACTGGATTCACAGGAGAGGTTCAAATCATAGAAAGAGAGAGTGACAGTCCTCTTTTACTTAAGTCGGCATTGTGCCTTTTGTATTAAATTCCGATGAAATTTCTGTGTTTCATCGTCAATAAGAAGGTCCAAGGGATACAGTAAACCTGAAGTGTAGCATCGGAATCTAAAACTGGACTCACAGGTGAGGTTCAAATCATAGAAAGAGAGAGTGTCAGTCCTGTTGTACTTAAGACGGCATTGTGCCTTTTGTATAAAATTCGTACGCAATTTCTGTGTTTCATCGTCAATAAGAAGGTGCAAGGTATACAGTAAACCTGAAGTGAAGCATTGGAATCTAAAACTGGACTCACAGGAGAGGTTCAAATCAAAGCAAGAGAGAGTGACAGTCCTCTTTTACTTAAGTCGGCATTGTGCCTTTTGTATTAAATTCCGATGAAATTTCTGTGTTTCATCATCAATAAGATGGTGCAAGGTATACAGTAAACCTGAAGTGAAGCATCGGAATCTAAAACTGAACTCACAGGAGAGGTTCAAATTATAGAAAGTGAGAGTGTCAGTCCTCTTGTACTTAAGTCGGCATTGTGCCTTTTGTATAAAATTCGTATGCAATTTCTGTGTTCCTTCGTCAATACGAAGGTGCAAGGTATACAGTAAAACTGAAATGAAGCATCAGAATATTAAACTGGACTCACAGGAGAGGTTCAAATCATAGAAAGTGAGAGTGTCAGTCCTCTTGTACTTAAGTCGGCATTGTGCCTTTTGTATTAAGTTCGGATGCAATTTCTGTGTTTCATCGTCAATAAGAAGGTGCAAGGTATACAGTAAACCTGAAGTGAAGCGTCGGAATCAAAAACTGGACTCACAGGAGAGGTTCAAATCATAGAAAGTGAAAGTGTCAGTCCTCGTGTACTTATGTCGGCATTGTGCCTTTTGTATTAAATTCCGATGCAATTTCTGTGTTTCATCGTCAATAAGAAAGTGCAAGGTATACAGTAAACCTGAAGTGAAACATCGGAATCTAAAACTGGAATCACATCCGAGGTTCAAATCTTAGGAAGTGAGAGTGTCAGTCCTCTTGTATTTAAGTCGGAATTGTGCCTTTTGTATTAAATTCCGATGCAATTTCTGTGTTTCATCGTCAATAAGAAGGTGCAAGGTATACAGTAAACCTGAGGTGAAGCATCGAAATCTAAAACTGGACTCACAGGAGAGGTTCAAATCATAGAAAGAGAGAGTGTCAGTCCTCTTTTACTTAAGTAGGCATTGTGCCTTTTGTATTAAATTCCGATGCAATTTCTGTGTTTCATCGTCAATAAGAAGGTGCAAGGTATACAGTAAACCTGAGGTGAAGCATCGGAATCTAAAACTGGACTCACAGGAGGGGTTCAAATCATAGAAAGAGAGAGTGACAGTCCTCTTTTACTAAAGTCGGCATTGTGCTTTTTGTATAAAATTCCGATGAAATTTCTGTGTTTCATCGTCAATAAGAAGGTCCTAGGGATACAGTAAACGAGAAGTGAAGCATCGGAATCTAAAACTGGGCTCACAGGAGAGGTTCAAATCATAGAAAGGGAAAGTGTCAGTCCTCTTGTACTTACGTCGCCATTGTGCCTTTTGTATTAAATTCGGATGCAATTTCTGTGTTTCATTGTCAATACAAAGGTGCAAGGTATACAGTATACCTGAAGTGAAGCATCGGAATCTACAACTGGACCCACAGGAGGGGTTCAAATCATAGAAAGAGAGAGTGACAGTCCTCTTTTACTTAAGTCGGCATTGTGCCTTTTGTATTAAATTCCGATGAAATGTCTGTGTTTCATCGTCAATAAGAAGGTGCAAGGTATACAGTAAACCTGAAGTGAAGCATCGGAATCTAAAACTGGACTCACAGGAGAGGTTCAGATCATAGAAAGAGAGAGTGACAGTCCCCTTATACTTAAGTGGGCATTGTGCCTTTTGTATTAAATTCCGATGAAATTTCTGTGTTTCATCGTGAATAAGAAGGTCCTAGGGATACAGTAAACCTGAAGTGAAGCATCGGAATCTAAAACTGGACTCACAGGAGAGGTTCAAATCATAGAAACGGAAAGTGTCAGTCCTCTTGTACTTAAGTCGGCATTGTGCCTTTTGTATTAAATTCGGATGCAATTTCTGTGTATCATCGTTAGTAAGAAGGGCGAGGTATACTGTAAACCTGAAGTGAAGCATCGGAATCGAAATCTGGATTCACAGGAGAGGTTCAAATGATAGAAAGAGAGAGTGACAGTCTTCTTTTACTTAAGTCGGCATTGTGCCTTTTGTATTAAATTCCGTTGAAATTTCTGTGATTCGTCGTCAATAAGAAGGTGCAAGGTATACAGTAAACCTGAAGTGAAGCGTCGGAATCAAAAACTGGACTCACAGGAGAGGTTCAAATCATAGAAAGTGAAAGTGTCAGTCCTCTTGTACTTAAGTCGGCATTGTGCCTTTTTTATTAAATTCCGATGCAATTTCTGTGTTTCATCGTCAATAAGAAGGTGCAAGGTATACAATAAACCTGAAGTGAAACATCGGAATCTAAAACTGGAATCACATCCGAGGTTTAAATCTTAGGAAGTGAGAGTGTCAGTCCTCTAGTATTTAAGTCGGAATTGTGCATTTTGTATTAAATTCCGATGCAATTTCTGTGTTTCATCGTCAATAAGAAGGTGCAAGGTATACAGTAAACCTGAGGTGAAGCATCGGAATCTAAAACTGGACTCACAGGAGAGGTTCTAATCATAGAAAGAGAGAGTGTCAGTCCTCTTTTACTTAAGTCGGCATTGTGCCTTTTGTATTAAATTCCGATGCAATTTCTGTGTTTCATCGTCAATAAGAACGTGCAAGGTATACAGTAAACCTGAGGTGAAGCATCGGAATCTAAAACTGGTCTCACAAGAGGGGTTCAAATCATAGAAAGAGAGAGTGACAGTCCTCTTTTACTAAAGTCGGCATTGTGCCTTTTGTACTAAATTCCGATGAAATTTCTGTGTTTCATCGTCAATAAGAAGGTCCTAGGGATACAGTAAACCAGAAGTGAAGCATCGGAATCTAAAACTGGGCTCACAGGAGAGGTTCAAATCATAGAAAGGGAAAGTGTCAGACCTCTTGTACTAAGGTCGGCATTGTGCCTTTTGTATTAAATTCGGATGCAAATTCTGTGTTTCATCGTCAATAAGAAGGTGCAAGGAATACAGTAAACCTGAAGTGAAAAATCGGAATCTAAATCTGGAATCACAGGCGAGGTTCAAATCTTAGGAAGTGAGAGTGTCAGTCCTCTTGTATTTAAGTACGCATTGTGCATTTTGTATTAAATTCCGATGCAATTTCTGTGTTTCATCGTCAATAAGAAGGTGCGAGGTATACTGTAAATCTGAAGTGAAGCATTCAAATCGAATTCTGGATTCACAGGAGAGGTTCAAATCATAGAAAGAGAGAGTGACAGTCCTCTTTTACTTAAGTCGGCATTGTGCCTTTTGTATTAAATTCCGTTAAAATTTCTGTGATTCATCGTCAATAAGAAGGTGCAAGGTATACAGTAAACCTGAAGTGAAGCATCGGAATCACAAACTGGACTCACAGGAGTGGTTCAAATCATAGAAAGTAAGAGTGTCAGTACTCTTGTACTTAAGTCGGCATTGTGCCTTGTGTATTAAATTCGGATGCAATTTCTGTGTTCCTTCATCAATAAGAAGGTGCAAGGTATAAAGTAAACCTGTAGTGAAGCATCGGAATCTAAAACTGAACTCACAGGAGAGGTTCAAATCATAGAAAGTGAGAGTGTCAGTCTTCTTGTGCTTAAGTCGGCATTGTGCCTTTTGTATTAAATTCGGATGCAATTTCTGTGTATCATCGTCAATAACAAGGTGCAAGATATACAGTAAACCTGAGGTGAAGCATCGGAATCTAAAACTGGAATCACAGGAGAGGTTCAAATTATAGAAAGTGAGAGTGTCAGTCCTCTTATATTTAAGTCGGCATTGTGCCTTTTGTATTAAATTCCGATGCAAGTTCTGTGTTTCATCGTCAATAAGAAGGTGCAAGGTATACAGAAAACCCTAAATGAAGCATCGGAATCTAAAACTGGAATCACAGGAGAGGTTCAAATCATGGAAAGTGAGAGTGTCAGTCTTCTTGTACTTAAGTCGGCATTGTGAATTTTGTATTAAATTCGGATGCTATTTCTGTGTTTCATCGTCAATACAAAGGTGCAAGGTATACAGTAAACCTGACGTGAAGCATCGGAATCTGAAACTGGACCCACAGGAATGGTTCAAATCATAGAAAGTAAGAGTGTCAGTACTCTTGTACTTAAGTCGGCATTGTGCCTTTTGTATTAAATTCGGATGCAATTTCTGTGTTTCATCGTCAATAAGAAGGTGCAAGGTATACAGAAAACCCCAAATGAAGCATCGGAATCAAAAACTGGAATCACAGGAGAGGTTCAAATCATGGAAAGAAAGAGTGACAGTCCTCTTTTACTTAAGTCGACATTGTGCCTTTTGTATTTAAATCCGATGAAATTTCTGTGTTTCATCGTCAATAAGAAGGTGCAAGATATACAGTAAACCTGAGGTGAAGCATCGGAATCTGAAACTGGAATCACAGGAGAGGTTCAAATTATAGAAAGTGAGAGTGTCAGTCCTCTTATATTTAAGTCGGCATTGTGCCTTTTGTATTAAATTCCGATGCAATTTCTGTGTTTCATCGTCAATAAGAAGGTGCGAGGTATACTGTAAACCTGAAGTGAAGCATCCAAATCGAAATCTGGATTCACAGGAGAGGTTCAAATCATAGAAAGAGAGAGTGACAGTCCTCTTTTACTTAAGTCGGCATTGTGCCTTTTGTATTAAACTCCGTTAAAATTTCTGTGTTTCATCGTGAATAAGAAGGTCCTAGGGATACAGTAAACCAGAAGTGAAGCATCGGAATCTAAAACTGGACTCACAGGAGAGGTTCGAATCATAGAAACGGAAAGTGTCAGTCCTCTTGTACTTAAGTCGGCATTGTGCCTTTTGTATTAAATTCGGATGCAATTTCTGTGTTTCATCGTAAATAAGAACGGCGAGGTATACTGTAAACCTGAAGTGAAGCATCGGAATCGAAATCTGGATTCACAGGAGAGGTTCAAATGATAGAAAGAGAGAGTGACAGTCTTCTTTTACTTAAGTCGGCATTGTGCCTTTTGTATTAAATTCCGTTGAAATTTCTGTGATTCGTCGTCAATAAGAAAGTGCAAGGTATACAGTAAACCTGAAGTGAAGCGTCGGAATCAAAAACTGGACTCACAGGAGAGGTTCAAATCATAGAAAGTGAAAGTGTCAGTCCTCTTGTACTTAAGTCGGCATTGTGCCTTTTGTATTAAATTCCGATGCAATTTCTGTGTTTCATCGTCAATAAGAAGGTGCAAGGTATACAATAAACCTGAAGTGAAACATCGGAATCTAAAACTGGAATCACATCCGAGGTTTAAATCTTAGGAAGTGAGAGTGTCAGTCCTCTTGTATTTAAGTCGGAATTGTGCCTTTTCTATTAAATTCCGATGCAATTTCTGTGTTTCATCGTCAATAAGAAGGTGCAAGGTATACAGTAAACCTGAGGTGAAGCATCGGAATCTAAAACTGGACTCACAGGAGAGGTTCTAATCATAGAAAGAGAGAGTGTCAGTCCTCTTTTACTTAAGTCGGCATTGTGCCTTTTGTATTAAATTCCGATGCAATTTCTGTGTTTCATCGTCAATAAGAAGGTGCAAGGTATACAGTAAACCTGAGGTGAAGCATCGGAATCTAAAACTGGACTCACAGGAGGGGTTCAAATCATAGAAAGAGAGAGTGACAGTCCTCTTTTACCAAAGTCGGCATTGTGCCTTTTGTATTAAATTCCGATGAAATTTCTGTGTTTCATCGTCAATAAGAAAGTCCTGGGGATACAGTAAACCAGAAGTGAAGCATCGGAATCTAAAACTGGGCTCACAGGAGAGGTTCAAATCATAGAAAGGGAAAGTGTCAGACCTCTTGTACTAAAGTCGGCATTGTGCCTTTTGTATTAAATTCGGATGCAAATTCTGTGTTTCATCGTCAATTAGAAGGTGCAAGGAATACAGTAAACCTGAAGTGAAACATCGGAATCTAAATCTGGAATCACAGGCGAGGTTCAAATCTTAGGAAGTGAGAGTGTCAGTCCTCTTGTACTTAAGTCGGCATTGTGCCTTGTGTATTAAATTCGGATGCAATTTCTATGTTCCTTCATCAATAAGAAGGTGCAAGGTATAAAGTAAACCTGTAGTGAAGCATCGGAATCTAAAACTGGACTCACAGGAGAGGTTCAAATCATAGAAAGTGAGAGTGTCAGTCCTCTTGTACTTAAGTCGGCATTGTGCCTATTGTATTAAATTCGGATGCAATTTCTGTGTTTCATCGTCAATACAAAGGTGCAAGATATACAGTAAACCTGACGTGAAGCATCGGAATCTGAAACTGGACCCACAGGAGAGGTTCAAATCATAGAAAGAGAGAGTGACAGTCCTCTTTTACTTAAGTCGGCATTGTGCTTTTTGTATTAAATTCCGATGAAATGTCTGTGTTTCATCGTCAATAAGAAGGTGCAAGGTATACAGTAAACCTGAAGTAGAGCATCGGAATCGCAAACTGGACTCACAGGAATGGTTCAAATCATAGAAAGTAAGAGTGTCAGTACTCTTGTACTTAAGTCGGCATTGTGCCTTTTGTATTAAATTCGGATGCAATTTCTGTGTATCATCGTCAATAAGAAGGTGCAAGGTATACAGAAAACCCTAAATGAAGCATCGGAATCTAAAACTGGAATCACAGGAGAGGTTCAAATCATGGAAAGAAAGAGTGACAGTCCTCTTTTACTTAAGTCGACATTGTGCCTTTTGTATTTAAATCCGATGAAATTTCTGTGTTTCATCGTCAATAAGAAGGTGCAAGATATACAGTAAACCTGAGGTGAAGCATCGGAATCTAAAACTGGAATCACAGGAGAGGTTCAAATTATAGAAAGTGAGAGTGTCAGTCCTCTAATATTTAAGTCGGCATTGTGCCTTTTGTATTAAATTCCGATGCAATTTCTGTGTTTCATCGTCAATAAGAAGGTGCAAGGTATACAGTAAACCTGAAGTGAAGCATCGGAATCTAAAACTGGACTCACAGGAGAGGTTCAGATCATAGAAAGGGAGAGTGACAGTCCCCTTTTACTTAAGTTTGCATTGTGCCTATTGTATTAAATTCCGATGAAATTTCTGTGTTTCATCGTGAATAAGGAGGTCCTAGGGATACAGTAAACCTGAAGTGAAGCATTGGAATCTAAAACTGGACTCACAGGAGAGGTTCAAATCATAGAAAGGGAAAGTGTCAGTCCTCTTGTACTTAAGTCGGCATTGTGCCTTTTGTATTAAATTCGGATGAAATTTCTGTGTTTCATCGTCAATAAGAAGGTGCGAGGTATACTGTAAACCTGAAGTGAAGCATCCAAATCGAAATCTGGATTCACAGGAGAGGTTCAAATCATAGAAAGAGAGAGTGACAGTCCTCTTTTACTTAAGTCGGCATTGTGCCTTTTGTATTAAATTCCGTTAAAATTTCTGTGATTCATCGTCAATAAGAAGGTGCAAGGTATACAGTAAACCTGAAGTGAAGCATCGGAATCAAAAACTGGACTCACAGGAGAGGTTCAAATCATAGAAAGTGAGAGTGTCAGTCCTCTTGTACTTAAGTCGGCATTGTGCCTTTTGTATTAAATTCGGATGCAATTTCTGTGTTTCATCGTCAATAAGAAGGTGCAAGGTTTACAGTAAACCTGAAGTGAAGCATCGGAATCAAAAACTGGACTCACAGGAGAGGTTCCAATCATAGAAAGTGAGAGTGTCAGTCCTCTTGTACTTAAGTCGGCATTGTGCCTTTTGTATTAAATTCCGATGCAATTTCTGTGTATCATCGTCAATAAGAAGGTGCATGGTAAACAGTAAACCTGAAGTGAAGCATCGGAATCTAAAACTTTACTCACAAGAGAGGTTCAAATCATAGAAAGGTAGAAAGACAGACCTCTTTTACTTAAGTCGGCATTGTGCCTTTTGTATTAAATTCCGATGAAATTTCTGTGTTTCATCGTCAACATGGAGGTGCAAGGTATACAGTAAACCTGATGTGAAGCATCGGAATCTTAAACTGGACTCACAGGAGAGGTTCACATCATAGAAAGTGAGAGTGTCAGTCCTCTTGTACTTAAGTCGGCATTGTGTCTTTTGTATTAAATTCGGATGCAATTTCTGTGTTCCTTCGTCAATAAGAAGGTGCAAGGTATACAGTAAACCAGAAGTGAAGCATCGGAATCTAAAACTGGACTCACAGGAGGGGTTCAAATCATAGAAAGTGAGAGTGTCAGTCCTCTTGTACTTATGTCGGCGTTGTGCCTTTTGCATTAAATTCGGATGCAATTTCTGTGTTTCATCGTCAATAAGAAGGTGCAAGGTATACAGTAAACCTGAAGTGAAACATCGGAATCTAAAACTGGAATCACAGGAGAGGTTCAAACCAGAGAAAGGGAGAGTGACAGTCCTCTTTCACTTAAGTCGTCATTGTGCCTTTTGTATTAAATTCCGATGAAACATCTGTGCTTCATCGTCAATAAGAAGGTGCAAGGTATACAGTAAACCTGAAGTGAAGCATCGGAATCTAAAACTAGAATCACGGGAGAGGTTCAAATCATAGAAAGTGAGAGTGTCAGTCCTCTTGTACTTCAGTCGGCATTGTGCCTTTTGTATTAAATTCGGCTGCAATTTCTGTGTTTCATCGTCAATAAGAAGGTGCAAGGTATACAGTAAACCTCAAGTGAAGCATCGGAATCTAAAACTAGACTCACAGGAGAGGTTCAAATCATAGAAGATGAGAGTGTCAGTCCTCTTGTACTTAAGTCGGCATTGTTCCTTTTGTATTAAATTCCGATGCAATTTCTGTATTTCATCGTCAATAAGAAGGTGCAAGGTATACAGTAAACCTGAAGTGAAGCATCGGAATCTAAAACTGGATTCACAGGAGATGTTCAAATCATAGAAAGAGAGAGTGACAGTCCTCTTTTACTTAAGTCGGCATTGTGCCTTTTGTATTAAATTCCGATGAAATTTCTGTGTTTCATCGTCAATAAGAAGGTCCAAGGGATACAGTAAACCTGAAGTGAAGCATCGGAATCTAAAACTGGACTCACAGGAGAGGTTCAAATCATAGAAAGAGAGAGTGTCAGTCCTGTTGTACTTAAGTCGGCATTGTGCCTTTTGTATTAAATTCTTATGCAATTTCTGTGTTTCATCGTCAATAAGAAGGTGCAAGGTATACAGTAAACCTGAAGTGAAGCATTGGAATCTAAAACTGGACTCACAGGAGAGGTTCAAATCAAAGCAAGAGAGAGTGACAGTCCTCTTTTACTTAAGTCGGCATTGTGCCTTTTGTATTAAATTCCGATGAAATTTCTGTGTTTCATCATCAATAAGATGGTGCAAGGTATACAGTAAACCTGAAGTGAAGCATCGGAATCTAAAACTGAACTCACAGGAGAGTTTCAAATTATAGAAAGTGAGAGTGTCAGTCCTCTTGTACTTAAGTCGGCATTGTACCTTTTGTATAAAATTCGTATGCAATTTCTGTGTTCCTTCGTCAATACGAAGGTGCAAGGTATACTGTAAAACTGAAATGAAGCATCAGAATATAAAACTGGACTCACAGGAGAGGTTCAAATCATAGAAAGTGAGAGTGTCAGTCCTCTTGTACTTAAGTCGGCATTGTGCCTTTTGTATTAAGTTCGGATACAATTTCTGTGTTTCATCGTCAATAAGAAGGTGCAAGGTATACAGTAAACCTGAAGTGAAGCGTCGGAATCAAAAACTGGACTCACAGGAGAGGTTCAAATCATAGAAAGTGAAAGTGTCAGTACTCTTGTACTTAAGTCGGCATTGTGCCTTTTGTATTAAATTCCGATGCAATTTCTGTGTTTCATCGTCAATAAGAAGGTGCAAGGTATACAGTAAACCTGAAGTGAAACATCGGAATCTAAAACTGGAATCACATCCGAGGTTCAAATCTTAGGAAGTGAGAGTGTCAGTCCTCTTGTATTTAAGTCGGAATTGTGCCTTTTGTATTAAATTCCGATGCAATTTCTGTGTTTCATCGTCAATAAGAAGGTGCAAGGTATACAGTAAACCTGAGGTGAAGCATCGGAATCTAAAACTGGACTCACAGGAGAGGTTCAAATCATGGAAAGAGAGAGTGTCAGTCCTCTTTTACTTAAGTAGGCATTGTGCCTTTTGTATTAAATTCCGATGCAATTTCTGTGTTTCATCGTCAATAAGAAGGTGCAAGGTATACAGTAAACCTGAGGTGAAGCATCGGAATCTAAAACTGGACTCACAGGAGGGGTTCAAATCATAGAAAGAGAGAGTGACAGTCCTCTTTTACTAAAGTCGGCATTGTGCCTTTTGTATAAAATTCCGATGAAATTTCTGTGTTTCATCGTCAATAAGAAGGTCCTAGGGATACAGTAAACCAGAAGTGAAGCATCGGAATCTAAAACTGGGCTCACAGGAGAGGTTCAAATCATAGAAAGGGAAAGTGTCAGTCCTCTTGTACTTACGTCGGCATTGTGCCTTTTGTATTAAATTCGGATGCAATTTCTGTGTTTCATTGTCAATACAAAGGTGCAATGTATACAGTATACCTGAAGTGAAGCATCGGAATCTACAACTGGACCCACAGGAGGGGTTCAAATCATAGAAAGAGGGAGTGACAGTCCTCATTTACTTAAGTCGGCATTGTGCCTTTTGTATTAAATTCCGATGAAATGTCTGTGTTTCATCGTCAATAAGAAGGTGCAAGGTATACAGTAAACCTGAAGTGAAGCATCGGAATCTAAAACTGGACTCACAGGAGAGGTTCAGATCATAGAAAGAGAGAGTGACAGTCCCCTTATACTTAAGTGGGCATTGTGCCTTTTGTATTAAATTCCGATGAAATTTCTGTGTTTCATCGTGAATAAGAAGGTCCTAGGGATACAGTAAACCTGAAGTGAAGCATCGGAATCTAAAACTGGACTCACAGGAGAGGTTCAAATCATAGAAACGGAAAGTGTCAGTCCTCTTGTACTTAAGTCGGCATTGTGCCTTTTGTATTAAATTCGGATGCAATTTCTGTGTTTCATCGTTAATAAGAAGGGCGAGGTATACTGTAAACCTGAAGTGAAGCATCGGAATCGAAATCTGGATTCACAGGAGAGGTTCAAATGATAGAAAGAGAGAGTGACAGTCTTCTTTTACTTAAGTCGGCATTGTGCCTTTTGTATTAAATTCCGTTGAAATTTCTGTGATTCGTCGTCAATAAGAAGGTGCAAGGTACACAGTAAACCTGAAGTGAAGCGTCGGAATCAAAAACTGGACTCACAGGAGAGGTTCAAATCATAGAAAGTGAAAGAGTCAGTCCTCTTGTACTTAAGTCGGCATTGTGCCTTTTGTATTAAATTCCGATGCAATTTCTGTGTTTCATCGTCAATAAGAAGGTGCAAGGTATACAATAAACCTGAAGTGAAACATCGGAATCTAAAACTGGAATCACATCCGAGGTTTAAATCTTAGGAAGTGAGAGTGTCAGTCCTCTTGTATTTAAGTCGGAATTGTGCCTTTTGTATTAAATTCCGATGCAATTTCTGTGTTTCATCGTCAATAAGAAGGTGCAAGGTATACAGTAAACCTGAGGTGAAGCATCGGAATCTAAAACTGGACTCACAGGAGAGGTTCTAATCATAGAAAGAGAGAGTGTCAGTCCTCTTTTACTTAAGTCGGCGTTGTGCCATTTGTATTAAATTCCGATGCAATTTCTGTGTTTCATCGTCAATAAGAAGGTGCAAGGTATACAGTAAACCTGAGGTGAAGCATCGGAATCTAAAACTGGACTCACAGGAGGGGTTCAAATCATAGAAAGAGAGAGTGACAGTCCTCTTTTACTAAAGTCGGCATTGTGCCTTTTGTATTAAATTCCGATGAAATTTCTGTGTTTCATCGTCAATAAGAAGGTCCTAGGGATACAGTAAACCAGAAGTGAAGCATCGGAATCTAAAACTGGCCTCACAGGAGAGGTTCAACTCATAGAAAGGGAAAGTGTCAGACCTCTTGTACTAAAGTCGGCATTGTGCCTTTTGTATTAAATTCGGATGCAAATTCTGTGTTTCATCGTCAATAAGAAGGTGCAAGGAATACAGTAAACCTGAAGTGAAACATCGGAATCTAAATCTGGAATCACAGGCGAGGTTCAAATCTTAGGAAGTGAGAGTGTCAGTCCTCTTGTATTTAAGTCGGCATTGTGCATTTTGTATTTAATTCCGATGCAATTTCTGTGTTTCATCGTCAATAAGAAGGTGCAAGGTATACAGTAAACCTGAGGTGAAGCATCGGAATCTAAAACTGGACTCACAGGAGAGGTTCAAATCATAGAAAGAGAGAGTGTCAGTCCTCTTGTACTTAAGTCGGCATTGTGCCTTTTGTATTAAATTCGGATGCAATTTCGGTGTATCATCGTCAATAAGAAGGTGCAAGGTATACAGTAAACCTGAAGTGAAGCAACGGAATCTATAACTGGACTCACAGGAGAGGTTCAAATCATAGAAAGTGAGAGTGTGAGTCCTCTTGTACTTACGTCGGCATTGTGCCTTTTGTATTAAATTCGGATGCAATTTCTGTGTTTCATTGTCAATACAAAGGTGCAAGGTATACAGTATACCTGAAGTGAAGCATCGGAATCTAAAACTGGACCCACAGGAGGGGTTCAAATCATAGAAAGAGAGAGTGACAGTCCTCTTTTACTTAAGTCGGCATTGTGCCTTTTGTATTAAATTCCGATGAAATGTCTGTGTTTCATCGTCAATAAGAAGGTGCAAGGTATACAGTAAACCTGAAGTGAAGCATCGGAATCGCAAACTGGACTCGCAGGAGTGGTTCAAATCATAGAAAGGGAAAGTGTCAGTCCTCTTGTACTTAAGTCGGCATTGTGCCTTGTGTATTAACTTCGGATGCAATTTCTGTGTTCCTTCATCAATAAGAAGGTTCAAGGTATACAGTAAACCTGAAGTGAAGCCTCGGAATCTAAAACTGGACTCACAGGAGAGGTTCAAATCATAGAAAGTGAGAGTGTCAGTCCTCTTGTACTTATGTCGGCGTTGTGCCTTTTGCATTAAATTCGGATGCAATTTCTGTGTTTCATCGTCAATAAGAAGGTGCAAGGTATACAGTAAACCTGAAGTGAAACATCGGAATCTAAAACTGGAATCACAGGAGAGGTTCAAACCAGAGAAAGGGAGAGTGACAGTCCTCTTTCACTTAAGTCGTCATTGTGCCTTTTGTATTAAATTCCGATGAAATATCTGTGCTTCATCGTCAATAAGAAGGTGCAAGGTATACAGTAAACCTGAAGTGAAGCATCGGAATCTAAAACTAGAATCACGGGAGAGGTTCAAATCATAGAAAGTGAGAGTGTCAGTCCTCTTGTACTTCAGTCGGCATTGTGCCTTTTGTATTAAATTCGGCTGCAATTTCTGTGTTTCATCGTCAATAAGAAGGTGCAAGGTATACAGTAAACCTGAAGTGAAGCATCGGAATCTAAAACTAGACTCACAGGAGAGGTTCAAATCATAGAAGATGAGAGTGTCAGTCCTCTTGTACTTAAGTCGGCATTGTTCCTTTTGTATTAAATTCCGATGCAATTTCTGTATTTCATCGTCAATAAGAAGGTGCAAGGTATACAGTAAACCTGAAGTGAAGCATCGGAATCTAAAACTGGATTCACAGGAGAGGTTCAAATCATAGAAAGAGAGAGTGACAGTCCTCTTTTACTTAAGTCGGCATTGTGCCTTTTGTATTAAATTCCGATGAAATTTCTGTGTTTCATCGTCAATAAGAAGGTCCAAGGGATACAGTAAACCTGAAGTGAAGCATCGGAATCTAAAACTGGACTCACAGGAGAGGTTCAAATCATAGAAAGAGAGAGTGTCAGTCCTGTTGTACATAAGTCGGCATTGTGCCTTTTGTATTAAATTCGTATGCAATTTCTGTGTTTCATCGTCAATAAGAAGGTGCAAGGTATACAGTAAACCTGAAGTGAAGCATTGGAATCTAGAACTGGACTCACAGGAGAGGTTCAAATCAAAGCAAGAGAGAGTGACAGTCCTCTTTTACTTAAGTCGGCATTGTGCCTTTTGTATTAAATTCCGATGAAATTTCTGTGTTTCATCATCAATAAGATGGTGCAAGGTATACAGTAAACCTGAAGTGAAGCATCGGAATCAAAAACTGAACTCACAGGAGAGTTTCAAATTATAGAAAGTGAGAGTGTCAGTTCTCTTGTACTTAAGTCGGCATTGTGCCTTTTGTATAAAATTCGTATGCAATTTCTGCTTTCCTTCGTCAATACGAAGGTGCAAGGTATACTGTAAAACTGAAATGAAGCATCAGAATATAAAACTGGACTCACAGGAGAGGTTCAAATCATAGAAAGTGAGAGTGTCAGTCCTCTTGTACTTAAGTCGGCATTGTGCCTTTTGTATTAAGTTCGGATGCAATTTCTGTGTTTCATCGTCAATAAGAAGGTGCAAGGCATACAGTAAACCTGAAGTGAAGCGTCGGAATCAAAAACTGGACTCACAGGAGAGGTTCAAATCATAGAAAGTGAAAGTGTCAGTACTCTTGTACTTAAGTCGGCATTGTGCCTTTTGTATTAAATTCCGATGCAATTTCTGTGTTTCATCGTCAATAAGAAGGTGCAAGGTATACAGTAAACCTGAAGTGAAACATCGGAATCTAAAACTGGAATCACATCCGAGGTTCAAATCTTAGGAAGTGAGAGTGTCAGTCCTCTTGTATTTAAGTCGGAATTGTGCCTTTTTTATTAAATTCCGATGCAATTTCTGTGTTTCATCGTCAATAAGAAGGTGCAAGGTATACAGTAAACCTGAGGTGAAGCATCGGAATCTAAAACTGGACTCACAGGACAGGTTCAAATCATGGAAAGAGAGAGTGTCAGTCCTCTTTTACTTAAGTAGGCATTGTGCCTTTTGTATTTAATTCCGATGCAATTTCTGTGTTTCATCGTCAATAAGAAGGTGCAAGGTATACAGTAAACCTGAGGTGAAGCATCGGAATCTAAAACTGGACTCACAGGAGGGGTTCAAATCATAGAAAGAGAGAGTGACAGTCCTCTTTTACTAAAGTCGGCATTGTGCCTTTTGTATAAAATTCCGATGAAATTTCTGTGTTTCATCGTCAATAAGAAGGTCCTAGGGATACAGTAAACCAGAAGTGAAGCATCGGAATCTAAAACTGGGCTCACAGGAGAGGTTCAAATCATAGAAAGGGAAAGTGTCAGTCCTCTTGTACTTACGTCGGCATTGTGCCTTTTGTATTAAATTCGGATGCAATTTCTGTGTTTCATTGTCAATACAAAGGTGCAATGTATACAGTATACCTTAAGTGAAGCATCGGAATCTACAACTGGACCCACAGGAGGGGTTCAAATCATAGAAAGAGGGAGTGACAGTCCTCATTTACTTAAGTCGGCATTGTGCCTTTTGTATTAAATTCCGATGAAATGTCTGTGTTTCATCGTCAATAAGAAGGTGCAAGGTATACAGTAAACCTGAAGTGAAGCATCGGAATCTAAAACTGGACTCACAGGAGAGGTTCAGATCATAGAAAGAGAGAGTGACAGTCCCCTTATACTTAAGTGGGCATTGTGCCTTTTGTATTAAATTCCGATGAAATTTCTGTGTTTCATCGTGAATAAGAAGGTCCTAGGGATACAGTAAACCTGAAGTGAAGCATCGGAATCTAAAACTGGACTCACAGGAGAGGTTCAAATCATAGAAACGGAAAGTGTCAGTCCTCTTGTACTTAAGTCGGCATTGTGCCTTTTGTATTAAATTCGGATGCAATTTCTGTGTTTCATCGTTAATAAGAAGGGCGAGGTATACTGTAAACCTGAAGTGAAGCATCGGAATCGAAATCTGGATTCACAGGAGAGGTTCAAATGATAGAAAGAGAGAGTGACAGTCTTCTTTTACTTAAGTCGGCATTGTGCCTTTTGTATTAAATTCCGTTGAAATTTCTGTGATTCGTCGTCAATAAGAAGGTGCAAGGTACACAGTAAACCTGAAGTGAAGCGTCGGAATCAAAAACTGGACTCACAGGAGAGGTTCAAATCATAGAAAGTGAAAGAGTCAGTCCTCTTGTACTTAAGTCGGCATTGTGCCTTTTGTATTAAATTCCGATGCAATTTCTGTGTTTCATCGTCAATAAGAAGGTGCAAGGTATACAATAAACCTGAAGTGAAACATCGGAATCTAAAACTGGAATCACATCCGAGGTTTAAATCTTAGGAAGTGAGAGTGTCAGTCCTCTTGTATTTAAGTCGGAATTGTGCCTTTTGTATTAAATTCCGATGCAATTTCTGTGTTTCATCGTCAATAAGAAGGTGCAAGGTATACAGTAAACCTGAGGTGAAGCATCGGAATCTAAAACTGGACTCACAGGAGAGGTTCTAATCATAGAAAGAGAGAGTGTCAGTCCTCTTTTACTTAAGTCGGCGTTGTGCCATTTGTATTAAATTCCGATGCAATTTCTGTGTTTCATCGTCAATAAGAAGGTGCAAGGTATACAGTAAACCTGAGGTGAAGCATCGGAATCTAAAACTGGACTCACAGGAGGGGTTCAAATCATAGAAAGAGAGAGTGACAGTCCTCTTTTACTAAAGTCGGCATTGTGCCTTTTGTATTAAATTCCGATGAAATTTCTGTGTTTCATCGTCAATAAGAAGGTCCTAGGGATACAGTAAACCAGAAGTGAAGCATCGGAATCTAAAACTGGCCTCACAGGAGAGGTTCAACTCATAGAAAGGGAAAGTGTCAGACCTCTTGTACTAAAGTCGGCATTGTGCCTTTTGTATTAAATTCGGATGCAAATTCTGTGTTTCATCGTCAATAAGAAGGTGCAAGGAATACAGTAAACCTGAAGTGAAACATCGGAATCTAAATCTGGAATCACAGGCGAGGTTCAAATCTTAGGAAGTGAGAGTGTCAGTCCTCTTGTATTTAAGTCGGCATTGTGCATTTTGTATTTAATTCCGATGCAATTTCTGTGTTTCATCGTCAATAAGAAGGTGCAAGGTATACAGTAAACCTGAGGTGAAGCATCGGAATCTAAAACTGGACTCACAGGAGAGGTTCAAATCATAGAAAGAGAGAGTGTCAGTCCTCTTGTACTTAAGTCGGCATTGTGCCTTTTGTATTAAATTCGGATGCAATTTCGGTGTATCATCGTCAATAAGAAGGTGCAAGGTATACAGTAAACCTGAAGTGAAGCAACGGAATCTATAACTGGACTCACAGGAGAGGTTCAAATCATAGAAAGTGAGAGTGTGAGTCCTCTTGTACTTACGTCGGCATTGTGCCTTTTGTATTAAATTCGGATGCAATTTCTGTGTTTCATTGTCAATACAAAGGTGCAAGGTATACAGTATACCTGAAGTGAAGCATCGGAATCTAAAACTGGACCCACAGGAGGGGTTCAAATCATAGAAAGAGAGAGTGACAGTCCTCTTTTACTTATGTCGGCATTGTGCCTTTTGTATTAAATTCCGATGAAATGTCTGTGTTTCATCGTCAATAAGAAGGTGCAAGGTATACAGTAAACCTGAAGTGAAGCATCGGAATCGCAAACTGGACTCGCAGGAGTGGTTCAAATCATAGAAAGGGAAAGTGTCAGTCCTCTTGTACTTAAGTCGGCATTGTGCCTTGTGTATTAACTTCGGATGCAATTTCTGTGTTCCTTCATCAATAAGAAGGTTCAAGGTATACAGTAAACCTGAAGTGAAGCCTCGGAATCTAAAACTGGACTCACAGGAGAGGTTCAAATCATAGAAAGTGAGAGTGTCAGTCCTCTTGTACTTATGTCGGCGTTGTGCCTTTTGCATTAAATTCGGATGCAATTTCTGTGTTTCATCGTCAATAAGAAGGTGCAAGGTATACAGTAAACCTGAAGTGAAACATCGGAATCTAAAACTGGAATCACAGGAGAGGTTCAAACCAGAGAAAGGGAGAGTGACAGTCCTCTTTCACTTAAGTCGTCATTGTGCCTTTTGTATTAAATTCCGATGAAATATCTGTGCTTCATCGTCAATAAGAAGGTGCAAGGTATACAGTAAACCTGAAGTGAAGCATCGGAATCTAAAACTAGAATCACGGGAGAGGTTCAAATCATAGAAAGTGAGAGTGTCAGTCCTCTTGTACTTCAGTCGGCATTGTGCCTTTTGTATTAAATTCGGCTGCAATTTCTGTGTTTCATCGTCAATAAGAAGGTGCAAGGTATACAGTAAACCTGAAGTGAAGCATCGGAATCTAAAACTAGACTCACAGGAGAGGTTCAAATCATAGAAGATGAGAGTGTCAGTCCTCTTGTACTTAAGTCGGCATTGTTCCTTTTGTATTAAATTCCGATGCAATTTCTGTATTTCATCGTCAATAAGAAGGTGCAAGGTATACAGTAAACCTGAAGTGAAGCATCGGAATCTAAAACTGGATTCACAGGAGAGGTTCAAATCATAGAAAGAGAGAGTGACAGTCCTCTTTTACTTAAGTCGGCATTGTGCCTTTTGTATTAAATTCCGATGAAATTTCTGTGTTTCATCGTCAATAAGAAGGTCCAAGGGATACAGTAAACCTGAAGTGAAGCATCGGAATCTAAAACTGGACTCACAGGAGAGGTTCAAATCATAGAAAGAGAGAGTGTCAGTCCTGTTGTACATAAGTCGGCATTGTGCCTTTTGTATTAAATTCGTATGCAATTTCTGTGTTTCATCGTCAATAAGAAGGTGCAAGGTATACAGTAAACCTGAAGTGAAGCATTGGAATCTAGAACTGGACTCACAGGAGAGGTTCAAATCAAAGCAAGAGAGAGTGACAGTCCTCTTTTACTTAAGTCGGCATTGTGCCTTTTGTATTAAATTCCGATGCAATTTCTGTGTTTCATCATCAATAAGATGGTGCAAGGTATACAGTAAACCTGAAGTGAAGCATCGGAATCAAAAACTGAACTCACAGGAGAGTTTCAAATTATAGAAAGTGAGAGTGTCAGTTCTCTTGTACTTAAGTCGGCATTGTGCCTTTTGTATAAAATTCGTATGCAATTTCTGCTTTCCTTCGTCAATACGAAGGTGCAAGGTATACTGTAAAACTGAAATGAAGCATCAGAATATAAAACTGGACTCACAGGAGAGGTTCAAATCATAGAAAGTGAGAGTGTCAGTCCTCTTGTACTTAAGTCGGCATTGTGCCTTTTGTATTAAGTTCGGATGCAATTTCTGTGTTTCATCGTCAATAAGAAGCTGCAAGGCATACAGTAAACCTGAAGTGAAGCGTCGGAATCAAAAACTGGACTCACAGGAGAGGTTCAAATCATAGAAAGTGAAAGTGTCAGTACTCTTGTACTTAAGTCGGCATTGTGCCTTTTGTATTAAATTCCGATGCAATTTCTGTGTTTCATCGTCAATAAGAAGGTGCAAGGTATACAGTAAACCTGAAGTGAAACATCGGAATCTAAAACTGGAATCACATCCGAGGTTCAAATCTTAGGAAGTGAGAGTGTCAGTCCTCTTGTATTTAAGTCGGAATTGTGCCTTTTTTATTAAATTCCGATGCAATTTCTGTGTTTCATCGTCAATAAGAAGGTGCAAGGTATACAGTAAACCTGAGGTGAAGCATCGGAATCTAAAACTGGACTCACAGGACAGGTTCAAATCATGGAAAGAGAGAGTGTCAGTCCTCTTTTACTTAAGTAGGCATTGTGCCTTTTGTATTAAATTCCGATGCAATTTCTGTGTTTCATCGTCAATAAGAAGGTGCAAGGTATACAGTAAACCTGAGGTGAAGCATCGGAATCTAAAACTGGACTCACAGGAGGGGTTCAAATCATAGAAAGAGAGAGTGACAGTCCTCTTTTACTAAAGTCGGCATTGTGCCTTTTGTATAAAATTCCGATGAAATTTCTGTGTTTCATCGTCAATAAGAAGGTCCTAGGGATACAGTAAACCAGAAGTGAAGCATCGGAATCTAAAACTGGGCTCACAGGAGAGGTTCAAATCATAGAAAGGGAAAGTGTCAGTCCTCTTGTACTTACGTCGGCATTGTGCCTTTTGTATTAAATTCGGATGCAATTTCTGTGTTTCATTGTCAATACAAAGGTGCAAGGTATACAGTATACCTGAAGTGAAGCATCGGAATCTACAACTGGACCCACAGGAGGGGTTCAAATCATAGAAAGAGAGAGTGACAGTCCTCTTTTACTTAAGTCGGCATTGTGCCTTTTGTATTAAATTCCGATGAAATGTCTGTGTTTCATCGTCAATAAGAAGGTGCAAGGTATACAGTAAACCTGAAGTGAAGCATCGGAATCTAAAACTGGACTCACAGGAGAGGTTCAGATCATAGAAAGAGAGAGTGACAGTCCCCTTATACTTAAGTGGGCATTGTGCCTTTTGTATTAAATTCCGATGAAATTTCTGTGTTTCATCGTGAATAAGAAGGTCCTAGGGATACAGTAAACCTGAAGTGAAGCATCGGAATCTAAAACTGGACTCACAGGAGAGGTTCAAATCATAGAAACGGAAAGTGTCAGTCCTCTTGTACTTAAGTCGGCATTGTGCCTTTTGTATTAAATTCGGATGCAATTTCTGTGTTTCATCGTTAATAAGAAGGGCGAGGTATACTGTAAACCTGAAGTGAAGCATCGGAATCGAAATCTGGATTCACAGGAGAGGTTCAAATGATAGAAAGAGAGAGTGACAGTCTTCTTTTACTTAAGTCGGCATTGTGCTTTTGTATTAAATTCCGTTGAAATTTCTGTGATTCGTCGTCAATAAGAAGGTGCAAGGTACACAGTAAACCTGAAGTGAAGCGTCGGAATCAAAAACTGGACTCACAGGAGAGGTTCAAATCATAGAAAGTGAAAGAGTCAGTACTCTTGTACTTAAGTCGGCATTGTGCCTTTTGTATTAAATTCCGATGCAATTTCTGTGTTTCATCGTCAATAAGAAGGTGCAAGGTATACAGTAAACCTGAGGTGAAGCATCGGAATCTAAATCTGGACTCACAGGAGAGGTTCTAAAAATAGAGAGAGAGAGTGTCAGTCCTCTTTTACTTAAGTCGGCATTGTGCCATTTGTATTAAATTCCGATGCAATTTCTGTGTTTCATCGTCAATAAGAAGGTGCAAGGTATACAGTAAACCTGAGGTGAAGCATCGGAATCTAAAACTGGACTCACAGGAGGGGTTCAAATCATAGAAAGAGAGAGTGACAGTCCTCTTTTACTAAAGTCGGCATTGTGCCTTTTGTATTAAATTCCGATGAAGTTTCTGTGTTTCATCGTCAATAAGAAGGTCCTAGGGATACAGTAAACCAGAAGTGAAGCATCGGAATCTAAAACTGGGCTCACAGGAGAGGTTCAAATCATAGAAAGGGAAAGTGTCAGACCTCTTGTACTAAAGTCGGCATTGTGCCTTTTGTATTAAATTCGGATGCAAATTCTGTGTTTCATCGTCAATAAGAAGGTGCAAGGAATACAGTAAACCTGAAGTGAAACATCGGAATCTAAATCTGGAATCACAGGCGAGGTTCAAATCTTAGGAAGTGAGAGTGTCAGTCCTCTTGTATTTAAGTCGGCATTGTGCATTTTGTATTAAATTCCGATGCAATTTCGGTGTATCATCGTCAATAAGAAGGTGCAAGGTATACAGTAAACCTGAAGTGAAGCAACGGAATCTAAAACTGGACTCACAGGAGAGGTTCAAATCATAGAAAGTGAGAGTGTCAGTCCTCTTGTACTTACGTCGGCATTGTGCCTTTTGTATTAAATTCGGATGCAATTTCTGTGTTTCATTGTCAATACAAAGGTGCAAGGTATACAGTATACCTGAAGTGAAGCTTCGGAATCTAGAACTGGACCCACAGGAGGGGTTCAAATCATAGAAAGAGAGAGTGACAGTCCTCTTTTACTTAAGTCGGCATTGTGCCTTTTGTATTAAATTCCGATGAAATGTCTGTGTTTCATCGTCAATAAGAAGGTGCAAGGTATACAGTAAACCTGAAGTGAAGCATCGGAATCGCAAACTGGACTCGCAGGAGTGGTTCAAATCATAGAAAGTAAGAGTGTCAGTCCTCTTGTACTTAAGTCGGCATTGTGCCTTGTGTATTAACTTCGAATGCAATTTCTGTGTTCCTTCATCAATAAGAAGGTTCAAGGTATACAGTAAACCTGAAGTGAAGCCTCGGAATCTAAAACTGGACTCACAGGAGAGGTTCAAATCATAGAAACGGAAAGTGTCAGTCCTCTTGTACTTAAGTCGGCATTGTGCCTTTTGTATTAAATTCGGATGCAATTTCTGTGTTTCATCGTTAATAAAAAGGGCGAGGTATACTGTAAACCTGAAGTGAAGCATCGGAATCGAAATCTGGATTCACAGGAGAGGTTCAAATGATAGAAAGAGAGAGTGACAGACTTCTTTTACTTAAGTCGGCATTGTGCCTTTTCTATTAAATTCCGTTGAAATTTCTGTGATTCATCGTCAATAAGAAGGTGCAAGGTATACAGTAAACCTGAAGTGAAGCGTCGGAATCAAAAACTGGACTCACAGGAGAGGTTCAAATCATAGAAAGTGAAAGTGTCAGTCCTCTTGTACTTAAGTCGGCATTGTGCCTTTTGTATTAAATTCCGATGCAATTTCTGTGTTTCATCGTCAATAAGAAGGTGCAAGGTATACAGTAAACCTGAAGTGAAACATCGGAATCTAAAACTGGAATCACATCCGAGGTTTAAATCTTAGGAAGTGAGAGTGTCAGTCCTCTTGTATTTAAGTCGGAATTGTGCCTTTTGTATTAAATTCCGATGCAATTTCTGTGTTTCATCGTCAATAAGAAGGTGCAAGGTATACAGTAAACCTGAGGTGAAGCATCGGAATCTAAAACTGGACTCACAGGAGAGGTTCTAATCATAGAAAGAGAGAGTGTCAGTCCTCTTTTACTTAAGTCGGCATTGTGCCTTTTGTATTAAATTCCGATGCAATTTCTGTGTTTCATCGTCAATAAGAAGGTGCAAGGTATACAGTAAACCTGAGGTGAAGCATCGGAATCTAAAACTGGACTCACAGGAGAGGTTCAAATCATAGAAAGAGAGAGTGTCAGTCCTCTTGTACTTAAGTCGGCATTGTGCCTTTTGTATTAAATTCGGATGCAATTTCGGTGTATCATCGTCAATAAGAAGGTGCAAGGTACACAGTAAACCTGAAGTGAAGCAACGGAATCTAAAACTGGACTCACAGGAGAGGTTCAAATCATAGATAGTGAGAGTGTCAGTCCTCTTGTACTTACGTCGGCATTGTGCCTTTTGTATTACATCGGATGCAATTTCTGTGTTTCATTGTCAATACAAAGGTGCAAGGTATACAGTATACCTGAAGTGAAGCATCGGAATCTAAAACTGGACCCACAGGAGGGGTTCAAATCATAGAAAGAGAGAGTGACAGTCCTCTTTTACTTAAGTCGGCATTGTGCCTTTTGTATTAAATTCCGATGCAATTTCTGTGTTTCATCGTCAATAAGAAGGTGCAAGGTATACAGTAAACCTGAGGTGAAGCATCGGAATCTAAAACTGGACTCACAGGAGGGGTTCAAATCATAGAAAGAGAGAGTGACAATCCTCTTTTACTAAAGTCGGCATTGTGCCTTTTGTATTAAATTCCGATGAAATTTCTGTGTTTCATCGTCATAAGAAGGTCCTAGGGATACAGTAAACCAGAAGTGAAGCATCGGAATCTAAAACTGGGCTCACAGGAGAGGTTCAAATCATAGAAAGGGAAAGTGTCAGACCTCTTGTACTAAAGTCGGCATTGTGCCTTTTGTATTAAATTCGGATGCAAATTCTGTGTTTCATCGTCAATAAGAAGGTGCAAGGTATACAGTAAACCTGAAGTGAAACATCGGAATCTAAATCTGGAATCACAGGCGAGGTTCAAATCTTAGGAAGTGAGAGTGTCAGTCCTCTTGTATTTAAGTGGGCATTGTGCATTTTGTATTAAGTTCCGATGCAATTTCTGTGTTTCATCGTGAATAAGAAGGTGCAAGGTATACAGTAAACCTGAGGTGAAGCATCGGAATCTAAAACTGGACTCACAGGAGAGGTTCAAATCATAGAAAGAGAGAGTGTCAGTCCTCTTGTACTTAAGTCGGCATTGTGCCTTTTGTATTAAATTCGGATGCAATTTCGGTGTATCATCGTCAATAAGAAGGTGCAAGGTATACAGTAAACCTGAAGTGAAGCAACGGAATCTAAAACTGGACTCACAGGAGAGGTTCAAATCATAGAAAGTGAGAGTGTCAGTCCTCTTGTACTTACGTTGGCATTGTGCCTTTTGTATTAAATCGGATGCAATTTCTGTGTTTCATTGTCAATACAAAGGTGCAAGGTATACAGTATACCTGAAGTGAAGCATCGGAATCTAAAACTGGACCCACAGGAGGGGTTCAAATCATAGAAAGAGAGAGTGACAGTCCTCTTTTACTTAAGTCGGCATTGTGCCTTTTGTATTAAATTCCGATGAAATGTCTGTGTTTCATCGTCAATAAGAAGGTGCAATGTATACAGTAAACCTGAAGTGAAGCATCGGAATCGCAAACTGGACTCGCAGGAGTGGTTCAAATCATAGAAAGTAAGAGTGTCAGTCCTCTTGTACTTAAGTCGGCATTGTGCCTTGTGTATTAACTTCGGATGCAATTTCTGTGTTCCTTCATCAATAAGAAGGTGCAAGGTATACAGTAAACCTGAAGTGAAGCCTCGGAATCTAAAACTGGACTCACAGGAGAGGTTCAAATCATAGAAAGTGAGAGTGCCAGTCTTCTTGTACTTAAGTCGGCATTGTGCCTTTTGTATTAAATTCGGATGCAATTTCTGTGTTTCATCGTCAATAAGAGGGTGCAAGGTATACAGGAAACCCTAAATGAAGCATCGGAATCTAAAACTGGAATCACAGGAGAGGTTCAAATTATAGATAGTGAGAGTGTCAGTCCTCTTGTATTTAAGTCGGCATTGTGCCTTTTGTATTAAATTCCGATGCAATTTCTGTGTTTCATCGTCAATAAGAAGGTGCAAGGTATACAGTAAACCTGAAGTGAAGCATCGGAATCTAAAACTGGACTCACAGGAGAGGTTCAGATCATAGAAAGAGAGAGTGACAGTCCCCTTATACTTAAGTGGGCATTGTGCCTTTTGTATTAAATTCCGATGAAATTTCTGTGTTTCATCGTGAATAAGAAGGTCCTAGGGATACAGTAAACCTGAAGTGAAGCATCGGAATCTAAAACTGGACTCACAGGAGAGGTTCAAATCATAGAAACGGAAAGTGTCAGTCCTCTTGTACTTAAGTCGGCATTGTGCCTTTTGTTTTAAATTCGGATGCAATTTCTGTGTTTCATCGTTAATAAGAAGGGCGAGGTATACTGTAAACCTGAAGTGAAGCATCGGAATCGAAATCTGGATTCACAGGATAGGTTCAAATGATAGAAAGAGAGAGTGACAGTCTTCTTTTACTTAAGTCGGCCTTGTGCCTTTTGTATTAAATTCCGTTGAAATTTCTGTGATTCATCGTCAATAAGAAGGTGCAAGGTATACAGTAAACCTGAAGTGAAGCATCGGAATCTAAAACTGGACTCACAGGAGAGGTTCAAATCATAGAAAGTGAGAATGTAAGTCCTCTTGTACTTAAGTTGGCATTGTGCCTTTTATATTAAATTCGGATGCACTTTCTGTGTTTCATCATCAATAAGAAGGTGCAAGGTATACAGTAAACCTGAAGTGAAGCATCGGAATCTAAAACTGGACTCACAGGAGAGGTTCAAATTATGGAAAGTGAGAGTGTCAGTCCTCTTGTACTTAAGTCGGCATTGTGCCTTTTGTATAAAATTCGGATGCAATTTCTGTTTTCCTTCGTCAATAAGAAGGTGCAAGGTATACGGTAAACCTGAAGTGAAGCATCAGAATCTAAAACTGGACTCACAGGAGAGGTTCAAATCATAGAAAGGGAAAGTGTGAGTCCTCTTGTACTTACGTCGGCATTGTGCCTTTTGTATTAAATTGGGATGCAATTTCTGTGTTTAATCGTCAACAAGAAGGTGCAAGGTATACAGTAAACCTGAAGTGAAGCATCGGAATCGAAAACTGGGCTCACAGGAGAGGTTCAAATCATAGAAAGAGAGAGTGACAGTCCTCTTTTACTTAAGTCGGCATTGTGCCTTTTGTGTTAAATTCCGTTGAAATTTCTGTGTTTCATCGTCAATAAGAAGGTGCAAGGTATACAGTAAACCTGAAGTGACGCATCGGAATCTAAAACTGGACACACAGGAGAGGTTCAATTCATAGAAAGAGAGAGTGACAGTTGTCTTTTACTTAAGTCGGCATTGTACCTTTTGTATTAAATTCCGTTGAAATTTCTGTGTTTCATCGTCAATAAGAAGGTGCAATGTATACAGTGAACCTGTAGTGAAGCATCGGAATCTAAAACTGGACTCACAGGAGAGGTTCAAATCATAGAAAGTGAGAGTGTCAGACCTCTTGTAATTAAGTCGGCATTGTGCCTTTTGTATTAAATTCCGATGAAATTTCTGTATTTCATCGTCAATAAGAGGGTACTAGGGATACAGTAAACCTGAAGTGAAGCATCGGAATCTAAAACTGGACTCACAGGAGAGGTTCAAATCATAGAAAGGGAAAGTGTCAGTCCCCTTGTACTTAAGTCGGCATTGTGCCTTTTGTATTAAATTCCGATGCAATTTCTGTGTTTCATCGTCAACAAGATGGTGCAAGGTATACAGTAAACCTGAAGTGAAACATCGGAATCTAAAACTGGAATCACAGGCGAGGTTCAAATCTTAGGAAGTGAGAGTGTCAGTCCTCTTGTATTTAAGTCGGCATTGTGCCATTTGTATTAAATTCCGATGCAATATCTGTGTTTCATCGTCAATAAGAAGGTGCAACGTATACATTAAACCTGAGGTGAAGCATCGGAATCTAAAACTGGACTCGCAGGAGAGGTTCAAATCATAGAAAGAGAGAGTGACAGTCCTCTTTTACTTAAGTCGGCATTGTGCCTTTTGTATTAAATTCCGTTGAAATTTCTGTGTTTCATCGTCAATAAGAAGGTGCAAGGAATACAGTAAACCTGAAGTGAAGCATCGGAATCTAAAACTGGACTCACAGGAGAGGTTCAAATCATAGAAAGTGAGAGTGTCAGTCCTCTTGTACTTAAGTCCGCATTGTGCCTTTTGTATTAAATTCCGATGCAATTTCGGTGTCTCATCGTCAATAAGAATGTGCAAGGTATAAAGTAAACCCGAAGTGAAGCATCGGAATCTAAAACTGAACTCACAGCAGAGGTTCAAATCATAGAAAGTGAGAGTGTCAGTCCTCTTGTACTTAAGTCGGCATTGTGCCTTTTGTATTAAATTCGGATGCAATTTCTGTGTTTCATCTTCAATAAAATGGTGCAAGGTATACGGTAAACCTGTAGTCAAGCATCGGAATCTGAAACTGGACCCACAGGAGAGATTCAAATCATAGTAAGAGAGAGTGACAGTCCTCTTTTACTTAAGTCGGCATTGTGCTTTTTGTTTTAAATTGCGATGAAATGTCTGTGTTTCATCGTCAATAAGAAGGTGCAAGGTATACAGTAAACCTGAAGTGAAGCATCGGAATCACAAACTGGACTCACAGGAGTGGTTCAAATCATAGAAAGTAAGAGTGTCAGTACCCTTGTACTTAAGTCGGCATTGTGCCTTGTGTATTAAATTCGGATGCAATTTCTGTGTTCCTTCATCAATAAGAAGGTGCAAGGTATAATGTAAACCTGTAGTGAAGCATCGGAATCTAAAACTGGACTCAGAGGAGAGGTTCAAATCATAGAAAGTGAGAGTGTCAGTCTTCTTGTACTTAAGTCGGCATTGTGCCTTTTGTATTAAATTCGGATGCAATTTCTGTGTTTCATCGTCAATAAGAAGGTGCAAGATATACAGTAAACCTGAGGTGAAGCATCGGAATCTAAAACTGGATTCACAGGAGAGGTTCAAATTATAGAAAGTGAGAGTGTCAGTCCTCTTACATTTAAGTCGGCATTGTGCCTTTTGTATTACATTCCGATGCAATTTCTGTGTTTCATCGTCAATAAGAAGGTGCAAGGTAGACAGTAAACCTGAAGTGAAGCATCGGAATCTAAAACTGGATTCACAGGAGAGGTTCAGATCATAGAAAGGGAGAGTGACAGTCCCCTTTTACTTAAGTCGGCATTGTGCCTATTGTATTACATTCCGATGAAATTTCTGTGTTTCATCGTGAATAAGAAGGTCCTAGGGATACAGTAAACATGAAGTGAAGCATCAGAATCTAAAACTGGACTCACAGGAGAGGTTCAAATCATAGGAAGGGAAAGTGTCAGTCCTCCTGCACTTAAGTCAGCATTGTGCCTTTTGTATTAAATTCGGATGCAATTTCTGTGTTTCATCGTCAATAAGAAGGTGCGAGGTATACTGTAAACCTGAAGTGAAGCATCCAAATCAAAATCTGGATTCACAGGAGAGGTTCAAATCATAGAAAGTGAGAGTGTCAGTCCTCTTGTACTTAAGTCGGCGTTGTGCCTTTTGCATTAAATTCGGATGCAATTTCTGTGTTTCATCGTCAAATGAAGGTGCAAGGTATACAGTAAACCTGAACTGAAACATCGGAATCTAAAACTGGAATCACAGGAGAGGTTCAAATCATAGAAAGGGAGAGTGACAGTCCTCTTTCACTTAAGTCGGCATTGTGCCTTTTGTATTAAATTCCGATGAAATATCTGTCTTTTATCGTCAATAAGAAGGTGCAAGGTATACAGTAAACCTGAAGTGAAGCATCGGAATCTAAAACTGGACTCACGGGAGAGGTTCAAATCATAGAAAGTGAGAGTGTCAGTCCTCTTGTACTTCAGTCGGCATTGTGCCTTTTGTATTAAATTCGGCTGCAATTTCTGTGTTTCATCGTCAATAAGAAGGTGCAAGGTATACAGTAAACCTGAAGTGAAGCATCGGAATCTAAAACTAGCCTCACAGGAGAGGTTCAAATCATAGAAGATGAGAGTGTCAGTCCTCTTGTACTTAAGTCGGCATTGTGCCTTTTGTATTAAATTCCGATGCAATTTCTATATTTCATCGTCAATAAGAAGGTGCAAGGTATACAGTAAACCTGAAGTGAAGCATCGGAATCTAAAACTGGATTCACAGGAGAGGTTCAGATCATAGAAAGAGAGAGTGACAGTCCTCTTTTACTTAAGTCGGCATTGTGCCTTTTGTATTAAATTCCGATGGAATTTCTGTGTTTCATCGTCAATAAGAAGGTCCAAGGGATACAGTAAACCTGAAGTGAAGCATCGGAATCTAAAACTGGACTCACAGGAGAGGTTCAAATCATAGAAAGAGAGAGTGTCAGTCCTGTTGTACTTAAGTCGGCATTGTGCCTTTTGTATTAAATTCGTATGCAATTTCTGTGTTTCATCGTCAATAAGAAGGTGCTAGGTATACAGTAAACCTGAAGTGAAGCATTGGAATCTAAAACTGGACTCACAGGAGAGGTTCAAATCAAAGAAAGAGAGAGTGACAGTCCTCTTTTACTTAAGTCGGCATTGTGCCTTTTGTATTAAATTCCGATGAAATTTCTGTGTTTCATCATCAATAAGAAGGTGCAAGGTATACAGTAAACCTGAAGTGAAGCATCGGAATCTAAAACTGAACTCACAGGAGAGGTTCAAATTATAGAAAGTAAGAGTGTCAGTCCTCTTGTACTTAAGTCGGTATTGTGCCTTTTGTATTTAATTCGTATGCAATTTCTGTGTTCCTTCGTCAATACGAAGGTGCAAGGTCTACAGTAAAACTGAAATGAAGCATCAGAATATAAAACTGGACTCACAGGAGAGGTTCAAATCATAGAAAGTGAGAGTGTCAGTCCTCTTGTACTTAAGTCGGCATTGTGAATTTTGAATTATGTTCGGATGCAATTTCTGTGTTTCATCGTCAATAAGAAGGTTCAAGGTATACAGTAAACCTGAAGTGAAGCATCGGAATCAAAAACTGGACTCACAGGAGAGGTTCAAATCATAGAAAGTGAAAGTGTCAGTCCTCTTGTACTTAAGTCGGCATTGTGCCTTATGTATTAAATTCCGATGCAATTTCTGTGTTTCATCGTCAATAAGAAGGTGCATGGTGTACAGTAAACCTGAAGTGAAGCATCGGAATCTAAAACTGGACTCACAAGAGAGCTTCAAATCATAGAAAGGGAGAGTGACAGTCCTCTTTTACTTAAGTCGGCATTGTGCCATTTGTATTAAATTCCGATGAAATTTCTGTGTTTCATCATCTATAAGAAGGTGCAAGGTATACAGTAAACCTGAAGTGAAGCATCGGAATCTAAAACTGGACTCACAGGAGAGGTTCATATCATAGAAAATGAGAGTGTCAGTCCTCCTGTACTTAAGTCGGCATTGTGTCTGTTGTATTAAATTCAGATGCAATTTCTGTGTTCCTTCGTCAATAAGAAGGTGCAAGGTATACAGTAAACCTGTAGTGAAGCATCGGAATCTAAAACTGGACTCACAGGAGGGGTTCAAATCATAGAAAGTGAGAGTCCTCTTGTACTTAAGTCGGCATTGTGCCTTTTTCATTAGATTCGGATGCAATTTCTGTGTTTCATCGTCAATAAGAAGGTGCAAGGTATACAGTAAACCTGAAGTGAAGCATCGGAATCTAAAACTGGACTCACAGGAGAGGTTCAAATCATCGAAAGTGAGAGTGTCAGTCCTCTTGTACTTAAGTCGGCATTGTGCCTTTTGTATTAAATTCGGATGCAATTTCTGTGTTTCATCGTCAATAAGAAGGTGCAAGGTATACAGTATACCTGAAGTGAAGCATCGGAATCTAAAACTGGACTCACAGGAGAGGTTCAAATCATAGAAGATGAGAGTGTCAGTGCTCTTGTACTTAAGTCGGCATTGTGCCTTTTATATTAAATTCCGATGCAATTTCTGTATTTCATCGTCAATAAGAAGGTGCAAGATATACAGTAAACCTGAAGTGAAGCATCGGAATCTAAAACTGGAATCACAGGAGAGGTTCCAATCATAGAAAGTGAGAGTGTCACTCCTCTTGTACTTAAGTCGGCATTGTGCCTTTTGTATTAAATTCGGATGCAATTTCTGTGTTTCATCGTCAATAAGAAGGTGCAAGGTATAGAGTAAACCTGAAGTGAAGCATCAGAATCTAAAAGTGGATTCACAGGAGAGGTTCAAAACATAGAAAGAGAGAGTGACAGTCCTCTTTTACTTAAGTCGGCATTGTGATTTTGTATTAAATTCCGATGAAATTTCTGTGTTCCTTGTCAATAAGAAGGTGCAAGGTATGCAGAAAACCTAAAGTGAAGCATCGGACTCTAAAACTGGACTCACAGGAGAGGTTCAAGTCATAGAATGTGAGAGTGTCAGTTCTCTTGTACTTAAGTCGGCATTGTGCCTTTTGTATTAAATTCGGATGCAGTTTCTGTGTTTCATCGTCAATAAGAATGTCCAAGGTATACAGTAAACCTGAAGTGAAGCATCGGAATCTAAATCTGGACTCACAGGAGAGGTTCAAATCATAGAAAGAGAGTGACAGTCCTCTTTTACTTAAATCGGCATTGTGCTTTTTGTAATAAATTCCGATGAAATTTCTGTGTTTCATCGTCAATAAGAAGGTGCAAGGTATACAGTAAACCTGAAGTGATGCATCGGAATCTAAAACTGGACTCACAGGAGAGGTTCAAATCATAGAAAGTGAGAGTGTCAGTCCTCTTGTACTTATGTCGGCATTGTGCCTCTTGTATTAAATTTGGATGCAATTTCTGTGTTTCATCGTCAATAAGAAGGTGCAAGGTATACAGTAAACCTGAAGTGAAGCATCGGAATCTAAAACTGGACTCACAGGAGAGGTTCAAATCATAGAAAGTGAGAGTGTCAGTCCTCTTGTACTTAAGTCGGCATTGTGCTTTTTTGTATGAAATTCGGCTGCAATTTCTGTGTTTCATCGTCAACAAGAAGGTGCAAGGTATACAGTAAACCTCAAGCGAAGCATCGGAATCTTAAACTAGACTCACAGGAGAGGTACAAATCATAGAAGATGAGAGTGTCAGTCCTCTTGTACTTAAGTCGGCATTGACCCTTTTGTATTAAATTCCGGTGCAATTTCTGTATTTCATCGTCAATAAGAAGGTGCAAGGTATACAGTAAACCTGAAGTGAAGCATCGGAATCTAAAACTGGATTCACAGGACAGGTTCCAATCATAGAAAGTGAGAGTGTCACTCCTCTTGTACTTAATTCGGCATTGTGCCTTTTGTATTAAATTCCGATGCAATTTCTGTGTTTCATCGTCAATAAGAAGGTGCAAGGTATAGAGTAAACCTGAAGTGAAGCATCAGAATCTAAAACTGGACTCACAGGAGAGGTTCAAATCATAGAAAGAGAGAGTGACAGTCCTCTTTTACTTAAGTCGGCATTGTGCCTTTTGTATTAAGTTCCGATGAAATTTCTGTGTTTCATCGTCAATAAGAAGGTCCAAGGGATACAGTAAACCTGAAGTGAAGCATCGGAATCTAAAACTGGACTCACAGGAGAGGTTCAAATCATAGAAAGAGAGAGTGTCAGTCCTGTTGTACTTAAGTCGGCATTGTGCCTTTTGTATTAAATTCGGATGCAATTTCTGTGTTTCATCGTCAGTAAGAAGGGGCAAGGTATACAGTAAACCTGAAGTGAAGCATTGGAATCTAAAACTGGACTCACAGGAGAGGTTCAAATCAAAGAAAGAGAGAGGGACAGTCCTCTTTTACTTAAGTCGGCATTGTGCCTTTTGTATTAAACTCTGAAGAAATTTCTGTCTTTCATCATCAATAAGAAGGTGCAAGGTATACAGTAAACCTGAAGTGAAGCATCGGAATCTAAAACTGAACACACAGGAGAGGTTCAAATCATAGAAAGGGAGAGTGACAGTCCTCTTCTACTTAAGTCGGCATTGTGCCATTTGTATTAAATTCCGATAAAAATTTCTGTGTTTCATCATCTATAAGAAGGTGCAAGGTATACAGTAAACCTGAAGTGAAGCATCGGAATCTAAAACTGGACTCACAGGAGAGGTTCATATCATAGAAAATGAGAGTGTCAGTCCTCCTGTACTTAAGTCGGCATTGTTTCTCTTGAATTAAATTCAGATGCAATGTCAGTGTTCCTTCGTCAATAAGAAGGTGCAAGGTATACAGTAAACCTGAAGTGAAGCATCGGAATCTAAAACTGGACTCACAGGAGGGGTTCAAATCATAGAAAGTGAGAGTGTCAGTCCTCTTGTACTTAAGTCGGCATTGTGCCTTTTTCATTAGATTCAGATGCAATTTCTGTGTTTCATCTTCAATAAGAAGGTGCAAGGTATACAGTAAACCTGAAGTGAAGCATCGGAATCTAAATCTGGACTCACAGGAGAGGTTCAAATCATCGAAAGTGAGAGTGTCAGTCCTCTTGTACTTAGGTCGGCATTGTGCCTTTTGTAATAAATTCGGATGCAATTTCTGTGTTTCATCGTCAATAAGAAGGTGCAAGTTATACAGTAAACCTGAAGTGAAGCATCGGAATCTAAAACTGGACTCACAGGAGAGATTCAAATCATAGAAGATGAGAGTGTCAGTCCTCTTGTACTTAAGTCGGCATTGTCCATTTTATATTAAATTCCGATGCAATTTCTGTATTGCATCGTCAATAAGAAGGTGCAAGATATACAGTAAACCTGAAGTGAAACATCGGAATCTAAAACTGGAATCACAGGAGAGGGTCCAATCATAGAAAGTGAGAGTGTCACTCCTCTTGTACTTAAGTTGGCATTGTGCCTTTTGTATTAAATTCCGATGCAATTTCTGTGTTTCATCGTCAATAAGAAGGTGCAAGGTATAGAGTAAACCTGAAGTGAAGCATCAGAAACTAAAACTGGATTCACAGGAGAGTTTCAAATCATAGTATGAGAGCGTGACAGTCCTCTTTTACTTAAGTCGGCATTGTGCCTTTTGTATTAAATTCCGATGAAATTTCTGTGTTTCATCGTCAATAAGAAGGTGCAAGGTATGCAGTAAACCTAATGTGAAGCATCGGAATCTAAAACTGGACTCACAGGAGAGGTTCAAATCATAGAAAGAGAGAGTGTCAGTCCTGTTGTACTTAAGTCGGCATTGTGCCTTTTGTATTAAATTCGTATGCAATTTCTGTGTTTCATCGTCAATAAGAAGGTGCGAGGTATACAGTAAACCTGAAGTGAAGCATTGGAATCTAAAACTGGACTCACAGGAGAGGTTCAAATCAAAGAAAGAGAGAGTGACAGTCCTCTTTTACTTAAGTCGGCATTATGCCTTTTGTATTAAATTCCGATGAAATTTCTGTGTTTCATCATCAATAAGAAGGTGCAAGGTATACAGTAAACCTGAAGTGAAGCATCGGAATCTAAAACTGAACTCACAGGAGAGGTTCAAATCATCGAAAGTGAGAGTGTCAGTCCTCTTGTACTTAAGTCGGTATTGTGCCTTTTGTATTTAATTCGTATGCAATTTCTGTGTTCCTTCGTCAATACGAAGGTGCAAGGTCTACAGTAAAACTGAAATGAAGCATCAGAATATAAAACTGGACTCACAGGAGAGGTTCAAATCATAGTAAGTGAGAGTGTCAGTCCTCTCGTACTTAAGTCGGCATTGTGAATTTTGAATTAAGTTCGGATGCAATTTCTGTGTTTCATCGTCAATAAGAAGGTTCAAGGTATACAGTAAACCTGAAGTGAAGCATCGGAATCAAAAACTGGACACACAGGAGAGGTTCAAATCATAGAAAGTGAATGTGTCAGTCTTCTTGTACTTAAGTCGGCATTGTGCCTTATGTACTAAATTCCGATGCAATTTCTGTGTTTCATTGTCAATAAGAAGGTGCATGGTATACAGTAAACCTGAAGTGAAGCATCGGAATCTAAAACTGGACTCACAAGAGAGGTTCAAATCATAGAAAGGGAGAGTGACAGTCCTCTTTTACTTAAGTCGGCATTGTGCCATTTGTATTAAATTCCGATGAAATTTCTGTGTTTCATCATCTATAAGAAGGTGCAAGGTATACAGTAAACCTGAAGTGAAGCATCGGAATCAAAAACTGGACTCACAGGAGAGGTTCATATCATAGAAAATGAGAGTGTCAGTCCTCCTGTACTTAAGTCGGCATTGTGTCTGTTGTATTAAATTCGGATGCAATTTCTGTGTTCCTTCGTCAATAAGAAGGTGCAAGGTATACAGTAAACCTGAAGTGAAGCATCGGAATCTAAAACTGGACTCACAGGAGGGGTTCAAATCATAGAAAGTGAGAGTCCTCTTGTACTTAAGTCGGCATTGTGCCTTTTTCATTAGTTTCGGATGCAAATTCTGTGTTTCATCGTCAATAAGAAGGTGCAAGGGATACAGTAAACCTGAAGTGAAGCATCGGAATCTAAAACTGGACTCACAGGAGGGGTTCAAATCATAGAAAGTGAGAGTCCTCTTGTACTTAAGTCGGCATTGTGCCTTTTTCATTAGTTTCGGATGCAATTTCTGTGTTTCATCGTCAATAAGAAGGTGCAAGGTATACAGTAAACCTGAAGTGAAGCATCGGAATCTAAAACTGGACTCACAGGAGAGGTTCAAATCATCGAAAGTGAGAGTGTCAGTCCTCTTGTACTTAAGTCGGCATTGTGCCTTTTGTATTAAATTCCGATGCAATTTCTGTATTTCATCGTCAATAAGAAGGTGCAAGATATACAGTAAACCTGAAGTGAAGCATCGGAATCTAAAACTGGAATCACAGGAGAGGTTCCAATCATAGAAAGTGAGAGTGTCACTCCTCTTGTACTTAAGTCGGCATTGTGCCTTTTGCATTAAATTCCGATGCAATTTCTGTGTTTCATCGTCAATAAGAAGGTGCAAGGTATAGAGTAAACCTGAAGTGAAGCATCAGAATCTAAAACTGGATTCACACGAGAGGTTCAAATCATAGAAAGTGAGAGTGACAGTCCTCTTTTACTTAAGTCGGCATTGTGCCTTTTGTATTAAATTCCGATGAAATTTCTGTGTTTCATCGTCAATAAGAAGGTGCAAGGTATGCAGTAAACCTAAAGTGATGCATCGGACTCTAAAACTGGACTCACAGGAGAGGTTCAAGTCATAGAATGTGAGAGTGTCAGTTCTTTTGTACTTAAGTCGGCATTGTGCCTTTTGTATTAAATTCGGATGCAGTTTCTGTGTTTCATCGTCAATAAGAATGTCCAAGGTATACAGTAAACCTGAAGTGAAGCATCGGAATCTAAAACTGTACTCACAGGAGAGGTTCAAATCATAGAAAGAGAGTGACAGTCCTCTTTTACTTAAATCGGCATTGTGCTTTTTGTATTAAATTCCGATGAAATTTCTGTGATTCATCGTCAATAAGAAGGTGCAAGGTATACAGTAAACCTGAAGTGATGCATCGGAATTTAAAACTGGACTCACAGGAGAGGTTCAAATCATAGAAAGTGAGAGTGTCAGTCCTCTTGTACTTAAGTCGGCATTGTGCCTCTTGTATTAAATTTGGATGCAATTTCTGTGTTTCATCGTCAATAAGAAGGTGCAAGGTATACAGTAAACCTGAAGTGAAGCATCGGAATCTAAATCTGGACTCACAGGAGAGGTTCAAATCATAGAAAGTGAGAGTGTCAGTCCTCTTGTACTTAAGTCGGCATTGTGCCTTTTGTATTAAATTCCGATGCAATTTCTGTGTTTCATCGTCAATAAGAAGGTGCAAGGTATAGAGTAAACCTGAAGTGAAGCATCAGAATCTAAAACTGGACTCACAGGAGAGGTTCAAATCATAGAAAGAGAGAGTGACAGTCCTCTTTTACTTAAGTCGGCATTGTGCCTTTTGTATTAAGTTCCGATGAAATTTCTGTGTTTCATCGTTAATAAGAAGGTCCAAGGGATACAGTGAACCTGAAGTGAAGCATCGGAATCTAAAACTGGACTCACAGGAGAGGTTCAAATCATAGAAAGAGAGAGTGTCAGTCCTGTTGTACTTAAGTCGGCATTGTGCCTTTTGTATTAAATTCGGATGCAATTTCTGTGTTTCATCGTCAGTAAGAAGGTGCAAGGTATACAGTAAACCTGAAGTGAAGCATTGGAATCTAAAACTGGACTCACAGGAGAGGTTCAAATCAAAGAAAGAGAGAGTGACAGTCCTCTTTTACTTAAGTCGGCATTGTGCCTTTTGTATTAAATTCCGATGAAATTTCTGGCTTTCATCATCAATAAGAAGGTGCAAGGTATACAGTAAACCTGAAGTGAAGCATCGGAATCTAAAACTGAACTCACAGAAGAGGTTCAAATCATAGAAAGGGAGAGTGACTGTCCTCTTTTACTTAAGTCTGCATTGTGCCATTTGTATTAAAATCCGATGAAATTTCTGTGTTTCATCATGTATAAGAAGGTGCAAGGTATACAGTAAACCTGAGGTGAAGCATCGGAATCTAAAACTGGACTCACAGGAGAGGTTCATATCATAGAAAATGAGAGTGTCAGTCCTCCTGTACTTAAGTCGGCATTGTGTCTCTTGTATTAAATTCGGATGCAATGTCTGTGTTCCTTCGTCAATAAGAAGGTGCAAGGTATACAGTAAACCTGAAGTGAAGCATCGGAATCTAAAACTGGACTCACAGGAGGGGTTCAAATCATAGAAAGTGAGAGTGTCAGTCCTCTTGTACTTAAGTCGGCATTGTGCCTTTTTCATTACATTCGGATGCAATTACTGTGTTTCATCTTCAATAAGAAGGTGCAAGGTATACAGTTAACCTGAAGTGAAGCATCGGAATCTAAAACTGGACTCACAGGAGAGGTTCAAATCATCGAAAGTGAGAGTGTCAGTCCTCTTGTACTTAGGTCGGCATTGTGCCTTTTGTATTAAATTCGGATGCAATTTCTATGTTTCATCGTCAATAAGAAGGTGCAAGTTATACAGGAAACCTGAAGTGAAGCATCGGAATCTAAAACTCGACTCACAGGAGAGGTTCAAATCATAGAAGATGAGAGTGTCAGTCCTCTTGTACTTAAGTCGGCATTGTCCCTTTTATATTAAATTCCGATGCAATTTCCGTATTTCATCGTCAATAAGAAGGTGCAAGATATACAGTAAACCTGAAGTGAAACATCGGAATCTAAAACTGGAATCACAGGAGAGGGTCCAATCATAGAAAGTGAGAGTGTCACTCCTCTTGTACTTAAGTTGGCATTGTGCCTTTTGTATTAAATTCCGATGCAATTTCTGTGTTTCATCGTCAATAAGAAGGTGCAAGGTATAGAGTAAACCTGAAGTGAAGCATCAGAAACTAAAACTGGATTTACAGGAGAGGTTCAAATCATAGAATGAGAGCGTGACAGTCCTCTTTTACTTAAGTCGGCATTGTGCCTTTTGTATTAAATTCCGATGAAATTTCTGTGTTTCATCGTCAATAAGAAGGTGCAAGGTATGCAGTAAACCTAATGTGAAGCATCGGACTCTAAAACTGGACTCACAGGAGAGGTTCAAGTCATAGAATGTGAGAGTGTCAGTCCTCTTGTACTTAAGTCGGCATTGTGCCTTTTGTATGAAATTCGGATGCAGTTTCTGTGTTTCATCGTCAATAAGAATGTCCAAGGTATACAGTAAACCTGAAGTGAAGCATCGGAATCTAAAACTGGACTCACAGGAGATGTTCAAATCATAGAAAGAGAGAGTGTCAGTCCTCTTGTACTTAAGTCGGCATTGTGCCTTTTTCATTAGATTCGGATGCAATTTCTGTGTTTCATCTTCAATAAGAAGGTGCAAGGTATACAGTAAACCTGAAGTGAAGCATCGGAATCTAAAACTGGACTCACAGGAGAGGTTCAAATCATCGAAAGTGAGAGTGTCAGTCCTCTTGTACTTAGGTCGGCATTGTGCCTTTTGTATTAAATTCGGATGCCATTTCTGTGTTTCATCGTCAATAAGAAGGTGCAAGTTATACAGGAAACCTGAAGTGAAGCATCGGAATCTAAAACTGGACTCACAGGAGAGGTTCAAATCATAGAAGATGAGAGTGTCAGTCCTCTTGTACTTAAGTCGGCATTGTCCCTTTTATATTAAATTCCGATGCAATTTCTGTATTTCATCGTCAATAAGAAGGTGTAAGATATACAGTAAACCTAAAGTGAAACATCGGAATCTAAAACTGGAATCACAGGAGAGGGTCCAATCATAGAAAGTGAGAGTGTCACTCCTCTTGTACTTAAGTTGGCATTGTGCCTTTTGTATTAAATTCGGATGCAGTTTCTGTGTTTCATCGTCAATAAGAAGGTGCAAGGTATAGAGTAAACCTGAAGTGAAGCATCAGAAACTAAAACTGGATTCACAGGAGAGGTTCAAATCATAGAATGAGAGCGTGACAGTCCTCTTTTACTTAAGTCGGCATTGTGCCTTTTGTATTAAATTCCGATGAAATTTCTGTGTTTCATCGTCAATAAGAAGGTGCAAGGTATGCAGTAAACCTAATGTGAAGCATCGGACTCTAAAACTGGACTCACAGGAGAGGTTGAAGTCATAGAATGTGAGAGTGTTAGTCCTCTTGTACTTAAGTCGGCATTGTGCCTTTTGTATTAAATTCGGATGCAGTTTCTGTGTTTCATCGTCAATAAGAATGTCCAAGGTATACAGTAAACCTGAAGTGAAGCAACGGAATCTAAAACTGGACTCACAGGAGAGGTTCAAATCATAGAAGATGAGAGTGTCAGTCCTCTTGTACTTAAGTCGGCATTGTCCCTTTTATATTAAATTCCGATGCAATTTCTGTATTTCATCGTCAATAAGAAGGTGCAAGATATACAGTAAACCTGAAGTGAAACATCGGAATCTAAAACTGGAATCACAGGAGAGGGTCCAATCATAGAAAGTGAGAGTGTCACTCCTCTTGTACTTAAGTTGGCATTGTGCCTTTTGTATTAAATTCCGATGCAATTTCTGTGTTTCATCGTCAATAAGAAGGTGCAAGGTATAGAGTAAACCTGAAGTGAAGCATCAGAAACTAAAACTGGATTCACAGGAGAGGTTCAAATCATAGAATGAGAGCGTGACAGTCCTCTTTTACTTAAGTCGGCATTGTGCCTTTTGTATTAAATTCCGATGAAATTTCTGTGTTTCATCGTCAATAAGAAGGTGCAAGGTATGCAGTAAACCTAATGTGAAGCATCGGACTATAAACTGGACTCACAGGAGAGGTTCAAGTCATAGAATGTGAGAGTGTCAGTCCTCTTGTACTTAAGTCGGCATTGTGCCTTTTGTATTAAATTCGGATGCAGTTTCTGTGTTTCATCGTCAATAAGAATGTCCAAGGTATACAGTAAACCTGAAGTGAAGCATCGGAATCTAAAACTGGACTCACAGGAGATGTTCAAATCATAGAAAGAGAGAGTGACAGTCCTCTTGTACTTAAGTCGGCATTGTGCCTCTTGTATTAAATTTGGATGCAATTTCTGTGTTTCATCGTCAATAAGAAGGTGCAAGGTATACAGTAAACCTGAAGTGAAGCATCAGAATCTAAAACTGGAATCACAGGAGAGGTTCAAATCATAGAAAGGGAGAGTGTCACTCCTCTTGTACTTAAGTCGGCATTGTGCCTTTTGTATTAAATTCCGATGCAATTTCTGTGTTTCATCGTCAATAAGAAGGTGCAAGGTATAGAGTAAACCTGAAGTGAAGCATCAGAATCTAAAACTGGACTCACAGGAGAGGTTCAAATCATAGAAAGGGAGAGTGACAGTCCTCTTTTACTTCAGTCGGCATTGTGCCATTTGTATTAAGTTCCGATGAAATTTCTGTGTTTCATCGTCAATAAGAAGGTCCAAGGGATACAGTAAACCTGAAGTGAAGCATCGGAATCTAAAACTGGACTCACTGGAGAGGTTCAAATCATAGAAAGAGAGAGTGTCAGTCCTGTTGTACTTAAGTCGGCATTGTGCCTTTTGTATTAAATTCGGATGTAATTTCTGTGTTTCATCGTCAGTAAGAAGGTGCAAGGTATACAGTAAACCTGAAGTGAAGCATTGGAATCTAAAACTGGACTCACAGGAGAGTTTTAAATCAAAGAAAGAGAGAGTGACAGTCCTCTTATACTTCAGTCGGCATTGTGCTTTTTTGTATTAAATTCCGATGAAATTTCTGTGTTTCATCATCAATAAGAAGGTTCAAGGTATACAGTAAACCTGAAGTGAATCATCGGAATCTAAAACTGAACTCACAGGAGAGGTTCAAATCATAGAAAGGGAGAGTGATAGTCCTCTTTTACTTAAGTCGGCATTGTGCCATTTGTATTAAATTCCGATGAAATTTCTGTGTTTCATCATCTATAAGAAGGTGAAAGGTATACAGTAAACCTGAAGTGAAGCATCGGAATCTAAAACTGGACTCACAGGAGAGGTTCATATCATAGAAAATGAGAGTGTCAGTCCTCCTGTACTTAAGTCGGCATTGTGTCTCTTGTATTAAAATCGGATGCAATTTCTGTGTTCCTTCGTCAATAAGAAGGTGCAAGGTATACAGTAAACCTGAAGTGAAGCATCGGAATCTAAAACTGGACTCACAAGAGGGGTTCAAATCATTGAGAGTGAGAGTGTCAGTCCTCTTGTACTTAAGTCGGCATTGTGCCTTTTTCATTAGATTCGGATTCAATTTCTGTGTTTCATCTTCAATAAGAAGGTGCAAGGTATACAGTAAACCTGAAGTGAAGCATCGGAATCTAAAACTGGACTCACAGGAGAGGTTCAATCATCGAAAGTGAGAGTGTCAGTCCTCTTGTACTTATGTCGGCATTGTGCCTTTTGTATTAAATTCGGATGCAATTTCTGTGTTTCATCGTCAATAAGAAGGTGCAAGGTATACAGTAAACCTGAAGTGAAGCATCGGAATCTAAAACTGGACTCACAGGAGTGGTTCAAATCATAGAAGATGAGAGTGTCAGTCCTCTTGTACTTAAGTCGGCATTGTGCCTTTTATATTAAATTCAGATGCAATTTCTGTATTTCATCGTCAATAAGAAGGTGCAAGATATACAGTAAACCTGAAGTGAAGCATCGGAATCTAAAACTGGAATCACAGGAGAGGTTCCAATCATAGAAAGTGAGAGTGTCACTCCTCTTGTACTTAAGTTGGCATTGTGCCTTTTGTATTAAATTCCGATGCAATTTCTGTGTTTCATCGTCAATAAGAAGGTGCAAGGTATAGAGTAAACCTGAATTGAAGCATCAGAAACTAAAACTGGATTCACAGGAGAGGTTCAAATCATAGAAAGAGAGAGTGACAGTCCTCTTTTACTTAAGTCGGCATTGTGCCTTTTGTATTAAATTCCGATGAACTTTCTGTGTTTCATCGTCAATAAGAAAGTGCAAGGTATGCAGCAAACCTAATGTGAAGCATCGGAATCTAAAACTGGACTCACAGGAGAGGTTCAAATCAAAGAAAGAGAGAGTGACAGTTCTCTTTTACTTAAGTCGGCATTGTGCCTTTTGTATTAAATTCCGATGCAATTTCTGTGTTTCATCGTCAATAAGAAGGTGCAAGGTATAGAGTAAACCTGAAGTGAAGCATCTGAATCTAAAACTGGACTCACAGGAGACGTTCAAATCATAGAAAGAGAGAGTGACAGTCCTCTTTTACTTAAGTCGGCATTGTGCCTTTTGTATTAAGTTCCGATGAAATTTCTGTGTTTCATCGTCAATCAGAAGGTCCAAGGGATACAGTAAACCTGAAGTGAAGCATCGGAATCTAAAACTGGACTCACAGGAGAGGTTCAAATCATAGAAAGAGAGAGTGTCAGTCCTGTTGTACTTAAGTCGGCATTGTGCCTTTTGTATTAAATTCGGATGCAATTTCTGTGTTTCATCGTCAGTAAGAAGGTGCAAGGTATACAGTAAACCTGAAGTGAAGCATTGGAATCTAAAACTGGACTCACAGGAGAGGTTGAAATCAAAGAAAGAGAGAGTGTCAGTCCTCTTGTACTTAAGTCGGCATTGTGCCTTTTTCATTAGATTCGGATGCAATTTCTGTGTTTCATCTTCAATAAGAAGGTGCAAGGTATACAGTAAACCTGAAGTGAAGAATCGGAATCTAAAACTGGACTCACAGGAGAGGTTCAAATCATCGAAAGTGAGAGTGTCAGTCCTCTTGTACTTGTGTCGGCATTGTGCCTTTTGTATTAAATTCGGATGCAATTTCTGTGTTTCATCGTCAATAAGAAGGTGCAAGTTATACAGGAAACCTGAAGTGAAGCATCGGAATCTAAAACTGGACTCACAGGAGAGGTTCAAATCATAGAAGATGAGAGTGTCAGTCCTCTTGTACTTAAGTCGGCATTGTCCCTTTTATATTAAATTCCGATGCTATTTCTGTATTTCATCGTCAATAAGAAGGTGCAAGATATACAGTAAACCTGAAGTGAAACATCGGAATCTAAAACTGGAATCACAGGAGAGGGTCCTATCATAGAAAGTGAGAGTGTCACTCCTCTTGTACTTAAGTTGGCATTGTGCCTTTTTTATTAAATTCCGATGCAATTTCTGTGTTTCATCGTCAATAAGAAGGTGCAAGGTATACAGTAAACCTGAAGTGAAGCATCGGAATCTAAAACTGGACTCACAAGAGGGGTTCAAATCATAGAAAGAGAGAGTGTCAGTCCTGTTGTACTTAAGTCCGCATTGTGCCTTTTGTAATAATTTCGGATGCAATTTCTGTGTTTCATCGTCAGTAAGAAGGTGCAAGGTATACAGTAAACCTGAAGTGAAGCATTGGAATCTAAAACTGGACTCACAGGAGAGTTTCAAATCAAAGAAAGAGAGAGTGACAGTCCTCTTATACTTAAGTCGGCATTGTGCCTTTTGTATTAAATTCCGATGAAATTTCTGTGTTTCATCATCAATAAGAAGGTGAAAGGTATACAGTAAACCTGAAGTGAAGCGTCGGAATCTAAAACTGGACTCACAGGAGAGGTTCATATCATAGAAAATGAGAGTGTCAGTCCTCCTGTACTTAAGTCGGCATTGTGTCTCTTGTATTAAAATCGGATGCAATTTCTGTGTTCCTTCGTCAATAAGAAGGTGCAAGGTATACAGTAAACCTGAAGTGAAGCATCGGAATCTAAAACTGGACTCACAAGAGGGGTTCAAATCATAGAAAGTGAGAGTGTCAGTCCTCTTGTACTTAAGTCGGCATTGTGCCTTTTTCATTAGATTCGGATGCAATTTCTGTGTTTCATCTTCAATAAGAAGGTGCAAGGTATACAGTAAACCTGAAGTGAAGCATCGGAATCTAAAACTGGACTCACAGGAGAGGTTCAAATTATCGAAAGTGAGAGTGTCAGTCCTCTTGTACTTATGTCGGCATTGTGCCTTTTGTATTAAATTCGTATGCAATTTCTGTGTTTCATCGTCAATAAGAAGGTGCAAGGTATACAGTAAACCTGAAGTGAAGCATCGGAATCTAAAACTGGACTCACAGGAGAGGTTCAAATCATAGAAGATGAGAGTGTCAGTCCTCTTGTACTTAAGTCGGCATTGTGCCTTTTATATTAAATTCAGATGCAATTTCTGTATTTCATCGTCAATAAGAAGGTGCAAGATATACAGTAAACCTGAAGTGAAGCATCGGAATCTAAAACTGGAATCACAGGAGAGGTTCCAATCATAGAAAGTGAGAGTGTCACTCCTCTTGTACTTAAGTTGGCATTGTGCCTTTTGTATTAAATTCCGATGCAATTTCTGTGTTTCATCGTGAATAAGAAGGTGCAAGGTATAGAGTAAACCTGAATTGAAGCATCAGAAACTAAAACTGGATTCACAGGAGAGGTTCAAATCATAGAAAGAGAGAGTGACAGTCCTCTTTTACTTAAGTCGGCATTGTGCCTTTTGTATTAAATTCCGATGAACTTTCTGTGTTTCATCGTCAATAAGAAAGGGCAAGGTATGCAGCAAACCTAATGTGAAGCATCGGACTCTAAAACTGGACTCACAGGAGAATTTCAAGTCATAGAATGTGAGAGTGTCAGTCCTCTTGTACTTAAGTCGGCATTGTGCCTTTTGTATTAAATTCGGATGCAGTTTCTGTGTTTCATCGTCAATAAGAATGTCCACGGTATACAGTAAACCTGAAGTGAAGCATCGGAATCTAAAACTGGACTCACAGGAGCTGTTCAAATCATAGAAAGAGAGAGTGACAGTCCTCTTGTACTTAAGTCGGCATTGTGCCTCTTGTATTAAATTTGGATGCAATTTCTGTGTTTCATCGTCAATAAGAAGGTGCAAGGTATACAGTAAACCTGAAGTGAAGCATCAGAATCTAAAACTGGAATCACAGGAGAGGTTCAAATCATAGAAAGGGAGAGTGTCACTCCTCTTGTACTTAAGTCGGCATTGTGCCTTTTGTATTAAATTCCGATGCAATTTATGTGTTTCATCGTCAATAAGAAGGTCCAAGGGATACAGTAAACCTGAAGTGAAGCATCGGAATCTAAAACTGGACTCACAGGAGAGGTTCAAATCATAGAAAGAGAGAGTGTCAGTCCTGTTGTACTTAAGTCGGCATTGTGCCTTTTGTATTAAATTCGGATGCAATTTCTGTGTTTCATCGTCAGTAAGAAGGTGCAAGGTATACAGTAAACCTGAAGTGAAGCATTGGAATCTAAAACTGGACTCACAGGAGAGGTTCAAATCAAAGAAAGAGAGAGTGACAGTCCTCTTATACTTAAGTCGGCATTGTGCCTTTTGTATTAAATTCCGATGAAATTTCTGTGTTTCATCATCAATAAGAAGGTTCAAGGTATACAGTAAACCTGAAGTGAAGCATCGGAATCTAAAACTGAACTCACAGGAGACGTTCAAGTCATAGAAAAGGAGAGTGACAGTCCTCTTTTACATAAGTCGGCATTGTGCCTTTTGTATTAAATTCCGATGAAATTTCTGTGTTTCATCATCTATAAGAAGGTGAAAGGTATACAGTAAACCTGAAGTGAAGCATCGGAATCTAAAACTGGACTCACAGGAGAGGTTCATATCATAGAAAATGAGAGTGTCAGTCCTCCTGTACTTAAGTCGGCATTGTGTCTCTTGTATTAAAATCGGATGCAATTTCTGTGTTCCTTCGTCAATAAGAAGGTGCAAGGTATACAGTAAACCTGAAGTGAAGCATCGGAATCTAAAACTGGACTCACAGGAGGGGTTCAAATCATAGAAAGTGAGAGTGTCAGTCCTCTTGTACATAAGTCGGCATTGTGCCTTTTTCATTAGATTCGGATGCAATTTCTGTGTTTCATCTTCAATAAGAAGGTGCAAGGTATACAGTAAACCTGAAGTGAAGCTTCGGAATCTAAAACTGGACTCACAGGAGAGGTTCAAATCATCGAAAGTGAGAGTGTCAGTCCTCTTGTACTTATGTCGGCATTGTGCCTTTTGTATTAAATTCGGATGCAATTTCTGTGTTTCATCGTCAATAAGAAGGTGCAAGGTATACAGTAAACCTGAAGTGAAGCATCGGAATCTAAAACTGGACTCACAGGAGAGGTTCAAATCATAGAAGGTGAGAGTGTCAGTCCTCTTGTACTTAAGTCGGCATTGTGCCTTTTATATTAAATTCCGATGCAATTTCTGTATTTCATCGTCAATAAGAAGGTGCAAGATATACAGTAAACCTGAAGTGAAGCATCGGAATCTAAAACTGGAATCACAGGTGAGGTTCCAATCATAGAAAGTGAGAGTGTCACTCCTCTTGTACTTAAGTTGGCATTGTGCCTTTTGTATTAAATTCTGATGCAATTTCTGTGTTTCATCGTCAATAAGAAGGTGCAAGGTATAGAGTAAACCTGAATTGAAGCATCAGAAACTAAAACTGGATTCACAGGAGAGGTTCAAATCATAGAAAGAGAGAGTGACAGTCCTCTTTTACTTAAGTCGGCATTGTGCCTTTTGTATTAAATTCCGATGAACTTTCTGTGTTTCATCGTCAATAAGAAAGTGCAAGGTATGCAGCAAACCTAATGTGAAGCATCGGACTCTAAAACTGGACTCACAGGAGAGGTTCAAGTCATAGAATGTGAGAGTGTCAGTCCTCTTGTACTTAAGTCGGCATTGTGCCTTTTGTATTAAATTCGGATGCAGTTTCTGTGTTTCATCGTCAATAAGAATGTCCAAGGTATACAGTAAACCTGAAGTGAAGCATCGGAATCTAAAACTGGACTCACAGGAGATGTTCAAATCATAGAAAGAGAGAGTGACAGTCCTCTTGTACTTAAGTCGGCATTGTGCCTCTTGTATTAAATTTGGATGCAATTTCTGTGTTTCATCGTCAATAAGAAGGTGCAAGGTATACAGTAAACCTGAAGTGAAGCATCGGAATCTAAAACTGGAATCACAGGAGAGGTTCAAATCATAGAAAGGGAGAGTGTCAGTCCTCTTGTACTTAAGTCGGCATTGTGCCTTTTGTATTAAATTCGGCTGCAATTTTTGTGTTTCATCGTCAACAAGAAGGTGCATGGTATACAGTAAACCTGAAGTGAAGCATCGGAATCTAAACCTAGACTCACAGGAGAGGTTCAAATCATAGAAGATGAGAGTGTCAGTCCTCTTGTACTTAAGTCGGCATTGTGCCTTTTGTATTAAATTCCGATGCAATTTCTGTATTTCATCGTCAATAAGAAGGTGCAAGGTATAGAGTAAACCTGATGTGAAGCATCAGAATCTAAAACTGGACTCCCAGGAGAGGTTCAAATCATAGAAAGAGAGAGTGACTGTTCTGTTGTACTTAAGTCGGCATTGTGCCTTTTGTATTAAATTCGGATGCAATTTCTGTGTTTCATCGTCAATAAGAAGGTGCAAAGTATACAGTAAACCTGAAGTGAAGCATTGGAATCTAAAACTGGACTCACAGGAGAGGTTCAAATCAAAGAAAGAGAGAGTGACAGTCCTCTTTTACTTATGTCGGCATTGTGCCTTTAGTATTAAATTCCGATGAAATTTCTGTGTTTCATCAACAATAAGAAGGTGCAAGGTATACAGTAAACCTGAAGTGAAGCATCGGAATCTAAAACTAGACTCACAGGAGAGGTTCAAATCATAGAAGATGAGAGTGTCAGTCCTCTTGTACTTAAGTCGGCATTGTGCCTTTTGTATTAAATTCCGATGCAATTTCTGTATTTCATCGTCAATAAGAAGGTGCAAGGTATACAGTAAACCTGAAGTGAAGCATCGGAATCTAAAACTGGATTCACAGGAGAGGTTCAAATCATAGAAAGAGAGAGTGACAGTCCTCTTTTACTTAAGTCGGCCGTGTGCCTTTTGTATTAAACTCCGATGAAATTTCTGTGTTTCATCGTCAATAAGAAGGTCCAAGGGATACAGTAAACCTGAAGTGAAGCATCGGAATCTAAAACTGGACTCACAGGAGAGGTTCAAATCATAGAAAGAGAGAGTGTCAGTCCTGTTGTACTTAGGTCGGCATTGTGCCTTTTGTATTAAATTCGTATGCAATTTCTGTGTTTCATCGTCAATAAGAAGGTGCAAGGTATACAGTAAACCTGAAGTGAAGCATTGGAATCTAAAACTGGTCTCACAGGAGAGGTTCAAATCAAAGAAAGAGAGAGTGACAGTCCTCTTTTACTTAAGTCGGCATTGTGCCTTTTGTATTAAATTCCGATGAAATTTCTGTGTTTCATCATCAATAAGAAGGTGCAAGGTATACAGTAAACCTGAAGTGAAGCATCGGAATCTAAAACTGAACTCACAGGAGAGGTTCAAATTATAGAAAGTGAGAGTGTCAGTCCTCTTGTACTTAAGTCGGCATTGTGCCTTTTGTATTAAATTCGTATGCAATTTCTGTGTTCCTTCGTCAATACGAAGGTGCAAGGTATACAGTAAAACTGATATGAAGCATCAGAATATAAAACTGGACTCACAGGAGAGGTTCAAATCATAGAAAGTGAGAGTGTCAGTCCTCCTGTACTTAAGTCGGCATTGTGCCTTTTGAATTAAGTTCGGATGCAATTTCTGTGTTTCATCGTCAATAAGAAGGTGCAAGGTATACAGTAAACCTGAAGTGAAGCATCGGAATCAAAAACTGGACTCACAGGAGAGGTTCAAATCATAGAAAGTGAAAGTGTCAGTCCTCTTGTACTTAAGTCGGCATTGTGCCTTATGTATTAAATTTCGATGCAATTTCTGTGTTTCATCGTCAATAAGAAGGAGCATGGTATACAGTAAACCTGAAGTGAAGCATCGGAATCTAAAACTGGACTCACAAGAGAGGTTCAAATCATTGAAAGGGAGAGTGACAGTCCTCTTTTACTTAAGTCGGCATTGTGCCATTTGTATTAAATTCCGATGAAATTTCTGTGTTTCATCATCTATAAGAAGGTGCAAGGTATACAGTCAACCTCAAGTGATACATCGGAATCTAAAACTGGACTCACAGGAGGGGTTCAAATCATAGAAAGTGAGAGTGTCAGTCCTCTTGTACTTAAGTCGGCATTGTGCCTTTTTCATTAGATTCGGATGCAATTTCTGTGTTTCATCGTCAATAAGAAGGTGCAAGGTATACAGTAAACCAGAAGTGAAGCATCGGAATCTAAAACTGGACTCACAGGAGAGGTTCAAATCATAGAAGATGAGAGTGTCAGTCCTCTTGTACTTAAGTCGGCATTGTGCCTTTTATATTAAATTCCGATGCAATTTCTGTATTTCATCGTCAATAAGAAGGTGCAAGATATACAGTAAACCTGAAGTGAAGAATCGGAATCTAAAACTGGAATCACAGGCGAGGTTCCAATCATAGAAAGTGAGAGTGTCACTCCTCTTGTACTTAAGTCGGCATTGTGCCTTTTGTATTAAATTCCGATGCAATTTCTGTGTTTCATCGTCAATAAGAAGGTGCAAGGTATACAGTAAACCTGAAGTGAAGCATCAGAAACTAAAACTGGATTCACAGGAGAGGTTCAAATCATAGGAAGAGAGACTGACAGTCCTCTTTTACTTAAGTCGGCATTGTTCCTTTTGTATTAAATTCCGATGAAATTTCTGTGTTTCATCGTCAATAAGAAGGTGCAAGGTATGCAGTAAACCTAAAGTGATGCATCGGACTCTAAAACTGGACTCACAGGAGAGGTTCAAGTCATAGAATGTGAGAGTGTCAGTCCTCTTGTACTTAAGACGGCATTGTGCATTTTAGATTAAATTCGGATGCAGTTTCTGTGTTTCATCGTCAATAAGAATGTCCAAGGTATACAGTAAACCTGAAGTGAAGCATCGGAATCTAAAACTGGGCTCACAGGAGATGTTCAAATCATAGAAAGAGAGAGTGACAGTCCTCTTTTACTTCAATCGGCATTGTGCTTCTTGTATTAAATGACGATGAAATTTCTGTGTTTCATCGTCAATAAGAAGGTGCAAGGTATACAGTAAACCAGCAGTGAAGCATCGGAATCTAAAACTGGACTCACAGGAGAGGTTCAAATCATAGAATGTGAGAGTGTCAGTCCTCTTGTACTTCAGTCGGCATTGTGCCTCTTGTATTAAATTTGGATGCAATTTCTGTGTTTCATCGTCAATAAGAAGGTGCAAGGTATACAGTAAACCTGAAGTGAAGCATCGGAATCTAAAACTGGACTCACAGGAGAGGTTCAAATCATAGAAAGTGAGAGTGTCAGTCCTCTTGTACTTAAGTCGGCATTGTGCCTTTTGTATTAAATTCGGCTGCAATTACTGTGTTTCATCGTCAACAAGAAGGTGCAAGGTATACAGTAAACCTGAAGTGAAGCATCGGAATCTAAAACTAGACTCACAGGAGAGGTACAAATCATAGAAGATGAGAGTGTCAGTCTTCTTGTACTTAAGTCGGCATTGTGCCTTTTGTATTAAATTCGGCTGCAATTACTGTGTTTCATCGTCAACAAGAAGGTGCAAGGTATACAGTAAACCTGAAGTGAAGCATCGGAATCTAAAACTAGACTCACAGGAGAGGTTCAAATCATAGAAGATGAGAGTGTCAGTCCTCTTGTACTTAAGTCGGCATGTGCCTTTTGTATTAAATTCCGATGCAATTTCTGTATTTCATCGTCAATAAGAAGGTGCAAGCTATACAGTAAACCTGAAGTGAAGCATCGGAATCTAAAACTGGATTCACAGGAGAGGTTCCAATCATAGAAAGTGAGAATGTCACTCCTCTTGTACTTAAGTCGGCATTGTGCCTTTTGTATTAAATTCCGATGCAATTTCTGTGTTTCATCGTCAATAAGAAGTTGCAAGATATATAGTAAACCTGAAGTGAAGCATCAGAATCTAAAACTGGACTCACAGGAGAGGTTCAAATCATAGAAAGAGAGAGTGACAGTCCTCTTTTACTTAAGTCGGCATTGTGCCTTTTGTATTAAGTTCCGATGAAATTTATGTGTTTCATCGTCAATATGAAGGTCCAAGGGATACAGTGAACCTGAAGTGAAGCATCGGAATCTAAAACTGGACTCACAGGAGAGGTTCAAATCATAGAAAGAGGGAGTGTCAGTCCTGTTGTACTTAAGTCGGCATTGTGCCTTTTGTATTAAATTCGGATTTAATTTCTGTGTTTCATCGTCAATAAGAAGGGGCAAGGTACACAGTAAACCTGAAGTGAAGCGTTGGAATCTAAAACTGGACTCACAGGAGAGGTTCAAATCAAAGAAAGAGAGAGTGACAGTCCTCTTTTACTTAAGTCGGCATTGTGCCTCTTGTATTAAATTCCGATGAAATTTCTGTGTTTCATCATCAATAAGAAGGTGCAAGGTATACAGTAAACCTGAAGTGAAGCTTCGGAATCTAAAACTGAACTCACAGGAGAGGTTCAAATTATAGAAAGTGAGAGTGTCAGTCCTCTTGTACTTAAGTCGGCATTGTGCCTTTTGTATTAAATTCGTATGCAATTTCTGTGTTCCTTCGTCAATACGAAGGTGCAAGGTATACAGTAAACCTGAAGTGAAGCATCAGAATATAAAACTGGACTCACAGGAGAGGTTCAATTCATAGAAAGTGAGAGTGTCAGTCCTCTTGTACTTAAGTCGGCATTGTGCCTTTTGTATTAAGTTCGGATGCAATTTCTGTGTTTCATCGTCAATAAGAAGGTGCAAGGTATACAGTAAACCTGAAGTGAAGCATCAGAATCAAGAACTGGACTCACAGGAGAGGTTCAAATCAAAGAAAGTGAAAGTGTCAGTCCTCTTGTACTTAAGTCGGCATTGTGCCTTTTGTATTAAATTCCGATGCAATTTCTGTGTTTCATCGTCAATAAGAAGGTGCATGGTATACAGTAAACCTGAAGTGAAGCATCGGAATCTAAAACTGGACTCACAAGAGAGGTTCAAATCATAGAAAGGGAGAGTGACAGTCCTCTTTTACTTAAGTCGGCATTGTGCCTTTTGTATTAAATTCCAATGAAATTTCTGTGTTTCATCGTCAATAAGAAGGTGCAAGGTATACAGTAAACCTGAAGTGAAGCATCGGAATCTAAAAGTGGACTCACAGGAGAGGTTCATATCATAGAAAGTGAGAGTGTCAGTCCTCTTGTACTTAAGTCGGCATTGTGTCTCTTGTATTAAATTCGGATGCAATTTCTGTGTTCCTTCGTGAATAAGAAGGTGCAAGGTATACAGTAAACCTGAAGTGAAGCATCGGAATCTAAAACTGGACTCACAGGAGGGGTTCAAATCATAGAAAGTGAGAGTGTCAGTCCTCTTGTACTTAAGTCGGCATTGTGCCTTTTGCATTAAATTCGGATGCAATTTCTGTGTTTCGTCGTCAATAAGAAGGTGCAAGGTATACAGTAAACCTGAAGTGAAGCATCGGAATCTAAAACTGGACTCACAGGAGAGGTTCAAATCATAGAAAGTGAGAGTGTCAGTCCTCTTGTACTTAAGTCGGCATTGTGCCTTTTTTATTAAATGCGGATGCAATTTCTGTGTTTCATCGTCAATAAGAAGGTGCAAGGTATACAGTAAACCTGAAGTGAAGCATCGGAATCTAAAACTGGACTCACAGGAGAGGTTCAAATCATAGAAGATGAGAGTGTCAGTCCTCTTGTACTTAAGTCGGCATTGTGCCTTTTATATTAAATTCCGATGCAATTTCTGTATTTCATAGTCTATAAGAAGGTGCAAGATATACAGTAAACCTGAAGTGAAGCATCGGAATCTAAAACTGGACTCACAGGAGAGGTTCAAATCATAGAAAGTGAGAATGTCAGTCCTCGTGTACTTATGTCGGCATTGTGCCTCTTGTATTAAATTTGGATGCAATTTCTGTGTTTCATCGTCAATAAGAAGGTGCAAGGTATCAGTAAACCTGAAGTGAAGCATCGGAATCTAAAACTGGACTCACAGGAGAGTTTCAAATCATAGAAAGTGAGGGTGTCAGTCCTCTTGTACTTAAGTCGGCATTGTGCCTTTTGTATTAAATTCGGCTGCAATTTCTGTGTTTCATCGTCAGTAAGAAGGTGCAAGGTATACAGTAAACCTGAAGTGAAGCATCGGAATCTGAAACTAGTCTCACAGCAGAGGTTCAAATCATAGAAGATGAGAGTGTCAGTCCCCTTGTACTTAAGTCGGCATTGTGCCTTTTGTATTAAATTCCGATGCAATTTCTGTATTTCATCGTCAATAAGGAGGTGCAAGGTATACAGTAAACCTGAAGTGAAGCATCGGAATCTAAAATTGGATTCACAGGAGAGGTTCCAATCATAGAAAGTGAGAGTGTCACTCCTCTTGTACTTAAGTCGGCATTGTGCCTTTTGTATTAAATTCCGATGCAATTTCTGTGTTTCATCGTCAATAAGAAGGTGCAAGGTATAGAGTAAACCTGAAGTGAAGCATCAGAATCTAAAACTGGACTCACAGTCGTGGTTCAAATCATAGAAAGAGAGAGTGACAGTCCTCTTTTACTTAAGTCGGCATTGTGCCTTTTGTATTAAATTCCGATGAAATTTCTGTGTTTCATCGTCAATAAGAAAGTCCAAGGGATACAGTAAACCTGAAGTGAAGCATCGGAATCTAGAACTGGACTCACAGGAGAGGTTCAAATCATAGAAAGAGAGAGTGTCAGTCCTGTTGTACTTAAGTCGGCATTGTGCCTTTTGTATTAAATTCGGATGCAATTTCTGTGTTTCATCGTCAATAAGAAGGTGCAAGGTAAACAGTAAACCTGAAGTGAAGCATTGGAATCTAAAACTGGACTCACAGGAGAGGTTCAAATCAAAGAAAGAGAGAGTGACAGTCCTCTTTTACTTAAGTCGGCATTGTGCCTTTTGTATTAAATTCCGATGAAATTTCTGTGTTTCATCATCAATAAAAAGGTGCAAGGTATACAGTAAACCTGAAGTGAAGCATCGGAATCTAAAACTGAACTCACAGGAGAGGTACAAATTATAGAAAGTGAGAGTGTCAGTCCTCTTGTACTTAAGTCGGCATTGTGCCTTTTGTATTAAATTCGTATGCAATTTCTGTGTTCCTTCGTCAATACGAAGGTGCAAGGTATACAGTAAACCTGAAGTGAAGCATCAGAATATAAAACTGGACTCACAGGAGAGGTTCAAATCATAGAAAGTGAGAGTGTCAGTCCTCTTGTACTTAAGTCGGCATTGTGCCTTTTGTATTAAGTTCGGATGCAATTTCTGTGTTTCATCGTCAATAAGAAGGTGCAAGGTATACAGTAAACCTGAAGTGAAGCATCGGAATCAAGAACTGGACTCACAGGAGAGGTTCAAATCATAGAAAGTGAAAGTTTCAGTCCTCTTGTACTTAAGTCGGCATTGTGCCTTTTGTATTAAATTCCGATGCAATTTCTGTGTTTCATCGTCAATAAGAAAGTGCATGGTATACAGTAAACCTGAAGTGAAGCATCGGAATCTAAAACTGGACTCACAAGAGAGGTTCAAATCATAGAAAGTGAGAGTGACAGTCCTCTTTTACTTAAGTCGGCATTGTGCCTTTTGTATTAAATTCCGATGAAATTTCTGTGTTTCATCGTCAATAAGAAGGTGCAAGGTATACAGTAAACCTGAAGTGAAGCATCGGAATCAAGAACTGGACTCACAGGAGAGGTTCATATCATAGAAAGTGAGAGTGTCAGTCCTCTTGTACTTAAGTCGGCATGTGTCTCTTGTAATAAATTCGGATGCAATTTCTGTGTTCCTTCGTCAATAGGAATGTGCAAGGTATACAGTAAACCTGAAGTGAAGCATCGGAATCTAAAACTGGACTCACAGGAGAGGTTCAAATCATAGAAAATGAGAGTGTCAGTCCTCTTGTACTTAAGTTGGCATTCTGCCTTTTATATTAAATTCCGATGCAATTTCTGTATTTCATCGTCTATAAGACGGTGCAAGATATACAGTAAACCTGAAGTGAAGCATCGGAATCTAAAACTGGACTCACAGGAGAGGTTCAAATCATAGAAAGTGAGAGTGTCAGTCCTCTTGTACTTAAGTCGGCATTGTGCCTCTTATATTAAATTTGGATGCAATTTCTGTGTTTCATCGTCAATAAGAAGGTGCAAGGTATACAGTAAACCTGAAGTGAAGCATCGGAATCTAAAACTGGACTCAGAGGAGAGGTTCAAATCATAGAAAGTGAGAGTGTCAGTCCTCTTGTACTTAAGTCGGCATTGTGCCTCTTGTATTAAATTTGGATGCAATTTCTGTGTTTCATCGTCAATAAGAAGGTGCAAGGTATACAGTAAACCTGAAGTGAAGCATCAGAATCTAAAACTGGAATCACAGGAGAGGTTCAAATCATAGAAAGGGAGAGTGTCACTCCTCTTGTACTTAAGTCGGCATTGTGCCTTTTGTATTAAATTCCGATGCAATTTCTGTGTTTCATCGTCAATAAGAAGGTGCAAGGTATAGAGCAAACCTGAAGTGAAGCATCAGAATCTAAAACTGGACTCACAGGAGAGGTTCAAATCATAGAAAGGGAGAGTGACAGTCCTCTTTTACTTAAGTCGGCATTGTGCCTTTTGTATTAAGTTCCGATGAAATTTCTGTGTTTCATCGTCAATAAGAAGGTCCAAGGGATACAGTAAACCTGAAGTGAAGCATCGGAATCTAAAACTGGACTCACAGGAGAGGTTCAAATCATAGAAAGAGAGAGTGTCAGTCCTGTTGTACTTAAGTCGGCATTGTGCCTTTTGTATTAAATTCGGATGCAATTTCTGTGTTTCATCGTCAGTAAGAAGGTGCAAGGTATACAGTAAACCTGAAGTGAAGCATTGGAATCTAAAACTGGACTCACAGGAGAGGTTCAAATCAAAGAAAGAGAGAGTGACAGTCCTCCTATACTTAAGTCGGCATTGTGCCTTTTGTATTAAAATCCGATGAAATTTCTGTGTTTCATCATCAATAAGAAGGTTCAAGGTATACAGTAAACCTGAAGTGAAGCATCGGAATCTAAAACTGAACTCACAGGAGAGGTTCAAATCATAGAAAGGGAGAGTGACAGTCCTCTTTTACTTAAGTCGACATTGTGCCATTTGTATTAAATTCCGATGAAATTTCTGTGTTTCATCATCAATATGAAGGTGAAAGGTATACAGTAAACCTGAAGTGAAGCATCGGAATCTAAAACTGGACTCACAGGAGAGGTTCATATCATAGAAAATGAGAGTGTCAGTCCTCCTGTACTTAAGTCGGCATTGTGTCTCTTGTATTAAAATCGGATGCAATTTCTGTGTTCCTTCGTCAATAAGAAGGTGCAAGGTATACAGTAAACCTGAAGTGAAGCATCGGAATCTAAAACTGGACTCACAGGAGGGGTTCAAATCATAGAAAGTGAGAGTGTCAGTCCTCTTGTACTTAAGTCGGCATTGTGCCTTTTTCATTAGATTCGGATGCAATTTCTGTGTTTCATCTTCAATAAGAAGGTGCAAGGTATACAGTAAACCTGAAGTGAAGCATCGGAATCTAAAACTGGACTCACAGGAGAGGTTCAAATCATCGAAAGTGAGAGTGTCAGTCCTCTTGTACTTATGTCGGCATTGTGCCTTTTGTATTAAATTCGGATGCAATTTCTTTGTTTCATCGTCAATAAGAAGGTGCAAGGTATACAGTAAACCTGAAGTGAAGCATCGGAATCTAAAACTGGACTCACAGGAGAGGTTCAAATCATAGAAGATGAGAGTGTCAGTCCTCTTGTACTTAAGTCGGCATTGTGCCTTTTATATTAAATTCCGATGCAATTTCTGTATGTCATCGTCAATAAGAAGGTGCAAGATATACAGTAAACCTGAAGTGAAACATCGGAATATAAAACTCTAATCACAGGAGAGGTTCCAATCATAGAAAGTGAGAGTGTCACTCCTCTTGTACTTAAGTTGGCATTGTGCCTTTTGTCTTAAATTCCGATGCAATTTCTGTGTTTCATCGTCAATAAGAAGGTGCAAGGTATAGAGTAAACCTGAATTGAAGCATCAGAAACTAAAACTGGATTCACAGGAGAGGTTCAAATCATAGAAAGAGAGAGTGACAGTCCTCTTTTACTTAAGTCGGCATTGTGCCTTTTGTATTAAATTCCGATGAACTTTCTGTGTTTCATCGTCAATAAGAAAGTGCAAGGTATGCAGCAAACCTAATGTGAAGCATCGGACTCTAAAACTGGGCTCACAGGAGAGGTTCAAGTCATAGAATGTGAGAGTGTCAGTCCTCTTGTACTTAAGTCGGCATTGTGCCTTTTGTATTAAATTCGGATGCAGTTTTTGTGTTTCATCGTCAAGAAGAATGTCCAAGGTATACAGTAAACCTGAAGTGAAGCATCGGAATCTAAAACTGGA